>NC_136913.1:63034259-64268564 GCF_949752795.1 Hyperoodon ampullatus
GTCTGAAGCCAAACAAAAAGTGTAAGTTTAGCAACAGAAAAATGACATATACATGGGCATAATGATCATATTACTTTTTGACTTCTCGTCAGAAACCATTTCAGCCAAACTGCATGGAACAGCACCTTTAAAGTCGTGAGCAAAAAAGAAAAAAAAAAGAAACAAACCTGTCAACGCTTAATGTATATCCAGTGAAAATACTCAAAAATGAAGATGGAATAAAGGCATTTTCAATAAAAGAAAACTAAGAGTATTTGTTACAAATGGATCTATGTTACACCACAAGATAAAAAGTACTTAAGACAGAAGTAAATGAAACTTCTTGAAAACTTGGATCCTCAGAAAAAGATGAAGGGCATTAGAACTGGTAAATATCTGGGTATATGCAAAGTTTTTTTTTTTTTTTTTTGCCTTTTCTCTCTTCATAGCTTTATAAAGCAAATACCTTATTGAAAATTAAAATTGTAACATCATTATATTAGGTCTATAACATACATATATGTATTATATATAAAAAAGTAAAATAAAGAACAGGGGACTATGAGCTTATAACATTGCAAGATATTGTGAAGCAGTACATTATTAACTGCAAATGGACTGTGATGTAGTAAGCTTTTACATATAGTTTTCTGGACTTTTCTGTTCCTTTCCATTGACCTCCCTCTTCAGGGGCTAGTACCACACTCCTGATTATACAGGCTTTATAGTATATTATAATAATTTGTCAGGTTAGTTCATTCATGGAGCTCTTTTTTTTCTTCAGTGTTTTCCTAGAAATTTATGTGGGTTTATTTTTCCAGTTGAACTTCAGGATCAATTTGTGTAGCTCTGTAAAACTAATTTTTGGGGATTTGGGGGGGAGGATTTTATTAAATTTATAAAATTATGTTTATAAAATTTATAAACTTATAAATGATGTCTTGAAGATCTTGGGACATCCTAATTCAAAAACAAGGGATGTCTTTTTATTTATTTAAGGCTCTTTTTGAATTTTTAATGTGTATTTTATAGTTACCTTCATATATATTTTAAACAGTTTTTGACCTGCTTATTCATAATATTTTATCCTTTTTGTTGCTATTGTATTTGGAGCTTTACCATAATGCCCTCTAACACAGGGGTCAGAAAGTTTAAGGACCAAATCGAAGGTGTTTTATGCTTTTCAAGTCCTGGTCTTTCACACTACTTAACTCTGCCATTGTAGCACAAAAGTCACCTTAGACAATTAATAAATGGATGAGTGTGACTGTTTTCCAGTAAAACTTTATTTATAAAAACAGGCACCAGGACTCCTGTTTCAGAAAGTGTGACATAGATACATTCCCTGTTCCTCCACTCTTAAGTACACTGTAATCCCTGGAAATAACTTAAGAGGCAACCCAAGGAGAACTCTGAAAAGTGGAAGAGGAGCTCTGCTAATATGTTGGTAAGGTATGTGGGGAGAGGAGTAGCATTTATATTCCTGTGATTAAGTCTCAGTCTTATAGTGAGCCTGTGCCCCTTGTCTGTGACCTTACCAAGTGATTCTTGGGTTTTTCCCACTTGAGGTGAGACAGGAAGGCTCGAAAGGGCTGGATTTGGGTACTTCCCTTTCTCCTGTCAGAGGCTCAAAGGGACTGGAGTTGGGTATTTTCTTTTCTCTATGTCAAAGGCTGTAGGGAACAGAAGTTGGGATTTCCCTTCCCCGAAGTCTGTTTGACTGTGATAAAACAAGTTTCCCTTGACAGTGTGCCATTTTTAAGGAGAGCAGAATGCTCTGGGTGTATTTGAAAATGGTCTGGTGGGCTTCCCTGGTGGCGCAGTGGTTGAGAGTCCGCCTGCCAATGCAGGGGACACGGGTTCGTGCCCCGGTCCGGGAAGATCCCCCATGCCGCGGAGCGGCTAGGCCTGTGAGCCATGGCTGCTGAGCCTGCACGTCCGGAGCCTGTGCTCCGCAACGGGAGAGGCCACAACAGTGAGAGGCCCACACACCGCAAAAAAAAAAAAAAAAAAAAAAAAAGAAAGAAAATGGTCTGGTTCAGAACTGAAAGAGTAATTCAACATTTGGAAGTCAATCATGTAACTAAAAAAGAAAACATATTATCCCAATATGTACAAAAAGAGAAGCATTTGACATAATTTAAAACCTATTCATAATAAAAAAAAATGCTTAGCAAATTTGGAATAGAAGGCAATCTCATTAATGTGATAAATTGGATCTCCTAAACACTGATAGTAACATCAGTATCAACCATTAAAGACTTAATGGGGGCCTCCCTGGTGGCGCAGTGGTTGAGAGTCCGCCTGCCGATGCAGGGGATACGGGTTCGTGCCCCGGTCCGGGAAGATCCCCCATGCCGCGGAGCGGCTAGGCCTGTGAGCCATGGCTGCTGAGCCTGCGCATCCGGAGCCTGTGCTCCGCAACGGGAGAGGCCACAACAGTGAGAGGCCCGCGTACCGCAAAAAAAAAAAAAAAAAAAAAAAAAAAAGACTTAATGGTTTCCCCTTCT
Organism: Hyperoodon ampullatus; assembly: GCF_949752795.1. NCBI lineage: Eukaryota > Metazoa > Chordata > Mammalia > Artiodactyla > Ziphiidae > Hyperoodon > Hyperoodon ampullatus. The sequence goes on from NC_136913.1 coordinate 63,036,749, forward strand.
ATGAACAGGAAGTAGGCAAGTATGTTAGATTTCACCATGACTATTCAATTTTGTATTGGAAGTTCAAGCCAATACCATAAGGCAAGAAAAAACAATAAAGGGCCTGCATTTCAGTATACTAGCTGTGAATATTTGGAAATCAAAATTTAATTAAGGGTACCATTTACAGTGGCACCCCACCCCCAAAAAAATCCCATGAAGTATAGGCAAGTCTTGCTTTACATAGTATTGTGGGACTGTAAAAATGACTGCTACCTGAAAGCAATATTAATTAATGGAAAAATTACTGTTGCTCCATTACCTAAAAGTTTTTTGTCAAAACATTAAAAATTCTCTTACTGTCAATCACAAATGTATAGGAAATTTAAAGCATTAGTTAAGCTAACAGTTATTTACTATATTTTAATATGAAATGTTAGAAACATTTAGAGTGTTTTATTTTATTATAAAAATTATCAATAGTAGATTTAACAGTGCTTACTTTCTTCTCCTTGTATAATTTGTATATTAGGAGTGAGCATCTTTTCTATAGTTTGCTGAATTGTCATTCTTCTTTCTAAATATGGATTTCCATCCAGCATTTCATCTTTCATGCTTTCAATGTCATGAAATATTTCTGAAAGTTTCTTTAATATAAAAATTTTTGCTGGTATGTCACTCCCTATTGGACGTCTTCATCCTTTTCAGCACAGTCACTATTCTCATTTGTACTGGTAAGTTACTACAGGTTCATATCTAAAGGTCTCAAATGATATTGTCAACATTTCCATGGTCAGCCAATTATGTTATAACTATGTTTACATTAAATTCAAATTTCCCATCAGTGTTAACACTTTTATCACTGCACTTCTATTTTCTTTCTTGGCCATTTCCTTTTTTGATTATGTATTTTCGAAGATGTCATATGGGTTTATCCCTGGAAGACAAGGAGGCAACATAACTACATTTTTGCATGTAAACTGAATAACTGATATGCAGTGACTGATCACTAGTAGACTTCAAAAGAAGTAAGTGAGGTTTCTAGGTCCACATGTAAGGAGCTTGGAGCCACTCCATCCAAAAGATAAGTAAAAAACTGAACAGACTGAAAAATCACCAGTGCTTCTTGTATCTGTAAAAGAGGAGAGGACACAGGGCAAACTATTGCCCACAAGATTGGAGAGAAGAGACAGGTGAATACAGGGAGTCATGGCTTACTGTAGCAGACGAGCAGAAACCACTGCAGGAACCAGTGCCAGGATAGGAAAACCTGAACTGTAATTGTTAAATTGCTGGAGCCTCAGTGTGGACAAGTCTGAGACGTAAAAACTCCTTGGGGACCCAGTCATAGAGGGGTCTCCACAATATTGTGAGATTTACCTCCAGGAGTACATACAGGAGAAAAATACCCTTGTACTTCTGTCAGGGGGAGAGAAAGGGGAATCATTTTGAAATAAGCCAGAGTACTCTGTTGTTAAGAAGACCTGACCTCAGAGGAAACTGTTTAACCAGAGCCTAACCTGCTGGGATATTATCATAGCCTAACTTAACCTGGGGAAGGGAAATACCCAACTCCAGCTTACTGTAGCCATCCTGTCCCACCCAAGGCAAGAAGAATAAAACTGAGAAGCTGTTGTGAAGTTACATAGTCCAAAGACATACGGTCACTGAAAGATTGAAATCTAATTATAGGACTGTAGAATGTTTCCCCTTCCCTCACGCTTCACCATCCCATTACTAAAGCCTTGTTATAGCAGTTCCTTTTACATTGTATGTCGTGTCCAGCTATGAAGAAAAAATTACAAGGCATACCTAAAGGCAAGAAACCCAATTTGAAGATGCAGACCAAGGACCAGGACCAGAGATGGCAGGTATATTGGAATTAGCAGACCTGGAATTTAAAACAACTTTGATTAATATTCTAGGGGCTCTAAATGGGTGAAGTAGACAGCATGCCAGAAGAGATGGACAGTGTAAGTAGAGAGATGGAAATCCTAAGAAAGAACCAAAAGAAGTGATAAATATAAAAAACACTGTAACAGAAATGAAGAATGGCTTTGATGGGCCCCTTAGTAGACTAAACAAGGCTGAGGAAAGAATCTCTGAGCTCAAGGATGTAGTAATAGAATTCTTGAAAACCAAAAGCAAAGGGAACAAAAGACTGAAGAAAAAAATAGAATATTGAAGAACTGTGGCACAACCACGAAGTGTAACATACATGTAATGGGAATACAAGAAGAAGAAGTAAAGGAACGGAAGTTATATTTGAAGTAATAGTGACTGAAAATTTCCCCCAAATTAATGTTAGACACCATAGCACAGATCCAGGAAGCTCAGAGAACACCAAGATAAATGGCCCCAAAACTATACCTAGGAATATCGTTTTTAAAAACAACAGAAAATTAAAGCTTAAAAAAAATCCTGACAGAAGCAAGAGGACTATGTTAAGGACTCTAGTGGGTGATGTAGACAGCATGTAGGAACAGGTGGGCAATGTAAGCAGAGAGGTGGAAATCCTAAGAACCAAAAGAAATGTTAAATATCAAAAACACTGTAAAAGAAATGAGGACACCTTTATAGAGGAATAAAAATAAGAATCACATCTGACTTCTCAGAAATGATAGTAAGAAAAGCATGGAGTGAAATATTTTAAGTGGTTAGAGAAAAAAAACTGGAAACTAGAGTTCTGTACTTTGCGAAGTTATCCTTCATAAGCGAAGAAGAAATAAAGACCTCAGACAAACAGAAATTGAAGGTCCATTTTTTTGCCAGTAGACCTTTCAGGAAACATTAAAAGAAGTGCTTAGAGAGGAGGAAAGTGATAAAGATTGGAAACTCAGATCTAAGTATCGAAGAGCCTTGAAGAAGGAATGAGTGAAGGTGAATAAAAACTTTTTTTCTTATTCTTAATTGATCTAACAGGTAATAATTTGTTAATAATAACACTATTCAATCGTGTGTACTTTTATATATCATATGCATATATGTTTGTGCTTATGTATACTTACGTATAAGTGAAATTAGTGAAAGCAATGATATAAGGGACAGGAGGGAGGAATTAGGATTATTTTGTTATTAAAAGGTACTCACACTAGCGGGAAGTGATATAATGTCGTTTGAAAGTAGACCTGGATTAATTGTAAATGTGTACTGCATTGTGGCAAGCACTAAAAAAAAAGTTACAGAAGAAGTATTAGCTGATATGCTAATAAAGGGGAGAAAATGGAATCATATAAAATGCTCAGTTGAAACCACAAAAGGCCAAAAAAATTAAAAGACAAAAACAGAGAAAAAGTGCAACAAATAGAAAACAGGAACAAATATGGTAGATGTTAATCCAGCTATATCAATAATCACTTTCAACATCAGTGTTCTAATTGCACAAATTTGGGAGTGTTCAGAGTAGGTCAGATAACAAGAGCCAACTATATGCTTCCTAAAAAAAATGAATTATAAAGACACATACAGTTAAAAGTAAATGGGTGGGCTTCCCTGGTGGTTCAGTGGTTGAGAGTCCACCTGCCTATGCAGGGGACATGGGTTTGTGCCCCGGTCCGGGAAGATCCCACATGCCGCGGAGCAGCTGGGCCCATGAGCCATGGCCACTGAGCCTGTGTGTCCGGAGCCTGTGCTCTGCAGCAGGAGAGGCCACAACAGTGAGAGGCACGCGTACCGCAAAAAAAGAAAAAAAAAAAGTAAATGGGTGGAAAAAATATATCATGTTAACACTAGTGAAAAGAGATTAGGAGTACCTCTATTAATTTCAGATGGAGCAAATTTCAAAGAAATTAAAGGTGTCAGGGATAAAGAAGGTCATTACATAATGATAAAGGGGTCAGTTCTCCAAAAAGATATAACAGTCCTTCACGTGTATACACTTACCAACAGAACATCAAACTATTTGAGGCAAAACCTATGCAAATTACAAAGAGAAATAGACGAAACCATGTATTAGTTAGAGACTTCAACACCTCTCTTTCAGAAATGGACAAATCCAGCAGGCAGAAAATCAGTAAGGACATAGTTGAACTCAACACCACCATCAATCAGCTGGGTCTAATAAATATCTATAGACTACTTCATTGAACAACACTAAGATGACACATTCTTCTCAAGCTGACATGGAACATTCAGCAAAATGGAAAACATTTTGGGCCATAAAACACACCTTAACAAATTTAAAAGAATAAAATCAATATATGCTCTCAGAGTGCAATGGAATGAGATTAGAAATCAATAATAGAAATATATCTGGAAAATCTCAAATGTGTTGAGATTAAAAACACTTCTAAATAACACATGTGTTAAAGAAGCAGTATCAAGTGAAATTCTAAAATATTTTTAATTAAATGAAAATGAAAACTCTACTTACCAAAATTTGTAGAATGTAATGAAAGCAGTGCTCAGAGAATAATTTATAGCACTGGATATGTATTTATAGAAAACAAGAAACAACTAAACTCAATCTAAGTTTCTACCTTAGGAAACTAGAAAAAAGCAAATTAATCTAAAGTAAGAAGAAAAATAACAAGTAGAGCAGAAATTAATAAAACTGAAAACAAGAAATACAAAAAATAAGTGAATCCAAAAGTTGGTTCTTTCAAAAGATCCATGAAATTTATAAGCCTCTAGACAGACTAAGAAAAATAAACCAGAGGACACAAATTACTCATATCAGAAATGAAAGGTGGGACATCACTGCAGATCCTGTGGACACTGAAATGATAATAAAGGAATACTATAAACAACTCTGTGCCCACATATTTGATAATCTAAATGAAATGGACCAATTCCTCAAAAGACACAGTTTCCCAAAACTTACACAGTAAAAGTAGACAATCTCAGGAATTCCCTGGTGGTCCAGTGGTTGAGACTTGGTTCTCTCACTGCCAGGGGCCCGGGATCAATCCCTGGTCAGGGAACTAAGAACCTGCAAGGTGCATGGTGCAGCCAAAAAAAAAAAAAAAAAAAAAAAAAGTATAGGAAAAGTTACATTTAAAAAAAATAGACAAGCTCCTTAGTCCTATATCTATGAAGGAAATTGAATCAATATTTAATAACCTTCCAAAACAGAAAGCACCAGGTCCAGATGGGTTCACTAGTAAATTCTGTAAGACATTTAAGGAAGGAATCATCCCAGTACTCTACAATCGTTTTCAGAGGATAGAGGCAGAGAAAATGCTTCCTAACTTACTCTGTGAGGCCAACATTACCCTAATAGGAAAATTAGGCAAAGACATTACAAGAAAACTGCAGACCAGTATCTTTCATGAACATAGATAAAAGTCCTCAACAAAATATTAGCAAATCAAATACAACAATGTATAAAGAATTATGCATCATGAATAAATGGAATATATAATTGGTATGCAAGGTTGTTTCAGCATTTGAAAATTAATTAATGGTCAGATGCCAGTCCCTGCCCCTGCTGTCCTGGGAGTGTGCACAGGCCACCAGACCTGCACACCCCATATCAAGGGGATAATGGGTAGCACACACTGAGGAAAGAGGCAGCACTCATCCAAACTAAAAGCAGCCCCTCCATTCTGGACAAGATGGCAGAGTAGAAGGACTTGTGCTCACCTCCTCTCACAAAAACACCAAAATCATAACTAACTGCTGAACAGCCGTCAATAAAAAAGGCTGGAACCTATCAAAAAAAATATTTTACATCCAAAGACAAAGGAGAATCCACAATGAGATGGTAGGAGGGGCGCTTTCATGATATAATCAAATCCCATACCTGCCAGGTGGGCAACCCACAAACTGGAAAATATATCAGGTTCTCCCACAGGAGTGAGAGTTCTGAGCCCTACATCAGGCTCCCCCAGCCTGAGGGTCTGACATTGGGAGGAGAAGCCCCCAGAGCATTTGGCTTTGAAGGCTAGCAGGGCATGAGTGCAGGAGCTGCATAGCAGTGGGGGAAACAGAGACTCCACTCTTAGAGGGCGCACACAAGGCTTCATGTGCACTGGGACAGAGCACAAAGCAGTGACTCCATAGGAACCTGGGCTAGACCTACTGGCGGGTCTTGGAGGGTCTCCTGGGGAGGCAGGTGTCAGCTATGGCTCACTGTGCAGGCAAGGACATTGGTGGCAGAAGCCCCAGGGAATATTGATTGGTGTGAGCTCTCATGGAGGTCACCATTTTGGCACTGAGACCTGGCCCCACCCAACGGCCTGCAGGCTCCAGTGCTGGGATGCCTCAGGCCAGTCAACCAGCAGGCTGGGAGCACAGCTCCACCCATCAGCAGACAGGCTGCCTAAAGTTGTACTGAGCTCACGGCCACTCTAAACCCACCCCTTGAAATGGCAGGTACCAATCCCTTCCACCAGGAAGACTGCACAAGCTCCTGGACCAACCTGACCCACCCAGGGGGCAGACACCAGAAGCAAGAGGAACTATGACCCTGCAGCCTGTGGAAAGGACACCACAAACACAGAAGGTTAGGACTTCCCTGGTGGTGCAGTGGTTAAGAATCACCTGCCAAGGCAAGGGACACGGGTTTGATCCCTGGTCTGGGAAGATCCCACATGCCACAGAACAGCTAAGCCTGTGTGCCACAAGTACTGATCCTACACTCTAGAGCCCACGAGCCAAAACTACTGAGCCCAAGTGCCACAATCACTGAAGCTGTGTGCCTAGAGCCTGTGCTTCCGCAACAAGAGAAGCCATCGCAATGAGAAGCCTGCTCACAGTAGTGAAGAGTAGCCCCAGCTTGCCACAACTAGAGAAAACCTGCACACAGCAACGAAGACCCAACACAGCCAAAAATAAAAATTTAAATAAATAAATTTATATAAAAACAAATGAAAAAAAACCCACAGAAGTTTGGACAAAATGAGACGGCAGAGAAATGTGGTCCAGATGAAGGAACAAGATAAAACCCCAGAAGAACAGCTAAGTGAAGTGGAGATAGGCAATCTACCTGAAAAATAATTCATAGTAATAATAGTAAAGATGATCCAGGATCTTGGGAAAAGAATAGAGGCACAGACCGAGAAGATGTAAGAAATGTTTAACAAAGAAGATTTTTGGTTTGTTTTCAAATTTGCTTTATTATTTTTTTTTACATCTTTATTGGAATATAATTGCTTTACAATATTGTGTTAGTTTCTGCTATACAGCAAAGTGAAGCAGCTATATGTATACTTATATCCCCATATCCCCTCCCTCTTGAACCTCCCTCCCACCCTCCCTATCCCACTCCTCTAGGTCATCACAAAGCATCAAGATGATCTCCCTGGAGGTAGAGATTTAAAGAACAAACTGTTAAACGGAGATGAACAATACAATAACTGAAATGAAAAACACACGAGAAGGAATTAATGGCAGAATAAATGAGGCAGAACAGATAAGTGAGCTGGAAGACAGTGGTGGGAATCAGTGCCACAGGACAGAATAAAGAAAGCAGAATGAAAAGAAATGAGGACAGTGTAAGAGACCTCTGGGACAACATTAAATGCACCAATATTCACATTATAGGGGTCCCAGAAGGAGAAGGGAGAGAGAAAGGGCATGAGAACATATTTGAAGAGAAAATTAATTAATGTAAACTCTTATATCAACAGGCTAAAAAAAGAAAAATCACATGATCATAGCAATAGATGCAGAAAAAGCATTTGACAAAATCCAACACCCATTTGTGATTAAAAAAAACAAAAACCTTGCAATAAACTAGGAATGCAGGGGGGACTACCTCAGCCTGATAAAGATGATCTATCTACATAAAACCTACAGCTTGATACCTAATGGTGAGAAACTAGCAGCTTTCACACCAAGATCAGATAAAAGGCAAAGATGTTCCCTGTCACCACTCCTTTTTAACATTGTACTGGATTCTAGCTAAAGCAAAGACAAGAAAAGGAAATTAAAGGAATACATTTTGGATAGGAAGAAATATAACTGACTTTGGTTGGAAATGACATGTTTGTCTCTGTAGAAAATATGAATTGACAAAACAAAAACCAAAAATACCTTCCCAGAACTGAAACAATTATAGAAAGGTTTCAGGATACAAGGTTTTTCAGTCACTTCTGTAGACACCAGCAACAAACAAGTGGAATTTGAAGTTAAAAATACAGGTCTATTTATGTTCATACTCTCCATAATGAAATTGGTATAAATCTAACAAAATATGTACAAGATCTATATGAGGAAAACTATAAAATTCTGATAATAGAAATGAACTGATTTAATGGAGATAGTATCAATACATGTACATGGGTAAAGAAGACTCAACATTTTCAAGATGTATGATTTTCCCAATTTGATGAATAGCTTCAAGGTAGTCCTAATAAAAATTCCAGCAGGTTATTTTGTGGATATCAACAAACTGATTATAAAGTTTATATGGAGAGACAAAATACCCTGCATTACCAACATGTTATTTGAGAAGAGCAAAGTTGAAAGATTCACACTACGCTACTTCAAGACTTATTTTAAAGCTACAGACAGTAATCAAGATAGTGTTGTATTATTGCCCCCAACAGACAAATAGATTAATGAAACAATAGGTAGCCCAGAAATAGACCCAAGTGAAAATTGATATATATGACAAAAGAGCATATATATGATATATATGCCAGTATGGTACTGGCACAAAAACAGAAATATAGATCAATGGAACAGGATAGAAAGCCCAGAGATAAACCCACGCACATATGGTCACTTTTATCTTTGACAAAGGAGGCAAGAAGATACAATGGAGAAAAGACAGCCTCTTCAGTAAGTGTGCTGGGAAAAGTGGAGAGCTGAATGTAAAAGAATGAAATTAGCACACTCTCTAACATCATACACAAAAATAAACTCAGTGTTGATTAAAGACCTAAATGTAAGGCTGAATACTATAAAACTCTTAGAGAAAGATATAGCAGAACACTCTTTGACATAAGTCACAGCAACATCTTTTTTGACCCACTGCCTAGAGTAATGAAAATAAAAACAAAAATAAATGGGACCTAATTAAACTTAAAAGCTTTTGCACAGCAAAGGAAACCATAAACAAAATGAGAAGACAACCCTCAGAATGGGAGAAAATATTTGCAAATGAAGCGACCCACAAGGGATTAATTTCCAAAGTATACAAACAGCACATGCAACTCAATATCAAAAAAAAAAAAGCCCCAAACAAACCAGTCATAAATGGGCAGAAGGTCTAAATAGACATTTCTCCAAAGAAGACATACAGATGGCCACGAGACACATGAAAAGATGCTCAACATCACTAATTATTAGAGAAATTCTATCAAAATTACAATGAGATATCACCTCACACCAGTCAGAATGGCCATCATCAAAAAATCTACAAACAATAAATGCTGGAGAGAGTGGAGAAAAGGGAACCCTCTTGCACTGTTGGTGGGGATGTAAATTGGTACAGCCACTATGGAGAACAGTATGGAGGTTCCTTAAAAAACTAAAAATAGAGCTACCATTTGATCTAGCAATCCCACTCCTGGGCGTATATCTGGAGAAAACCATAATTTGAAAAGATACATGCACCCTGTGTTCATTGCAGCAGTATTTACAATAGCCAAGACATGGAAGCAACCTAGATGTCCGTTGATGGATGAATGGATAAAGATGTGGTACATATATACAATGGAATATTACTCAGCCATAAAAAAGTACAAAATAGTGCCATTTGCAGCAACATGGATGGACCTAGAGATTGTCATACTGAGTGAAGTAAGTGAAACACAGACAGGTATCATATGATATTGCTTATATGTGGAATCTGTAAAAAAGGTTACAGATGAACTCATTTACAAAACAGAAGTAGAGTCACTGATGTAGAAAACAAACTTATGGTTACCAGGGGATAAAGGGGGGGAGGGATAAATTGGGAGATACACACTACTATATATAAAATAGATAACTAATTAGAACCTGCTGTATAGCACAGGGAACTCTACTCAATACTGTGTAATGGCCTATATGGGAAAAGAATATAAGAAACAAAGGAGTGGATATATGCATATGTATAACTCATTCACTTTGCTGTACACCTGAAACTAACACAACATTGTATTAATAAAAATAATTTTTAAATAATAATAAAAAATTAAAAAAAAACAACCCAATTTAAATAAATGGGTCAAAGATGTTAATAGACCCTTCACCAAAGAAAATATACAGATCAAAATAAACATGAAAAGACTTAATGTAAAAAACAAATGCAAATTTAACCATCACTGTGATACCTCTGCACACCTATTAGAATGGCAAACTTCTGAAACACTGACCATACCATATTTTGGCAAGGATATGGGGCAACAGTAACTCTCCTTCATCGCTGGTGGGGATTCAAAATGTTGTAGCCACTTTAGAAGACAATTGGCAGTTTCTTAAAAAGTAAACATACTCTTACCATAAAATCCAGCAGTCACGCACTTTGACATTTACCTGAAGAGTTGAAAACTTAAGTTCACACAAAAGTCTGCACATGGATGTTTATAGCAGCTTTATTCATAATTGACCAAATGTGGAAGAATTAAGATGTCTTTCAGTAGGTGAAGGAATAAGTAAGCTGTGGTACATTCAGAGAATGGAATATTTAATTCTAAAATAAAATGATATATGAAGCCATGAAAAGACATGAATGATTCCTTCATATGTGCATATTGTAAAGTGAAAGAAGCCAGTCTGAAAAGGCTATATAATGTATGATTCCAACTATATGACATTGTAGAAAAGAGAATACTATGGAGAACGTGAAAGGATCAGTGGTTCTCAGAGGTTGGGGTGGGGTGGAATGAACATGTACAGCACAAAAGATTTTTAGGGCAATGAAAATGCTCTGTATGATATGTTAACGATGGATATATGTCACTATACATTCTATGTACCCATGGAATATACAACACTGAGAGTGAACCATAATGTAATTTGTGGATTTGGGTGATTAAGATATCTCAGCATAGATTTGTCACTTGTAACAAATGTGCCATTCTGTTGGGGGACATTGGTAATGAGGGAGGATATGCATGTGGTGCAGCTTGTATATGGGAAATCTCTAGTCTCTCCTAAATTTTGCTGTGATCCTGAAACAGCTCAAAAAAATAAAATCAACTATAGGGGAAGAAACAAAAAGAACAGAGAACTACAAAAACAAAAAGGAAACAAGTAATAAAATGGCAATAAGTACATACCTATCAGTAATTACTTTAAATGTCAACAGACTAAATGCCCCAATCAAAACACATAGGGTGGGACTTCCTTGGTGGTCCAGTGGTTAAGACTGTGCTTCCACTGCAGGGGATGTGGGTTCGATCCCTTGTTGGGGAACTAAGATCCCCCATGCCACATGGCACGGCCAAGGAGAAAAACACACATAGGGTGGCTGATTAGCTATAAAAGCAAGACCCATCTACATGCTGCCTACAAAAGACTCACTTCAGAGCTAAAGACAGACACAGACTGAAAGTGAGGGGATGGAAAAAAGATATTTCATGCAAATGGAAATAAGAAAGTGAGGGTAATAATACTCAGACAAAACTTTAAAGGGTATAACAAAAGACAAGGGCATGATAATATGATAAAGGGATCAATACAATAAATTATACTTATTAACTATATGTACCCAATACAGGAGCATCTAAATATATAAAGCAAATATTAACAAACAAAAGGAGGAATTGACAATAATATAAGGCAAAAGAAATAAAGCAAAAATAAACAATTGAGACCTAATTAAACTTAAACGCTTTTGCACAGGAAAGGAAACCATCAACAGAACAAAAAGATGACCTACTGAGTGGGAGAAAATATTTGCAAATGATATGACCAACAAGGGGTTAGTATCCAAATTATATAAACAGCTCATACAACTCCATATCTAAAAAGCAACCCAATTAAAAAATGGGCAGAAGACCTGAACATTTTTCCAGAGAAGATCTACAGATAGTTAATAGGCAGATGAAAAGATGCTCAACATTGTTAAGTATTAGACAAAGGCGAATCAAAACAATGAGATACTACCTCACATCTTATCAGAATGGCTAACCTCAAAATGTCTGCAGATAACAAAAGTTGGCACGAATGTAGAGAAAAGGGAATCCTAGTACACTGTTGGTGGGAATGTAAATTGGTGCAGCCACTGTGGAAAACAGTATGGAGGTTCCTCAAGAAACTAAAAATAGAACTACCATATGATTCAGCAATTCCAGTCTTGGGTGTATATCCAAAGAAAATGAAAACACTAATTCAAAAAGATACGTGCACCCTAGTGTTCATAGCAGTACCATGTACAATAGCCAAGATATGGAAGCAACCCAAGTGTCCATCAATAGATGAATGGATAAAGGAGAGGTATATATACGTGTGTGTGTGTATATTATACACACACACATATGCATACACACACACAATGGAATATTAGCCATAAAAAAGAATGAAATTCTACCATTTGCAGCAATGTGGATGGACATTATGCTTAGTGAAATAAGTCAGACTGAGAAAGACAAATACTGTATGGAATCACTTATATATGGAATCTAAAGATCAAAACAAATGTACGTAGCAGAACAGAAACAAACTCATAGATGTCGAAAACAAACTAGTGGTTATCAGTGCGGAAATGGAAGTGAGGAGGTGCAAGGTAGGGGTATGGGATTAAGAGATATGAACTCCTATGTATAAAATATAGAAGCAACAAGACATATTGTATAACACAGGATATATAGCCATTATTTGGTAATAACTTTTAATGGAATATAATTCATAAAAATACTGAATCACTGCTGTATATGTGAAACTAATATGATAATTGTAAACAACTGTACTTCCAAAAAAAGTAGAGTATGAAAAAAATCTTATTTTTCAAAAGCGACATGATTAGTTAGTGATCATGATGTGCATTGGTTATTTATGTAATAATTTTTGGAATAAAGCGGTAGCAGGAATTTTTTTTTTTTTACTTTACCTATTTACTCAGTTTATACATTATAGTAACTAAAATTTGACTGGTGTTATCTGAAGACAGGTATTATTTAACTAAACCCTGGTAACAGAAATTTGTGAATATTGGAACCATGCAATTGGAACCATGCCTGTAGGAAAGTAAAATTATAGTGAAAGTTTTGCTGAATCTGTGTGCTGAAAGCAACAAAACATTGCCCAAATAACTGATGCAAAAAAATTATTCATCAGTTGAAAACACCATATTCTTAATTCTCCCAAATAGATCTATATCTTTAATGGCCATCCTAATTAAGAATAAATTAGGATATTTTTCTAGATATTGACAACATGATTCTAAAATTTATGGAATGGCATAGTCATTGAAACAGCCAAAATAATTTCAAAGTAGAAAATTATAGGAAAGAAGTGCACAATTTCAAATCTTAGTATACTAAACTGTAGTCATGATATCAGTCTGATTTTAGTCTAAGGATTGAGCCATCAATTAATAGAATAGAGGAGAGTTTACAAGTGGGCCCAAACAAATATGGTCCATAGATATTTTACAAAGTTTTGAAGTTGATTTGATGGAAGTATGTTGTCATTTCAACAATTGATGCTGGTAATGATTTCCCATGTATATAATAAAAAATTGACCTCAATGTAGAAAAGATTAATGCACTTTATAAAAAATTAACTCAATGCTGGTCATATGCTGAATTTAAAAGAAAATACATCTATTGTGCTTTTAAAATAAAACACAAATTTTCTTTCCATGGACTAGGCAATGAATTTGTGGATAGGACACCAAAAGCATTATCCATAAATGAAAAAATAGGTGAATTTGACTTCATCAAAATTATAATTTTTCTCTCAAAGGAAAGTGCTAGGAAAATGAAAAAAATAAGTCATAGAGTGGAAGAGTATATTTCAAGCACATTTATGTAACACATAACATCTATCTAGAATATATGAAATGCTCTTAAAAGTTGACAACGTTAGAAGAAGTAACCCGGTTTTTTAAATGTGCATAAGTTCAATAGATCTATATAAAGCATTTGTCAATATCGAACTCCTGTTCATATTAAAAACATCTCACAAACTAAGAATAGAAGGTTTCTTTCTCAACCAGATAATGTGTATTTAGAAATAACCTACAGCTAACATACTCAGTGACTGAGTACTTTTCCTCTGAATTCAGGAATGAGACATGAACGTCTACTCTTATTTCTTCTATTTGACATTATAGTAGAAATTTTATCCAGATTAATTAGGTAAGAAAAATAAATTGCATTTAGATTGGAAATGAAGCACAAAAACTATATTCACAGATGAAATGATCTTGTGTGTGGAAAATCCTAGGTAACCCACATTACATAATTAGACCTAATACATGATTTCAGAAAGATTGCATGATATAAGATAATATAGGAAAATGAGCTATATTTCTGTATAGTCGCAATGAATAATCTGAATAAATAAATAAATAAGAAAACAATTCAATTTACAATAGTATCCAAAAGAATAAAATGCTTAGACATAAATTGAACAAAATAAGTGTAAGACTTTCACACTGAGAACTAGAAAAACCACACTGCAAGAAATTTAAGAAGAACTGAGCAATATGAAAGATACCTCATGTTCCTTAATTGGAAGAATTAGTAATGTTAAGATGGTGTCATCAATGGAATTATGTATCCCTAAAAGATATGCTAATATTCTAATCTCTGCTTTCTATGAATTTGACCTTATTTGAAAATAGGGGCTTTGCAGATGTCATTAAGTTAATCTGCGGTCATACTAGGGAGATTGGGTTTTTAATCCAATATGACTGGTGTTATTAGAAGAGGAAAGGGCACACAGAGACAGAGATACACAGGGAAAATGTCATGTAATTACAAAGGCAGAGATTAACATGATGTGTCTACAAGAACAGGAGCACTAAGGATTGATGGCCACACCAGGAGCTTAGAGAAACATTGAATATGTTCTCTCCTAGAGCCTTCACAGGAAGCACGACTCTATGAATGCTTTGATTTCAGACTTCTATCTTATAGAACTGTGAGATAATTAATTTTACTTGTGTTAAGCTGACAACTTGATTTCAGACTTCTAGTCTCCAGAACTGTGGAAGAACTAATTTTTCTTTTGTTAAGCTTTCCAGTTGTTGGCTGTTAGGCAGCTATAGGAAATGAATACAATTGACAGTAGTCCCCAAATTGATCTAGAGATTTAGAGAAGTCTCTATCAATGTCCCAGCTGGCATTTTTATAGAAATTGGCAGGCTGAGCCTAAAATTCATTTGGAAATATGGATATAGAATAGACAAAGCAATTTTGAAAAAAACACATTAGAGAACTCATATTTCCTAATTTTAAAGCTTAGTACAGAGAACTAGTAATTAAGACCTCATTGTAAAATTGTATGGATAGATATATAGGTTATATAGGCATATGGGAGGACGGAAATGGAAAGTCCACAAGTATACCCACAAATACATGATTAATTGATTTCTGTCAAGGGTGTCAAGACACTGCAGTGGGGAACAACAAAATCTTTTCAACAGATAATGTTGGGACAAGTGGATATCCACATACAAATGAATAAATTTGGTCCAGCGACTTCACACTTTGCAAAAATGAATAAAATATGAATCAGAAACCTAAATTTAAATGCTAACATTGCAACTCTTAAGAGAAAACATAGTTGTACATCTTTGCGACCTTGGATTTGATATTAAGTCTAAAGTACAAGCAGCCAAATCAAAATACGGTAACTTTTGTCCTTGAAGAGATACTATCAAGAAAGTGAAATAAAGTACAATTAAAAGCATGAAGTACTGATACATTGTACAAAATGGAAGAATTTGAAAATACTACTCAAATGATGGAATCCAGACCCAAAATGCACCATGTTGCATGATTCATTTATGTGAAATGTCTACGATATGAAAATTTATAAAGACAGAAAGTAGAGAGTTGTTTTCAGAGGCTAGAAGGAGTGGTAAGTGAGAAAGTAAAAAGTTGAATTTTATTGTATATGAATTATATCACAATAAAATAAATGTGCAAAAGATGGAAGTATACTTTTTCATTAAAGTGATATATAAGCAAATGGAAAAATACTTAGCATCACTTGTCAGTAAGGAAATGCCAATTAGAAATCACTGTGATATCAATAAATCTCTACTAGAATGGCTGAGTAAAAAACCCCAGCATTTCCAAGTGCTGCTAAAGATATAGAATAAGTGGAAGTCTTAAGCTTTGTTTATTAAATGGAACAGGTACTTTGTAAAATCAGTTTGTCAGTTTTTTATAAAATTAAACCTATATCTATGCTATAGCCAAGCAGTTGCTCTCATAGTTATTTATCCAAGTTGAAATAATAACCTTTGTTATCATATAGAACTATTCATTAATGTATACCTTCACAACATAGCAGCTTTTTTGTCAGCCCAAACTTGAAGGAAGTTGAACGGCCTCCAACAGGGTAGTGGATCAATAAAATGTGCTACATCCATTTAATGTAGTATTACTTCACAGTAAAGCATAATGAATTATTAATACATTTAACAATATAGATGAATCTCAAATGGATTTTGTTAATGTACTCAATAAAAGAATCCATACTGAAAATGCTGACATACAGATGATGTTTCAGCATACACAAAGTATAGTAACACAGAAGAAATTGATGTTTTCCTGAGGTTAAGTGTGAAATGATGGGGAACAAAGAAGTGTTTTTTTTTTTCCTTTGGTTACAGAAATGTTTCCTGATGCTTGGTGCTATTTAGATGAATCAATGCATTTTTAAAATAATAAACGTGGACACCAGAATATAAACATTTTACACAGATTTTAAAATACATTTTAAAAATTAAGGAAAGCCATTTTCTTCCTCCATACCATGCTGTCCTAATTTTTATTGTTTTGTAGTTTAAATCTTCTAACTTTATAATTCTTCTTTGGTAACATCTCAGTAGAGGAGCCAACAACTTATTCTTTTAATGTGCCAGATGGTAAATGTCTTAAACCTGTGGACCATATTGTCTCTCTCACAGTGCTGAACTCTACTGTCATGTACAAAGCATGTAAATTGATGAGTACAGATGTGTTCCAATAAAAATTTGTTTACAAAAACAGGCTGTAGTTTGATGTCAGTGTAGATGGGGGAATAGAGAACATCAAATATCTGTCCCATTTACAGAAATAAAAAGCTTCTAAATACTGTCAGAACAAATTTTGAACTACCATATGATCCAGCAAATCTACTCCTGGGTATATATCTGAAGAAATGAAAACAAGAATTAGAAAAGATACATGCATCCCAATGTTCATAGCAGCATTGTTTACAATAGCCAAGATAAGGAGGCAACCTCAGTGTCTATCAACAGATGAATGGATAGAGAAGCTGTGGTATATATACAATGGAATACTACTCAGCCATAAAAGAGAATGAAATTTTGCCATATGCAGCAACCTGAATGGGCCTAGAGAATATTATATTTTGTGAAGTAAGTCAGAGAAAGACAAATACTATATGAATCACTTTGCTGTATACCTGAAACTAACAGAATATTGTAAATCAACTGTACTTCAGTAAAAAAATAGATTCAGATGGTGTTTGAAAATTTGAAGAGATCTATATAAATAAAGGGACTGAACAAGTAACCAAAATATAAAACCAGTCAGTAAAGACCTCTGTCATATGCCTGCACTGGTACATTCTACCAAATATTGTGTTGATAATAATCACTCAAATTCTTTAAAAAAAATGGAGGGGCTTCCCTGGTGACGCAGTGGTTGAGAGTCCTCCTGCTGATGCAGGGGGCATGGGTTCGCGCCCTGGTCCGGGAAGATCCCACATGCCGTGGAGCGGCTGGGCCCGTGAGCCATGGCCCCTGAGCCTGCACGTCCGGAGCCTGTGCTCCACAATGGGAGAGGCCACAACAGTGAGAGGCCCATGTACTGCAAAAATAAATAAATAAATAAAAGGAAAGGAGGGAATACTTAGTTATTCTCTGTGTCCACATTACTCTGACACCAAAGCCAAGTAAAACCATCAAAAGAAGAGAAAATTAATTACCAGCATGTCTGAGAATATAGATTCCAAATTTTTTCCAGAAAACTCCACAAAAAAGAATCCAACATCATATTATCAGAATTATACACCATAAATAAGTAGAATTATTGCCAGTAATACAAGGATAATACATCACAGTAATGTAATGAGGGAAAGAAACCAAAGCATCATCTCAGTTGATACAGAGCAAGAATTTGATACAAACCAACAAACCTTTCATGATTTCAGAAAAGAAAAAAAAAGTGAATTAGGAATAGGAAATTTCTGAACATGATAAATAGCATTTATGTAAAACACATAGCTAATATCAGTGTCAAATGACTGAATGCTTTTCTCCTAAGATCATCAGCAAGACAAATGTACCTGATTTCACCATTGCTGTTATATATTGTACTGGATATTGTAGCGACAGCAACTAGGCTGGAAGAAGGAATGGAAGGCATAGTAATTGGAAAGTAAGAATTAAAACTCTTTTTATATTCCTATTATGTAGAAAATTCCAAGGAATTCACAGAAAGTTTCTAGAGATAATAAGATCAGCAAAATTAAACCATCAGCACTCAAAATTATTTGTATTTCTGTAGCTAATTACAATCTGAAAAGGAAATTTAAAAATTATTTTAAAAATCCATGTACCATAGTATTCAATAGAATAAAATGCCTAGGAATAAATTTAGCCTGGAGTTGAAGTATTTGTTCAGTGAAAACTGCAAAACTTTGCTGGAATAAATTAAGGAACATGTAAATAGATGGAAAGACATCCTGTGTAAATGTATTATAATACAGTATTCTTTTTGTGTGTGTGTGTGTGTGTGTGTGTGCGGTACATGGGCCTCTCACTGTTGTGGCCTCTCCCATTGCGGAGCACAGGCTCAGCGGCCATGGCTCACGGGCCCAGCCGCTCCGCGGCATGTGGGATCCTCCCGGACCGGGGCACGAACCCATGTCCCCTGCATCGGCAGGTGGACTCTCAACCACTGCGCCACCAGGGAAGCCCTGTAATACAATATTCTTAAGATGTCGTATAACCCATAGTGATCAACACATTCAGTGCAATTCCTTTCAAAACATGCATAGCCTTTTATGCAGAAATGGAAAAGCTGGTCCTCAAATTCATATGTAATTGCTAAGGTTTGTGAGTAACCAAATCAGTCTTGAAAAAGAGCGAAGTCTGAAGACTTGAATTCTGATTTCAGAACTTACTGCATAGCTTCATTAATCAAAAATGATACAGTCCTGGCATAAGTATATACATATTGACCAATGAAATAGAATCGAGTTTCTAGAAATAAACCCATATACCTATACCCAGTTGCCTATTGATAGGTTTCCAAGATCATTTAGAGGAATGAGTAGTCCCTTCAACAAATGGTGCTTGACAGCTGGATTTCCACATGCAGAGGAATGAAGCTGAACCCCTACCAACAAATGGAGCTTGGACAAATGTACTCAGCAATGAAGATGTACCATATACAAAATTAACTCAATGTGCATCAACATCCCAAATGTAAGAACTGAATCTCTGTAACTTTTAGTAGAAAACATAGGAATAAATCTTCATGACCTTGGATTTGGCAATGGGATATTAGATGTGATATCTAAAGTCTAAGTAAATAAATAAATAATAAATATATTAGATGCTATCAAAAATCAACACTTTTGTGCATGATAGGACATTACCAAGGAGGAAAAAGGCAACATGCAGAAGATGAGAAAATACAAAGCATATGCCCAATACGGGTCAAGTATCAAGGATGTGTTATGTATTAAAAACAAAAAAACAAAACTCTTACATCTCAACAAGTAGACAACCCAATTAAAGAATGGGCAAAAACTTGAAAAGACATTTCTTCAAAGAAAATGTATAAATGGACAAAAAGCACCTGAAAGATGCTTCATAATATTTGACATAAGTGAGGTAAAAGCAGAGCCATGAGATAATTTCATATCCACTAATGTGTTTGTAATTTTAAAAGCATGAAAAAGAAAAGTGTTGGCAAGAATATACATAAATTGAATCTTGTCCACATAGCTGGTATTTAAAATGGTTCAGCTGCTGTGGAATACAGTGCAAAATGTCTACAGAGACAATGAAATTTTGGTATATGCCTACATTGGAGTATTATTAAGCCACAGAAGTCATGAGGTACTTACAACATGATAAATTTGGATGAACCTACAAAGCATTATGCTAAGTGAGTGAAACCAGACACAAAAATTCACGTTATATGATTTCATACATATAGACATTACTTTGAGAAAGAATTTTGATTATTTGCTGCCAGGAACTAGGAATAGAGGGAATGTGGAGAAACCGCTTAATGACTATAGGGCTTTACTTTGTAGTGATGAGAATGTTTCCTACTAAATCATGTGAATGTGCTAAATGCCACTTTAAATTGTTATTTTTAAGTTATGTGAACGTCACCTCAGGAAATTATATTTTTAAAAATCTGCCAGTGAAGAAGCCCAGTACTAAGTGGTTTCACTGGTGAATTCTTCCAGATGTTAAGGAAGAATTAATACCACTTTTCAGCCTCTCTCCAAAAATACAATTGAGGGAACATTTTAAAATTCATTTCATGAGATAACATTTCCATGATACCAGTGTCAGACAAACACAAAGACAAAACCTATGGGTCAGTATACCTTATGAATATAAATGCCAAAAACCTTAAAATACTAGTTAAAAATTGTGACAACATGCTAAAAGGGATTATACAGCATGAGCAAAATGGGATTTTGTTTCCAGAATTGCAAAGATGATTTACCATACATAAATCAATCATACCATATTAATAGTAGAAAGGAAAAAAAATAATGTGATAATTCATTTCAAAGAAAGCATTAGACAAAATATATACCCGTTCATGATATACAAAGCTCTACAAACTAGGAATAGAATGGAATTTCCTCAACATGATGAAAGGCATTTATGAATACCATGTAACATAGTTAAAGGGGAAAAGATGGCTGTCTCCTTATGACCAGAAATAAAACTAGGATGCCTCTTGTATTCAACTTTGTACTAAAAGTTTCAGCCAGAACAATTAGCCAAGAAAAAGAATAAAATATATCAAAATTGGAAATGAAGATGTAAAATTGTCTCTATTCTCATGATATTGTCATACATACAAAAAATCCTAAAGAATACATGCAAAAAACTATTAGATCTTAAAAGAAATTCAGCAGTGTTTCAGAGTATACAGAAAAATCAGTTATATTTTTGTGTACTAGCAATGGACAATACATAAAGGCAAATAAGCAATTCCATTTACAATATCATAAATAATAAAATATGTAGGGTACATGTATTCAAATAGATGTGAGACTTGTAAATTGAAGTCTACACAACATTGCTGAAAGAAATTTGAAAAATGGAAAGACATCCTGTGTTCATTTATTGGAAAGCATATTTAACATGCCATCAGCCCATAAAGCAATATACAGATTTAATGTGATCCTTATCAAAATCTCAACTGCCTTTTTTACAGAAACGGAAAAGCTGAACCTAAAATGGGTATGAAATTGCAAATAACCTGAATAGCCTAAACAATCTTGAAAACTATAAATTTGGATGATTTACACTTTTTTCAAACCATAACAAAGCAACAGTAATCTTGAATAGTATGGTATTTGTGTAAGGATAGACATATAGGCCAATGTCATAGAAATGAGAGTTCAGAAATACAACTTATGGCTAATTGATTTTCCAGAAGATTGCCAAGACCATTCAATTATGAAAGAGTAGTTTTAGCAGATGGTCCTTTGACAACTGGAGATCAACATATAAAAGAATGTAATTGGACTTTTAACTCATAACCTTTACAGAAATTAACTCAAAATCTATCAAAAGCTAAATATACAAGCTAATACTGCAAAAATCCATAATTGAAAATATATAGTAAAATTTTCTTGATCTTTAATTTGGCGATCAATTCTTAGATATGACACTGAAAGTAAAATCATCAAAAGAAATAATAAATTACAGTATACCTCATTGCAGTTGGTTTTATTGCACTTTGGGTACATTGTGTTTCTTACAAATTTAAAGTTTGTAGCAACCCAGCATTGAGCAAGTGTATTGATACCATTTTTCCAACAGCATTTCCTCACTTTATATCTCTGTGTCATATTTTGGTAATTCTTGCAATATTTCAAAAATTTTCATCATTATATTTGTTATGGTGATCTGTGATCAATGATCTTTGATGTTACTATTGTAATTGTTTTAGAAAACCACATACCACATCCATATAAGACGGTGAGCTTAATCAATGTTGTATGTTTCTGAATGCTCCACTGACATGCTGTTTTCCTGTTTCTTTCCCTCTCCTCAGGCCTGTCTATTCCCTGAGAAACAACAACAATGAAGTTAAGCCAGTGGATATCCCTACAGTGGCCTCTAAGTGTTCAAGTGAAAGGAAGACTTGCACATCTCTCACTTTAAATCAAAAGCTAGAAATGATTAAGCTCAGTGGGGAAGGCATGCTGAATGCCTACACAGGCCAAAAACTAGGCCTTTTGTGCCAGTTAGCCAAATTGTGAATACAAAGGAAAAATTCTTGAAGGAAATGAAAAGTGCTTCTCCAGTGAACACATAAATGATAAGAAAGCAAAACAGCCTTATTGCTGATACTGAGACAGTTTTAGCAGTCTGGATAGACAAACAGACCAGCCTCAACATTCCCTTAAGCCAAAACCTAATCCAGGGCAAGGCCCTAGCTCTCTTCAATTCTATGAAGGTTGACAGAGATGAGGAAGCTGCAGAAGAAAAGTTTGAAGCTAGCAGAGGTTCATTCATGAAGTTTAAGGAAAGAAGCCATCTCCATAACATGAAAATGCAAGGTGAAGCAATAAGTGCTAATGTAGAAGCTGCAGCAAATTATTCAGAAGATCTGACTAAGATAATTAATGAAGGTGGCCACGCTAAACAACAGATCTCCAGTGTAGACAAAACAGCCTCTATTGGAAGAAGTACATCTAGGACATTCATAGCTACAGAGGAGAAGTCAATTCCTAGCTTCAGAGGACAGGCTGACTCTCTTGTCAGGCTAATGCAACTGGTAACTTTGAGTTCAAGCCAGTTGTCATTTACCATTCTGAAAATCCTAGGGTTCTTAATAATTATGCTAAATCTACTCTGCCTGTGCTCCGCAAATGGAACAACAAAGCCTGGATGAAAGCACAGCTGTTTACAACATGGTTTACTGAATATTTTCAGCCTACTGTCGATACCCACTGCTCAGCAAAAAGAGATTCCTTTCAAAATATTGCTGCTCATTGACAATGCACCTGGTCACTCAAGAGCCCTGGTGGAGATGTACAATGAGATTAATGTTGTTTTTATGCCTGCTAACATCATCCATTCTGCATCCTGTTGGTTAAGGAACAATTTTGACTTTCAATTTTTATTATTTAACAAGTATCTTTTGTAAGACAATACCTGCCATAGATAGTGTTTTCTTTGATGTTTTGGGCAAAGTAAATTGAAAACCTTCTGGAATGGATTCACCAATCCAGATGTCATTAAGAACATTCGTGATTCATGGGAAGAGGTCAGAGTATCAGCATTAACAGGACTTTGGAGGACATTGATTCCAGCCCTCATGGATGACTTTGAGAGGTTCAAGATGTCAGTGGAGGAGGTAACTCCAAATGTGGTGGAAATTGGAAGAGAACCAAAAATTAGGAGTGGAGCCCAAAGATGTGACTGAATTGCTGCAATCTCATAATAAAACTTTAATGGGTGAGGAGATGCTTCTTATGGATGAACTAAGAAAGTGATTTCTTGAGATGGAGTCTACACCCATTAAAGATGCTTTTGAGTATTGTCCAAATGACAAGAAAGGATTTAGACTGTTACACAAACTTAGTTGATAAAGTAGTGGAAGGGTTCGAGAGGACTGACTCCAATTTTAAAGTTCCACTGTGGGTAAAATGCTGCCAAACAGCATTGCATGTTACAGCGAAGTTGTTCGTGAAAGGAAGAGTCAGTTGATGTGGCAGACTTCACTGCTGTCTTATTTTAAGAAATTGCCATAGCCACCTCAGTCTTTAGCAACCACCACCCTCATCAGTCAGCAGCCATCAACATCAAGGCAATATCCTCCACAAGCAGAAAGGTAACTACTCACTGAAGGCTCAGGTGACAGTATTTTTTAGTTAAGGTATGCACATTGTTTTTTAGGCATAATGCCACTGCATACTTAATAGACTACAATGTAGTGTAAGTATAACTTATTTTCACTGGGGAACCTAAAAATTCATTTGACTCAACTCAATTTACTGTGATATTTGCTGGAACAATACACTCACTATCTCAGAGGTATGCCCATAGTTGGACTTTATCCAACTTACCAAACGTGCACCATAGCACACTCTGAGGGAAGTGAAAAGACAGCTCACAGAACGGGAGAAAATACTTGGAAATTATGTATTTGAGAACTTACTAGCATGGAGAATATGTAAAGACCACTTCCAACTAAAAAATGGAAGAAAAGTACAATTTAGAAATGCACCAAGGACATAAATATTTCTCAGAAGTTAATACACCAGGAGCCGTAAGTACATGAAAAGAATTTTAATATTTTTACTTGAGAAATTCAATTCAAAATAACCATGAGTATCACTTCACATTTTGGGTATAAAATGAAAAATGGAAAATAATAAATGTTGCTAAGGATGTGGAGAAGTTGGGATTTTTGTTCTTTGTTATGGGGGATGTCAAATAGTGAGGCTACTGTGCAAAACAGTATGGTGGTCCCTCAAAAATTTATAGAGTGTCTGTGACCCACAAATTCCACACAAAGGTATATTCCTCAGTTAAAGGAATATTAATGTTCAAGTAGAAATTTTGTATGGAAATATGTAAAGGAATATTAATGTTCAAGTAGAAATTTTGTATGGAAATATGTATAGCCACACTATTTGCCATAGTCAAAGGGTGTGTAAATGGAATAAGACCCTTATGTGCCTGGTTTCTTTTACTTAGCACAATGATTAAGAGGAACATACATGTCATACTGTGTATCCATAATTCATTCCTGTTTATAGATGAATAATATTGCAGTATATGGACATACTACTTTCTTTACCCATCCGTCACCTCATGGTGATTGGCACAGAAAACATTTGAAGAAATAATAATAATGTTTGGTGAAAGACATAAATGTGCAGATTCAATAAGCATTGTGACCTTGAAGAGAATAAACCCAAATGCATACTGATAACACAATGTAATCAAACTGATGAAAGCCAATGATGAAGAAAAAATTTTGAAAGTTCCTACCAAAAATCAGTTTATTATATATAGGGTAATGGTAATTTGAATAAATAACTGTATTTCTTACCAGATACTACAGAGTCCAGAAAATAGAACATCTTTAAAGTGCTGAAGGTAAAATTAACCCAGAAGTCTATAACTAGGAAAAATATCATTTTAAATGAATTCAAGATTATTCTCAAATGAAGGAAAACCTAGATAATTTTTCATCACAAAAATGCTCTAAAAGAAATGATAATGGTTTTCTTCAGGTAGTGACGCCAGAGAGAAACTTGGTACTTCAAAGGGATAAAGTTTGAGCAAGTAATGGTAAATATCTGGGGATATACGATAACTGTTTTTCTCCTAAACCCTTTAAAAAGTACATGACTCTTGGAAACAAGATTATAACATTGCCTGAGAGGAATTTCAATGTATTTAGATGTTAAATTATGGTAACAACATAAAGTAGGTGTTGGGAGGTAATTTTAGCACAGGGCAGGTTGTTTTTTTTTTTTTTCTTTTTAGGTATTTTCAATTTATTTTATTTTTATTTATTTCTGGCTGTGTTGGGTCTTCGTTGCTGCGTGTGGGCTTTCTCTAGTTGCGGCAAGTGGGGGCTACTTTTCATTGTGGTGCGCGGGCTTCTCATTGTGGTGGCTTCTCGTTGCAGAGCACGGGCTCTAGGCACGTGGGCTTCAGTAATTGCAGAGCGTGGGCTCAGTTGTGGCACACGGGCTCAGTATTGGTGGTTCGCAGGCTCTAGAGTGCAGGCTCAGTAGTTGTGGTGCACGGGCTTAGTTGCTCCACGGCATGTGGGATCTTCCCAGACCAGGGCTCGAACCTGTGTCCCCTGCATTGGCAGGTGGATTCTTAACTGCTGTGCCACTAGGGAATCCCACAGGGCTGGTTTTTAAATTTATTGTTTTGCTCTATCCAAATAATAATGTTTCCTTCTGTGACAGAGGATGGCATGACACTTTGCAATCTCTTAAAACATTTAGAATATCCATTTTGAGAAAAAAGGTCCAACAAGCCTTGTTTGTCAGATGAAGTTAGTATTTTTTAATAATACAGAAACATTAGCCACAGGGTAATCTCATCTTCACTTTGAAATGTTGCAGCTTTCCCTCTCTGGGAATCTATATCTCCTGCTCCACAACCTGAAGCAAAGCTTCAGTGAAAGTACCATGGGGTGCTTAATTCATTAAGGTTCCTCTACCTATTCCTTGAATGCAGTCAAGTCAGCTTCATCTCATTGGCCAGGGTTTGTTTTAGATTATAGAATTGCCCTAGAGTTACAACTTGCAGGCAAAGGCAGAGCCTCTGCAATCACTAATAGATCCTGTGGTACCTGGATTAATTCTTTGGGCCTATTGGAAAAGTTAATATACAGAGAATCCAAAATATTCAGGTTTCCTAAACTTGGGATTCCTCACTTCTGATGCAAACCCATTACATGTGCAGAATCCACCTAGACCATTTTTCATTGCCCCTTAGAATAAGGTGGAAGGCTTGAAGAACCAATGTGAACTCATGAAATCAATGTGAAGATGCTCATGCTGCTTACTATGTCATGAGTTATAAAATCTTCTGTCATTGAGGCATGATGTTCATGTCTTCTGCCAGAATTCATAAAACGAACAGGCTTACTTTTAGCTTGTATGTATGACAAAATCACAGGACTATAGTTCATGACAAAGCAGATGGTAATGGGACCTATATGGTCCTAAGATTTATAGATTTTATTTAAAGTAGTAATATTTTAGTGTTTAGTAGATGGGAAAATATCACCCATGTACATTTTTTTACATCTTTATTGGAGTATAATTGCTTAACAATGGTGTGTTAGTTTCTGCTTTATAACATAATGAATCACTTATACATATACGTATGTTTCCATATCCCCTCCCTCTTGCGTCTCCCTCCCACTCTCCGTATCCCACCCCTCCAGGCGGTCACAAAGCACCGAGCTGATCTCCCAGTGCTCTGCGGCTGCTTCCCACTAGCTATCTACCTTACGTTTGGTAGTGTATGTATGTCCATGCCTCTCCTTCACTTTGTCACAGCTTACCCTTCCCCCTCTGCATATCCTCAAGTCCATTCTCTAGTAGGTCTGTGTCTTTATTCCTGTCTTACCCCTGGGTTCTTCATGACATTTTTTTTCTTAAATTCCATATATATGTGTCAACATACAGTATTTGTCTTTCTCTTTCTGACTTACTTCATTCTGTATGACAGACCCTAGGTCCATCCACCTCATTACAAATAGCTCAATTTCATTTCTTTTTATGGCTGAGTAATATTCCATTGTATATATGTGCCACATCTTCTTTATCCATTCATCCGATGATGGACACTTAGGTTGTTTCCATCTCTGGGCTATTGTAAATAGGGCTGCTATGAACACTTTGGTACATGACTCTTTTTGAACTATGGTTTTCTCAGGGTATATGCCCAGTAGTGGGATTGCTGGGTCATATGGTAGTTCTATTTGTAGTTTTTTAAGGAACCTCCATACTGTTCTCCATAGTGGCTGTACCAATTCACATTCCCACCAGCAGTGCAAGAGTGTTCCCTTTTTTCCACACCCTCTCCAGCATTTATTGTTTCTAGATTTTTTAATGATGGCCATTCTGACTGGTGTGAGATGATATCTCATTGTAGTTTTGATTTGCATTTCTCTAATGATTAAAGATGTTGAGCATCCTTTCATGTGTTTGTTGGCAGTCTGTATATCTTCTGTGGAGAAACGTCTATTTAGGTCTTCTGGCCATTTTTGGATTGGGTTGTTTGTTTTTTTGTTATTGAGCTGCATGAGCTGTTTATAAATTTTGGAGATTAATCCTTTGTCCATTGCTTCATTTGCAAATATTTTCTCCCATTCTAAAGGTTGTCTTTTGGTCTTGTTTATGGTTTCCTTTGCTGTGCAAAAGCTTTTCAGTTTCATTAGGTCCCATGTGTTTATTTTTGTCTTTATTTCCATTTCTCTAGGAGGTGGGTCAAAAAGGATCTTGCTGTGATTTATGTCATAGAGTGTTCTGCCTATGTTTTCCCTAAGAGTTTGATAGTGTCTGGCCTTACATTTAGGTCTTTAATCCATTTTGAGCTTATTTTTGTGTATGGTGTTAGGGAGTGATCTAATCTCATACTTTTACATGTCCCTGTCCAGTTTTCCCAGCACCACTTATTGAAGAGACTATCCTTTCTCCACTGTACATTCCTGCCTCCTTTATCAAAGATAAGGTGACCATATGTGCGTGGGTTTATCTCTGGGCTTTCTATCCTGTTCCATTGATGTATCTTTCTGTTTTTGTGCCAGTACCATACTGTCTTGATTACTGTAGCTTTGTAGTATAGTCTAAAGTCAGGGAGCCTGATTCCTCCAGCTCCGTTTTTCGTTCTCAAGATTGCTTTGGCTATTCGGGATCTTTTGTGCTTCCATAGAAATTGTGAAATTTTTGGTTCTAGTTCTTTGAAAAATGCCAGTGGTAGTTTGATAGGGATTGCATTGAATCTGTAGATTGCTTTGGGTAGTAGAGCCATTTTCACAATGTTGATTCTTCCAATCCAAGAACATGGTATATATCTCCATCTATTTGTATCATCTTTAATTTCTTTCATCAGTGTCTTATAATTTTCTGCATACAGGTCTTTTGTCTCCTTAGGTAGGTTTATTCCTAGATATTTTATTCTTTTTGTTGCAGTGGTAAATGGGAGTGTTTTCTTGATTTCACTTTCAGATTTTTCATCATTAGTATATAGGAATGCCAGAGATTTCTCTGTGTTAATTTTGTATCCTGCTACTTTACCACATTCATTGATTAGTTCTAGTAGCTTTCTGGTAGCATCTTTAGGATTCTCTATGTATAGTATCATGTCATCTGCAAACAGTGACAGCTTTACTTCTTCTTTTCCAATTTGGATTCCTTTTATTTCCTTTTCTTCTCTGATTGCTGTGGCTAAAACTTCCAAAACTATGTTGAATAAGAGTGGTGAGAGTGGGCAGCCTTGTCTTGTTCCTGATCTTAGTGGAAATGGTTTCAGTTTTTCACCGTTGAGGATGATGTTGGCTGTGGGTTTGTCATATATGGCCTTTATTATGTTGAGGAAAGTTCCCTCTATGCCTACTTTCTGCAGGGTTTTTATCATAAATGGGTGTTGAATTTTGTCGAAATCTTTCTCTGCATCTATTGAGATGATCATATGGTTTTTCTCCTTCAATTTGTTAATATGGTGTATCACGTTGATTGATTTGCATATATTGAAGAATCCTTGCATTCCTGGAATAAACCCCACTTGATCATGGTGTATGATCCTTTTAATGTGCTGTTGGATTCTGTTTGCTAGTATTTTGTTGAGGATTTTTGCATCTATGTTCATCAGTGATATTGGCCTGTAGTTTTCTTTGTGACATCCTTGCCTGGTTTTGGTATCAAGGTGATGGTGGCCTCGTAGAATGAGTTTGGGAGTGTTCCTCCCTCTGCTATATTTTGGAAGAGTTTGAGAAGGATAGGTGTTAGCTCTTCTCTAAATGTTTGATAGATTTTGCCTGTGAAGCCATCTGGTCCTGGGCTTTTGTTTGTTGGAAGATTTTTTATCACAGTTTCAATTTCTGTGCTTGTGATTGGTGTGTTCATATTTTCTGTTCATATTTTCTATTTCTTCCTGATTCAGTCTTGACAGGTTGTGCATTTCTAAGCATTTGTCCATTTCTTCCAAGTTGTCCATTTCATTGGCATAGAGTTGCTTGTAGTAATCTCTCATGATCTTTTGTATTTCTGCAGTGTCAGTTGTTACTTCTCCTTTTTCATTTCTAATTCTATTGATTTGAGTCTTCTCCCTGTTTTTCTTGATGAGTCTGGCTAATGGTTTATCAATTTTGTTTATCTTCTCCAAGAACCAGCTTTTAGTTTTTTTGATCTTTGCTGTTGTTTCTTTCATTTCTTTTTCATTTATTTCTGATCTGATTTTTATGATTTCTTTCCTTCTGCTAACTTTCGGGTGTTTTTGTTCTTCTTTCTCTAGTTGCTTTAGGTGCAAGGTTAGGTTGTTTATTCGAGATGTTTCCTATTTCTTAAGGTGGGATTGTATTGCTATAAACTTCCCTCTTAGAACTGCTTTCACTTCATCCCATAGGTTTTGGGTCGTTGTGTCTCCATTGTCCTTTGTTTCTAGGTATTTTTTAATTTCCTCTTTGATTTCTTCAGTGATCACTTCGTTATTGAGTAGTGTATTGTTTAGCCTCCATGTGTTTGTATTTTTTACAGCTCTTTTCCTGTAATTGATATCTAGTCTCATAGCATTGTTGTCGGAAAAGATACTTGATACAATTTCAGTTTTCTTAAATTTATCAAGGCTTGATTTGTGACGCAAGATATGATCTATCCTGGAGAATGTTCCATGAGCACTTGAGAAAAATGTGTATTCTGTTGTTTTTGGATGGAATGTTCTATAAATATCAATTAAGTCCATCTTGTTTAATGGGATTTGGAGAATATAGTAGTTGCAGTGGCGAGGCCTGCTGGCTTGCCCTTTTTACAATGTGTACAACTGCATTAAGATTTTATAACAAGAGTGGCATTTATGTTTCTTAAAACTACCTTCTATAGTAGAGTATAATACAGAAAAAAAGACACTTTAACAAGAGAAATATGGAATGAATCATAAATCCACTTGATGACAAAGGAAATCAAAATACTTAAGGAAAACACAACTACATCAAATACTACCATGCACTAAAATTAATCTGACAAACTATGTACACTTCTAGTAATTTTTTTCAAACAATGGTAAAAGATATGAAACTCTAGTTCAGTAGGAACAGATCAATCTCTATTTTGCCTGAGTTTCAATCTTCTGACAGCATCAACTATCCCACTATATTAGAAACAGCAAGCAGTCTTACGTACTGCATCCATACATCATGGACTTTCTTGCAATAAAATGCTTTTGTGTTTTTAACTTATCGTAAACAAACTCACAATCAGGAGGGGAAAAAAAAACAACACTTTTCCCAAGTCCCATGTTCTGAATGGGGTTTTAGATAAAGAATCAATGTTTGCCAAAGAGAACAAGAATCTCTGAAATATTATAGTTTCGATGATATAGAAGCCCTTTGTATACATACCAGTTTTTATCACCAGGTTATTTTATTTTAGATGACCTACACTATGGCTCAGAAATATGTTAACTTTTAACAGGACTCATGACCTAACTCACTAATTACTTCTATCTGTTTAGTCACTTGTACAATCCATGTTTTCATCTTGGCTTCAACCAAGTCTTATTATTTTGTTGTTTTATTTTTACAGGAGTATTGAATGTCGTATAAGTACCTCTCCCAGTTCTATCTGGAAGCCTGTATTAGAGAACAAGCAACAACAAACTTACTGACTACATACCCCAGGCTTCTCCCCTGAACCAAGAATGTCTTTTTATGGCAGGTCTGGCCTGGGGAGATGGTGATGGACCTGTTCTCTAACAGTCCTGACTATCAAAGCAAGGCCCTAAGGGACAACAGACATAAGGAAAGTCAATTTAATTATTCTTACATCTGTCCACTCCCTCTTGGGTCATCAACGCTCAGGTAGTACAGGCTCACTCAATAACTTAAGGTGTCAAAGGGAGTTCCCATGAGAACTAGCCCAACAGTTATCTGCCTTACTTGTCCATAACTGACTAGGCTCTCCAGGTAATTACAAATGCAGTAGAATTCTTAAGACACAAGAACTTCCTCTTTGACTCAGAAGAGTAAGGAAACATGTAAAATGTAAGTGTGTAAAGCAATAAATTCTAATCAATATTGCAAAAAATGCTGTTATTGTAACACCAATCAGCTCAAACTAACTTTCTAAAAACATTTTTTTAGGATAGGCTGGCTAACATTCAAAAATTGCCCATATAAGTTCTTAGCTTACATTCTATTTAAACATTTCTAAAGCAAGTAGTAACTAGAATAGACACAAAACAGACAATATATCTGGACCTAAACCTAAAAGTGAAATTGGGTCCACAGGCACACTCTTAACCATTTTTCCAAAGAAATATGTTTAAATGGCTTTACCATGCAGAGCTATGGCTTCCCGGAAGGGTTGCAAATCAGTCTCTACAGATGAGCTAGTTTCCGTTGAAGTAGCTCGGTTAGGGGACACTACAGTCAGTCTTGGGGGAGCTCTAGAGTTTCGCGGTGGAGGAACTTTTCCACACAGGAAGCTGATCAAATCTTCTCTACGAATAGTTCTTCTGCGCTTTTTAACCCAAGCCAACACATCCTTATTGCGTCGCTGATAGCCAATTTGAATTCCAATATCAAAACTTTGCTGATGTGTATCCACGCTTTCTTTGTAAAGGTTGGTGACGGCAGTGGCTGCATTTTGGAAGGGAACCCAGAGAGAAAGTCCTGGCTGCTGACACACTCGGTCTTTGTAGAGCTGGGCCACGGCGGTGGCCGAGTTCTGGAAGAGGTGCCACAGCTTCTGCTGCTTGTGCTCGGGCTGCGCGGCGGCCGCCGCCTCCTCCTGCAGCTCAGGGGGCAACTGCTCGTCCTGCTCGGCCTCGGCCAGGCACTGCCACTCCCACTTCAAGAACCAGTGCTCAGGCCCGTGCTCCTGGATCTCGGCCTCGCCCTCCTCCTTCTGCTCCTCCATCCTCCGCGGCCTCCCGCGGCCTCCCTCGGCCTCGCAGCCGCCACAGCCGCTTCCTGCTCAGGCGAGGCCCCTGCGGGAGCATCGTCATCAAGCGGCCTAGCGGCAGAGCCCAGCGGCCTGCGGCGGCCCCGGCCTCCTGCACCCCAACGGCCTGCGAGCCCCGCCCCGTGGCCCCGCGTTGCCCAGGATGACCCCCGCCCTGGTCCTCCCCACCCCAGGCCCCTGCCGAAGGGTGCTGCGGACCAGATGAACACCGCCGCCTCTCGCCTCGCTGGCCTGAGCACGTCTACCGCCCCGCCATGGTGCCGCGGCCTCCCTAGGGCCACCGCCGACCGCTCCGCGCAGCCCTGCCGGCGCCGCCGAGCCTACCCTGATGACTTCACCCATGTACATTTTAATCCTTAGGGAAACCTCTGAAATATATGAAAACCTACTAAAAATTATTAAATTAAAATGGAATACTATAAAATATTCAAATCAAAAGGAAT
This sequence comes from Hyperoodon ampullatus, assembly GCF_949752795.1. Lineage (NCBI taxonomy): Eukaryota > Metazoa > Chordata > Mammalia > Artiodactyla > Ziphiidae > Hyperoodon > Hyperoodon ampullatus. Next base: position 63,070,114 of record NC_136913.1, read on the forward strand.
AGAGGAAAGAAGGAAAAGTAGAATTTTAAAAAGAGGAGAGACATAATAAAAAGACGTAAATGCATACAAATAAATATCTTAATTTTATATGGCCTAGGACTTTGGACTCAAGATCAGAGATGCACTTTCATATTTGCCAAAAACCGTGGATATTATACATAAAAGAAATAAAAGAAGAATGAAAAGGGATGGAGATCAGCAAGAGACATTGGCACCCAAGGAAAGACATTACATTGAGTTTTTTTCTTTTGCCTAATATATCTCAGGTTAAGTGCTGAAGTATCTGGCAAATAGAAAGACCTGTGAGCACAGACCAAAAATCAAAACAGAACAAATCCCTAGGAAAAGGATTCTCTAGCCAGTAGCAACCCATCAAATAAGACAACTTTTAGAAAGTATTGCCCTACTACTTCCAAACCTAAGGGTAAAAATCCCTGCTCAATCCACACCTCCATCAGCAAAGGCTGAGTGGCATCCTAGCCTTCTCTGTTGCCAATCTACAATGAGACTCTCATCCACCCTCAACCAATGTCAGGGTAGTATGAGAGAAGGCCTGTTGGACAGCAAAACCTTTACTGCACAGTGGCAACACTAATCCCCATGGCATAAATAGAGGCCTTGTGGGCATCTTGGATTCATATCCACATCCAGCAGTAACAAAGAGCACTTCCCTCTCTACATGGGGCTTGTCAGATGAGGCCATGTGGTAAGCTAGTACTTTAATCACTCTCCAGCCCTATTGAGTGCTGTCCCAACCACCCATTCTGATATCTGTGGAGGACATGGGTGAGGAGCATTGATATAATATGCTGTTCCCTCACACCTACATATGATCAGCAGTAAGGAGCTTCCTCTCCCTTCTGGAGTTTAAAGAATGTCAAGGGGAGAACCTGTACATTCACTGTTACCTGGTACTTAGATGGCAGAATCTCCATCCCTCACCAGAGCTGACTCATAGGAGGTCTGTAAAAAGAAGATTCAAATGAATTCCAGAATCATATGCCCAAAATGTCTAGTGTAAAAAAAAATCATAATCATGGGCCAGTAAATTTTCAACTTTAATGAGAAAAGACAATGAATAGCTGCCAACATAGAGGTGACACAGATGTTGGAATTACCTATTGAAGACTATAAAGCAGCCCCCACAGGAATGTTTTAACAAGCAATTAAAAACACATTTGAAATAGAATATCAGAAAATCTCAGTAAGGAAAGAAGATATGAAGGACCAAGTGTTTAATTTCAGAACTGAAAAACATAAATGAAGTAACTAAATGGATGGTTTTAACGGCACAATGGAGATGACAGAGAAAAGACCCAGTGAACTTAAAGATAGAACAATTAAAATTATTCACAGAGAGCAAATAGACTAAACATTTTTTTAAGCCTCAAGGGTCTTTGGGACAATAACAGAAGTTCCACGATTCCTGTTACTGGGGTCCCAGAAGAAGGTAAGAAAGAAGGTAAGACCAAAATGTGTTTGACAATAACTGAAGACTCCTCCAATTTTTTAAAACACATAGATTCACGAAGCTTAGTGAACCCCAAATAGTAGAAACCCAAAGAAATGCATTCTGAGGCACACAGTAGTCAAACCATTAAAAACAAAAGATACTCATGAAAGCAGCCAGAGGGGGCCAAAAACAAACAAACAAAAACTATTATAGAAAAAATCACAAATGATAGTAGACTTGTCCTCAGAAAATGTGGAGGCCAGAAAGAGGTGACTTTACATTTTTCAAGTCATAAAGGAACTGTCACCTATGTTTTTATAGTGGGCAAAGTTATCCTTTAGGAATGAAGAAGAAATAAACACATTTTCAAAGAAATTAAACACAGGATAAATTGATGCTCCCAGACCTATAAGAATGGTTAAGGAACATTCTCCAAACAAGTGAAATGATAAATATTGGAACACCAGGAGGGACGAAAGAACAGTAGAAGGTGAAGACTGTTAAACACTGTGTGGCATGGTTCTCAAAGCATGTGGTGAAAATATTTAAAACTATTATAAATAGGAGAGGGAAAAGAGACAAAAGTTCTCTGCACTTATTACCAAGAGCAACTAAAGATCTCTAAGAATAGATATACTCAAAAACACTAGATAAATCAATATGATATCCTAAAACGCACTCAAGTAAAAAATAGTAAGGTAGGAAAGATAAACATAAAAACAGATGGAGCAAGCAAACAGCAATATAAATTGTGGAGTTAACCCTACCATGTCAAAAGTTATAATAAATGTAATTTTCTAATTATGGAACAATTATAATGTATATAATATACAATAATATATATAACATAGGGCTTCCCTGGTGGCGCAGTGGTTGAGAGTCCGCCTGACGATGCAGGGGACAAGGGTTCGTGCCCCGGTCCGGGAAGATGCCGCATGCCGTGGAGCGGCTGGGCCCGTGAGCCATGGCCGCTGAGCCTGTGCGTCCAGAGCCTGTGCTCCGCAACGGGAGAGGCCATAACAGTGAGAGGCCCACGTACCACAAAAAGAAAAAAAAAAAAAAATAATAATATATATAACATAAATTATAATATGGGTACAATTATAAGACAGAATGGCATAGAGGATAAATTTACGTGGCCAGTTATACATGCTATTTGTCAGTAAATCACTCAAAATATGGTGATATATATAGCTTGGAAGTAGAAAGATGGAAAAAGCTAACCATGCAAATATGAACCTGAAGAAATCAGGAGTTCCTGTAAATTTCAGCACAAAAAATCACAAGGGCCAGGAAGAGACAAAACATGATAAAAGAGTCAACTAAGAATGTATAACAATCCTAAATTTTATGCATCAAACAGCAGAGGTTGAAAATACAAAAAGTAGTAATCGATACAAAAATAATAGAGTTGGCAAACACTTCTCTCAATAGTGGATAGAATTAGACAGAAAATTAGTAAGGGTAGAGAACTGATCAAAACTATGAATTACCCAGACTTAATTGACAGAAGAAACAGGCCATCCATGTAATACCAAAGTAAATGTTCTCTTCAGATGGACATTTGAAATAAACAAATGTAGAAATGATACCATATTTTGTGCCACAAAGCAAATCTCAATATGTTTAAAAGCATTTCAACCATACAGAGTGTTTTCTGACCACAATAGTATTAAAGTAGAAATGCATAAGTGAAAGGTAACAGGAAATTTTATCAACACTTGGAAACTAAAAAACATACTTTTTTGTGTGTGTGTGGTATGCGGGCCTCTCACTGTTGTGGCCTCTCCTGTTGGAGTGCAGGCCCAGCGGCCATGGCTTACGGGCCTAGCCACTCCATGGCATGTGGGATCTTCCCAGACCGGGGCACGAACCCATGTCCCCTGCATCGGCAGGAGGACTGCCAACCACTGCGCCACCAGGGAAGCCCAAAACGTACTTTTAAATAACCCACTGATGAAAGAAAATGTCTTTCAAGAAATACAAATACCTAAAAATGAATGACAAAAAATATTAAATATGTAAGATACAGGTCAGTCAGTGCTGCGAGAAACATACCATTGAATACACACATCAGAAAAAACAAAAACCTCAAAATCAGTAAACAAAACACCTTAAGAAACTAGGAAAAGAATGGCAAATTAAATACAAAACAAGAAGAAGGAAGAGAATGAAAAAAGATAAGACCAGAGACTGATGAAACTTAATGCACAAAACAATAGAGAAAATGAAACATAGCTGTTTCATTGAAAGGCTGGTTGAAATTAACAAACCTCTACCAAGACTGGGAAAAAAGTGAAGCCACAAATAGTTCAATAACACAAGAGAAACAAGATATAACAAACTATGAAGACCTTAAAGAAATGAGAAAATATGAATAACTTGCCATGCTTGAGTTAGACACATTAAATGAAATGGACCAATACCTCAAAGAACACAAATTACTGTTACTCACTAAAAGAAGTAAAATGAATAGTCCAATAACAACTTATTTACATTTATAATTTTAAAACTCCTGGAAAAAAGATCTCCAGGCCCACTTAGTTTTACTGCAAAAATGAATGAAATATTTGCAGATTTATCACCAATTTGCATGTGATCTCTTTCAGAAAATGAAAAAGAAAAGCACTTCTTAACTCATTCGATAAGGCTAGTGTTGCCTTTATATCTAAGGCAAAGGAACTTAAATAATAAATAAAATACATAAATAAAATACAGACTAATATCAATTTAATATAGATGTACAATTCCTTAACAAATAGACAATTTGAATAAGCCCTTACATATTACAGAAATTAAATTGATAAATAACAACCTTCAATAAGGGAAAACATAAGGCCTAGATGGATTCACTGGGGGATTCTATCAACAATTTATGGAAGAAACTATATCAATACTCTGCAAAGTCTTCCAGAAGATAGAAGCAGTAGGAATATTTCCTAACTCATAAAATGGGACCACAATTATCATATATCAAAATCAAAGACATTAAAAGAATGCTACAAACCTGTATTTCATGAACACAGATATAAAAATCCTTAACAAAATATTATATCAAATCCAAATATGTATTAAAATTTTTTAAGCCATGAACTTATGGCATTTATCCCATGTATGCAACATGGTTTCAACATTCAAAAATCAGTTTCTGTAATCCATCACATCAACAGGCTAAAAAAAGAAAAATCATATGGTCATATAAATAGATGCAGTAAAAGTCATTTGACAAAATCCAAAACCCATACATGATTTGTAAAAAAATAAAGAATAAAGAGTAGCATCCTTAACCTGATAACAACTTATTCAAAAAACCTACAGGTAGTATCATTTTTTAAAATTGTATTTTAAAAATGTTTTATTGAAATATAGTTGATTTACAATGTGTTAGTTTCAGTTGTACAGCAAAGTGATTCAGATATATATATGTGTGTATATATATATATTCTTTTTAAGATTATTTTCCATTATAGGTTATTACAAGATATTGACTGTAGTTCCCTGTGCTATACAGTAGGTCCTTGTTGGTTATCTATTTTATATAGAGTAGTGTGTATATTTTAATCCCAAGTCCCTCCCTCCCTCTTTTCCCTTTGGTAGCAATAAGGTTCTGTTCTGTGAGTCTATTTCTGTTTTGCAAGTAAGTTCATTTGCATCACTTTTTAGATTCCACAAATAAGTGATATATATCTGTCTTCCTCTGTCTGATTTACTTCACGTAGTATGATAATTTCTAGGTCCATCCATGTTGCTGCAAATTGCATTATTTCATTCTTTTTTCTATCTGAGTACTATTCCATGGTATATATGTACCACATTTTCTTTATCAATTCATCTGTCGATGGAATCTTAGGTTGCTTCCATGCCTTGGCTACCAGAAATAGTGCTGCAAGAACATTGGGGAACATTTATCTTTTCGAATTAAGAGTTTTCTCTGAATATATGCCAAGGAGTGGGATCACTGGATGATATGCTAACTCTGTTTTTAGTATTATAAGGAATCTCCATACTGTTCTCCATAGTGGCTGCACCAATTTACATTCCCACCAACAGTGTACTAGGGTTCCCTTTACTCCACATCCTCGCCAACATTTATTATTCATAGACTTTTTGATAGCCATTCTGAAAGGTGTGAGGTGATGTCTAATTCTGGTCTTGATTTTCATTTCCCTGATGATTAGTGATGTTGAGCATCCTTTCATGTGCCTGTTGGTGACCTGCATTTCCTCTTTGGAAAAATGTCTATTTGGTTCTTCTGCACATTTTTAAATTAGGTTGTTTGTTGTTTTTCTGTTGAGTTGTATGAGCTATTTATATATGCTGGATATTAATCTCTTATCTGTCATATCATTTGCAAATATTTTCTCCCATTCTCTAGGCTGTCTGTTCATTTTGTTGATAGTTTCCTTTGCTGTGCAAAAGCTTTTTAGTTTAATTAGATCCCATTTGTTTATTTTTGCTTTTATTTCCTTTGCTTTGGGAGAGAGACCCCAAAAGATATTTCTACTATTTATTTTTCTCAAAAAGTGTTCTGCCTGTATTTTCCTTTAGGAGTTTTGTGGTTTCTGGTCTTATATTTAGGTCTTTAGTCCATTTTGATATTACTTTTGTATGTGGTGTTCGAGGATGTTCTAATTTCATTCTTTTACATGTAGGTATCTAGTGTTCCCAGCACACTTATTGAAGACAGTGTCTTTTCCCCATTGTATATTCTTGCCTCCTTTGACATAGATTAATTGACCATAAGTGCATAGGTTTATTTGTTTTTTTATTGAAAAATACTTGATTTATAATGTCATGTTAGTTTCAGGTGTACAGCACAGTGATTCAGTTTTACATACATACATACATGTATGTTTGTATAACTGAATATATATATATATATTTTTCAGATTCTTTTTCCTTATAGGTTATTACAAAATATTGAATATAGTTGTTCCCTGTGCTATACAGTAGGTCCTTGTTGTTTATCTGTTTTATATATAGTAGTGTGTATATGTTAATCCCAATCTCCTAATTATCCATTCACTCCCCTTCCCTTTGGTAACCATAAGTTTGTTTTCTACATCTGTGACTATTTCTGTTTTGTAAATAGGTTCATTTGTAACACTTTTTTAGATTCTGCATATAAGCGTATCACTTGATATTTGTCTTTCTCTGACTTACTTCACTCAGTATGTCAATCTCTAGGTTCATCTAAGTCACAGCAAATGGCATTATTTCATTCTTTTTTATGGCTGAGTAATATTCCATTGTATATACGTTCCTCATCTTATATATCCATTCCTCTGTCAATGGACATTTACGTTGCTTCCATTTCTTGGCTATTGTAAATAGTGCTGATATGAACATTGGGGTGCATCTACCTTTTCAGATTATGGTTTTCTCTGAATATATGCCCAGGAGTGGGACTGGTGGATCATATGGTAGCTCTATTTTTAGTTTTGGGGTTTTTTTTGGTTTTTTTGTCATGCACTTATTCATTTATTAAAGCAAGAGTTTAAGCAAGATACACCTTGGTTTGAGTTATGGCTCTCACAGAACTAGTTTTGTGAAGTTGGCTAATTTTTTTTTACATCTTTATTGGAGTATAATTGCTTTACAATGGTGTGTTAGTTTCTGCTTTATAACAAAGTGAATCAGTTATACATATACATATGTTCCCATGTCTCTTCCCTCTTGTGTCTCCCTCCCTCCCACCCTCCCTATCCCACCCCTCCAAATGGTCACAAAGCACCGAGCTGATCTGTCTGGGCTATGCAGCTGCATAAGTGTGTGGGTGTATTTCTGGGTTCTCTGTTCTGTTCCATAGATCCATATGTCTGTTTTTGTGCCAATAACATGTTGTTTTGATTACTGTAGCTTTGTTGTATTCTCTGATGTCTAGGAAGGTTATGCCTCCTGCTTTGTTCTTTTTCTTCAGGATTGCTTTGGCAATTGTGGGTCTTTTATGATTCCATATAAATTTAAGGATTATTTATTCTAGCCCTGTGAAAAATCTCATGGGTAATTTGATAGGGATCACATTTAATCTGTAGATTGCTTTGGGTAGTATGGCCATTTTAGCAATATTAATTCTTTCAATCCAAGAGCATGGGATATCTTTCCATTTCTTTGAATCATCTTCAACTTCCTTTATTAATGTTTTATAGTTCTCAGCATATAAGTCTTTCACCTCCTTGGTCAGGTTTATTCCTAAGTATTTTGTTCTTGGTGGTATGATTTTAAAAGATATTGTTTCCGTACATTCCCTTTCTGATATTTCATAGTTGATATAAAGAAATGCAACCTTTGTCTGTATGTTAATCTTGTAACCTGCTACTTTGCTGAATTTGTTTATGAGTTCTAGTAGTTTTTTTGTGGAGTCTTTAGGGTTTTCTATGTATAGTATCATATCTGTGTATAATGACAATTTTACCTCTTCCCTTCCAGTTTGGATACCATTTTTTCTTCTTTTTGTCATCTGATTGCTGTGGCGAGGACTTCCAATACTATGTTGAATAGAAGAGGTGAGAGTGGACATCATTTTCTTCTTCCAGATTTTAGCAGGAAGCCTTTCAGCTTTTCACTACTGAGTATTATATTGACTATGGGTTTGCCATAAATAGCTTTTATTATCTTGAAATATGTTCCCTCTATACCCAGTTTGGTAACAGTTTTTATCATGAATGGATGTTGAATGTTGTCAAATGCTTTTTCTGCATCTATTGAGATGATCATGTATTTTTTGTCTTTTGTTTATGTGGTGTATCACATTGATTGATTTGCATATGTTGAACCATCATTGTGAACTTAGGATGAATTCCACTTGCTTGTGGTCTGTGATCTTTTTTATGTGTTGTTGGTTTCAGTTTGCTAGTATTTTGTTGAGAATTTTTGCATATGTTTTCGTCAAAGGTATTGGTCTGTAATTTTCTTTATTGGTGGGGTCTTTGGTATCAGGGTGATGGTGGCTTCATAGAATGTCTTTGGGAGTGTTCCCTCTTCTTCAGTTTTTTGGAAGAGTTTGAAAATAATTGGTATAAATTCTTCTTTGTATTTTGGTAGAATTCATCTGTGAAGACATCTGGTCCTGGGCTTTTGTTTGTAGGGAGTTTTTAAATTACAGATTCTGTTTCACTTCTAGTGATCATTTTGTTCAAATTATCTATTTACTCTTGATTCAGTTTTGGTGGACTGCCTGTTTCTAGAGCCTTGTCCATTTCTTCTAGGTCGTTGAATTTGTTGGCATAAAATTGTTCATAGTATTTCCTTATGTTTATTTTTTAAAATATTTTAATAGTTTCTTTTAAAACTGAACACATGATAAGACTCAGCAATTGCAATCATGTGATTTTTTTATGTCAGAGAAATGAAGCTTACGTCTGCACACAAATCCCTGCATCTAAATATTCACGTCACTTTTATTTGGAATAGCCACAAACTGAAATCAACCCATATGTGCTTCAGTAGGTGCATGGTTAAAAATTTTGTGGTATATCCATACCATGAAATACTACCAAGCAATAAAAAGGAGTGAACTATTGTTATACACAAAATCTTGCATGGGTCTCACAGGTAGTATGGTGAAGGAAAAACTAATTTCAGATGGTCACATATGCATCATTCCTTAACAAAATTATTCAGGTGGAAAAGATTATTGTTTGTCATCTTTTAGGCATGTCATAAGCTGGGAGTGATTATAAAGGAGTAGCACAATGGATATCTTTGTAATGTTGGATTAGTTCTGATGTAGATTGTTGTGTTACACTAAACTACATATGTGATAAAATAGCATGGAATTATACACACACTTTGTACCGATGTTGATTTTCTGGTTTTGATATGCTACTATAGTTACATTAAAATATTACCTTTGTAGAAAAATAGGTAAGAGGTCTGAGCAAACTTTTATTACTGTCTTTGCAATATCTTATGTCTCCATAATTAAATATAATTTTAAAAAATACATCACCTAGAAAAATCCCAAAGAACACCCACTTTAAATAGAGTAACAAAGATATGTAATGAGTAACAGGAAGAAAATGATAAACTATGTGAAATGGGTAGAATGGTAAGACTACAGAATGGAGAAAGTTATCTAGATTATTCTTTTTTTTTCCTTTTTAATATCTTTACTGGAGTATAATTGCTTTACAATTATACAGTACTGTTTTTTTTAGATTCCATATTTGTGCGTTAGCATATGGCATTTGTTTTTCTCTTTCTGACTTACTTCACTCTGTGTGACAGGCTCTAGGCTTATCCACCTCATTACAAATAACTTAATTTCATTCCTTTTTATGGCTAAGTAATATTCCATTGTATGTATCTGCCACATCTTCTTTATGCATTCATCTGCTGATGGACATTTACATTGATTCCATGTCCTGGCTATTGTAAATAGTGCTGCAAATTTGTGTTCAATGCTGAACATTTTGTTACATGTATCTTTTTGAATTATGGTTTTCTCAGGGTATATGCCCAGTATTGGGATTGCTGGGTCATATGGTAGTTCTATTTTTATTTTTTAAGGAACCTCCATACTGTTCTCCATAGGGGCTGTATCAATTTACATTCCTACCAACAGTGCAGGAGGGTTCCCTTTTCTCCATGCCCTCTCCAGCATTTGTTGTCTCTAGATTTTTTGATGATGGCCATTCTGACCAGTGCGAGAGGATACCTCACTGTGTTTTTGATTTGCATTTCTCTAATGATTAGTGATGTTGAGCATCTTTTCATGTGTTTATTGGCAATCTGTATATCTACTTTGGAGAAATGTCTATTTAGGTGTTCTGCCCATTTTTGGATTGGGTTGTCTGTTTTTTTGACATTAAGCTGCATGAGCTGTTTGTATATTTTGGAGATTAATCCTTTGTCAGTCACTACATTTGTAAATACTTTCTCCCATTCCGAGGGTTGTCTTTTCATCTTGTTTATGTTTTCCTTTGCTGTGTAAAAGCTTTTAAGTTTCATTAGGTCCCATTTGTTCATTTTTTAAACAAATTTTCATTACTGTAGGAGGTGGGTCAAAAAGGATCTTCCTGTGATTTATGTCATAAAGTGTTCTGCCTATGTTTTCCTCTAAGAGTTTTATAGTGTCTGGCCTTATATTTAGGTCTTTAATCCATTTTTAGTTTGTTTTTGTGTATGGTGTTAGGAAGTGTTCTACTTTCATTCTTTTACATGTACCTGTCCAGTTTTCCCAGCACCACTTATTGAAGAGACTGTCTTTTGTCCGTTGTATATTCTTGCCTCCTTTGTCAAAGATAAGGTAACCATATGTGCATGGGTTTATCTCTGGGCTTTCTATCTTGTTCCATTGATGTATCTTTCTGTTTTTGTGCCAGTACCATACTGTCTTTATTATTGTACCTTTGTAGTATTGTCTGACGTCAGGGAGCCTGATTCCTCCAGCTCAGTTTTTCTTTCTCAGTATTGCTTTTGCTGCTCAGAGTCTTCTGTGTTTCCATACAAATTGTGAAATTTTTTGTTCTAGTTCTGTGAAAAATGCCATTGGTAGTTTGATAGGGATTTCATTGAATCTGTAGATTGCTTTGTATAGTATAGTCACTTTCACAATGTTGCTTCTTCCAATCCAAGAACATGGTATATCTCTCCATCTGTTTATATCATCTTTGATTTCTTTCATCAGTGTCTTTTAGTTTTCTGCCTACAGGTCTTTTGCCTCCTTAGGTAGGTTTACTCCTAGGTATTTTATTCTTTTCGTTGCAATGGTGAATGGAATTGTTTCCTTAATTTCTCTTTCTGATTTTTCGTTGTTAGTGTATAGGAATGCAAGAGATTTCTGTGCATTAATTTTGTGTCCTGCTAGTTTACCACATTAGTTGATTAGCTCTAGTTGTCTTCTGGTGACATATTTAGGATTTTCTATGTATAGTATCGTGCCATCTGCAAACGGCGACAGTTTTAGTTTTTTTTTTCAATTTGGATTCCTTTTATTTCTTTTTCTTCTGTGATTGCCATGTCTAAAGCTTCCAAAACTATGTTGAATAATAATGGTCAGAGTGGGCACCCTTGTCTTGTTCCTGATCTTCAGGAAATGCTTTCAGTTTTTCACCATTGAGAATGATGTTGGCTGTGGGTTTGTCATATACGGCTTCTATTACGTTGAGGTTGGTTCCGTCTATGCCCACTTCCTGGAGAGGTTTTATCATAACTGGGTGTTCAATGTTGTCAAAAGCTTTTTCTGCATCTATTGAGATGATCATACGTTTTTTCTCCTTCAGGTTGTTAATATGGTGCATCACATTGATTGATTTGGATATATTGTAGAATCCTTGCATTCCTGAGATAAACGCCGCTTGATCATTGTTTATGATCCTTTTAATCTGCTGTTGGATTCTGTTTGCTAGTTTTTTGTTAAGGAATTTTGCAGCTATGAGAATCAGTGGTATTGGCATGTAATTTTCTTTTTTTGTGACATCTTTGTCTTGTTTTGGTATCAGGGTGAGGGTGGCCTCATAGAATGTGTTTGTGAGTGTTCCTCCCTCTGCTTTATTTTGGAAGAGTTTGAGAAGGATAGGAATTAGCTCCTCTCTAAATGTTTGATAGAATTCACCTTTGAAGCCATCTGGTCCTGGAGTTTTGTTTCTTGGAAGATTTTTAATCACAGTTTCAATTTCAGTGCTTGTGATTGGTCTGTTCTTATTTTCTATTTCTTCCTAGTTCAGTCTCAGCAGGTTGTGCATTTCTAAAATTTGTCCATTTCTTCCAAGTTTTCCATTTTATTGGCATAGAGTAGCTTATAATAGTCTCTTAGGATGCTTTGCATTTCTGCGGTGTCCATTGTAACTTCTCCTTTTTCATTTCTAATTTTATTGAGTTGAGTCCTATCCCTTCTTTTCTTTGTGAGTCTGGCTAAAAGTTCATCAATTTTGTTTATCTTCTCAAAGAATCAGCTCTTAGTTTTACTGATCTTTGCTATCATTTTATTTCTTTCTATTTCATTTATTTCTGATCTGATCTTTATGATTTATTTCCTTCTACTAACTTTGGGCTTTGCTTGTTCTTCTTTCTCTCGTTGCATTAGGTGTAAGTTTAGATTGTTTGAGATTTTTCTTATTTCTTGAGGTAGGATAGTATTGCTATAAACTTCCTGCTTAGAACTGCCTTTTCTGCATCCCCTAGGTTTTGGGCCATCATGTTTTCATTGTCATTTGTTTCTAGGTATTTTTTGATTTCCTCTTTGATTTCTTCAGTGATTTCTTGGTTATTTAGTAATGTGTTGTTTAACCTCCACGTGTTTGTGTTTTTTATGTTTTTTTCCCTGTAATTTATTTCTCATCTCATAGCATTGTGGTCAGTAATGATGCTTGATGTGATTTCAGTTTTTTTAAATTTACCGAGGTTTGATTTGTACCCCGAGATGTGATCTATTCTGGAGAATGTTCCATGTGCACTTGAGAAGACAGTGTATTTCGTTGTTTTTGGATGGAATGTCCTATAAATATCAATTAAGTCCATTTGGTCTAATGTGTCATTTAAGGCTTGTGTTTCCTTATTTTCTGCTTGGATGATTTGTCTGTTGTTGTAAGTGGAGTGTTAAAGTTGCCTACTATTATAGGGTTTTAAAGTCGCCTACTATTATTGTGATACTGTCGATTTCCCCTTTTATGGGTGTTAGCATTTGTCTTATATATTGAGGTGCTCCTATGTTGGATGCATAGATATTTACAATTGTTATATCTTCTTCTTGGATTGATCCCTTGATCATTTTGTAGTGTTCTTCCTTGTCTCTTGTAATAGACTTTATTTTAATGTCTATTTTGTCTGATATGCATATTGCTATTGCAGGTTTCTTTTGATTTCCATTTGCATGGAATATCTTTTTCCATCCCCTCACTTTCAGTCTGTATGTGTCCCTACTCCTGAAGTGGGTCTCTTGTAGACAGCATATATATACGGGTTTTGTTTTTGTATCCATTCAGCCAGTCTGTGTCTTTTGGTTGCGGCATTTAATCCATTTACATTTAACGTAATTATTAATATGTATGTTCCTATTACCATTTTCTTAATTGTTTTCGGTTTCATTTTGTAAGTCTTTTTCTTCTCTTGTGTTTCCTGTGTAGAGAAGTTCCTTTAGCAGTTGTTGTAAAGGTGGTTTGTTGGTACTGCATTCTCTAAACTTTTGCTTGTCTGTAAAGCTTTTGATTTCTCTGTCAAATCTGAATGAGATCCTTGCTGGGTAGAGGAATCTTGGTTGTATGTTCTTCTCTTTCATCACTTTAAACATATCTTGGCACTCCCTTCTTGCCTGTAGTGTTTCTGCTGAAAGATCAGCTGTTAACCCTATGGGGATTCCCTTGTATGTTATTTGTTGCTCTTCCCTTGCTGCTTTTAATATTTTTTCTTTGAGTTTTAATTTTTTTAGTTTGGTTAACATGTGTCTCAGTGTGTTTCTCCTTGGGTTTATCCTCTGTGGGACTCTCTGCACTTCCTAGACTTGATTGACTATTTCTTTGCCTATGTTGGGGACGTTTACCACTATAATCTCTTCAAATGCTTTCTCAGACCCTTTTTTTTGTGTGTGTGGTATACAGGCCTCTCACTGTTGTGTCCTCTCCCATTGTGGAGCACAGGCTCCGGATGCGCAGGCCCAGCAGCCATGCCTCATGGGCCCAGCTGCTCCGCAGCATGTGGGATCTTCCTGGACCAGGTCACGAACCCGTGTCCCCTGCATCGGCACGCGGACTCTCAACCACTGCGCCACCAGGGAAGCCCCTCAGAGCCTTTTTTCTTCTTCTTCTTCTTCTGGGATGCCTACACTTCAAATGGTGGTGCACTTAGTTTTGTCCCAGATGTCTCTGAGGTTGTTCTCCATTCTTTACATTCTTTTTTCTTTATTCTTCTCTGTGGCCGTTATTTCACCATTCTATCTTCCAGGTCACTTTTCCATTCTTCTGCCTCAGTTATTCTTCTATTGATTCCTTCTAGAGTATTTTTCGTTTCAGTTATTGTGTTGTTCGTTACTGTTAGTGTGTGCTTTAGCTCTCCTAGGTCCTTGTTAAACGTTTCTTGTATTTTCTCTGCTCTGTTTTCGAAATTTTGGATCATATTTACTGTCATTACTCTGAATTCTTTTTCGGGTAATTTTCCTATTCCCTCTTCATTTACTTGCTCTTGTTTTTTTTTTTTTTTATTTATTGATTTTTTAACATCTTTATTGGAGTATGATTGCTTTACAGTGGTGTGTTAGGTTCTGCTTTATATCTTGTGGGTTTTTATCTTGCTCCTTTTCCTATAAGATGTTTCTCTGTCTTCTCATTTTGTCTAGTTTGCAGTATTTGAGGTCTCCTCTCTGCAGGCTGCAGGGTCATAGTTCATTTTGCTCCTGTTCTGTGCCCCTGGTGGTAATGTTGGTCCAGTGGCTTATGTAGGCTGCCTGATGGGAGAGACTGGTGCCTGCTTTCTAGTGGGTGGAGCTGTGTCTTTTCTCTTGGATTAGCAGGGCCGTGTCAGGTGGTGTGTTTTGTGTTGTCTGTGAACTTAGTATGACTTTTATGTAGTTTGTGTGCTGATGGGTGGGTTTGTATTGCTGTCTTGTTTGTTTGATGTGAGGCATCCAGCGCTGGGAGCTGCTGGATGTTGGGTGGAGCCAAGCCTTGGCTTCAGATAGAGGCCTCTGTGAGAGCTCTCAGCGGTTAATCTTCCCTGGGGATGGGAATTCTCTAGTGGTGCAGCGTCCTGGACTCGATGCTCCCACCCCGGAGCCTCAGGCCCAACTTCTGGTCAAGGGACCAAGACCCTGCAAGTTTCTCATCCCATCAATAAAGGGGATTTAAAAAAAAAAAGACTAACAAAACCCCAGAGAAATGGTAAAAAGTAAAATCAAGCAAAGAGAAACAGAAACAAGGAAACATGCACACACACAAAAGAAATGAAATCAGAACCAAAAAAAATCAAAAAGGAAGAGAATAACCAGACAAACAAAAGAACCCAAGAACAAACTCAAACAATTAAAAGGAAAACTGACAAAAACACAAAACCAGAAAACAAAACCAAAGCAGAGTGCCAACTGATGAATGAAGCAAGGAAATAAAACAAACTGACAAAAATGATTAAAAGAGAAAACGAGAAAGGGGAAAGAAGACAGAACAACAGAATAGCAACGTTGAAATAGAAATATAAAAAAGAAAAAATAAGTCACCCAATACCCATAGAAATGGTAGAAACAAAATCAAACAGACAAAAACAGAAACAAGGAAACACACACACATAAAAGAAACAAAAACAGAGCTAAATAAAGCAAACAGCAAGAGAACAACCAAATAGAAGAATTCAAAAGAAAATCAATTAGGATTAAATCTAACAAAAACACGTAACCTAAAAACAAAACCAAAGCAGTGCCCCAACTGAAGAAAAAAGCAAGGAAACAGAACAAACTGATAAAAATGATTAAAAATAATAAAATAAAAGTAAAATAAAAAGGGAAAAAGCACAGAACAATAGAAAAGCAAAATAGAAATATTAAAAAAATTAAAAGCTATGTTATAAAACATGGAGATCCCAAAAGACTAAATAAAAAAAATACTAAAACAACAAAATAAAACAAAACAAAAAAGCCAGAACCAACAACACAATGAATCAAAACATAATGAAATTAATAGTAATAATTATTTTTCCCTGGGGTCTCTGCTGTAAGTGTCCTTGCACACACTGTGAATCACAGCCAACCTCCGCCTCCCCAGGATCTCTCCTGCCTCTGGGCTGGTCTCTGGACCTCCTGTGGTCCCTGTGGGGACCACTCAGACTCTGATCTGTCCCAATTCCTGTGTGCACTTGCCCCCAATGTCCACAGCTGCCAGAGCTTGACCATTTTCATTTGTGGGAACACTCATTGTCTACTCAGATATTCCATAGATGCAGGGTCTAACTAGCTGATCACAGGGATTTAATCTTCAGCTTGTGCAAGTGATGGAAAGATACTCGATTCTGTTCCTTAGTCGCCCCATCCCTGGGGTTCAGCTTTGCTTTTATTCCCATCTCTGTGTGTGGTCCACCCACAGGAGTCTGGTCCTGTGGATGACTTGGAGCTCTTGGGTCTGCCCCTGAGAGGACCATGCACAGAGGTGGTATGACTGCTTGCATTGCATGAGCCCCAGTGGCACCAAATGCGCAGGGAAGCAGGCAGCCATGGGCGCAAGAGATATGGCCATCTCTGGATTATTCTTAACTTAAGATGCAACTAACTATAGTTTTCAACATAAGTGAAACAAAAAGTGAAAAGAGATATAGAAACATCCACAATTATTCTTGGAGAATTTAACTTTCCTCTCTCATTATTCATCGATTATTATTATTAATTCATTATTTTATTCATATATTAAGACACGTAGATAGAAAATATCATGGATGTAGAAGTCTGAACACTATAAATCAACTTGACTTAGATGACATTTATGGAACAATCCACCTAACAACTGTAGATTTCAAGCTCACTTGAAACATTGAGCAGTATTCACCATATGCTCGGCCAAAAGGAAATTTGATCAAATGTACTATCATCATAATCATAGAAAGTGTTATTTGTGGCAATAATGGAATTAAACCAGAAATCAATAACAGAAACATCTGGTACGTCCTCTACTCTTTGGAAATTAAGCAACAACCTCTCCAAATCTAATTGGTATAAAAAATTAGATTAGAAATTAGATTTGTATAAGAATTAGATTAGAAAATATTTTGAACTGAATAAAACAGACAGCATATCAAGACTGGGATGTTTCTACACAGAACTTGAAATTTTTAATGTTAATTTCTTACATTGGTATTCAAGAAAGGCTTTAAATCATTAGAAATTTCCCCTTGAAGCAGGTAGAAAAAGAACAAATTAAACTGAAAGCAAGCAGTAGTAATGAATAATAAATATGGGAGCTAAAGTCAGTGAAATTGAAAAAAGAAAATAAGTAAAATTAGCAAAAGGAAACCTTTTTAAAATCAATAAATTTGATAAGCTCCCTGCCATAGCCTCCAAGAAAAAAAGAGACATAACAAAATTATCATTATCATGAATAAAAGATGACGTTATTACAAACCCTAAAGGCATTAAAAGATATTAAAACACCAGCTACTATAATTTCCCCAAGAACAGATAATTTGAATAGGCCCATATTTATGAAAGAATTATATAATTTGTATTTAAATAACCTTTCAACTTCAAAATTTTGGTAGAAGAAATCAATGACCTAAATTAATTGAGAGACATACTGTGTTCATGGATTTGAAGACTCATCATAGTAAGGATGCCAATTCTTCTCACATTTATCTGTAGAATTAACAGTATTCCAAATATGATCATAGCAGTTAGTAGTATACTGTCTACCTACTAAATAAATATTTTCAATAAATATTTTTGTATGATTGAGTGATGAAATAAGTGACTAAAAAATACATCACAAATAAACTTTTTGTAGAACTTATTTTTCAGCTTGAGACTCTTCTGTGTATCAGTTTTCCATATGTCAAATTAGTGTAACAATTGTGAGATATTAGTTTTTTAAAATGATTCAGTGCAAGGTATCATATGGATATAAAATATATTTAATTGAACTCAGTATGATGACTTACATCATGATATTTCCTATATTTTAAAACATTTTATATATGATATTCTGTTATACATTTTCTTATTTGGTTCCCCAGAACTTTTGTATTTCTCCATATTCCTACTTTGGGCATATTTTTTAAATGGAAAATGGATGAGAAGTAGTATTATGTAGTTGACTACTGTGAGGATTAATTTTATGTGTTGTTGAGAATTTAAACTACTCCATAATATTGCTACCTTGGCATCCATTTTGTATGTTTAAGTACCCTTCAGGGGCCTTAAGTTGACACTAGCCCCTTCAAAGAATGCATGCCCTATATAACAGCAGGGGCACAAGTAAATGTAAGGTCCTGATATGACTCCCCCAACTGCCCTTGTAGTAAGCATTGTCGTCCAAAGCCTCCCCCTTGTGCCCCTTTTATATTAGACTCAAGAAGCTTTCCAAAGCCCGATTCTTTTTGGTTTGAATTGACCAATTCAGCCCTAGCCTGGGAACTCTTGCGGTCTTTTGTTGAACTGTGACTCACCATCTGACATCCTGAGGCTCTACTTGACAAATGATAATTTAACAAGTCACAACATGTGTCAGTTTGACTGCACTAAGTGATGCCCAGATATCCGGTAAAGAATTATTTCTGGGTGTGTCTATGAGAGTCTATCCAGAAGATTTGTATTTGAATCAGTAGACTGAGTAAAGGATATCCGCCCTCACCCATGTGCCAGAATAGAACAAAAAGGCAAAGGAAGAGTGAATTCTTTCCTGCTGTCAGACATTGGAGCTCCTGGTTCTCAGGCTTTCACACTCCAGGATTTACACCACCACCTCTCTTCTCCCCTAGAGTTTCAGTCTTGGAGTGGGAGTTACATCATTGGTTCCCCCGGTTCCCAGGACTTCAGACTTGGACTGAATTATACCACCAGCTTTCCTGAGCCTCCAGCTTGCTGACAGCAGACCGTGGGACTTCTCAGCCTGTGTTGCCACATGAGACAATTCCTATAATAAATCTCTTCATATATTTGTTTTATATCCTTCTGGTTCTGTTTCTAAGGGGAACCCTGACTAATATAACTACTTTATATGAATGTGTAAAGTGAAGGAGTAGAAAAAACACCACTTTGAAATTGAAATCTCAGAATTAGGATGCTCAAATTAATTTTTAAAGACATACTTTCAAGTATTAGATTTAAAATTCTCATGTCTATTTCATAATATTTTCAAAAGTTAACCTTAGGGGCTTCCCTGGTGGCTCAGTGGTTGAGAGTCTGCCTGCCGATGCAGAGGACATGGGTTCGTGCCCCAGTCTGGGAAGATCCCACATGCCACGGAGCAGCTAGGCCTGTGAGCCATGGCCACTGAGCCTGCGCGTCCGGAGCCTGTGCTCCACAATGGGAGAGGCCACAACAGTGAGAGGCCCGTGTACTGCAAAAAAAAAAAAAGTTAACCTTAAAATGTTAGAGCAATTATAATTAGAAAAATATACCAGTAGAGCAATTATACCTCAGTATGGGAAATTTATTTGAGAACCATTATAACCACTTGGCAGTGTTTTTAAGCTGAGCCATATTCATGATAACTTATTCCAAAAATAATATATTTTCAAATGTATTTACAAGTGTCATCAAGATTTTTGTAGACTATTAGAACTAAAGTTAATAGTTTTTACTGTAACAATGTTAAACATGCCAATTATAGAAGAGTAAATTGCAGGCATTAATAAAAATATTGAAAAGTAAGTAAAGATAAACTATTATACATATATATATAGTAGTTGGGTATCTTCTTAGGTCTGGGAAATATCAATTCTAAATAACAGCAACTCTTGGTCCTGTTTTTAAAATAGGTTTGTGGCAGACAAACCATAAGGTAACCCCCAGTATTTTCTTGTCTACTAGTGTTTACACCTTTGTCTATTCCCCTCCCCTTGTGTGCACACAGTACCTGTGACTTCCAACCAATAGCAAACTGTAAACAATGGCAGAGGTGATGGAATGTCATTCACTTGATTAGGTTATGTTATGTGACCAAAAGTCACTTCTATGATTATATCATGTTATGTAAGACTATCTTATATCAGACTGGAGGAAGAAAGTCATTGCTGGTTTGACAATGTAAGCAGTTATTTTGGGGGGACACATGGGAAACAGGAACTGTGTGCATTATTTAGGACCTAAGGGTAGTCTCCTGCTGGCAGCCAGCAAAATGTCAGGAAATTTGGTTATATAGCCACAAGAACATGAGTTCTGCCAACAACCTGAATGAACTTGGAAGTATATTCTTTTCCTAACTATTCCTCCAGATGAGAACCCAGCCCAGCCAACACCTTGATTACAGTCTTGTGAGACCCTAAGCAGTAGAGGCAGCTAAGCTGTCCCAGATCCTTGGCCAACACATAACACAATATAAAAAATGTGTGTTATTTAAAGCTGTTAACTTCATGGTAATTTTTAGCCAGGAATAGAAAACTAATATAAAGTTTAATGTGAAGCTGTCTATGTCTACAATCTATTTGAAGTCTTTAACCTGTTCTTCTACAAATACCTTTTTTGATTAGCTTTGGAAAGGATTATCATCTAGTATATTTTTCAGGATCGCTCCTAAAATTTTAAAACTTTTGTTTTCTTTACAAGTAGGTTTATGAGATATCTACTGTTGTGTAAAAAATTGGCCCAAAATATGAAGGCTTAAAACTACAAACATTAATTACCTCACAGTTTGTAGGGGTTAGAAATTCAGGTATAGCTTAGCTAATAGTTCTGGCACAGCATTTCTCAGAATATTGGAGCCAGGGAGTCTGTTGAGACTGGAACCATATGAAGGTTTGACTGGGTTGTGGGATTCACTTATAAGATTGCTCAGTCACATTGCTTTTGGTAGGAATATTTCATTCCTTCTATGTGGGCCTCAGCATATAGCAGTTGGCTTTTCCCAGAGTGAACAATCCAAGACAGAGAGCAAGGAAGAAGCCTCCAGTGCCTTTTGTGATATAGTCCTCCTGAGTCGTGTACCATCACTTGTATTTTGTAGCCACCTCCTATTGCTATTGTGGTGAGAGCAAGTGTTGGGAGGATCTGCTTGAAACGCTGTGTGATGTTAATCATCTTTGTGTGAGTGAGTTGTCCCCAGTAAATTGCATAACAGTAAAAAGTGATTTCTCCTTGTTTTTTTTTTTTTTTTTTTTTGTGGTATGCGGGCCTCTCACTGTTGTGGCCTCTCCCGCTGTGGAGCACAGGCTCCGGACGCACTGGCTCAGTGGCCATGGCTCATGGGCCCAGCTGCTCCGCGGCATGTGGGATCCTTCCGGACCGGGTTACAAACCCGTGTCCCCTGCATTGGCAGGCAGACTCGCAACCACAGCGCCACCAGGGAAGCCCTGTTTTTGTGTATTTTTCATGTTTAGTGCAATACAGTAAACCTTGTATAACATCATGGGACCCATTCGAAGTGCTACTAGTGATGCTGGAAGTGCTCCCAAGAAACAGAAAAAAGTCGTGACATTACAAGAAAAAGTTGAATTGCTTGACATGCACCTGCCATTTCAAGATAAATCCAGTATAAGGACCATTGTAAGAAAAGAAAAGAAAACTAATTCATAAAGTCCTTGCTGTGGCTAGCAACAGACCTAAAAACCTTGCACTTTTTGTGAAATAACTTTTTATCTCCTATTGAAAATGCAGCTTCTATGTGGGTGCAGGATTGGTATAAGAAAGTCATGCCTATAGACTCTAATATGATTCAAAATAAAGCAGTCACTATATGGCAAAGCAAAAGGAAGGTGAAGGATCTAAAGCTGGAGAATTTAATGCCAGCAAAGGATGGTTTGATCATTTTAGAAAGAGGTTTGGCTTTAAAAATGTCAGGATAACAAGAGAACCAACTTCTGCTAATGAAGAGGCAGCAGACAAGTTTCCAGATACCATTAAGAAAATCACTGAGGAGAAAGGATGTCTTTTTAAAAAATATGTATTTTATTTATTTTTAATTAATTCTTATTGGAGTATAGTTGCTTTACAATGTTGTGTTCCTGCTGTACAGCAAAGTGAATCAGTTATACATATACATATATCCCCTCTTTTTTAGATTTCATTCCCACTTAGGTCACCACACAGCACTGAGTAGAGTTCCCTGTGCTATACAGTAGGTTCTCATTAGTTATCTATTTTATACATAATAATGTATATATGTCAGTCCCAATCTCCCAATTCATCCCACCCCCATTCCCCCCTTGGTATCCGTAAGTTCTTTACATCTGTGTCTCTATTTCTGCTTTGCAAATAAGTTCATCTGTACCATTTTCTAGATTCCACATATAAGTGATATTATATGATATTTGTTTTTCTGACTTGATTCTGTATGACAGTCTCTAGGTCCATCCACGTCTCTGCAAATGACCCAATTTCGTTCCTTTTAATGGCTGAGTAATATTACATTGTATATATGTACCACATCTTCTTTATCCATTCCTCGGTTGATGGATGTTTAGGTTGCTTCCATGTCCCGGCTATTGTAAATAGTGCTGAAATGAACATCGGGGTGCATGCATCATTTCAAATTATGGTTTTCTCTGGGTATATGCCCAGTAGTGGGATTGCTGTGTCATATAGTAGTTCTATTTTTAGCTTTTTTAGGAACCTCCATACTGTTCTCCATAGTGGCTGTACCAATTTACATTCCCACCAACAGAGTAGGAGGGTTCCCTTTTCTCCACATCCTCTCCAGCATTTATTGTTTGTAGATTTTTTTGCTGATGGCCGTTCTGACTGGTGTGAGGTGATACTTCATTGTAGTTTTGATTTACATCTCTCTAGTACTTAGTGATGTTGAGCTTCTTTTCATGTGTTTGTTGGCCATCTGTGCAACAGTCAGGCATGTGCCCGACTCTCCAGCGCCATCCATTTTCAGGGCTAGTTAATTTGGCAGGTGAGTTGTTACACACTCCTTAGCGGATTCCAACGTCCATGGCCACTGTCCTGCTGAAAGGATATCTTCTTGAACAGGTTTTTAATGCAGACAAAAGTGCCCTATTCTGGGGGGAAAATGCCACAAAGGACTTTTATTAGTAAGGAAGAGAAGCAACTATCAGAATTTAAGGCAGGAACGGGTAGGATAACTCTACTGTTTTGTGCAAATGGAGTCGGGTTTATGAACAGGACTGCCTTTACCCTATAGAGCAGCTAACCCCCGAGCCTTGAAGGGAAAAGATAAACACCAGCTGCCAGTCTTTTGGTTGTACAACAAGGACTGGACGACAACCTTTTTTTTCTGGATTGGTTCCATTAATGCTTTGTCCCTGAAGTCAGGAAATACTTTGCCAGTAAGGGATGGCCTTCTGAGTTTCTTTTGATATTGGACAATGCCCCTGGCCATCCAGAACTCCATGAGTTCAATACTGAGGGCGTCAAAGTGGTTTATGCCCCCAAATACACGTCTCTAATTCAGCCTCTAGGTCTGAGGGTCATAAGGACCTTTAAGGCTCATTACACACAGTACTGTATGGGAAAGATTGTCAACGCTATAGAAGAGAACCACGATAGAGAGAACATCATGAAAGTCTGGAAGGAGTACACCATTGAAGATGCCATTGTTGTTATAGAAAAAGCCATGAAAGGCATCAAGCCCAAAACAATAAATTCCTGCTGGAAATAAAACTGTCCAGATGTTGTGCATGACTTCACAGGATTTATGACAGAGCCATCAAAGAAATCATGAAATAGATTGTGGATATGGCCAAAAAGATGGGGGGAGTGAGTGATTCAAGATATGGATCTATGGAGAAATTCAAGAGCTAACAGACACCACACCAGAGGAATTAACAGATGACAACTTGATGGAGATGAGTGCTTCTGAACCAGTGCCAGACGACAAGTAAGAAGACTTAGAAGCAGTGCCAGAAAACAAATTGACGTTAGACAATCTAGCAGTGTTCCAGTTATTCAAGACTGCTTTTGCCTTCTTTTATGACAGGGACCCTTATATGATACAGGTGCTGAAACTAAAGCAAATCTTGGAAGAAGGATTAGTACCATATAGAAACAGTTTTAGAGAAATGAAAAGGCAAAAAAGTCAGACAAATTATCATGTATTTCTGTAATGTTGCACCGAGTGTGCCTGCCTCTCCTGCCTCCCCTTCTGCCTCTGCCATCCCTGAGACTGCAAGGCCAAACCCTCCTCATCCTCCTCAGTCCAGTCAATATGAAGATGATGAAGATGAAGAATTTACGATGATCCGCTTTCACTTAATGATAGCAAATAATCATCATTCTCTACAGTTTAGAAACGTATCTATTGTGTATGTCTGTGAGTGTCTTCATATGAAAATCTAATAAACTTCCAGCAAAAACTCTATGAGACCTTTTTAGTCACCATCGTCATCATCATCCCCTAAAAATTCATTGTATATAACATCCCGTACAAGACTTGTATTGAGCTGGGTAACCTATCCTTACATAGGCATAATGTGAATGACATTTAATATAAAATTAATAGTGGGTTAGTATTCTTACTATTTTATAACTTTACTTTCAAAGAATGACATTACAGTATGCCTCTTGTTATTGGAGAAACTGTGCATCAGCCTTATCACAGATAAGTGGTTTTTTAAAAGTGTAATAACCTTTCCAGTACTGTATTATGAATGTGACTGTAATATTTTATACCATAAAATTTTTATAACATTTCATTCATTAGTGTATAGGCTATCATATTGATTACACTAGGCTACCATAAAGCAATCTTTGTTATCAATGTGTGAATCATTATACCTGTAAATAAATATTAATATCTTTTTTCACATTGTTTCATTTTTGATGTCTAGTGTTAATAATATGTATAACATCTAAAGTGTTTTGTATCATATAAGAGCGTTGTGGGTACTCACAGATGATTCATCTTGTAAACAAATGATGTAAACTTATGGTATCAATATATTACAGTACTGTAAATGTATTTTCTCTTATGATTTTCTTAATAACATTCTCTTTTCGCTAGCTTACTTTATGGTAAGAATGTAGTATAAAATACATACAGCGTACAAATATGTGTTAATTGACTTAATGTTATCAGTAAGACTTCTGGTCAACAGTTGGCTATTAGTAAAGTTTTTAGGGAGTCAAAAGTTATACGCAGGTATTTGACTGAATGAGGGTTTGGTGCCCCTAGCCCCCACATTATTCAAGAGTCAACTGTATTTATGTAATAATGAGACCTCTATAAAAAGAAATGTGTAAAATGAAAGGAATATTGAAATAATTATGCAGCTATGCAAATAACTACTCTGTCTCTTTTCCCTTTCACACACACACACACACACATTCATGCCTTTATTCAGTTTTGCTAGTATATTTTTAGTGGTTATTTATATTATTATTTTAAACTCAACAAACTGTGGGATAATAGTTTTAATTGATGGGAAAGAATAGAATGCTTGGTGTAAATTTAAGAAGCATCTCATTATTTATTTAAGTGGTATGGTTTTAGCTTAGGTGATTGAGTAACTTGGTCATTCTAATGTTTTTTTCCATTCCAGCTTCAGTTAGAAAGTTTGGAGATTAATAGCAGACTGGTTATAAGTAACAGCTTACCACATACATTAGTAATGTGGTTTGTAAACTCATTGAAAGATTGTGGTAGCTGAAGTAAAACAGTCATGTTGCTCTACAGAGTGGTGTTTTATCTTCCCCTTTCTCTAAGTATCTCAGCTTTGAGTCATTCCTGAAGAAGGGTTTAATCACGTTCCAGCAAGTCTCTTCATCTTTGACATCCATCTGCACTGCTGAGCTCTGTGGACCCGGTCTTATACTTGGTTCGGTTTCTGTAGCATCTTTATTAAGCTATAAAAAAGGAAAATGAATATTAACAAATCCATTAAAATATTATAGAGGGTTGATAAAAATACAAGTAGACTAAAATGCAAGGACAGAATCCTTCAGTAAAGAACCATGCATGTTAATATCTATGAAGTAAAAGAACCACAAGTAGATAGATTCAAATGACTGTTGAGAGGAACTGGGGAAAATACAACAATAATGCAGAAAACGGCTCAAGGACAGTGATCTAAAAACATATTCACTTGCATGGGATTTAGTAAGAAGAAACAACATTATTAAGAAAGCTTAAATTAACTAAGTGAAGTAATTTAGGAAGAGAAAGACAAATACCATATGATATCACTTATATGTGGAATCTAAAATATGACACAAATGAACATATCTATGAAACAGAAACAGACATAGAGAACAGACTTGTGGTTGCCAGTGAGGAGGGGAGTAAGGGAGGGAAGTATTGGGAGTTTGGGATTAGCAGATGTAAACTATTATGTAATTAACTAAGTGAAGTAATTTAGGAAGAGAAAGACAAATACCATATGATATCACTTATATGTGGAATCTAAAATATGACACAAATGAACATATCTATGAAACAGAAACAGACTCACAGACATAGAGAACAGACTTGTGGTTGCCAGTGAGGAGGGGAGTAAGGGAGGGAAGTATTGGGAGTTTGGGATTAGCAGATGTAAACTATTATGTATAGGATGGATAAACAACAAGGTCCTACTGTATAGCACAGGGAACTATATTCAATATATTGTGATAAACCATAATGGAAAAGAATGTGAAAAAGAACATATATATATATATATATATATATATATATATATATATGTATAACTGAGTCACTTTGCTGTACAGCAGAAATTAACACAACATTGTAAATTAACTATACTTCAATAAAATTTAAGAAAAGAATGTATTAAAAGGCTACCATTTAAAATGAATTTGAGGATTTTTTTTTTCAAAAAAGTCACTAAAAGATCAATAGGCAGCATTAATAAAAACTGGGGAGAGGTGAGAATCTAATTTCTGTAGCTGCCATATTATAATATTCAAAATGTCCACTTTTCAAGAAAAATCTAAAAGACATTTTAATAAAATATGGGACTTCCCTGGTGGCACAGTGGTTAAGAATCTGCCTGCCAATGCAGGGGACATGGGTTTGAGCCCTAGTCCAGGAAGATCCCACATGCCATGCAGCAACTAAGCCCATGTGCCACAACTACTGAGCCTGTGCTTTAGAGCCTGCAAGCCACAACTACTGAGCCTGCGTGCCACAAATACTGAAGCCTGCTCACCTACAGCCCATGCTCCACAACAAAGAGAAGCCACCTCAATGAGAAGCCCACACACCGCAATGAAGAGTAGCCCCTGCTCGCCACAACTAGAGAAAGCCCACATGCAGCAATGAAGACCCAACGCAGCCAAAGATAAATAAATTATATAAAAAAAGAAAATACGGCACATTAACAGGAGAAAAATCAATACAAACATGCTTGAGGAAGCACAAATGTATTTCTAGACAGACTTTAAGTTGGTTGTTTTAAATGAGTTTAATAAAATGAGTTTTGAAGTGTTCAAAGAGCTAAAGGAAACTATTATCTAACAAACTAAAGAAAAGTATGAGAAAATGTCTCACCAAAGTGAGAATATCAATAAAAAGATAGAAATTATATAAAGAGTAACTAAATAGAATATTTAAACTTGAAAAGTATAGTAACTTGAATTCCTTTTATTTCTTTTTCTTCTCTGATTGCTATGACTAGGACTTCTGATACTATGGTGAATAAAAGTGGTGAGAGTGGGCGTCCTTGTCTTGTTCCCAATCTTAGAGAAAACGCTTTCAACTTTTCACTGTTGAGTATGATGTCTGCTGTGGGTTTCTCATATATGGCCTTTATTATGTTGAGGTATGTTCCTTGTAGGCCCACAGTCTGGATAGTTTTTATCCTAAATGGATGTTGAATTTTGTCAAAAGCTTTTTTTGCATCAGTTGATATAATCATATGTTTTTTTTTGTTTGTTTGTTTTTGTTTTTTTTGTTTTTTTGTTTTTGCGGTACACGGGCCTCTCACTGCTGTGGCCTCTCCCGTTGTGGAGCACAGGCTCCGGATGCGCAGGCTCAGCGGCCATGGCTCACAGGCCCAGCCGCTCCTCAGCATATGGGATCCTCCCAGATTGGGGCACGAACCCGTGTCCCCTGCATAGGCAGGCAGGCTCTCAACCACTGCGCCACCATGGAAACCCAATCATATGGTTTTTATTCAATTTGTTAATGTGGTGTATCACATTGATTGATTTGTGGATGTTGAAAAATCCTTGCATCCCTGGGATATATCCCACTTGGTCATGGTGTGTGATCCTTGTAATGTATTGTTGGATTCGGTTTGCTAATATTTTGTTGAGGATTTTTACATCTATGTCTGTTAGTTATATTTGTCTGTAATTTTCTTTTTCTTGTGATACCTTTGTCTCGTTTTGGTATCAGAGTGATGCTGGCTTCATAGAATGAGTTTTGAAGTGTCCCTTCATCTGCAGTTTTTTGGAATCCGTTAAGAAGTGTAGGTGTTAACTCTTCTTTAACTGTTTCGTAGAATTCACCTGTGCAGCCATCTGGTCCTGGACTTTTGTTTGTTGTGAGTTTTTAAATTACTGATTCAGTTTCATTACTGGTAACTGGTCTGTTCGTATTTTGTATTTCTTACTGGTTCAGTCTTGGAAGATTGTACATTTGTAAGAATTTGTCCATTTCTTCTTGGTTGTTCATTTTATTGGCATATAGTTGTTTGTAGTAGTCTCTTATGATCCTTGGTGTTTCTGTGGTGTCAGCTGTAACTTCTCCTTTTTCATTTCTTATTTTATTGATTTGGGCCCTCTCCCTTTTTTTCTTGATGAGTCTGGCTAAAGGTTTATCAATTTTGTTTATCTTAAAAAAAACAGCTTTTAGTTTCATTGATCTTTTCTATTTATTTTAGTCTCTATTTCACTTATTTCTGCTCTGATCTTTATGATTTCTTTAATTCTTTTTTTTAAAACATCTTTACTGGAGTATAATTGCTTTACAATGGTATGTTAGTTTCTGCTTTATAACAAAGTGAATCAGCTATACATATACATATATCCCCATATCTCCTCCCTCTTGCATCTCCCTCCCAACCCCGCATCCCACCCCTCTAGGTGGTCACAAAGCACCGAGCTGATCTCCCTGTGCTATGCAGCTGCTTCCCACTAGCTATCTATTTTATATTTGGTAGTATATATTAGTCCATGCCACCCTCTCACTTCGTCCCAGCTTACCCTCTCCCCTCCCAGTGTTCTCAAATCTGTTGTCTTCATCTGCGTCTTTATTCCTGTCCTGCTCCTAGGTTCTTCATAACCTTTTTTTTTTTGGTTTGTTTTTAGACTCCATATATATGTGTTAGCATATGATGTTTGTTTTTCTCTTTCTGACTTCACTCTGTATGACAGACTCTAGGTCCATCCACTTCACTACAAATAACTCAATTTCGTTTCTTTGTATGGCTGAGTAATAGTCCATTGTATCTATGTGCCACATCTTCTTTATCCATTCATCTGTCAGTGGACACTTAGGTTGCTTCCATGTCCTGGCTATTGTAAATAGAGCTGCAATGAACATTGTGGTACATGGCTCTTTTTGAATTATGGTTTTCTCAGGGTATATGCCCAGTAGTGGGATTGCTGGGTCATATGGTCATATCTATTTTTATTTTTTTAAGGAACCTCCATGCTGTTCTCCATAGTGACTGTATCAATTTACATTCCTACCAACAGTGCAAGAGGGTTCACTTTTCTCCACACCCTCTCCAGCATTTATTGTTTGTAGATTTATTAATGATGGCCACTCTGACTGGTGTGAGGTGATACCTCATACTTCTTTTCTTAATTAATTAATTTTTGGCTTCATTGGCTCTTTGTTGCTGCATGTGGGCTTTCTCTAGGTGCAGTGAGTGTGGGCTACTCTTCATTGTGGTGTGCAGGCTTCTCATTGCAGTGGCTTCTCGTTGTGGAGCTTGGGCTCTAGGCATGTGGGCTACAGTAGTTGTGGCATGCGAGCTCAGTAGTTGTGGCTCACGGGCTCTAGAGTGCAGACTCAGTAGTTGTGGCGCATGGGCTTAGTTGCTGCATGGCATGTGGGATCTTCCCTTACCAGGGATCGAGCCCATGTCCCCTGCATTGGCAGGTAGATTCCCAACCACTGCTCCACCAGGGAAGTCCCGATTTCTTTACTTCTAATTTTGGGTTTTATTTGTTTTTCTTTCTCTAGTTCCTTTAGGTATAAGGTTATGTTGTTTGATATTTTTCTTGTTTCCTGAGGTAAGCTTGTGTCAGTGTAAACTTCTCTCTTATAACTGCTTTTGCTGCATCTCATAGGTTTTGGACTGTTGTGTTTTCATTTTCATTTGTCTGTAGGTAGTTTTTTAAATTTCCATTTTGATTTCTTCAGTGATCCATTGATTGTTTAGTCCATATAGTTTTGCCTTCACATGTTTGTGTTTTTTGCAGTTTTCTTCTTGTAGTTGATGTCTAGTCTCATAGCATTGTGGTCGGAAAAGACGCTTGATATGATTCCAATTTTCTTAAATTTACTGAGGCTTGTTTTGTGGCCTAGCATGTGATCTATCCTGGAGAATATTCCATGCACACTTGAAAAGAATGTGTATGCTGCTGCTTTTGGTTGTAATGCTTTATATATATATCGATTAAGTACAACTGGTCTAATGTGTCATTTAAGGCCAGTATTTTATTGTTTATTTTTTGTCTGGATTATCTATCCATTTATGTAAGGAGGGTGTTAAAGTCCCCTACTTTTATTGTGTTACTGTCAATGAGAAAAATGAACACAAGCATACTGATAAAGGAAATCATCAAACTAAATGGGGAGAACCTAAAAGAAGAGGAAAAGAACAGGGAAAACTGACAAAAATAATCAGAAAACAGGTATAAGTACATAACTATCAATAATTACTTTAAATGTCAGTGGACTAAATGCTCCAATCAAAAGACATAGGGTGGGCTTCCCTGGTGGCGCAGTGGTTGAGAGTCTGCCTGCCGATGCAGGGGACACGGGTTCGTGCCCCGGTCCGGGAAGATCCCACATGCCACGGAGCGGCTGGGCCCGTGAGCCATGGCCGCTAAGCCTGCGCGTCCGGAGCCTGTGCTCCGCAACGGGAGAGGCCACAACAGTGAGAGGCCCGCATACCACACACACACAAAAAAAGACATAGGATGGCTGGATAAAAAAAACAAGACCCACCTATATGATGCTTACAAGAGACTCACTTCAGAACTAAAGACACATGCATACTGAAAATGAAGCGATGGAAAAAGATATTTTATGCAGATGGAAATGATAAGAAAGGGGTGGTAGCAATAATATCAGAAAAAATCTTTAAAGCAAAGTCTAACAAAAGACAAAGGCATTATATTATGATAGAGGGATGAATACAAGAAGTGTATATTTTACTTTTTAACATTTATGAATCCAATGTAGGAGCACCTAAGTATATAAAGCAAATACAGATATAAAGGGAAAATTTGACAATACAGTAATGGCAGGGAACTTTAGCATCCCAATTTCATCAAAAGACAGATCATCAAGTTCTAAAGACTTCACCAAAAAACTATTATAAATAAGAGATGGATTCAGTAAAGTTGCAGAATAGAAAATTAATACACAGAAATCTGTTGAATTTCTATACAGTAATAATGAGCTATCAGAAAGAGAAGTGAAGAAGACTATCCCATTTACAGTTGTATCAAAAAGAATAATACACCCAGGAACAAATTTAACAAGGTGAAATAACTGTACTCTGAAGAGTAGAAGATATTGTTGAAGAAGACACAAGTAAATGGAAAAATATTTCCTGCTCATTGATTGGAATAATTCACATTGTTTAAATGTCCATATTATTTAAAAGAATCTATACATTCAGTGCAATTCCTGTCTGAATCTTAAGGACATTTTTCACAGAAATAGAACAAAAAGATTCTAAAATTTATGTGGAACCACAAAATACCCCAAATAGTCAAAGCAACCTTGAGAAAAAAGATCAAATCTGGAGGTGTGACACTCTCTACTTTCAAAGTGTATTACAAAGGTATAGTAATCAAAACAGCATGGTATTAGCAGAAACCCAGACATATGTGGACAATTAATTTATGATAAAGTAGCAAAGAACATACAATGGAGAAACAATACTCTTTTCAGTAAATGATGTTGGGGAAACTTGACAGTCACATGCAAAGCAAAAAGAAAAATGAAACTAGATCACCTTGTTTCACCATAAACAAAAGTCACCTGAAAATGGATTGTTTGTAAGCTTTGAATGTAAGAACTGGAACCATAAAACTAGAATAAAACATAGGCAGTATGCTCTTTGAAATCAGTCTCAGCATTATCTTTCTGGATATGTCTCCTCAGGCATGGGGACCAAAACAAAAATAAACAAATGAGACTACATTAAACTAAATAGTTTCTGCCTATCAAAGGAAATCATCAACAAAACAAAAAGAGAGCCTACTGAATGGGAGAAGATATTTGCAAATCATATATCCAATAAGGGGTTAATATCCAAAATATATAAAGAATTCATAGAACTCAAAAACAAAAGCAAGCAACCTGATTAAAAAGGGGGGCCGAGGAAATGAATAGACATTTTCCAAAGAAGACATACAGATGGCCAACAGGCACATGAAAAAATGTTCAACATCAGTAAATATTAGTGAAATAAATATCTGGTAAAGATAAATAAATGGGAAAATGTGTAATGCCAATTTTTATTTTCTACATGATTGAAAAGATAAATGCATTAAAATTATCATTCTATTTATTGGGCACACAATTTATAAATATGTAGTCTATGTCATCAATGATAGAAGGAGGGAAGGACAGAGCTCTACTGGAGCAGAGGTTTTGTATGATATTGAAGTTAAGGTGGTATACGTTCTTTTTTGTTTTTTAATTGAAGTGTAGTTGATTTACAATGTTGTGCCAATCTCTGCTGTACAGCAAAGTGCCTCAATTATACACATATAGACATTCTTATTTATTTATTTATTTATATTTATTTTGGCAGTACGTGGGCCTCTCACTGTTGTGGCCTCTCCCGTTGCAGAGCACAGGCTCTGGATGCACAGGCTCAGCAGCCATGGCTTATGGGCCCAGCCGCTCCGTGGCATGTGGGATCTTCCTGGACTGGGGCATGAACCCATGTCCCCTGCATTGGCAGGTGGTCTCTCAACCACTGCACCACCAGGGAAGCCCCCTAGACATTCTTTTTTTTAATATTTTTTTCCATTTTGTTTTATCCAGGACATTGGATATAGTACCCCTTGCTATACAGTAGGACCTTTTTGTTAATCCATTCTAAGTGTAATAGTTTGCATCTACCAACCCCAAATTTCCAGTCCATCCCTCTCCCTCCCCATCCCCCTTGGCAATCACAAGTCTAATCTCTATGTCTGTGAGTGTGTTTCTGTTTTGTACATAGGTTCATTTGTGCCGTATTTTAGATTCCACATATATGTAATATCATATGGTATTTTTCTATTTCTGACTTGCTTCACTTAGTATGATAATCTCTGTTTGCATCCAGGTTGCTGCAAATGGCCTTATTTTGTTCCTTTTTATGGCTGAGTAGTATTCCATTGTTTATATGTACCACATCTTCTTTATCCATTTTCTGTCAGTAGACATTTAGGTTTTTCCATATTTTGGCTATTGTTAATAGTGCTGCTGTGAACATTGGGGTGCATATATCTTTTTGAATTATAGTTTTGTCTGGTTATATGCCCAGGACTGGGATTGCTGCATCATATGGTAATTCTATTTTTACTTTTCTGAGGAACCACCGTACTGTTTTCCATAGTGGCTGCACCAACTTACATTCGAGGGTGGTATACATTCTAATTAGACTGTTATAACCTTAAGGTGCTAAATGTAATGATCAGTGTAACCACAAAGTACCTATGTATAGAATATACACTAAAAGTAATGAGAAGGGAATCAAAATGTTTCACTAGAAAAAAAATCATCCAAACACAAAAGATGTCAGTAATGATAGGAAATGAGTTACAAAAATTCCATAAGGCATATAGTAAACAAATAGCAAAATAGCAGAAGAAGTACCTCCTGATTAATAACTACTTGGAATTTTAAAGGAATAAAATCTTTAATCAAAAGACATAGCTTGGGGCTTCCCTGGTGGCGCAGTGGTTGAGAGTCCACCTGCCGATGCAGGGGAGGTGGGTTTGTGCCCCGGTCCAGGAAGATCCCACATGCCGCGGAGTGGCTGGGCCCGTGAGGCATGGCCGCTGAGCCTGTGCATCTGGAGCCTGTGCTCCCCAATGGGAGAGGCTACAGCAGTGAGAGGCCCGCATATGGCAAAAAAAAAAAAAAAAAAATACATAGCTTGACAGAATAGATAAAACATCGTCAAACTATATTGTATCTAAAAGAGACTCATGGGGACTTCCCTGGTGGCACAGTGGTTAAGAATCAGCCTGCCAATGCAGGGGACACGGGTTCAATCCCTGGTCTGGGAAGATCCCACATGCTGCAGAGCAACTGGACCTGTGCACCACAACTACTGACCCTGTGCTCTAAAGCCCGCGAGCCACAGCTACTGAAGCCCGCATGCCTAGAGCCTGTGCTCCGCAGCAAGAGAAGCCACCGCAATAAGAAGCACACACAATGCAGGGAAGAGTAGCCCCCGCTCGCCGCAACTAGAGAAAGCCCACATGCAGCAACAAAGTCCCAATGCAGCCAAAAATAAATAAAATAATTTGTTAAAAAAATAAAAAAAAGAAAAGGGACTCATTTTAGATCTAACACACAAATATATTGACATTGAAGAAGACTCCATGCAAATAGTAACTGAAAGAGATCAGGGGTGTCTATACTAATATGAAATAAAGTAGATTTTAAATCAAGAAGTTTATAGTAGATGAAGGAGTTATATATTAATAAAATATTCAATTCAACAAGAAGACATAACAATTGTAAACATTTACAAACCTAATAACAGATCCTCAAAATGTATGAAGGAAACTGGATAGAATTGAAGGAAGAAATAGATAGTTCTTCCTGAGCATGAGAGGCTTCAATACTTCTCTTTCTATAATGGAAATAGCAACCGAACAGAAAATAAGTAAGGAGTTAGAGGACTTGAACAACTCTGAACCAAATACACCTAACAGACATATATAAAGTACATTCTACACAACAATAGCAGATTACACATTCTCTCACATGCACATGGAACTTTCTCCAGGACAGAGTATATTTTAAGCTACAAAACAAGTCTCAATAGATGTAAAAAGATTGTTATCATACAAAGTATCTTCACTGATCACAACAGGATGAAGTTAGATATCAACAACAGAAGGAACTAATAAAATCACAAATATTTTAAAATTAAACAACACACTCAAACAGCCAATTGGTCAAAGAAGAAATTGTAATGGAAATTAGAAAATACTTAGAGACAAGTGCAAATAAAAACACATTAAAATTATGCTATGCGGTGAAAACAGTTGTTAGAGGAAAATGTATATCTGTAATTATGTAAATCAAAAAAGAATAAAGGTCTCAGATCAGTAACCTAATTTCACACCTGAAGGAGCCAGAAAAAAAAAGAGACTATCCCAAAGGTAACAGAAAGAAGGAAATAATAAAGATCAAAGTAGTGATAAAATAGAGACTAAGCAAACAATAGAGAAAATTAATTAGAAGACGGTTCCTTGGAAAGATAAACAAAATCACCAAATGTTTAGTAAGACTAAGGAAAAACAGGGAGTGAGAGTACATACAAATAACTAAGATGAGAAATGTAAGTGGTGACACAACAACTGACCTTAACAAAATTAAATGAATTGTAAGAAAATAGTATGAAAAATTGTACAGCAAATTAGATAATGTAGAAGAAATGGATAAATTCCTTGAAATACACAATTCACCTAAACTGACCCAAGAAGAAATAGAAAATCTCAACAGACCTAACAAGTAAAGAGAATGAATAACTAACATAACACCTGACAAAAAAATTAAGTCCTGAATTAATTTTGGTGATTTCCACCAAACATTTAAAGAAGAAATAAAAACAATACTTTTAGTACTCTTTCAAAAAATTAAAGTACTTCCTAACTCATTCTATGAGAACAGCATTACTCTGATACAAAGCCAAATAAAGACATAACAAGGAAGAAAATTATAGATCAATATCCCTTATTAATATAGATGCAAAAGTCCTCAACAAAATATTAGAAAACCAAATCCAGTTGCATATTAAATGGATTGATTACTCACCATGACCAAGTCAAATTTATTCCAGGAATGCAAGGGTGGTTCAACATAAGAAAATCAATCAATGTAATACATGATGTGAATAGAGCAAAGGGAAAAAAAACCTCATGATCATCTCAATTTATGCAGGAAAGGCATTTGACAAAATCCAGCATCCTTTTTTGATAAAGACTCTGAAAACTGGGAATATAGGGAAAATTCTGCAACATGATACAGTACATTTATGAAAAACCCACAGTTAACATCATACTCATTGATGAAAGACTGCAAATTTTACCCCTAAGATCACTGACAAGACAAGGATACCCACTTTCATCATTTGCCATTCATGTCTTACTGGAATTACTAGCAATAGCTATTATACAAGAAAAAAGGGGGCATCAGCATTGGAAATGAAGGGGTAAAGCTACCTCTATTCACAGATTATGTGATCTAATCTTTCGAAAATTCAAAAGAATCCACAAGAAAGCTAGTAGAACTAAAAAGCAAGTTCTTCATAATTGCAGGGTACAAATGAAAACAAAAATCAGATGTATATCTGTACATCAGCAACAATCCAAAATGAAATTAAGAATGGAACTCCATTTATAATAATATCTAAAAGCCTAAATCCAAGGAGAGAAAGGAAATCTTGGGGAGCTGCCGTCTGCACCTCCATGACCAGCACAGCCATGCCAGAGCCAACAGGAGACCCAGGCCATCACCCCATCGCTGCTGCTTCTATCCACCTGCTTCCACGTCCTTGGACTCCTTCCAACAGCTTGCTAAAACATGATGGATTACTATGAAGTTCTATGCATGCAGAGACATGCTTCATCCAAGGATATTAAAAAGGCTTCTTGGAAACAGGCATCAGCATAGCAACCAGATAAAAATCTTGAGAAGAAAAAGAGGAGAGAAAATTCAAATAGCCAAGGTATATGAGGTGTTTGAGATGTTATCACATATTAAAAAATGGGACATCTATGACAGATATGCTAAAAACAAATGATGGAGGTGGAAGTCATTTTGACAGGCCATTTGAGTTTGGCTTCAGATTCCTTAATCCAGATGTCTTCAGGGAATATTTTGGTGGAAGATACTTTTTTTTATTTGACCTCTTTGAAGACCCACTTGAGAACATATTTGGTAATTGCAGGGGCCCCATGGCAACAAAAGCTGGGGCACAGGGTCATTTTTCTCTGCCTTAAGTGGATTTCCATCTTTTGGAGGTATGTTTTCTTCTTTGGACCCAAAATTTACATTGTTCAGTTCACTACGTCATGGGGGACTCACTTCATTCTCTTCCATGTCATTTGGTGATAGTGGGATGGGCAACTGCAAATCTATGTCAACTTCTACTAAATTAATTAATGGCAGAAAAATCACTACAAAGAGAATTGTCAAGAATGGTGAAGAAAGATTAGAAGTTGAAAAAGATGGCCAGTTAAAGTCCTTAACAATAAAATGCAAGGAGCAGCAGCTATGCTTGGATAAGGAGTAATTGCATGCATTTAACTGAAATGTTAAACTATAAATATAGGAACATTTCTTGAAGATTTAAAATGAATTCAACTTTTAGTATAACTGCACCTAATGTAAAGTATTTATAAACAGTTCACTGGAACCCCTATTTGTCATATGCTTTCAAGTTTATTTTTGGGACCACATAACAGTTCCATATTTTTTGGTCTTTAAAATTGTTGTAAATCTGTATATGCACATTGCTTTTTTTATTAAATGTAATCTAAGGTGGCTTTGATTCTTTTGTACACTAACACCAGCACAGACCTTCTTTTGCATTGTGTTTGAAACATGAGCCAAGTAGTGTCAGTCTGCTGTGAAGTCAGTATTGCCAGGATGAATCTTAC
This sequence comes from Hyperoodon ampullatus, assembly GCF_949752795.1. Taxonomy (NCBI): domain Eukaryota; kingdom Metazoa; phylum Chordata; class Mammalia; order Artiodactyla; family Ziphiidae; genus Hyperoodon; species Hyperoodon ampullatus. The sequence goes on from NC_136913.1 coordinate 63,108,117, forward strand.
ACACACACACACACACACACACACACACACAAACACACACACACATACATACACAAATTCAATTTTTTTCAGTATTTAGTAGTGAAAGACATTAATGCATTAATGGTAACACACTTTTGATTTAATATAAATTGAGGATGTTTTCTACTTGTGCATGAATGCTGGCCACTTAGTACATTTTGACAATTGTTTAAACATGTAATGATAAGCTTAGGTTTAAAAAAGTAAAGCTGTTAAGCTGGGTCTTTGTCATTTGCTTAAAAAAAAAGAATGGAAATGTGAATGTGTTTGATGCATTCCTTCCTGAGTGAGGCCTGTAAAAACTTAATTAATTTAATTAATTTATGAATTAAATTCTCAGTAATAAATTTAGGCAAAATGCTAGTACACCAAAAATTATAAAACATTTTGCTGAGAGAAATTAAAGAAGACCTAAATAAATGCAAAGACATCCTGTGTTTATGGATTGGAAAACTTAATACTGTTAAGATGAGAATGCTACTCAAAATGATCTACAGATTCAATGCAATCATCAGAATTTTAGTGACATTTTTGGTAGAAATCAAAAAGACCCATCCTAAAATTCATATGGAATCTCAAGTCCATGTTAGCGAAAACAATCTTGAAAGAGATGAATAAATTTGGAGGACTTGCAATTCCAAACTTCAAAACTTACTACAAAGCTACAGTAGGTAAAACAGGATGGTACTGGTGTTAAGGACAGACATAGAGATAGGTGGAATAGTATATAAAGGCCAGAAATAAACCCTCACATATATAATCGATTTGTTTTTGACAAATGTGCCAAGACCATTTAGTAGGGAAAGGACAATTTTTTCATAATTGGTGCATGGAAAACTGCATGGATATTCACATGTAAAAGAATGAAACTCGACCCTCATACCATATACATAAATTAACTCAAAATGGATCAGATATCTACATTTATATTGCAAAACTTTAAAACTCTTAGAAGAAAACACTGCAGAAAATCCTAATGACATTGGATGTGGCAATGATTTCATGAATATGACACCAAATGCACAAGAGATAAATGAAAAAATAATGGGACATCATGAAAATTAAGAAATTTTATGCGTTAAATGATCCTATGAAGAAAGCAGAAAGACAATCTGAAGAATGCTATATAGAATATTTTCAAACCATAAATCTGATAAGAGATTAATACCCAGGATACATAAAAACATTTAAAACTCATCAATAGAAAGACAAACAAACCCACCCAAAATTGGTAAAGGTCTTAAGTACACATTTCTCCAAAGAATATATACAACCTGCTGATAAGTTCATGAAAAGATGTTGAACATGATTAGTCATCAGGGAAATATAAATAAAAACCACAGTGAGATACCATTTCACACCTACAAAGGATGTCTATAATTTAAAAAAAAAGAAAACAAGTGTTGTCAAGAATATGGAGAATTTGGAATCTTTGTGCATTTCTGGTGGGAATGTAAAAAGGTGAAATTGCTATGAAAAAGTTTGGCAATTTTTCAAAAGGTTCAATATAGAACTACCAAATGATACAGCAATTTCACTCCTAGATTTATATCCAAAAGAACTCAAAACAGGAACTCAGATATTTGTAACAAGTTTCATAGCAGCATTATTCACAATAACCAAAAGGTGGAAACAACCGAAGTGTCAATCAACAGGTGAATGGATAAACTATATGTGGTATATTCATACAATGGAATATAATTGTGTCACAAAAAGGAATTACATTTTGATATAGGATATACCATGGGTAAACCTTGAAAACATTATGCTTAGTGAAATAAGCCAGATACAGATGAAAATATAATATTGTATCCTTTCACTTTTATGACACACCTAGAATAGGCAAATTCATAGAGACAGAAAGTAGAACAGAGATTGCCAGAGGCTGGGGGCAAGGGATGGGGTTATAAGCTCAAGTTTTTGTTTAATGTGTATGGGGGTTTTGTTGGGATGATGAAAATGTTTTGGGTATTGATTTAGTAGTGATGTTTACAAAACATTGTGAGTATATTTAATGCCACTTACAAATGACTAAAATGATAAAAAAATTATGTATATTTTACCACAATAAAAATGAAAAAGAAATTAAGGCATTTCCAGATCTACAAAAACTGAGGGTTTTTTTTACTAGCAGACCTGCCCTTTAATGAATGCTAAAGAGAGTCCTTTAGTTTGAAATATATGGATACTAGACAGTAACTCAACTCGACATGAAGAAATAAAGAACAGCAGGAAAGGTAACTAAATAGGTAAATGTAAATGCCAGTATTATTGTATTTTTGGCTTATAACTTCTTTTTCGCTATATGATTTAAAAGACAGTTGCAAAAAGCAGTAATTATAAATCTGCATTAATGGGAACACAACATGTAAAGATGTATTCTGTGGCAATAGAAGCATACAGATTGGGAGAGGAATGGAGATATGTACAAGCAAAATGTATACTATTGAAATTATGTCAGTGTTAATCTGAACTAGATTGTTATAAGTTAAGATGTTAATTGTAATCCTAAGGCAACCAGTAAGATAATGGCTAAAAGATATAGTAAAATAAATGACAAGGGAATGAAAATAATACACTAGAAAATATCTATTTAATACTAAAAAAGGAAATAAAATAAGTATGGAGAAACCAAAAAGACATAAGATATGGAACATTAATATCCAAATGCTACAAATAAGTCCTTCCTTATCCATAATTACTTTAGATGTAAGTGGACTAACCTCTCCAATTAAAAGGCAGAGATTAGCAGAATGGATTTTTTAAAAAATGATCCAACTAAATGCTGTCTACAGATACTTTAGTTTTAATGACACAAATTGTTTGAAAGTAAAAATATAGTGTACGGAAACAGTACTCACAAGAGAGCTGAAGTTCATATGCTAATATCAGACAAAATAGACTTTGAAATAAAATTGTCACTAGAGAGAAAGGACTTTTTATTTTGGCTGCGTTGGGTCTTCATTGCTGCACGTGGGCTTTCTCTAGTTGCGGTGAGCAGGGGCTACTCTTCATTGTGGTGCATGGGCTTCTCATTGCGGTGGCTTCTCGTTGCAGAGAACAGGCTCTAGGTGCATGGGCTTCAGTAGTTGCAGCACGTGGGCTCAGTAGTTGTGGTGCGTGGGCTCTAGGGCACACAGGCTTCAGTAGTTCTGGTGCGTGGGCTCCATAGTTGTGGCTCACAGGCTCTAGAGTGCAGGCTTAGTAGTTGTGGCACACAGGCTAGTTGCTCCATGGTGTGTGGAATCTTCCGGGACCAGGGATCGATCCCGTGTCCCCTGCATTGGTAGGCGGATTCTTAAACACCACACCACCAGGGAAGTCCTGAGAAAGGACATTATATAATGATGAAATCATCAATCCCTGGAAAAAATATAATAAATTAAACACCTCACAACAGAGCACCTCACAACAGAGCTCCAAAATGTATAAAGTAAAAATGGAGAGAATGGAAGGGAGAAATAGGTAATTTAATCATAAGAGTTGGATATGTCAATACCCTACTTTCAATAATGGACAGAAACAGTAGATAGAAGATCAGCAAGGAAATGGAAGACTTGAACATCCCTAATTACCAAGCAGATCTAATAGTTACCTATAGAACACTTCACCCAATTTCATCAGAATATTACTCTCAAGTGAACCTGGAACACTGTGAATAATAGATTGTATCTTAAGCCATTAACGTGTTAATACATTTTAAAAGGATTTAAATCATACAAAGTAAGTGTTGTAACTAAAGTGAAATGAAATATGAAATTAGTAACAGAAGGAAATTTAGAAAAACCACAAAATGTGGAAATCAAACAACACACTACCAAATAAGGAATGGGTTAAAAAAGAAATCATAAGGGAATGTAAAATGGTGCATTTGCTGTGGAAAATAAGTTTGGCAGTTGCTCAAAAAGGTAAAATAAAGTTGCTTTATGACACAGGAATTCCTCTCCTAGGTATATACCCAAGAGAAATGAAAACGTATGTCCATACAATACTTGTACATGACTGGTTATAAGAACATTATTCATAATAGCCAAAAAATGAAAATAACCCAAATGTATTCAATACATTAAACGCTGGATGGACAAATAAAATGGATGTGGACAGATAAAATGTGACATAACCATCCAAAGGAATATTATACAGAAATAAAATGAAATGAAGAACTGATATATGCTTCAAGATGGATAAACCTTGAAAACATGCTAAGTGAAAGAAGCCATATGCAAGAGGCTACGTATTCTATGATTCCACTTATATGAAATAATCAGAATAGACAAATCTGTAGAGACAAATCTATAGAGATAGAAATCTGTAGAGTAGTTATTGCTATCATATGGGAGGAGAGACAAACTAGGACTAACTACTAATAGGTATGGCTTGGTTTGGGGGGTGGGGGTATCAATAGAAATGTTCTGGAATTAGATAGTGGAGATGGTTGCAGAACCTAGTGAATGTCCCCAAAACCACAGAAGTGTACCCTTTAAAGTGGTGAATTTTACCTCATGTAAAGTACATGTGAATTTTAAAACCCTATAGGTCCCCCATGTGGCCACAAATTATTTACAATCCTCCCACATGCAAAATATACTTACCCACTACAAAGGCCCACAAAAGTCTCATCTCACTATACCGTCGGCTCAAAGTCTGTGAAATCATCATCTAAATCAGATCCATGCACAGATGAAGTTTTCTCAGGTATACTTTCTTAAGTAAATCACCTCAAGTATAGTTCTCGATCTGAATTATGTGCACTCCATTTGCCCAACATACAGGTCGAGAGTGATAAAGAAAACCCCTATGGGTATTCCTATTCAAATAGGGAGAAAATGTGAAGCACAAAGAAGTACATAGAAATTCTGAAATCCAGACAGGAAAATTTTGTAAATTTCTTCATTAAGGACTCAGCCCCATTCCTGCCCAGGAATGGCTCAGTCCTTACTCATTGTTCTTGGTTCCACCCTTTGAGTCATCCTTCCTTTTATTTGCTAGGTAAGCTATATTTTCAACTATGTAGTTTTTGTGGTTTGCTCCCTGCTAGTAGGTTTCGGAGGTTCAAAGTCCTTTTTTCCTTTTTGTTGTGTTTTTGTCCCTGTCAGTGAAAGTTGGTGGTATGTCTGGAAATGTAATTCTTTTAAAATCATTTTGGTCTCTTATGAATAAACACCACACCCTGAATTTCTTCCAATTAAACCCTTCTTCACCCTGGTCTTATGTCAGGAGGGTTGTATAATAAAGTTTTTATGTTTCTTAGATACTCTTGTTTGATGAAGATACTCTTAGGCACACCCTTAAACTCTAAAGTGCTTTTTTTGTCCAACTTAATAGTCTAAAGCAGAACATTGTATCTTTTTGATGCCTTAACAAAGGATTTTAGAGCTATACCCTCAGCTTCACCTTGAGAGCATACAGCATTTTTCTGGCAGGACCCTGGGTTTGATCGTTACTTGGAAGCCATTTCTTAACTTCAACATAGTTTGCCTTTAGGAGAGACTGAGAATTTTCCAAACCATTAGGTCTAAACTTGTTCATGTTTAATACTCCTTCTTTTTTTTTAGTTTTTTAAGGAACCTCCATACTGTTCTCCATAGTGACTGTATCAATTTACATTCCCACCAACAGTGCAAGAGGGTTCCCTTTTCTCCACACCCTCTCCAGCATTTATTGTTTGTAGATGTTTTGATGATGGCCATTCTGATCAGTGTGAGATGATATCTCATTGTAGTTTTGATTTGTATTTCTCTAATGATTAATGATGTTGAGCATTCTTTCATGTGTTTGTTGGCAATCTGAATATCTTCTTTGGAGAAACGTCTATTTAGGTCTTCTGCCCATTTTTGGATTGGGTTGTTTGTTTTTTTCATATTGAGCTGCATGAGATGCTTGTAAATTTTGGAGATTAATGCTTTGTCAGTTACTTCACTTGCAAATATTTTCTCCCATTTTGAGGGTTGTCTTTTGATCTTCTTTATGGTTTCCTTTGCTGTGCAAAAGCTTTGAAGTTTCATTAGGTCTCCTTTGTTTATTTTTGTTTTTATTTCCATTTCTCTAGGAGGTGGGTCAAAAAGGATCTTGCTGTGATTTAGGTCATAGAGTGTTCTGCCTATGTTTTCCCCTAAGGGTTTGATAGTGTCTGGCCTTACATTTAGGTCTTTAATCCATTTTGAGTTTATTTTTGTGTATGGTGTTAGTGAGTGTTCTAATTTCATACTTTTACATGTACCTGTCCAGTTTTCCCAGCACCACTTACTGAAGAGGCTGTCTTTTCTCCACTGTATATTCTTGCCCCCTTTATCAAAGATAAGGTGACCATATGTGCATGGGTTTATCTCTGGGCTTTCTATCCTGTTCCATTGATGTATCTTTCTGTTTTTGTGCCAGTACCATACTGTCTTGATTACTGTAGCTTTGTAGTATAGTATGAAGTCAGGGAGCCTGATTCTTCCAGCTCTGTTTTTCATTCTCAAGACTGCTTTGGCTATTCGGAGTCTTTTGTGTTTCCATACAAATTGTGAAATTTTTTGTTCTAGTACGACCCAGCAATCCCATTACTGGGCATATACCCTGAGAAAACCATAATTCAAAAAGAGTCATGTACCAAAATGTTCATTGCAGCTCTATTTACAATAGCCAGGACATGGAAGCAACCTAAGTGTCCATCAACAGATGAATTCATAAAGATGTGGCACATATATACAATGGAATATTACTCAGCCATAAAAAGAAACAAAATTGAGTTATTCGTAGTTTGGTGGATGGACCTAGAGTCTGTCATACAGAGTGAAGTGAGTCAAAAAGAGAAAAACAAATACCATATGCTAACACATATATATGGCATCTAAGAAAAAAAAGAAAAAGGTCATGAAGAACCTAGGGGTAAGACGGGAATAAAAACACAGACCTACTAGAGAATGGACTTGAGGATATTGGGAGGGGGAGGGTAGACTGTGACGAGGTGAGAGAGTGGTATGGACATATATACACTACCAAGCATAAAGTGGATAGCTAGTGGGAAGCAGCCGCATAGCACAGGGAGATCAGCTCGGTGGTTTGTGACCGCCTAGAGGGGTGGGATAGGGAGGGTGGGAGACGCCGGAGGGAAGAGATATGGGATCATGTGTATATGTATAACTGATTCACTTTGTTATCAAGCAGAAACTAACACACCATTGTAAAGCAATTATTCTCCAATAGAGATGTTAATAAATAAATAAATAAATTTTAAAAAATGCTAAATAGGACCCCAAAGCACAGTTTAGACAGAGCAACTTAGATTAACCTTTGCCTGCAATTCTTGAGGTGACTCTTTCACTATAAATTCTGTAACAGCTATTGTTAAAATTGTTTAAAATTTAAACTAAGCTAAATACAGGTACATGATTTATCTAGCTTACCCTATTATTCCACAAGAGTCTAGAAAATTTCTTTAGATCTATTGTTTTGAATAATTTATTCCTATTGAATTATAATTTGTTTTTTTTTGTTTTGTTTTGTTTTTTTTGGGTTTTTTTTGCTGTATGCGGGCCTCTCACTGTTGTGGCCTCTCCCGCTGCGGAGCACAGGCTCCGGACGCGCAGGCTCAGCGGCCATGGCTCACGGGCCCAGCCGCTCCGCGGCATATGGGATCCTCCCAGACCGGGACACGAACCCGCGTCCCCTGCATCGGCAGGCGGACTCTCAACCACTGCGCCACCAGGGAGGCCCTGGGCAATTTTTAATGCTGCATCTTCAGTTCATAAATTTTTTACCTGTTCTCTCCAATCTCTTGAGCCCACCTATTGAGCTTTTAAATTTTTACTTACTCTATGCTTTACTTCTAAAATTTCATTTGGTCTTTTTTATTTCTTCTATTTCCTTGCTGGTGCTTTCTAAATCCTTAATGAGACTTTCTATTTTTGTTTCAGCTGTGTTTCTAATTCCTCACTGATGCTTAGTTATAAGAGTTGATTGAAAATCATTTTCAAATAATTTTATCATCTGTATCATCTCAGTGTTGACACACTTTGATTTTCTTTTTTCATTCAGCTTAAGATCCTCCTTGTTCTTGGTATAAGTGATTTTCAGTTGAAACCTGAACATTTTAATATTATGTTATTAGACTCTGGGTGTTATTTAAATCTTCTGCTTCACCTCGTTTTCTCTCACAGTGTTTTGGCAGTGTAAGGAGTATCACCACCTTGTTACTTCCAGGTGTAAGTAGAATTCCAGATTCCCCACTTGACCTCATTACCACCTAAGGATGGGAGCTTATTTGCTTATGTTTACTGCTGGGCAAGAATCAGAATTCTGACTTCCCTCACAGTCTCCATTGATACTGTAATGGGGGTGCTTTGGTACCATTAGGTGATAGTGAAGTTCCTTACTCTCCACTTCTCCTTTGATATTTCCCCAGTAGGTAAAAAAATGTTGTGCTGCATGGGGCTGAAGTCCAGAGTTTCTACGTGGTCTCCACTGATATCATGGGGATGAATGGTTTCATTGCTGACGAAGGGGGATGAGAATCCCAGTTATCTACTTAGACCTCTTGAACATCACCCACGCATGAATGTTATGGTGCTCTGCTACAACCTCATGAGAATTCTGTGGTACCCACCTGGATTTTTCTGGTATGGGTAGGGGTGAGGAGCCACAGTTCTTTTCTGTAATGTTTGACTGGAGTAGAGCAATTATTATATAAAAGTTTTCTGCCTTGTTAAGATGCTCCTTTCCTGATATGTTGCTAGGGAGACCGGGATTTATTGGGACTTTTACAGCAGTAATTGGCAGTTTGAGGTTTCTAGCTTCTTCAGTTCCAAGTCTGGGATATATGAGGCAAAGAGGAACCCCACAGAACTCATAAACATCTCTTCCTTTTGGTCCCAAGGACCCTAGCTGTCTGCCTTCTCTCCACCTTTCATATTCTTATTTTATATATAGTGTCCAGGGTTCTTATTTGTAAGAATGAATAGTGAGAAGAATAGGGAAAAGTATGTCTACTTCATCTTACCAGAAGCTTCTTTTTGGGGAAGGAATCTCCTCTCTACATCAAGTTCTTAAGTATTTATTTGGTTTGTTTTATATGTTTATGTGTGCATGTTAAACCAACATGGAGCAAGCCATTTAACATACCGAGATTTAGTCTCTTTGAGTAAGTACATAAAACTTTGTTCAACTGCTTTGCTAATAGAGAAGAAAGAGAACACTATTAAATAAATTGATAAGTATAAGCATTATGGTATTGCTTCCCCTCAACTCCATTTTCAAACTTTCTCAAGGGCAGCTAATAAAGAACAGAATTTGCTTATTTGAATTATACCTTGTTCCTTTAGTTGCCTAACTTTTGTTATTAATACAATGAAATTTCTAAATGATAAGTTGGGAGTGGAATAAAGGCTCAAATTATACTCCAGGCAGATAATCAGCCCCTTTATACTTGAGACTTAGTTATACTTATAAGCATTATTCATTCTAAAATAAAGGAATAATATTAAAAATGCTCATATTAATAAGATACAGATACAGATTCATAATTTGTGGGAAAAGTATTTTTCCCCTTAATCTTAATATAGTACCAAGTAACTCATATTTAAAAAAGGTTTTCTCCCTTTCAAACCCCCTTTTTTTTTTTTTTTTTTTAGAAGATGTTGGGGGTAGGAGTTTATTAATTAATTTATTTTTGCTGTGTTGGGTCTTTGTTTCTGTGGGAGGGCTTTCTCTAGTTGTGGCAAGTGGAAGCCACTCTTCATCGCGGTGCGCGGGGCTCTCACTATCGCAGCCTCTCTTGTTGCGGAGCACAGGCTCCAGACGCGCAGGCTCAGTAGATGTGGCTCACGGGCCCAGTTGCTCCGCGGCATGTGGGATCTTCCCAGACCAGGGCTCGAATCCGTGTCCCCTCTGCATTAGCAGGCAGATTCTCAACCACTGCGCCACCAGGGAAGCCCCAAACCCCTTTTTTATATTAATTAGTTTGGCAACATCAGCTATTGAAATGTCATTTTAAAGAGAATTTTTTTCTTTATTTTCCCTTCATTATTTATTTTAATTTTTTACTTGTTTTTATTTTTTTTGGTTGTGCCACATGGCGTTTGGGATCTTAGTTCCCCAACCAGGGATCAAACCTGCGCCCCCTGCATTGGAAGCGCAGGGTCTTAACCACTGGACCGCCAGGAAAGTCCCAAAGATACTTTATTTTTGTTGTACATAGTGAAAAAAATGTCTTAGTATACATGATCCAACTGTAGAACAAGAGACAAATTTTTATTTGAGTTTGGATATTTTCTTGACAAATCACTTAAAATTTTATTACAAAGTAAAATAAAACCCTCTTCGGAAATGGTTATATTACACTCAAACTTGCTGTGAGCTCATCTCCAGACTCTTACAAAGTAACCGGGTACAGACTTAAAAAAAAATGTGTTGATGAAAAGTTAATCAATAGTCAATCTATGAAAGAGATGGAAAATTGTATTAGAGCCAACCTGAGGATTATAACCCAGGAGACAGATTATAACCCAGAGCGCTCTGAGAACTGTTCTGCCCATTAGAAGTCAAAGCACAGTTATATACATTTTTGAGACAGAAGGTTATAAATCACAGGATGTATTGAGAGTGTACACAATCTAGAATTGCACTTACAAAGTAATGGGTCATCCTGACCCCTTGCAGGATTAAGAAGGAATGTTATCTCCTAAGGAATGATCTTGCTAGCACTGGGAGTATATTGCTCTATATGGTGGACCAGGTATTTCTGCCATGGGGGAGGTCTGGTCAATGCATAATGCAGATACACAATGCACAGTAGAAGGGAGAGAGGAGGCCAAAGGGCAGAAAAAAATTTTATGTTTAAATTTTTAGAGTTACCTTAAATTACGAATTTTTATTTCATCAATCTCCCCCTTTTTATCATAAATCTTTTGATAAAAAGCATAAGGTGATCAATTATTCCATCCCTCGGTGCAGGTTGCTTACCTGCCCTGGGCTCATCATGTCCCTTGATGGCTGGGACCTAGTAGCCTGGTTCTCTATTCTTGGGGAGGGGGGTGGTTATACTAATAGGATGTTCGGCAAGGATTGAAGGTCAATTCCAGGTTGTCCAATAAGATTTATGCCAGTTTTGCCTTGCATGTGCATTATGCATGTCCATTATTTTATAAAGAACTATAGATGTAATCAATAATTTCAAGTTGTTTAGACATCATTATCTTCGTAGGAGTAGGTAATATATGGCATGAAAGGCAAGAAACTATCACCTTACAAGTTAGACAAACTGTAATTAAAATTGCCAGGTGGAGTAAACAACATTATTAGTAAAGTTTTAAGCCAAGATCCTCCTAAACCAAACCATTTTCCTAGTATTTCCCCTAAACTTGGAAGAGGATTATTCAGACCAGAAATTTGAGTCTTCATATGTATTAAGAATGAGTTACATTAGAAGACTTGTCAGGTATAAAGACACAGCATTCAGTATGTATTATAGCACAATTCCCCCTTGAGAAGAAGTTAGAATATCAAGGGCTATGCAATTCTGTAGGACCACTTTTCTCATCATGGAGACTTCTGAATTGAACAAGCTAATGGCTTAATTACTATCATTCAAAGCTTGCTGAGTAAATTTTAGTAAAGCTTCTATGTGAGTAATGATATCTTCTATTCCATGTGCAGGAACAAATATCATGACCAAATGATCATATCATTGAAAAACTAATCAAACCCAGTGTGCCCACTTTAAAGGCAGATTGGCAGGGGCTGTTTCCAAGGTTACCGGTAAGTGACCTTGAACCCAAGGGAAAACAATTGTGCATCTCCCTAACCAACCTGAGGAAAGCCAAGGCCACAAATTTGTTCCACAGATCCATTGGATCCCATTAGAAGCTACCCAGTATATCCCTGGTCCTCTTAACCAATTAGTTCCAAACCAATCACTGATCCTCAAAGTTATAGTATATTGACAACTTTCAGGTGGCATCCACCATAACTTATAAGTAATGCTCGTTTGATTATCTTTGGTATGATTGGTTTGTCCCCAACAGAGAGGGTCCCTCATATTCAGGTTGCCATAGGCTGGCATCAGATAAATTCATCCCATAACTGGGGAATAATGCCACCAAAAAGACGGGTTGTTACATTTTGAGGTTTAGCCTTAGCATGCTGCTCTGGTTGGGATTGGGTAACATCTAGTGAAAAGGAGTATTCATGGCCAGGTTCAGAACAGGTGTCATTAATTAACCAGGTAAGAGGGTCCCACTTAGTGATATCATTGGTGGCTTGCATGGTACTAGAATTTCTTTATTCTAAGATAAAATGCCTTAGGTCTAGCCAGTCTGAACCCTGAAGAGGTTAAACCCACCAGTGTAATTCAGAAGTGCTGGACATGGGTAACTGGTCACACACCCAGCAATTGGATTGATTTTTGAAATTTTCATATGATTGAGCCCAAGAAATAAATACATTTGGTTCATAAGCAAAAGTGAGCGATTATCAAAGTAATTAGCATACAGACCTGGTCCAGCATCTTGGGTCATCTGTTTACTTCGGATTTCATTGTCTCATCCTGGTCTGGTAGTGCTGGTTTTAGTTAGTCAAAGCTGGGTGTCAGAAATAGGAGTTGCAGTCCATTTAGGAGAGGAGGCTTTTTAAGGTGAGCAATGTGAATCCAAAAGCTTACTCCTTTAAGTTTTGCAGCACAGATTTATTAGTAATATCTGATATGGCCTCTTCCAATGTGGTTGTTAAGAGGCCTTTATTTGATATTTTGTCCAATAGACAAAATCTCCAGGCTGTAACCCGTGGTCCTTAGAGTCTTTGTCTCCCAGGAGCTCGCTGTGAAAGGAATTAGTTAGTAACTTTTCATTTTCTTTAAGTGCTTTAATAAGTCCTTGGCAATAATATGATATGGCACCCTTAAGTAATGCTGGTTCTTACATGCCTTCATCTAAGCACATAGGTCACCCAGTGATTATTTCAAAAGGAAACAGTTGATGTTTCCCAAAAGGGATAGACCTGAGGTTGAGAAGCACCAATGGGAAAGCTTTTCACCATGGAAGACTAAAAGCCTCTGAGAATTTTGCCAATTGAGTTTTGTTGTTGTTGTTGTTATCTTCATGATCTTATGATTTTTTTTCTTTTTTTGAATTTATGAATTTTATTTTATTTTTTATACAGTAAGCTCTTATTAGTTATACATTTTATATGTCAATCCCAATCTCCCAATTCATCACACCACCACCACCACCACCCCCACTGCTTTCCCCCCTTGGTGTCCATATGTTTATTCTCTACATCTGTGTCTCAGTTTCTGCCCTGCAAGCCGGTTCATCTGTACCATTTTTCAAGGTCCCACATAAATGCGTTAATATATGGTAATGTTACTCTCTATCTGACTTACTTCACTCTGTATGACAGTCTCTAGATTCATCCAGATCTCTACAAATGACCCAAATTCATTCCTTTTTATGGCTGAGTAATATTCCATTGTATATATGTACCACATCTTCTTTATCCATTCATCTGTCGATAGGCATTTAGGTTGCTTCCATGACCTGGCTATTGTAAATAGTGCTGCAATGAACATAGGGATGCATGTGTCTTTTTTAATTATGGTTTTCTCTGGGTATATGCCCAGTAGTGGGATTGCTGGGTCATATGGTAATTCTATTTTTAGTTTTTTAAGGAACCTCCATATTGTTCTCCATAGTGGCTGTATCAATTTATGTTCCCACCAACAGAGCAAGAGGGTTCCCTTTTCCCCACACCCTCTCCAGCATTTGTTGTTTGTAGATTTTCTGATGATGCCCATTGTAACTAGTGTGAGGTGATACCTCGTTGTAGTTTTGATTTCCATTTCTCTAATAATTAGTGATGTTCAGCAGCTTTTCATGTGCTTCCTGGCCATCTGTATTTCTTCTTTGGAGCAATGTCTATTTAGGTCTTCTGCCCATTTTTTCATTGGGTTGTTTGTTTTTTAAATACTGAGCTGCATGAGCTGTTTATATATTTTGGAGATTAATCCTTTGTCCATTGCTTTGTTTGCAAATATTTTCTCCCATTCTGAGGATTGTCTTCTCGTCTTGTTTGTAGTTTCCTTTGCTTTGCAAAAGCTTTTAAGTTTCATTAGGTCCCATTTGTTTATTTTTGTTTTTATTTCCATTACTCTAGGAGGTGGATCAAAAGATCTTACTGTGATTTATGTCAAAGAGTGTTCTTCCTATGTTTTCCTCTAAGAGTTTTATAGTGTCTGGTCTTACATTTAGGTCTCTAATCCATTTTGAGTTTATTTTTGTGTATGGTGTTAGGGAGTGTTCTAATTTCATTCTTTTACATGTAGCTGTCCAGTTTTCCCAGCACCACTTATTGAAGAGACTGTCTTTTCTACATTGTATATTCTGGCCTCCTTTGTCATAGAATAGTTGACCATAGGTGCATGGGTTTATCTCTGGGCTTTCTGTCCTTTTCCATTGATCTATATTTCTGTTTTTGTGCCAGTACCATATTGTCTTGATTACTGTAGCTTTGTAATATAGGCTTAAGTCAGGGAGTCTAATTTCTCCAACTCCGTTTTTTTTTTTTTTTCCCTCAAGACTGATTTGGCTATTTGGGGTCTTTTGTGTCTCCATACAAATTTTAAGATTTTTTGTTCTACTTCTGTGAAAAATGCCAGTGGTAGTTTAATAGGGATTGCATTGAATCTGTACATTGCTTTGGATAGTATAGTCATTTTCACAATATTGATTCTTCCAATCCAAAAACGTGGTATATCTCTCCATCTCTCTGTATCATATTTAATTTCTTTCATCAGTGTCTTATAGTTTTCTGCATACAGGTCTTTTGTCTCCCTAGGTAGGTTTATTCCTAGGTATTTTATTCTTTTTGTTGCAATGGTAAGTGAGAGTGTTTCCTTAATTTCTCTTTCAGATTTTTCATCATTAGTGTATAGGAATGCAAGAGATTTCTGTGCATTAATTTTGTATCCTGCAACTTTACCAAGTTCATTGATTAGCTCTAGTAGTTTTCTGGTGGCATCTTTAGGATTCTCTATGTATAGTATCATGTCATCAGCAAACAGTGGCCATTTTACTTCTCCTTTTCCAATTTGTATTCCTTTTATGTCTTTGTCTTTTCTGATTGCTGTGGCTAGGATTTCCAAAACTATGTTGAATAATAGTGGTGATAGTGGACATCCTTGTCTTGTTCCTGGTCTTAGAGGAAATGCTTTCAGTTTTTCACCATTGAGAATGATGTTTGCTGTGGATTTGTCGTATATGGCCTTTATTATATTGAGTTAGGTTCCCTCTATGCCCACTTTCTGGAGAGTTTTTTTCATATTGAGAGTTTTTTCAAATTGGTGTTGAATTTTGTCAAAAGCTTTTTCTGCATCTATTGAGATGATCGTATGGTTTTTATTCTTCAGTTTGTTAATATGGTGTATCACATTGATTGACTTGCAAATATTGAAGAATCCTTGCACATCTGGGATAAATCCCACTTGATCATGGTGTATGATCCTTTTAATGTGTTGTTGAATTCTGTTTCCTAGTGTTTTGTTGAGGATTTTTGCATCTTTATTCAACAGTGATATTGGTCTGTAATTTTCTTTTATTGTAGAATCTTTGTCTGGTTTTGGTGTCAGGGTGATGGTGGCCTCATAGAATGAGTTTGAGAGTGTTCCTTCCTCTGCAGGTTTTTGGAAGAGTTTGAGAAGGATGGGTGTTAGCTCTTCTCTAAATGTTTGATAGAATTCGCCAGTGAAGCCATCTGGTCCTGGACTTTTGTTTGTTGGAAGACCTTTAATCACAGTTTCTATTTCATTACTCGTGATTGGTCTGTTCATATTTTCTGTTTCTTCCTGGTTCAGTCTTGGAAGGTTATACCTTTCTAAGAATTTGTTCATTTCTTCCAGGTTGTCCACTTTATTGGCATAGAGTTGCTTGTACTAGTCTCTTAGGATGCTTTGTATTTCTGTGGTGT
Source organism: Hyperoodon ampullatus (assembly GCF_949752795.1). Classification (NCBI taxonomy): domain Eukaryota; kingdom Metazoa; phylum Chordata; class Mammalia; order Artiodactyla; family Ziphiidae; genus Hyperoodon; species Hyperoodon ampullatus. Next base: position 63,124,077 of record NC_136913.1, read on the forward strand.
CTGTTGTAACTTCTCTTTTTTCACTTCTAATTTTATTGTTTGAGTCCTATCCCTCTTTTCCTTGATGAGTCTGGCTAATGGTTTATCAATATTATTTATCTTCTCAAAGAACCAGCTTTTAGTTTTATTGATCTTTGCTGTTGTTTTCTTTGTTTCTATTTCATTTATTTCTGCTCTGATCTTTATGATTTCTTTCCTTCTGCTAACGTTGGGTTGTTTGTTCTTCTTTTTCTAGTTCCTTTAGGTGTAAGTTTAGATTGTTTATTTGAGATTTTTCTTGTTTCTTGAGGTAGGCTTGTATTGCTATAAACTTCCCTCTTAGAACTGCTTTTGCTGCATCCCACAGGTTTTGGATGGTCGTGTTTTCATTGTAATTTTTCTCTAGGTATTTTTTGATTTCCTCTTTGATATCTTCAGTGATCTCTTGGTTATTTAGTATCATATTGTTTAGCCTCCATGTGTTTGTGTTTTTTACGGTTTTTTTCCCCTGTAATTGATTTCTAATCTCATAGCATTGTGGACAGAAAAGATGCTTGATATGATTTCTATTATCTTAAATTTACTGAGGCTTGATTTGTGACCCAAGATGTGATCTATGCTGGAGAATGTTCTATGCACACTTGAGAAGAAAGTGTAATCTGCTGTTTTTGGATGGAATGTCCTATAAATATCAATTAAATCTATCTGGTCTATTGTGTCATTTAATGCTTGTGTTTCCTTATTAATTTTCTGTTTGGATGATCTGTGCATTGGTGTAAGTGAGGTGTTAACGTCCCCCGCTATTATTGTGTTACTGTTGATTTCCTCTTTTATAGCTGTTAGCAGTTGACTTATGTAGTGAGGTACTCCTATGTTGGGTGCATATATATTTATAATTGTTATATCTTCTTGTTGGATTGATCCCTTGATCATTATTTAGTGCCCTTCTTTGTCTCTTGTAACATTCTTTATTTTAATGTCTATTTTAACTGATATGAGTATTGCTACTCCAGCTTTTGATTCCCATTTGCATGGAATATCTTTTTCCATCCCCTCACTTTCAGTCTGTATGTGTCCCTAGGTCTGAATTGGGTCTCTTGTAGTCAGCATATATATGGGTCTTGTTTATTTATCCATTCTGCGAACATGTGTCTTTTGTTTGGAGCATTTAATCCATTTACGTTTAAGGTAATTATCAATTTGTATGTCCCTATTACCATTTTCTTAATTGTTTTGGGTTTGTTTTAGTACGCCCTTTTCTTCTCATGTGTTTCCTGCCTAGAGAAGTTCCTTTAGCATTTGTTGTAGAGCTGGTTTGGTGGGGCTGAATTCTCTTTGCTTTTGCTTGTCTGTAAAGCTTTTGATTTCTGCATTGAATCTGAATGAGATCCTTGCCAGGTAGAGTAATCTTCGTTTTAGGTTCTTCCCTTTCATCACTTTAAATATGTCATGCCACTCCCTTCTGGCTTGTAGAGTTTCTGCTGGGAAATCAGCTCTTAACCTGATGGGAGTTCCCTTGTATATTATTTGTCATTTTTCCCTTTCTGCTTTCAGTAATTTTTCTTTGTCTTTAATTTTTGCCAATTTGATTACTATGTGTCTTGGCGTGTTTCTCCTTGGGTTTATCCTGTATGGGACTCTCTGCACTTCCTGGACTTGGGTCGCTATTTCCTTTCCCATGTTAGGTACGTTTTCAACTATAATCTTTTCCAATATATTCTCGGGTCCTGTCTTTCTCTGTTCTCCTTCTGGGACCCCTGTAATGTGAATGTCTTTGTGTTTCATGTTGTTCCACTGGTCTCTTAGGCTGTCTTCATTTCTTTTCATTCTTTTTTCATTCTGTTCCTCAGCAGTGAATTCCACCATTCTGTCTTCCAGGTCACTTATCCGTTCTTCTGCCTCAGTTATTCTTCTATTGATTCCTTCTAGTGTAGTTTTCATTTCAGTTATTGTATTGTTCATCTCTGTTTATTCTTTAATTCTTCTAGATCTTTGTTAAGCATTCTTGCATCTTCTCGATCTTTGCCTCCATTCTTTTTCCTCAGTCCTGGATCATCTTCACTGTCATTATTCTGAGTTATTTTTCTGGAAGGTTGCCTATCTCCACTTCATTTAGGTGTTTTTCTGTTGTTTTATCTTGTTCCTTCATCTGGTACATAGCCCTCTTCATTTTCATCTTGTCTATCTTTCTGTAAATGTGGTTTTTGTTCCACAGGCTGCAGGATTGTAGTTCTTCTTGCTTCTGCTGTCTGCCCTCTGGTAGATGAGGCTATCTGTCAATTGAATTTTGATAATACTCTTTATTCTTTCTACCAATACTGAAGATTGGGGGTGGTAAGCGCACTATTGGCCAAATATGGATTTTATTATTTGCCCAGTAAAATGAGTCCCTTGGTCACTGTGCAACTTGAAATGGATCCTCCAAACAGGAATTATTCTTTCCAATAGTAATTTACCTACTGTTAAAGCTGTTGCTGTCCTGCACGGAAAAGCTTCAACCCAGTGTGAAATCATACAGATCATTACCAAAATATATTCATATCCTTGAGATTGTGGCACTTGGATGAAGCCCAATTGCCATACCTCAAAGGGTCCCCTAGGAATGGGAAAGTGACCTTGTGACCAATGGAGTGGTTTTCTGGGATTATATTTAAGGCAAATAATACATCAAGGATATGCCTTTTTGGCTACCATTGGGGAGGGCTTCGAAATTTACTCTTTTCTCCATAGAGTTATTTTTTCAGGAGCCTATTGGGTCAGGGAATGCATGTGCTGGAGTAAGGGTAACTGAACCCCCATGGGCCCTGTAATTCTCTTATTATTTTCCAAGTCATATTCGTTAGGTGGGATCAAAGCATCTTGTTTTCTTCTTCCATATTTCTTTTTCATCTTTTGGGGCTAATTCTTGAACCTGTAGGGGAAATTTCTTAACAGTTAAACCGGGGTCAAGTTTAAGTAGTGGACATTCTCAGAGCTGGACAGAAATAGAACTTAAAGCAGCTTGTTTAGCTGCCAAGTCCATGAATTGATTCTGTTTAGCCTCTATTGAATCAGATTTGGAATGTCCAGGTATTTTGATAACGGCCAATTGTTTGGGTAATTCTGGAGTCTAGTAATTCTGAGACTAGTTTCCCATTTTTTTTTATGAGTTTCCCTGAGGAAGTAAGAAATCCTCTTTCAGGGCTTCCCTGGTGGCGCAGTTGTTGAGAGTCTGCCTGCCGATGCAGGGGACGCGGGTTCCTGCTCCAGTTCGGGAGGGTCCCACATGCCACGGAGCGGCTGTTCCCGTGAGCCATGGCCACTGAGCCTGTGCGTCCGGAGCCTGTGCTCCACAACGGGAGAGGCCACAACAGTGAGAGGCCCACGTACTGCAAAAAAAAAAAAAAAAAAAAAAAAAAAAAGAAATAAAAAAGAAAAAGAAATCCTCTTTCCTTCCAGAGCATTCCAAAATCATGGGCCACTCCAAAATCATAGCGACTATCAGTATAAATGTTTGCTATTTGATCCTTGGCTAGCTGACAAGCCCTGATTAGAGCAATTAATTCAGCTTGTTGTTCCAACTTTGGTTCTGGTAAGTAAGAACTTTCAATTATGTCCACAGTGGATGTTGTTGCATATTCAGCTCAGTAATGTCCGTGTTCATCTTTTAAGTAAGATCCATCTGTAAACCAACTTAAGTCAGCATTATCAATAGGATTTCTTGTAAATCATTCCGAGGAGTAAGAAGATAATCCGTTAGTAAAATACGGATGTGGCTGTTTTCTTCCTGTGGTACTGGAAGCAAAATTTTGGGGTTAAGGTTATCACATTAAGCCAAAGTATAATAATATTAGACAAAGAAAGCAACAATGCCTTGTAAGAAGTGAGTCTACTCACAGAATAGTGCTGAGTATAATGAGAATTTAAAAGAGATTCCACTGAATGTGGAACATAGACAGTCAAAGGAGACCCCATTATGAGCCCTTCAGTAACTTTGAATGAGAGAGCTGTTGTTGAAACAACCTTCATATAGGGTGGGATTCCTTTTGCCACTGAATCTAGGTGGTGGCTATACTATCCTATGGGTTGATGCTGTTCACCACGCTTCTGAGTTAACACCCCTAGGGCATTTCCTTTATCTTCATGCACAAAGAGAAAAAATGGTAATTTATAATTAGGATGGCCTAATGCCAGAGCCTGAGTCAATGAATATTTTTAAGGCATCTGTAGCCTTTTCTCCTTTTATTGTCCATTGAAATGGGCCTGATCAGTCGTACTTAAGTAACACATAGAGGAGTTGGGAAATGAGGGGAAAAGTAGGTACTTAATTCCTACAATATTCAGTCAAACCTGGAAATCCTCTTAGCTATTTCTTTGTTTTGGGGAGCAAGAAAGCCAGGATTCCCTTAATTCTTTCAGAATCGATTAACAATCCTTCCTTGGATATCAAATGACCCAAATATTTCACAATTGGTAAACAGAATTGCAGTCTGTTTTTAGACACTGTATGTCCCCTAGAGGCTAATTGTTGTTACAGACATATAGTGTCTGTTTGCAAGTCCTGTTTGGGGACTTCCCTGGTGGTCCAGTGGTTAACACTCCATGCTCCCAATGCAGGGGGCCCGGGTTCGATCCCTGGCCAGGGAACTAGATTCCACATGCATGCCACAACTAAGAGCCCACATGCTGCAACTAAAAGATCCTGCATGCCAAAACAAAGGTACCATGTGCCTCAACTAAGACCCAGCACAGCCAAATAAATAAATAAATAAATATAAAATAAAGAAAGTCTTGTCCAGTTCTAGAACACAAAATCAAATCAGCTACATATTGAATCAAAACAGAGCCATTAAGGAAGTGAACAGCCAAATCAGCTTTAAGTATTTGAGAAAAATAAGTGGGTCCTTCAGTATAGTCTTGCAGCATAACTCTCCAAGTATACTGATGATCTTCCCACATAAAGGCGAAGAGGTATTTGCTTTCGTCTTCCACTGAAATACTAAAAAATGCACTACATAGGTCTATTACTGAGAAACAACAGGTGTCTGCTGGAACGGCTGAGAGCAGGGTGTGAGGATTAGGAACCACAGGGTAGCATGGGATCACAATGGTGTTTATAGCTCTCAGGTCCTGAACAAACCTTCAGCCTTCCTCATTTAACTTTCTTACTGGTAAAATAGAGCTATTACAAGGACTGGTACAAGGAATTATAAGTCCTTTATTGAGGAATTCCTGAATAATAGGAATTCCATTTAATGCCTCTGATCTAAGTGGATATTGTCAAATATTGGGTAGAGGCTTGGAATTATCAATAGTTACTTTAATGGGAGTAGCTGACTTGCTTTTCCCAATGTCTGAGGAGGAGGATGACCATAGTTCCTCAGGTACTTGTAACAGTAGTTAATTTCCTCTCCATCTGTCCAAACTCTTGTTTTCATTACCATCAATTTCTTGGTAATTATGTTCTGGTCTGCATCTAAGTTTTATAAATCTAAAATCATTTCACCCTTTGGTGGAAAGATAATATGGGTGTTGTATGCCTCTGAAAGTCTCATCCTATTAAATGAATTGGAGCACATTTTACCAAAAGGAAAACATGTCTTCCAATGATAGTTCCTAGCTGAAAAGTTATTGGTGCTGGTTTAAAAACTTGTATAGGTAAATTAGAAACCCCTATCATTTGAATCGACTGTTTACTCTGAGGGAGAGGGCAATGAATAAGGGTAGGGTTAAGAACAGATAATGTAGCCCCTGTGTCTACAAGGGCCTTAGAAGTTTTCCCTCTGATTTTTATTTCAATTTCCCCTAAGGTAGTTAGTGAGAAGGAGGGGTAATGCCTTCTCATAATCCTCAGAGCACTCGTATTCCTTGTTAATCCTACCTTATTCTAAATCTCATTTAAATTTGTGGCAGTCTTTTTTAAAATGCCCAGGTTTTCTGCAATAAAGGTGTTACTGAACTCAGGTCTGGCCACTTGCCACTCAAAAATCAATATCAAGAGGCAATTGTTGGTAGAAAGGAAAGTTGCTTTTAATCAGAATGCTGGCAATCTGGGGAGAAGGTGGACTCATGTCCCTCAAAAACTAACTCCCAAGATTCTGCTTTGCTATGAAAGGTTTTAAAGGGAAAAGGACAAGTAATTTCAGTTAATCATTGAGATAGGGGGTCTGAGTCATCGCCATCTCCCACTGCATGCAGGCTTGTTGACTCCTCGTGATCTTTCTTTAGATGCTATTTTGTTCACACAGTTTGTTCACAAAGTTTATTTGAAAGATTACTGAAGGGGAAGCTAGGGAAACAATCTGGTCATCTGTTAAGTACTTTTTCTTCATTTCTACTTCTTTGATCTATGGAAAGAACCAGCAGGTTAGGCAAAATACTGTGTGATCAAAAGATATGAAATGTGTGCTAGGGCCAGAGGTGAACAGAGCATGGGGGTGCCTGGTTATATTAGTTACAATATAGCTTTGCTAAAGTGACAAAACAAAGGGGCCTCCTGCAGAGTGATCTTTTCTGCAAAGAGCTCTTTCCTGCCAAAAGCTGCTTAGAAATCCCCACTTGTCAGAACATCATTCCATTTTTGTGGGATTATGGGTGAAGGTCCGTCTTCTGTAACTTCTTCCTGCTGACATAGGGTGCCATATTCTTAGAGTGGAAGATGTCAACATAGTTCTGTAGCATCTCTTTGCTGACAGTTTTAGTTGACTATTTACATACATGGGCAGAACAAGCTACAATTATTTTGATGCCCACAAATATATAGATTATTATGATCAATGGTGTTTTTTCTTTTGTTTTTCCTTTCCTATTTTTAATTGAAGTATAGTTAATTTACTATATATATATATATATATATTCTTTTTCAGATTGTTTTCCATTATAGATTATTACAAGATATTGAGTATAGTTCCCTGTGCTATATACTAGGTCCTTGCTGTCTACTTATTTTATATATAGCAGTGTGCATATGTTAATCCCAAACTCCTAATTTGTCTTCCCCCAACCTTTCCCCTTTGGTAACCATAAGTTTATTTTCTATGTCTGTGAGTCTGTTTCTGTTTTGTAAATAAGTTCATTTATATCATTTTTTTAGATTCCACATATAATGATATCATATGATATTTGTCTTTGTCTGACATACTTCACTTAGAATGATCATCTCTAGGTCCATTCATGTTGCTGCAAATGGCATTATTTCATTCTGTTTTTATGGCTGAGTAATATGCCATTGTATATATATATATATATGTATATATATATATATATATATATATATATATATATCACATCTTCTTTATCTGTTCATCTGTTGAGGGACATTTAGGTTGCTTCCATGTCTTGGCTATTATGAATAGTGCTGCTATGAACATTGAGGTTCATGTATCTTTTCAAATTAGAGTTTTCTCTTGATATATGCCCAGCAGTGGGATTGCAGGATCATATGGTAGTTCTATTTTTAATTTTTTAAGGAACCTCCATACTGTTCTCCATAATGGGTGCACTAGTTTACATTCCTACCAACAGTGTAGGAGGGTTCTTTTTTCTCCACACCCTCTTCAGCATTTATTTGTAGACCTTTTATTGATGGCCATTCTGACTGGTGTGAGGTGATACCTATGAGAAATAGTGTTAATCCCATTCTCTTAAGGACGGTTCTTGGAATTGTGCTAGTCATAGATTCAGCACTGCTCAAGATGGAGCAGCTTATGTCATGGCTGCAATCTGGCCATCATGCAGTTAGCTTTTTCCCTCTGGTGGCAGTTATAGTATCTGTAAAACAACTCAGAAATGTGCATCAGATACTGAATCTGTGACTTTATTGTCCTAATCATTAACTGCTTGAGTCTGTTCTTTTGTGACTCACGGAGGGCTGGGAGATTTCAGCTTTTCTACAAACAAGAGGCAGGGAACATGGAAGGGGCCTTTGTACTTGGAAGGGGGGCCCACAGGGTTCCAAAGGCAGGTGTGGTTGCTTCAAGACTGATTGAAATTTGGGCCAGGTAGTCTCAATGGACCGCTGAGCTGTTGTAACTGCATATTCATAAACTTGTCAGCTTTTTCCTTTTCTCTTTTCTGTAAGGTTTTGGAGAGTTTGTCAGCAATAGTGACAAGTGTATTAGTATACATAGTAGCCCAATCAAGTTCATATCTTTTTATCAGTCATGCCAATTCACCTATCCCTTCTAGGAAAATATAATTTAATATTGGATCATTCTGATGGTTCAAGAAACTCTTTGGGTCAGTGCCAGAGTGGTATTTGACTATATTTTCAAATCTTTTGAAATAATCAAAAAAAAGTCTCTTCTGGCTTTTGTTTGCATTGATGGATTTTTGCCCAATCTATTTCCTTTGGAAAGATCTTTGGAATAGCTTAATAAAAGTTGTGGGCAATTTCTCTACATTTCTGGCAATCTGCAGCCTTGTTTAAGAAAATCTTCCATAGGTGTCTTCTAATCTATCTCCTGGAGCCATTCTTTTGCTTTATTTTCAGAGACTAGTAATTGTACAAGCTGGTACAAGGTTGAATATCCAGGCTCGTAAGTTGTTACTGTAAGGTCAAATTATTTAGCAAAACCCAAATGATCCTGTAAAGGATCTGGAAAATCCTTAGTTAATTTCTTAAGTTCTGTTTTAGTCCAAGGGGTATAGGTAAGATCAAGCTCCCCTCTACTTGTGGGTTTCTCCTTAAAGGGAGCAGCTGTTATTTTAGAGCTGTCTTTATCCTTTCCCTTAGACTCAATAAGTTCTTTCTTTGAAATTGAAGGTAGAAGAGCAGGAAGGTCAGGATAGGGAAGCACAAAAAGAAGAGGATATGAAGAAGCTGAAGGAGGAGGAAAGAGGGGGAGAATAAGCAATGGTTTCTGAGGTCTTTTCTAATTAAGCCACTGCTTCTAATAATTTTCAATTTGTCTCTTGCAATGAAGCCACTTTATCATTCTCTTGCTTTGAGGCTTCCAGGTACCAATTAAAATATGCCTTCCATTCTGGCTGTTTGATCTTATAGCTGGATATTTTTCTAATTGAGCCTGCAAGTAAACCAACTTAGTTTAAAATCAAAAGTGCCCCATTTTGGCCATCTCAGGCACAAATTATATTTGGTCAGACCTTACCATTTAGTTAAATACTTGCAAGTGTCAGTTCCATAGATGTTATACATAAACCCAGCTGGGTTTCCCATAAGTGGCTGTTTGTCTGGGAGCTTTTTGGCCTTTGAGGCACAATTTCCCTTTATTAATTTGGTAGCCTAATTCAGATATGAGATATGATCTGAACAACTTTCTGAGGATGGTGTGTTCGATTGGATGGGTGCTGCTTCTGAGTCTAGCTCCCCAAGGAATTACCCTTGGGTCAGTTCAACTCTTTCATGTGTCTTGGTTTCTCCCTCTTACAGTCTAAAACTGCCACAGGTGCTCTGATCACTAGGTGATCAGCCTCTGTCACATTTCCCAGAAGAGCAGTATTTACTTAATGGTTGTAGTGGGGCTCCCTTTAGGACCACTACACATCACAAGGATTAATCCTCAGACACTTCTGCTAGGTTCTTAGCCACCTGAGGATGCCTTGTGGCTGGAAGGAGCAAAAGTCCTTTGCGCCTTGGAGCTGAATAATTCAGTCTCTCATTTCACTAGCAAACGGTTTATTCAGGCCATATATCAACTTGTTTTTTCTAAAGTTAAGCCAAATTTAACAAAAAACCAGCCACCTATGGTTCCCTGGACCTCCTACCAAGATCCGCCTATGTCCCTGCCTAGGAAAATGCACCAATGCCCCTTAAGACTCCAAGTCTTAAGTAAAAACAGCTCAAATAAAATTTTTAGCATCGTCACTCAAACAATGAGATCCAACTATCAGGAGAACTCGAGGGCAAGATGGCAGAATAGGAGGATGTGGAATTCACCTTTCCTCACAAGTACATCAAGAATACAAACAATCTACGAATGGAACAGTTCTCACAGAGCACTTGCTGAACACTAGTAGAAGACCTTGGACACATAAAAGGACAAGAAAAATCCCCACACAACTGGGTAGGATGAAAGAAAGAAAAAAGAAAAAAGAAATGAGAAGGGACCAGCACTGCTGGCAGGGAGCTAAAGGTGAGGAGAGGTTCCCACATGCAGAAAGCCCTGTCAAGGTGGGAAGATCAATTGGGGCAGAAAGGGACCTTTGGGGGATCAGAGTGGAATGCAACAACCAGTCTGTGGAAGGCAGGACAAAGTAAGAACTGCATGCATGATCCATGCCACAGCCCTGCACACCTCAGTTGTGTGTCTCCTGGTGTGGAGAGGGGCTGGGTGCTGGAAAGTGGGATTTGGAGAGTGGATCCAGGGAGGGAACAGCTGTTGGCTGTGAAGAGACAGCCTGAGGGGACAGGATTAAAGAGCGCCACAACCGGGAAAGTTTGTGGAAGAAACCCAGGACACTATAGAAGCAAGGCGTCATTGTTGAGTGGTGTGCAAGGGGTGGGGCCGCCATTGCAACCCCCTTCCCCACCCATTGGCTCCTGCCTCCACAGGCACTGGGAGGGGCACCCATCCGAGCAGGCTTACCCACCCTTCAAGCCAAAGCTTCCTCCACCCACGCAGGCTCTGGGGTCCTGAGCACCACCACCGCCAAAGCCTGCTTTGGCTGCACAGGCCCCAGCAGGCCCACACGTGCCACCCATGCCAAAGCCTCCTTGGGAATCAGTCCTGGGCGCCCCAGCCTGAGACAGGAATCCACCAATGCTGGTGGGTGCTGAGTGCTAAAGCATGGGGTTAGGAGAGCGGATTTGAGGAGAGGACTGCTCTTAGCTGTGTGGAGACAACCTAACGGGATGGGAGTGGCAGCAGCTGGGAATGCTCCTAGAGGAAGGGTGGTCTGCCTTGGAAAGGAGGCACCATTGTTCTGTGGTGTGCAAGGGGCGGAGCCACAGTCACAGACTCTCTTCCAACATGCCAGCCCCTGCCTCCACGGGCACTGGGAGGGACTGCTGCCAGAGCAAGTACACTCCAGTCTATTGCAACTTCCTGCTGGTCTCTGCCGCTGCAGGCACTTCGCACACGCCCCAGTTGTGACTGCCTTATCCCTCCCCAGCCTGAGTAAGTGTGCCCCAATCAGCCGCTGCTTTTGTCCCCTCTTGCCTGGGTGGGAGTCAGAGGCCTGAGGGTGCCCTACACACAGAGATGGGGCCAAAACCAAAGCTGAGCCCCAGGGGATGTGCGACAAAGGAAGAGGAATGGAAATCTCTCCATGCAGCTGCACAAGCCATGGATTAAATCTCTGCAATCAGCTTGGTAAACCCTGCATGTGTGGACTATCTGAATGAACAAGGAGTGCTCCCACAACTGAGACCAGTCTAGCTTTAGCAGCTGTGGACTTTGGGGGCAAGTACATGTGGGAGTTGGCCCCAGGAAAACATTGTTGTTACTATTAAATTTTTTGTTACATTTTGTTCTGTTGCTGTTTTTTTTAATTTGTTCTTTTCAAAAAAATTTTAATGTATTTTTATTTTTCCATTTTTACTTTACTGTTGTTTTTTTAATTGTTTTTCTTTTTGTTCTTTTGTTTGGAACTTTCTATGATCGTTTTTGTGTGTTTTATGTTTTCTTTGCTTTTTTTTCAGTTTGCTTCCTGTATTTTTGTTTTTAGTAGTCTTGTTTTTACTGTTTGTTTTCATTTTGGGGTTCTTTTGTTTGTTTCATTGTTCTCTTGTTTTTTGTTTTCTTTGTATTTTTATTTTTTTCTCTGTTTGTTTTTGTTTTTGTTTTTTTGGTTTTGCTTTTATTGTTTGTCCTGGGTTTTGTTTGTTTTCTTTTATTTTTTTATGTTGTTGTTGATGTTTCTGTTTCTGCTATTTGTCTTGGGTATTGTTTGTCTCTATTCTTTTTTTAAATTTTTAAAAAATTTTATTTATTTATTTATTTATTTTGGTTTCACCGGGACTTAGTTGCAGCAGGCGGGCTCCTTAGTTGTGGCTCATGGGCTCCTTAGTTGCAGCTCACCTGCTCCTTAGCTGCGGCAGGTAGGCTCCTTAGTTGCAGCTAACGGACTCCTTTAGTTGCAGCTTGCCAGCTCCTTAGTTGTGGCATGTGAACTCTTAGTTGCAGCATGCATGTGGGGTCTAGTGCACTGACCAGGGATCGAACTGGGGCCCCCCGTGTTGGGAGCTTGGAGTCTTAACCACTGTGCCACCAGGGAAGTCCCCTGTCTATTTGCTTTTCCTTCTTTTACCTTCTTTTTTGGCCATGCCTCACAGCTTTCAGGGTCTTGGATCCCAGGCCAGGGGTCAGGTCCGAGCATCTGGGTTGGGCGTGCTGAGCCCAGGATGCTGGAACAGCAGAGAATTCCCAGCCCCAGGGAATATTAATCAGCGTCATTTCTCCTGGAGGTCTCCATCTCAACACCAAGACCCTGCCCAACCCAACTGCCTACAGGCTCCAGGCTCCAGTGTTGGACGTCTCACACCAAACAACCAGCAAGACAGTAACACAGCCCCACCCATCAGCACACAGGCTGCCTAAAGTCATACTAAGCTCACAGACAACCCAAAACACACCCCCTGACATGGCACTGCCCATCACGGGGGCAAGACTCAGCTCCACCCACCAGAGGACAGGCACCAGTCCCTCCCACCAGGAAGCTTACACAAGACCCTGGACTAACTTCACTCACCACAGGGCAGACACTAGAAGCAAGAGGAGCTACGACCCTGCAGCCTGCAGAAAGGAGACCACCAACACAGTAAGTTAGACAAAATGAGATGACAAATATGTTGCAGCTGGAGTAAGTTAAAAGCCCACAAGACCAAATAAATGAAGAGGAAATAGGAAATCTACCTGAAAAAGAATTCAGAGTAATGATAGAATAGATGATCAAAGATCTCGGAAATAGAATGGAGGCACGGAATGAGAAGATACAAGAAATGTTTAACGAGGAGCTAGAAGAACTAAAGAACAAACAGTGATGAACAACACAATACCAGAAATGAAAATACACTAGAAGGAATCAATAGCAGAATAACTGAGACAGAAACACAGATAAGTGAGCTGGAAGATAGAATGGTGGAAATAACTGCCAAGGAGCAGAGTAAAGAAAAAAGAATGAAAAGAAATTAGGACAGTCTCACAGAACTCTGGGACAACATTAAATGCAACAACATTCGAATTATATGGGTCCCAGAAAAAGAACAGAAAGAGAAAGTGTCTGAGAAAATATTTGAAGAGATTATGGTTGAAAACTTCCCTAACATAGGAAAGGAAATAATCACCCAAGTACAGAAAGTGCCAAGAGTCCCATACAGGATAAACCCAAGGAGAAACATGCCACAACACATATTAATCAAAATAACAAAAATTAAATACAAAGAAAAAATATTAAAAGAAGCAAGGGAAACAGCAACAAATAACATACAAGGGAATCCCCACAAGGTTATCATGTGATTTTTCAGCAGAAACTCTGCAGGGCAAAAGGGAGTGGCATGATATATTTAAAGTGATGAAAGGGAAAAACCTACAACCAAGATTACTCTACCCAGCAAGGATCCCATTCAGATTTGACAGAGAAATCAGAAGCTTCACAGACAAGCAAAACTAAGGGAATTCAGCAGCACCAAACCAGCTTTACAACAAATGCTAAAGGAACTTCTCTAGGCAGAAAACACAAAACAAGAAAAAGACCTGCAAAAACAAATCCAAAACAATTAACAAAATGGCAATAGCAACATACATATTGGTAATTACCTTAAATGTAAATGGATTAAATGCTCCAACCGAAAGATACAGACTGGCTGAATGGATACAAAAACAAGACCCCTATATATACTGTATACAAGAGACCCACTTCAGACCTAGGGACACATACAGACTGAAAGTGAGGGGATGGAAAAGATATTCCATGTGAATGGAAATCAAAAGAAAGCTGGAGTAGCAATTCTCACATCAGACAAAATAGACTTTAAAATAAAGACTACTAGAAGAGACAAAGAAGGACACTACATAATGATCAGGGATCAATCCAAAAAGAAGTTATAACAATTGTAAATATTTATGCACCCAACATAGGAGCACCTCAATACATAAGGCAAATGCTAACAGCCATAAAATGGGAAATTGACAGTAACACAAAAATAGTGGGGGACTTTAACACTCCACTTACACCAATGGATAGATCACCCAGACAGAAAATTAATAAGGAAACACAAGCCTTAAATGACACATTAGACCAGGTAGACTTAATTGATATTTATAGGACATTCCATCCAAAAGTAGCAGAATGCACTTTCTTCTCAGGTGCACACGGAACATTCTCCAGGATAGACCACACCTTCAATCACAAATCAAGCCTTGGTAAATTTAAGAAAATTCAAATCGTATCAAGCTTCTTTTCCAACCACAAAGCTATGAGATTAGAAATCAATTACAGGAAAAAAAACTGTAAAATAACACAAACACATGGAGGCTAAACAATATGCTATTAAATAACCAATGGATTACTGAAGAAATCAAACAGGAAATCAAAAAATACCTGTAAAAAATGACAACAAAAACACGATGACCCAAAGCCTATGGGATTCAGCAAAAGTAGTTCTAAGAGGGAAGTTTATAGCAATACAATCTTACGTCAAGAAAGAAGAAAAATCTCAAATAAACAGCCTAACTTTACACCTAAAGCACCTAGAGAAAGAAGAACAAATAAAACCCAAAGTTAGTAGAAGGAAAGAAATCATAAAGATCAAAGCAGAAATAAATGAAATAGAGATGAAGAAAACAATTCAAAAGATCAATGACACTATAAGTTGGTTCTCTGAGAAGATAAATAAAATTGATAAACCTTTAGCCAGACTCAACAAGAAAAAAAGGGAGAGGACTCAAATCAATAAAATTAGAACAGAAAAAGAAGTTACAACTGACACCACAGAAATACAAAGGATCATAAGAGACTCTTACAGGCAACTATATGCCAATAAAATTGACAACCTGGAAGAAATGGACAAATTCTTAGAAAAGTACAACCTTCCAATACTGAACCAGGAAGAAATAGAAAATATGAACAGACCAATCACATGTAATGAAATTGAAATTGAAACTGTGATTTAAAATATTCCAACAAGGGGCTTCCCTGGTGGTGCAGTGGTTGAGAGTCCACCTGCCGATGCAGGGGACACAGGTTCGTGCCCCGGTCCAGGAAGATCCCACATGCTGCGGAGCAGCTGGGCCTGTGAGCCATGGCTGCTGAGCCTGTGTGTCTGGAGCCTGTGCTCCACAACGGGAGAGGCCACAACAATGAGACGCCTGTGTACGGCAAAAAAAAAAAAAAAAAAAAAATTCCAACAAAGAAAAGTCCAGGACCAGATGGCTTCACAGGCCAATTCTAGCAAAGAAAAGCTAACAGCCATCCTCCTCAAACTCTTCCTGAAAATTGCAGAAAAGGAAGACCCCAAGCTCATTCTACGAGGCCACATTTACCCTGATACCAAAACCAGACAAAAATATCACAGAAAAAGAAAATTACAGGCCAATATCACTGATGAACATAGACACAAAAATACTCAACAAAATACTAACAAGTCGAATCCAACAACACATTAAAAGCATCATACACCATGATCAAGTGGGATTTATTCCAGGGATCCAAAGATTCTTCAATATACACTAATCAATCAGTGTGCTACACCACATCAACAAATTGAAGAATAAAAACCTTATGATCATTGAAATAGATGCAGAAAAAGCTTTTGACAAAATTCAGCACCCATTTATGATAAAATCTCTCCAGAAAGTGGGCAGAGGGAACCTACCTCAATAAAATAAAGCCATATACAACAAACCCTCAGCAAGTATCATTTTCAATGGTGAAAAACTGAAAGCATTTCCTCTAAGATCAGGAACTAAACAAGGATGTCCACTCTCGCCACTGTTATTCAACATAGTTTTGGAAGTCCTAGCTATGGCAATCAGAGAAGAAAAAGAAATAAAAGGAATCCAAATAGGAAAAGAAGAAGGAAAACTGTCTCTGTTAGCAGATGACATTATACTATTCATAGAAAATCCTAAAGATGCCACCAGAAAACTACTAGAGCTAATCAATGAACTTGGTAAAGTTGCAGGATACAAAATGAATACACAGAATTCTCTTGCATTCCTATACACTAACAATGAAAGATCAGAAAGAGAAATTAAGGAAACAATCCCATTTACCATCACATCAAAAAGAGTAAAATACCTAGTAATAAACCTTCTTAAGGAGGCAAAAGACCTGTACAGAGAAAACTATAAGATACTGATGAAAAAAATCAAAGATGACACAAACAGATGCAAAGATATCCCATGTTCTTGGATTGGAAGAATCAATATTGTGAAAATGACTATACTACCCAAAGCAATCTACAGATTCAGTGCAATCCCCATCAAATTACCAGTGGCATTTTTCACAGAATTAAAACAAAAAAATTTACAATTTGTATGGAAACACAAAAGACCCTGAATAGCCAAAGTAATCTTGGGAAAGCAAAATGGAGCTGGAGGAATCAGGCTCCCTAACTTCAGATTATGCTACAAAGCCACAGTAATCAAGACAGTATGGTACTGGCACAAAAACAGAAACACATATCAATGGAACAAGATAGAAAGCCCAGAGATAAACTCATGCACCTATGGTCACCTAATCTATGACAAAGGAGGCCAGAATACACAATGGAGAAAAGACTGTCTCTTCAATAAGTGGTGCTGGGAAAATTGGACAGCTACATGTTGAAGAATAAAATTAGAACACTCCCTAACACCATAACCAAAAATAAACTCAAAATTGACTAAAGACCTAAATGTAAGGCTGGACACTATCTTAGAGGAAAACATAGGCAGAACACTCTTTACTATAAATCACAGCCAGATCTTTTTTCACCCACCTCCTACAGTAATGAAAATAAAAACAAAAATAAACAAGTGAGACCTAACTAAACTTAAAAGCTTTTACAAAGCAAAGGAAACCATAAACAAAATGAAAAGATAACCCTCAGAATGAGAGAAAATATTTGCAAACAAAGAAACTGACAGGGGATTAATCTCCAAAATATATGAACAGCTCATGCTGCTCAATATCAAGAAAACAAACAACCCAATCAAAAACTGGGCAGAAGATCTAAATAGACATTTCTCCAAAGAAGACATACAGGTCGCCAAAAGACACATGAGAAGATACTCAGCATCACTAATTATTAGAGAAATACAAATCAAAACTACAATGAGTTATCACCTCACACCTGTCCGAATGGCCATCATCAAAAGATCTACAAACAATAAATGCTGGAGAAGGTGTGGAGAAAATGGAACCCTCTTATACTGTTAGTGGGAATATAAGTTGGTATAGCCACTATGGAGAACCATATGGAGATTCCTAAAAACTAAAAATAGAAATACCATATGACCCAGCAATCCCACTCCTCAGCATATACCCAGAGAAAACCATAATTCCAAAAGATACATGTACCCAGTGTTCATTGCAGCACTGTTTAACAATAGCCAGGGCATAAAAGCAACCTAAATGTCCAACAGAGGAATGGATTAAGAAGATGTGGTACATATATACAAGGGAATATTACTCAACCATAAAAAGATATGAAATTGTGCCATTTGCAGAGACGTGGATGGACTTAGAGACTGTCACACAGAGTGAAGTAAGTCAGAAAGAGAAAAACAAATATCGTATAATATCCCTTATATGTGGAATCTAGAAAAATGATACAGATGAACTTACTTGCAAAGCAGAAATAGAGACACAGACATAGAGAACAAATGTATGGATACCAACAGGGAACAGGGATGGGATTAATTGGGAGATTGAGATTGACATATATACACTACTATGTATAAAATAGATAATTAATGAGAAAGTACTGTATAGCACAGGGAACTCTACTCGGTGCTCTGTGGTGATCTAAATGGGGAGGAAATCCAAAAAAAGAGGAGATATATGTATACTTATAGCTGATTCACTTTGCTGTACAGCAGAAAGTAACACAACATTGTAAAGCAACTATACTCCAAAAAAGAAAAAAGAAAAAGTAAAAGAAAACAAATATCAGGAGAACTTACCAGAGCACCTGAGAGATACTGAGAAGCCAGTGAATCTCAAAGGGCCCATGTTGGTACCAAGGGCCAGTTCAGGATGTCCTGCAGGTGTCCTCTAGTGGGTGTTTCTGATATCCTGCCAGCTATGCCATGCAAATGTCAATGAAAAATTAATTGTCAGTCAATCTATGAAAGAAATGAAAAATTTTATTGAAGCCACCCTGAGGAGTGTAACATAGGAGATAAGTCTTTCAGAGAGCTCTGAGAACTGTTCCGCCTGTTAAAAGTTAAAAGCCCAGTTATATACGTTTTTGAGACAGAGGGTTATACATCATACGATGTACTGACAGTTTACACAATCCAGATCTGCATGTACAAAATAGTGGGTCATCAAGACCCCTTATAGGGTTAGGAAGAAATATTATCTCCTAAAGAGTCATCTTGCTGACATTAGGAGAGTATTGCTCTATGTGGTTGAGCAGGTATTTCTGTCTTTGGGGAGGTCTGGTCAATGCATAATGCAGATACACGATGTACACCAGAGGGAAGGGAAGAGGTCAAAGGGCAGAGAAAAATTGCATGTTTAAATTTTCCTTGATTTGCTTTAAAATATGAATTTTAATTTCATCAAAACTAACTAAACTAAACAGGCAAACAATACCAGGTCAGCAATTATCTAGGGCATTCCCTCCACAGGCTTTTCACCCTTCTCCTCTGGGTCCAAAGCACAAGACACTGCACTGCCTTAGTCTGCTGCTGTGAATCTGAGGTCTAAAATGGCCATTCTGTGTTCATCTGAACAGAACCTATGGTGAGGCATTTGCTGTCCCACCCAATTTTTCACCCCCCCACCACATTCTGTCACTTGGAGGCAGAGGGATTTAGAAGTCCCTTTGTTCCATAGAGGCCTCCTGAGACTCAGCCATTTCCAGCCCAAGGGCTTCTTCCTCTCCCTCAAGCAAAAGTAAATCAAGAGACCCTGAGGTAGTTATGAATTCTGATACAAATTCAGGATAGCTGGGGGGAAGAAGGGATGGAACCAAGGAAACTTCAAAAACTTCAGCAGTGTTGTCCAGGGGTGAAATGTAACCCTGCTACTACTAATTAAACATTAATTGAGCTTATTAAGTGCTTTGTTTTAATCCTCACAAAAACGAGATGTCATAGATAGGTACTCATATTATTACTCCTGTTTTTCACACGAGGAGAGAGAGGTTCAAGGCAATTACTTGCTCATGAGCACACAGCTGGAGCACAGATATGCCTTATTACACTTGTTAGGGTCAGGGGATATGGGTGCCAATGCTTTTCAAAAACTTGTGCCTCCTGGCTAACTGATGCCTCCAGAGCTCCATCCTATCTGCTCAAATCGTTCCTTGGCCTGGGAAAATATGGCTTCTGTCTCCAAGAGATCAGATGCATTAGAAAAAGCACTGGACTGGAAGTCCAGAAAATGAGTTGCCAGGTAGAAAGTGTCTCTTGTTAGAGCAATGACCCTAATCACCCATGTCACTTCCCCTAGAACCCTAATGAACCCAACCCCATATAGAGCAAGAGTCAAAGCTCACAGAGTGATTGACTATGCACTTGAGAAAATACATTTCAGAAAATTTTTACCAAACATTCAGAAGTCTTGCACCAGAGACCCCCTTTTTGCCATTCAATATTTAGGTCAAGGAGAGTGTGATGCGTTAGATAGGCCTTGCTGGTGAGAGGTGCTGCTCTCCTGGAACTTCCTGAAAAACAAAGGTATTGAGGGTCCTTGGCTTTCAAATACTCTTTCCTGGGAAAACTGGGAATAATGTCATTGCCTACTCTCAACTTTTTGATTATTAACCCTCCCCTCCTAGAAAAAAGCAATTCCTCTCCACTTTTATCAAACTCTAGCACACCTGATATTTATCATCTGTGAATATGCATATCAGCTTGGGGTCCAGCTTCCTGCCCAGTATTCCTGCTCATTTGTCAGGATTACAAATCTTCAGACTCTGAACCTTTAACTTATGAATGTCAAAGCTCCAAGGCTCCTTATGCACTGCTCAGTCCAACCTCATTATTGCCAAGAGGAAGACCCCATCTCTAGGAGATATGACGCAGTTTGTCCATAGTATGCAGAGCTGTGGTGTACTGGAATGACTCTTAAGGACTCAGGAAATCAGATTGTGTGCATTTATTCCCAACTCCACCTTTAGTGGCGTAAGTCTGTATCTTGAAGTTGGTCATGGTTAGAGTATACACACCGTGGAAATCAGCAATATACATGCCAGAAATTTTTCAGAGTGCTGGTTGTTAAGTCAGCACACCACTGGGGCTGGCTGATATGTTGCCTGGGTGCTCTCTTTTTCTTTGTAGATCCTTCTCAAATGGATAGCTTAAGCCCACATCTCCTCTCCAAAACCCCACCCTCAAGTTCTTAAAAATCACCAGGCCGGCAGCTTGCCACACACAACAGGAGGGGGGTGAGGAACAGTTGAATCTCCAGGATCAAGTAAAGTGAACTTTCCCAAAGGCGATTTTATTAGACATATTACAAGCTGCACTCTGTGTGAGGCCCTGGCATAGTCCTGGCAAACTCCAGGATCATCACGGGCCTCTAGCAAAGTGAAATAAAGAGGTGGGAAACAAAAATCAAACCAGTCATTCATTAGAAAAATAAAGGTGCCAAAGTGATAAGACAAAAAGCAGAATGGCAAATAGAAAAGTGGATGAGGTTTGATAAAGATTAAAACTTTGTGAATTCTTATTTATTTATTTATTAGTGATTCACAAATTTTAAAGGCTATATTCCATTTATAGTTATTATTAAATATTTGCTATATTCCCCATGTTGTACAATATATCCGTGTAGCTTATTTTATATCGAATTTAAAACTTTATGAATTTTTCAATAGTACATGCACCATAGAGTTTCAGAGCTTTTAAATGAGCCAGCTGCGGGGAGGGGATGGGGCTACGTCACCTTCTTTGAAAATACATATTATAATGTCTGCATTCAAACGCTATGAAACCTTACCAACACACACACATAGAAAGAAAATGACAGCTATACAGACTCTAGAATCTCATTAAGTAGGCCAATTTTCCAGACAAAGTGCTCACTGCCACTCTGTGGGCTAGCCTTCAATGGCCTGCAAAGTGGTAAGTGAAAACAGCCTTCCTTGGGAAAGAGAAAGTTGCAGGCACACTCTTGGGGTCCCTTAAAATGACCTCTGTGTTCTCAAGGTCATGAAATTGATGCTTTTAGCTATAACTTAGTAGTAGAGGTGTGGGCAGTGTGGCACAGCCCCTTCTCACCCTCACCAGGCCCCCCACCCTTCTCAACCTCGAGGTTTAATACCATTGCATTCAGTGAGGTTACAGAGTGGCCAGAATAGAAATGAAACCTAGAAATGTAAAGGGTACTTCATTTCTATGGCAAAAAGTGTGAGATGAGAGACAAAAGGGGAAGGGGGAGACTGTGAGGAGAGGAGGTTGCCTGTTAAGGCTGAGACTTGAAGAGGTTGGTAGAAAGTTATATATTCAATAGATGTCTGTGTATAGTTACGGGTAGGGCTGGTGGGAAGGGAAGGGTAGTCAAACTGAGAATGTTTTTTCTTCCCTGCTTTCTCATTTACTTTCTGCCTTTTCAGCTTGCTTCTCTCCCCTCCCACTCCCCGCTTACTCCTTGAGCCCTGGGCCAGCAGGGGATCTCCATTAAGGATTCCTGATACATTCATGGAGCAGGGGAGGAAAAGCTGAAAGACTCATTCAGGAGGTTTTTTCCACTGTTTTATTTGCTCCGAAAAAGAACACCCTCTGGAAGAGGAAGGAAGGCAGTCCTGGGAATCTGATCTTGCCCCTTCTTAGGGACTCCAAGAAGGAGCAAATCTTTCAAAGTACTTGGGAAGAAATTTGGATGTAGAGGAAGACAAGTCAGTTCTGCGGTGGCTATTCAGCCTGAAGCCTTTCTTGGCACAGACTGGGATATCTGGGAATGGCTCCCGCCTGTGTCCTCACCCACACCACCATGCTTCAGTCCATCTCTCCCCAGCTGTGAGCTTTTCATTCTGGTTGATGCTGAAAGAGGACACTAGATAAAACTGAAAGTGAGAGCATAAGACCAATAAATACAGTTCTTCTTAAACATTGGAAAGAGAAGGGGGAAAAGGGATAAAACAATACCACTCTTTGCCCTGTACCCCCTCACCCCAGGAACCCCCCAATCATGGAGGCATTCATGTATACACATACACACCCAAACAGCATTTACAACAGGCACAAATACACAGAGACAGAAGTAAATAGATAGAGGATAGAAGCCAACTGGGGCCTTCTCCAAAGCTGTTTTTCTGGACCCAGAGAACAAGAAAGTGAAGGAGCAACATGCTTGAAGAGGAGAGATTCTATCATCTGGAGTGTCTCCTTTGCCTCTGCCCAAGAAGATGACTTCTTCCCCACTACTTCCCTTCCATTACCCTTCCCCCTTCCACCTCCTACTCTATTACCCTCTCCTCCTCCTTCTACCCCAGCACTGGTCTCCAGGGACTTTGCCACAGCCTCCTCTCTCACACAGGAGGTGGCTCTGCAGCATGACCCAAATAGCCTGTGTCCCAACCATCTTTGGATTCCAGAACTTATACCAGGCAACCCCTCAACACATTCTGATTTGGTGGAGCCACCAGAAAAATGATTTCTTTTCTTTTTTTTTTTTTAGTTTCTGCTTTATAACAAAGTGAATCAGTCATACATATACATCTGTTCCCACATCCCTTCCCTCCTGCGTCTCCCTCCCTCCCACCCTCCCCATCCCACCCCTCCAGGCGGTCACAAAGCACCGAGCCGATCTCCCTGTGCTATGCGGCTGCTTCCCACTATCTATCTACCTTACGTTTGGTACTGTATATATATGATTTCTTGATACCACAAGCTCACCCAGGAACTCTGCATAAAAGGCTGTACAGGTGGATGTAGAAGTAGCTATTGAAGAAATGGATGACTGTCCTCTGGATTTCTGCATTTTGAAATCTGTAGGTGATGGGAATGATGACTGAATGGAAGGTAGTTTTCAGGGCCATAGAGGTGTTGGGAAGCCAGGGATATGAGGCATCTCTGATGAGCAGGACATGTCCATCCAGTAAACAGGCCCAGTACCAGGGAGACAGTGGTGATGCACTTGAAGTTTCAGATGAAGCCACTCTGGCTTGGGCTGTCCTGAACCTGACCTAGATCCTGACACTGACACAGGACCTCCTAGGCTTGGTGATGGAAAGAGTAGGAGATCTAAATATAGATTTGAAGCATGAGAATGAAGACAGTCAAGAAGTACACAACCAAGTATTGTCTTTTCTCAAACAAATGGACACACTGCAGGAATCAGAGTGGTCTAGACAATTCCATCCCATTACTGGAAACAAACCAAGAGCCACTCAGATAACTGTACCCTGCTTAATATTCCTAAGGTATGGGACATGGTGCAAATTACTTGGTAGGTAAAAGCATTGTGCAGAGGTATGTAGAGGTCAACAGTGATGGCCAAGATCCCACTAAACAAGGAGGAGAAAGTTATCTGTTAGAAACATACTTGACATAACCAGCACTGATAGCTGGTTTTTCAATATGGATGTAATCACTTGAGCACTTAATGATCATCAGCCCAATGCATCCCAGGAGGTCAGCAATGGCAAGATTCCCTCTAAGGAAAAAAGTGGGAGAGTATAGGGTAGGGAAAAGGCACACTGCATTCAGTACCAGGGCATTTTCAACCTTGTACCAAAGTGCAGAGTTCCACATATCACCTGGTCATTTTCACAAATTAGCTCTAGACCACTGCAGGGTAAGAAAGGACCTATGAGAGAATCATGGTGTGGTTGTATAACTGCTATGTGTTGTTCAAGAACAGTGAAGGAGGGGCTTCGCTGGTGGCGCAGTGGTTGAGAGTCCACCTGCCGATGCAGGGGACACGGGTTCGTGCCCCGGTCTGGGAGGATCCCACATGCCGCGGAGCGGCTGGGCCCGTGAGCCATGGCCGCGGAGCCTGCGCGTCTGGAGCCTGTGCTCCGCAGTGGGAGAGGCCACAACAGTGAGAGGCCCGCGTAGAGCAAGAAAAAAAAAAAAAAAAGAACAGTGAAGGAGGCAATAGCCGGCCTTTCCCAGGGGAAGGTGATAAGTTTTTTACATTAGTGGGAAGAAGGGATAAAAGAGAAGGGGGGAGATTGAGAAAGAAGGAAATGGAAAGATTGATACAAGTCATAGAGCATGACCTGGTTATTCCAGATGTGCTTAGAATAGAGAGGCCAAGTTATCACTTTCTTGCTGTGCCCCAGAGGTTCAGCCTCTGCTATCTCTGTTTGTGTCAGGATTTCCAAAAACTGGGACTTCATATTCCCTAGTCCCTGCTAGATATATGTCTCTCAGAGTATAGACATCTCTTCACGCTCTTGGGAGCAATTGGGAGTGCCAGTCCTCGACACTGTTTGGTTTTATGTCTTTCCTTGTTGATGCATTAGAATAATGGATGCCATGACTGCAACAAAACCCCCTAAGTCCAGTTTTCTAAGGGACTTTGAGAGCAAAGCCCAGGTCAGTGCAGCTTGTCCTGCCTTGCTTGGGCTCCCACTTGTGATACCTCTCCCAACTACCCCTCAGGTCCTCTCTCCACCACCCTCTCCCATCCGCAGTTGCCAGCTCTCACTGTTTCTCTGACCTTCTCTTTCCATTCTCCCTCCTCCCCCAGCCTCCACCTCAACTTGATCCCAATCATTCTACATCTCCACTCATACCCCCTTCATACCCGATCGTGCTACCTCTCAGACTCCAAACCAGCCCCAACATCTATTCAAGATACTTCTCTGGGGCTTCCCTGGTGGTGCAGTGGTTGAGAGTCCACCTGCCAATGCAGGGGATATGGGTTCGTGCCCCGGTCTGGGAAGATCCCACATGCCGCGGAGCAGCTGGGCCCGTGAGCCATGGCCGCTGAGCCTGCGCGTCCGGAGCCTGTGCTCCACAATGGGAGAGGCCACAACAGTGAGAGGCCCGCATAACGCAAAAAAAAAAAAAAGATACTTCTCTGTTCCTCACTCGTGCTTCCTCTCCAAAACGGCCTCCAATTCCAATTTACCCTCCTCAGCCCCAGCATTACTTCTCTCACCCACCAGGAACCCACTCCTCTCTGGTCAGCGCTACCTCCAGGCTACACACCCCATCCATCCACCGTTCTGTAGCTACTCCTGGGGCTACATCTCTGCTAAGCTCCTGCCAAGATCCCAGCTTGCACTTTCTCTCCAGCCCCGGCTGGCACTACTTCTCTGTTCTGGTTCCCTATACCTGCTTCTGCTAGCTCTCAACTACTATTAGCCTCATCCTGGTTTGCACCACCTCTTAGCTCCCCAACCCACTTCGAACTCCACTTGCACTGCTTCTTTGCTCTGGCCCTCCCTCCAGTTCTTGCTAGTGCTGTCTCTTTCTTCTCCCTTCAGACTTCCATTCCTGCAGCCTCTACAGATCTCTGCTCAGATCAAGGTTACACTACCTTTCTATACTCACTTTCCACCTGCTCTAAATCCCCTGTCCCTGCTCACACTACCTTTCCAGCTCCTCACTTACTCCAAACCCCTCTTGTGCTACCTCTCTGTATGATGCTTTGGAACCCAGAACTCCAATTGCTCAACTCGGGCCAAGAGAACAATTCCCGTAGGCCATGATGATCAACCTTAGAGATCCAAGTAGCTTTTTCCTTAAGGCAAAGTGTAGCCTGTACTGCCTTGTCTGTCTCATTGATCCAAATACAGCAAGAAGTATTAGTGATGACACATGACTAGCCCAAAAGAAATCTAGAGTAATGAGATTGTCACTACTCATGCCAAAATGAGACTAACCTGTATTCTACCTGGGGCAGAGGTGGTATTAATAACTTCTGCCAAAGTTAGTGGTAAGTGTCTCACAGTTTTTTCTATTTGTATGATTTCCATTACTGGGTATACTGCTCTGATTATTCACATAAACAATGATTCAGTAACTCCCTCAGGTAGAATGCTTGAATAATCAAGGGTGACCTCATTTTGAAGTTCACATCTGAGTCAGAATTTCAGCCTTGCAGATGTATAGAATTAGGGCCTTTTTGTACAGACAAGTCTCAGAATACTCTTCCTAAGGTGCATGAGATGTTAGTCTGAGACAAACAGGACCAAGTGTCCTAGCCACAAAGAAGTAATGTCTGTTAGAAGCACATGGAAATCAAGGAAAAAGGAATTGTTCATGATATAAGGTCTGGAAAAGGCCTTACATTAGCTAGGTTACATATATAAATTTCTTTCTTTTTTTACATTTAAACAATTTGTTTAAACTAAAAAGAAAAATTGAATTTCTATTAATTAATTCCAGGTGGTAAGCATTTGGCACATTGTCCTACGATTGTTAAATTCAAATTCATAATTCCCAGGATCTGATCAATAGTTCTAATAATAGTTCTAATAAGTGGTTCTTTTTCTGGGACACAAGCAAAGTCACAGGTCATTTGTTTAAGGTCACTTAACCAACAAACACGGGTTTGACCCCTGCACGTCTGGAGCCTGTGCTCCACAACAGGAGAGGCCACAGCAGTGAGAGGCCCGCATACCGCAAAAAAAAAAAAAAAAAAAAAAAAAAAAAATTATATGCCCAAAATTGGATAACCTAGAAGAAATGGATAAATTCCTAGAAACATACAACCTACCAAGATTGAAATGAAGAAATAGAACATCTGAACTGACAAATAATGAGTAAGGAGACTGCATCAGTAAACAAAAATCTCCCAATAAAGAAATACCCAGGACCAGATGGTTTCAGACCAGATGGTTTCACTGATGAATTCTACCAAACATTTAAAGACTTAATGCCAATCCTTCTCAAACTCTTCCAAAGAGTTGAAGAAGAGGAAACACTCCTAATCTAATTTTATGAGGCCAGCATTATCCTGATAACAAAGCCGGATAAAGACACTACAACAAAAGAAAAGTATAGGCTAATATCCCCAATGATAGATGCAAAAACTCTCAATAAAATACTAGCAAGATGAATTCAACAACACATTAAAAGGATCATACACCATGATCAACTGGGATTTATCTCTGGGATTCAAGGTTAGTTCAACATACACAAATCAATACATGTGATTTCCCACATTAATAGAATGAAAAAAACATGTGATCATCTCAATAGATACAGTGGGAAAATGACAAAATTCAACATTCCTTCATGATAAAAACCCTCAACAAATTGGGTATAGAAGGAACAGACTTCAACATAATAAAAGACATAAATGACAAGCCCACAACTAACATCATACTCAATGGTGAACATTTGAATGCTTTTCCTCTAAGATCAGGAGCAAGACATGTGTGCCCACTCTCACCACTCCTATCCAACATAGTATTGGATTTCCTTGCCAAAGCAATCAGGCAATAAAACAAAATAAGAGGGCTTCCCTGGTGGCGCAGTGGTTGAGAGTCTGCCTGCCAATGCAGGGGACACGGGTTTGTGCCCCAGTCTGGGAAGATCCCACATGCCACAGAGCAGCTGGGCCCGTGAGCCATGGCCACTGAGCCTGTGCATCCGGAGCCTGTGCTCCGCAACGGGAGATGCCACAACAGTGAGAGGCCCGCATACTGCAAAAAAATAAAAATTAAAAAAAAAATAAGAGGCATCCAAATCATAAAGAAAAAAGCAAAATTGTCTAGGTTTGCAGATGGTATGATTTTGTATATAGAAAATCCTAAAGACTCCACCACAAAACTGTTGGAACTTATAAACAAATTCAGTAAATTTACAGGATACAAAATTGACGTACAAAATCCATTGTATTTCTATACATTAATAACAAACTATCTGAAAAAGAAATAAAGAAGACAATCCCATTTATGATAGCATCAAAAACAGTAAAATACTTAGGAATAAATTTAACCAAGAAGGTGAAAAATCTGTACACTGAAAACTATAAAACAATGATGAAAGAAATTGAAGATGTAAATAAATGGAAAGATATTCTGTGTTCTTGGATTGGAATAATTAATATTATTAAATTGTCCACAGAACCCAAGCGGTCTATAGATACAATGCAATCCTATTAAAATTTCAATGGCATTTTTCACAGAAATAGAAATAACCTAAAATTTGTATGGAACCACAAAAAAACCTTGAATAGCTAAAGCAATCCTGAGAAAGAACAAAGCTGGAGGTGTCACACTTCCTGATTTCAAACTATATTACAAAGCTCTAGTAATCAACACAGTATGGTACTGGCATAAAAACAGACACTTAAACCAATGGAACAGAATCAAGAGACCAGGAATAAACTCATGCATATATGGTCAACTAATACTTGACGTGATAGCCAAGAATACTCAATGGGGAAAGAATAATCTCCTTAATAAATGGTGTTGGGAAAACTAGATGTTCACATGTGAAAGAGTGCACTTGGTCCCTTATATTACACTACTCACAAAGAATAACTCAAAATGGATTAAAGACTTAAATTTAAGGCCTGACACTATAAAAACTCCTGGCAGAAAACATAAGGGAAAATCCTCTTGAAATTAATGTTAGCAATGATTTTTTGGATATGAATCCAAAAGTATAGGCAACAAAAGCTAAAATAAACAGGTAGGACTACATCAAACTAAAAAGCTTCTGCACAACAAAGAAAACCATCAACAAAATGAAAAGGCAACCTAGAGAATGGGAGTAAATATTTGCAAATCTTATGTCTTAAGATATTAATATAAAAATATGTAAGGAATTCTTACAACTCAGTAACAACAACAAAAATTTAAACAACCCAAATAATCCAGTTAACAATGGACAAAGGACCTGAACACATATTTTCTGAAAGGAGACATACATATGGCCAACAAGTACATAAAAACCTGCTCAACATTACTAATGATCAGAGAAATGCATATCAAAACTACAATGAGATATCACCAAGCTCCTGTTGGAATGATCATTATCAAAAAGACAAGAGGTAAATGTTGGTGAGGATGTGAAGAAAAGGGAATCCTTGTGCACAGTTGTTGGGAATTTAAATTTGTAGAACCACTATGGAAAACAGTGTGGAGGTTCCTCAAAAAATTGATAATAGAACTACCATATGATTCAGAAATCCCACTTCTGGGTATATACTCAATGTAAGTAAAATCACTACCTCAAAGAAATATCTGCACTTTCATGTTCATTCCAGCATTATTATAATAACCAAGACATGAAAACAACTTATGTGTCTATCAATTGAATAATGAATAAAGAACATTCCACACATAATGGAATATTAGTCAGCCATGAAAAATAAGAAAATCCTGCCACTTGCAACCATATGGATGAATATTGAGGGCATTATGCTAAGTGAAATAAGCCAGACATAGAAAGACAAATACCATGATCTCACTTATATGTGGAATCTGAAAAAAGCAAAGTTATAGAAATATTGGTAGAAGTCTGGGGTATGTGGGAAATGGGGCGATGTTGGTCAAAGGGTACAAACTTCCAGGTATAAGATGAATACATTTGGGTGATCTAATGTATAGCATAATGACTGTAGTTAACAATACTATCTTATGTACTTGAAAATTACTATAGGAGTAGATCTTAAATGTTCTTGCCACAAAAAAAGTAATTATGTGAGGTGATTGTGATGTATTACTAACATTATTGTGGTCATCCTGTCACAATATATATGTGTATTAAATCATCACACTGTATGCCTTAAACTTACATGGTGTTATATGTAAATTATGTCTCATTAAAGTTGGATTACAAAAGAACAGTTCTTCTCTGGTATCTCTTCCCGTAGGTAAACCTCTTGGTTGAAGATCATGAAGAGACTTTTAGGACTGTTTAGGAAGATGTGTGACCTGTTGGTTATAGCACTGAGTACAGTATATGAGTCCCATAGAATATTTTGCCATATACTTATGCAGCAGGAAAGAGTAGTAGTATCAGAAATGAAATTCCTAAATACATATACCTTCCATTTCATAAGGGGATAATCAATGTGTCCTTGAAGGAGTGGGTCATATGGTTATGTGAGTACATTTGGCTAAGGAAGTTCAATGGTTTCTGAATTTTTTGCAAATTTTAAGGATTCTTCTGGTTATTTCAACCTTACCAGGGGATTTTGTGTGGAAAGAGAATAGTTTTTTAAGAAAGAGTATCACTTTACAGAGCTCTTTTATAATGGTTTCTGTAAAATGTGTGTCCTGGTCACTTGGTATAAAAGTTTACATACCCTAAGTTGAAAACACAAAATTAAGAGGTTTCCCAGCAACCGTAAAGGCTGTAACTTTCCAGTAAGGAAATGATTCAACCCATATAGAAAGGACACACATGATAACTAAAACATATTCAAATCCCATGGAGCGTGTAAGCTAGATCAAATCCTTCTAATGTCTTCAAAGAGCCCTTGAGGCTTGGTTCTTGGCCATGTCCCACTTTTACCATTTTTCCAGGATTATGGGTTTTCTTTTTTCTATGTCTTTTTTTTTAAGTTGAAGTATAGTTAATTTACAATGTTGTGTTAGTTTCAAGTGTACAGCAAAGTGATTCAGTTTTACATATACATTTTTTTCAGATTCTTTTCAATTATAGAATATTACAAGATATCAAGTATAGTTCCTGTGCTATACAGTAGGTTCTTGTTGTTTATCTATTTTATATATAGTAGTGTGTATATGTTAATCCTAAACTCCTAATTTATCCACCACTACCACCCCCGCTGCTATCCCCTTTGGTATCTGTAAGTTTGCTTCCTATGTCTGTGAGTCTATTTCTGCTTTGTAAATAAGTTCATTTATATCATGTTTTTAGATTCCACATATAAGTGATATCATATGATATTTGTCTTCCTCTGTCTGACTTACTTCACTTAATATGATAATCTCTAGGTCCATCCATATTGCTGCAAATGGCAGGATTATGTTTTTGACAGGGTACAAATGACCCCGAATACACTCAGCTGTCTTTTTAAAGTTTCCC
Source organism: Hyperoodon ampullatus (assembly GCF_949752795.1). Classification (NCBI taxonomy): domain Eukaryota; kingdom Metazoa; phylum Chordata; class Mammalia; order Artiodactyla; family Ziphiidae; genus Hyperoodon; species Hyperoodon ampullatus. Next base: position 63,155,060 of record NC_136913.1, read on the forward strand.
CACCAACATTGATTTTAAAATAGTAGCCAATTTGTACCATAATGAGTAGTTTCATGGAGAAATTTTATTAATATCCATTTGAATTCATTTCATGCCACCATGTGATTTTCTTGGAAACACCACATTATCTCATTCAAGGGTACAAAGAGATTTTTAAAAAGATTTCTTTTCCAAATCAGGGACTAAATAAATATTGATATTTTTTATTATTTATTTGAATCACTCCAGAAATTTATCCTTTGAGGGTTTAGTTGAAATAATAAATTTGGCTAAGGCTACTTGTTTGGCATAATGATCAGATAGTGCATTTCTTTTAGTTCCATATTACCTCATTTTGTATGGGACTCAATCTTTATAACAGCCACCTCTCTAGGAAGTAAGAGTACATATAAGAGTTCTTCAACTTGTTTTTAGTTTTTGATGGGGGCTCTATCAGAGGTGAGAAACTCCTTTGCTTTCGAAGAATTCCAAAGGTATTCACTGCTCCAAAAGCAGCCTTCATTGTGTATATCTTTTTACACTCTGGTCTTTGGTTAGTTGACAAGCTCTAGTAAATACACGTTCTGCTATCTGTGTTGTTTTTGCTTCCATTAGAAGACTGTATTTCAAAGGAAAGCTTAAATTAATGACAACATATGCTGCTTGATAACCGCCAGCTTTCATTTTCAAGTATGATACATCAACACATAATATTAGGTCAGGTTCTCATGAGATTTTCTTTCTTTTATTGAAATATAGATGATTTAACAGACTGTGTTAGTTCCAAGTGTACAGCAAAGTGATTCCGTTATATATACATGTTTTTCTCAGATTATTTTTCATTATAGGTTATGATAAGAAACTGAATATCTTTCCCTGTGCTATACAGTAAATCCTTGTTGCTTATCTATTTTTGTATCTTTTAATCTCATACTCCTAATTTATCCCTTGCCCCCTCCCTTTCCCCTTTGGTAACCATAAGTTTGTCTTCTATGTCTGTGAGCCTGTTTCTGTTTTGCATACAGATCCATTTGTATTATTTTTTAGATTCTACATATAAGCGATATCATATAATGTTTGTCTTTCTCTGACTTACTTCACTATGTATAATATTCTCTATGTCCATCCATGTTGTTGCAAATGGAAATTTCATCCTTTTTATGGCTGAGTAGTATTCCATTGTATGTATCTTCTTTTTTTTATATATATCACATCTTCTTAAGCGAATCATTTATTTTTGGGCACTTGGGTCATTGCCATGTCTTGGCTATTGTAAATACTGCTGCGATAAACATTGGGGTGCATGTATCTTTTTGAATTATAGTTTTTGTCTTTTCCAGATATCTGCCTAGGAGGGGGATTGCTGGGTCATATGGTACTTCTATTTTTGGTTTTTAAAGGAACCTCCATACTGTTTTCCATAGTGGCTGCACCAATGTACATTCCCTCCAACAGTGTACAAGTATCCCCTTTTCTCCACACCCTCTCCAGCGTTTATTATTTGTAGACTTTTTGATGATAGCCTTTCTGACTCTTGTGAGGTGATACTTCACTGTGGTTTTGATTTGTATTTCTTCAGTAATTAGTGACGTTGAGCATATTTTCATGTGCTTATTGACCATCTGTCTATTTTGGTCTTCTGCCTATTGTTTGACTAGGTTGGTTGTTTCTTTGATATTGAGTTGTATGAGCTGTTTATATAGTTCAGATATTAACCCCTTATTGGTCACATCATTTGCAAATATGTTCTGCATTTCCATAGGCTGTCCTTTCATTTTGTTGAAGGTTGTCTTTGTTGTACAAAAGCTTGTAAGTTGAATTAGGTCCCATTTATTTATTTATTTATTTATTTATTTATTTATTTGGCCATGCTGCGTGGCTTGTGGGATCTCAGTTCCCCAACCAGGGATTAAACCTGGGCCATGGCAGTGAAAGTACAGAATCCTAACCATTAGGCCACCAGGGAACTACCCCATTTGTTTGTTTTTGCTTTTATTTCTTTTGCCTTGGAAGACTGATATAAGAAAATATGGCTATGATTTATGTCAGAGAATGTTTTGCATATGATGTCTTACAGGAGTTTTATGGTGTCACATCTTAGGTTTAAGTCTTTAAGCCATTTCAAGTTTATATTTTTTATTTATTTATTTATTTACTTACTTATTTTTGGCTGTGGTTGGGTCTTCATTGCTGCGTGTGGGCTTTCTCTAGCTGTGGCGAGTGGGGGCTACTCTTCATTGCTGCGCATGGGCTTCTCATTGCTGTTGCTTCTCTTGTTGTGGAGCACAGGCTCTAGGCATGCAGGCTTCAGTAGTTGTGGTTGTGGCTCGCGGGCTCTAGAGCAGAGGCTCACTAGTTGTGGTGCGCAGGCTTAGTTGCTCCATGGCATGTGGCATCTTCCCAGAGCAGGGATCAAACCCATGTCCCCTGCATTGGCAGGTGGATACTTAACCATCGCACCACTAGGGAAGTCCCTCAAGTTTATTTCTGTGTATGGTGTGAGGATTGTTCTAATTTCATTGATTTACATACAACTGTCCAACTTTCCCAGCACCACTTGTTAAAGAGACTGTTTTTCTCCATTGTATATTCTTACCTCCTTTGTCATCGATTAAATGACTGTACGTGTGTGGATTTATTTCTATGCTCTCTGTTCTGATCCGTTGAAATGTATGTCTGTTTTTGTGCCAGTACTGTGCTGTTTGATTACTGTAGCTTTTTTCTATAGTCTGAAGTCTGGAAGGGTTATGCCTTCAACTTTGTTCTTTTTCCTCAGGATTGCTTCAGCAATTCTGAGTCTTTTGTGGTTCCATATAAACTTTAGGATTATTTGTTCTACTTCTGTGAAAAATGTCATGGATATTTTGATAGGGGTTGTATTAAATCTGTAAGTTGCTTTGGGTAGTATATCCATTTTAACGATATTAATTCTTTCAGTTGAAGAGCATGGGCTGTCTTTCCATTTCTTTAAATCATCTTCAATTTCCTTTACCAATGTTTTATAGTTTTTATCATATAGGTCTTTTACCCCCTTGGTTAAGTTTCTTCCTAGGTATTTTATTCTTTTTGATGCAATTTTAAATGGGATTTTAAAAAACTTTCTCTTTCTGATATCTCATTGTTAGTGCAAAGAATTGCAACAGGGCCGCTGGGCAGTTGGGGACGGGGAGGAGGTGGGGAGCATGGAGGGGGAAGGAGGCAGTGGCAGTGGCTGCACCAGGCTGTGTGCTTCTCACCACTGGAGGAAGATGAGACTGAAGATCCAGCTCCTCTTATGCAGTTTGCTGGTGGTGGGTAGCTTCCTGGGACTGGAGGTCCTCTGGTACTTCCTGTCCCTGTGGCTGGACAAGCCAAGCCCACTGAGCATGAAGAGGAAATTTCTTCAGTTTAAGGTTATGTTTTCTGGGGGCTTCCCTGGTGGCGCAGTGGTTGAGAGTCCACCTGCCGATGCAGGGGACATGGGTTTGTGCCCTGGTCCGGGAAGAGTCCACATGCCGCAGAGCAGCTAGGCCTGTGAGCCATGGCCGCTGGGCCTGCACATCCGGAGCCTGTGCTCTGCAACGGGAGAGGCCACAACAGTGAGAGGCCCGCGTACCGCAAAAAAAAAAAAAAAAAAAAAAGATTATGTTTCATGTAGCTGGAGTCAAGATGGTGGAGGAATAGGAGGATGTGCAGTTCATCTTTCCCCACAAACGCATCAAGAATGCATCTACAAATGAAACAATTCTCACAGAGCACATGCTGAACATTAACAGAGGACCTCAGACACCTAAAAGGACAAGAAGGATTCCTGCATAACTGGGTAGGATGAAAGAAACAAGGAAAATTAAGAGGAGAGGAAGCGGGTCAGGACCTGCACTCCTGGTGGAGACCTGAAGGAAAGGAGTGATTCCTGCATCCAGGGAAGCCCCCTCACTGGTGGTGAGATCAGCTGGGACAGAAGGGGAGCTTCGGGGGCACAGAGGAGAGCACAACAACCCGTCTGTGGCAGGCAGGACAGAGTGAGACCTACACAGATGGTCTGTGCCACAGCCCTGCATGCCCCAGCCTGAGAAAGTTGTCCACCATTGTGCACAGTGGTTGGGTGCTGGAACATGGGGTTTGGAGAGCAGATGCAGGGAAGGGACTGCTGTTTGCTGTGAGGAGACAGCCTGAGGGGACAGGAGTGAGGAGCTCTGCAACTGGGAATGCTCATGGAGGAAGCCCAGACTGCCATAGAAGCAAAGCGCCATTGTTCAGTGACATGCAAAGGGTGGAGCCACCATTGCAGCCTCTCTGCCCATGTGCTGGCCCCTGCCTTCATGGGCACTAAGGAGGGCTCCTGCTGGAGTGGGTTTCTGTGACACTGGCCATTATCTCCTCCGCCCCTTCCCCACCTGGGCAGCCTGCTCGCCCCAATCACCGCCTCTCCCATCCCCCGCTCCCTGCCTGACAGGCTTGTGTGCTCCAGCATCCTTGGAAGCATTTGCCAGTTGGTGGCCTGCACACAGAGGTGGGGCTGAAATCAGAGCTGAGCCCCAGGGGCCATATGGCTAAGTATGAAGAGCTGAAATCTCTCCTCACAGATGCGTGAACTGCAGAGTTACACCTTCGCTGATGGCTTCATAAATTCAGCACCTGTGGAACATTTGAATGGACAACCAAGTGCTTCCACAGCTGAGATGGCTCTGGCTTTAGCAGCTATGGGCTTTGTGGGCATGTACATGTGGGGGTTGGGCAAGGCCAGAGTCTGAGCTGCCTCCATATCTCCTATAATGGGTCCAGGTGCATGACTACTGCAGTCCTGGGACCTGAATTCAGTGGATCTGAACCAGTGGCCTGGTGAAAACAATGCCTGAGAGTCACTAGGGCCAAGTGCCAACATACCCATGGTTAAGGTGGGACCAAGAGCAGTGCCAACAACAGTGTACTTTGAGAACCCACACAATGGACAAAATGTGACACAGCAGAGCACACTCACAGGTGAACAGCTCCAGAGGAGGAATACTCAGTGACTTCCCTCCCAGTGGGAGTGCTCCAGTCCTGCCTACCTCGCACTGAAGATCAGAAACACAGCTAAGAAATATATCTGGGAGCCTCTACTCCAACAACTAGAGAGCAGACCCTTCCCTGACAGGGCAGTGACAACCACAGAGCCAAGGGGAGGCTCCACTCAATATCCAGGGCAGGCTCTGGTCACCACAACACCAGTCAAACCCTCTATCAAGGGGATAATGGCCAGCATATACTGAGGAAAGGGGTGGCAGACATCCATACAGAAAACAGCCCTCACACCAAAAAAATAAAATAAAAAGCATATTTAACCCACACAGGCTACACAGGGACCTTCCCACATAAAAACAGCACTCCAAGACAGTCTTAGGGCCTGGCAATGAGAGGAAAAACCCCCAGAAGAGTTAGCCTTGAAGGCCAGCGGGGCTTGAGAGCAGAAGCACCACAGGCCTGGGGGAAACAGAAATTCCACTCTTGGAGGGTGCACACAAGGTCTCAGGTGCACTGGAACCCAGCACAAAGTAATACCTCCATAGGAACCTGGGCTAGAACTACTGAGGGGTCTTGGAAGGTCTCCTGGGGAGGCAGGGATTTGCTGTAGCTCACTGTGGGTGCAAGGACACTGATAGTAGAGGCACCAGGGAATATTAATCAGTGTGAGCTCTCCCAGAGGTCCCCATATCGGCAACAAGGCCCAGCCCACCCAACAGCCTGCAGACTCCAGTACTGGAATGCCTCAGGCCAAACAACCAGCAAAACAGGCACAGAGACCAACCCATTAGAAGACAGGCTGTCTAAAGTCATACTAAATTCACAGCCACCCCAAAACACACCATGTGACATGGCCCTGTCCACCAGAGGGAAAAGGCCCAGCTCCACCCACCAATGGACAGGCATCAGTCCCACCAGGAAACCTGCACAAGCCCCAGAACCAAACTTACCCACCAGGGGACAGACATCAGAAGCAAGAGGAAGTACAGTCCTGCACCCTGCAGAAAGGAGATCACAAACACAGTAAGTTAGACAAAATGAGATGACAGAGAAATATGTTGCAGATGAAGGAGCAAGATAAAAACCTACAAGAGTAACTAAATGAAGAGGAGATAGACAATCTACCTGAAAAAGAATTAAGGGTAATGATAGCAAAGATGATCCGAAATCTCGGAAAAAGTGGAGGCAGAGAACAAGAAGATACAAGGAATGTTTAAAAAAAAGATAGAAGATTTAAAGAACAAACAGAGATGAGCAACACAATAACTGAAATGAAAAATACACTAAGAAAGAATCAATAGCAGAATGACTGAGGCAGAAGAACTAATAAGTGAGCTGGAAGACAGAGTAGTGGAACTCACTGCCATAGAACAGAAAATACAAAAAAGGGTGAAAAGAAATGAGAAGAGTATCAGAAACCTCTGGGACAGCATGAAACACCCATTCGCATTATATGGGTCCCAGAAGAAGAGAAAGAGAAAGGGCCTAAGAAAATATTTGAAGAGATTATAGTTGAAAACTTCCCTAACATGGGAAAGGAAATAGTCAACTAAGTCCAAGAAGCACAGAGAGTCCCGTACAGGATAAACCCAAGGAGGAACATGCCAAGACACATATTAATCAAATTAACAAACATTAAGTACAAAGAAAAACATTAAACACAACAAGGGAAAAGAAACAAATAACAGACAAGGGAATCCCCGTAAGGTTATCAGCTGATTTTTCAGCAGAAACTCTGCAGGCCAGAAGGAAGTGGCATGATATATTTAAAGTGATGAAAGGGAAAAGCCTACAACCAAGAAACGTACAACCAAGCAAGGCTCTCATTCATGTTTGATGGAGAAATCAAAAGATTTACAGACAAGCAAAAGCTAACAAAATTCAGCATCACCAAACCAGCTTTGAATCAAATGTTGAAGGAACTTCTCTAGGCCGGGGGTTGGGGGTGGGGTGGGGAGAGAGGCCAAAACTAGAAACAAGAAAATCACAAATGGGAAAGCTCACTGGTAAAGGCAAACATACAGTAAAAGTAGGAAATCATCCACACACAGATATGATATCAATACCAGCAACCTTGAGGAGAGTACAAATGCAGGAAATGGGAATTGCATTTGAAATTAAGAGACCCAGCAACTTAAAAGAACCTTGTATATATAGAGACTGCTATATCAAAACCTCATGGGTAATACAAACTACAAAAATACAATAAATACATACATAAAAAAGAGAAAGCAACCCAACACAACACTAAACATGGTCATGAAATCACAAGAGAAGACAACAAAAGACGAAAGGAGGAAAAAAGACATATAAATACAAACTCAAAACAATTAAGAAAACGGGAATAGGAACATACATGTTGATAAATACCTTAAATAAATGGATTAAATGCTCCAACAGAAAGACATAGACTGACTGAATGGATAAAAAAACAAGACCTATAAACATGCTGTTGAAAAGAGACCCACTTCAGACCTAGGGTCACATGCAGATTGAAAGTGAGGGGATGGAACTCCCTCTTGTGAGAACACCAGAATCACAACTAACTGCTGAACAATCATCAACAGTAAGACACTGGAACTCACCCAAAAAGATACCCCATATCCAAAGACAAAGGAGAAGCTGCAATGAGATGGTAGGAGGGGCACAATCATAATAAAATCAAATCCCATAAATGCTGGGTGGGTGACTCACAAACTGGAAAATAGTTATACCAGAGAAGTCCACCCACTGGATTGAAGGTTCTGAGCCCCACGTCAGACTTCCCAACCTGGGGGTCTGGCAATGGGAGGAGGAATTCCCAGAGAATCAGACTTTGAAGGCTAGCAGGATTATATTGCAGGACTTCAACAGGACTGGGGGAAACAGAGACTCCACTCTTGGAAGGCACACACAAAGTAGTGTGCACATCAGGACCCAGGGGAAGGAGTAGTGACCCCAGGGGAGACCGAACCAGACCTACCTCCTAGTGTTGGAGGGTCTCCTGCAGAGGGGGTGGTGGCTGTGGCTCACTGGGGGACAAAGACACTGGCAGCAGACATTCTGGGAAGTATTCCTTGCCATGAGCCCTCCCAGAGTCCACCATTAGCCCCACCAAAAGCCTGTAGCCTCCAGTGCTGGGTAACCTCAGGCCAAACAACCAACTGGGAGGGAACTCAGCCCACCCATCAGCAGACAAATGGATTAAAGTTTTACTGAGCTCTCCCCACCAGAGCAAAACCCAGCTCTACCCACAACCAGTCCCTCCCATCATGAAGCTTGCACAAGCCTCTTAGATAGCCTCATGCACCAGAGGGCAGACAGCAGAAGCAAGAACTACAATCCTGCAGCCTCTGGAATGAAAACCACATTCACAGAAAGATAGACAAAATGAAAAGGCAGAGGGCTATGTACCAGAGGAAGGAACAAGATAAATCCCAAGGAAAAAATTTAAATGCAGTGGAGATAGGAAACCCTCCAGAAAAAGAACTCAGAATAATGAGAGCAAGATGATCCAGGACCTTGGAAAAAGAATGGACACAAAGATCAAGAAGATGCAAGAAATGTTTAATAAAGACCTAGAAGAATTAAATAACAAACACCTAGAAGAATTAAAGAAAAAACAGAGATGAACAATACAATAACTGAAATAAAAAATACACTAGAAGGAATCAGTAGCAGAATAACTGAGGCAGAAAAACGGATAAGTGACCTGGAAGACAGAATGGTGGAATTCACTGCTGAGGAAAAGAATACAGAAAAAAGAATGAAAAGAAATGAAGACAGCCTATGAGACCTGTGGGACAACATTAAATGCACTAACATTTGCATTATACGGGTCCCAGAAGGAGAAGAGAGAGACAAAGGACCCGAAAAAATGTTTGAAGAGATTATAGAAGAAAACTTCCCTAACATAGGAAAGGAAATAACCACCCAACTCCCAGAAGCACAGAGAGTTCCAGGCAGGATAAATCCAAGGAGAAACATGCCAAGACACAGTAATCAAATTGACAAAAATTAAAGACAAAGAAAAATTATTAACCGCAACAAGGGAAAAATGACAAATAACATACAAGGGAACTCCCATAAGTTTAACAGCTGATTTCTCAGAAGAAACTCTACAAGCCAGAAAGGAGTGGCATGATATATTTAAAGTGATGAAAGGGAAGAACCTACAACCAAGATTACTCTACTCAGCAAGGATCTCATTCAGATTCAATGGAGAAATCAAAAGCTTTACAGACAGGCAAAAGCTAAGAGAATTCAGCACCACCAAACCAGCTCTACAGCAAATGCTAAAGGGACTTCACTAAGTGGGAAACACAAAAGAAAAGGGCCTACAAAAACAAACCCAAAACTATTAAGAAAATGGTAATAGGAACATACATATCGATAATTACCTTAAAATGTGAATGGATTAAGTGCTCCAACCAAAAGACACAGATGTGCAGAAAGGATACAAAAACAAGACCCATATATATGCTGTCTACAAGAGACCCACTTCCGACCTAGGGACACATACAGACTGAAAGTGAGAGGATGGAAAAAGATATTCCATGCAGATGGAAATCAAAAGAAAGCTGGAGTAACAATACTCATATCAGATAAAATAGACTTTAAAATAAAGAAGGTCACAAGAGACAACGAAAGACACTACATAATGATCAAGGGATCAATCCAAGAAGAAGATATAACAATTATATATATATATATATATATATATATATATATATATATATATATGCACCCAACATACAAGCACCTCAATACATAAGGCAAATGCTAACAGCTATAAAAGAGGAAATTGACAGTAACACAATAATAGTGGGGGACTTTAACACCTCACTTACACCAATGGACAGATAATCTGGACAGAAAATTAATAAGGAAACACAAGCTTTAAATGATACAATAGACCAGATAGATTTAATTGGTATTTATAGGACATTCCATCCCAAAAGAGCAGATTATACTTTCTTCTCAAGTGCACATGGAACATTCTCCAAGATAGATCACATCTTTGGTCACAAATTAAGCTTGGTAAATTTAAGAAAATTGAAATCATATCAAGCATCATTTCCAACAAGAACGCTATGAGATTAGAAATAAATTACAGGGAAAAAAACGTAAAAAACACAAACACATGGAGGCTAAACAGTACGTTACTAAATAACCAAAAGATAACTGAAGAAATCAAAGAGGAAATCAAAAAATACCTAGAAACAAATGACAATGAAAACATGACGATCCAAAAACTATGGGCTGCAGCAAAAGCAGTTCTGGGAAGTTTATAGCAACACAATCCTACCTCAAGAAATAAGAAAAACCTCAAATAAACAATCTAACCTTACACCTAAAGGAACAAGAGGAAGAAGAACAAACAAAACTCAAAGTTAGTAGAAGGAAAGAAATCCTAAAGATCAGAGCAGGAAAAAATGGAATAGAAAGAAAGAAAACAATAGCAAAAATCAATAAAACTAAAAGCTGATTCTTTGAGAACATAAACAAAATTGATAAACCTTTATGCAGACTCATCAAGAAAAAGAGGGAGAGGATTCAAGTCAATAAAATTAGAAGTGAAAAAGGAGAAGTTACAACAGACACCACAGAAATACAAAGCATCCTAAGAGACTAGTACAAGCAACTCTATGCCAATAAAGTGGACAACCTGGAAGAAATGAACAAATTCTTAGAAAGGTATAACGTTCCAAGACTGAACCAGGAAGAAACAGAAAATATGAACAGACCAATCACGAGTAATGAAATAGAAACTGTGATTAAAGGTCTTCCAACAAACAAAAGTCCAGGACCAGATGGCTTCACAGGCGAATTCTATCAAACATTTAGAGAAGAGCTAACACCCATCCATCTCAAACTCTTCCAAAAAATTGCAGAGGAAGGAACACTCCCAAACTCATTCTACAAGACCACCATCACCCTGATACCAAAACCATATAAAAATACTACAAAAAAAGAAAATAACAGACCAATATCACTGATGAATATAGGTGCAAAGTCCTCAACAAATACTAGCAAACAGAACCCAACAACACATTAAAAGGATTATAAGCCATGATCAAGTGGAATTTATCCCAGGGATGCAAGGATTCTTCAATATACGTAAATCAATCAATGTGATACACCATATTAACAAATTGAAGAATAAAAACCATATGATCATCTCAATAGATGCAGAAAAAGCTTTTGCCAAAATTCAACACCAATTTTTGATAAAAACTCTCCAGAAAGTGGGCATAGAGGGAACCTACCTCAATATAATAAGGGCCATATATGACAAACCCATAGCAAACATCATCCTCAATGGTGGAAAACTAAAAGCATTTCCTCTAGGAACAAGACAAGGGTGCTACTCTCCCACTATTATTCAACATAGATTCGGAAGTTTTCGCCCTGGCAATCAGAGAAGAAAAAGAAATAAAAGGAATCCAAATTGGAAAAGAAGAAGTAAAACTGTCGCTTTTTGCAGATGACATGGTACTATACATAGAGAATCCTAAAGATGCCACCAGAAAACTACTAGAGCTACTCAATGAATCTTTTAAAGTTGCAGGTTACAAAATGAATACACAGAAGTCTCTTGCCTTCCTATACACTAACAATGAAAGATTAGAATGAGAAATTAAGGAAACAATCCCATTCACTATTGCAACTACAAGAATAAAATACCTAGGAATAAACCTATCTAAGGAGGCAAAAGACCTGCAAGCAGAAAACTCTTAAGATATTAGCAAAAGAAATCAAAGATGAGACAAACAGATGGGGAGATATACCATGTTCTTGGATTGGAAGAATCAGTATTTTCAAAATGAGTATACTACCCAAAGCAGTCTACAGATTCAATGCAAACCTATCAAATTACCAATGGCATTTTTCACAGAATTAGAACAGAAAAATTTACAATTTGGACGGAAACACAAAAGACCCTGAATAGCCAAAGCAATCTTGAGGAAGAAAAATGGAGCAAGAGAAATCAGGTGCCCTGACTTCAGACTATACTACAAAGTTACAGTCATCAAAACAGTATGGTACTGGCACAAAAATAGAAATATAGATCAGTGGAACAGAATAGAAAGGCCAGAGATAAACCCATGTACCTATGGTCACCTAATCTATGACAAAGGAGGCCAGAATATACAATGGAGAAAACACAGTCTCTTCAATAAATGGTGCTGGGAAAACTGGACAGCTACATGGAAAAGAATGAAACTATGACACTCTCTAACACAATCCACAAAAAATAAAATAAAACGTCAAAATGGATTAAAGACGTAAATGTAAGGCTGGATACTATAAAATTCTTAGAGGAAAACATAGAACACTCTCTGACGTAAATCGCAGCAAGATCTTTTTAGGTCCACCTCCTAGAGTAATGAAGATAAAAACAAAAAGAAACATATTTGATCTAATTAAATTTAGAAGCTCTGCACAACAAAGGAAACCATAAAGAAAATGAAAAGACAACCCTCAGAATGGGAGAAAATATTTGCAAATGAAGCAACTGACAAGGGATTAATCTCCAAGATATACAAACAGCTCATGCAGCTCAATATCAAAAAAACAAAAAGCCCAATCCAAAAATGGGCAGAAGACCTAAATAGACATTTCTCCAAAAAGACATACAGATGGCCAAGAGACACATGAAAAGATGCTCAACATCATTAATTAATAGAGAAATGCAAATCAAAACTACAGTGAGGTATCACCTCACACCAGTCAGAATGGCCATTATCAAAAATTCAGCAAACAATAAATACTGGAGAGGGTGTGGAGAAAAGTGAATCCTCCTACACTGTTTGTGGGAACATAAATTGCTATCACCACTATGGAGAACAGTACGGAGGTTCCTTAAAACACTGAAAATAGAGCTGCCATATGATCCAGCAATCCCACTCCTGGGCATATATCTGGACAAAAATATAATTCAAAAAGATACATGCACCCCTATGTTCATAGCAGCACTATTCACAATAGCCAAGACATGTCCCTCAACAGATGAATAAAAAGATGTGATGCATATATAATGGAATATGACTCAGCCATAAAAAAGGATGAAATAATGCCATTTGCAGCAACATGGATGGAACTATATAGGCTATCATACTACGTGAAGTAAGCCAGAAAGAGAAAGACAAATACCATATGATATCACTTATATGTGGAATCTAAAATATGACATAAGTGAACTCTTGTGTAACAGAAACAGACTCACAGACATAGAGAATAGACTTGTGGTGGCAAAGGGGGAAGGGGAGTGGGAAAAGGATGGAGTGGGAATTTGGGGATAGCAGATGCAGACTATTATATGTAGAATGGATAAACAAGAAGGTCCTACTTGTTGTTCCCTTGCACAGGGAACTATATTCAATACCCTATGAGAAACCATAATGGAAAAAATATTTAAAAATAATGTACATAATATATATGTGTATATATATCTATATCTATATATCTGAATCATTTTGCTGTACAGCAGAAATTAACAGAACATCACAAATCAACTACATTTCAATTAAAAAACTACAATATATATTCAATAAAAACTATAATGAACAGCAAAAGGATAAGCATGAAAATGTAAACTAGGACATCAAAATCACAAAATTTTGGGTGAGGTGCATATAAAAGTGTAGATCATTTTGAATATGTTTGATCTTATATGACTATGAGGTTAAAGCAAGTAGATATAGTTTTGGGTCACATACTTGAAACCCAGGGTTACCACAAATCAAAAGCATTCAATAGATTCACATAAACCAAAAAGAAAGGAACTCAGGCATACTACAAAAGAAAACCATCAAACCACAGCAGGAAAAACAAAAAGAAGTAGAAATTAACAAAGAAGAACTACAAAACAACCAGAAAACAAGGTTTAAAATGGCAACAATTACATACCTATCAATGATAACTTTAAATATCAATGGACTAAATGCTCTGATCAAAAGACATAGGGTGGCAGATTGGATTAAAAACAAGAACGTGCAATATGCTGCCCAAGAGACTCACCTCAGGGAAAAAGACACACACATATTGAAAGTGAGAGGATGGAAAGATAACTCATATGCAAATAGATATGACAAAAACGCAGGGGTACCAATACAAATATCAGAAAAAAATAGACTTTAAAACAAAGGCCATAAAGAAAGACAAAAAGGACATATCACGATAAAGGGATCAATACAAGAAGAGGATATCACACACATTAACCTATATTCACCCAATACAGACAGGAGACATAAATATATAAAACAAATATTAACAGATATAAAGGGAGAAGTTAACAGGAATAAAATAACAGTAGGAGTGGCTTCCCTGGTGGTGCAGTGGTTAAAAATCCGCCTGCCAGTGCAGGAGAAATGGGTTAGAGCCCTGGTCTGGGAAGATCCCACATGCCGCAGAGCAACTAAGCCTGTGTACCACAACTACTGAGCCTGCACTCTAGAGCCTGCAAGCCACAACTGCTGAAGCCACGTGCCTAGAGCCTGTGCTCTGCAACAAGACAAGCCACCATGATGAGAAGCCCGTGCACCAAAACGAAGAGTAGCCCCCGCTCACTGCAACTAGAGAAAGCCCATGTGCAGCAACGAAGACCCAATGCAGCCAAAAATAAAATAAATAAACAAATTAAAAAAAAAACATTAGGAGGGCTTCCCTGGTGGCGCAGTGGTTGAGAGTCTGCCTGCCGATGCAGGGGACACAGGTTCGTGCCCTGGTCTGGGAAGATCCCACATGCTGCGGAGCGGCTGGGCCCGTGAGCCATGGCCGCTGAGCCTGCGTGTACAGAGCCTGTGCTCTGCAACGGGAGAGGCCACAACAGTGAGAGGCCTGCATACCACACACAAAAAAAAAAACATTAGGAAACTTTAACACCCCAATGACATCAATGGACAGTTCACCCAGCCAGAAAATCAATAAGGCAACACAATAGACCAGTTGGACTTCATTGATATCTACATGACACTACATCCAAAAAACCCCCCTAATACACATTCTTTTCAAGCACGCATGGAACATTCTCTAGGATACACCACTTACTGGGTCACAAAACAAGCCTTGACAAAATTAAAAGGATAGAAAGTATTTCAAGGATCCTTTGTGATCACAGTGGTGTGAAACTAGAAATCAACCACAGAAAGAAAACCGGGAAAAGACTAAACAAGATGGTACTAAAAAACCAACAGGTCAATGATGAAATTAAATCAGGAAAGAAAAAGAAGTAAAAGGTATCCAAATTGGAAGGGAAGAGGTAAAACTGTCATTACTTGCAGATGACGTGATACTCTATATTGAGAATCCTAAGGACTCCACACAAAAAAATACTAGACCAAGTAAATAAATTAAGCAAGGTAACAGGATACAAGATTAATATACAGAAATCTGTTTCATTTCTTTTGTTTTATTGCAGTATAGCTGGTTTACAATGTTGTGTTAGTTTCAGGTGTGCAATGAAGTGAATAGGTTATACATATAAATATATTCACTCTTTTAAAATTATTTTTCCATATAGGCAAATAAAGAGTATTGACTAGAGTTCCCTGTGCTATGCAGTATGTCCTTATTAGTTATCTATTTTGTATATAGCAGTGTGTATATGTCAATCCCAATCTCCCAATTTATGACTCCCCCTGTTTCCCCCCTGGTAACCATAAGTTTTTTTTCTACATCGGTGACTCTATTTCTGTTTTGTAAATAAGTTCATTTGTACCATTTTTTAGATTCCACATATAAGCGATATCATATATTTGTATTTCTCTATCAGACTTCACACTGTATGACAATCTCTATGTGGCTGAGTAATATTCCATTGTATATATGTCCCACATCTTCTTTATCCATTCATCTGTCGATGGACACTTAAGTTGCTTCCATGCCCTGGCTATTGTAAATAGTGCTGCAATGAACATTGGGGTGCATGTATCTTTTTGCATTATAGTTTTCTTCTGAAAATTGGAACATACGTACTTTTCTGTTGGTAATGTAAAATGGTGCTGCCACTGAAAAATAGTTTGGTTGTTCTTTAACAAGGTAATATCAGAATTATCATGTGACCTAGCCATTCCATTCCTAGACTGATTCCCAAAAGAATGGGCAACTGGTGTTCAGACAAAAACTTGTACACAAATGTTCATAGCAGCACTCTTGAGAATAGCCAAACGTTGAAAACATCTGATGAATGAGTAAATAAAATGTGGTATTTCCAGGGAGTTCCCTGGTGGTCCAGTGGTTAGAACTCAGCGCTTTCAGTGCCATGGTCCAGATTCAATCCCTGGTCAGGGAACTAAGATCCTGCAAGCCTTGCAGTGCAGCCAGAAAAAAAAGTGGTATGTCCACACAATGAAATATTATTCAGCAATAAAAGGTAAAGAAGTACTGATACATGCTATGATATGCGTGAACCTCGAAAGCATGCTAAGTAAAAGAAGCCAGACACAAAAAGCCCCATATTTTATGATTCCATATATATGAAATACACAGAATAGACAAATCCATGGAGACAAAGGGTGGATTAGTGATTTCCATGGACTTGGGGAGGGGATAATATGGCGTGCCTGCTTAGTGGGTATGGGGTTTCCATTGAGATGATGAAAAAAATTTTTGACCTAGATAGTGCTGATGATTTCACCAAAGTGTGAACGTAGTTAATGTCACCAAATTGTACACTTTAAAATGATTAATATCATATTATGTGTATTTTGCCACAATGAAAAAATAAAAATAAAGTTTAAAAAAAGGAGATTCCCAAAATCTCCAAAAACAAAAACTAAGAGAATTCACTGCATGCTGACCTGAATTAGACATAGAGAATGGACTTGAGGACACGGGGAGGGGGAAGGGTAAGATGGGACGAAATGAGAGAGTAGCATTGACATATATACACTAACAAATGTAAAATAGATAGCTAGTGGGAAGCAGCTGCACCGCATGGGGCTCGGTGCTTTGTGACCACTTAGAGGGGTGAGATAGGGAGGGTGGGAGGGAGACGCAAGAGGGAGGGGATATGGGGATATATGTATACATATAGTTGATTCACTTTGTTATACAGCAGAAACTAACATGACATTGTAAAGCAATTATACTCTAATAAAGATGTTTTTAAAAATGACCTGAATTATGTACTGATGTGTGCTGCAATATGTATGAACCTTGATACCATTTTGCTTAATGAAAGAAACCAGACCAAAAAATGCACATTTTGTACAATTCCGTTTACATGAAATGTGCCAAGTAGGCAAATCCATAGAGACCAAAAGCAGATTTGTGGTTGCCAAGGGCTGGGGGGAGGGGAAGAATGATGAGTGACTTTTAATAGGTACAGGGTTTTTTTTTGGAGTGAGTAAAATATCCTTGAATTAGATAGTTGTGATAGTTGCATAACTGTGTGTATGCTAAGAACCAATGGATTTCACATTTTAAAAGAGTAAATTTTTTCATGCTTTATATCTTAAAAAAAGAGAGAAATGACCCAGCTTTGGTAAGACAATTGTGGGGTCCCCCTTCTTCTGTTAGCGGAAGGAGAGTGGCAAGATTCAGCGTTTTGCAGTGGTAAATAGTAACCTGACAGAGAGAGAGAGTAATGGAGATTAATTCATAGGTGAAATGTGTTGTTTGTTCTCAGTCAGTAGTAATGTCTTTGCTGCATGAGAAACCAAGAGCTGAACTGTGGATCCTAGAACTAATTCAGCAGAAGCATCAGCAAGTTTTACAGTGGCAGCTATTGCCCTATGGCAAAAGTGGATAAACCTTTGCATCTAGGTCCTAGTATACAATGTCTTTTGGTGGGTCCCATGAAGCCTAAGCATTTGTCTGATGAACAAGTAGACAAAAAGCCTTTTTTGTAGTTAGAGATGCCTAGGAAAGGAGGCTACTGAAGAACTTCTTAAGGTTACAGAAGACCTGTTCATGTTTGGATTCCCAGAGGAGAGAACCTTTTACTATGGATTTAGTCAATTCATAAAGAGGTGTCAAAATATCAGAAAAAACTTGACAACCATAACCTAAATATCCATTGAAATCTAGAAATCCCCACAACTGTCTTACAATATGTGTTTTTTGAGGAGTCTGGCTACTTTCATTTAGTATAATGGTATCAAGTTTCATCCTTGTACAATATATCAGTACCTCATTCTTTTTGATAGTTAAATAACATTTCATTGCATGTATGTACCACATATTTATCCACCTGTCATTGATGGACATTTGTGTTGCAAAGAGAAAGAGATGATATAGGAAGACAACTAGAAGGCAAGGAGTGGGAGCACTAACTAGGGAAATGAATCTAGTTTGTTGTTGCTTAACTTTGTCAAATATCTCCCTAGCTTTGGCTAAAGAATCTTTTAGTGATACAAGTTCCAAATCAGAATTTTGTTTGAAGGCCTTTGCTTACCAATAAAAAACTGCTTCCCATTGGGCCTGAGAAATATTATTCCTTTTCTCTTCTGAGGAGCCTCACAAATGAATGATTTTGTTCAATTCAAATGTTCTCCCATTGAAATCCCAAACCATCCTTTATGAAGTTATGCCATTTAGAGAAATAAGCGCAGTTAAAATTATAATGAGAGGATATATATATCAGGAGTTTTTCCTAGAGGAGGTGAGAATTTAAAAGTATACAGCCCCATGAAAAGTAGCTACTTTTAGTTGAAATTACAATTTGTGTCTCAGCCCCCCCCCAACCTAATGGTTAGCCACCTCTGAACACAGAACCAAGAATTTGTGCCACCAGGCAGATGGAAAGCCAAAGAGGATGCTCTCTCTGAATGAAAGCCAAGCTCTCAGGACAAAAATATCAGAATTGAAGGAGAATTTTATCTTGTTTTACTGGTGACTCACAGCAGATTTCATCTGGTTGGAACCAGTACATTGAGAATCAAAAACTCACTGGCTTGTGAGGCTTATAGGATCTGCTTCAGTGTTCTACCCGTGATTCTCGTTATGATAAATGACACTATTAAAAAACACAACACAAAGTAGAGGCACAAAAGAGAGAAAAGCTGTATGAAAGGAAAGTCATATTTATACCGAGAATGCCAAATAAATGTCAGCTGATATCAAAACCCAGGTAGCAAACTGAGAATAGACAAGGAACTTAAGATACAGACAATGGAGTTCGTATCTGGTACTTACTTACAAAATCTGTGTGGACTTGACATGTAGTGAGCAGAAAAGCACAGGGCCCTACATGGGTGCTGCACATCTAAGGCTAGGGTACTGCGGGATGGGCAGTGTAAATCATGTCCGGGTGAAGCCTCTAGGAAAACCATAGGAATAAACTAAGATCACCCATATGAAAATAAACAGCTATTATTCAGACCTTGCTATAGCAAGGGAGTCAGCCATTATCACTTATGTTTGGCAGAGCTCAGAGGCTATCAGTGGAGTGGGAAAGCTTTCTCACAGGGGAGTCAAAAAAGAGGAGGCTTCAGGTGTGCTCTTTTTAGAAGTTTTTGACATGGAGAAGCTGGAAGCAGGCTAACAAGAAGCAGGAAATCTTATGTGATTGGTTTGGGGAGCACATTTGATTTTTCCTGGTTGGTCCTGAGTTGGAAGTGGATCAAAATTAAGGAAACTGGCAGTCAATGACCAAGTTATGACCATTCTGTGCCAGTTGCTACAGAGATTATAGTTTGGCTTCCTGGGCTGGTTGCTGCAGTTTATGGTTTGGTTTCCTGGGCTTCTTACCTGTGTCAGAGTTCTATTGACATATATGATCTGGCCATTGTCTGTTTGTATATTCAGTCTCTCAGTGACAAGTACAAAAAGCATCAGAGCCCAGATAAATCAGAATCTGGCCATCTAGCTGTGGCCATAGGTACCCAAGGCAGACATTAAATTCTTTGCTCTCAGGGCAAAGTGCAGCCAGAGAGCAAAGCCAACACGCAGAAGACCAGCAGGGCCCTGTAACACTAAGGTACTTCAGAAGATTGGACGCCCTCTCCTGCTGTGCCTGCCCTGTGAGAGAAAGGAACAGGGAGAGAAGCGGACTTCTCCAGGGTCTTTGTGGGGAGACCACTTGAGGCACCTAACTTAGAGACATCGGAACTGTGGTAGTATCATTGCTGCCAGTTATGGGTTGCTATCAGCCCACCGCCTCTCTGGGACTGAGGTAGTAACTCAGAGGGCAAGGGGATGACTTCACATGCTTTGGAAATCCTGCTCAGTTTCCAAGGGCCACCGCTGAGGAGAGGCAGGACAGGGGGACCAACACTGTGTTCTCTTTAGTCTTGCTCCCCAAAGGTTGCCCCTATGTTAATTCCTGGACTATCTCTGGGACTGGTGGGGCTACAACTGTGGGCATGTGGGATCTACACAGGACCCGAGAGAAAGCTCCACTCTGAATGGTACCTTGGCCATTCCAGCCTCCAGGTCTGTCCCTTCATGTCTGCCTGGGACCCCTGCAAGGCATGTCCCCTAGATTCCATGATCCACAAAGGCCCAGAGGTTGCAGGATATCTGTGTCCTCCCCTACTTATGCACTCTCTCCTCCCAGCACATACACTCCTGAATTTGGCGAGCCCCACCCAAAGTTTCAAGGGTGGGATCCAGGCTAGGTCCTTTGGACTGAAGTCGTGAAAATTAATGCTGCAGCTCCCATAGCAGCCTTGGTAAGGAGGCCTACTCTTTGGCTGCTCACATTTTTTGCTTCACGTCTGATAGAAAACAGAGCCACCTGTCCAACTCCATCCCACTCCCCCACCCAATCACAAAAGCTCAGTGTTTCAGACCGGAGGCAGAAGGCAAGAGAGAGAGGAGGGGAGGGGCTACCCACATGCTCCAGAAAATCACAGAGTTTGTCCTCAATGAAAAGCCCTTAGTTGTTCACAGAGAAATGCACAGCAGTACAGTGGTGCTGTATCCTTGGAAATCACAAGTTGCTTAGGGGAATGCAGCCAGCTCATTGCCTCCTCTCTACCCGCACTAGACAGTAACCCAAATTCCAATTACAGAGAAGTAGATTAGACATCCCCAAGAAAGATTTCCATAGAACCTTTGAAAAGATGCAGGATTCAGAAAGACTACAGGAGTTGTAGATGTACCTCAATAGATGTTTCTCCAGGCCTCTGTTCTTCTCCCCGGGTCTGTTCAGGATCATTTCTCTTGTTCAGGTTTCCTTCTTGTTTTAAGTGTTACAGTCCCAGGAACTGTTACACTTATTCTTCAAAAGCACAATAGCTACATCTGGTAGCTAGGATTGGTTGGGCTATGATTATTTTCTGCCCCAATAATTCTTCAGGAGGCTGTTATGTAGGTTACAGCATGCCTGGGCATTCAAACACTTGCTGGGAGTGTAAATTGACAACTCTTTCTGGAGGGAATCTTGGCAATGTGAAAATATCAAATGAACATACCTTTCACTCAGCATTTCTTATTGCGAAAAATCTCTACGGATGTTCATTCAACAAATATCTGAATGCCTACAATGTGACAGGCAATCTTCTAGGTTCTGGCTGTACTTGCAAAAGTGCCCCAAGGTATATGGACAAAGATGTTCATTGAATCAGTTTGTAATAGCAAAGAAATAGAAACATGGCATCCATAAGTAAAGGCACAGTTAAATGACACAATATGTCTACATGATTAAACACAAAACTGCCAATTAAAAACAGAGTTTTGGGGCTTCCCTGGTGGTGCCGTGGTTGTGGGTCCGCCTGCCGATGCAGGGGACACGGGTTCGTGCCCGGATACGGGAAGATCCCACATGCTGTGGAGCGGCTGGGCCCGTGAGCCATGGCCGCTGAGCCTGCGCATCCAGAGCTTGTGCTCTGCAATGGGAGAGGCCACAACAGTGAGAAGCCCGCGTACCGCAAAAAAAAAAAAAAAAAAAAAAAAAAAAAAAGAGTTTTTGACATATACCAGTATATCATGGTATAGAAGGGTCTCCAAGATAAATGAAGTGATTCAGTAAGACACATAGCTGTATGCATAGTATTTTCCTTTATATAAATAAAAATGTATAAGACAATATGCAGGAACAAAAATCCACGTATATGCATATTTTTTTTTCCAAGGAATCAAAAGAAACTGTTAACAGTGGTCATTTCTGAAGAGAGGAACTTTAGGGGAAGGTGGCTTTTACTTTTCTTTTTGTAATATTTCTGTATTTTAACTATGTTCATACATTATTTTTACTTAGTAAAAAATGACAATGGGGGAAAAATCAACTGGACAGTGAAATTATGGACGATTTTTTTCTTTATATTTCTCAATATTAGAGAAGAAAACATAAACATTACTTTTAAAGGGGCAGTGTTACTTTATGCCTTTGCACAGAGCATTACTATGCCCACTCAGTGACTATGATGGGTGATCAGCTTCCTCTTAGAACTGTATATGCTCTCTCTGGGATTTGCTTTCCCTATCTGCAAAACAGACTGAAGGTGGGGAAATAAGATGATTTCCAAGGACTTATACAACACTTGAATTTTATCAAAACCTTGTTCTTCCCACAACTAGGCACTGTCCTAGTTGAGACCAAGAGCCCTTTCAGTAACCCCAGAAGGGACTGCAGAAGCCAATGGCTTAGTTCCTAAGGTCTTCCTTGCTCTTCCTGCTGTAGCCCATAAAAAAGTCGAGGTTTAACTCAAGTCGTCTTGAGTTCAGGGAGAAGCAAGGGCTTCTTTGGTTTCCAAGTCAGAATAGGCACAAAGACAGCTGTACATTCTCCCAAATCATGCTTCAGTATTTCCAATATTAATGTTGAAAAGTTGGGATGATAGTACTAACCTGTTTGTAGGTTAGACTCGAGACAGGGAGGAGCAGTCCTTTGATTTAAAATCTGAGAGCAAATTAAGTGTTAATATAAAGGCCTGGAGGCAATGAACCAGAACTCAAACTAATTGTCTGAGTCCACTTTCAAGAAACCCTTATCATTGATGTGTGAGCTTTGTTAAATGAGCTAAAAAAAACGCCTAGGAGAATCACTTGTACACAGTGAATAGTCAATCAATGTTAGGTGAATTTTAATCTGGCTTTCCTCCTGACATAAGTTGAAGACCACTGATAAGCGTTCATGGTTATAGTTCTTAATTTTGTCTTTGTATAATGAAGCAGTGTAGAGGAAAGTTTGCTTATAAAGGGTTAACAGTTAACCTTTGAACAACATGGGTTTGAACTGCACAGGTCCACTTTCAGGAAGATACTTTTCAATAAATATATACTACAGTACCACACAATCTTCAGTTGGTTGAATCCTTGGATGCAGAATCTCAGATACTGAGGGCTGACTATAAAGTTATATACTAACTTTTGACTGCACAGAGGGTCAGTGACCCTAACCCCTGTATTGTTCAAGGATCAATGGTATTCCTCTTTCTTCTTCTCCCTGGGACATGTGGCCCTTCAGAAGCAACTTTGGATTAATAGATGGTGACAGAATTTTACTATTCTGAGTTTTACAGCTCAGCTTTCTCTTATAGTGAGGTCTTGAGTGTGTAGAATGTCTTTTTCATGACAGTCTCTAAGGCAATTCACTTATATGTCCATAATCTTCTCACTACTCATAGAACATGAGAAGGAATGAGGAGGGAGAAATGGAGGACCAGAAGCTCATACAGCTAATGACTAATCTGGAATAAGCACTTCCCACAGCTATCCCCCTGGACTCAGTGCCGAACAAGAGGCAAAAATGCCCAGCTTCCAGTTTCTCCCTGGAAGAGATTTGACTGCCTAACGTCCCTGTATTTTCAGCTGCTGGCTGAAGGTCAGGCTTCTTATTAGCCTGCATCTAGGAGCTGATAGAACAGGCAATTAATAGTCTTCCAGGAGCCCAAACAGACATGTGGGCACTTCGTGTGCCTTCTCCCACCAACTACCTCCAGTGATAAAACCAAGCCTCCAGTTTCTCCCTAGAAGGAGTTGGACCACATATCTAGTGCCCCAACTTTTATATCTGTACCATAGGGACTGGCTTCTAACTAGCCTATCTCTGGGAGTTGACAGGGCCCAGCATTTGCTAGCCTCCTGGGACCACGGAGAACTAAGAGGTGGCTTTAATCAATAATCATTTGTCTTCTGGGAATTTAAACAGCTGGGTAGGCACTTCCTATACCTCCTCAGCCTAGCTTGTTCAAGAGAGAGAACCAGCCCTCCAGCTAACCCACCTGTCTCTGAGAGCTGACACAACCTAGCATTCGCTAGGCCCCTGGGCATGATCAAAAGCAAAACAACAAGTTAAAATAGTGTGTGGTCTGAATGAGAGTGTAAGTATTTGTAATAGATCCTTTCTCTGGCAGAGTGCAGAGTGAGTGGGTGATAAACTCCAGCTCCCAGCTTCTCCGTGAGAAGAGAAGGAATTGGTCCACACATCTAGCACCCTGACATTTCTAGCTGCTACTCAAGGGACTGGCTTCTGTCTTACCTGTCTTGGGACACTGATGGGACTTGGCACATCCTAATTTCCTGGGGCCACTAAGAACAAAGGTGGTGGTTTGAACAAGCACAAAGGTTTGTGAGGCACCCAGAACCTCTGGCTGTTCTGATTGGCAAGATTCATATCTTACATGAGGCCAGTGGTGAGTAAATAACATTTTTTAAAATTTTATAAAATTTTAAAAGGTTACTTTATAGTTATTACAAAATATTGGCTATATTCCCCCATGTTGTACAATAACATCCTTGAGCCTATCTTACACCCAATAGTTTGTACCTTCCACTCCCCCAATAATAATGTAACAGGAAAGAGCCTTTGTATTCTATTACAAGTTAATCACTAAAGGGATGTTGCCTGTAAACTTAAATTATACATTATAGCCCATCTCTGGGAACCCCGCCTTCCAGTTAATGAGCTTTAACTAAAATACCTTTGTGTAGCTCACAGGAAACATCCTGACCAGGCCCACCTGTGAACCACTGCAGGAAGGGAAGAAATTAACACATTCCCTCCGGAGGCTGACCGGAATCAGGAAATGTTTGACTTTACTGCCTCCCCTTTTAGCATAAAAGAAGCCTGAATTCTAACTCAGGAAAGATGGTTTTGGGGGACATGAGTCACCATCTTCTCAGTCTGCTGGCTTTTTGAATAAAGTCATTATTCTTTGCCTCAACAGTTCATCTGTTTATTGGCCTGTTGTGCAGTGAGCAGTAGGAGCATAGACTTGGTAACAAATTTTGGTACCGCCAGCCAGGAGCCTTGCTGCTCAGGGCCAGCTGGCCCTAGTTGGGGAATTTTGGGATAAGGCCCTAGCAGCTGCCAGGACCACTTGTCCTGAAGATCATCCCTTCAAAATTCCCCAAAGCAGCACCGGCTGCCCCAGCACTAGGCAGTTGGAGCAAGGAATTGACATTTGGGACCCAACAGGCTCCACGGAGTAGGGTAAGTCACTCCAGTGTGTACAGCCAGAAACTTTATTTCCTTCCATTTGGGGTTTTTTCTCCAGAATAAGCCGACTTGTTTTGTATTGGAGTGGGGTATCCTGTTGGAGAGAGGAAAGAGTTGTTGGACTTCTACCTGATTTGTGAACTGGTTCGTTTGTTTCTTTGGATGCTAGCATTTGTGTGTGCAGCTTGTGTTTTGTTTGTCTCGAATTTCTGTCTCTAAAAATAGGGAATGTTTCAACTATCACTAAAGAAAGTCCTCTGAGGTGCATCTTGGATAAGTACTCTGATCACAGCTATAAACCCATGGGTGAGAGGAAGATGATTTTTTTTTTTTTTTTTTTTTTTTTTTTTTGCGGTATGCGGGCCTCTCACTGTTGCGGCCTCTCCCGTTGTGGAGCACAGGCTCCGGACACGCAGGCTCAGCGGCCATGGCTCACTAGCCTAGCTGCTCCGCAGCATGTGGGATCTTCCCGGACCGGGGCACGAACCCGTGTCCCCTGCATTGGCAGGCGGACTCACAACCACTGCACCACCAGGGAAGCCTGGAAGATGATGTTTTATTGTAACAATATGCGGCCACAGTACCTGTTAGGATCTCCACAAGGGGCTTAGGCAGGTTTATCCTGGGACCCTGTGCACCACGTACTGCTATCCTTACTGTGTTAGTTATGTCATTTATGGTCTCTTGTGTCGTTGGTATATGTAAAAACCCAAGACCAGGGCTTCCCTGGTGGCACAGTGGTTGAGAGTCCGCCTGCCGTTGCAGGGGACACGGGTTCATGCCCCGGTCTGGGAAGATCCCACATGCTGTGGAGTGGCTGGGCCCGTGAGCCATGGCTGCTGAGCCTGCGCGTCTGGAGCCTGTGCTCCGCAATGGGAGAGGCCACAGCAGTGAGAGGCCCACAAACTGCAAAAAAAAAAAAAAAACAAGACCAAACTTGAGGGTTTATTTAGGGTTTTCTGTTTGTCCTTTGGGTTTTTTGTTTCATTTTGTTTGGTGCTGTTTCTCCATTTACAGCCAAATCAGTTTTGTGATATTTAAAACTTTTACTGATGTGAAATGGAGGAAAGGAACAGAAAAAAAAAAACTGTTCTTGTCCAAGAGTGGGACATTCCCGGGAAGAAAAGGAAGGTTCCAGTTGTTTCCTAAAATCACCAAAAGCTACAAATAGAAATAGAAGTGTATTTTCCATAAATATTAGTGAAAAGGGCTTAGCCATCTAGACAGGTGACCTTGATTTGTCCCATCTGCCAGAAACCCAATTTGAATCCAACCTCTTTTGTAACTGATGGGTTTTACAATGTTGTACCTGACTCATGGCTGAAATTTTGGAATGGGAACTATGAGGTCCCTGTGTTTGTACATGTTATAGATGTGTGGCATTGCCAAAATTAATTTTTAAAAGAGCTCTGTTTAACTGGCTTAAAGGAGATTAAGCACTTACATAAATACTCATATATAAAAGAAACTGGCCAGGATTAGTCTTGGGTTCATGTGATCTAGGAAATATTCAGTATTGAATTAATATTTTGTATTAAATTTAGCTTAAGCCTGTTGGTTTGATTAATATAATCATGTCTTTAGAGTTATCAACATTAAGTGTAATACTTTTATTGTACCTAGGTTTACTAGAAATCAAATAAGACTTAATTGCTGTTACAAAGTTTGTCAGCAAGAAAAGTAACAATATGACAAAGGTTTTAAGTAAATAAAATAGAGGTAAATGAGGTAAGAGTTTTAGGTAAACTCTATAGGAATAATTATGTTTTGGGAATGTCTATCTAAAATAGTCTCTCTTCTTTTATTTATATATATATATATTTTTTTAAACAATAAAAATTTATTGACTATCTACTAGCCTTACATCACAAGGTATTATGTCATAAGTAGCGTTTGTATATGGAGAAAAATACAATCATTAAAATAAATGCACTGTATTTCTTTTTTTTGAATTTTTGTTTCTCCTTTTATTTATTTATTTATTAGCATCTTTATTAGAGTATAATTGTTTTACATTGTTGTGTTAGTTTCTGCTGTATAACAAAGTGAATCAGCTATATGTATACATATATCTCCATATCCCCTCCCTCTTGCGTCTCCCTCCCACCCTCCCTATCCCACCCCTCTAGGTGGTCACAAAGCACTGAGCTGGTCTCCCTGTGCTAAAAATAGTCTATCTAGATTTTCATAACTTTAAACTAAGTTAAATGAAGAGAATTTATTGACTCTCTGGGTCATTGCAAATAGGATAAAATATTAGAACATTCATTGCTGGGCAGGTCTAAGTTTACCTACCTTTGCCTTCTTGAGGGAGGATGACTAAAGCATAAGTTGTCAATCAGGAAATGCTGGTATGACAGACAGTTTATAATTACTTGCTTCTTGGTTTTCACTAGAGATTAAAGTTTTAAGGTTAAGAATTATAAGGGAAACATTTCAGCATGCAAAGATGTAGGATGTGTGTTTTCAGCAAAGAAGGTATGAGGAATGAAATGCATTTTTGTTAAAGGGGAAAAGGTGTTTCTGTCCTAGAGCTGGTTGTTTCTGAATGGAAAAGAAAGTGAGGAACAGATTAATATGGATATAATATGGATACAGAAAATTGTGGAAGGTTTGTGGAGGAGGAAAACTGAAAGATTTGTGTGCGTGGTCAGGATTGGCTAAAATAAGATTGAACTTAATTTAGAAAATGAATTTTAAATTAGAAAATGAATTTTAAAGGTAAAGTGGTACAAAACCTGAATTTGGTTCTCTAAGAGGACAAAGTTTTCTTAAAATATTGAACTGCTTTTGGTAATTGTGAATTTCTTTAAGTGATCTGTATTTGCCATTGATCTTTTATTATCACTGGTTAAAACTTTTTGATATTTTTGACAAACTTCCCAAAGATCAAATTCTAAATGAAGTTAATTCGACCTCTAGCTAAATTTGAGGTTTTCCAAAGGGTCCCTGGAACACCTCAGATTGTTTTCTTTCTATTGCTGAGAGGAATATTAAACTAATTAGGCTTATTTGGTATATTAAATTATGTGGGAAGCATTATCAAATAAGTGGTGATAAAATTTCTTAGATTGTATCATATGGGTAAACATTAATATACACATTCTAGAAACTATATGGAACTTCTGGGCTTCCCTGGTGGCACAGTGGTTAAGAATCCACCTGCCAAGGCAGGGGACACAAGTTCGAGCCCTGGTCCGGGAAGATCCCACATGCCACGGAGCAACTAAGCCCGTGGGCCACAACTACTGAGCCTGCACTCTATAGCCTGAGAGCCACAGCTACTGAGCCCGTGTTCCACAACTACTGAAGCCTGCACGCCTAGAGCCTGTGCTCTGCAACAAGAGAAGCCACGGCAATGAGAAGCCCATACACTGCAACGAAGAGTACCCCCCGCTTGCTGCAACTAAAGAAAGCCTGCACGCAACAAAGACCCAACACAGCCAAAAATAAAATAAATTAATTAAAATTTATTTTAAAAAACTATATGGAACTCCTAAAATGCTGATGTATCCTGGTAAATGATCAGTCATAATTTTAGTAATTATCTTAAAATGTTTTATGTCACAGCAGTAACCAAGTTTCTTTTCAATTGCATTGAAATCCTGGTTGGTTGATGCCAAAGCAAAAAGGCATCCTTTTAATGGTTAGAGATGATCAATTGGTATTCATGGTTTTACAGTGGCTTTTGAATAACTCTATAACTATTTGTGAAGAAGCGGGGAAGAACGATGAAATCCTTTGTGTGCCAGCATGTGTGCTATTACATCAGGGAAAATAAGAAAATGGAATGAGACTGAGGGTATGTTGCTTCAAATCTTAACTCCTCCGGCTGAGCTCAGGACTTCCCCTCCTTCTAGGGATCAATTAGAAAATCCTGTGTTAGTTTCTGGGGCACAGGGACTTGGTCTGGTATCACAATTTGAGACCCGACAGGGCACCCAATTTGGGCCAGGAGCCACTCCCAGGGCAAGGTAATTTCCATTGCCGTTATCTCATATAGGGGGGCTAAATGCAAATAATCAGCCAGATGGGTTTCTCAGACGTTTTAATTGGAAAGATTGCAACCCTCCTTTATAAGGAGGATCCTCTACACCTGAAGCCCACTTGGCAGTACCCAGCCGAACCAAATTAGGACCCCAATGAGGGAAGAATGCCCTTATTAGAGCACTACTTATTAGTGCATCTTGGCAGGGCTTTGAAAAGGGTAACCAAAGCAAAAGAGTTTGAACAAAATTCAAGAGACTCAAAATAAAAATCCTTTCCAAAAATTCAGAGAGGTCTTATCAGGCCTACAGACATCATCTTAATGCAGATCCTGAAGCCCCCTAAAATATTAGAATGGTAAATTTGACCTTTTTGGGGGGGCAAAGTGCCTCAGATATCAGGTGAAAGTTGCAAAAATTAGATGGTGCACTTGGAATAAATCCTTATCGATTGGTAGATGTTGCTTTTAAAGTGTTCAACAGGGAGCAACAACAGAAGAAAGAAGACTCAAAATGAAACACCACTTTTTGGCAGTGGTATTGGATTCCTGGAAGCTGAGTAACCGAAGAGAGGTAAGCCACTGTTGGGGAAGGAACAATGTGCTTACTGTAAGGAGGAAGAACATTGGAAAACAGATTGCCCTAGGCTGAAACATAAGAAGAAAATAAAAGACAAGAACCTCTCATATGGTAGAAAGAGGAAGATTCTGAAGAATTAAGAGGCCCAGGGGCTCCCTTGGACTTGAGGCAACTAATTCCCCACAGGAGCCCCCAGTAAAATTGACAGTGGAGAATGAGCTGATTAACTTTTTGACAGACTTCACCCTGAAGTTTTTCACCAGAACAGCTTGACAGAGTCCCACCAGAACACACTTTAAGCCTACAGATGGTGTTCATGAAAACTCCAGCAAAGGAAACAGAGCTCTCCCCCACCCCGAAGGTTTACAAAAGGGTAAGACCAGAAGTGTGTGTTAACAGCAGCCCAGGGAAGGCCAAAAACACATGGCCAATAGTAATCCCATTAAAAAGGGATGCTGGGACACCTAATCTAAAACAACATCCTCTGAGGCAAGAGGAGCACTTCTCCCACAGATTGACTTGTCAGTACCAGCCAGTGTATTCCTAGCCAGTGTATTCCTTGTGTGTGCCCCTCCAGGATGTCTACAAAATTGGTGGTATTTGTACTGTTCCTGTGGGTTGAGTGGAGACTGGTATTCTCAAACCTGGCATGGTGGTCACTTTTGCTCCAGTCAATACTACAACTGAACTAAAGTCTGTTGAAATGTACCATGAAGTTTTGAGTAAAGCCCTTCCTGGGGACAATGTGAGTTTCAATGTCAAGGACATATCTGTCAAAGATATTCGTTGTGGCAATGTGGCTGGTGACAGCAAAAATGACCACTGATGGAAGCAGCTGGCTGCACAGCTCAAGAGATTACTTGAACCATCCAGGCCAAATCAGTGCTGGATATGCACCTGTGCTGGATTGTCACACAGCTCACATTGCTTGCAAGTTTGCTGAGCTGAAGAAGATTGATTGTTATGGGGAAAAGCTGGAAGATGGCCCCAAATTCTCGACAACTGGTGATGCTGCCATTGTTGATATGGTTTCTGGCAAGCCCATGTGTGTTGAGAGCTTCTCTGACTATCCTCCTCTGGGCCATTTTTGCAGTTCATGACATGAGCCAGACAGTTGCTGTGGGTGTGAAAGCAGTGGACAAGAAGGCAGCTGAAGCTGGCAAGGTCACCAAGTCTTCCCAGAAATCTCAGAAGTCTAAATGAATATTATCCCCAATACTTGCCACCCTAGTCTTAATCAGTGGTGGAAGAATGGTCTCAGAACTGTTTGTTTTAATTGGTCATTTAAGTTTAATAGTAAAAGACTGGTTAATGATAACAATGCATCATAAAATCTTCAGAAGGAAAGGAGAATGTTTTGGGGACCATTTGTTTTGTGTGTGGCAAAGTTATTAGTTTTTAAAATCAGTACTTAATTGGTTAAAGCCCTCCTTAAGGAAATTATCCCCTGATTTAGATTAAGACATTGGAACTACATTCATCCTGGAGCCCACAGTCAACAGGAAAAACCAAGAAAATGAATAGTAAATTAACTTGGGATAAGGCCTTGCCAGTTGCTCTGATATTGATCAGTGGCTCCTTCTAAGAAGCAAGCTTAAATTAAGCCCTTTTGAAATATTGCATGGTAGGCCATTCCAGGTGTCTGCCCAGGTGAGAGAATCTATAAGTGCTCTAAAAGAACTAGCAGTTGCCAAATACATTAAAACTTTGGGCACTATACTATCCTCTGTTCATGAGTTTGCCTCCAACAAGTCTGCATATCCAACTGAAGTAGATGGTAATTTCATTGCAGCTGGAGAAGGGTTAATCAATTTGTTTAACTTTGTCCAAATAATTACAACAGGAATTTAGTGTACGTGTTGGGAACTGGAACCAACACCCCAAGTTCAATTACAAATTAGAGTGCTAAGGGGTTTCATCAGGTTCAAAAGGTTGTAGCTAAAAAAGGACTGACTAAAGATTATAAGGAATATTTGTCACCTCCATTCAGCAGGAAGTAGCCAGAGTGGTCTTTGTAACTTTTCCCACAAGATTGTGGAATGGACATTGACAGTGCGGAATTGTAACAGGGAAGAATCTTTGTATTCTATTACAAGTTAATCACTAAAGGGATGTTGCATGTAAGCTTAAATATACATAATGGCCCATCTCTGGAACCCTGCCTCCCAGGTAATGAGCATTAAGCTAAGCTACTTTTGTTTAGCTCACAGGAAATATACTGACCAGGCCCACCTGTGAATGACTGCAGGAACACATCCCCTCCAGAGGCTGACCAGAATCAGGAAATATTTTACTTGATTCCATCCCCTTTCAGAAGAAGCCTGAATTCCTGAATTCTAACTCAGGCAAGATGTCTTTTTGGGACGTGAGTCCACTATCTTCTTGGTCTGCTGGCTTTCTAAATAAAGTCATTATTCCTTGCCCCAACAACACATCTCTTGATTTATTGGCCTGTTGTGAAGCAAGCAGTACGAGCTTCCACTCAGTAACAATAACTTTTAATTCTACTATAAAAGATAAAAGTATTAAAAACAATTATAAATTATGTTAATCATACATATCAATAGTATATAATGAGTGAGGAGGAGAGATAAACCTGAGACTTTCTGTATGCAAGTGAAGTTGTTATCAACTTACTTTAAGTTGTTGTCAGCTTACTTTAAGTTGTTATCAGCTTAAAGTAGACTATTATAGCTCTAAGATATTTTAGGTAAGCCCCTATGTGACCACAAAGAGAATACCTATAGAAGTTACACAAAATAAAAAAATTAAAAATCAAAATCTATCAATACCAAAAAAAAAATTCCAATGGGAAGACAAAGGAAGATAGGAAGAGAGAAAAAGAGGGACAAAAGAATCACAAGACAAACAGAAAACAGCTAACAAAATGGCAATAGTAAATCCTTTCCTATTAATAATTACATTAGATGTAAATGGACTAAATTCCCCAATAAGGAGAGTTACTGAACGGATTAAATAAGAAAGATCCAACTTTATGCCATCTGTAAGAAACTCACTTTAGATTTAAGGATACACATAGGCTGAAAATGAAGGAATGGAAAAAGATATTAGCCACTCCTGCTTTGTTTTCTTTTTATTATGAGACACAGACTTTAAGTCAAAAACTGTTTCTAGAGGTAAAGACATTATATAATAAAAGGGTCAATTCAACTGAAAGATATAACAATTCTAAATACATACGTGCTCTGATGTTGAGTACATAAGTACACTGACAAACTGAAAGGAGAAATTGACAATACAATAATAGGAGATGTCAATAAACCCACTTTCAATAATAAATAGAACATCCAGACAGAAAGTCAATAAAGAGCAGAATTGAGCAATGCTGTAGACCAAATGGACCTAACGGATATATACAGAACTTATCATACAACAGCAGAAGAGTACATTTAAAGTGCACATGGAACATACACTAGGATAGGTCACAAGTTAGATAACAAAATAAATCTTGACAAATTTAAGAAGATTAAAATCATACAATGGATCATTTCCTACCACAATGGAATAAAACTAGAAATCAATAGTGGCAAGAAAATGGGAAAATTCACAAATATGTGGAAACTAAATAGCACACTATTTAACAATCACTGGGTAAAAGAGGAAATCAAAAGGGAATTTAAAAAATATCTGCAGACAAAAGAAAATGAAAACACAACTTACCAAAACCTACAGGATGCAGCAGAAGAAGTACCAAAAGGGACTTCTATAGTAATAAAGGCCTACATTAAAAAAGATCTCAAATAATCTAAGTTTATACCTTAAGGAATTATAAAAAGAACAAAATAAACCCAAAGTTAAAATAAGGAAGGAAATAATAAAGATTTAGCAGATTTTTTAAAACTAGAAAAACAATAGAAAAAGTCAACAAAACTTTGATTCTCTGAGTATTGATATTCATTGGACAGTTAGATGAAAATGAATTGTAAATTATTAATGAGTCACAAGACCGATTTCTTGAAAATGGAATAAACATCAACTGTTACTCCTATAATAACTATTACACTATTAAAAGAGGTAAGGCCCCTGGAAAAAAAATTTTGGAAGAGATGGATTTTAGAAAAAAATGAACAATAATGACAAACCCTTAGCTAGATTAAATTAGAAAAAGAGAAAAGACAAAATCAATTGGAAATGACAAAAGAGACATTACAATGGATGCCTCCAAATTTAAAAAGATCATAAGGAACTATTATGAACAATTATATGCCAACAAATTGGATAAGCTACAATAAATTGATAAATTCCTAAAAATGTACAACCTAACAAGAATGAGTCAAGAAGAAATAGAAAGCCTGAACAGACCAATAAAAATATAAGGAGATTGAAGTAGTAATCAAAAGCTTCCCAAAAAAGAAAAGCCCAGGCTCAGTTGGCTTCACTGCTGAATTCTATCAAATATTCAAAGAAGACTTAATGCTAATTTTTCTTAAATTCTTCCAAAAAATAAAAGTAAAAGGAATACTTCCAAATTTATTTTATGAGGTCAGCATTGTCCTGACACTAAAGCCAAAGATATGACAAGAAGAGAAAACTATAAGACAACATCTCTGATGAATATAGATGCAAAAATCCTCAATAAAATACTACCAAACTGAATTCAACTCATCAAGTAGGTTACACACCATGACCAGGTGAGGTTTATTCCTGAGATGAAATGTTGGTTTAACGTATGAAAATCAATCAATATGATATACCATATTATCCAAATAAAGGATAAAAATCACACAATTATCTCAATAGAAGCAGAAAATAGTTTGTTCAACATACATTCACAATAAAAATTCTAAACAAAATAAGAATAGAAGGAACTTTCCTTAACAAAATGAAAGCCATTTAGAAAAGCCCACTGATAGCATCCTAATCAATGGAGAAAAACTGAAAAGCTTTTCCTCTAAGATTGAGTACAGGGCAAGAATCTCCACTTTGCCATTTCTATTTAATATAGTACTGAAGTACTAGTAAGAGCTAGACAAGAAAAAGAAATAAAAGGCCTTCAAATCAGAAAGGAAGAAAATTATCTTTGTTTGTAGATGACATGATCCTATATGTGGAAAACCCTAAAGAGTCCATAAACAAAAACTGTTACAACAAATAAATGAATTCAGTAAAATTGCAGGATACAAAAATCAACATATAAAATCAGTTGTATTTCTTCATGACAACAATGACTAATCTGAAAAGGAAATAAAGAAAGCAATCCCATATACAATAACATCAAAAAGAATAAAACACCTAGGAATAAAATTATCTAAGGAAGTGAAAGATCTGTACACTGAAAACTATAAAACATTAATGAAAGAAAATGAACCAGACACAAATAAATGGAGAAATATCCTGTGTTCATGAATTGAAAGAGTTAATATTGTTAAAATGTCCATACTACCCAAAAAGACCTAGAGACTCATTGTAATCCCTATCAAAATTCCAAAGGTGTTTTCACAGAAATAGAAAAAAAAACAATTTAAAAATTGGTAGAGAACCACAAAAGGCCCTGAATAACAAAAGCAATCTTGAGAAAGAAAAACGAAGTTGAAGACATCACACTTTCTGATCTCAAATTATATTACAAAGCTATAGTAATCAAAACAGTGTGGTACTGGCATAAAAAGAGGCATGTAGACCAATGGAACAGAATAGAGTCCAGAAATAAACCCAAGTACATATGCTCAATTAATTTTTGACAAAGTTGCCCAGAACACACGATGGAGAAAGGATAATCTCTTCAATGAATGGTATTGGGAAAACTGTATATCCACATGCAAAAGACTGAAACTGGGCCCTTTCTTATACCATACACAAAAAACCAACTCAAAGTGGATTAAAGACTTAAATGTGTGACTTGAAAGTAATAAAACCACTAAGAGGGAAGTTTATAGAGATAACCACCTACATTTACAAAGAAGAAGATTTCAAATAAACAACATAAGTTTACCCTCAAGGAACTAGAAAAAAAGAACAAAGCCCAAAGTTAGCAGAAGGAAGAAAATAATAAAGATTAAAAATAAATAAGAAATAGAGAATATTAAAAATTGACAATCTAAAATATGATACAAATGAACTTATTTACAAAATAGAAACAGACTCAAAGACATAGAAAACAAAATTATGGTTACCAAAGGGGAAAGGGTGGGGAGTTTGTGATTAGCAGATACAAACTACCATATATAAAACAGATAAACAACAAATCCTAGTGTATAACACAGGGAAGTATGTTCAATATCTTGCAATAACTATAATGGAAAATAAAATGAAAAAGAGTATATATATAAATCATTTTTGCTGTACACCAGAAACACAACATTGTAAATCAACTATACTCAATTTAGAAAAAGAAAATGTAGTATAATATATACATAAATAGAATATTATTCAGCCTTAAGAAAAGCAGGAAATCCTGCCATTTGCCACAACATGGATGAACCTGGAGGACATTATCCTAAGTGAAATAAGCCAGACACAGAAGTACAAATACTACATAATACCACTTATGTGAAGGATATAAACTAGTCAAACTTACGGAAGCAGAGAGTAGAGTGCTGGTTTCCAGGGTCTGGGGGGAAGATGGAAATGGGGAGATGTTAGTCAAAGTGTATGAAGTTTCAGTTATGCAAAATGAATGATTCTTAGAGATCTACTGTACAACATGGTGCCTAGAGTTAATACTGTATTGTATACTTAAAAATTGTCTAAGTGGTAGATTTTATTTTAGGTGTTTAAGAATAATAACAACAATAATGGTTGTGGTGGTGGTGGTGGTGGTAATAATAGTAGGTAAAGAAGGCAAGATGAAATTTTTGTAGGTATGTTTATTGACATAGATTGTGATGATGGTTTCACAGATGTATCTCCAAACTCATGAAATTGTGTACAGCTATTTGTATGTCAATCATACCTTAATAAAGTGGTTAGAAAGGAATAAAAGAAAAGGGAAAAAGGAAACCTATGAGAATTTGTTACTAGCAGACCTGCACTTAAAGAAATGCTAAAATATCTTCTTCAGACTGAAGGAAAATGACACCAGGTTGAAACAGAGACACTCAGAATAGAATGAAGATTATTGAAAATTATGTCTCTGGATAAATAGAAAAGATAATTTTTTTTCTTTGCTATTTACCTTTTTTATGAGTCACACACTAATTATAGCGAAAAGTATAATGTTCACTTGTGGGATTTATTATCTATTTATAAGTAATAAATATAACAATTGTAATATCAATGAGGGGAGATGTCAAGCATATGAACTTATACAGTTGCAGAGTTTCCATTTTTTACATTAAATGGTATAACACTAGCCATAAGTGTATTGTAAAATGTTTAGAATGTATATTATAACGCATAGAGAAACCTTTGGATATTTAAAATAAAAAACCCAAAGGTAAATTAAGTGATGCTAGAAAATATTCAAATAATCTAAATAAAGGAAGGGAAGGAGGAACAGAGGGAAAAAACAGAGGAGACATGTAGAAAATAAATAATAAGATTGTAAGAAGATGTCCAACCATATAATAACACCATTAAATATTAATGGATAATGAATTTGTATACTTTTAAGACACTAGTTTTGTGGTAATTTGTTAGAGTAGCAATAGGAAAGAAATACAACTTATATCAATGAACAAATTTAAATTGGTAAAAATATTCTTCCCACAAAGGAAAGTCCAGGCCAAGATGACTTCACTGGTGGATTATATCAAATATTTAAATAAGAAATATTAACAATCCTACACAAATATTAGAAAATAGAGGAGGTGGTAACACTTACCAACCCATTTCATGAGGTATTACTCTGATACCACATCACAAGATTATAGAACTACAGAACAATATCCATGATGACCAGAGATGCAAAATTCCAATAACAATTTAGTAAATTGTATCCAATAATATATGAAAAGCATAATTCATTATGGCCAAATGGAATTTATGGCAAGAATTTAAGTTTAGCTAGTTCAAGATGGCACCATAGGAAGATCCTGAAACTCCCTTCTCACTCACACACTGAGTCTACAGCTACATATGGAACAATTTCTTCCTAAAAAGACAAAGTCTGGCTGGGTGATGACTACACATTGGGCAAAGGAAAAGAAAACCACATCAAAACAGGTAGGAGAAGCTGGGACACAATCTTGCCATAAATCCCTCCCCTGGCATAGCAATCCACAACTGGAAGGGAACCGAAATCCCAGAGCTTCTCTCTGAAAAGCAGAGGGTTGAGACCCCATATTAGGCACCCCAAATTTTAAGATGTGCACCTAAGAGACAAGCCCCCCAAACATCTAAATTTGAAAACTAACAGGGCTCACATACTGAGACCCACAAGACAGTAGCAATCTGAGAAACACATCTTAAAGGACACATGCACTCAGACTTATCTGCCCCACGGCCCAACTCAGAGACAGCCAATAGTGCCTAGACTTAAAGTGAAAGAGGCTCACCTACTCATATTGAAACCTCGGCCTGAGGGGCAGGCATTTAATTTAACACACACGTCTAGGAGCCTGCTGGAAAACTCTCCTGGGATGGAGATTGGTGGGTGCCATCTTTGTGCTCTCCCTTTACCATGTTCCAGACTTCACATGCATCTCATGTCCCAATTTTTGGCAACTGACACCCAGGGAATGTCTCTTCATTGCCTGGCTCTGGAGGCCAGGGGAGTTACCTTTTCTGGTACCATGAGACTGTAATAATTTGTGTCACCCACAAAGAAGCTCATACTCTTATTTAGCACCCCAGGTTTTGTGATTATTGCCTGGCTCTGGTGGCCAGTGGGGCTTATGCTCCTGGGTTCCACTGGACTGTAACCAGTGGAAAAAGAGTTCATAAACAGCTACCACCTCCAGGGCACAGCAAGAGACAATAAACCCAAGAGCTTGGTCTTTCTGTGAAAGAGGCCTATTAGCTAATCATCATGACTGTGACCTGAGGGACAGGGTTCTAATTAAACATGCATCTAGAGGCTGACTGTAATCCTCTCCAGAGACCTTGGAGGGCAGGCACTATCTTCACACTCACCTTCTGCCATGCTCCAGAGCACCAGTGTCTCTTGGAGGGGAGCTTTACATGTCTGGTTCCTGGATCTTATGGTTGATGCCCAGAGGATAACCCTTGATTGCTTGGCACTGGTGGCCAAAATGGTTTGCATCCCTGTGTCCCACAGGACTGTAGCAATCAGAGGGACAGTTCTCAACAGGCTACCACCCCAGGGCATTGCACAGACAGCAGAATTAGACACACATACTCCCCCTGTCTTTCTGTGAAGGAGGCCACTTTGCTTGTCCTAGAGCTCCAGACTAAGGATCAGCCTTCAGGTTTGGCCACACTTAGTGGCCTACAGAGCTGCTCTCAAGGAACGTAGATTGTGGATGCCATCTTGGCACTCTCCCTTTGCCTTATTTCAGTTCACTGATATCTCCCAGAAAGGAGCTTATCCACTCATATGGAGCCACAGTTTTTGTGACTGCTGCCTAGGAGACACCTCTAGATTGCCTGGTTTTGGTAGCCAGTGAGGCTAATGCTTGCAGCCCCTCGTGACTGTGGATATAGATAAAGATATAGATATAGATATAGATACACTTTTAAAAGCTACTGCCTGAGGGTCTGTCTTCCAGTCACCCTGAATCCAGATGCTGAGATCCTCCCCTTTGTGACACTAACAAATATTGCCACATCCTCAACTACTGGGAGCTATTACAAATATAATAGACTGATTGGATAAGTACAGATGGTGGAGAGATGAAAAAAGGCTGGGGCAGGAATGAATGAAAAGTTTCATTTCCTACATGAAGCCACTCCTTTAAGACTGGGAGAGGTGGTTGTTTCATCTACTGTAGAGCAACCAACACAGAGTCAAGCAAAATGAAGAAACAGAAAAATATATTCCAAATGCATGCACAAAAGGAAACCTCAGAAAAAAATAACTTAATGAAACATATAAAATTTACCTGATAAAGAGGTCAAAGTAATGGTCATAAAATATACTGGACTGGGTAGAAGAATGGATGAACACAGTGAGAACTTCAACAAAGAGGTGCAAAATATAAGAAAGTACCAAATAAAAGTCACAGAGCTGAAGAATACAACTGAAATGAAAAATACACTAGAGGGGTCCAAGAGAAGACTAGATGAAGCAGAAGCATCAGTCTACTCAAAGACAAGGCAGGGGAACTCATCCAATCAGAGTAGCAAGAAAATTTTTAAAAAAAACAATGTGGGGGCTTCCCTGGTGGCGCAGTGGTTGAGAGTCTGCCTGCCAATGCAGGGGACACGGGTTCGTGCCCCGGTCCAGGAAGATCCCACATGCCGCGGAGCGGCTGGGCCCGTGAGCCATGGCCGCTGAGCCTGCGCGTCCGGAGCCTGTGCTCCACAACAGAAGAGGCCACAGCAGTGAGAGGCCCGCGTACCGCAAAAAAAAAAACAATGTGAAGACAGCTTAAGGGACTTAAAGAACAACATAAAGCAGACTATCATTCACATTATAGGGCCCCCAGAAGGAGAAGCAAAAGAGAGGGGAAGAGGCAGAAATCTTATTTGAAGAAATAACGGCTAAAAACTTTCCTAAATTGGGGAAAGAAACAGAAATCCATATCCAGGAAGCCCAGAAAATTACAAATAAGATGAACCCAAAGAGACCCACATGAAGACACATTATATTTAAAATGACGAAAGTTAAAGACAAGGAGAGAATATTTAAAGCAGCAAGAAAAAGACAACCTGTTACATACAAGGGAACCTCCATAAGGCTATCAGCAGGTTTTACAGTACAAACTTTGCAGGGAAGAAGGGAGTGACACAATATATTCAAAGTGCTGAAAGAAGAAATTTCCAACCAGGAATCTTCTATCCAACAAAGTTATCATTCAGAATTGAAGAAGAGATAGAGTTTTCCAGACAAGCAACAATTAAGGGGTTCATTACCACTAAACCAGACTTACAAGAAATATTAAATGGACTTCTTTAAGTCAAAAAGAAAGAGTGCTAACTAATAACAAGAAAACATATGAAAGTATAAATCTCACTGGTAAAGGTAAAGATATGGTAACTGTAGTGTATTAATCACTTACAAAGCTAGGATTAAAGCTAAAAGACAAAAGTAGTAAAAATAACTATACTATAGTTAGTTAAGGGATACATAAGATAAAAAGATGTAAAATGTGACATCAACAACATAAAATGTGGGGAAGAGAGTAAAAATGTTGAGCTTTAGAATGGAATTAAACTTAAGTTGTTATCAACTTAGAACAGACTCTTATAGATAGGAAACAATGAACAAAATGGCAATAAACACATACTCATGAATAATTACTTTAAATGCAAATGGACTAAATTCTCCAATCAAAAGACATAGAGTGACTGGATAGATCAAGAAAAAGACCCATCTATATGCTTCCTACAAGAGACACACTTTAGATAAAAGGACACAAAAAGACTGAAAGTAAAGGGATGGAAAAAGTTATTCCATGTAAATGGGAAAGAAAAGAAAGCTGGGGTAACAATACTCTATATCAGACAAAATAGACTTTAAAACAAAGACTGTAATAAGAGACTAAGAAGGACACTACATAATGATAAACGGGTCAATCCAACAAGAGGACACAACATTTGTAAACATTTATGCACCTAACATAGGAGCACCTAAATATATAAAACAAATATTAACAGACCTAAAGAGAGAAATAGACTTCAATACGATTATAGTAGGAGACATTAATGCCCCACTTACATCAATATGTAGATCATCCAGAGATTCCTGAGAATCAATCAGGAAACTGGCCTTAAATGATATTTCAGACATGATGGACTTAAAAGATATTTACAAAATATTCCATCTAAAAGCAACAGAATGCACATTCTTCTCAAGTGCACATGGAACATTTCCCAAGATAGATCATATGTTAGGGCATAAAACAAGTCTTTATACATTTAAGAATATTGAAATAATGTCAAAAATCTTTTCTGACCACAGTTGTATGAAACTAGAAATTAATTACATGAAGAAAACTGGAAAATTCACAAATGTGTGGGTATGAAACAACATGCTACTGAATAACCAATGGGTCAAAGAAGAAGTTAAAAGAGAAATAAAAATTACCCAAGATAAATGAAAATGGAAGTGTAACATACCAAAATTTATGGGATGTGGCAAAACTAGATGTAAGAGGGAAGTTCATAGCAAAAAATGCCTGCTTCAAAAAACGAGAAAAGACTCAAACAACAAAACCTTTCACCTCAGGAAACTAGGAAAAGAATGTCCAATGAAGTCCAAAGTTAGTAGAAGGAAGGAAATAAAGATTAGAGAAGAAATAAATGAAATAGAGACTAAAAAGATAATAGAAAGGATAAATGAAAGTAAGAGCTGGTTACATGAAAAGATAAACAAAATTGACAAAACTTAGGTAGACTCACCAAGAAGAAAAGAGAGAGGAATCAAATAAAATCAGAAATGAAAGAGGAGGAGGACCAAGATGGCAGAGGAATAGGAGGACATGGAATTCATCCCTCTCCACAAATGCATCAAGAATACATCTATGGATGGAACAGTTCTCACAGAACACTGGCTGAAAGCAGAAGACCTTGGACACTGGAAAGGATAAGAAAGATCCCCGCATAACCAGGTAGGATGAAAGAAAGAAGGGAAAAAGAAGAGGAGAGGAAGTGGGATGGGATCTGCACTGCTTGGTGGGGAGCTGAAGCAGAGGAGAGGCTTCTACATCCAG
Organism: Hyperoodon ampullatus; assembly: GCF_949752795.1. Classification (NCBI taxonomy): domain Eukaryota; kingdom Metazoa; phylum Chordata; class Mammalia; order Artiodactyla; family Ziphiidae; genus Hyperoodon; species Hyperoodon ampullatus. The sequence continues at coordinate 63,197,632 of NC_136913.1, forward strand.
GGAATCCCCCTCACTGATGGGGAAATCAGTTGGGACAGAAGGGGAGCTTCTGAGGCTGTGGGAGCAGCATGAAATGGCCGGTCTGTGGCAGACAGGACAGAGTGAGACCTACACAGATGGTCCATGCCACAACCCTGCATGCCCCGGACTGGGAAGTGTGTCTGCTGGTGCACACGGGGACTGAGAGGTGGAAAGTGGGGATTGGAGAGCAAACCAGGGTGGAGGACTGCTTTTGGCTGTGAGGAGACAGCCTGAGGGGACGGTAGGGAGGAAATTCTTAACCAGGAATGCTTGTGGAGGAAATCCAGACTGCCATAGAAGCAAGGCACCACTGTTGAGTGATGCACAGGGGTGGAGCCACCATTGCAGCCTCTCTATCCATACGCTGACCCCCTGCCCTGCCAGGTGCTAAGAAAAGCCCCCAGCAGGGTTGACCTCATGCTGGCTGCCAGGCACTAGGGCTGGATCTATTGTGCCCATGGCCTCTGGCTTTCCCACACACCTGTTGCCAACAGGGCAACCCAGGCAGTTGTGCCATCTCTGTTCCCTGTCCTCACTGGGGAAGAACCGAGTACTCCAGGGCAGCCTGGCCCACACGCAGAGGTGAGTCTAAAACCACAGCTGAGACGAGGGGCAGGGCAACTAAGGAACAGGAACAAAAGTCTTCCCATGCAGCTGCACAAGCCACAGATTGAATCCCAATGACCAGCTTGGTAAACACTGCATCTACGGAATATCTGAATGGACAGTGAGTTTTCCCACAAATGAAACTGGTCTAGCTCTAGAAGCTGTGGACTTTGGGGACTAGTACACATGGAAGGTGGGCCAGGACAGAGTCTGAGTTGCCCACACAGTGCCCACAGGGGGACCAGAAACCTACCTAGAGGTTTTGGAGGGCCTCCTGGAGAGGCAGAGGTTGGCTGTGACTCACAGTAGGGGCAAGAACACTGACAGCTGAGACCCAGGAAAATATAATTATTACTATTTTTTGGGGGACTATTGCTTTGATTTTTTTTTATTTTAAGTTTCCATTATTCCCAAGTGATCCATTATATAGTTTTTTTTCCTGCTTTATAACACATTTAATCAGTTATACATATACATATGTTCCCATATCCCCTCCCTTTTGTGTCTCCCTCCCACCCTCCCTATCCCACCCCTCCAGGCGGTCACAAAGCACCGAGCTGATCTCCCTGTGCTATGCGGCTGCTTCCCACTAGCTATCTACCTTATGTTTGGTAGTGTATATATGTCCATGCCGCTCTTTCGCTTTGTCACGGCTTACCCTTCCCCCTCCCCATATCCTCAAGTCCATTCTCTAGTAGGTCTGTGTCTTTATTCCTGTCTTACCCCTATGTTCTTCATGACATTTTTTTCTTAAATTCCATATATATGTGTCAACATACAGTATTTGTCTTTCTCTTTCTGACTTATTTCACTCTGTATGACAGACTCTAGGTCCATCCACCTCATTACAAATAGCTCAATTTCATTTCTTTTTATGGCTGAGTAATATTCCATTGTGTATATGTGCCACATCTTCTTTATCCATTCATCCGATGATGGACACTTAGGTTGTTTCCATCTCCGGGCTATTGTGAATAGGGCTGCTATGAACATTTTGGTACATGACTCTTTTTGAATTATGGTTTTCTCAAGGTATATGCCCAGTAGTGGGATTGCTGGGTCATATGGTAGTTCTATTTGTAGTTTTTTAAGGAACCTCCATACAGTTCTCCATAGTGGCTGTACCAATTCACATTCCCACCAGCAGTGCAAGAGTGTTCCCTTTTTTCCACACCCTCTCCAGCATTTATTGTTTCTAGATTTTTTGATGATGACAATTCTGACTGGTGTGAGATGATATCTCATTGTAGTTTTGATTTGCATTTCTCTAATGAGTAAAGATGTTGAGCATCCTTTCATGTCTTTGTTGGCAGTCTGTATATCTTCTGTGGAGAAATGTCTGTTTAGGTCTTCTGCCCATTTTTGGAATGGGTTGTTTGTTTTTTGTTATTGAGCTGCATGAGCTGCTTATAAATTTTGGAGATTAATCCTCTGTCAGTTGCTTCATTTGCAAATATTTTCTCCCATTCTGAGGGTTGTCTTTTGGTCTTGTTCATGGTTTCCTTTGCTGTGCAAAAGCTTTTAAGGTTCATTAGGTCTCATTTGTTTATTTTTGTCTTTATTTCCATTTCTCTAGGAGGTGGGTCAAAAAGGATCTTGCTGTGATTTATGTCATAGAGTGTTCTGCCTATGTTTTCCTCTAAGAGTTTGATAGTGTCTGGCCTTACATTTAGGTCTTTAATCCATTTTGAGTTTATTTTTGTGTATGGTGTTAGGGAGTGATCTAATCTCATACTTTTACATGTCCGTGTCCAGTTTTCCCAGCACCACTTATTGAAGAGACTGTCCTTTCTCCACTGTACATTCCTGCCTCCTTTATCAAAGATAAGGTGACCATATGTGCGTGGGTTTATCTCTGAGCTTTCTATCCTGTTCCATTGATCTATCTATCTGTTTTTGTGCCAGTACCACACTGTCTTGATTACTGTAGCTTTGTAGTATAGTCTGAAGTCAGGGAGCCTGATTCCTCCAGCTCCATTTTTCGTTCTCAAGATTGCTTTGGCTATTCAGGGTCTTTTGTATTTCCATACAAATTGTGAAATTTTTTGTTCTAGTTCTGTGAAAAATGCCAGTGGTAGTTTGATAGGGATTGCATTGAATCTGTAGATTGCTTTGGGTAGTAGAGTCATTTTAACAGTGTTGATTCTTCCAATCCAAGAACATGGTACATCTCTCCATCTATCTGTATCATCTTTAATTTATTTCATCAGTGTCTTATAATTTTCTGCATACAGGTCTTTTGTCTCCTTAGGTAGGTTTATTCCTAGATATTTTATTCTTTTTGTCGCAATGGCAAATGGGAGTGTTTCCCTGATTTCACTTTCAGATTTTTCATCATTAGTATATAGGAACGACAGAGATTTCGGTGCATTAATTTTGTATCCTGCTACTTTACCAAATTCATTGATTAGCTCTAGTAGTTTTCTGGTAGCATCTTTAGGATTCTCTATGTATAGTATCATGTCATCTGCAAACAGTGACAGCTTTACTTCTTCTTTTCCAATTTGGATTCCTTTTATTTCCTTTTCTTCTCTGATTGCTGTGGCTAAAACTTCCAAAACTATGTTGAATAAGAGTGGTGAGAGTGGGCAACCTTGTCTTGTTCCTGATCTTCGTGGAAATGCTTTCAGTTTTTCACCATTGAGGACGATGCTGGCTGTGGGTTTTTCATATATGGCCTTTATTATGTTGAGGAAAGTTCCCTCTATGCCTACTTTCTGCAGGGTTTTTATCATAAATGGGTGTTGAATTTTGTCGAAAGCTTTCTCTGCATCTATTGAGATGATCATATGGTTTTTCTCCTTCAATTTGTTAATATGGTCTATCACGTTGATTGATTTGCGTATATTGAAGAATCCTTGCATTCCTGGAATAAACCCCACTTGATCATGGTGTATGATCCTTTTAATGTGCTGCTGGATTCTGTTTCTTAGTATTTTGTTGAGGATTTTTGCATCTATGTTCATCAGTGATATTGGCCTCTAGTTTTCTTTCTTTGTGACATTCTTGCCTGGTTTTGGTATCAAGGTGATGGTGGCCTCGTAGAATGAGTTTGGGAGTGTTCCCCCCTCTGCTATATTTTGGAAGAGTTTGAGAAGGATAGGTGTTAGCTCTTCTCTAAATGCTTGATAGAATTCACCTGTGAAGCCATCTGGTCCTGGGCTTTTGTCTGTTGGAAGATTTTTAATCACAGTTTCAATTTCAGTGCTTGTGATTGGTCTGTTCATATTTTCTATTTCTTCCTGATTCAGTCTCGGCAGGTTGTGCATTTCTAAGAATTTGTCCATTTCTTCCAGGTTGTCCATTTCATTGGCATAGAGTTGCTTGTAGTAATCTCTCATGATCTTTTGTATTTCTGCTGTGTCAGTTGTTACTTCTCCTTTTTCATTTCTAATTCTATTGATTTGAGTCTTCTCCCTTTTTTTCTTGATGAGTCTGGCTAATGGTTTATCAATTTTGTTTATCTTCTCAAAGAACCAGCTTTTAGATTTATTGATCTTTGTTATCGTTTCCTTCATTTCTTTTTCATTTATTTCTGATCTGATTTTTATGATTTCTTTCCTTCTGCTAACTTTGGGATGTTTTTGTTCTTCTGTCTCTAATTGCTTTAGGTGCAAGGTTAGGTTGTTTATTCGAAATGTTTCCTGTTTCTTAAGGTAGGATTGTATTGCCATAAACTTCCCTCTTAGAAGAGCTTTTGCTGCATCCCATAGGTTTTGGGTCGTCGTGTCTCCATTGTCATTTGTTTCTAGGTATTTTTTAATTTCCTTTTTGATTTCTTCAGTGATCACTTCATTATTAAGTAGTGTATTGTTTAGCCTCCATGTGTTTGTATTTTTTACAGCTCTTTTCCTGTAATTGATATCTAGTCTCATAGCATTGTGGTCAGAAAAGATACTTGATACAATTTCAATTTTCTTAAATCTACCAAGGCTTGATTTGTGACCCAAGATATGATCTATCCTGGAGAATGTTCCATGAGCACTTGAGAAAAATGTGTATTCTGTTGTTTTTGGATGGAATGTCCTATAAATATCAATTAAGTCCATCTTGTTTAATGTATCATTTAAAGCTTGTGTTTCCTTATTTATTTTCATTTTGGATGAGCTGTCCATTGGTGAAAGTGGGGTGTTAAAGTCCCCTACTATGATTGTGTTACTGTCGATTTCTCCTTTTATGGCTGTTAGTATTTGCTTTGTGTATTGAGGTGCTCCTATATTGGGTGCATAAATATTTACAATTGTTATATCTTCTTCTTGGATCGATCCCTTGATCATTATGTAGTGTCCTTCTTTGTCTCTTCTAGTAGTCTTTATTTTAAAGTCTATTTTGTCTGATATGAGAATTGCTACTCCAGCTTTCTTTTGGTTTCCATTTTCATGGAATATCTTTTTCCATCCCCTCACTTTCAGTCTGTATGTGTCTCTAGGTCTGAAGTGGGTCTCTTGTAGACAGCATATATATGGGTCTTGTTTTTGTGTCCATTCAGCCAATCTGTGTCTTTTGTTGGGAGCATTTAGTCCATTTACATTTAAGGTAATTATCGAGATGTATGTTCCTATTCCCATTTTCTTAATTGTTTTGGGTTCGTTATTGTAGGTCTTTTCCTTCTGTTGTGTTTCTTGCCTAGAGAAGTTCCTTTAGCATTTGTTGTAAAGCTGGTTTGGTGGTGCTGAACTCTCTCAGCTTTTGCTTGTCTTTAAACATTTTAATTTCTCCATCAAATCTGAATGAGATCCTTGCTGGGTAGAGTAATCTTGGTTGCAGGTTTTTCTCCTTCATCACTTTAATTATGTCCTGCCACTCCCTTCTGGCTTGTAGGGTTTCTGCTGAGAGATCAGCTGTTATCCTGATGGGGATTCCCTTGTGTGTTATTTGTTGTTTTTCCCTTGCTGCTTTTAATATGATTTCTTTGTGTTTAATTTTTGACAGTTTGATTAATATGTGTCTTGGCGTATTTCTCCTTGGATTTATCCTGTATGGCACTCTCTGTGCTTCCTGGACCTGATTAACTTTTTCCTTTCCCATATATAGGGAAGTTTTCAACTATAATCTCTTCAAATATTTTCTCAGTCCCTTTCTTTTTCTCTTCTTCTTCTGGAACCCCTATAATTCGAATGTTGGTGCATTTAATGTTGTCCGAGAGGTCTCTGAGACTGTCCTCTGTTCTTTTCATTCTTTTTTCTTTATTCTGCTCTGCAGTAGTTACTTCCACTATTTTATCTTCCAGGTCACTTATCCGTTCTTCTGCCTCAGTTATTCTGCTATTGATCCCATCTAGCTTGTTTTTAATTTCATTTATTGTGTTGTTCATCGTTGCTTGTTTCATGTTTAGTTCTTCTAGGTCCTTGTTAAATGTTTCTTGCATTTTGTCTCTTCTATTTCCAAGATTTTGCATTCTCCTTACTATCATTATTCTGAATTCTTTTTCAGGTAGACTGCCTATTTCCTCTTCATTTCTTAGGTCTGGTGGGTTTTTATCTTGCTCCTTCATCTGCTGTGTGTTTTTCTGTCTTCTCATTTTGTTTATGTTACTGTGTTTGGGGTCTCCTTTTTGCAGGCTGCAGGTTCATAGTTCCCGTTGTTTTTGGTGACTGTCCCCAGTGGTTAAGGCTGGTTCCATGGGTTGTGTAGGCTTCCTGGTGGAAGGGACTAGTGCCTGTGCTCTGGTGGATGAGGCTGGATCTTGTCTTTCTGGTGCGCAGTTCCACATCTGGTGGTGTGTTTTGGGGTGTCTGTGGACTTATTATGATTTTAGGCAGCCTCTCTGCTAATGGGTGGGGTTTTGTTCCTGTCTTGCTAGTTGTTTGGCATAGGGTGTCCAGCACTGTACCTTGCTGGTCGTTGAGTGAAACTGGGTGCTGGTGTTGAGGTGGAGATCTCTGGGAGATTTTTACCATTTGATATTATGTGGAGCTGGGAGGTCTCTTGTGGACCAGTGTCCTGAAGTTGGCTCTCCCACCTCAGAGGCACAGCACTGATTCCTGGCTGCAGCACCAAGAGCGTTTCATCCACACGGCTCAGAATAAAAGGGAGAAAAAGTAGAAAGAAAGAAAGAAAGAAAGGAAGGAAGAAAGGCGGGAGGGATGGAGGAAGGAAGGAAGGAAGGAGGGAAGGAAAGAAAGAAAGAAAGAAAGAAAGAAGATAAAGTAAAATAAAATAAAGTAAGATAAAATAAAATAAAGTTATTAAAATAAAAAATATTTATTAAGAAAAAAATTTTTTTAAATGGACAGATAGAACCCTAGGACAAATGGTGGAAGCAAAGCTATACAGACAAAATCTCACACAAAAACATACACACTCACAAAAAGAGGAAAAAGGGAAAAAAATCATAAATCTTGCTCTCCAAGTCCACCTCCTCAATTTGGGATGATTCGTTGTCTGTTCATGTATTCCACAGATGCAGGGTACATCAAGTTGATTGTGGAGCTTTAATCTGCTGCTTCTGATGCTGCTGGGAGAGATTTCTGGTTTTGGGGAGATTTTTAAATTACTGATTCAGTTTCATTACTAGTAATTGGTTTATTCAGATTTTCTATTTCTTCGTGATTCAGTATTGAAAGTTTATATGTTTCTAGAAATCATCTGTTTCTTCTAGGTTGTCTAATTTGTTGATATATAATTGTTCATAGTATTCTCCTATACTTTGTTCTTCATCTGTGTATGTTGTAATTTCTCCTCTTTCATTTCTGATTTTATTTATTTGGGCTCTCTCTATCTTTTTCCTGGTGAGTCTGGCTAATATTTTGTCAATTTTATCTTTTTGAAGAATTAACTTTTAATTTCATTTATCTATTCTATTGTGTTTTGGGGATTTTTATGTCTCCATTTCATTTATTTCTTCTGTGATCTTTATTATTGTCTTTCTTCCACTAACCTTGGGCTTTGCTTGTTCTTTTTCTAGTTTCTTTAAATATACATTTAGAGTTTTTGCTTGAGATGTTTCTTGTTTCTTGAGGTGGGCCTATATCACTATGATCTTCCCTCATAGAACTGCTTTTGCCTCATCCCATGAATTTTGGAAAGTTATGTTTCCATATTCATTTGTCTCAAGGTAATCTTTTATTTCCTCTTTGGTTTCTTCATTGACTCAATGATTGTTTAGTAGCATGTTATTTAGTCTCCACATGTTTCTGTTTTTTCTAGATTTCTTCTTGCAGTTGATTTCTAGCTTCATGCCATTGTGGTTAGAAAAGATGCTTGACTTGATTGCAAAATTTTTATATTTATTGAGACTTGTTTTTTGGCCTAACATGTGATCTATCCTGCAGAATTTTCCACGTGCACTTGAAAAGTGTGTTTTGCTTCTTTTGGATGGAGTTTGCTATACATATCTATTAAGTGCATGTAATCTAAAGTGGTTTTTTTTTGTTTTGTTTTGTTTTTTGTGGTACACAGGCCTCTCACTGTTGTGTCCTCTCCAGCTGCAGAGCACAAGCTCCGGACACGCAGGCTTAGCAGCCATGACTCACGGGCACAGCCACTCCGCGGTATGTGGGATCCTCCCAGACCAGGACACAAACCCATGTCCCCTGCATCGGCAGGCAGACCCTCAACCACTGTGCCACCAGGGAAGCCCTAAAATGTTTTTTAAGGCCAATGTTTCCTTACTGATTTTCTGCCTGGATGACCCATCCATTGATGTAAGTGGGGCATTAACATCCCCTACTATTATTGTATAGCCATCTATTTCTCACTTTATTTCTGTTAATATTTGCTTTATATATTTATGTGAGCCTATGTTAGGTGCATAAATGTTTACAAATGTTGTGTCCTCTTGTTGGATTGACCCTTTTATCATTATGCAATGTCCTTCTTTGTATTTTATTAGTCTTTGTCTTAAAGTCTATTTTTTTCATATATAAATTGTTGCTACCCCAGCTTTCTTTTATTTTCCATTTACATAGAATATCTTTTTCCAACCCTTCGCTTTCAATCTATGTGTGTCTTTGTATTTTAGATCTATTATGAACCTCTTGTAGGCTGCATATAAATAGGTAGATGGGTCCTTTTTTTTTTTTTCCAGTCAGCCACCTTATACATTTTGATTGGGACATTTAGTCCATTGAATTTAAAGTGATTATTGATAGGTTATTACTTATTGCCATTTTGTTCATTCTTTTCAGTTTTTTTGTAGTTCTCTTTTATTGTCTTCTCTTGGTTTCTTCCTTCTGGTTTGATGGATTCCTTTAGTGTTATGTTTGGATTCTTTTTTCATTATTTTTTGTGTTATCCATTGTAGGTTTTTAGTTTGTGGTTACCATGAGGTTCATATATATTGACCTTTATATATACCTGTGTATTTTAAGCTGATAGTCACTTAAGTTCAAAAGCAATCTAAAAGCATTCCTTTTTAACACCACCCACACGCACACTTTTCATATTCCTGGTGTCATAATTTACTCCATTTTATTTTGTGTGTCTCTTAACTACTTATTGTTAAGTAAATAATCAGATCTTTAAATATCTGATTATATATTTGCCTTTACAGTGAGATTTTTCTTTCATATACTTTCTTATTTCTAGTTGTGGCCTTTTTTTCTGCTTAAGATGATGCTTTAACATTTTTAGTAAGGCCAGTTTACTGGTGATGAACACCTTTAGTTTTTGCTTGTATGGGGAACCATCTATCCTTCTATTCTGAATGATAACTTTGCAGGATAGAGTATTCTAGATTGTAAGGTTTTTTTCCTTTCATCACTCTATATCCTGCTACCCCCTTATGGACTATAAAGTTTCTGCTGAGAAATCAGCTGATAATTTTATAGAGTTTCCCTTGTATGCGATTAATTGTTTTTCTCTTGCTGCCTTTAAGATTTTCTCTTTAACTTTTGCCATTTTAATTATAACATGTCTTGTTGTGAATCTCTTTGAGTTCATCTTGTTTGGGACTCTCTATGCTTCCTGTACCTGGATGTCTATTTCTTTCCCCAGGTTAGGGAAGTTTTCAGCCATTATTCCTTCAAATAGGTTTTCTGTCCCTTTCTCTCTTCTTCTAGGACCACTATAATGTGCATATTGGTATGCCTGATGTTGTCTAAGTGGCTCCTTAAACTCTACTCATTTCAAAAAATTCTTCTTTTTGCTGTTCTGATTGTGTCAATTTCACTATTCTACTTTCCAGATCACTACTCCATTCTTCTGCATCACCTAATCTTCTTTTTATTCCATCCAGTGTATTTTTATATCATTTATTGCATTCTTCACTTCTGATTGGTTCTTTTCTATATTTTCTAAGTATTTGTTGCATTTCTCACTGAGTTCCTCCATTCTTTCCCAAGTTTGGTGAGTATCCTTATAATCATTTCTTTTAACTCTATATGAGTTAAATTACTTATCACCATTTCTGTGGGTTTTCTTCTGGAGTTTATTCTGTTCTTTCATTTGTAACATATTCTTCTGTCTCCTCATTTTGTTTGATTTTTGGTTTTTGCTTCTTTGAATTATGTGAAATATCTAACTCTCCTGGTTTTGAAGAAGTGGGTTTGCATCTGAGTGTCGCCTGTATAGACTGCTTATGTCTGGTGGCTTTGGTAGGTCAGCTTCAGCTGGAGAAACCCTGGCTGGGGTCAGTCCCTAGGGAGCACTGGACCAGAGGTCACCTTGACTGGGTAGCTGGGGCTGGACCTGGAGCCATTGTGGGCTGGGAGTAGTTCAGGGGGACTCAACAATGGCACTCGGGAGTGCTTCTGACCCCAGAGAGGGCTCCAGTAGTTCCCTGCTTGTTCGGCAGGAGCTCTAAAATTAGCACATGGATTTTTTTTCCTGTATAATCTAGGCTCCCTATAACCTTCTGGGAAACTTTTGTTTTTGTTTAATGTGTCCTAATGCAGGTGTGTGCTCAAGCCCCTCAGCTGTATCCCTCCCTACTGTAGTTCATCATGAAGAGGGTAGGATTCTCATGGATACCAAGTCTCTCTGTTTCCTACCCATTCCTGTGTGGTCCTTCTAAGTGAAATAGCTGATTAATCAGCCTTTAGAGCTTCTTCAGGAGAAATTGTTCTATATGTAGATGTAGATTTGGTGTTTCATGGAAGGAAGTAAGCTCAGAGTCTTCCTATGCTGCCATCTTGATCTTCCCCATTTCCTTTAGTTCCTTGAACATTTCTTTGAAGCAATGGTTGCTTTGAAGTCTTTGATGTTAAATATGACATCTGGTCCTGCTCATGGGCAACTTTTGTTATCTACTTTATTTCCTGTTTATGGGTCACATGGTCTTGTTTCTTTGGATGTCTCATAATTTTTTGTCAAAAACTAGACATTTTAAATAATATGTGAGTCATTGGATCCTAACATGTAACCCTCTCCAAGACTTGTTTTTATTGTTTCCTTGGTTTTTGATGTTGTAGTTGTTTGTTTTGTGACTGGGCTATTTTAAAGAAGTCTATTTCCTTGTAGTGTGAAGCTTTTGATGTTTCTCTTCAGAGGGTAAAGTTTCAAGTATATGTATAGTCACCTTGGGATCACAGAGATTTTGGCAGTGCTCTCTTTGACTATCTCTTTCTCTGACCTCTCTTTTAAACTGCTTTATATATTATTATACATCACCTATTAGGCTCCACTAATTCCCAGATGATTGCATTAATGTTTTCAATGTTCTGAGGAATAAATTGCCCATTAGTCTAATCAAATTAAATTCATGAAGTGATAGTTTTTGAAGGCTGTCTTTGGGGTTTGTTCTACTCCAAGGAGGTCTTTTCTTTGCTATATCTTTCTCTGGTTCTCTCTGGTGAACTAACTGGCCTATGGTATATCCTCTTGCTCTTAATTGAGAGGCACTAATTATTTCAAGAATGTTCTTAGACTTGAACTTCCCACACTCTGTTTCAAATAGTCATTTGCTTTGGATAGAAATTTCGTGCCCCCTTTCTTGTGGACTGCCTCCACCCCTGAGAAAACTCTCTGAAAACCTACTATGGGTACTGGGTGGAGTGGTAGTCTGTTGACTTATAGGTTTATTATTTCCCTGGGTGAAACCTCTGACCTATAAAAAAGCTGGGATGGGGGGAAAAGTCAGGGTTCCAGTATACTAGGTCTGCCACACCTGGAGTAGAATCTCCATCCTATCAGTTGGAACTGGGTAAATGAAAGGAGTCCACAAGCTCTTGGCTGCACTCGCCAGGAATTTATTCTTTTCAACTTTGAATTGTAGGGTACAGAAAATGCTGGCAGCCTGCCACTCAAGGTTTCATATGGTAAGCCTTGATTGGGAGCTAGACACAGACTTTACATGCTTCACAAAAAATTTATTTAAAAGGGATCGTAGACCTAAATGTAACATGCAAAGCTATAAAACTTCTAGAAGATAACATAGAAGAAAATCTAAATGATCTTGGGCTTAACAATGACATTTTAAGATACAATATCAAAGGCATGATTCATCAAAGAAAGAAGGGATAAATTGGACGTCATTAAAATGAAAATTTTCTGCTCTGCAAAATATACTCTCAAGAGAATGAGAAGATGAGCCATAGACTAGGAGAAAATACTTACAAAAGATATACCTGATAAAGAACTGTTTTCCAAAATATACAAGAAACTCTTAAAATAATTTAGTAAGAAGAAAATAAACAACCTGATTTTCAAATGGGCAAAAATCTGAACAGATATCTCACCATAGAAGATATACATATGAATAATAAGTTTATGAAAAGATGCTCAACAACGTATGTCATTAAGGAATTGCAAATTAAAACAACAATATCACTACACACCAGTTAGAATGGCTAAAATTCTAAATACTGACTATATCAGATGCTGTCAAGGATGTGGAGCAGGAGGAACTCTCATTCATTGCCAATGGGAATGCAAAATGGTACAGTTATTTTGGAAGAGAATTTGGCAGTTGCTTACAAAACTAAACATAGATTTACCATGACATCCAGCAATCACACTTCTAAACATTTATCCAAATGAATGAAAATTTATGACTGCACAAAAACCTACACATTAATGTATATATCAGCTTCATTAATAGTGGCCAAAAATTGGAAGCAACCAAGATGTTATTTAATAGATGAATGGATAAACTGTGGTTCATCTATAAAATGAAATATTATTCAGGGTTAAAAAGAAATGAGCTATCAAGAGACATGGAGAATTTTGTACCCTTATAATACAATACCCTCTTAACTGTGTCTCTAAATTTTGTGTCTCCCTTCCGCAGTCTTTATTCCACATAGCAAATAAAAAATTATGTTTTGAAGCACACACACACCAAAAAAAAAAAGAGAGACATGGAGAAGAGACATGGAGAAAATTTAAATTTATTTTGCTAAGTGAAACAAACCAGTCTGTTAGTTTTTTTATGAATTAGGATATAGTTTATCTTGGTGAACATTCCATGTACAATTGCAAGGAATATGAATTTGACTGTTCCTGGGTATAGTGTTCTACAAGTGTCAGTTAAGACGATGATTCTAGTATTGTTTATATCTACTTTTATTAACTTCCTAGCTAATTGTTCTATTAATTCTTTTTTTTCATTTAGGTTTAATTGACAAATAACATTAGTTTCAGGTGTACAACATAATGATTAAATATTTGTATACACTGTGAAATGATCACCACAATAAATCTAGATACCCTCAGTCACCATAGAGTTACAAACTATGCAATACAGTATTATTGACTATTTCTTTTACTTTTATAAGAATATTTTATTGTACAGAGAAATACAAACTGCTACACGCTGTCTGACTTATATAAAAAGCCCACTATTCTTTTTTTTTTACTGTGAAAATATAAACCAAAAGGAAATTATATAATAACAGATACAGTAGACTTGAAAGCAAAAGCATTACTAGAAATAAACAAGGGCACTTCATATCAACAGGTCCAATTTACCAGGAAGTTTTAAATTTGTATGCACTTAACTTCAAATTATATAGAGCAACAGAGCAACAAGGAAAAAATAGACAGTCACTATCATTATAGGAGATTTAACACAGCTGTCATTCAAGTATTATTGACTATTGTCACCATGCTGTACATTACATTCCAAAGCCCTGTTTATTTATTTATTTATTTATTTATTTAAACACTCAAGGAACCAATGTTTATTGAACAGGCTTTAAATCAGGAATTTTTATTAGCATTCGTCTGTAGAATAAAATTTAGATTTATACAAGATCATCAATTTTTTCAATGTGTTTTCATTTAATATCTTTATTGGAGTATAATTGCTTTATATTGTTGTGTTAGTTGCTGCTGTATAACAAAGTGAATCAGCTATAGGTATACATATATACCCATAACCGCACCCTCTTGCATCTCTCTCCCTCCCACCCTCCCTATCCCACCCCTCTAGGTGGTCACAAAGCACCTAGCTGATCTCCCTGGGCTATGAGGCTACTTCTCACTCGCTATCTACTTTATATTTGGTAGTGTATATATGTCCATGGCACTCTCACACTTCATCTCAACTTACCCTTCCCCCTCCACGTGTCCTCAAGTCCATTCTCTATGTCTGCGTCTTTATTCCTGTCCTGCCCCTAGATTCCTCAGAAACTTTTTTTTTTTTAGATTCCATAGATATGTGGTAGCATATGGTATTTGTTTTTCTCTTTCTGACTTACTTCATTCTGTATGACAGACTCTAGGTACAACCACCTCACTACAAATAACTCAGTTTCATTTCTTTTTGTGGCTGAATAATATTCCATTCTATATATGTGCCACATCTTTATCTGTTCATCTCTTGATGGACACTTAGGTTGCTTCCATGTCCTGGCTATTGTAAATAGTGTTGCAATGAACATTGTGGTACATGATACTTTTCAAATTATGGTTATCTCAAGGTATATGCCCAGTAGTGGGATTGCTGGGTCATATGGTAGTTCTAGTTGTAGTTTTTTAAGGAACCTCCATACTGTTCTCCATAGTGGCTGTATCAATTTACATTCCCACCAACAGTGCAAGAAGGTTCCCTTTTCTCCACACCCTATCCAGCATTTAGTTTTTGTAGATTTTTTGATGATGGCCATTCTGATAGGCTTGAGGTGATATCTCATTGTAGTTTTGATTTGCACTTCTCTAATGATTAGTGATGTTGAGCATCCTTTCATGTGTTTGTTGGCACTCTGTATATCCTCTTTGGAGAAATGTCTATTTAGGTCTTCTGCCCATTTTTGGATTGGGTTGTTTGTTTTTTTGATATTGAGCTGCATGTGCTGCATGTATATTTTAGTAATTAATCCTTTGTCAATTGCTTCATTTGCAAATATTTTCTCCCATTCTGAGGGTTGTCTTTTGGTCTTGTTTATGGTTTCCTTTGCTTTGCAAAAGCTTTTAAGGTTCATTAGGTCTCATTTGTTTATTTTTGTTTTTATTTCCATTTCTCTAGGAGGTGGGTCAAAAAGGATCTTGCTGTGATTTATGTCATAGAGTGTTCTGCCTATGTTTTCCTCTAAGAATTTGATAGTGTCTGGCCTTACATTTAGGTCTTTAATCCATTTTGAGTTTATTTTTGTGTATGGTGTTAGGGAGTGTTCTAAATTCATTCTTTTACATGTAGATGACCAGTTTTCCCAGCACAACTTATTGAAGAGGCTGTCTTTTCTCCACTGTATATTCTTGCCTCCGTTGTCAAAGATAAGGTGACCATATGTGCATGGGTTTATCTCTAGGCTTTCTATCCTATTCCATTGATCTATATTTCTGTTTTTGTGCCAGTACCATACTGTCTTGATTACTGTAGCTTTGTAGTATAGTCTGAAGTCAGGGAGCCTGATTCCTCCAGTTCCATTTTTCGTACTCAAGATTGCTTTGGCTATTTGGGGTCTTTTGTGTTTCCATACAAATTGTGAAATTTTTTGTTCTAGTTCTGTGAAAAATGTCATTGATAGTTTGATAGGGATTGTATTGAATCTGTAGATTGTTTTGGGTAGTATAGTCATTTTCACAATGTTGATTCTTCCAATCCAAGTACATGGTGTATCTCTCCATCTGTCTTTATCATCTTTAACTTCTGTAATCAGCGTCTTATTGTTTTCTGCATACAGGTCTTTTGTCTCCCTAGGTAGGTTTATTCCTAGGTATTTTATTCGTTTTGCAGTGGTAAATGGCAGTGTTTCCTTAATATTTGTTTCAGATTTTTCATCATTAGTGTGTAAGAATGCAAGAGATTTCTGTGCATTAATTTTGTATCCTGCTGCTTTACAAAATTCATTGATTAGTTCTAGTAGTTTTCTGGTAGCATCTTTAGGATTCTCTATGTATAGTATCACGTCATCTGCAAACTGTGAAAGCTTTACTTTTTCTTTTCCAATTTGGATTCCTTTTATTTCTTTTTCTTCTCTGATTGCTGTGGCTGTAACTTCCAAAACTATGTTGAATAAGAGTGGTGAGAGTGGGCAACCTTGTCTTTTTCCTGATCTTAGTGAAAATGGTTTCAGCTTTTCACCATTGAGAATGATGCTGGCTGTGGGTTTGTCATGTATGGCGTATATTATGTTGAGGTAGTTTTCCTCTATGCCCACTTTTTGGAGAGTTTTTATCATAAATGGGTGTTGAATTTTTTGAAAGCTTTTTCTGCATCTATTGAGATTATTATCTGAATTTTATCCTTCGTCTTGTTAATATGGTGTATCACATGGATTGATTTGCGTATATTGAGGAAGCCTTTCATTCCTGGGATAAACCCTACTTGATCATGGTGTATGATCCTTTTAATATGCTTCTGGATTCTGTTTGCTAGTATTTTGTTGAGGATTTTTGCAGCTATTTTCATCAGTGATATTGGCCTGTAGTTTTCTTTTTTTATGACATGTTTGTCTGGTTTTGGTATCAGGGTGATGGTGCCTTCCTACAATGAGTTTGGGAGTGTTCCTCTCTCTGTTATATTTTGGAAGATTTTGAGAAGGATAGGTGTTAGCTCTTCTTTAAATGTTTGATAGAATTCGCCTGTGAAGCCATCTGGTCCTGGGCTTTTGTTTGTTGGAAGATTTTTAGTCTCAGTTTCAATTTCAGTGCTTGTGATTAGCTGTTTATATTTTCTATTTCTTCCTGGTTCAGTTTCGGAAGGTTGTGCTTTTCTAAGAATTTGTCCATTTTTTCCATGTTGTCCATTTTATTGGCATATAGTTTCTTGTAATATTATCTCATGATACTTTGTATTTCTGCAGTGTCAGTTGTTACTTCTCCTTTTTCATTTCTAATTCTGTTAATTTGAGTCTTCTCCCTTTTTTGTTGATGAGTCTGTGTAATGGTTTATCAATTTTTTTTTATCTTCTCAGAGAACCAGCTTTTAGTTTTATTGATCTTTGCTATTGTTTTCTTCATTTCTGTTTCATTTATTTCTGATCTGATCTTTATGATCTTCCCTTCTGCTAACTTTGGGGAATTTCTGGTCTTCTTTCTCTAATTGCTTTATGTGTAAGGTTAGGTAATTTATCTGAGATGTTTCTTGTTTCTTGAGGTAGGATTGTAATGCTATAAACTTCCCTCTTAGAACTGCATCCCCTTTTGCTGCATCCCGTAGGTTTTGGGTTGTTGTGTTTTCATTGTCATCTGTTTCTGTGTATTTGTTTATTCCTCTTTGATTTCTTTAGTGATCTCTTGGTTATTTAGTAGAATATTGTTTAGCCTCCATGTGTTTGTATATTTTTACAGGTTTTTTCCTCTAATTGGTATGTAGTGTCATAGTGTTTTGGTCGGAAAAGATACTTGATACGATTTCTATTTTTTAAAATTTACCAAGGCTTGATTTCTGACCGAAGACATGTTCTATCCTAGAGAATGTTCCAAGAGCACTTGAGAAGAAAGTGTATTCTGTTGTTTTCGGATGGAATGTCCTATAAATACCAGTTAGGTCCATCGTGTTTAATGTATCATTTAAAGCTTGTGTTTCCTTATTTATTTTCATTTTGGTTGATCTGTCCTTTGGTGAAAGTTGGGTGTTTCATTCCCCCTACTATTATTGTGTTACTGTTGATTTCCCCTATTATGGCTGTTAGCATTTGCCTTATGTATTGAGGTGCTCCTAAGTTAGGTGCATAAATATTTACAATTGTTATATCTTCTTCTTGGTTCAGTACCTTGATCATTATGTAGTGTCCTTCTTTGTCTCTTGTAATAGTCTTTATTTTAAAGTCTATTTTTTTCTGATATGAGAATTGCTACTCCAACTTTCTTTTGATTTCCTTTTGCATGGAATATCTTTTTCCATTCCCTCACTTTCAGTCTGCATGCATCCCTAGTTCTGAAGTAGGTCTTTGTAGACAGCATATATTCGCGTCTTGTTTTTGTATCCATTCATCCAGTCTGTATCTCTCGGTGGGAGCATTTAATCCATTTACATTTAAGGTAGTTATTGATATGTATGTTCCTATTACCATTTTCTTAATTGTTTTGGGTTTGTTATTGTAGGTCTTTTCCTTCTCTTGTGTTTCCTGCCTAGAGAAGTTCCTTTAGCATTTGTTGTAAAGCTGGCTTGATGGTGCTGTGTTCTCTTATCTTTTGCTTGTCTGTAAAGGTTTTAATTTCTCCTTCAAATCTGGCTTTCAACACAGGTCCTTCTGGCTGGTGTGGCTTGTGCCCAAAGGAGACCAAGTTTGGTTCAGAAGCAGAGGAAACTCTATTCTCAGACTGAAGAATGGAGAGGTGTGAGCTCAAGCTCTAGAGCACACGCTCTCCCAACAGGCAGTCTTTCAATGTGTTTTTAACAACTGTTTATTTCTTTCATATAAGGAGAGGGGGAAGCATTGTAGTCATTTATACATTAACACTATAAGTCCTTCCTCACAGATGTTGACATTTAAGTGTCAGGAGACTGGATGTATTACAAGAAAAAAGCATTGGGCTGAAAGACAGACTTAGATGTGTTCACTTATTGATACACTAATCAGCCACACAGCACATCAGAAGCCTACTATGCACAAGGTACTAGGGTTACATAATACTGTAAAGAAGCCTATCATCTGTTATAGAGAAGACATTCATGAAAACATACCATTTCATAACAGTAAAATGAATGCAATAATGACAATATGAATGAAAGAATGGACCAGGAGAAAAGATACCCTGAAACCTACTGAATGGAAAATGCCCATAGTAAAGGTAGTTCTTGGGCAAACCAAAGCCTTATTTATTTTATGACTGGAAATTTGTACTTCCTGATCCCCTTCACCCATTTTCCCCACCCTCTAAACCCCTCCCCTCTGGCAACAACCAATCTGTTCTCTGTATCTATGAGGTTTTTTTTTTAATATATAGAACATTTAAAAAATTTTTGACTGCATTGGGTCTTCATTGCTGTGTGCAGTCTTTCTCTAGCTGTGGTGTGCGTGGGCTACTCTTCATTGTGGTGTGCAGGCTTCTCACTGCAGTGGCTTCTCTTGTTGCAAAGCATAGGCTCTAGGTGGTGCAGGCTTCAGTAGCTGCAGCATGTGGGCTCAGTAGTTGCAGCACACAGACCCTAGAGTCCATGAGCTTCAGTAGTTTGGGCATGCAGTCTTCAGTAGTTGTGGCACACGAACTCAGTAGTTGTGAGTTGTGGTCTCTATAGTGCAGGCTCAGTAGTTGTGGTATATGGGCTTAGTTGCTCCGTGGCATGTGGGATCTTCCTGAACCAGGTATAGAACCCATATCCCCTGCATTGGCAGGTGGATTCTTAACCACTGTGCCACCAGGGAAGTCAGAGGTTCTTGTTTTTTCATTTGTTTGTTCAACTTGTTTTGTTTTTAGATTCCAAATATAAGTGAAATCATATGGTATTTGCCTTCACTGTCTGACTTATCTTGCTTAGCATAATACACACAACATCCACCCATGTCGCATATGGCAATATTTCATTCTTCTTTATGGCTGAGTTGTATTCCATTGTGTGTGTTTGTGTGTGTGTGTGTTTTTTGTATAGTCTATTCAAATTACCTGCCCATATTTTAACTTGAATTGTTTTTTATTGGTTATTCAGTTGTATGAGTTATTTATATATTTTGGATATTAACCCCTTGTTAGATATATGATTTGTAAATATCTTCTCCCTATGTTTAGTAGGTTGCCATTTCATTTTGTTAATGGTTTCCTTCTCTGTGCAGAAGCATTTTAATTTGATGTAGTCCCATTTGTTTATTTTTGCTTTTACTTCCCTTGCCTGGGGAGACATATCCAAGAAATATTGCTATGATTTATGTCAAAATATTCTGTCTATGTTTTCCCCTAGTAGGGTTATGGTTTCTGATCTTACAATTTGGTCTTTAAACTACTTTGAGTTTATTTTTGTATATGGTGTTAGAGAATGTTCTAATTTCATTCTTTTTATATGCAACTGTCCAAATTTCCCAGCACCAATTTCTGAAGATACTGTCTTTTCTCCATGTATATTCTTGCCTCATTTGTCATAGATTAATTGACTATAAGTGCGTGGGTTTATTTCTGGGCTTTCTATCCTGTTCCATTGATCTATGTCTGCTTTTGTGCCAACACCATACTGTTTTGATTACTGTAGCTTTGTAGTATAGTTTAGATTAGGGAGTGTGATGCCTCTCTATTAATTCTTAAGAGTAAAGTATTGAAATCTCCAGATATAATTGTGGATTTGTCTGTCTCCTTGCAGTTCTCTCAGTTCTTGGTTCAGGTATTGTTATGTCTTCTTGGTATAGTGCCATCTTTATCATTATGTAATGTCACTATTTATCCTAGGGATATTTCTTCTTCTGAAGTCTACTTTTTAATATTAATATAGCCATTCCAACTTCCTTTTGATTTGTGTTTGCATAATATAATATTATCTATGTATTTTCATTTGATATGTGTTTCTGGTAGAAAGCATATAGTTGGGTCTCATTTTAATAACTAAACATTTTATGGGACTATACAACTTTCCTATTTTTTCTTGAGTTGGTTTTGTTAAGCCACATTTTTCTAGGAATTCATCTATTTCCTCTAAATTTTCAATCCTATTGACATAAATTGTTAATACTGTTCCTTACTCTTCTGAATCTTTATTCCTTTGTTATGATTTCCCTTTTATATTATTTCATTGTACCTTTTCATCTTGATGAATCTCCCAAATGTTTGTCTCTTTTATTAGTTTTGTAAAACAAACAAATATGGGGTTTTATTGACCTTTATTTTGTCTTTGTTTTCTATTTTATGAATTTATGGTTTGCCTTTAATACCTTCTTCCTTCTACTTCCCCCCTCCCATTTTTTCTTACTATATTCTTAGACTGGATACCTAGCTGTTTAATTTTCACCCCCTCATCTAATATAAATATTTAAGGCTATAAACTTCCCTTAAAACATGCTTTCATCATATCTCATAGGTTTTTTTTTTTTTTTTTGCGGTACGCGGGCCTCTCACTGCCGTGGTCTCTCCCGTTGCGGAGCACAGGCTCCGGATGCGCAGGCTCAGCGGCCATGGCTCACGGGCCCAGCCGCTCCGCGGCATATGGGATCCTCCCAGACCGGGGCACGAACCCGTATCCCCTGCATCGGCAGGCGGACTCTCAACCACTGCGCCACCAGGGAGGCCCCTCATAGGTTTTTATATGTATTATTTTCATTATTTTTAAACATTAAGTATTTTAAGATGTCCCTCATGATTTCTTCTTTGATTCACATGTTTAGAAGTGTGTTCTAAATTATACAATATATGTAGATGTTTTATTTACCTTCTTTATTCATATATAACTTAATTGCAGTGTGGTAAGATAACATGGTTTCTATATACCAATTATTTAAAATTAGTAAATAATTTATGGAGAAGCAATTCTTTTTTGAATTTTACTTTTTAATAAACTCTTTTTTTAGAACAATTCTTGATTTACAGAAAATTGCAAAGATGGTACAGAAATTTTCCATATACTCACATCTAGTTCCCCCTGTGTTAACATCTTTCATTGTTATAGTACATATTTTAGAATTAGTAAACAAAAACTGATACTTTATTATTAACTAAAGCCCATACTTCATGCTGATTTACTCAGTTTTTACCTAATACCTTTTTTTTTTTCTGTTCTAGGATCCCATCTAGAATACTACGTTACATTTAGTGATCATGTCTTCTTAGTCTCTTCTTGGTTGTGACACTTTTGTACCTTATTTTTGATGACCTTGATATTTTGGGAAAGTATTATTCGGGTATTTCGTAGAATGCCCCTTAATTGGTATTTCTCTAGTAACTGGTGTTTTCTCTAATAGTTTTTTTTTTCATGATAAGACAATAGGCTGTATAATTGTTTTTTGGCTTCCAGTTGGATTAGCCAGTGGAGAACCAAAGTAAGAAATCAGAAAGGGATGAGGTTTTGTTTTATATTTCCATGGTTCTCTCCATGTGAGGAACTTGGGCTGACTGTATTCCTCAAATACAGTGCACAACTCCACTAAGAGTGTCTCTGCCTACAGTTCTCAAGTTCTTGTAGCCACTCCCTCTCCTTGTCATTTCTGGAATTAAAAATAATTTCATCTTCACTCTTAGTGTTCCTAAACTCTTTTTTTACCCCTCATGGCTTTCTAATTCCTCACACATATCTTTGAAAACAGTCCCTTTATTAAAACTTTCTTGAATCATGCTAATGAAACTGTGCCATTTATCCCACTGGAACACTGTCTAGTATATTATGAATCAAAATAAGCTTCTCCGGACATTGAGGCAGAACTAACATTTTTTAAATTTATTTTTTATTGAATTATAGTTGAATTACAGTGTTCTCTTAATTACTGCTGTACAACAAAGTGACTCAGTTATACATATATATACATTCTTTTTCATATTCTTTTCCATTATGGTTTATCACAGGATACTGAATATAGTTCCTTGTGCTATGTAGTAGTACCTTGTTATTTATCCATTCTTTGTTTTTTAAGTAACTTTTCTCTTTTTTAAAGAATATTTATTGGGCTTCCCTGGTGGCGCAGTGGTTGAGAGTCCGCCTGCCGATGCAGGGGACACGGGTTTGTGCCCCGATCTGGGAAGATCCCACATGCCGCGGAGCAGCAGGGCCCGTGAGCCATGGCCACTGGGCCTGAGCGTCTGGAGCCTGTGCTCCACAGCGGGAGAGGCCACAGCAGTGAGAGGCCCGCATACCGCTAAAAAAAAAAAAAAAAAAAGAATATTTATTTATTTTATTTTTGGCTGCATTGGGTCTTATCTGCAGTACCTGAGATATTCATTGCAGCATGCGGGATATTTTGTTGCAGCATGTGGGCTCTTCATTGTGGCACACGGGCTCTTCATTGTGGTATGTGGGCTTCTCTCTAGTTGTGGCACAGGGATCTAGAGCACATGGGCCCTGTAGTTGTGGTGCATGGAGTTAGTTGCTCTGTGGCATGTGGAATCTTAGTTCCCTGACCAGGGATCAAATCCGTGTCCCCTGCATTAGAAGGTGGATTCTTAACCACTGGACCACCAGGGAAGTCCCCTATTTATCCATTCTATACATATATCAGTTTGCATCTGCTAATCCCAAACTCCCAATCCAACCCTCTCCCACCCGTCTCTCCCTTGGCAACCACCAGTCTATTCTTTATGTCCCTGATTCAGTTTTTGTTTCATAGATAGGTTCATTTTTGTCATATTTTAGATTCCACATATAAGTAATATCATATGGTATTTGTCTTTCTTTTTCTTACTTCACTTTTATGATAATCTCTAGTTGCATGCATGTTGCTGCAAATGTCATTATATCATTCTTTTTTATGGCTGAGTAATATTCCATTGTATATATGTACCACATCTTCTTTATCCGCGCACCTGTCAATGGGCATTTTGGTTGTTTCCATGTCTTCGCTATTGTGAATAGTGCTGCTATGAACACAGTGGTGCATGTATCTTTTTTTTAATATAAATTTATTTGTATTTATTTTTGGCTGTGTTGTGTCTTCATTGCTGTGCGCAGGCTTTCTCTAGTTGTGGCAAGTGGGGGCTACTCTTCGTTGTGGTGTGCGGGCTTCTCATTGCCATGGCTTCTCTTGTTGTGGAGTACAGGCTCTAAGTGCATGGGCTTCAGTAGTCGTGGTGTGAGGGCTCAGTAGTTGTGGCTCGTGGGCTCTAGAGCACAGGCTCAGTAGTTGTGGTGCACAGGCTTAGTTGCTCCACAGCATGTGGGATCTTCCCGGACCAGGGCTCGAACCTGTGTCCCCTGCATTGGCAGGTGAATTCTTAACCACTGTGCCACCAGGGAAGTCCTGCATGTATCTTTTTGATTTATAGTTTTGTCTGGATATATGCCCAGGAGTGGGATTGCTGGATAAATATGGTAATTCTACTTTTAGTTTTCTGAGGAACCTCCATACTGTTTACCATAGTGGCTGCACCAACTACAGTCCCATCAACACTGTAGGAGTGTTCTTTTTTCTCTACACCTTCTCCAGCACTTATTATTTGTCAACATTTTAATGATGGCCATTCTGACCAGCATGAGGTGGTAGCTCATTGTAGTTTTGATTTGCAATTCTCTAATAATTAACAATGTTGAGCATCTTTTCACATGCCTATTGGCCATCTGTATTTCTTCTTTGGAGAAATGTCTCTTTAGGTCTTTTGCCCATTTTCCGATTGGGTTGTTTGTATTTTTGTGGTTGATTTGTATGAGCTGTTTGTATATTTTGGAAATTAAGCCCTTGTCAGTTTCATTATTTGCAAATATTTTCTCCAATTCTCTAGGTTGTCTTTTTGTTTTGTTTATGGTTTCCTTTGCTGTGCAAAAGCTTGTAAGTTTGATTAGGTCCCATTTGCTTATTTTTATTTTTATTTCTATTGCCTTGGAGACTGACCTAAGAAAACATTTGTATGATATATGTCAGAGAATGTTTTGCCTATGTTCTCTTCTAGTCATTTTATGGTGTCATGTCTAATGTTTAAGTCTATAAGCCCTTCTGTGTTTATTTTTGTGTATGGCTGGAGGGTAGGTTCTAATTTCATTGACTTACATGTGGCTGTCCAACTTTCCCACCAACACTTGAAGAGACTATCTTCTCCCACTGTATATTCTTGCCTCCTTTGTTGAAGGTTAATTGACCATAGGTGTGTAGGTTTATTCCTGAGCTCTCTATTCTCTTCCATTGATCCATATGTTTGTTTTTGTGCCATTACCATGCTGTTTGATTTCTGTAGCTTTGTAGTATTGCTTGAAGTCTGGGATGGTTATGCCTCCTGCTTTGTTCTTTTTCTTCAGGATTGCTTTAGCAATTCTGTGTCTTTTATGGTTCCATATGAATTTTAGGATTATTTATTCTATTTCTGTGAAAAATGTCATGGGTAATTTAATAGGGATCACATTAAATCTGTAGATTGCTTTGGGTAGTATGGTCATTTTAACAATATTAATTCTTCCAGTTGAAGAGCATGGGATATCTTCCTACTTCTTTGAATCATCTTGTTTCCTTTATTAATGTTTTATAGTTCTCATTGTATAAGTCTTTCACCTCCTTGGTCAAGTTTATTCCTCAGTATTTTATTTTTGGAGCTGCAATTTAAAAAGGTATTTGTTTTTACCTTTCCTTTCTGATATTTCATTGTTGGTGTAAAGAAATGCAATCTTTTCTTCTGTATGTTAATCTTGTATTCTGCTACCTTGCTGAATTCGCTGATCAATTCTAGTAGCTTTTGTGTGAAATCTTTAGGGTTTTTGATATATATTATCATATCATCTGCATATAATTAAAATTTCACCTGTTCCCTTCCAACTTGGATATTTTATTTCTTTTTCTTGTCTGATTTCTGTGGCTAGGATTTCCAACACTATGTTGAAGAGAAGTGGTGAGAATGAGCATCCTTGTCTTGTTCCATATTTTAGTGGGAAGGCTTTCAACATTTCAACATTGATTATTATATTGGCTGTGGGTTTGTCATAAATAGCTTTTATTATTTTGAGATATGTTCCCTCTATGCCCACTTTGGTAAGAGTTTTTATCATGAATGGATGTTGGATTTTGTCAAATGCTTTTTCTGCATCTATTAAGATGATCATGTATTTTTTGTCTTTTCTTTTGTTGATGTGATGTATCATGTTGATTGATTTGCGTGTGTTGAACCATCCTTGTGAACTTATGAATCCCACTTGGTTGTGGTGTATGCTCTTTTTTATGTGCTGTTGGATTCAGTTTACTAATATATTGTTGAGAATTTTTGCATCTATATTCATCAAAGATACTGGCCCGTAATTTTCTTTTTTGGTGGTGTTTTTCTCTGGTTTTGGTATCAGGGTGATGGTGGCTTCATAGAATGTCCTTGGGAGTGTTCCCTCTTGTTCAGTTTTCTGGAAGAGTCTGAGAAGTCTTGGTATAAGTTCTCTGTATGTTTGGTAGATGCAGTGGCTCGTGCCCAGTCTTGGGGTTCTCAGCTCAGGCAGGCAGCTCAGGCGTGCACTTGGGACATGTGATGGGAGTGGAGGCAGCTTGCAACGACGACTGGAATTTGGGTGGGTTCATGACCACTCCCAGGGTCTGGGAGGGAGTCAACAGGGGCCCACAACCACTCCTGGTGTCTGAGTGGGAGGTGGCAGGGTCCCACAACTGCTCCTAGCGTCTGGGGAGGCAGCAGTGAAGGCTTGCCACTGCCTCTGGAGCCCATTCAGGCAGTGTCCTGCCCTCTGAGAGTGTACACGGAGGAAAAAGTCTACAATCTGGTCCCACCACTCCCCTCATGCATCCTGCAAACAATGGTGACTGGCCTCAAGGTGGCCCAGGCTTCCTCCGCTTACACACCCAACCACAGTCGCACTGGATTAGAGCCCCCCACCCCACCCCAGTCTGTCTACACACAGCCAACCCCAGTCCTCTCCCGGTTCTGATCTCTGAAGCCTGAGTTCCAGCAACCAGCCCCCACCAGCACTGGTGGACGTGCATGTCAGGCTGCGGAGTGCTGGGCAGCAGCACTGACCACCTGTGCAGTTCTCCCTCTGCTCTGGCTGCAGCAAACTGGCTGCTGCATTCTCCTGAGGCTCTGAAGCTCCACTTCTGTCTTGGCCAATCTCCCTGCCGGTGAGGGGGCGTCCCAGGGCACAGGAACCTTTCCCCTTTTACAGCTCCCTCCCAGGGGCACAGGTCTCATCCTGATTCCTTGCTCGTGTTTTTTTTTTTTTCCTACCCAGTTACATTGAGATTTTCTTGCCTTTTCAGAAGTCTGAGGTCTTCTGCCAGCGTTTAGTAGATATTCTGTGAGAATCACTCCATATGTAGATGTATTTTTGCTGTATTTGTGGGAGAGGATGAGCTTCACGTCATGCTACTCTGCCATCTTGCTCTCTCCCTAGAATCAATTCTTGTAACTATTCCAAGTGTGCTTCAAATGAATTATGTTTTCTGTAACCCTTCAAGGCAGACGTGTTTGTATTTCCACTCCCATTTGGTAAGGCTTGTAATTTGTGTTGTTTAAATTTTCTGTATGCTGTTGATTTGTATATGGGATTTCTCAACAATTGAAAAAGAGCTGTTTAATTCTCTGTTGCTTGGTGGATTTTTCGATTTCTCTGTGGACTTCTATTGCTCTGCATATTTTGAGGCTATTTTTACTTGGAAATGTAATATTTTGTAACATTTTTATGAAAATGATGACCACCATATCCTGTTGGTTAGAAGCAAGAAACAGATCCTGCCCACATTGAAGGCGAGGAGATTACACAGTGTTAAGGACTAGGACAGATCTTTTAGATTTATCCTTACAGTCTCACTTCAACAATAAATATTTGTTGTATTAAACACCACCTGGATAATTTAAGTGGCTTTGAACATTTTAATTTCATTTATGCCCACCCTAAATTACATTGTCATGTATTTGACAAAGTGGACTTTGTCAAATTAAACACTTTTACTTTGAAAAAGGCACTGTTAATAGAAAGACAAGCCACAGACTTGGAAAATCCAATTCCAAATAATCTATCTGACAAAGGACTTGTATCAAGAATATATAAGGAAGTCTAAACACTCAACAGTAAGAAAAAGAACAACCTAATAAGAAGGGGGGGGGCGCAAAAGATTTGAAGAGAGACTGCACCAAAGAAGATATTCAAATGGCAAATAAGCATATGAAAAGATGTTCAAACTCATATGCCATTAGGGCACTGCAAATTAAAACCACAATGAGAAATCACCACACACCCAATGGTTAAAATTTTTAAAAACTTATGATAATGCCAAGTGCTGGTTAAGATGTGGAAGAAGTGGAGCAACTGGAACTCATATTTGTGGTAGGAATGTAAAGTGATACAGAAACTTCAGAAAAGTTTAACACTTACTCTCACTCCTAGGCATTTACCCTATAGAAGTGAACATTTACATTTACACAAAACTGGTACCTGAGAGTTTATAGCAACTTTATTCATAATGGCCTAAACTGGAAATATCTCTCATGTCCTTCAATTAGTGAATGGATTAAAAGCTGGTACATTCATACAGTGACGTACAACAAAAATAATGAATATTGATTTACATAACAATATAGATGATACTTAAATGAATTTTACTAAGTGAAAGAAGCCAGATCAAAAGGTCTACATATTGCATGACTCCATTCATATGACCTTCTGGAAAAGGCAAAGCCATAGGGATGGAGAACAAATAGGTGATTTCCAGGGATTGAGGGAAAGGGGTTTACAACAAAAAGAGCAATCAAGAGAAATTATTAATGCTAAAACCATTCTGTATGGTACTGGAGTGGAAGGATACATGACTCTATACTTGTCAAAACTATAGAACTATACATGATAAGAATGAATTTTAGTGTATGCAAATTAGAAATAAAAATCTCAAAAAAATGGATATTTTTGCCTTCAAATGATGAGAGATTTATAAAAGGAAAGGGCATATTTTGATGCACATTTATGCACCACTGATGGGAATGTTATTTGTACAATATCGAGGACAATTCAACAACACCTTTCAGGTGCCCTAATAATGCTCTCATCAAACTCAGTAATTCCAATTCTAGAAATTTATTCTAAAGAAATAGAGATGCACATAAAGGTTAATGTACAATTATGTTCATTATATTTTAATTTTATAGGCAAAATTGATAATATCCAAAATGTCTGCATCATGGGATCATCCACAGTAAGTCCCCTATATACAAACAAGCTCCATTCCAAGAGCGTGTTCATAAGTCCAATTTGCTCCTAAGTCCAACAAAGTTAGCCTAGGTACCCAACTAACACAATAGGCTATATAGCACTGTACTGTAATAGGTTTATAATACTTTTCACACAAATAATACATAAAAAACAAACACGAAAAATAAAGAAAACATCTTTAATCTTAAAGTACAGTACCTTGAAAAGTACAGTAGTACAGTATAACAGCTGGCATACAGGGGCTGGCATCAAGTGAACAGGCAAGAAGAGTTACTGACTGGAGGGAGAGGAGGTGGGAGACGGTAGAGCTGAAGGATCATCAGCAATAGGTAAGCTTCAATTTTCTTTTTACCTTAATTTAAAAATACTTTTTTAATTTAACATCTTTATTGGAGTATAATTGCTTTACAATGGTGTGTTAGTTTCTGCTTTATAACAAAGTGAATCAGCTATACATATACATATATCTCCATATCTCCTCCCTCTTGCGTCTCCCTCCCATCTTCCCTATCCCACCCCTCTAGGTAGTCACAAAGCACCGAGCTGATCTCCATGTGCTAGGCGGCTGGGTAAGCTTCAGTTTCACTCATTCTGGGCCTGAAATAAAGATACAGTACTACTATGCTCTATACAGTACAGTACAGTAAAGTACACAAAAGCACAACCACTTGTAGAGGATGCATGCACGTGACAATGTATGCCAGACACGTGAACTAACTTACATGACTGGACACGTGAACACACGTTTGCATCTTTGAAAGTTTGCAACTCGAAGGTTCATATGTAGGGGGACTTACTGTAAATGAATTTTGTTAGAACCATGAAATATTATGTGACACTTAATACTGTATTTTTAAATAATGCTAATGATATAGGAGAATGCTTGTTTATTCTCAAATGAGAAAAGTTAGAGAATAACATACACAATGTCAATTTTATTTTTAAACTGTGTTATATACACTTTTTTTAAAGAGTAAAAGGAAATACATGCAAATGTTATGAATTATTTTCTGGGTTATAAGATTATAGGTATTATTTACTTTTTAATTTATACCTTTCCCTTTATTTTTTAACAATGACCACTTGTTACTTTTGTCATCAAAAAGAAAACATTTTTTATTTTCAAGAAAGAAACAAGCCCAGCCTAATGCAGCCAACCCCATGATCTTTTCAGTTGCTATCTTCACTCAGAAGGCCACACTGTTGTCCCCCTGGATGCTTGTTGTTGTCTTGCTCCTTCAGGTACTGGACTCATTGCAGATGAATGAATACCTGCCAAAGTGAGAGACGGAGAGTGGCAGCATCTCTCTAGGAACATGAAACTGCTTAGTTAAACTGGCCTGATCAGCCACAGGCTGATACTGGTATCAATCTCTATGACCTATACAGGGAACAGATGTCTTTAAAAGCTATAATGCCCATCTTATATAATTGGAAGTTTCCCCTCTTCTAAATCTCTTTCTTCTAAGAAATAATCTTTTAAAACTCTTCTCCAAAGCAGCTCCTAATTTTATTTTAGATATTCCATCATTCTCTGGGGAATGACAAAGGTCCAAGTATTGACCTTTCATTGTACTGTTTCCTTATGTCCTATCTGGTGTTTGGGGTTGCGTGAAGCCATTCTGCCCACTATCTCTGGCCCATTCATCCTATTAAAAAGAAAAACAAAAAACTGAGCTATTTGGTACTATTTGTGCTATTTCCTCTGTCCTCAACCCCTTTAACACCCTGTCATTGAACTGGAGAGTTCTTCTAAGTTGCAAACTTCTTTCTGGGTTGTTTTTTTTAATACAGGTCAACAGAAATCTCCACAAGGGCAGACCTACCTAAGAAAAGTGGCTGACAGTGACTCTCACGAGTAACAAAAGTGCAGCACAACAACTTATCTTCACTCTACCTCTAAAAATAACAGGTTCATGAAGCGAGTCTCAGTGCCTTCTCCACTGAGGTAAAGGATTTTATGACCTTTACTTTTCTCTCCTCCCTTCATTCTTAATGGCAATAAGGAGTTAACTCCTATCTTCACTCACAAATATCAGAAATCTCAGGTTTGCTTCCTTCAATCATGTAGGCTTCTAGGTCTAATACCCACTAAAATGTCAATCATTTGTTACTCCATAATGGGATTTCATAGCTTCCCTCTCCTTCCCCTCTGCACTGCACTCCTTCTCTCCTTAAATCCAGAGAGAAACATGGTGTCACTACCAACACTCACTCAATCTTCATTCACTCATTCACAGTAAGGCTCTTCCCAGCTGGGGCCTATTACAGACAGATGGCCTGGGGGAAGGAAGAGAAAATAAACACCTCCTGAAACCCATCAGGGTGGGGCAGGAGATGAAAGGTGGCTAGAGAGAGCAAGGAGTGCACTAGAAGGATTATGAAGAAAGGAGAGGCAAGGCACAGGATAAGGCACCAGAAGATGTGACTAGGGGCGTCCTGAACAATCACTGGGAATATTTGAAAGGTTCAAGACTTTCCACTTCCCCCATACCCTATCTTGCCCATCCCCAAGAGACAAAAAGTAACCTGACACTGTTTACTATTGACCCATAAGATGTGTGTCCTTATATACCATATGTATGCAAATCCTAATCTCTGATGACCAAGTTAGAAAGGAATACAAGCCCTCCTACTGGTATTTCATAATCAGTTGAGACATCAGGAGTAAACCCTGGGGCTGGGGTCCAGTTGCTGGCCGTGGCTACAGTGTCTCCTGTGGCTGCCCCAGGAGATAAAGTGGGAGTTGGTTTCAGGGTGTTCAACATGAGTATTCTCCAACTGCAGAGTAATTATGACAAATTCAACCCCAACCTTAGTATTCATACCTCTTTGGGTTTTAAGAGATGGAAAGAAGTGCTAATGAAAGACAGTGACTCACAGTGGCATATACGTGGGACAGAGAAGTGCCAGTGGAAGGAGAAAGTCATGGCTTTTGTTTGCTTTAATCAGTGATATCTTAGTCATGGGACTGAAGGAAAAAGAATATGAATGCAGGGATTGGGGTTATTTTCAAGTCAATTGACTACCTTCCTTCCATGAAGTTGGGGTCTTATGTTGCTGAAACTCAAACTCATCTCTGGTGGCCTATATTCCAGCATTGGGGTTCTGGCAATTTTTGACTACATGGTGTCCTCTTTATGGGAAGTGATAGTTCATATATATACATAGAGTACAACTTCTGAAAGGAGCCAAGAGGGCCAAGCATGCAATTGAAAAGAGCAACCTGTGGTCTGGAGAGTCTTCAAAAGAGTGATCTATCTATTGAGTCATGCTTTGCAAAGCCGGGATGAAGAGAGGCTGTAGTCATCCTCTGATTTTTTCCTTTTCTTCTCCTTCATGAAATCTTCTACCAGCTCCTCCTGAAGAATAAATATAGAGCAACCCCCACGGGAGGGGATGGGCTGTCTGAGGGCCTGGTCACTCTTTAACACAGTGGCTCTAAACCTTTATTGGAATATTGGCTGATTTGAAGACTATAACAAAAGAAAAACGACTGCATGCAATTTCAGAGGGTTCACAGAGACTCTCTTCCTAAACTTTACCTTCCAAGTCCTAAGGGCCATCTCTTTGCATCAATTTCCAGCCATCTTTCCCAACAGCACAGGGAACATCTACAATATGGCCACCAGACTGGATGTATCCTGACCCTAAATGGCTTTTACAAAGTGGTTTTGTTATTCATCCACTGATGTGGGCTTTCTTTTGTCTACTGTTTATCTATCTTAAAAGCTCAATTAGATAATAGGACTGTGTCTTGTTCTAATCAACACGTGTGTTTTTAAAGTACTGTGCCTGTCTTTTTCAAAGGGCAGTTCTAGTTCACTCCTCAACTCAGAGGCTCAGAAGCCAAAGCACATTATGGGACACAGCCAACAAAAGCCTGTACCATGTAATGAAGTTACTTCAAGGTCAAGGGAAAATTTTAATCCTAAACAAATCTTTTTATCATACTTCCAGATGACCAGCCTTGCTGCTCTTTCAAAGAGTTAGGAGATGGCCACAGAACTCCACCAGTGCTAAGGGCCAGCAGCCTAGCTATCCTTGCCTGGGATTGCTGCTCATTTTCACACATGAAATGCTGACAGACCCAAAAGGGATAAACAGATGGCACACAGCAAAGTGTCGGATATAGAACAAGCACTTAATAAAGGAGGGGATCATTTTAGATGTTCATTCTGCCAGCCAAAACCTCAGTGCAATGGGCAAACCACAGTTTTTGCATCTTCTAGTAATCCCCACCACTCTTCTGAGGCTCATACTACCACCCCACTACATCCTCTCTTCTCTTGCATCTGCACAACTGTCATGTGCCAACCTCCAGATCATTCCTCAGTCACTGAAGCCTATTTTATCTAGCCCACAGTGTTCATTCCTAGCCCAGCTTTTACTATAATCCTGGGTCACTTCAGTATCCAGGTAAACAACCATCTGACATCCTACCATCACAGGTATCTTGATCACTCCAATTTTAAAATTTTAATATTCCAAAGTTCAGCCTCTGATACAGGTCCTATCATTCTAGTTTTCCAACTACTCAGCACCCATCTTGATTGCACTAAGGCCTCTTTTTCTTTACAGACTCTGAGCTTCCTTCCATATACAGTCTGGATCCTCAAATCCATTTCTGTGTAACTCCTCTCTTGCTAGCTGTCCATCCCTCAATCAATCAGGATCAGTTCCAGGCAACCAAATGTTACTTGTAACAATGGCCCAAGACCACTTTATATTTTCCTGAGTCTATTATCAAGTTTCAAACTAGCTGTTCACTTTGATATGTCATAAGCTCTCCAATCCAGCCTTTTGGCCTGGATATTCCTTAGACTCTTATCTCCATAATCCTGTCCCTGGTCAGCTTCCTCTCTATCATCCACCTCTCCAATTACAAATCTTCAACACCCTTATCAGGTACTCTTCCTAACTCTTATTCTTATCACTATGCCCCAGTGAAGAGGTAACTCCTTTCATCTAAGGCTAACCCTCCACTTGTGTTCTAAGAGCCAAAAGTTATCATCTCTCTCCCACATGTACAATGCCTCCCTTTTCCCTGCCCTGTAGTCTGTGAGCACGCTCAATTTTCTCCTACATTAAAAGGGAGCTTTTATGACTCACTGTAGGGCCCTGATGGAATTGGTTAACTTGTATTCTAGTTTTTACATCTTCTAACAGAAAGAAGGCTTCTCATGAAGCAATAATGATTAATCACACTAAATAAGAAAAAGGAAGTATGAGCCTGTTGAGTGGTGAACATAATCTGGAGGCCTACCTGTTAATGTAGGTAAGGGGATAGCTGAGGTATAGTTGAAAGGGGAAAACTGTGAATACCAGCCACAGGAGCAAACCCCAGACTGTGAGGATGAAGTTTCTGATCAATGATCACTCTGGTCCTACCCAAGGAGCAACTGGCAGCAAGTGTAGTAGTGGCAGCAGCAACAATGCAACATCTGCAAGTAGCCAAGACTAAAATACAGGCATAGAAACAGAGTATTTCATGGAAAACACAATATTAAGTATGACATATATGTGGCACTTGTGCTGCTACTCCCCTTCTCCCACCCCCAGCAAACAACACTAATTAGTTATAATCCTCTTTCATACTGAGCTGAGATCTGGCTTCAGAATCCTTTTTATAAAACATAATCAAGACAGGTACTATCAATCAATTGGAGATGGTACTTGAGATGAAGTATATTTGCTATTTTTGCACTACACAGAAAAGTCCTTGGCAAAAGAATTAGAAGATAGGAGTAAGCTTCAGGAGAAAGCATACTGAAGACAGCTTGGACGTTGTAGGCAACTGGCGGGGACAAGCTGAGCCCATGGAGATCACAGAGCAGGCGCCCAATTAATGTCTGTTGATGATTCATTTTTTCATTCAACAAACATTTAATGAGGCCTACAATGTGCACCGGATTAGGCACTGCGAATACAAAGATGAATAAGGCACTGTCCTTGCCCGTTAGGAATTTAGAGTCTGGTAGACGAGAGCCATAGACACGGACAATGATAATACAACCTGATAAGTGCTAGGACACTTAGCAGGTTGTATTATATCCATCCGAGTAGGATTTCTTCAGGTTGCTGTTGGATCCATGAAGTCCTCCCAGCCACCAGGGCCTGCTGTTGTTTCTGTCACGCGGTGAATGTCCCAAGAACTAACAATGATACCTGCAATTTATAGCGTGCTTATAACATACACTTTACAATATCCTCATGAAAACCCTGCAAATTAATTATTATAATAGATGAAGAAATTGAGGTTCAATGAGGTTTAGTAACATGCCTTAGATCACACAGTTACTAAGTAGTTGAGCCAGGTTTCAAATCCAGTTTTGACCAATTCCAAAGCATTTTACTACATTTTTTAGGATACTTTTATTCAGTTTGGGTACTGTACAAATTTTCAACAACTTTATATTTGGAAATAAGAGCAAATGCAATAGATTAGTGATCAGGGCATGGACAAAAGTCATCTGTAAAAGTCATCTGTTTTCCCAACCTATTTGGCAGAGGGAAAAAAAAGGCAGAGAAGTGACTTCACACTAGCATGCCATTGAAAACCTTGAGGTCAGTTAGTTTTACTTTCTTTTGCAAACCCCAACATCCTTATTGACAATATAAAATATAAGTACCTCTAGTTAACTATCTTCTTTTAATCCTCGTCAAGGTCAACATCATTATCTGCAGCAACTACAGTTCATATAGCATTTAGCATATTCCACACCAGTTCCAAGCAATTTACAGAAATAATCCCATTAAATACTTACATTCCCACCCTCACTCATCATTGCAAAAAGATATTATCAATTCTGTTTTACATAAGAAGTACCAGAGAGGTGAAAAACCGTGCTCAAAACCACATTGGTAAGTGTGAGACTCGATTTGAGTCCAAGGCCCAAACTGTCACTGTACTGCTTTGCTGTCCTGCTCAGGGCTTCCTGTCCCAAACCTTCTTCCCCCTACTGCCCTCCAGGATGGCTAGTGACATAAGGTCCACTGAAAATACATAAGGTCTACTTAAACATAATCTCCTATTAATCATTGCAGTCACAGAAAGCCATTCTCTGAATCCCCAGGGTCACCACTCTGAGCCTTAAGGGGAGAATTTCCCAAATATTCTGTTTATATTGCTTTGAGAAAAGAGAAAATAAACACTGGATATATTTAGATTTTTAATTATTGAATGTATTTTTTTACCAAGAGATATAACCATAAACATTTAAAAATTCCTAAGCAAAATAAAGCAATTGAGACAATAACTAAGGCCATTTCTTCCCTGAGTGGGTTTTAAATATACAAGCCTCCATTTTTGGTAAAAAATACTTTGAGACATATATGACAGTGAGATTAGCCCTGCTATTGATGAGAAGGACCAGGAACTTAGTAATACTATGAGAAGTCTGCAGCTGTTCAGATGTCTTCCCGAGAGTCAACATTTCATATATGGCTGCCCCCAAACCAAAGAAACTTGCAAAATCTGTGCAGCAAAGCCCTAGTTTGGAAGGAACATCTTTAGATGTTCACCCATCTAAAGAACACATGAGGATCTTTCATGAAGGCCAGGGGTGGGGATGGGGGATACACACTTGCCGAAGTCTGAAAGCCTAAATTTTCCCATGTTCTAATTATATCTGTATTTTGTATAAACCCTTATTTGAGAGGTTATCCCCTCTTCTTCACTCCCACTCCTTCTAGCCTTAGATCACTTATCATCTTAACTACTACAGTATCCTTCTAACTGATCTCCCTGTCCAGATTTGAAAATCTTCCATACTACCAGAGTGACCACCAAAAGCATCTCCTTAAAACACTCGAAATCCAAATTTCATGGCACATTTCGAATCTAATTTCATGAACTACTTGTAGTTTCCCAATTCATCATTCTATTTCTAATTCCCATACCTTTGCTTAGAAGGTACTTCCCTCTGTTTTCTGCCTAGTCAACCTTTACTTTTTTAAACAATCAACTGAAGCATCGGTTCCTCCAACCTCTGCATCTCCAGACTCAGTCAAATTATTTCTCTTCTGAACCCCATAGTATCTTGTACATACCTCCATTGTAGAGCATACCATACTGTTGTAAGTATCTGTGTATATGTCGAACTCTCTCACTAGACTGAGAACTCCTTGAGGGCAGGAATCATGTCTAATTCATCTCCATATCCCCATCACCAAGCACAATGCCTGGCAGCACAAAACGCAGCAGAAAGAAGCTGAAGATGCAGGAGAGAGAACAATAAAGCAATATTCTTGAACTGAGGCATAATACAAATATGATGAATGAGTTGAAGCTATAGAAAAATATATTTCAGCTCAGTATTGCATAGAGCTCTTGAAAGAAGAGATAAGTTAACTCAGGGAGGAGTTCCCCATCACTAAGTACACTTACTTGGAGGCAAAAAGACCATTTGTTGGGTATATTATAAAAGGACTTGAATTAGGGTCAAATTAAAATAAGCTGTTTTAGATATGAGATTTTTTTTTTTTAAGGTCCTTCTATCCTTGAGGTTCTAAATCTACAACCTATGCTATAATCAAAAGAGCCATCACTCTGAGCCCATGTCACAGTGAATGGTGGCTCCCAGAGTTGTGGACAACTGTTGAGGCTTCATCTCATTCCTATCCATTAGCAGACTGATTGTACAACATAACTCATTTTCCGGTGGCCTGATTCCCTGGTGACCCTTGAACCTGGAGCAGGAAATACTTTAAGTGCTTTAAAGGCCACCAAGTAGAACCTCATGACCCCAAATATCTTCCACAACCTGCTACCTGAAGCCTTACATTTCTTCCATAAACCTTTAGTGCTTTTGATCAGTTTGTTCAAATGCCACTTAATCTAAAATGGCGAGCTCGCACCAATCAAGTGTATACTATAGGATGGATAAAAACAGTACAACCTTCTGCACCTCATGAAATCATCTAGCCTCACCTTCCCCTCTACCCAACACAAATCAAAGAATACCTACAAAATATCCTGATTTTTAATTCTGGTACTGTTTCTTCAACTGCAAAATATGGACATTGTATTGAATAGTCTCTCAGATCCCTTTTACCCCAGAGAAATATATGTTCCTCACCTATAAAACAGACAAGTGGAATCGGTTCTTCCAACTTCACCAGAGTTTTATAAGGGTCAAATAAAACTATGTTTCTGAAAGGCTTCTAAATGATAAACTGCGATACAAATGTAAGGAATTACTATTGCAAATTAAGATATATAGGAGGGGAGCGGTGAAAGAAATATGCTCTGCCATTAATGAGATTAGTTACCTGAGCAAACTTATTCTACCTCTCTGGGATGCCTCAGAGGGTTGTGATGATTAAATGGGAACATGTGAAGTAGACACACAACAAAAATCAGTTTCATCTGCCCTGACTGAGACAGAATCTCAGTTATAAATGTGACCTTAAAGTGCATGTAATCCAACTTTCACTCCATGCAGGGAGATTCTCAAATTCCACTAGGTTATTATTTCCAAGAGTATTTTCATCTTTGGACATTCTTGACTGTTACTCCATTAACTAGAACTGCCTTTACACAACAAAACCAACTATCCCTGACTTCAGATCAGCAAGCTCTCCATTTTGGAGCTGTCTCCCACAATCTAAACAGCTCTAATTCCTACAATGCTTCTCATAGGATCTAAGTTCAAATCTCTCTGTGTATCCTGGATGTTCTCCTTTAGCTCCCTCTCAGAGAGTTGCTCTTAAAAATTGAAACAAAACCGTCAAGTGGAACAGGATTCTTACCTCTCTGAAACTCTAAACTTTTGTAGTGAAAACACAACCAGTTAGCTCTATATTGGAGGGTTTGAAGGTCTTCAATGGGTACATATGCTATAAACAATAAGCAGAGTCCCCAAAAGCTTGCAGGATGGAAGAAGCACTTCGAAATGGGAAAGGGGAGTGTCAAAGGGATGTTGACAGTATTAAAAACAAATGGCTTACTACATAATTTCCCCTAATATTAGCAACCACCTCTGTACTTATGCAGAACAGGGATATGGAACATTATAAATAATGCAGGCTCTTGGGCCTTGTGGAAGAAATGGTAACATCATATTCAAAAATAATACGTTTTGGGCCTCCCTGGTGGCGCAGTGGTTGAGAGTCCGCCTGCCGATGCAGGGGATACGGGTTCGTGCCCCGGTCTGGGAGGATCCCATATGCCGCGGAGCGGCTGGGCCCGTGAGCCATGGCTGCTGAGCCTGCGCATCCGGAGCCTGTGCTCCGCAACGGGAGAGGCCACAACAGTGAGAGGCCCGCGTATCACAAAAAAAAAAAAAAAAAAAAAAAAAAAAAAAAAAAAAAAAAAAAAAAAAAAAAAAAAAATAATACGTTTTATATGACCTTTTATACTAATAGAGTCTAGTCTATGCAGATGACACCTTCTGTACTTTTCCCACCAGAATCTCAGTTCCTAAGACATCTGCCTACTTCTTCCAGAAACTAGTAAAAAAAATATTGAAAATAATAAGTGGAAAAGACAAGCACACAATAATGAAGACCTGAATAAAAGGAGAAACATACCACATTCATGTATGAGAAAATTATAAAGATGACAGCTCTCCAAAAATTATTCTATAATTCAATGCCATTCCAACTGTAACTCCAATGGTATTTGTGGTGAGAACTTGACATGTTCTTTCTAAAGGGCTCCTGGAAGAACAAGTATGTGAAAATAAAGAAATTTTTAAAAAAACGAATGAGGGTCTTTCCCTACTAGATAAAGTTGTTATTTAAAACTAGACATGTAGGAACATACAGCAGTCACATTGTCTAATCACAATGCAATAAAATCATATATACATGTACACATTTCATTATATGTATATATTTCAACATATATAATATACTTCATATATATATGAAATATGTGCTCAAACCAGAAAACCTCAACATGAAGCATCACAGTAAATAACAATTGGGTCAAAAAGGAAATGTAAATTACAATCAAGCCAATTTAGCAAGTAAAAAAGGAACACTATAACATAAAGCCAATACTATACATAGCCTTATGTTCTCTTATTATAAGGTAATGAAAAATAATTACTTTCAGTAAAGATAACAAACAAAATGAGAGTCAAACAAAGGAGAAGAAAAGGGGACAGAAAGAATATGTGAATAAGTAATAGCCCAAAACTTGCCAAATTTGATGAGAAAATATTAATCTATACATGCAAGATCAATGTATGCCCAAAAGGATAGACACTCAAATCTAGACTTATGACTGACTTCAGAATCTTGAATACAGCAAAAGAAAAACAACTCATCATGTACAATGGATCCTCAGTAAGTTATAGCTGACTTCTCATCATAAACCATGGAGACCAAAAAACAGTGGGTGATATATTCAAACTGCAGAAGGAAAAAGAATGTAAACTGAGAATTCTATGTTCAGCAAAACTATCCTTGATAAATTAAGAATTATAACATTACCAGATAAACAAAAATTAAAATAATTCAGTGCGAGCACACATGCCATCTACAAGAGACAGAATCAAGTCTTTCAGGCAGAAATGAAAAGACAGTAACTCACATGCACATGAAAAATAAAGAGCACCAATAAGGTAACTCCATAAATAAATATAACAGACAAAAAAAATCTGTATTGGGCTTCCCTGGTGGCGCAGTGGTTGAGAGTCCGCCTGCCGATGCAGGGGACACGGGTTCGTGCCCCGGTCTGGGAAGATCCCACATGCCGCAGAGCGGCTAGGCCCGTGAGCCATGGCTGCTGGGCCTGCATGTCCAGAGCCTGTGCTCCGCAACGGGAGAGGCCACAGCAGTGAGAAGCCCACGTAATGCAAAAAAAAAAAAAAAAAAAAAAAAAAAAAAAAAAAAAAAAAAAATCTGTATTTATTTGTAACACTTTTCTTCTCATTTCTGACTTAAAGACAATAGCATAAAGGAATAACTAGAAAATTGTGTTGATATGCTTACATCATGTACAGATGTAATTTACATAATAATAACATCACAAAGGAAAAGAGAGGGAACAAAGACATAGTAGAACAAATTGTATACACAATTGAAATTAAGTTGGTATTAATCTGAAATCAATTCTTTTAAGGTAAGTTGTTAATTGAAAGATCAGAGCAACCATGAGAAAAACAACTCAAAAAATATAATAAAAGAAAAAAGGGAATTTAAATGGTACAAGAAAATGCTTAAAATATTTAACAAAAATAAAAGAAGGTAGTAATACAGGAACAGAGGAACTAAAAGACATAAGACTCATCGAAAACAAGTAGCAAAACAGACATCAATCCTACCTTGTCAGTAATTATATTAAAGATAAAAAAATTTTTAAATAATGCAATCAAAAGACAGAGCTTGGAAAAACAGATTTAAAAAATATAATCTACCTATATCTTATCTACAAGACACAGTTTAAATTCAAAGACACAAAAAGTTTACAAGTAAAAGAATAGAAAAAGACGTACCAGGCAAAAACACTAACCAAAAGAGAGCTGGAGTTAGCTATACTAATAAAACACACAATTAAGAAAAGATTATTACTAGACATGAATAAGGATATTTTATTACAATCAAAGGATCAATCCATCAGGAAAGTATAATTATAAACATACATGTACCTAACAACATAGCACCAAAAATAAGGAGAAAATGGTAGAAACAGAAAAAGATAATTCAGCAATAAGTTTCAGTAATAGAACTAGGTAGAAGATCTACAAGAAAAGAGAAGACCTGAACAACTCTATAAATAACCACTTGATCTATTAAACATCTACAAAACATCCACACAACTGCAGAATACACATTATTCTCAAATGTGTTCCATGTTCTCACATGGAACATTCTCCAGAATAGACTAGATGCTAAGAAATGAAACGAGTCTCAACAAACTTAAGAGAATTGAAATAATACGAAGTATGTTCTCCCATGATGAAATTATAAATCAATAACAGAATGAAATTTGGGAAATTCACAAATATGTGCATATTAAACAACAAACTCCTAAATAACCAATGGGTCAAAGAAGAAATCACGAATTAGAATTTATTTTGAATGAAAATCTAAACAACATATAAAAAGATATATAACTCAATTCCAGTGAACATAGGATTAGAATAGACATTTCTCCAAAGAAATACAAATGGCCAGTCAGCATATGAAAAGTTGCTCAACACAGATACATTAGGCAAAACCATGAGATACAAGAAACAAATGACCCTTGAACAACATGGGCTGGAACTGCGTGGGTCCACTCACAGGTGGATTTATTTTTCAATAGTAAAAACTGCAGTACTACACAATCTGTGCATATGCAGAACCTCGGATAGGAGGAACTGCATGTATGGAAGGCTGAGTATAAGTTACACGTGGATTTTCCACTGTGAGGAGGATGAGCACCCCCAACCCCCTGTGTTGTTTAAGAGTCAACTGTACTTAACATCTACTAGGATGGCTATTATAAAAGATAGAAAATAAGTGAGAGTGGAGTTAAATTAACATCCTCATAAATTTCTTGGTGAGAATGTAAAATGCTGCAGTTACTTTAGCATTTGTCAATTACTCAAAACATTAAATGCAGAGTTGCCATATTACAAAGCAACTAAAATGCTAAGTAGATACCCAAGGAAATGAAAATATGTCCATACAAAACCTGAAATGTCCTTCAACATTATGCCAGCATCAAACTGTCCAATCTGTGTAGGCATAACCCATAAACATATAACAAAGATTAGAGATAAAATAAAATACCACATGGAGATTAGTCTTACCACTGAAATATTTTCATCCAATAGGACATGTAAGCTTTCCAGTGACACCATGAAGTCAAAAGATGATCCCGTAATACAGCTGGGCTAAATAATGATCTAGCAGAGAAGTAGCAGAGGCAAGACTGTAAAGAACAGTCACTAAAGAACCTCAAAAACAGAAAAGTACCACATTTGACCACAGGTGGTGAAAAATCTTAGCAGGACCACATCTATAATACAAAGGGATTGCTGAGCCAACAACTAGACATTTATTTTTAGTAACAGATAGGAAAATATGACAATTCAGTACCAATACAAGGCAGTAAAAAAGCCAAAATTTTCTTAATGGTGGAAAAAGCCTAAGACCTACCAAATATATTTCAGTCACCTTGGTGACTATGGTTTAGATTAATGCTATTCAATGAATAACGACAACAGACAGAAACAATGACCACTCACCATGATAAAATTCTGGGACACATTTGTTGATCACATGATTAAATTAACATTGGCAGTATAACAAATCACGGATCTATGGTTTCATAATACAGCAAGTAACAGGCCCTCCAGAACCACTCAGTCCATGGTTGGCAGATCCTAATACCTAACGTTTTGCTAATTAACAAAATTACAGGCAGTCAACTGGAGGAGCAAAGAAAGGCTAAATGGTTAACAATATTAGAATACCCCAATCTAAATAGCAACACTGAACTAAAAGTAAACAATGAAAAGTTCTCCATGTAAAGCAGTATAACGTACTGAGCAACCTAGGTGACAATACTAAAGCACACCACCAAAACAAATTTTGCCATGACAAAAGAGCAAAAATTTTTGAAACCAAGTGAGATGCAGCTCAAAGTACTGTTTAACAAACAATAGTGGTTGCTAGAGAACACCAGCAAAATTAAACCACCACTCATCACTGCATTATACATATGCATGCTAGATAATTTTTAAAATAATTTGGAAAACAGAGCACAATTATAACCAATAATACATTAACACATACTATGCTTTTTGGTATCCATATCAGATTATCACAGAGCATGTGCTTACTAGGGCAATGTTATGTTTGACAAAAGTCAGCTGAAGTTACTGCAACAATAGTACAATAAAAGTATATCAAATAACAACAGTTGGAAATTTCGGAATAGCACATTAAGTCTTTAACAATACACTCCCTCAGGCAATTTTTTCATATATGGTGTAATGTACTCCAGTGAGGTCAACTGGTTTTAGGAGAAACACGGTCCTTGTTATCTGATATAAAGACATCATCCATGTGTTTTTAATTTGCTAGTGAAATTTTTAAATTGCTAGTGATAAACCAGAACAAAGCTAATAAGTAGGAATATCAAATTAAACCAATTATACATCAGCACTACACTATACTGCACACAAACACCAATGTCAAATTTTATAAGCCAGAACCTGTAACTGGGCAAAATCAAGAAATGAAACAAACACCCTTGAAAGTCCTCAAATATATTTTTGGCTCACTGCACAGTCATCAGGTTACTGTACTCTCAATCAGAACCGTACTTGTGATGCAAGCAATGCAATATCACTCAAAAGGGTGACACGTTGTGGACTGATGCGGTACTAGAGTCTTGGGGGGAAAAAACTTTGTGTCCACAAGGTGGCAACAAACCT
The DNA here is from genome assembly GCF_949752795.1 of Hyperoodon ampullatus. Classification (NCBI taxonomy): domain Eukaryota; kingdom Metazoa; phylum Chordata; class Mammalia; order Artiodactyla; family Ziphiidae; genus Hyperoodon; species Hyperoodon ampullatus. The sequence continues at coordinate 63,241,651 of NC_136913.1, forward strand.
TAAAATATTTCCTGACAAGGGGCACAAAACCCTCCATAAATTTGGAGGCAAGACACCTAAAATTAAAGAAAAACAGCCACTGTAATATACGTAATGATTACACTGACCTACTTTAAAAATGTCACACACCTCAGTGAATGTGGAGATAAAGTTAATGATATTACAAGCAAATAAACAGCTTTTATCAACACTAAAATATTTTTTGCTCTTTAGTACTATTAGACTGTGATGTTAATGGAAGTTTCCATTAACAAACTTCCATTTCTGGAAGAGACTGAAGAGACCAAATTTCTGTGAGAGTGATGAACCTAACATATCCAAAAGGCATCATATTATGGGTAAATTGAGTAACAGCTTCCGTTATGTTTCCTCTTTGTCCGCTAAACTATGCAAAATCTGGATGAACTTTTCTTGGAGTTTTTATGAGTTTTTACCTCACTCCTATCATGTTATGGAGGATCTGCAGTAATTGGCAAGACTACTACTTTACATATCACATGATCAAAGTGATCTATAAACAAGAAAATCACACTAGATGATATACATGCCATATATAACCTACAATTGTTGACAATCTCAATGTCCTCAAAAACCTTACATTATTGTTGTCTTACCATCACTGGAGCATTTACATTTAGAGTAATAATCCCTGAAGGGAAATATGCAACCAATACCACTAATACAAGCTGTGGAAAATTTCCACAATCATTGCTAATTGTTCTCAGAAACGCACAAACTTTGGCGGTATACTGTAAATGGTTGAATAAGACACTAAATGTACCAGTAAATAGCCTTATTAATACCTTTAACAACCAAAAAACACAACTATTGGGCCTTAAAACCCTATTACTCTTTAAAAGTATTTAAATGTCTAACAATAAAAGACACTCAACAACAACCCTGAAATATATTAGTGACTCAAAATGGAGGAACCAGATTGTAATGTTACTGGAAAATTGGGGAGCCATTTCTGATCTGCAGTGATTTCGCAAAGGGTGCTGCCCTGTGGACAAATGAGGTACAACATAAAAGCTAACATAGTGGCTATCTTGTATCCACAAGATGGCGCCAAATTCCTACCAATCTCAATATTTGATTATGTAGCAGAGGTATTAAACTGCACTGCTGATGACACTAATTTCCTACATTCACATGAACATCAAACCGTCTAAATTCCCAAAGGATAATGATGCATGCCCCAATTGGATACAAGTTCGGATTAGCTCCAACTTCTCTACAGTTCAGTTACAAATGTGAAAACACCCATTACAACCTATGAAAACGCCACACTATTACCTCAGATTTAATAGGCAGTGGAATTAATAATGAAACAATGGCCATAAAATATTGGAGCCCAGAGAATGACGCATATATTTACGACTCAATTTACCTACGTATACTTTGGCCTGTCAAAAACCAAACTTAGAATGCAAGCTCGTCACCTGTTAAATAGCAGTGTGGGTAAATTTAGTACAGGGCATCACCTAACTCTGAGACAGTGCCAAGTCTAACATTTAGAAATATGCCCGGATAAACACATGCTATCAGTGCGTTAGAGAGTGGTATTGTAAAATTATTTGCAAATGATAATGGTGATAAATCAAATACGTTCATGAAACGTTCAGCATAAAGGACCAAGAGCAGACACACAGTTTAATTAAAAATGTTTCGCCACCAAATGCCTTTATTACTGACTTGCTGGCTTCCAACGCTGCAAGCAGTGCATTACTAAGAGTAATTTTCTTAAAATTCATCTAATAGCTTATAAAAGACAACACTGTAAAGACAAATGAAATATACATAAGATCCACGGTAATGGGTCTTTTGCCCAAAACACGGCACCAAATTCGTCAAGGCTCGTGAAAGATATGATTGGCAGTGGGATCCTACTTAACGTTGCCAAATATTCAGACAAAATTGACTCCCTAAAAAAGTAAATAGGCACCTAAGGATACCTAGCAAACTTTCTGTTTTAAAAAGCCTTACTGTATTGGTATAGAATCAAGGGATCCTAATGAAATGCAGAGACCCTGCAGACGTTGACTTGTAATGTCACCTCTGCAGAGGCAAAGCAGAGTGGACAATTGGGGAACTCCACTGCAAGCCTCTGGCAGCGTCAACGAATAAAAAGTAGGTGACTGACGTTATAGGTATATGACAGTAGTAACGCTACTTAATGTAAAGACACAAACATGGAAGAGTATAGCTATCCAGGTTTGCAGTATTATCTGCCACAAAGTGATGACAAGACCAAACTTCCCATAGAAAACTGACATCCACTAGCAAATGGCTACAGTATTGCACTACAAATTCCAATTAGTGGCTCAATATTTCAAAGGTGGATGCCAAACCTGTGACTTTATTGGACAACTTGATTGCATTGCCTGTTTGCACAAGATGGAAGCAGCCCAGGTAAATTAATATTGCACCTAAAAAACAGTGACTGGTTTATCATACACGTAAGCATGAATATACAGTTACTAGAAATAAAGGACCTTAAGATACAATGAGTTGTTCAATAAGCAGCAAAATTTTACTAAAATTTTTACTAGGTCTAAACTTTGGAACACAGTGCTCTGCACCAGAGATTTCCAAAGGAGAAGTCATGCAATTACATTTGATTTTCTTGCTAATTTGTCCATAGAGAAACCAAAATTGGAAGTTCATTACAACCATATCATGGGAAGATTTGCTGAGCTTAAGCTGCCAATTGGGTGTTACATTCCATCTGAAGAATCAATTACACTAGAAAAATAGAGTAGCACCGTGTCTAAGACGTTTATCCTGTCTCAGGACAGCCAATTCTCCAGCAGTGGCTGTGTGCAATGCAACAAAGCATTTACAGGAGCATACTTAGGAGACAGACAACTAGAAGAGGAGTTAGGCGCTTATATTCTTTCAAAGAACCAACTATTTTAAAGGCATTTCTTAAAAACTAAGAAAGCTCACCTGCACTACCAATGTAGGGAATTGTCCGAATAACCTTAACTTAATGAAAATTCAAGTAACATGTCCTAGGCAGTAGAATGCTTGAAAGGAATAGTAATGTCTACTAATAGTATTAAAAGAAGTTATATGGGAAAATACAACCCAGCCCATCGGGGGATATTTGAGGACCACAAAGTCCCAGAACCCCAGGTGGCTAGGACAAAAAGTGCTAGCAGTATACAACAACTTCTTGTCCACTTACAGGAAAACTGCCCTTAAAGCCAATGAGTGGAGAATCTATTGCAAACATGATTCCCAAAGAGCAGGGGGGCACTACGGGTGACAAAATTATATTAGAATATTTTCAGATAGCAAGTTCATTGAAGATAGGCACTATTACTAACTAGGCATTAAAGAATTTCACCACCTAAAAGATTGTTGCATATTTGCTGACAGCGATGGCAAACTCCCATCTGAAGTTTTGCTTCCTAGTTCACTTTCAGGGACACTTTGACCAATGCTGTCATTAGGCAATTCTGATTTCTTAGTACTGGGGGTGCATGATGTGAGGCACTTCACAATATGCTGAGAGGTTCTAGAAAAGGGCCTTTGTATGGATGGGGTCTAGGACAAACTATAAGGAGACCTACACTTCTAGTTCACACACTCCAGTGCAACGTAGAGAGGGAGCAGCAAAGGTGAACTAACCTTAACTTCCAACGATGAGAGATCTTTGGTGCCGCTGCATGGGACTCCTTCAAATCAATAAAACAGCCAAGCAGGGAAGTATATTCATGAGTCCCACCCATACTCCAAGGACACATTAAAAAGTATTTATTCCCCCCCTCTTGTGGAAAGCATGCCCAGTTTGTAGTTCCCACATGTATAAAACCATATGCTTTTCACTTAAAAATGCCTTTTTTTTTGTGCTGGAATCTGAAACTGATGATTCAGAAGCTGGTTTTATTCCCATCTCTGCCAGTATGTCACTTTTAAAGGTTGAAATAAACAATCTTTCCTTTCTTGACTGCTCTTAATATGCGTTTGAGATGTGAACCAGGAAGTGCAAAGGAAGCTCAGAAACTATAAGCACAGAAAGCAACTCATCCAAAGGATGGGTAACTCAATACAGGGTAATAAATGCAAAGTGCACTGGCTATTCTGGCAGTGATCAAAGATTGCCTATATCAATGTAGGCATCACAAAGCTCTATGGGCTAAGTATACCATAAACAAAAGGCATCAGGCTCATTCCTCCTCCCGATGAAAGCAGGGGTCATCTTTGTTCTCTTCATTGCAAACCTGTTCCAGATTATTCTTGAGGTCAATATCCACAACCATCCTTCTGGTTAAAAACCATCTCACTAAGAGTGGCATGGACATATATACACTACCAAACATAAAATAGATAGCTAGTGGGAAGCAGCCACATAGCACAGGGAAATCAGCTTTGTGCCTGGTGACCACCTAGAGGGGTGAGATAGGGAGGGTGGGAGGGAGGCAGACACAAGAGGGAAGAGATATGGGAACATATGTATATGTATAACTGATTCACTTTGTTATAAAGCAGAAACTAACACACCATTGTAAAGCACTCCAATAAAGATGTTAAAAATAAATAAACAAACAAACAAAAAACCATCTCACTACATCCTTCAACATGTGCTCTGGTCCTAACATAAGGTATGGGATTTCTTAAATCTTTTATTTTGGAGTTTCATCTAAGACCTCCTAACTCTAGAGCACATGCTGAACTACTGCACTTAGTTAAAAGGCTGTAAGGGCAGTGAGTTCCTGAGATGAACACCAAGAGCTCATCATAGCAGCATCTGTCTGGACAGCCTTCTGGCCCTGATAAGCAGAAGCCAGTAAAAAGTACAGCTAAGCCAAAGACATCCCATCCCAAAGGACAGCTAGAATTTCAGCAATACTATGATTGGAGACCCCTCAGGAGACCCAGAACCTTGTCTACCATGGTGTACTATTCCTTGGGGAACAAATGTTGCGTGTTCTTCCTATTGTCCTATAGAGGAACTCTCATCTTTGAAGAATACTGGCTTCCTGTATTACGTGAACATAGTTCCAGTAGCAACTAAAACTCCTCAGTAGGTTAACTTCTCTTAACCTTATCCTCAAGTGTAAAACATGCAAACTAGGAAGTGCTTCAAGTCAAATTACTGAATCAGATGGCCTACAATCTAATGTCTGTAGTTATGTATGTTGCTCAACTATCCTGTACTTACCAGACAGGAAGGTTCTTTGAGGCATGTCGAAATCCACAGAAAATCTTTAAGATCTTAACACACTCGATTATCCATCGTAGTCCCGCCACCCCTCTCCCATTAACCCCCAAATTGAACAGTGATAAATACTCAGGAAACACTGGTAGGACAGAGGCTGGCCCATCAATCCCACAGGCATGAGAAGCCAGGGAAAGAGTGGAGAGGATTCTTGGATGTAATAAAGGCATCTCAAATTGGAACTTTCTATATAAAGACGATGGTCCCTGGACTCCATTTTCAACATATTGAGCAGCTTGGGAGTGAAAGAGAGAAGAGGCAGAAGAATAATTTTTTTCAAACTCACTGCTAATAACTACAGTGCCTGCTTCATAGGGTTGTGTAATAGAGCTGCAGCCATACCCAACTGAGGGCACCTGATAGGTAACAAAATACTGTGTCCCCTGATTCTTACAGGATATGCATCCTTCCCTCCATGCTGCCCCAAATACCTCCTCTGCTGCTCATCAGCTTGACACCACATCCCCATTCCACAGGAAACCATCCCTTCCCTGCTGCTTTCGTGGCCTAAATGACAGCCAAAGTGGTCCCTCTCCCAGTGCTTGAGGTTACCCAGAGCATAAACAATCGCTGGGCTCCAAAACACACAGAACCAGGATGGGCATTAAGGGGGCAGAGGTGAGGCTGAGCCCTGCCAAGGAGATGGGGTGATGTGAAGATAGCTCCTGAGATCACATGTCTTCTTGGACTGATGCTTGATTTCTTCAAAGCACTATGCAGGCTTTCTTCTTTGAAACCGATTCCAGATGGATCTTCCATCCCTTCCCTTCTTCCATTCTTGCCCCAAGCCCTCAGGCCCTCACCCCTACCTATCTCCCTTACCTAATAACTCTCAAACAGAACTCCTAATAGCATCAACCTGTATGACAGGAAATGCTGACTATCCCACACCTTACTCCCTACTTCCCTCTTAATTGTTTCTTAATAGATGGGAAGCCAAGACTCTAAAATCCCTTAAATACCAAAAGCAAAAGTACTAGAAGGGCTCATGCAGTTTGCTTGAGTTTTCAATCTATCCTGGGCCAGACAAGCCACCCACACCCAACCCATGGATCTCAGTGTTCACACACAGAAACTGATAGGGCCTAATCAGGCAATTAGTCTATTCAGCTCTAATACTCTATAGAATATGGATTTGTATTCCCTCTCTTAACCACACACCTCTTTCCTTGAGGCTCGGGAGGGGCACTGTCCACCCCAGGACAGCTCTGGTGTTAGCAGTGGCCCCAAAGAACTCAATCTCAAACATCTTCTGAGATGCACCAGTTCTTCTGATGCAGCAGCAGGTTGTCAACCATGGCAAAGTCTAATAACGCCAAGTGAGTCTTCATCCTACCACCCTGCTCCTTGGACCTAAAGGCACCTCCCAGATTCTCCCTCAAGCTATGTTACAGTTTGGTGTGAGGGAACATTAGGCATCCAACAGCAGGGTAAGTGTAAGTTATTACAGTTCCTGATATTTGGCATTCCTTGGTGGCCAGGGTAAAATAAGTGACTTCCTAGACAGACTAAACTAACTCATAGGCACTGTGAAATGAGAGCTCACTAGTGATATGGTACAAGGCTAAAGATTAATGGGGGTAAACCTACGAAGGACTCCCTAAATTGCCCTGCCCACCCTCTTAGTAGGTCAGTTCAAAATCCCTCCTGTTGTGAACACTCATTTACTTAACAGTCAAGCTGCTACCAAACTAGCTCAGTCACCTGGGGTTAAAGTCTCATAGGCAGAAGCAGGGAGGTAAGGCACAGAGAATAAGCTAGAGTCTAAAAACAGAAGCCTTCAACAAGTAAGCCCACCACACACAACCACCATTGTAAAGGTAAAAGGAGAAGTCTTAAAATGAGACAAATGAAAGACACCAAGAGGCACCAAGGGGCACATAACTCATTCTTCAGTGACTCCACAAAGCCCCTCACTTGTCTGGCTCAACACGGACCCCAAAAAGCCAGCACACCACTATAGCTGAATCACTGATGCTCCCGAGCTCCCAGGAGACAATGATGCCCAGAGACCATGATCCCTACACCCCATACCCCATTTATATTCCAAAAGAAGGATAAATGACCCCACACTCACCCCCATCTGCTTTGCTGAGAATTTTATGAGAATTTATTTATTGTATAAGCCTGCCAGCTTTCCCAGCCAGGTGGTTAAACTCTGAATATGAAGGGTTGGAGAAGGTGGAGGTGAGAAGGATTGAAAAAAAAAAAAAAAAAAGAGTATTAGACTCAGATAAATGAAAGGGGGCAAGAAGGAATAACTGCATATGCCAGGGGAAGGAGAATGAAACAGCAATCTATGAGGGACCTTGATGTAGGGGCTAAGAGTGTAGACCCTGCAGTATGATCACCTGGGTACAAATCCCTGCTTTGCAAATGACTTGCTGTGTGACCCTTGACAGGTCATCTAGACTGTGTAAGCTGTAATTACCCCATCTGTAAAATTTGGATAAGACTACTCACAGAACCTAAAGGAAAGGGTTACTGTATTAAATGCTTTAATACATGAACAGTATCTAACACACAGGAATTACCCAATAAATGTTAGTTGCTTCTGAATCTGGGTTCCAGCAATCTGGGTCTATCAGTCACTTTGCTTCGCTGTTTCAGCCCTGACACAGGGATGCTATTCTCACTAGGGCCATGTGGCCAGGTAAGTAACTGTGCCTGGTCTAAGGACTTGCGCACATTACAACTGAAGTGACTCACACGTACATGAATTAAGTATATTTAACTTCAACCTGAAAAAACTTGTGAGCTAGAAATTCAGAAACTTCAAGGCCAAGTCAAGGCTGAAGGCCAATAAATAGAAAGAAAGCTTCTCAATCCCAAAGGAGTCCCTGGAAAAGGAGTAAAGCCTGACTTTCAAAAGGGCTGTAGTTAACAGTGGAGATGCAGGTCTGACACCCAAAGCCCACCCTCCTCCTACCCTGTCGAAGCAGGTCTCTGTCAGGGCAGTGAGCACTAGTAGCCCCAACAACTGCCACAGAAGTGTCTTTGAAGAACAGACGGTGATCAATTCTCCCTCTGTGCACGGCTGTTTTCTTTCCTATTAAAAAAGAAAACTTATTGAGAAAAAACTGTCCTGTTGGGGAAGGCTAACTGCACTTCAGTTGAATTGAAGGTTTAACTGCTGAGAAACCACATGTATCCCTTAGACAAATATATAAGTGCATATGGGTCATCGTTCCCAAGCAAATATGGGGAAATTTTCACAGGTGTGAAGGTTAGCCATGCTTCTCTTCCTTTGAGAAATGTGAGTTAACTGAATCCCAAACAATTCAAAGCTTTCCTTGGAATGTAAAATGCCACAAACGGCAGAGCCTTCAAATTCAAACTGTAACTTAAAAAGCATTCTGATCTTGTTAAAATTATCTTCTCTCCAATTCACACTCTGATTATCTGTACAATGTACATATGCACACCAATTATAATTTACTTATCAGAGGATGTGGCGAAGAGCACATCTGCAAGGCCCATGGTAGGTAATAATCAATAGGAACACAGACAGAGATATTCAGTTTAGGCACAGCAAAGCTGTTTTTAATGGATTTTCTTTAAAACCAACCAACTGGACTATGCATTATAGTTTATAAATTACTCTGTAGTTTAAAGGAATAAAACTTTCCCCCTGACAGAAAGGCAGCCCTTGTCCCAATAACATGAAAGATAATGAGATGAAATGATTGCTCACCTGACTTAACTCAGCAATCCTCCGTGGACGAGACGGAAAGTCAAATGGAGGCTGAAGACCTGAAGATAGAGGAGCCTGAATTTCCAAAGTTGAACCTGGACAGAAACATCTGGGGTAAAACAGTTGACTTGATAGCAGGTTGGCTCCCAGGAATCTCTCTGTCCTGGTAGCCAGATAAAGGAACCAAAAGGCAGATCTCTACTTGGGAAATCAATTGAGTAATTTGGAATAAGTCTCATTCTAAAGTGCTTCTTCAGGGTGGTGGGGGAGGGATAAATTGGGAGATTGGGATTGACATATACACACTACTATATATAAAATAGAGAACTAATAAGGACCTACTGCACAGCACAGGGAACTCTACTCAATACTCTTGTAATGGCCTATATGGAAAAAGAATCTAAAAAAGAGTGGATATATGCATATGTATAATTGATTCACTTTGCTGTACACCTGAAGCTAACACAACATTGTAAATCAACTATACTCCAATAATTTTTTTTTAAATGCTTCTTCCATGGAGTGTGGTTAAATTACAAAAACATGTGTATAATAAAGGTTGTTAGGATGGAGACATCACAAGAAGAAATACCAGAGAGGTCAAGGGTAATTAAGAAAGTCCAAAGATGACACTGTAGTATCCTGGGGCAATTAAGAGCTTAGGCTCTTCCATCATAAGATATGGGTTCTAAAAGGGAGTCTACAATTTACTGTCTGGCCATGCTTGGATGAGTTTTGAACTTCTCTTGGTTTGATAACCTGTCTTTGAAATGTAATAAAAATGATACTAACACCAGAGTTGGTGAGATTATTACATCAAGTAGAAGCAATTAGAACAATTCTAGGTTTGGCTATCTCTAAAATGAACCAAACTTGGGAGGAAATGGCCTGTATTAAAAGGTCTTTTCTGTATGGTTCATTGTGTGTTTGAAAACCAGATGTGGTCATATACAGGTGTTCTATTAGAAAGGTACCCCAGTTAATCCTAACACACCTATCCTATATACTCTTCTGATTGCCTCTACTTTGCTGGTCCAGCACTTAAACTTAAAAAAAAGGGCAAATCTTAAAGAGTTCCTGATCTTCCTAGGAGCACAGTTACCCCGGGACATTGAAAAGGACCTCAATTTACCTCCAACTAAAGCATCATTGATAAAGATAATGAGAGAGAACCTACAGAGCAGAGACTCTGGGGATGAACTGCTTGAATCGCTCTGTGACATTTCGGGAGCAATGTTACTGAGTTTAACTGAACTCAATTACAGCAGCTGAAAAAAACAAGGGATAATATTAGAATTTACTTCCTGACCATTAAAACTGAGTCAAAGCACACATAGAACAGTGTGTAACACTTACTATGTGCTCAGTTAATGTGAACTATTGTTATCAAAAGACTATTATAAAAGAAAAAGGATATTGTATAAAACCGACTGCTGTCTGTAATAGAACAAATAGATATGATTAAGAGGTATTTAAATGAGAAGGAATAGTTGTATTTGGTAGAAAGTGCTAGGAAAACAGATTAAAAGGTTAAAATAATATTTCAACCATTAAAAGTGTTATCAACTAGTGAAAGTGAAAGGAACAGAGGCATCTCATAACATAGGACTGAAAGAGGAAGGCAAAGGATGGTGGATGACAGCAGGGCACAGAATGAGTATGTCTGTCAGAGGTGAGACAATAAATTAAGTGTGAAGGGATGTAGGGATGTATGGACAACATTTGCTTCTTGAATGTGGGTCTAATTACTTTACACTTGACTGTCTTCACATCAGCTAATCAAGAGGTGCAAAACAAACAAAAAATAATCGGGTCTCTAACAAGTTTATAATAAAAGAAATTATCATGGAGATACGTACACAAAGATGTTTCTGTAAGTATGTTAACTGTACTGATATGTTCAAATTTTATTTTTAAAAAAACTTAAAATAATTCTAATGTCTAAAAAAGAGATAGATGTTATACCAAAAAATCATGGTCCAAATGAGATTAGTGTGTATTCATATTTAAAGACAGGAAAATGTTTTTGTTAATTTAAGAGCCATCTAAAAATGTTATCAGTATACATACATATACTAAAAAGAAATGTACCAAAAATCTGAGTAGTTCTGGATATTCTTCTTTTAATTGTGCTATGCTTTTTTACTTTAGTTTTTTACAATGAATACCTATGCCTTTTATAATTTTTAAATACACTGTATAATGGGGGAAAGAAAATGATTCTTTGAGTGATAGATACATAGATTTGAACTTATTCCTCCCTAAAGAAATTGACTAAACGTTCTCAGAAAATATGAAGAGAATAAGGAGAAAAGGAAAGTAAAGAGCAAATGTTCAGGAAAGAGATAGCAATTCTACACAAAATACTGACCTATATTAAAAATTATAGCTAAAAGAAAAATATATTTAAAATCACATAAAACTATTTACCCAATTAGTATTACTGTTTAATTTTAATCAAGGAAAATAGACACTGATGCCAAAGGTATCTCAACTAAAATAGGAAAATATTTTTGTTAATTTTTGGATAGCTTGTGCTGATATTAATATAGATGCCTCATAATTTCAGCAGACCAAAGTTTTATCTTAATACTACAGAGCCAATTTCAAGATTTTTATTGCAAGAGCTAAATAATTCTCTACTGTACAGTTTACTGTGAGCAATTTAATTAGCTTAATAAAATGTAGAAACAATTAACCAAAAACATTACATGCATGTTGTAGAGCAGGGCTATCCATCAGACAGTAAACAAAATGTGTTTTATAAACAAAGTGTATATATAAACAAATATATACTAATATATGTTGTATAAAAACAAAATGTGTCATATAAACAAACTGAATGCATAAATAAAGTGTGATATATACATACACACACAATGAAATATCATTTGGCCATAAAAAAAGCAATGAAGTTCTGGTACATGCAACACTGATAAACCTTGAAGATATGCTAAGTAAAATAAACCACACACAAAAGGACAAATACTATACTGCTCCAATTATATGAGGTACCCATAACAGGCAAATTCACAGAGACCAAAAGTATATTTAGAGGTTACCAGGGGTTAAGGAGAGAGGGAATGTGACTAATGTACCATAGTAACTGATATAAAATGTTAATATAGAGGACCCTGAGTGGGGCATATATGAGAACTCTTTGTAACTTTGTGTACACTAAAAACTGTTCTAAAAACAAAAAGTTTATTTAAAAAAAATAACCAGAATGATGACATCCACATCCCCCCAAATTTTACTCTATAAATAGGTCACCACACATTTTGATCTTTCCATGTACTAAAAATTAGACTTATTACAAATTCAATAAAGGAAATTGAATCAAGTTTATAATATCCTTGTTGAGGCCCCTGATGTGCAAGGAAAATTTGGGGATAACCTGTTTTGTGATATTGTGCTAAAATACAGGCTAAAATACAGCCTTGTATTTTGAAGAAAATTAATTAAGCAACTATAAAAATGGTTAAGTAAAACATTTCTGGATGGGCAACTGAGAAGAACTTTAATAAAAATTGTTCATATTTTTCCAAATTTTACAAAGATACCATCATATAGAAATCATATAAAAATACTCACACAAGGAAATATGGATCATGTTTTCACTTCACCATTATTTGTGAAAGGAACAAAAGGCTTTAAAGTAATCTGTTAAATAAATTATATTATGCATAAATTTTAATTTCAAACTAACAGCCAAATATTCTGATGTACAGCCCAGAGTCACATGTTAAGTGCCAAAATTGATAATTTTTAGAACATAAAATTGAATGATTTGTGTATGACAAAGGGTCCTGTTTAAGGCATGCAAAGACACAAGGCAAGACAGAGGACTCTATGAATATGGCAGTCATGAAACATCCCATAAATATTACTTTGATAAGACTATCTCAACCAAGAACACAAGCAATATGCAGCAATAGGCATGCAAGAAAGCACAGATCATGAAATATTATAGTACTTTTTCTGCTTTAGCTCTTTTATTATGCTATATGTATGCTGATTAAAATCACCCTACATATTAATTTTAACATGTAAAATTTCCTGTTATAAAGCCCATGTATATATATATATACACCATACATCTTTATGGTACACCTGGCAGGAAAAATAAGTATAAAAGCAGCTGGGGAAAACAAAAACCCTGGGTAGAACTGACACAAAATAGAATAATGAAAAAAATTCAGATGGAGACTACTCTAGTAAATTGTTAAAGTGGGAAAGTCAAGAGCCATGACGAACAGTCATTGACACAAATATTATGTAGAACCAAGAAATTTAGAATATATGGAATGGTGTCAAATAAATGAATCTAAATATGGACAGGCAGCAAGTGGGCACAGCAAATAGTAACATAATACTTACACAATCAAAATAATTCCATACTGTCACAGAAAAGACAGTTAATGGACTCACACACCAATGAGTCCAGAAGCAGACCCAAATAAATTATGAAATTTAGTATTTGACAAGATGTAATTTTAAATGAGTGAGGGAAAGATGAATTTTCAATAAATAGTACTGGGCAATTGGCTAACCTTTTAAAATAGAATGTGAGATCATTATATGACTACTGACATCAAAATAAGATCTAAATGGAACAATGATTTTGATTAAATTATAAAAATACTAAAAAGTTCAACTTGTAGGGCTGCTCATGTGATGTTTTTTTCCTCTGGCCTAACCATGTGGTACTTATATTCACAGATTTCCTAAAATTGAATCATCCTTGCATGGCTGGCATGAACACTACTTGCTTGTATACTAGTCATGAATTTGCTCCTGGATTCTTCTCACCAAGTTTATATTTAGGTTATTTGCTTATACACTTGACCCTTGAACACTGCTAGGGTTAGGGGTGCTGACCCCCCCACGCAGTCAAAACTCCACACACAACTTTACAGTCAGCCCTCCATACCTGGGGTTCCACATCCAAGGATTCAACCAACTCGGGATGGTATAGTATAGAACGTATTTATTGAAAAACTAAATACTCGTATATAAGTGGGCCCTGGCAGTTCAAACCCCTGTTGTTCAAGGATCAACTGTATATCACTGTCAGACTGGTCCACAGATCTATTTTTATCAGGTTATTGTTTCTACAATATGCTGACTTTATAACAAGAGTATCAACTTATATATGCGGAGACTATCTCTGAAAAATTACACATGAAATTAGTAACAGTACTTGTATCTGGGAAGAAGGAAGATTGAGGATTAGAAACCAGGGGTGGAAAGGCAACTTTTAACTATATCCACTTTAGTACAAACTGAACTTTTACTATTTGCATGTATCATTGTTTTTCTAAAAAAACTATTATAATCTGTGAGTGACAGTAAAACTGGAACATTTTCAAAGGGCAATCTAGCAACCGAATGAATCAAATTATTAAATGTGCATATTCTCTTTACTCAAATTATCATACAGAATTACTAGTGCAAGTACCCCAAAACAAGTGTACAAGATACAGAAAAATATAAATGACATGTAACACTATTTGCATTTAGGGGATGACACATATGGTATTGTAGACATATTGGTATTATATTCATACCAATGTTTATTCAACATTTAATGAGCACCTACTAAGTGCCAGGCAGTTTTAAGAGATGGAATCACAGCATTCTAAAAGGACAAAAATGCTTGGTCTACAAAGACACAAACCCTGTATATATTAGCAAAGAGCTTACGTATCAGCAGCAACAACGAAATTGCCACTAGGCTGCCAATCAGTCAGGGGTTATAGGGAAATACACCAATGCAAAATGGCAGGCCACCTTATGATATTCAACCTAACCTGAGTTGAAAGTGTTAATGCTTAGCTGACTCCTACAAATTCTACAATATACCTTTGAGTTCCATGACTTTGGTAGAAATTCATTGGTTTTAAAGATGTTCATACAACCTGTTGGAAGTAGATATGTCTACACCCTACATTACAATGTAATTTCAGACCCAGGGTGCAATGCTTGTATAATATGATATGCCAACTGTTCAATCCCAGGTACTGACAGACATCATGTAATCTCTCAACTAGGAAATAATAGAGCCAAAAGTATCAAACTACCAATTATAGATCAGTCACTAAAGTTACTATAAGATATACTGACCCCTTGGGCTTGATCACAATATTTGGTCTAACATCAGAGGGAACATTCTGGGTCAAAAGAACCCCCCAAGCAGAACTTAAGCCAGACACTTAACACTACTTCAACAGATTTTTAAGTTTCTACAAAGTGAAAATAAACTGTAAATTATGCCAGGCTGCCAAGGTATCATGATTCCAAGAGAAAGGAATGGGTGATGATCAACAACATGAAATTAAAAATGACAAAATTTATCTAGAGACATCATGAAAAAGGCTGCATTTATGAATGACATGATTCCTGACCAAGAATTACAAAAATTTTAGCAAGAACACCTAATGGACAAAAGTAGGTCCCTTGGAACCTCTAATAATTGGAATTTAAGCCCCTTGGTGGCAATATATTAACATATATGGTGGTTAAGTCCACTGCAAAATTACCAGAAGTCCTTCAGAAAACAAGATCTACCAATGTTAGCTTGGTTACTTGGCCCCAAATATGGGTTCTGCCTTAGGGTACAACTTTGGTGATAAAATTCCCCTGAAGTCCAACGTTGCAAAGTTCTCCTCCTCTCCCCTCCTATCACCTCTACTGTTAGGTAACCTTCCTTCCTACGTACCTTGTACTTAACTCTATTATACTTCCCCTAGCTTATTGATCTCCCAGAGAAAACCTAGAACCTACTGCATGTATAAATTATGTACAGTACCCATGCATGGTACAGGAGGCATTTAATGTATACAAGTTGAATAAAAAGCTTATCAAGAGGAAAAATGAGTGAACATAGCTTTTTGTTAAAAAAAAGAAAACCTCTTATTAAAACATAGTTTATCCTCAAGTCCATTCTCTAGTAGGTATGTGTCTTTATTCCTGTCTTGCCCCTAGGCTCTTCATGACCTTTTTTTTTTTTCTTAGATTCCATATATATGTGTTAGCATACAGTATTTGTTTTTCTCTTTCTGACTTACTTCACTCTGTATAACAGAGGGGGAAGGGTAAGCTGTGACAAAGTGAGAGAGTGGCATGGACATATATACACTACCAAACATAAAATAGCTAGCTAGTGGGAAGCAGCCGCATAGCACAGGGAGATCAGCTTGGTGCTTTGTGACCACCTAGAGGGGTGGGATAGGGAAGGTGGGAGGGAGGGAGATACAAGAGGGAAGAGATATGGGAACATATGTATATATATAACTGATTCACTTTGTTATAAGCAGAAACTAACAGACCAATGTAAAGCAATTATACTCCAATAAAGATGTTAAAAAAAGATTAGAAAAACAAAAAACAAAAAACATAGTTTAAAGACCAGCGTGTAAAAGAAATCAACAGATCAGCGAACACAATATACCTTAGAAATATACACTATAAAACATTACAGTAAAAATTAAAGGTGTATCTTGTCACCAGAACCTTCCAAACCTATCAATTCTGCTACCTTCCCCCTCTCTATGTAAAAAATTATATATAGAAAATTCTTGCTCTCATCCCTGGATACACCTGCCCCATTCTCCCAACACCTACAGGTAACCACTTTTATATAATCTGTTATTTTTTTTAACATAAGTGAACATTGTACATTTCACTTTTTCACTTAACAATATATCACCGCAGAGACTGCTTCCTCATGTGTTTTTACAGCAACCTAGTATTCCACACTCATGGGCTCCTGGGTTGTTTCCAATCTTTTACTATTATAAAACTGTCTTCAATGTTACATATGCAATTTGTTGCATATGTAACAAATCATTGGATTTGTAACAAATCACAGGATCACTGGATCAAAGAATAAAGGCAACTATAGTTTTGATAAATACCTCCAAAGTGCCCTCCATAAGTATTATACTATTTTGTACTCTAACAAACATTCTATAAATGCCAGTTTTCCCATAGTCCTTCCAGCAAAGTTCTCAAGTATTAACTTTCTCTGTAGTTTTGTTTTGCATTTCTCTTATAAATGAGCTTGAGCATTCTTTCATAGGTTTAAGTGTTGTTTTTCTGTGAACTGTCCCTGTTCATGCCCACTGCTCATTTCAAACTGTGGTCTTTTGATTTTATTTAGAATTTTTTTATACATTAATGGAGATTAGCACTAAGTAATACATGTTGCATATATTTTCCAAGTTTCTCATTTTCTTTTGACTGCATTTAGTGTTTTTGACATGAAGTATTTTATTATGTTAGCTGCGCTTATGAATCATTTTATGGCTTCTATGTTTGAAGACATAGAAAGATAAAGATGTGTTTACAAATCAGTGAGCAAAGAATGGATTAACTAACAAATAGAATAAGCAAACAATTGGGAGAGAGAAAAAAGTAAATCCTTTCCACTTAAAAAAAAAAGATTAATTAAGGATTGCAAGATTTTGACAGAATAAGAAAAAATACATAAACAAATATATTGATTTAGCCTTGAGATTTAGAATTCCTTTCTAAAAGTAAATCCAAACATTTTTATACATTAAACTCGATTAAATTTTATATCATGACATTTAAAAATCTTCCATATTAAGAATTTTGCTTTTGGTATTAGGAAAAGCACTGATATCCTTAATATTTTAAGCACTCTTTAAAGAGAAACATTTTAATGTTGTTTTAGAAGTGCTTTCCATTGTAATAAGCCTCTCTTCCCTTGGCTCCTAAGTGAAACTTCTCTGCAGTAGAGTAGTCTTCTGAGTCTACTACTGTTAATTCCCAACCTAGCCTAGGAGAGAGCCAGTGAGGATGACAGGCTGACAATTTACACGCACTCAAGTTTTAAACATGCATAATGAAGTGAGAGCTAGAACTAGATCTCTAAGGATTCATGCAAAAGCATAAACTATGAGTAAGCAGAAGCTCTAGTGTAAAGAAGGATATAAAAGGTCAAAGGAAAGAGCAAAACAATCAGAGGTAAAGTAATGATAGAGCAGAAATGCAGAACAGGGGAAATCCCTGGCGGTCCAGTGGTCAGGACTCCACACTTTCACTGCCAAGGGCCTGGGTTTGATCCCTGGTTGGGGAACTAAGATCCCACAAGCCACCAAAAAAAAAAAAAAAAAAAAAAGAGCAGAACATGGCCCATAAATAGAAACAAACACATAAAGGGTTTCTCCTGATGCCTCCATTTCCTGGTGGCCTTCTAGTTACCATGCCAGAGAGGCTCAGCCACTCACCAGTTCCTTTGGTGGGTTTCCAGTAAAATTCTTACCTCCCTTACTGCTCACTATCACTTGTACCCTTGCAAATTATCATCCCCTCATTGGACCTATCATTTGCGCTCCTCATAACAAAAAACTTTACAAAACTAGAGATAAAATATAAAAATGTATAATATAAATTTGGTCTTTGTCCTCTGTTGGAAGCACAGATCTCTAAAAAGCGTGAGTGATGGAGTGTTCTTTTGTTATTTACAAGAAGTCCATTTTGAGCACACCTAAGTTTATGCTAACGAGGTAACTCAAGATGGGCTTAGTTGCCAGAAAGACCAAGCGTATTAGAAGGTTGGACCTTTCAGCCCTATCCTCTAGATCTTCAGAGAGGAGAGGGGCTGGAGACTGAACTTAACCAAGTGACCAATGATAAGACCCCAATAAAACTCTAGACCCCAATAAAACTCTAGAAACCCAGAGCTCAAGGAGCTTCCTGGTTGGTGAACACTTTGATGTGCCAGGAAGGTGACATATCCTGAGTCCAAGGGGTGAGAGAATGGAAGCTCCTTATCCAGGGTCCTCCCAGACTTTGTCCTATGTATCTTTTTCATTTGGCTGCTCCCGAGTTGTATCCTTTATAATAAAACTGTAATTGTAAGTATAGCACTTTCAGGGAGTTCTAGAAATTATTCTAGCAAATTAACAAACCCAAGATGGCCACAGGAATCCCTGAATTTAGCTGATTGGTCAGTATAGGTTGCCCTAAGATTTACTAAAGGGAAGGCAGTCTTCAGGAAGATGTTGCCCTTAACTTGTGGGATCTGGTATTAACTTGGGGTAGTTAGCATCAGAATTGAATTGAAGCCAGGTGGTGCAACAGACCTGGTGTCATAACAGTATCAATCTCTCACTGTCAACCTACCAACTATTTATTTTTTCCAACATAGTATATTTTCATTAAGAAAAAAAATCAAACCAAAACACCCCATAAGAAATAATAATTACTTATGTAAATCTGTCTCAAAAGATAACCAATGTGAACATTTTGGTGTCTTAATAGACTTCCACATTTTTACTTTTGATGCAGGAAAATGCATCAAAGGGGTTACAGCAATTTCTTCAATTTCTGATAAGGGAGAAAAATAGTATTACCTGAATTGAATTATGCCCAGGTAGCACAATCAATCTGCTTTGAAATCTTCTCAAATGGAGAGGCCTGTTACTTTAAACTAACTTTCAGTTTTTTAATTAAATTCATGTGAAACCGTAGAACGAAACTTTAATATTCCCTTGGACTTCTTTCTTAAAGAATGGTTCCTTGAAGGTGAATTTCCTAATTAATGTGTGGGGAAGGAATGACACCCAAAATTTTAAATTAACACACTTCTCTCAGTTAACTATTTCCAACCGTGTAAGGAGGAAAAAAGGAAAAAATAGCCACTATATCAAAGATTTTGTTAAAAATACTTTACAAGTTAAGCTTAAGTCACTCTTTGACATAACCTAAAAGGCTCCCCAAAATTTTTTTACATGCCCCAAACAGAATGGAAATCATATATTTAAACTCACTCTTATCACCTTAAGCAGGACTTGAATGGGATCAATCATAGAATGCTATAATTTTGATCTATTATTATACATTCAACCCATGTACACAGGAAAGAGTTAACATAGCAGGCCTAGGACTACTATCCTCAGAAAGACCTGCTTGCAAGGTTGGCCCTTGGCTGGCATCAGGAAACTTTACTGGTAAACAGTCCCCTGCACTGATAGAAAACTTTCCCTAACTGATAAGGGTGGCTCACTGTGCCTAAATTGCTTATATAAATAATGTGGATCACATTGAATACCTACTTTCCTTCTGGAAGTCTGATATCTTGGTATGTGCTAAGCAGAAAGTGCCTACGTGACCAGCCCACAATAAAAGCCTTGGTTGCTGAGTCTCTTAACAGGTTTCCCTGGCAGAAACATGGCACACGTGCTGCTGTATTTTTATTGCAAGGGGATGCTCTGTGTGACTGCTCATGGGAAGGAGAAAGCAGATGGAAGCCTGCACAGGGACTCCTCCAGACTCCACACGTGTCTTTTTCTTTATGCTAACTTTACAAAGCCTATGTATCCTTACTATGTTAGCCCTGAGTAAAACTATATGCTGAGTCCTGTGATCCAGTGACACCCCCCACATACCATCCATTTTTTGATATTAAGTAGCCAAATCATATAGGCCACCTTTGTTTTCCTTGAAGTTCCAAAATGCATTTTTACAACCACAATTAAATATAATATATATTTACATTATAACAATTAGATGTTTTGGTTATAATTATCCTTACTGTCACATTTTTTAAATCACTGGATTAGAACTGTCAATAAATGAGGTTACAACTATCATAAAACTTACAGCTTTGTAACTACTTCTGACTTAGAACAAAATGTTAAGCTGGTTTTTAAGCAAAACAATGCATTTTTCTGAACTAGGCAAGGTTTTTTTTGTTTTTTTTTTTTTGAGAGGGCACTTTACTCCCCACAAAAAGAAAAAAAAGTACATTTGTTTCCCAAACTTGTTCCCAGCAAGACATTTTTCTTCTTAGTGATGCAGAAGTTCTTTTTAGATATTAAGCTGTTACTCTGAGTTAAAATATTTTACATCCTACCTTTAGTTAATGACATTTCTATCAAGTTCCAGGCTACTAAAAGCAGGCACGTACACTTTTCAATTACAAATACTTCATGCAAATCTCCCTAGTTGGATGTATTCAAGGAGTGTAAAAATCCTTTGGTAGCCCATTGTAGCCAACTTCCAACAACTGTGCCTCAGGAACAAGACAAAACATATACATGCTGCTATCTCTGAACTGACTAAAGTAATTCTCTAGATAAATTAGAAGATGAGGGAGTTTCTCCTAACAAACTGTAACCACTGATTTTTATCATATTCTCTAATACTTCTTCAAATGCATACTTATGCTAATGCCTGCTGCCAGGAACATGTCGACACTATCAATCTTTTGTTAGGCTCTTTTCCATGGAAACAAATCAGGCTTAAGGGCCCTGAGAGAATTCACTGCAGCTTCTGTGACTAAAAATTATGGTTGGTAAGGAAATGAGAGTCAACTGTGCAAAGATAAATTACAATGGCATTCATCATAGCTGACATATAATGAGAGGTAAATAATCTTCAACATGCCAATTTAATTTACTACAAGAAACATACCCATCTATGTAACCAGAATACTTGTTTCCACATGAGGAGCATATGCTTTTCTTGTAGCCAAATTGTAATCATGAAATTGCTTAATCAGCACAGAATCTGAACAGGTGGCATAATTAAATAAAATAAATGCTCAATAACAAAGACAGCCCAACATTGAAGTCTATACACCATTAACAGTGGTTTTAGATGAATGATGGGATTATAGCTTATCTTGCCTGCACTTTTTATATCCTTGTATTATTTGAATTGCTTATTATAAGTACCTCTTTATAACCAGGAAAAATAGCACTTCCATTTTGAAATAAGCTAGGAAAAATAAAGTTATTAAAATTAATAGAAAATTGTGGCTACATATGGCATAAAATACCTAAGGAGTAACATAAGAAATACTGGGGGGATCTACATGATGAAAATTATGATTATTAGGACATAAAAAGACTTGACTAAATGTCTCTAGAGGAGGAGAAATGTTACAAGCACATTAATTCTGACCAAATGAATTTATAAATCAAATGCTACCACGATAAATATCCCTAAATGAATTTTTTTAGATGAAGTAGAATTTTACAAAGTAATTTTTTTATTTTTTAATTAATTTATTATTTTTTTTGGCTGCATTGGGTCTTCGTTGCTGCGTGCGGGCTTTCTCTAGTTGCGTTGAGCGGGGGCTACTCTCTTCGTTGCGGTGCACGGGCTTCTCATTGCGGTGGCTTCTCTTGCTGTGGCACACGGGCTCTAGGCACACGGCTTCAGTAGTTGTAACACACGGACTCAGTAGTTGGGGCTCGTGGGCTCTAGAGCACAGGCTCAGTAGTTGTGGCGCATGGGCTTAGCTACTCCGCAGTATGTGGGATCTTCCCGGACTAGGCCTTGAACCCGTGTCCCCTGCATTGGCAGGCGGATTCTTAACCACTGCGCCACCAGGGAAGTCCCCAAAGTAATTCTTATATTCAAGTTAATGATGAATTGGAGAACAGTAGCTAAGAAGATATTGAGAAAGAATAAACAAGAAATTTTACTATGAACAAGGAAGGAACAGACCAGGGGTCAGCAAACCACAGCCAATGGGTCAAATCTGGCTGCACACAGATCTTGCATTCACTGTCTCTGGTTGATTCCCTGAGTGAATAGTTGCAACAGAGACTCTGTGGCCTACAAGCCTCATATATTTGCTATCTGGAATTTTACAGAAAATGTTTGCCAACCCTTGCAATAGACACTTTAATTTTGTTGTCATGCCATAGGCTCTTCTCTAAGGGAGCTCATTAAGACCAAGAGAAGGCAAATTTACGAGGTAATACAATCCATGAATATCACAAGTAAGCAGAAGCTGGCAGGTAGAGAAATAAAGGTTGGGGAAGCCAGTTAATAGCAAAAGAGGACTTCCCTGGCAGTCCAGTGGTTAAGACTCTGCACTTCCACTGCAGCGGGCACAGGTTCGATCCCTGGTCGGGGAACTAAGATCCCACATGCAGTGCAACCAAAAAAAATTTTTTTAATTAAAAAAATAAAAGCAAAAGAAGCATGAAGGAACTTTAAAAATACTGATGCCTGTGGCGATTAAATCACAATATCTCACCCTGGTTTATTTTTAAAGTTCCTCAGATGATTCTAATGTACAGCTCTGATAGAGAGCCACTGAGCTAGAAGGAACAGCAAATGCACAGTGGCTGAGTGATGTCAGTGGTGTAGCACAAGAGTAATGAACCAAAAATACCTGCTGTTAAGGTACCCAGAGCTGCTCGAATCCAGTTCCCATACTCAATATTGTTCCTATACTTAGATTCCCGTTATAGCCCCATTTTCCACATTGTTCAACATATTTATACAAAATAAACCCCTATTAATGAGGCAGGCTGAGTGATTCTTCATTTCTTGAGACTAAAAGAGCCAATTTTATATAGAAATTTGTATCAGAAATACAGTTGCATGAAAACAGACCCCCAGGAGAAATAGAAAACATTTGGAATTGTTAGGGTATGACTGTAGGGTAGAAAATCATACACAATCCCCTCCAGATATCAGGATGCAAAGTTTTTTTTTACAAGTCCAGGTTATGTTGTGGCAAAGCCACTAATTACACAATTCCCTTTGTGACTGATACATACAGCCACTTAAGGTGAAGCACTGAGGCTATTGGTAGTGGTTGTATTA
Source organism: Hyperoodon ampullatus (assembly GCF_949752795.1). Classification (NCBI taxonomy): domain Eukaryota; kingdom Metazoa; phylum Chordata; class Mammalia; order Artiodactyla; family Ziphiidae; genus Hyperoodon; species Hyperoodon ampullatus. Next base: position 63,265,173 of record NC_136913.1, read on the forward strand.
TAGCAACAACAAAAAAATAAGCAGAGCGGGGTTTGGCAGTTATTTCTCTTCTGACAATGATGTGCAAATTCCAACATAACCATGAGGTGCTGACCCTGGAAAGCATGATTTTATCTCTCTTATAGCTAGACATGGTGCTCAGTTACCATTCCAACAGGCATGGAATAACATGGATCGGACCATAGGTTCCCAAGCTTGAGAACCACTGGACTAAATGTGTCCAGTGTTCAGGTTCCTACAAATGTTACGCCCGCATCCTTCTAAAGATCACCACCCTATCTATTGTCACAGCTGTAGCACAGCCCTTAATGACCAGCTTTTGTTTCACATTATCTAGTACTACATCCTCTCCAATGAGCACGACTGTCGGGACCAATCCATACACTGCCAGCATGTCTAAGCATGAAAAAGCGCTGCACAAGTAAGGATAAACTAGGCCAATTAGATTCTCACTCTTTGGAATTTGAGTAGAAACAATGAAAACTAGGTCATTACCAGTAAAAGCTGAAGCTGAAAGCCTCATTGAAGTAGTGGCAAAGCCAGTCATGAGGAAGAAAAAAAAAAAGTAGAGAGGAAGAGAATAGCTGAACAAATAACTGATTTAATTCAAGTCAACGGCACAATGGAAAAGGTCTACAAACTCCATGTGCTTAAGCTCCTAGAGCCACCACAGATGCAATTCCATACCACACTGTTCTTAAGATTCCTATGAAATCCTATCTTCCTTACTGTGTGTATCTTACTATGTGTATCTATTTGATAAATGTCTATTTCTTGAGCTAATCCTGCGTCTTATTTCTTGAAACCAGAAATCTTATGTAATTTAGAAAATAATGTAGAGTTGGGCTACATAAACAGAACTTTGGCAGGAAGTAAAATATTTAGACCTGGTTATGACTTGGTGGTGGGGCAGAGAACAGACACACCCCACCACAACCCAGGCTAGAAGGTTAAGGGCCTACAGTAACTGCAGCCAAGTTATTGTCACAGGACCACACATCCAATGAAGGTAACTTGTGGTAGAATTGCAACAGAGAAAACTGAAGTGGCCAAGAAGATCAGACAGGTGGATGCTTCTAAAATCGGCAGGGAAATTTCTAAAGTGGCCTCATGATATCAGACTATAGCATCTGGCTGTGACTTACTCTCCAACATTTCTGCTGTAAAAGAGCTGGAAAAGTATAAACAGAAGCATCTTTAGAAATGAGAAAATGAGATGAGGGGCATATGTGATTAGTGGTCAAGATGTAGAAATGCAATACAAACACACCTGAATCAAGTGGTGGCTACACTCACAGTCTCATCTAAGGTAAACTGTCCCACTCATAGTTCTGGAGATGAGGCAGTCTGAGAGAGCAATGAATTTTAGAATATGACCTGTCCTGTCACCCAAAGCTGAATGTACCAGGTGTGGGACACACTACCTAAGTGCTGTGTCATTGCACGACTCAGAAACTGACTACCCAAGCAGGGGGTGAGCTAAGCCATTTAAATCCTTGCATTGAGGAATAAAGTCTGTGAAATACAAAAAGAGTGAGGCCCATAGCAGAGGGAGCTGAATATTAAATGACAGTGCTGGGAAACATGAGATACAGCCAAGGACACTGGAGCAATAAGCAAGGTTTAGTGATGAATAACTGAAAATTTATGAGGAAGCAGAATATAAACAAAACTAGGAAGTAAACTAAATCTTGAGTAGATAATGAGGAAGGCAAAAAAGCAGAGAAAAGGAGGAATGAAGACATGTGATATATGGCATAAGGTCAGTTAATAATACTATAGCGAATACTGAAAATTTGCTAAGAGAATAGATTGCAGGTACTCTCATCACAAAAAAATAGGTAACTAGGTAAGAAGAAAGTCAATTAGTTTGATGGTTGACTATAGTAATCATTTCACTATGTATATCAAATCATCAAGTTGTATACCTTAAATATACAGAATTTGTATTTTAAAAAAAGATGTTAAAGGTAGCATACTAGATGAATGATACAAACCCCTGTTGCTTGCATCTATCTTGGAACCGTTTCCAATCCTCAAACCATTTTCCTCAGAGAGGAAACTGAATTTCATTTTCTTTATTTTTTAATTGTCTTATTCAAATACTGGATTTTCTTTATTTGGACTCTTATGAAACCTTTGTCTACCTTAGAGGCTGGCCATGCATAGCCATGGGTGGTCTAAATTGCCTGGCTGACCCAAGAGAGGTCCGTTTCTTGAAAATAAAAGAACCTACAATACCAGAAATTGCTAACAGAATTCCAGGCATAACTGAAGCTCACCAAGAATGTGAGTTTGCTCGATTTGGTTAGGGTGTCACAGTAGGGGATAAGGAAGTGAGAATCCCCCCACATATTAGAATAGAATGATAATAGCCACTAGGAGGCCATGACAGAGCTGTTAATTAGGCATTTAAAGCCATCAAAGATGATGCTGTGAGGGATCTGGCGACTGTTGCAATAGAGCAACTTTCCAAGTTTTTCTTTAATGGCCAGGTAGTAAATATTTTAGGTTTTGCAGGCCATTTGGTCTGTGTCACAACTACTTTGCCACTTTAGCATAAAAGCAGCCATAGACAATACATAAATGGATGTGTGGCTGTGTTCCAATAAAACTGAAATCTGATTTTTGTATAATTTTCACAGGTTATAACATATTATTCTCCTTTTGATTTTTTTCAACCATTAAAAAATGTGAACACCATTCTCCACTCATAGGCTGTATATACATATATAAAAAAAGCGGTGGGCCACGTTTGGCCCGTGGGCCATAGCTTGATATATAGAAATGGAAGGTTTTATCAAAGATGGTCATGCAAGTATTTTTTAACTTGATTATATTTGAGATACTCAAGGATATTCTGATGACTGTGTAAACTTTCTGTTTAATGGGTTACTCCTGTTCTTTTTTCTAAACCGTCTTAACCATTTTTAAGTGCACAGTTCAGTAGCATTAATCATATTCATATTGCTGAGCAACAAATCTCCAGAAATTTTTCATCTTGCAAAATTCAAACTCTATACCCACTAAACAACAACTCCTCATTCTCCCCCTCCCCTCAAGCCCCTGGCAATCACCAGATTTTTAAGAAACACTGTGTGAGCCAAAGGAGACCTGTCTACAGGAGGGATTTAGCTCAGAGGATGCCAGCTTACTCACACTATTTCACTCGGTGCCTTATAAAGTTGCTTAATCCACAGTAAGAAACAATTACATTAGAACAAAGATACACATACATACAAACATATAGCTGGAACAAAAATTTCACAAAGTACTTACCCTTTGCCAGATGGAGGCTAGTATTTTCTCATTTTTAAATATTATATCTTCATCTGTTCTTTCCTAATCTATTCGAATCTATACAATTCCATTCAAAACTGCGACCTAGTTTTAAACACTACCCAAGGAAAACTGCCAACCCCAGGCCAAGTTGAACGGGTAGTACTACACACTCATGTTTCATACCACATGGGAAAAAGGTAATACTACAAACAAGTCAAAATTATAAAGAAGCAGAAGCTATGGGGTTATAAGAGTATTTATAAACACACTGCATTCGGGACTTCCCTGGTGGTCCAGTGGGTAAGACTCCATGCTCCCAATGCAGGGGGCCCAGGTTCAATCCCTGGTTGGGGAACTAGATCCCACGTGCATGCCGCAACTAAGAAGCCTACATGCTGCAACGAAGATCCTGCATGCCGCAACTAACACCCAGGGCAGCCAAAATAAATAAATAAATAAATATTTAAAAAAATAAAATAAACACACTGCGTTGGCCTGCAGCATTTAAACAAATTTAAGCTAACAGCTCAAACTCAGGCTCCTTGCAGAGAGCTGGAAATCCTGTCAATGTTGGGCAGCATTTTTACTGGGCAACAATCAATAGGAGCCAAGGAGTAATAGCCTTCTCCTTTGGATGAAAGGTTCATGTTCCACTGGACCACAAACCTAAATACTCCCTGTTAGAAGCATCAACTGCTCTTTACCATTGCATTTGAAATCTTTATTTTATTTTAAGAGAATTCTCTTTTCCAATGTCTGTATCAAAAGTAGAGCAACAAAAGAAAAGCCCCCCCCCCAAAAAAAACAAAAACAAAGCAGTGTTTCAAGAAATAAATAAGAAAATAAATATCAGAAGCATCTTACACATTTACCCCATCTGGACCCTGCATGCATTTGCAATTGCAACCCTTGAAATAAAGGATGGAGAAGCCAGGTGTTAATGGATGCATTGGAAGCTAGAAGAAACGAAGCAAAGTAAAAGAAACAGAGACTAAGTGTAATAATCATATTAACTGCAGAACACAAAAGTAAAGACCCACAAACATATTTCCAAATAAAGTCGCGTTCTCAGGTACCAGGGGTTAGGATTTTAACCTATCTTTGGGGAGACACCCAGGGTGGCTTCTACGATGTCGTCGTAGTGAATGACGAAGTGGAGTCTGGTGAGAGCGGAGAGCTGTTGACCATTTTTCAAGTGAGAGGGAAACACGAGAAAAAAAAGACTGAACCCTGTTTATTCTAGGATTTAAGAGATATTCAGAGTAAGGAATAGTATTCTTAGGCATAAGGAAACATCCATCAATTACAGTATGAGAGCTATTATATGTGTTCATAGAATTCCATATCTACCCAGAAGTATTGTAGATTGTAGATTTTTTATCAACTTGCACAAAATCTTAAAAAAAAAGAAAAAAAAAACGACCCACAAACTGCTGCTGTTGGTATATAAATATCTAATTAAACTGGGATAAGTCAGGCCTAGTACATTTGTATTTTCAGGAATTAGAATTGGGCTATCAAAAGTAGTAATCATAGATAGCAAAGGGAACTGAAGCTGAAAGGATAGACAGCAAGCCAACACAATGCAGAGAGGTGAGGCCACGAGGGCCACAAACGAGCAAAACTTATGATAAAGGTGAAGCTCTCAGAACATTGTAAATCAACTATACTCCAATTAAAAAAATAAATAAAGTATACAATTCAGTGGGGGGAAAAAAAAAGTGAAGCCCTAAGTAAGCAGAACCTACGAATAAGCTAAAAATATGAGGCAGAGAAAAAAACTAAAACAAAGTGAATAGGTAAGCCAATAGGCAATGGGAGAAATAACACACAAAACTTAAGAAGACAGAGTTAACTCAGTTACATAAATGGCACAATCCTAACGTGAAGATCTGCAAACTCCTGCTGCTGAGTTTCCCAGAGCTTCTTTGGACCCAGATCCCATCCCTAATGGGCAAAACCATATTAAGGTCCCCCTATAATTGGCATTTCATGTGATGCCAGTCACCATTATCTCCCCACAAGTCACCAGCCAATAACCTGTCATTAGCTCACTGGTGAATTTGTTTCTAGCAATCAGAAGTACCTAACCAATAGTAAGAAGCAGAATAGCCCCTCAAGAGGAATGCAATTTAGGGAACTGGCTATGATCTTCCAGAAAATCCCTTGTTTTAAAGATGCTGTGCAAACCAGCTTGTGACATGAAATTTACATTTTATACCCACTTTAGAAGGTGAGACTTTGAGAGACTTGCTAGATGCTGCAAATAAGCTGCGTTAGGGAGCTAAACCAGAGAGAATAAAGTACATATGTCATAGTGTCACCCATGCCCAAAATTCTTCTAAAGGACACTGTACTGCAAACAAGTCTAGCTAAGAAAGCATTCTTGTGACCAAGAATCCCTCCTCTGAATCCACGGCTATTCAGATCAAGGGGAAGTAAGGATCAGACCCGAGGACAGACATCCACAAGCTGGTCAACAGCCTATGACTTGCTGTGACATGAAAGCTGTCCCCAAACAAGGATGAGGTAAGAAAATTAGATTCAACTTACAACTGAGGAAAAACAGAGGGACAAAACCTCTGCGGCTGAAATGAATGGATATGCGATGAAAGAACATACCACAGCCTATGCAAGAATCATGAAGGATTTAAGTAAGATCTACTGTAAGCACAGAAATCAGAAGCTAAAAATAAGCAAAAACTCCATCAGCAATAGTATAAAGAACAGAGGATAAGGAAACCAGACAGCAGCAGGAAGAGACTCAAGGATATAGAGAAAGTAGGGTCGTGTAGTCATTTGTGAAACTGTCGCTTCCAAAGATGGTTAGGTATGGCATCTTTCGGATGTCCCATGACTGGGATGCCTTCTAGTTTTAGAGCAATTAAATGACTCTGGATATACCTATGATAGATGAGTTGTGTTAGTCTAAAGCACTTCGGGATTATAAAAAGGGAAAGGAAAACATTTCCACAGAGCAATCAATAGGGGGAAATGTCCTAGACCTGCCAAATAACTACTGCTACCTCTACAGTCTCAGGAAACTTAACCCACAGGCAATCAGAGTCTCAATTTAATGACAACTGGGCAGCATGGAGAACAAGAGCGGAAACAGATAGTTTGCAGAGAGAAAGATGAGGTAGAATGGAGGCCACGCCTACAGAGGCTGCACAAGCTCGTTATGAATGAGAAAAAAACATAAGTATTCAGTAGCTAGGAGGTAGAGAAAGACAGAGTATGAGGAAACCAGTTGGAAGTAGAAGCAAGATGACATGCAGAAAACCAGAGAAATAAACTGAATCACATTAATAATGCCACAGTGGAGTCAAGTTCTGTAAACTTCTTAAACTGATCCAAATGAGCCCATTTCTTGCAATAAAATTTGGATTGCAAGGAATAGACCCTGAAAAGGAATGTAATAAATATGGAATTGCTTATATTGAAGCAGCAAGGTAGACAGCCAAGCAAATCACTTTTATATCCCAGAACATAATACCAATGACATACAAAGCACCCAGTCTGGCTACCACCTGTGCTCTCAGAAACTTAGAATTGTGAAATATGTACAGAAACAGGTAATCAGTAGCAGACACTGGAGGTGAAAAAGTGCTCTAAGAGGTTATATGGGGAGATGAGAGGCATGAACATGAGGAAGTCCACCATGACTAAGTAGAAACTATGAGAGCAAAAGTTATAAAGCAAAATATCACAGAGCAGATGTTGGCAAACCACAGCCCACAGGCCAAATTCAGCACCATCTTTTTTTTAAAAATAAATATGGTTTTGTTGGAACACAGCCACGTTTGTCTGTTTATGTGCTGCCTCTGGCTGCTTTCATGCCACAGTGGCAAAAACCATATGGTCCACAAAGCCTAAAATATTTACTATCAGGCCCTTTACAGAAAAAGTTTGCCAATCCGTCACAGAGGACAGAATAGGCCAGTGGAAGCAAAGCTGAGAAGTCACACAAAAGAAACAGGGGCAGACAGAATATTTAAGTCATGTTATAAAAGCAGAAAACTGGAGAAAAAATTCTAAAACTCCTTCTGCTGAGATCCCCACTAGTACCCTAACTATCACCCCCTGAACCCTGAATGTGCTGGACATTCAGAAAAATTAGTTATATACCACACACAAAGACAGGATCCCCAACGGAAAAAGACTTATATTTAAAAGTAAATAAAGCATGAACTATATGAAACTATAAAGTGAAGATAAACTATATTTATTTTCACTGTGAAATGCAAGGGGAGAATAAACCATAAAGAAAAAAGATATTTGAGCTACATAAAAATGAACTTCTATGTCAAATTGAGGGAAACATCTGTGACATATATGGTAGATCAAAATTCAGTGTGGGGCTTCCCTGGTGGCACAGTGGTTGAGAGTCCGCCTACCGATGCAGGGGACACGGGTTCGTGCCCCGGTCCAGGAAGATCCCACATGCCGCGGAGCAGCTGGGCCCGTGAGCCATGGCCGTTGAGCCTGCATGTCCGGAGCCTGTGCTCCGCAACAGGAGAGGCCACAACAGCGAGAGGCCCGCGTACAGAAAAAAAAAAAAAAAAAGAAAAAAAAAAAAATTCAGTGTGAAAAAGAAACTTAAAAATAAGACCCAAGAAAGATTTTTAGCTGTTCCATGTCATTAGGAATCAAATAAATTAAAACATCAAGGGAGACCACTTTTCACCTTTGCATCTGGCAGATTTTTTAAAACCACAATATAGTATATTACTGAGGATATGAAAAAACAGGCATTCTCATACACTAGATGGAATTGTACATTTAATCCAACCTTAGGAAACAAACATGGAGATGTGCAAAAACTTATTTACAGGGATGTTACACAAACTTAGAAGGGCAGCAATTGAATGAGGGCCCAAATATCAGATACAAATTATTTTTTATATTATAATGCCAATTAAAACAGATGTTTAATTTTTTATTATTAAATTTTTTCTTTTTATTAAACAGATGTTTCAGATGGCATGGGACAGTTTGAGATCTGCTGAATTTAAAAGCTCAGGCAACAAGGTTTCATTAATGACCCTAATGTCAACAACTGACAAAGACTGTCACTCCAACCAAAAACTCACTTTTGAACACAGGAACAAAGTAGTAAAAAACTAAAATAGGGCTTCCGTGGTGGTGCAGTGGTTGAGAGTCTGCCTGCCGATGCAGGGGACACGGGTTCGTGCCCCGGTCCGGGAAGATCCCACATGCCGTGGAGAGGCTGGGCCCGTTGAGCCATGGCCACTGGGCCTGCGCGTCTGGAGCCTGTGCTCCGCAACAGGAGAGGCCACAACAGTGAGAGGCCCGCGTACCGCAAAAAATAATAATAATAATAAAATAAAATAAAATAGAAAATAAAATTTAAAAATAGCGAATTTAGCAGACCTAATTCAATACTCTTGAAAACTAGGAAATTTTCTTCTGGAAATACAAGGTAGGTTCATTATAAGGAAAGCTATTAAATATAACAAATACAACAAAAGGGCAAAGAAAAAGATTTACTTCCATGTTCAACACTTACTAGACTGAGATCCCTGTTACTTTGTTCAGATCACATTTTGAGACATCAATGGAAGGATTAATTCCTCCTAATCCTGAAAGCCATTTAGGGTTTGATATAGCAAATTACCAAAACCACAGTTCCCTACGTTGACTGCTAGGAGAGTGATTACATCCAAAGTAACCTCTGTATCAGATTCACTTTTGGGCCTACATAGGGTAGAAGACATGCTGGTGAAGAAGGTAAACACTAGAGCTGTTAATGTAAGAATAAGAACAAATAACAGACATAAAGTCACTTCTAAGCCATGCAAAGAAAAGACCTGTGGCAAGGAAGAAGATCCTCTAAGGAATGATAATAACATGGCCCATGAGGATTCTATCGCTCTACCAAGAACTCAGGCCAATATCTAGGTGACTATTAAGTCATGCACATAATACACAGATCATGAGACACTTTCCAGTGCTAATTCAAGTAGAGCTGTGTTACTGTCATTTGTATTACAAGCATTTTGAATAAAGATCACCCTGAATATTTGCTTTAACGTATCATCTCAAGTCTTATTTTAAAGTCTTCGTGTATATACAGTATAGAACAAGGATAGCATGCTATGGCCCATGGGCTGAATCCGGGCTGCCACCTGTTTTTGTAAATGAAGTTTTATTGGACCTCAGTCCTGCCCACTTGTTTCCATGTTGTCTATGGCTGCTTTCATGCTACAGGGAGGGGAAAGATGTATGAAAAATTAGGATAAACTCATAATTAGGAAACGTGAGTAGTACTTTATTGATACTTGAGAATGGCTAAAATTTAAGTCATCCCTGAAAAGAAAAAAATAAGGGAACCATATAGGATAAACGAATAGCTACAGTGAGGCATATAAAACATAGTTCTTTCTGTATACATAGCGAATTTGTGAATGTGCTTTCTTGGTGAGCTTAATTTGAGTGGAAAGAAATTCAGAGGCAGACTGACTACTATAAGATTCCATACTTTCTAGGATCAGCTGTAAATCTAAGTCCCACAGAAAAGAAAATGGGTGGGGAGGGGAACATCTGTAGTCATAGTACATTTAACCTATGCCAGTGGTTTGCAAACTTTCTGTGAAGGACCAGATGGTAATGCTTCAGTCTCTGTGGATCATATGGTCTCTGTTGCAACTACTCAACTCTACTGTAGTGTGAAAGGCAGCCATGGACAATAGTGAATGAGCATGACTGTGTTCCAACAAAACTTTATTTACAAAAACGGGCAGCTGGCATGTGGGCCATAGCTTGCCAAGCCCTATAGTCTATGTTAACTACCTGGACACTGTCACCTTACCAGCAATAAAATTTATGAAAGTATTAATTGTTAGGTATTCTTGTTGTTTTCCACTTGATATTAACAGAAAATAATTTTATCAGCATTGTCTGCTAACGGAAGGCAATGTTTATGTGTAATTCGGGCTTGGACATGCTGATCTACACAGCAGGCTGCTCCAACCCCTGATACACCTACACCTGAGTTAAGATTCTGCAAGCGATGGGATTTTCAGTTGTAACTCTGACTTTTTTTTTTTTTTTTTTTTTTTTTTTTGCGGTACGTGGGCCTCTCACTGTTGTGGCCTCTCCCGTTGCGGAGCGCAGGCTCCGGATGCACAGGCTCAGCGGCCATGGCTCACGGGCCCAGCCGCTCCGTGGCATGTGGGATCTTCCCAGACCGGGGCATGAACCCGTGTCCCCTGCATCGGCAGGCGGACTTCTCAACCACTGCGCCACCAGGGAAGCCCAGTAACTCTGACTTTTGTGATTCCTTTTTGTTTGTGTAAAAGGAAGTATAACCTCATAGAAACTATACAAAATAAACATCATGCTGGAGGGTGGGGGTAATAATAAAAGGTGAGAAGACGAAGAGAAATAGTGAATGGTGGTGTGGGAAAGAAATAAATGCTAATCCATCCAAAGTGGTCATCTCTAAAAGTTAGAGGGGCCTACACAACCCTTGCACCATCTCTCTTGTGCATCTGTATCTCCCTTCAAGAATGAACCACTCACATGTGCCCCTATATCCTGGAAGACGACAGTGATGAAGAGCCCACAAAGAGTCAGAAAGTCCCAACAACTAAGAACGTGCTCAAAACATTCTAGTGCTTCAAGTAAGGTAGCTGAGATATTTGGAGTGTGACTCACACAGCTCTACCACTGGCTCCCTGTGTTCCATGGGTGACAACACTTGTCTGATCCTCAGTTTTATTATCTGTAAAGGAGGAACAAATCCTACTTCCCAGAGGTAATGTTAATTTAAAATGAGATAGCAAATAGGTGTAAAGCACTCACCTAGAACATAAAAGGCATTTATAACTAATAAGCACTATTATTAATATTATATGACTTTAGAAAGGAAATGTTCAAATGTTGTATGTGGGTGCTAGATGAGTAGCCTAAAGAGAAAAGAAAAAGAAAAAACAACAGACCTGCTGTCACAAAAGGAAAGGAGGATGGATAACAAGGCTAGGGAAGTCCTAGGGCAAGAAATGGCATTCAGACAGCAAAAGCCAAATTTATACATCCCACTTTGGCCCAGATAGAGAAAGTGACAGAAGACTTTTTTAACTGCATGCTAACATTCATATGCTTATACATGAACAATGTCATTTTAAAATAAGTTCTGGTGAAGGATACAGAATGCAGGGACTCTCTTTGTATCAGACTTCTCTGTAGGGAAAAGACCATGTTTCTGTCATTCAGGCTCCCAGTGCAGGCTAATCTACCTAATTCTGCCAGCAGGAATTATCCAAACACACCAGAGACTATACCAAGAACATTATGTTATGAAGGCACCATCTCAAGACCATCTTTATGAGAAAAGGTGACTTTTATTGCTTCCATAAAAAATGGCAGATACCAAGGAATGATATGGCCCTCGGGTATTAACTCTGGATGGAGGAGCTACTAGCTTAAGATAGGGGTGGCTTCTGCAGAGATCTCCCAAGAATGGCCATTTTATAGATGCTGCCCAGTTTAATTATGAACCATTTCATTATTCCTTAAAGCCTATTAGGGGGCTGATCCCTGAGGAGCCAAAAATGAATGCTGGTCCAATTGGTTTAAATGGAGTGCACAAGAAGACGCTGCTGCCTCTGAAATTACTAATCCAAAGTGCCATATACTTGGCAGCTGCTGAAACAAGCCTCTGCTAATGAGCTGGCTTTTGACAAGATGTATGTAGCTCCATAGTCTGATAAAGAAAAACTCTCAGCAAGTCTGGTTTGAAAGATTAGACTCTCCCCGAAGAGGAGTGTAATCAGTGTCATGTTGACATTATTTATGACATGCAGCTTATGCCACCGAGTTTACTTGGGAACCATTTCAGTTCTCGTGACCCTCTGCAGGGGTGTTCTCAGACTGGGTAAGCATATAATCCACCCCAATTGTTTTGAGAAGGATATATCACAGAATAAACTGCAGGCTTTAAAAGTACTGGCCCCTGGAAATAACATTTCTAAGAGCCTCACTGACAGGAGTCAAGGCAATGTCAGTCTTTCCTCCCCGCTACTTACCTTAATCACTGTGTTACCTTAATCACTGAGAAGACCCCCTCTTCTGCTGCACGTGCACTCACATGGAAAATCTGGTAGACTCTCTAAAACACTTTTCAAAGATATCCTTCAAAATTCAGCCTAGTGAGGGGTTACAAAAAGGAAAAAGATTGCTTTCATTATCTATGACCCTCCCATACTCAGCTTGTCAGCCTCCACTGCACTGATAGACAGTGGAATGTATGAAAAGGGAGAATGGGAAGGGGAGAGAAAAAACACACAGTATTGCTTAGTCCAACCCAACCATTTTTAAAGCCATTTTCACACCAAAATGGAGAAACTTCTGATATAACATTTATGATACACATTTACTTACTTATTGGTTATTTATTCTTTTGTCTACTCTCATAGGAATGGAAGTCCATGATGGCAGGACTTTGTTAATATCTAGAACAGTCTCTGGCACTTAGTAAGCACCTAATAACTGTCTGTTGAAGGAAGGGGGAAGTGCCACGTCACAACCATCTCTTCTCTGCCACCAACTGGGGAACCCCACCGAAACCACCAACAACTTACCAAGACTTCCTAATGGCTTCACAAGGACATCCTGGGCAATGATGCTTCATTCTGGCTTGCTGGTGAACCCACTGGGCAGGAAGCCTCAGGATAAGTGACAGGTAGGTCTTAGTGTTGCTCTTGACCAATGACAAGGTTTCAGGCTGCCCAGGAATCTGCATTTTTAACAAGCATCCCAGGTGACTTTATGCATAATAAAAAAAATCACACCATGGACATTTCCTTCATCAGAGGAGCACAATCTCAGAGGCTATTATAAAAATCTTTCACAGTATGGAATAAAAATGTTTCTGTCTCACACAGCCTCCTTGGAATTAGATGGAATCTAGAGGAAGCACTGGGTGGAAGACACAGTATTGGGCTTGGATTCAAATCCATTTTCTATACCAACTAGCTATGATCTTGGGCAAGATATCATCTGCAAAAATGGGAGAATGGGAAAAGGAGAGGTTAGGCTCAGTACTCTCTAGTGTAGTCTGAATATTTTAAGACCTTTCCTCATATCATAATGGGAAAGGCCTAGTAAGACTACCTTTCCTGGCCCTTCCCACTAACTGGGCAAGCCCACCAGAGCCACTGACCACTTACTAAGACTTCACAATGGTTTGATAACCATGTGCAGGATGCTGATTTGAGTCTCTTCCAATTCTCTAGTAACCTCATTGGGCCAGGCAGGGCTCAATATACCTCTTCACCAGTGGCATGGTTTCTGATCGAGTTTGGTGTCACCTGTAGGATAGGGAGAAGGAAGAAGAAACAAATGTAAGAACAGTTAAGGTATGAGATCTAGCTTTAATTTTACTTTACCATAGTCAAGTCATCCAGTCCACACCATGGACCTCAGATTACACTCTTGCTAAGCACTATATTAGCATCACAATTATCTTTATCTGGCAAAGACTATTGCAATGCAAACAATTATTATTTAATAAGGATTCTTGCCTCTATTTTAAATGAGATAACTTGGGTACAGAGGCACCAAGTAACTATACCGAAGTGTTAGAACTCAGATCTGAACTAATGCTGATCCTCCTAGCTACCTACCCTCTTTAGATACTCAATCAATATCCTATCTTTGAATGGAGGTAAACTTGGTATCTTAGGGGCCCTTCTATGTCTGGCAATTAGGCCCCTTTATTCCATACTCCTGACTAAAAGGCCCCCCTAAAAGTGAACTAAATCTCCATCTACTCATCATATGGCATTTAGTTCACACTGATGAGGAAAGGTAACAAAACCCTGGGCTCTGGACCAAGGCCTGTCATTTACAATCTCAACTCCCAGCAGGACTCACTTTACCTATACCTGAAAAGTAATAGAACATATCTTGTCCCTTATCAGCTGTGTGGGTTACCAAAAGGATCACAAGGAGCTAGGTAGGCCCGTGGCTAGTCCCCTACCTCCAAGACTCAACCACAAGGAGGAATGGGGCTCTGAGACCTAAGATCCACACAGGACAAGCCAAAGGCCCCCCAAAGGGTCCCTTCTTCCCTAAGGAAGCAGCCTTCTGCCTCTAAGTCTCCCAGTCCCTAGCTGCTTAGCATGAAAAGCTAAGCAATTCAGTGACAGCCCGAAGCCCAGGCTATTATCATTAGATGCTGGCAGCACCAACTAGTGCAACTAGGTTTCCTGTTATTGCAGTGAGATGCAGGCAACCCTCAAACCCCAGGAAGACCCAAGGAGCAGTTTCTCAGGGCTCATTTTTAACTGTTTCACCCACAGTGAAATATAATAGTTTCTTATAATCTACTAGTGATCATGAGACCCAGGAGAAAGCTCTCCCACCATAGCTGGGGAAGATTCATAATGCCAAGTGGTGTGTGTTGGGGGCGGGGGGAGATGAGGAGGCAGCCTTGATGGGTTTGAGCCTTCTCTTTATTGGATAAAGTAAAGCAGCCGTTACTAGAGCAAGATCTGCACACCCATAAGCAGCTGCTGCCACCAGCAATTATTTAGCTTATGAAAGCCCAGAGGGACATGGGTGGGAAAGGAATGTGTACAGGGTCTAATTGGGAAATAAACAGTAAGTGTAAAGCCTGATGCGTGAAATGCCTGCACTAAGGAGCCAAGAACAGTTAGTAGTTAAGCTAGTGCCTTTCTCTAAAGACAGAGATCTTATTTCCACCATGCCCTACTCCCACCCGGCCCAGCTCTTTTCCAAACTAAACTGCTCCAGTTTCCAGCCCCCTCAACCAACCCATTTATTCCACTTCTGTTCAGGTCAGCATATTTCAAAATGGAAACCGTTTCAATGTTTGTCTTAACTTTCAAAGTCACAAACACACGCTGTGAAAAAAAAATTCCAGAAATACATTAAGAATACATAGAAAGTAAAAATCACAAAATCCCAGAAAGTTTAACACTTGGGGTATATGCTTCCAATTACTTTTATGTATGTGTACAAACATGAATTTTTATTTAACAAAAATTAGATGAAACCATAGCCTTTCTTTCAATTAATATACTGGGTACATCTTTCCAAGCCATATACTCATCTACAAGACTATTTTCAGTTTTAATGCCTAAGTTGTATTATTACATGAATACACCATAATTTATTTATTCAAATTCCTATTTAGGGATAGGTAAGTTTTTCTATTTTTTTTTTTACTGCTATGAATATTGTGAACATTCCCATACCTAAATCTTTTAAAATATCCTTAGAACATTTTTAAAAAATATTTAGAATTTATTTAGAATATTTAGGGGTATATCCCTAGAAATGAAATTGCTGGGTCAAAGGGCATGCAATATTTATTCTGCCCACTAATATATATTGCCAAATTGCTCCTACAAAAGATTACACTAAAATTGGACATATCCCACCAACACTAGTATAACATTTTTTAATCTTTGCCCATGTGATAGGTGTTAAATGTAATATTGCATTTTTTATGAATACAGACATGTTTTACTAGGAGAATTACAAAGATGGGTAAGATATGGCCTCTGCCCTTGAACTTAAATGAAGGGAGATAGACACAAACAGGTAACAGGTACCATTATCATATTCATGATAAAGATAAATAAGATTTCAGTTCATGGTGCTTCCTTTGACTCTGTGGCTATTGCTAACAGAAAAGGTCCAAAAGAATATTAGACAGTAGTCCAAATTAAAAATCCATTTACTAAAACTCCAAGGAGTTGTGTTAAAGCTGACTATCACATCAGTGGCACT
Source organism: Hyperoodon ampullatus (assembly GCF_949752795.1). Taxonomy (NCBI): domain Eukaryota; kingdom Metazoa; phylum Chordata; class Mammalia; order Artiodactyla; family Ziphiidae; genus Hyperoodon; species Hyperoodon ampullatus. The sequence goes on from NC_136913.1 coordinate 63,281,238, forward strand.
TCGATATCACTTTGTTGTTTCTCCTTCATCAATTCTTAAAGGAAAGAACAAAGCAGAAGCAGCTCAGAAAACCAGCTGCCCCCCAACCCCCAAAGCCAGCGAAGTGAATGAGGTGCAGGGCAGTATATTATTGGAAGGATTTACTGACACTGGATCTGGACTTCCATTTTTCCTTCGCCTATTATTTCCAGTAAACAACAGTGAGCTGCAGCCATTTTCTTTCAGAAACAAAATGTCTTATTCCCAGGCAGATCTGCTTGTACGTAGTTAGGCTGCAGTTTCCATACCATCTTGGAAAATACAGATAAGAATCAAAAGAGATTATTTTTCTGCACCATAATGGGTCAGATACAGATGAAATCAAAATGGATGACAACACAAGTACTTTAAAAACCCACCCAACAAAGATGGACGAATATGCAATAAAGCAGATACAGCAAAATGTTAATTGTACCATCTAGGGGGTGAGTATATGGGTTTTCACTGTACAATTCTTTCAATTTTTCTGTATGAAAATTTTCATAATAAAGTCCTGGGAAAACTCCAGCAAGCGGCTTGAAAATAACGCTGTAAGGCCTTTCCCTCCATTTTACTCCTAGAATGAGACTATCTGATATTCTCTCCCTTTTGCTTTTTTAGATCTACATTTCTTGCATCAGACTTGGAGCTCTCCAACTTTTTAATGAAGTGAAATGAATGACAATATACTCACAGACAGGTTACCAAGACAACGTGCGGTGGGTTAGAGAGGGTTGAGGGAAGGGCCCTAAGCTCTTGGAAGCGCAGGCTCACTACCTGTATAAGTCTGAGTAAGTGAATGTTTCAGAAATCCCATTTCTCAGTTTAAAAATTAGCATTCAGACCCTCTAAACATTTGCCTCAGCCTACTTTTCTGCTTTATCTCATATTAATTCCTATTTTCCATATATTCATTGCAAAGAGCTGTGTAGGAAGGAGGGGGGCAAGGGATAAGGCACCAAAGCATGAAATGTCCATATGCTTCAAGTTAGGATATAACAAAAGGAATTTTAATTTCTAGGGTTGAAGCTTGAAACTTGATGCTGAAGGACACCGTATAACTGACTGACTGCAGGACCCTGGGGGAGGCCTTATAATCAGTCTCCTAGTTTGAAGTGTGTCCTGGCTGGCCCATCTGTAAAACAGGAAAAAGACTCGTCATAAGTAATAATGAATGAAGTAAATAAATGAGTTTCTGAGAGGCTAAAAGTTATCTCCGGTGAATGGAGAGGGGAATGAAACCATGACTGGTTGAGTAATACTCCAAAAAGGGTAGGCAATCTTTTTCTAGGGCCAGCCTTTGTGGGTCACCATGTCTCTGATGTGGCTACTCAACTCTGCTGTTGTAGGTCAAAGAGGCCACAGACAACACATCAACAAATGAGCATGGCTGTTTTCCAACAGAACTTTATTTGCAAAACCAGGCAGCCCATGGGCTGTATTTGCCCACCCCTGATCTAGAATGTGGAGTCCACATGGGAATACCATTTGGAGAATGACCTGAGGAGGAGTGAAAGGGGGATGAGTCTACAAATAGAAACCATTTAGCAAACATTAGACAGTGAGGATGAAGCTCCTGATCTGGCAGCTTTCACCCAGGTTCTGCCAAGGAAGAGACTGTCAGCAGTAGCAATAGTAGCAACATCTGTAAATACCAAGGACTGAAATCCAAACACAAAAATAGCATTATCTCACGAGAAACTCTTGAGAAGATATATACATAACTAGAAAGAAACAGCAAGTTTCTGACCACATGCATTTTGAAGAAAACAGTTGACAGTCCAGAGCCTGTGGAGATCACGTTAGCAGGCACACAATAAATGTTTGTTGATGAGTCATTCATTTATTCATCCAATAAACATTTACTGAGGCCTACTAATGTGCCAGGCTGGGCTCTGGAGATGAAGACACTGTCCCTGCCCTCAAGGAGCTCACAATCTAACTGATAACATAGGAAGAGAGACAGGCATATACACAGACAATTACAATACAACCTGATAAGTGCTGTAACACTTATCAGGTTGTATTATAATGGCCGATGTAAAATTTCTTTCCAGGGGGTGCTGCTCCAGGCTGCTGCTGGCTGTAACATCAAGAGAGGGGAGGAACAAATTGTCGAAACCAAAGGTTAAATGCTTTCAGGCTATTTCTAATATCCAGGCTCTCCCTAACTCCTGATCATAAATGGATTTGGGAACTAGACACTGGCATGACGTAAAATGGAACTCCCATCCTTAAGATAGGCACAGACCTCCAGTAAAGGACCTTCCCAATCACTTCCTCTACAACACAAGCTCTCTTGTTGTTGCTTTGTTTCATTTTGTTTTGTTTCCTTTTGCTTATTATACATCTGTCAACCTCCCCACCACACGCATAAGCCTAGTTTAACATCTGCAACTAGCAAAATGCTGAAACATGGGAGCTTACAACTAACTGAATTAACCCAGTATAACTGGATAACAAAAAGCAGCAAGTAACAGCTCACTTGACACCTCTAAATCCAACAATCCCCCCTTCACTGACAAAATAAAAATTAGAGTGTTACTAAATATAAAAGAGATAGTATATAGCTCATGGAGTGGGAATAATAATTTAGAAAGGTTTAACTAATAAATATAATTAAACAGATTCTCTGAACCACAAATAACAGACTCAGTTTCAGGAAACCAAAATAAGATACCTTATCCCCCCCCCAAAACCTTTGAGAATATATAATCTAAATCACCTCCATATTATAAATAAGAAAAATGAAACAGAGAGGTAACACACTCTTCCCACCACCTTCTCAAAATTCGGTGAGAGGTAGTAAGAGACTCCTTGAGGAGAGATTACTAGTGTTAACTGGTCATTTAGTTCAGATCATTTTATACAAAGATAGGATGGAATTTTTGTGTGTCACATACTGTTTCTTAATAGGGCCTGGTTTTTAATGGGTCTTCTGTCTCTGCAACAGCAAACTGAGCTGATGACATCAATAAATTGTTTCCGCTTACACTGAGATCCCTGTCTTGGGACCCAATGTCTCTGAGGCCACTATTTTGTATGCTTAACATACTATTTTCCCCTCAAGTCATTACACTGCTCTTATCTACCCTGTTCCATTCTGCCAATTGTCAGCCCACACGCACAATGTCTTCTCAGGTGTTGTGGTTTGTTCCTATTACCATTTTACATCTCCAAAGAGTTCCGTGTTATCTACAAATGTGAACATTTCACTATGTCCATATCCTCCCCCAGATCACTCATAAATAGTCAAAAGAACACCAGTTCCCGAATGGATGGGGGGAGGGGGACTACTGTTTTGTGTCTTGTCTACTTGGTTGCCATGTCTTATTAAGGACAAAATGTTGCCATGTCTTCTCCCCACACTCATAACGAGGGAGCATCACTGCTGTGCAGCAAACAGTGCTTTTCTTTTAGATGAAAAGAAATGGTTATCTATTTAAAGAACAAATAAATGTTATCTCAAAATGGCTACCAAGAATTTGACATGTATTCCATGCAGCAGTTGTCTTTGGAATCACAAAGATTTCTTCATACTCAATGGCAACAAACATATACCAGGAGTGTATGTGCAACAAATGAGGTTTGTCATTTGCAACAAATGACAAGGGGTAATAGATTCTCACACAGAACACATAATATAGAGCTCTTACAAATAGAAAACATTCAGACCCAAGTCGAATAGTTCACAAAAGGAAATAGGAGCTAACAATTAACATTTAAGAGTCCAGCCTCGCCAATAATCAGAGAAATGTACCATAAATCAAAGATACCATTCTTTTACATATAAAGTAAGTAAAAAAAAATTTTATGTACCTAAATGACTGGGTACAAAAATTGACAACGTTTGGAACGCTATTTGGCAGGTCTTTACAATGTTCAAACTTTTTGATCAATAATGCTAATTCTGAACTCTGTTCTATAAAGAAATAACTCAAAATAGATAAACAATATAAACTAAATGAAAAGACATTAATTACATAATTTAAAATACTGAAAATCTTAAGCTACTTCCATACAACAAAATATCATGAAACCATTCAATGACAATCACAGAAATGTTTAACATGGAAAAATGCACATTATAAACACAAAACACCATATAAAATAGTACAAATATGTGATCACTGTAGAAAAATGCAGAAAGAATGAAAAAAAGTGAACACATTTATTAACACTGGTTATCTCTGGGTGGTGAAATTATGGCTCTTTTTCCCTCATACTTGGTGGTTATCTTCAGATGAAGCTACAATGGGTATTTACCAAATTTCTACATTGAGGGAACTATTCAAACTTAACGGAAGAAAAATCACAAAACAGAAGATAGAGTGATTTGACCACAATTTCAAATTTCTACTAACCAAAAATTTAGAAACAAAAATTAAAAGGCAAACAATAACCTGTAGTACATATTTCTAACATTACAGAAATCTGAGTAAGAGCCTTTATTTACAAAACACATTCAAATAGATAACAATAATAAACGCTAAACTAAAAACTCCAACAGATAAATCAGTATAAGACATGAACTAACATCACATGGAAAAAATAAAACTGCTAAGAAACATATAGAGGAAAACAGAATCCAAACTTACAACCAAAGAAATGCAAAATTAAATATTGTTTTTTTATCCATTAAAATAATGTTTTTAATAAATACTACTCAATGCTTGTGTGGGTAAAAATTGGTACAACCTTTTCAGGAAGAAACTTGGCAATACATATTAAGTGTTAAAAATGTTCATACCCTTTGACACAGTAATTCCGCTTCAATGAATCTATCCCAACCAAATAATAAAAGAAATCCATGTATTCTCTGTCTTTTATTATAAGAAAGAAAAGCAGTACCCTCTCCTTTACTACTGAACCTTGGTATTAACACACCAAAATATTAAAAATGGGTAAGGAAAAAATCGCTACTGCGGTAAATGACTGGTTGTCTCAAAGCGTCAGACCAGACCTCAAATCAGGCAAAACAAGAAGGGTGTGTCCAGCCTGCCGCAGTCGGCCATTTTAAACCCTCTGCAGAACAAAAAGCACAGAAGACAAGGGTAGGTAAGGATGGCCACCCCACTAGGCTCCAAACCAATTCTTTACTTTTTGTCTTCAACATATGTAACCCTGTACAATGCACTGAGTAAAAATCAGGAAACAGGTCTCCTTTCTTAAACAGCATAGATAAGTTACAAATAAAATTTGAAAACATAAAAGAAGGGTCCTTTAAATTTGCCCCATGATTTTGGTGGATAAATATAATGTTTAAGAGCACAGGATTCCAAAGCCACAGCACCTGGATAAAAATCCAGTCTCAGTCATTCAAACGGATATAAAGCCTTGGATTTACTTTACCTGTGTCCCTCAAATTTCTCATTTGTAAAAGATGAATAACGGTAGTGCTATTTCATAACTGTCCAGAGTACTAAATTAGTTAAGGCATGTGTAAAAGCATGTAGATCCAGTACTTAGCACACAGTTTAAGCTCCAAAGACTTTTAAGCATAATTATTATTATAGATAGGGAAACAGGCCCAAAGAAGGAAAATGACCGTATGAGATCACAGCTAGGATTACTGAAAAGACCTGTCTCAATTTTGAATCCTGTGCCCCTTCTTCTACATATCTAACTGCTAAATTACTAGTTTTAGCGATTAACAGTAGATCCTTACTGACAGTCCTCTAAGAGCCATGACAGTGCTGCTGCCTAAAATATATATATATATATATATATAGTCCCCCTGGACGAAACCGTGCTCAAAGTTCTACAGAAAAAAATAGTTTAGAAGAAAGGGTGTGAACCCAGGTCACCTTCATACCACTATTATCATTTGCCTAAATCCTAGGTTTAAAGCAAAGTGGAACAAGCACTTGGAAACAGCCAAATCCTCACCCCTACAACCTCAAGGGGAGAAAACCAAGGGCTTCTGACCATCAGTAGGTTCTCACAATATTGCAACTGCTGGGTTCTGCTACTCTGATGGAATGAGAGAATGTGTCCAGAGCCAAGGACACCGGTCCACGATCTGCAAGTCCGACAGAGAGCCCTCCAGAGGCGTATTGCCCGAATGTGGCCTTGTCTCCAAGTGCTCCCGTTTTACACATTTCTTACACACAGCCTGCTGCCGTAACCTTTTGTAAAGTCATCGCCTCCGCATTTTTAAACCCACATTATCTATAGGCCAGAGAGGGGCTAAGATCCTGGGTTATTATCTGGTGGATCTGGCCACAGCCTAAGACAACTCCAACTCAGGCTAACTCCCCTCACCCAACTAGAAAGGTCGATCTGCTCCTCTGCAGGCCCTCCTAGCCCAAGATGGCCAAGCAAAAAGACAACTTACCTCCCCCCTCGCCATTTTGCAATCTTAATTACACGTACTCTACGCGCCTCCCCTCCCCGTCATTCCGTTTTAAATACGCATGCGCACCTCTCCCCTCCTCCCGTTAAAGCCGTCACAAAGTCGTCTCGAATGCGCATGCGCACCTTCACTCTTCCCTTCCGCGCCTATCAACTACCAGCAATTTTGCTTTCCTAAATACGCATTCGACCCACCCCCCTGCCCCAAGCCTTGCGCGTGCGTACCTCCCGCTCTCCCCAATGGACGCCCCCCCCCACCCACAGACATCAGACCTCAAATACAGTGGACCCTCCCCGGATACGGAGGACTGGCTATACTATGCCGTTCTATATAGGAGACTTGAGCATCCGCGGATTTTGGTATCCGCGGGGGTCCTGCAACCAATCCTCCGCGGTTACCAAAGGACGACTGCATATCTGCACGCTACCGCGCCGCGCATCTCCACACTCTCAAATACACGTGCGCACCGCGTCTGTCCTCCCACCTCAGTTTTTTATATAAAAGAGCCTGATGATATCTGGATGTGTTTCTCGCTATAGTTGTGCCCCAGTGCTCAATCAAGGAGAGCCATTACCAGCCTTCCCTAATGGGGGTAGGTGTGATAAACTAGGAAGTGGAATACGGGAAAGACGTCATTGCTTGCAGAGCAGATGCCAGATCTAGATAGAATCCGCCCCGACCCTCAGGGAGGGGCTTAGAGTACCCTCGGATTCCGTAATAAGAGCCACCACCCTGAACAAAGGCAAAGAAAGCTCTCATAATCTCCTAGTCCTACAACCACGACCTTTAAATACACCTTCTACTGCATATGAGGAACTCCAAAAAAATTTTTAAATCAAGGAACGTTATGGAAAATGCCGACGCCCAGGTGCCTCAACCCTGATTAATGGAAAGAAGTCTGTATTACTTTCACGATGGGAAGTAAATGCTCAACATCCTTTTGTGGGTCTGAGGCGCGTACTGTCCCCCATTTTTTCCTCTCGTGAACCGGGAGAACACACAAATTAAGGATCCCCCAGGGCCGAGTTCCCTCCGCCGCCCTCCATGTTCTTCCCCTATGTCGTTCCTTTACCTCCTGGCTGTATCGAAGGTCATAGCATGAATTCTTAGCGCCGGCCGTCCCAAGACAGGGTGAAGGGAGAGGCGGCACAGAGTTCGCGGCGCCAGGGTGGCAAGAGCAGGCCAAGGTGACAGTGGACAGCAGGCAGAGGACCAGCCGTACCTCCAGCCGCAGCGCAGATGCCCAGACAGCGCCGATGCCCAGACAGCGCCGCCTCTCCAGGATCGCTGCAGTGTGCTTCAGGCGCATGCGCAGAGCCCGCCCTCTTCTCCCCACCCCTCCACCCAGCCGCAGCTTTCCTTGAGGCTGACCCTCCGGTGTTCCCCCTCGCCCAGGTCCCTGGCCCATCCTGCTTCTTCAACCTTTCTTCCTCTTGGTTACACCCGTTTTCACCACCATCCTTCCCTCAGCCCATCTTCCTTCGTCAATCCCTCTTCTGTTCTTAGCCCACCATTTCATTGCCAGTTGGCTGCCTTTATTCGCTCTGTTATCCGTGTATTCTTGGCCTTGCCTGGTCTGCAGCCCTATTGGGCCTCTTACTCCTCCCCTTGTGTGTCTGATGTTGCAAGTTGTAAAAGATACGGCAAAAGATGCTGTTTAAAAGATATTGTATCCACACAATCTTCTCCAAAGAAGCTCTCAAGCTGAGCCCAACTAGCTAATGTTGGGCAGACGACGCCTGGTTAGTGATGAACCCACAGAGGAGACCCAGAGGCAGGGGACCAAAAGACCCTATGCACAGAGCAAAAAGGGAAAGGGTGTTCAATCAGTTTGGGGATAAGAAGGAGTATGCAACACCTTTTTCTTTCTCTTCACAACCCTGGTATTGTCTGAACATTAAAAATACTGTTCAGTGTCCTTTGGTGCTAGATGCAAGGCTTGTTCCTGTCTTCTGTGAGAAATTCACAAATTAATTTTAAGAGAAGTGGCATCATTTATTCAACAGCCTCTGAAATAGATTCCTTTTCGGATGTGAGGAGGAGAGAATACAAAATAACATTTTGTTTCTCATTATGATGTTTTACTTTGGTGGCTGGTTCTTCTTGCTTTCTAAGAAAGCCAGTTTGGAAATACCAAAAACTAAGAACCCACAATTCTATAAATTCTGAGACCCATAAAATGTGTACATCATCATCCTCTCTAATTGTTAGGAATGTCATATTAACATTATTTGGAGACATAATGGAAGATTCTTTTTTGCCTAATATGCACAAAAAGGTTATATACAACAATGTGCAATATGCAGAAAGAAAAAAAGAGAAAAATAGAAATGCTTGAAGTTATAGTAGTATAAAAAACCTCACTCCTAAATTAAAAGAATCATTTATTATTGCACAAAAGTTAAAAGGGAATTTTGGGAATTCCCTGACAGTCCAGTGGTTAGGACTCTGCACTTCCACTGCAGGGGGCATGGTTTCTGTCCCTGGTTGGGGAACTAAGATCTCACAAGCTGCCACAGCGTGGCCAAATAATAATAATAATAAAAGAGAATTTTGCCCACAATTCTACAGCACTATAACAAATGCTTTTATTTCTTTGTGTACTTTTTTTTGTTATAAAGGTTCTCTTGAGATATAATTCACATGTCATACAATTCACCAGCTTAACGTGTACAGTGCAATGGATTTTAGTATATTCACAGCTGTATGGCCATCACCACAATTTTAGAATTTTTCATCACATCCAAATGAAACCTCATGTCCATTATCATATCTTTGTGTTCTTTCAATTTTTGCTTAAATATGTAATGTTTTAACATCGACATTTTAATAGACATAGTGTTGTTTTAAATATTTTGACATGGTCCTAATTATCATCTTTATCATTTTAACAAATGGACATTCCATTTTTTAAAGTATTCTAAAATTGAGGTCAGCACATAATAATAATTGCAGATGAAGTTACTTGCTCTTTCCACTTCTCTTCCCTTTGACAAAACTTCCCTAATCTACTATGTCCAATCTGAAGAGAAATTCAAGAAAGAGGCACAGCTTGTAAATCTTGAATGCTATAAAATACTTTGGGTCGGGCTTCCCTGGTGGCGCAGTGGTTGAGAGCCCGCCTGCCGATGCAGGGGACACGGGTTCGTGCCCCGGTCCGGGAAGATCCCACATGCCGCGGAGTAACTAGGCCCGTGAGCCATGGCCGCTAAGCCTGCGCGTCCGGAGCCTGTGCTCCGCAACGGGAGGGGCCACCGCAGTGAGAGGCCCGCGTATCGCAAAAAAAAAAAAAAAAAAAACAGGCACAGACCTACTAGAGAATGGACTTGAGGATATGGGGAGGGGAAGGGTAAGCTGTGACAAAGTGAGAGAGTGGCATGGGCATATATACACTACCAAACGTAAAATAGCTAGTGGGAAGCAGCCGCATAGCACAGGGAGATCAGCTCGGTGCTTTGTGACCACCTAGAGGGGTGGGATAGGGAGGGTGGGAGGGAGGGAGACGCAAGAGGGAAGAGATATGGGAACATATGTATATGTATAACTGATTCACTTTGTTATAAAGCAGAAATTAGCACGCCATTGTAAAGCAATTATACTCCAATAAAGATGTGAAAAAAAAAAGAGGAAAGAGGTGGTGATGTTTTAGGGAGCACATCTGAGTATTTAATCTGTTCTTAGAACAGATGAATGTAACACCAGTTCAGTGGATCTGACTTAGAATTCTGGCAATGGGGTTTATTGGCTGTGTGGCTTTTGGCAGGCTACGTAATGTCTCTGAACCTCAGTTTTCTTATTTGTAAAATGAAAATAACCACTTCTCAAAATTATTGTGAGAATTGAAGACATGAGTGTGTGTGAATATACTCACAATACACACACACACATTATCATATGATATGATAACATGACAATATATATTAACAATGAATAGGAAAGCTCTTACGATAGTATCTGGCCGATAATTGGTGCTTACTTAAATAGTTGCTCTTAAAATTATTATTATAAAAGATAACATTATAAATAAATGAGTTATTAAACCTAAAAAAAAATCATAGCATAAGCATAAGCATTATTTATAGTTATCAATCAAACTAGGAGTAAAAATCATTTAGTGAATTGAAAGATTAATTTAATGGGTCACTACCAGCATTTTTTACACATATCCTCTATTGTGATGTAAAATGCATTTCTTCCTTCATGTCTCAATTAAACCTTTTTGAAAACCAATGCTTTAAACTATGGGCATGTATTACTTTAATATAGCTATAAATCTAAACAGGGGTTTAAATATGAGAGTTAATATGGCTAATTTAATAAACATATCAAATTTTAAAACGCAGAGAGAATTTTTGCCATTTGAAACCATTTATGCTGCATCATTTAATTGTTTAGGGATAAAACTCATCCCACTACTCTATATGTGGCAACTGCTCATCCTCTTTGGCTATAACTTTTATTAATTTTTGAAACCATTTTTCTTTGTGGTTGCATTTATGAAACCAGTTGCACATTCCAATCAAGTCATATTGAAAATAAAGGGCAATTGCTACATTCATTATTCTCACGTCTATGTTTAACCAAATACATTTGTACTGGCTTCCTGAAAAAAATTCACATGCAAAACATATAGCTAGCTAGTAACTTAAAGAAAAATATTTATTGTGGATTTTTTAAATTACACAACCTAAAGTCATTTCAAAAAGTGTAAAATACACAGAAGGAAAATAAAGAGAAAAAAGTCCTGTTCAATTTTATAGTCCCAAAATAGCTACAGTTGGATATTTTAGTGTCTAGTTTTCCATACACATTTCTATATCTATATAAGTGGACGTGTCCATAAATCCTTATGAGCTTTATATAATAAATAATTTAGAAAACAGAGAGGAAATCTGTCCAATATTTAAATTAAGATTTTGTAATTTATTTTCCAAAGAACATCATATTCTTTATACTGAGTGCTTCAATTATGTTGTTTTACAACTTAAACGGTGGTGATTATGTTGAAAACTAAGATTCCTGAAATAAAACAGGCTAAATTGTGAGTAAATCTCCCTGTGGCATTTTACAGATTTTTTTCTATCTTATGTATCTCATATCTTTATGGATGCTTGTATTTTATTTTTAACACCCCCCCAAATGGGTTACCCTAATTTGTTATAATTTCTTTCATTTACTGGATTAGATACATCTCACACATATCTTTCTTATGTCCAAAGTGCATATATAAAAACTGGTCATCGGGCTTCCCTGGTGGCGCAGTGGTTGAGAGTCCGCCTGCCGATGCAGGGAACACAGGTTCGTGCCCCAGTCCGGGGGGATCCCACATGCCGCGGAGCGGCTAGGCCCGTGAGCCATGGCCGCTAAGCCTGCACGTCCGGAGCCTGTGCTCCGCAACGGGAGGGGTCACAGCAGTGAGAGGCCCGCGTACCGCAAAAAAAACAAAACAAAACAAAACAAAAAAACGGGTCATCTACTAGACCACAAAGAAGGCCTAAGCCTTAATTATAAGAAATCCTACAAGGCACATTTTCTGAACAAGAACGGATTCAAACTCAAACTTAAAGACCCAAGAAGTGTTTATTTAACGCACGAAAACAAAAATAAACAAACAACGGAAACCGCCCCTGAGACGGGCTTTGGGCTTCAAGGACAGGAGGAAAGTCAGGCGGGAAGGAAGTGACTGCTAGAACGCCTGTGACACAAGAATGGGGTCGTGCGCAAACCCTGTGTGACGTCGCTGAGTCCTCTCGAGAAAAACAGCCACTTCTGTCTAAACCTCTGTAAGGGGAGTTTTGTCGGGGTTTCCGGGGCAGCAGTGGGACCGCTCACCTGAAGATCTCACTGCAGCCATGAACAGTAAGGAATGCTTCAAGTGTGAACACTCTGGCCCTAAAGGAGGAGGAGCTCGAGGGCACGGAGCTAGAGCTGGTGGCCGAGGTGCTCAGTGCAGTTCTACCACCCTACCTGTCATTTGTAACCGCTGCAGTCAGCCTGGTCATCATGCTAAGAACTGTAACCTTCTCGATGACATCTGCTACAACTGTGGGACAAGTGGCCACATCGCCAAAGACTGTGTTAAGCCTAAGTGAGAGAGACAGCAGTGCTGTTACACCTGTGGCAGACTAGGGCATCCGGCCCGTGATTGTGACCATCAGGAGGGGCAGAAGTGCTACTCTTGTGGCGAATATGGCCACATTCAGAAACACTGCACCCGAGTCAAGTGCTACCGTTGTGGCAAGACCAGCCACAGGGCCATCAACTGCCATCAACTACAGCAAAAGGAGCGAGGTCAACTGCTACCACTGGGCGAACCTGGACATCTAGCCTGGGAATGCCCCATTGAGGCTACCGCTTAACTTTTCCCTTTGTTCCCCCCACCCCTGCTCCTTTTGCTGCGTGATAATTGTGTTATTTTCTCTGAAACCTCTTCTCTGACCAAAGGCTGATAGACTGAGGCTACTCTCAGGCCAGTGAGCTTTAATTACAAAGGTAAAAGAGGAAAGGGCTGGGAAAAAAATCTCAGAAAAAGTTATTCACTTGTAGATGTCTTACAATTAATGTGTTTCTGCACCACTGATAACTCCGGTCATTGAACATCCTGAGCATTAGGCAGTTTCTAGATTCTTTGGAGGCATTTTGATTTAACATTTAATTAAGAGCTACTGTGTGCCAGCCACTGCCAGAAAAGCTGGAGAAATATCTGTGAACAAATCAGACCAAGTTTGCAAACACAAGCCTAGAATCTATTAACAAGTAAAATAGTGTGTCGGATAAAGATAAATTGCTATAGGGAAAATTAAGAACACCAGGTAAAAGGATAGAGAATGTGTTTGCGGGGGACCTATGTTTCTGTCTTAGATACACAAGGCACCCTGAGGAGGCGACATCTCCTCAGAGGTTCATTGCACAAATAAAGATGATTCTAAAACTGTCTGTGATTTTGCCAAAGTAACTTTATTATATATCGATTGCTTTGATTTATTTGACCTCATTACCTCTTAAATAACATTGAAAGACATCTCTATCTGGTCTTACAGAGAGTGTATAGTTTATGAAAATAAAACAGAAAAATATGTATAACGTGTATAAGTAGCTTTGAGAGAGAGTAATGAGAAAACAACCAAACAAAAAAACCTTAGCAGCAAATTGTGGACATAAAGATATTGGTGATAAAGCTTGGACTTAGATATTTTTAAAAATCTAAGAAAACATGTATAAACATTAAGATTAAACATAGATAGGGGCTTTTGTAATTTCAAAAACACACATTTTCACAGGTATGAAAATTATATTTATGTTTAGGAATTTCCGAAAAATGTGTTTTCCCAGATATGAATACATTCAATTTCATATGCTGCGACCCATTTTAAAAAATCAGATCTGAAAAACAACTGAAGTTCTCTAAAATAGAAAAGGCAATTTAAATTCTAAATTCTAAATAAAACCTGGGATGGGGAGAGGTAACTGTTGTGTCAAGAAGAAATTGAAGTTGTAATGAAAAGTGATTTACAAAATAACAGTAATGACAATACTACATATCAAACCTAGGATGTGATAGAATTTATAGCAGAAAAGATAGCGTAGAGGGTATAGTTTTTGATCCATAAACTCAAACCTGGTAAAAGAAATGTAACTGGTTTTATAACTGAAGACGCATTCTTTTATGAACCTCCATAAGACTTGATGTGTGACCCTTCATCCCCATCTGAGAGACTCTTTCAATTCAGCTGAGTTTCAACTTCTGTGACCCTCTTGGGCTCCTAGAAATTGATTCTGTCACTCTGTGCTAGCTCAACAAGATAAACTCAGTCACACTCCCAGCCCCTAAACGGGGCAATCTCAGTCCAGTCTGCCAAGACACAGCTGGAAACTGCTATATCACACTGAGCCAAACAAATTCTTGAGTCTCATCATAGTGCTGAACTCTGTTTAGGAAAGGAGGACCACAGGAATCTGCTTTTGAATCCCCCCAAACCATCTGGCATTTCATTTCCCATGCCCTCAGGAGTTTGGCCCAGAGTCGGAGGGGGAAAAGAGGCTATGTCCCTTTATTAAGGACACACACAGCATTGAAGTTCTCTTTACAGTCCCTTTCGACATTTTTTCTAGTCTAGAGGAAAGGAAGTCTTATTTTGACGCACCTGTACCCTGTGCCAGAAGTTACAAAATGGTAGCTCTCTTACTGGATCAGGTCCACAATATGTTTAGTTTGACCTGAACATTGTTTAACAACATTCATTTATTAGATGCCAACATTTAAAAATTGGAACATTTCTAATGGAAATTCTTTTTCTTCTTTCTGGAATAAAACGAAAGATCAGGAAGCAATAGGCACCAATTTCTGTGTGGAAAATTTCAGCTGGAGGTGAGTAGTACTTTCTCCCTACAGACAAGTCACAAGTTCCCTCTTTAACTTAAAAGAAAATGAGAGGGGCTTCCCTGGTGGCGCAGTGGTTGAGAGTCCGCCTGCCAATGCAGGGGACACGGGTTCGTGCCCTGGTTCGGGAGGATCCCACATGCCGCGGAGCGGCTGGGCCAGTGAGCCATGGCCAATGAGCCTGTGCGTCCGGAGCCTGTGCTCCGCAACGGGAGAGGCCACAACAGTGAGAGGGCCGCATAACGCAACAAAAAAGAAAATGAGGAAGGAATTTAAACATTTTACTACAAAAAAATCAACTAGGGCTTCCCTGGTGGCACAGTGGTTGAGAATCCGCCTGCCAATGCAGGGGACACGGGTTCGAGCCCTGGTCCGGGAGGATCCCACATGCCGCGGAGCGGCTAAGCCCGCGCGCCACAACTGCTGAGCCTGCACTTTAGAGCCCGTGAGCCACAGCTGCTGAGCCTGCGTGCCACAGCTGCTGAGGCCCATGCGCCTAGAGCCCGTGCTCCGCAACAGGAGAAGCCACTGCAATGGGAAGCCCGCACGCCACAACGAAGAGTAGCCCCTGCTCACTGCAACTAGAAAAAGCCCACATGCAGCAATGAAGACCTAATGCAGCCAAAAATAAATAAATTAAATAAATATATTAAAAAAAAATCAACTAAACACAAAAGAAGACAGTAATGCAGGGAAATGAGGGAGAAAGCTATAAGGCATACAGAAAACAAATTGCAAAATGACAGAAGTCCTTCCTTATCAGTAATTACTTCAACTGTAAATGGATTAGACTCTCCAGTGAAAAGACAGATATTGAAAGAATAGATAAAAACACATGATCCAACTGTATACTGTCTATAAGAGACTCATTTTAGGTCCAAAAACACAAATACATTGAAAGTGAAACGATGGGGAAAAAAATTCCACGCAAATTGTAACCAAAAGAGAGCAGAGGTGGCTATACTAATATCAGCCAAAACAGACTTTAAATCAAAAAAGTTTACGAGAGTCAAAGAAGGGCATTATGTATTAATAAAAGGTTCAATAGTTATACCTGTTGGCCAGGATATGGAGAGATGAGAACCCCATACACTGCTATTGGAAGCAGAAAATCTGTATAACATTTCTGGAAGGCAATTTGGCATTATAGATAAAAATCCTTTAAAAAGTCCCTATCCTTTGAAATAGAAATTAAACTTCTAGAAATTTAAGAGACTGATCATGGATATATACTCAAATATATATTAAAAATAGTGTTCACCTCAACATTATTTATTGCAGTGATACATAAGAAACATTTATCTTCAAAGGGTAGGGAATTTAAAATATGACACATGTATAAGATAAAATACCTTGCTGCCACTAAAAATCATATTATAGCAGAATGTTTATCAACACAGAGAAATGATCAGGCTACCAAATAATACATCCAGTGTAACATAGGTAGTTCTTCCTATTATAAAAGCTCTGAGCACATTGCACTTTCTAAAACAAGAGTAAACACCAAAAATAAATTTAAAAATTTAAACTCTCTAGATATTTTAAAATTTATAAATCATTTACTAAATAACTGTAGGTTCCAAAAGGTAATTACAATTACAATTGCCAGCAATTTAGAAGATGGAAACAAAATTTATGGACTCCAGTCAAAAATAGTATTCAGAAGCCAAATATTTTATTACATTATAATTCAGGAAGATTTTTTTTAAAACTTAGACAAAGCTGCAGAAATTAGAGAAATGAAAAAAAAGATTAAAACCAAAAAGTTCAAAAAACAAGTGAATTAGACAAAACAATTGATAAACAAAAAAAATCAGCGTCTTTGAACAAAATAAATATATTTAAAATAGAAAAGCCTGAGGCACGTGTACTTTTTTAAAGGGAAGGAATGCATAACTATACAAATTAAGAATGTGAAAAGGTATTTAGGGGAAAAAAGCCAGAGCCAGAGAGGTAGTTTATCATAATTGTAAAAGAGCGTAGACTTTGGAATTATACAGACCTGAATTAAGTCCTTGCTCTACTCTGTGACCTTAGGCAAGTCTCAATCCCTGTGAGACTATATTCTTATCTGTAAAATAAATAACACCTCAAAGGGTCATGTTAAGAGTTACTTGAGATTTTATATGTCAAATGCTTGGCACAATGTCTGGTACATGGTAAAAATTCAACACACAAAAGCTACTATTATATGTAGCAGACTGCTTTTAAAATTATAAGAGAGCAGTGATTATAATTTTACTCTTAATGCACTTTAATATCAATGAATATACATTACTAAAAATGGCAAATTATGCAAATAGTGTGAGTATTACTACTAAGTTGATTATTGCCTCTATTAAAATGATATAGCTCAGATGGTTTTAGGGTTATTTCATAAGAAAAAATAATTACCAGCAAATTATTGACTATTCCAGAGCATAAGAGAGACAGCACACTAATTTTCTATAAAGCTAGTATATCTATAAAGCTAGCATAGAAAATTTTAGCAAATGCTAGTAGAAAAATTTTTTAAACTCTGCAGACTAATCTTATTTATGAATACTAGTACAAAAATCCTAAATAAAATTACTAGAGTACAAGTTAGAAATTTCTTAGTTATAAGTGGCATACAATTCTATAATACCAAAACCTGGCTTAAGCAGAAGGGGGATTCAGGATTGCAAGTAATGAAGTAGGGGTAGGTGAGGCTTCAGGCATGACTAAAAACAGAAATTCAAACTGTCAGGATCAGTTTCTCTGTTTCTCCATCTCTCAGTTATACTTCTGCATTGAGTAAAAGCTGAATAAGTAATTCAAACCAAGCTGCTTACTATAAACAACTTTAAAAGCTGGTCAAAATATAAAGCACCATCACTGTAAAAGTATCACAGAGCTAACAAGATAGTGAGGAACTGCTGGAATGAAATTCTGGGAAAAGACAGGAATCCTGAAAAGTGGAGGTGGACCTATCAATTAGGTTTACCTCTGTTATGCTTACATTTGCCAAAGCAAAGAAGTACCTAAGATGCTGGACTGTGCCTTTTGAGGTTGGGGGACAAACAGGACGAATGTTGGAGTTCAGGGCACACTGAGAATGAGAACTCTGGTAAACTATAGCCCATTTGTTTTGCCAGGAAGGCAGAAACCACTTCACGTATTTACAGCAGGAAGAACATATTGCAGGGAACTGGCACACTGGTGACGGAAGATCTGAAATCCAAATGGGATACCATAGATTAATAAGAGCAAGATGCCACAATCTTTTCTGGGTTGGAGATACAGAAGTAAGAGGCAATGTCACTGGGGCTCAGGGGTCACCTAGTGGAAGCTAAAACTGTAGCAGGCCTGTCCAGTTGGAGCCACAGAGAAAATGGAGCCACTGCTGGAGCAGCTGCCAAAAGCAGAGAGAAATGCCCTGGCCTCTTTCTTCCTCCCAACCATGGAGGCTTTTCTCCAAGAGGCTGGGAGCCAGGGAAGGTAGAAGAAAAGTTTTGAAGGCAAACATGGCCAGGAGAGCACAGACCCCAAAAGCTGCACCCCAGGGATGAGAATGAACCACAACTAAAGCATCCCCTTCCATTATAGCTTATTAAACTACTGTTCCATTTTAAATGCAGATGACTCAAGGCATCAAGTCACTATGTTCATAGCAGAATACAAGTTAGAACATATGGAACTATGTTAGAAGACGTAGCTTTGTGATTGATAAGATGACTGGCCCAGTATCACACATTTTCCCCACCTTTGCTCCTGACTGCATATTCATAGAGCCGTGTATTTACCATGTTGCATCTTAAATATCCATAGAAAAAAATTCTCAGGGTTTTTTAAAGTTGCAATAAAAAACACACAACATAGGGACTTCCCTGATGGTGCAGTAGTTAAGAATCCGCCTGCCAATGCAGGGGATATGGGTTCGATCCCTGGTTCGGGAAGATCCCACATGCTGCGGAGCAACGAAGTCTGTGCGCCACAACTACTGAGCCTGCACTTTAGAGCCCACGAGCCACAGCTACTGAGCCGGCATGCCGCAACTACTGAGCCCGTGTGTTGCAACTACTGAAGCCTGTGTGCCTAGAGCCCGAGCACCACACAAGAGAAGCCACTGCAATGAGAAGCCCACGCACTGCAACGAAGTGTAGCCCCCACTCGCCACAACTAGAGAAAGCCCGCGCACAGGAACACAGACCCAACGCAGCCGAAAATAAATAAAATTTTTAAAAAACACACAACATAAAATTTACCATCTTAACCATTTTAACGGTATATTTTAACTGTATAGTTCAGTAATGTTAAGTATATTCACTTTGTTGTACAACAGATCTTCAGAACTTTTTCATCTTACAAAACTGAAACTCCATACCCCTTAAACAAGAACTTTCAATTTCCCCCTCCCCTCAGTCCCTAGTGACCACCATTTTACTTTGTTTCTGTGAATTCTCCAGAGATTTTATGTGCGCACACGTGCGCACACACATAAATGCAGACATTAAATCAAATATGATAAGATGTTAACATTTGTTGAATCCACATGGTGTAAATACAGAGTACATTTTACTATTTTTTTCAACTTTCTTCTGTGAAATTTTTCATAATAAAACGATAAATAAAAAGTTATTAAATGATTAGGCAAAACAGAAATAGTAAATAAAAATAGACATTTTCAGGCAAACAAAAACTGAAAGATGGTTCTGGAAGAGGGAAAATGATACCAGATAATAGGTCAACTATACAGGAAGTAATGAAGAGCAGTGTAAATGATGTATGGTGTTGTGGAAATAATAATGTCACTGTTACTAGAGATGAACATAATGTATTATTTGAGGGTAGAAATGACCCAGTTTTTAATTCAATGAATGCCTAAGATGAAGAAAGTTCTCTACATAAGCTGGTGATGAAAAATCTTTGTGCCCTAAAGGTTGTGATTGCCCAGGCTTTTAGGATGAAGATGAAAACTTTTCAATGCCAAAATAAAAGTAAAAGTATCAAAAAATTAAAAATTAAAAATATTACCATATGATCCAGCAATTCCACTTTTGGGTATATATCTAAAAGAATTGAAAGTAGGGTCCTGAAGACATATTTGTACATAGCATATATAATTCATAGCTGGGTTATTCACATTAGCCAAGAGGTAGAAGCAACCAAAGTGTCCATTGGCAGATGAATGGATAAACAAAATGTGGCATATACATGCTATGAAATATTATTCAGCCATAAAAAGGAAGGAAATTCTGATGCTATAACATGAATGAGCCTTGAAGATATTATGCTCAGTAAATAAGCCAGACACGGAAGGACAAATATTGTATGATTCCACAGTATGAAAAGGCAACCTACAGAATGGGAGAAAATATTTGTAAACTGTATATCTGATAAGGGGTACTTATACAATTAATTCAATAGCGAAAAGAATAACCTGATTAAAAAATGGGCAAAATACTTGAATAGACATTTTTCCAAAGAAGATATACAAATGGCTAACAAGTATATGAAAAGGTGCTCAACATCACTAATCATCAGGGAAATGCAAATCAAAACCACAGTGAGGGGCTTCCCTGGTGGCTCAGTGGTTGGGAGTCCACCTGCCGGTGCAGGGGACATGGGTTCATGCCCCGGTCCAGGACGATCCCACATGCTGCAAAGCGGCTGGGCCCATGAGCCATGGCCGCTGAGCCTGCGCATCCGGAGCCTGTGCTCCACGATGGGAGAGGCCACGGTGGTGAGAGGCCCGCGTACTGCAACAACAACAAAAAAAAACACAGTGAGATATCACCTCACATCTGTTAGAATGTCCAATATAAAAAAGACAAAAGAAAACAAGTGTTGGTGAGAGAATGGAACCCTTGTACACTGTTGGAAATGTAAATTGGTACAGCCGTTATAGATACACTGTGGAGTTTTCTTAAAAAATTAAAAATAGAACTACTATATGATCCAGAAATCCCACTTCTGGATATATATCCAAGGGAAATAAAAACAAGATCTCAAAGAGATATCTGCACCCCCATGACCATTGCAGCATTATTCACAATAGCCAATTTATGGAAACAACCTAAGTGTTATGATATCTATATATAAAATGGAATATTATTCAGCCATGAAAAAGAAGGAAATCCTGCTGTTTGGGTCAACAAGGATGAACCTGGAAGGCATTATGCTAAGTGAGAAAAGCCAGATAGAGAAAGACAAATACTAGGTGGTATCACCCATATGTGAAATTTTAAAAAAAGAAAAGAAAAGCTGAGCTAATAGAAGTAGAGAGTAGAATATCTGTTACCAGGGGCTAGGAGGTGGGGGATAGGGGAAGATGTTGGACAAAGTGTACAAACATTTGATCATAAGATGGGTAAGTTCTGAGGATCTAACATACAGCATGGTAACTATAGTTAATACTACTGCATTGTATACTTGAATTTGCTAAGAGAGTAGATCTTAAGCCTTCTTACACACAAAAAAGGTAACTGTGAGGCGATGTGTTAATAACTTGATTGTGGTAATCATTTCACAATGTGTGTATATATTTAATCACCAAGTTGTATACTTTAAATATATATAATTTTATTTGTCCATTATACCTCAATAAAGCCAGGAAAAATGGTTAAGATAGTAAATATTATTTTATATGCATACTACCACACTTAAAAATAAATAATAATAATAAAAGTAATACTTCTAGTTGTATCTCTAGTAGTGAGTAAATACTGATTTGTTATTATTACTTAAACTATACATATTAAAAATATGTTGTATGTATGATATACTTCATAACAATTTTCAGAAAACTAATAATTTATAAAGATGCCAATTTTCCCTAATTTATAAATTTAACAGGATCCCAACAAATATAACTACATGGTTTCTTTATTTGATTGTTTTTTGAAGTAGACAACCTGATTCCTTAGTTCATATGGGAAAATATACATGTAAAAAGTCATAGAAAATCTCTGAAAAAGAAAAGCAACTAGGAGGAAATTTTTGCTCAGTGTTTTTAATGTTAAATGGTTTTGGACTTTGTCAAATGGTTTTACGCATCAATTGAGATAATCACGTGGTTTATTCCCCTTTAATTATCTTAATATAAATTATATTAATTTGTTTTTTTGTGTTGAACCACTCTTGCATTTCTGAGATATTTCCTACTTGGTCATAGGTATAATCATTTTAATACACTACTGGATTAGTTTGCTGTTATTTTGCTGAGGATTTTTGTATCTATATTTGTATGGGATGTTGATTTGTTGTTTTTTTTCTTGTGATATTTTTGTCTGGCTTTAGTATTGGGATAATGCTAGCCTCATAGAATGAGTTCCAAAATGTTCCTTCCTCTTCTATTTTTGGAAGGATTTGAAAAGGGTTGGAGTTAATTCTGCTTTAAATGTTTGGTAGGATTCACTGGTGCAGCCATCTGGTCCTGGTCTTTTCTCTGTTGGGAGGTTTTTTATTACAAATTCTATCTCTTTATTGTTATAGGACTGTTCAGATATTCCATGCTTCTTGAGTCAGTATCTATAGTTTGTGTGTTTCTAGGAATTTATCTATTTCATCTAAGTTATCTATTTTGTTGGCATACAATTGTTCATAGTATCCCCTTATAATTATTTTCATTTCTGTAATGTCAATACTAATGCCTCCACTTTCATTTCTGATTTTTTAGTAATTTGAGTATGCTTTCATTTTTCATAGTCAGTCTAGCTAATATTTTGTCAATTTTATTGATTTTTTTTCAAAAAACCAACTTCAATGTCTGTTGATTTTCTCCATTCTCTCTTTCATTTATCTCTACTCTAATCTTTATTATTACCTTCCTTCTGCTATCTTTGGATTTAGTTTTCTATTCTTATTCTAGTTCCTTAAAATCAAGTAATGAATTTGAGACCTTTCTTCTTTTTTAACATAGGCATTCACAGCTATAAAATTTCCCCTGAGCACTACTTTCACTAAATCTCATAAGTTTTGCTGTGTTTTTTTATTCTGCAAAGTATTTTCTAATTTCTTCTTTGAATCCTTGATTGTTTAAGAGTGTGATGTTAATTTCCACATAGTTGTGAATTTCCAATTTTATTTCTGTTATTGATTTCTAGTTTCATACTATTGTGGATAGAGAAGATATTTTGAATGATCTCAATCTTTTTAAATTTATAAGACTTGTTTTGTGACCTAACATGTCTATCCTGGAGAATGTTCTATGTACACTTGGGAAGAATGTGTATTCTGGTGTTCTTGGGAACAATGTTCTGTATGTTTTTTTAGGTCTAGTTGGTTTAAAGTGTTGCTAAAGTCCTCTATACCTTTATAATTTATCAGTTGGTCTAGCCATTATTAAGAGTGAATTATTGACTTCAACTATTCTTGTAAAGAGTCTATTTATCCTTTTAAGTCTGTCAATTCTTGCTTTGTGTTTTTTGGGGGTGGCTTTGTTATTTGGTGTATATATGTTTATCATTGTTATATCTTCTCAATAAATTGACTATTCTATCAATATATAATGACTCTTTTTGTCTCGTAATTTTTTTTCTTAAAGCCTACTTTGTTTCATATTCCCAAACTGAAACTCTACCCATTAAACAATAACTCCCCATTCCCCCTTTCCTCAGCTCCTGGTAACAATTATTTTACTTTCTGTCTCTATGAATTTAATTGTTCTAAGTACATCACATAAGTGAAATCAGACATTATTTGTCCTTTTGTGTCTGGATTATTTCACTTAGCATAATATAGTCAAGGTTTATCCATGATGCAGTGTGTATCAGAATTTCATTCCTTTTTAGAAAAGTTTTTATTGAAGTATAGTTGATTTACAAAGTTGTGCAAATCTCTACTGTACAGAAAAGTGACTCAGTTAAACACATACATACATTCTTTTTTAAAATTTATTTATCTTAGTTATTTTTGGCTGCATTGGGTCTTCGTTGCTGTATGTGGGCTTTCTCTAGTTGCGGCGAGCAGAAGTTACTCTTCATCATGGTGCGCAGGCTTCTCATTGCAGTGGCCTCTCTTGTTGCAGAGAATAGGCTCTAGGCGCATGGGCTTCAGTAATTGAGGCACAGAGACTCAGTAGTTGTGGCTCACAGGCTTAGTTGCTCCACGGCATGTGGGATCTTCCCAGACCAGGGCTCGAACCTGTGTCCCCTGCATTGGCATGTGGATTCTTAACTACTGCTCCACCAGGGAAGCCCCCATACATTCTTTTTTAAAATATTCTTTTCCATTATGGTTTATCACAGGATAGTGAATATAGTTCCCTGTGTTATACATTAAGACCTTGCTCTTTATCCATTCTAAATGTAATAGTCCGCATCTACCAACCCCAAACTCCCAGTCCATCCCTCTCCCTCCCCCTGCCCCTTGGCAACCACAAGTCAGTTTTCTATGTCTATGAGTCTGTTTCTGTTTTGTAGATATGTTCATTTGTGCCATATTTTAGATTCCATATATAAGTGATATCATACAGTATCTGTCTCTTTCTGACTTACTTAGTATGATAATCTCTAGTCGCATCCAAGTTGCTGCAAATGGCATTATTTTGTTCTTTTTTATGACTGAGTAGTATTCCCTTGTATATATGTACCACATCTTCTTTATTCATTCATCTGTTGATGGACACTTAGGTTGTTTCCATGTTTTGGCTATTTTGAACAGTGCTGCTATGAATATAGGGGTGCATGTATCTTTTTGAATTATAGTTTTTTCTGGGTATATTGTCAGGAATGGGATTGCTGGATCATATGGTAATTCTATTTTTAGCTTTCTGAGGAACCTCCATACTGTTTTCTGTAGTGGCTGTATCAATTTACATTCCCACCAACAGTGCAGGAGGGTTCCCTTTTCTCCACACCCTCTCCAGCATTTGCTATTTGTAGACTTTTTAATGATGGCCATTCTGACAGGTGTGAGGTGGTACGTCATTGTAGTTTTGATTTACATTTCTCTAATAATTAGTGATGTTGAGCATCTTTTCATGTGCTTACTGGCCATCTGTAAGAATTTCATTCCTTTTTAAGGCTGACTATTATTTCATCATATGTACATACCACATTTTTGTTATCTATTGATTGGTCAATGGAAATTTGAGCTGCTTCCACCTTTTGGCTATTGTGAATAATGCTGCTACGAACATTGGTATATAAATGTCTGAATCTCTGCCTTCAATCCTTTTGGATTTGTACCTAGAAGTGGAACTGCTGGATCATATGGTCATTCTATATTCAATTTTCTTAGGAACTGCCATATTATTATATTTTCCTGCACCACTTTACATTCCCACCAGCAATACACAAGGATTCCAATTTCTCCACCTCCTCACTGATGCTTGTTAATTTCTGCTTTTATTTATTATTAT
The DNA here is from genome assembly GCF_949752795.1 of Hyperoodon ampullatus. NCBI lineage: Eukaryota > Metazoa > Chordata > Mammalia > Artiodactyla > Ziphiidae > Hyperoodon > Hyperoodon ampullatus. The sequence goes on from NC_136913.1 coordinate 63,306,315, forward strand.
AAAACAATATCCATCTTAATTGTTATGAAGTGGTATCTTATTGTGGTTTTGATTTGCTCTTCTCTAATGATTAGTGATGTTGAATATGTTTTCATTTGTTTATTGGCCATTAGTATATCTTCTTTAGAGGAATGTCTAATCAAGTAATCTGCCCTATGCATTTGTCTTTTAAAGGATATAGGGTGGACTTCCCTGGTGGTGCAGTGGTTGAGAGTCTGTCTGCCGATGCAGGGGACATGGGTTCATGCCATGGTCTGGGAAGATCCCACATGCCGCGGAGCAGCTGGGCCTGTGAGCCATGGCCGCTGAGCCTGCGCGTCCGGAACCTGTGCTCCGCAACCAGAGAGGCCACAATAGTGAGAGGCCCACTTACTAAAAAAAAAAAATAAAGGATATAGGGAAACAAAGGCAAGGTTCAAGCCAAAAATACAATGCTGACTCTTATTTTTACTTATATCATACCTTTACCAGTGTTCTTTATCTCTTTGTATGGTCTTAGGTTACTATCTTTTTTTTTCAGACTGTATGACTCCCTTTAGCATTTCTCATAGTGCAGGTGTGCTAGTGACAATTCTCTCAGCTTTTGTTTATCAAGGAATGTCTATTTTCTTTTTCATTTTTGAAGGATAGTTTGCTGGATATAGAATCCTTGGTGGGCATTTTTTCCTTCAGCACTTTAAATATGTTCTCTCACTGCCTTCTGGCTTCCATGGTTTCTGATGAAAAATCAGTTGTTAGTCTCATTGAGGATCCCTTGTACATGCTGAGTCACTTCTCTTTTGCTGTTTTCAGTATTCTCTTTGTCTTTGTCTTTCAACAGTTTGATTATAATTTGTCTCAGTGTGAGTCTCTTTGAATTTATCCAATTTGGGTTTCTTTGAGGTTCTTGGATGCCATCTAATTTGCAAGCTTACAGCCATTTTTTCTTCAAATATTCTCTCTCCCCTTTTACTTTCTCCATTCATTCTGGTACTCCTATTATGCATATTTTACTATGTTTCATCGTGTTCCACTGGTCTCTTAGACTGCATTTATTTTTTGTTTGTTCTTTTTCTCTTTCTGCTTTTCAGACTTACAATTTCAGTTGTCCTACCTTCAGGTTTGCTGAGATTTCTTCCACCTGCTCAAATCTGCTTTTAAATCTTCTAGTGAATTTTTCATTTTAGTTATTGTAGTTTTTAGCTCCAGATCTCTATTTGGTTTCTTTTTATAATTTCAGTCTCTTTATTGATATTCTCTATCTGGTGACACATAATTCCCCTGGATTTCTCTAGTTTTTTGTCTATGGTTCCCTTTAGCTATTTGAGCATATATAAATTAATTTAGAATCCTTGTCTAGTAAGTCCAATGTATGTACTTCTTCAGTGATAGTGCTGTTAATTTCTTTTTTTTTTTTTCCCCTATGAATGGGACCTACTTCACTGTTTCTTTACATGACTTGTAAATTTTTTGGTGTTGAATACTGGATATTTTGAATATTATAATGTGGTAACTTTGGAAATCAAAATATTTCCCTCCTCAGGATTTGTTTCCTGCTTCCTGTATATTCTTTGTTCAGTGTGCTCTCTGAAGTCTCTGTTCTGTTAGCTTGTGGTCAGCTAGTGATTTGACAGAGATGTCCTTAAACTCTCGGAGTTGAAAGAAAGAAAGTAAAAGGAGAAAAGACAAATATCTATCCTGGTCTTTACAGATTGTTTCTGTGTTAGGACCCTCCTTTAATGCTTAGCCAGTCCATTTACAACTCTGGCTTAGTCTTTACTTCCCCCTTTCAGTGAGCCTAAATTTCAGCAGGAAATAAATGCTCAGGGCTTTCTCAGGTCTTTTCTGAGATGTGACCAGCCCTGGGCATGTGTATGGCTTTCCATCTTCCCCATGATATGTGGGTGCTTTTGAAAGCCCCTATTTCCCAAAGTTGTTCTCTCCCCAGTTTTTCCTCCCAGGCTTTTAGCATTCCTACTGTCTGATGGGACTGTACTCTTTTGCCACAGATAACAACAACTTGTTCATTTACCTTTCAATATTTTCCAGGAATGACCTCCATTTAGCCACTTTTCCAACCTGAGAGTGTTCCAAGTTAGGTGAAATAAAGGCAAATGCCATGCATCAGTCCTTCAGAATACCTCCAATAGGTCAAATGAGACAAACACAATTCCTTAGAAACAAAGTCTGCTCTGTTCCTTCCGGAACCAGGTACCCACAACAGGAACACAGGCTGTCATCATTAAGACAGCCACTGCACCTGGGAGGAGTTTGGGGCAAGGCTAAGTTAAAACTCTATAAAGTTCTCCTATCATGTTAAAGTGGACTTTTTCCTGATTCATCATTCAGTTGGTTACTATAATCCTTTGACTATTGTCCAGAGTTCTGACAAAGTTGATTCAGACAGTTTTGCTCAGTTTTCGTTTTGGGGATTCCAAGAAGTTATAGGCACTAGAAGCCTCCTACTTTTCCATTTTCTCTAACACCTGAAATTCTTAATAATTTTTGAACAATGAACCTCCCATTTTCCTTTTGCACTGGGCCCTGCAAATTATGTAGCCAGACTTGACCCTAAAACTTGCTAACCATTTTTATAATTTTTCTGCCTCTGATACCTGTCACTCTAGAGCATTCCTATAAGTAAGTCCATGCAGGCATCCTTCCCTGGTGTTGGGTTAGTACTCAACTGAGAATCATCACAACTATGACAATGAATGCCCTCAGTAATGGTGTGGATAATATCAACAATATTTGTTCTCATGTCCAAGATAATTTTTTTGGAATTTCTAAGGTGTTTTCTGAAACTAAGGAGTAACACTCAACTGAATTTGCTAAATCCAATTAGGATCCTGGCCATCCCCTCAAGGAATGAGGATTTCTAATTTAATGCTGTTATATGAGTTTATAGATCAGCTTTCATAGGTCTCTGTCACCAGCAACTTCCCAGGGAACTATTTTATGTAATTAATAATCCTGGACACCTCAAACAAAAGAAAGTCTCACCCTCCTGACTGTTCATCAAACCCCACACCACGCATTTCTCTCTCCTTCTCCTCAAAATATGCAAATGCTCTAATTCTTTGAGTGTCTCCAGCTTTCTTGTTACCTTAGTCACAACCAGTGAGTACCATCACCATCACCGACAACAAATTATAGCATGAGATGGATTAATTTCTACTCCACTTTGTATCAGTTAAGATATTTTCAGCTGAAAACAGGAGAAGACCAACTCAAATGCCTTACATGATGAGAAAAGTTACTATCTCACATATCAAGGGCTTCAGAGATAGGATGGTTTCAGAACTGGTTAAATGAGTGATTTATGACATTATCAAAGACCCAAATTATTTCCATGTTTCTGCTATGTTATTCTTATTCTGTTGGTTTGTCTTCTAAAACTGACTTTCATCATGACCCATAATGACTGCTACCATCAAAGGCACAGCATGTAGATGGCAATATCCCAAAGTAGAAAATGGTCTTTTTCCTCAGTCTTTGTAAGGGCAGAGAAATTGTATCCAGAAGGCACTTTTCTAAGCCAATCCCTGGCCAAGGAAATGGAGTTACCATGATTAGTTTAGACTAAGAAAGATTTATTCCTCCTCACTACCACACCCATGGCTGAGAAGGGACCCCACTTCTCCTGAAGCTTATGGCCACTGATAAAATGTACAAAATAGGGGTTATATTACCAAAGAAGAAGGTGTGGAGGGAAAGAATGCCTGTTGAGTAACTATTCTAGTGATTTAGCAGCCACCTGAAATAAAATGAAGGGAAATAGTAGGGAAAGGCATGAATCTCCTTTAAGGGTATTAATATGACCATGATACAAATGAGTTGTACCAAGACTCACAAATTACTGTATACCAGATGAGTCGCCTCAACTATAACTTTACATTTTGGGATGAAAATAACATCAGCCCAGTAGTATCCCTCAATATAAAATTTGTAAGTCTTTTGTGTGTGTTATGAGGGAGTATGCTAGGCATTATTGTTATTTATCAAATATTTTCTGCTCTCTGTTTCTCAGGCATAAGGCAAGGTTGAACTTCCCTGCCCCTTGGAGGTAAGACATGGCCACATGACTTGCTTTATCCTATGAAATGTAGGCAAAAGTAATATGCATATCACATCCAATAGGAAACTTCAAGAGCCAGTGTATAATTTGTCCCTCCATTTCACACTTCTGTGGTAATCACAGAAGCACATGAATGGATGAAAATTTCATCATCCTGGTTTACTGAGTGTCTACAATGAACAAAATCCTTTGGTGAGCATTTCCTTTGGTAGAGCATGAGCAAGAAATAAACTTTTGTTATACTAAGATACTAAAATTGGGGCTTAAGTATTTGTTACAATAGAATAATCTAGCCTGTTCTGAGTAGTAACAAGGGGATGGAAGCCAACCCCTTCCACGTTGTTGAAAGGTTGGCTGGGTCCCAGAGATGAAATGAGGTACATTCTCAAACTGGAAAAAAATCCTACTAGAGAGGATGATGTCTCCTTATTTTCCTTTGCTATGCATGATACTCGCTCCTTAGATCTAAAACTGAAAACCCCTGGCTTTCTTCCAGACAATCTACTACTTACTGAACACAAACAATGGTATGTTGATCAACCTTAGGCTATTTGTTTAGTGTATAATATTCCACTCATAGACTACTTTCCCCAAGTTTTCTATGCATTGTTGTTAAGTCAAGAATGCATAAGGACTTGAAGACTTGAATATAATGCCCTAAATAAAAACTTTAAAAATATGCTCCCTTAAATGACTAATTCCTCTTGAATGTTCCTGAAAAGGTAAGGATCATATAATATTATTTGATACTGTTCTAAATTCTATTCATGGATGGAGCAAAACTTACTTCTAGCTCATATCTTACCTTTTAAAATTATTTCACTTATTGTTGATCTTGAGATGTGTGTGTGTGATGATAGTATTGTGATTATGTTTTAAAAGGGGAATCCTTGCTTTCTGTACATATGGATACATACCAAAATATTTACAGATAAAATTATAAAATTTTTTGAATTTGCTTCAAAATAACCCAAAGGTTGGAGTTGGGCAGAGGGGATGAGGAGGATTAATAGAGATATAGAAGAAAGAAGATTGGCCATAACTTGATAATTGCTAAAGCTAGGTAATGGGGTTCATCTTGATATTCTGTCTGTGTTTACATATGTTTGATGAATAATTGCTAACATCAAAGTTTTCTAAACTCAGTTCTTTGTCAGCCTTTCCCTACCCCCTCCTCCAAGAGCTTCCTGGCTGGGCATATTAGAAACTGCCTCATGCTGGAGTTGGTTCATGGAGTATACAGAATGCAACTAAATATAGCTCTGAAGGTGCAGGTGTCAAAATGAACCAAAATACTAATGAGCTTGAAAATGTCCCCAGTGAATGCAGCATGTCCTGTTCAGCCTGTGGAGACTAAGCTGCCCACTAAAGAAATGTCCACACCTGTTCTCCCCTAAATAACCCCTTCTACACCTTAACCCCAAGTTATCTGCACTTATGCCACAAACTCCCAATTCTAGTACGTTTTGGAAGGGGACAGATGCCATTCATAGAATGATTGAAAATGATAGATAGTATCTGAGGATTTCAGTTAAAGATTGTGGACTGAATACTCCAGAAAACTCACAAAAATGACATTGATGGGATATTATGAAGGTATAAATCTGCTAGGACCTAGAGGAAGGGAGACAACAGCAATTTAATTTTGGAGGAAGGAAACAATGAAACTGACTTTGCACACATGAGAAAGCTGAATCTCAAGCATGGAGAAAACTGAAAAGTAATCCAATTTACCCTGAGAAACCCCCAAAACGGTAAGGAACTGGCAGCACTGAGTACTTCTAAAAGTGGGAATGAAGATGGTGAGAACAGCTGAAGGGTTGATTGCCTAAATGTTATCAGTTAGATCCCTGGACCCCACTGCATTGAGCACAGCCAGTCAACTGCCTTTCTTCCTCTTTGGCTAAAAATTGGAGGTTCATTCCCTGGAGAGACTAATACAATTTCTGGACCAGGGAACACTGGCACAGTTGAAGTGAAGAGTACTATACTAAAAACAATATAATTCATTTAAATGAAAGTATACATACTCAATATTGACAGCCACTTCATCCTGCTCTCTGAGATTACTGCCATTTAGACTTACTACAGGGGAAAGATTGGAATACTCTTTTGTGGGGAATCTGAACACCCCAACAGAAAAGACTAAAAGATACTGATATGGGGAGTTGTCCAAAGAAATGGAGCAATCAGAACACCCTATGGAGTAAATTAATCTTTAAGTCCCACCCACAGGCACAGAGCTATCAGCTTTCTAGTACTCAAATCTTAAATACAAATAGACAACCAAGGATCACCATGCATTTGAGGAAATACAAATATGAATAATATGAAAGACAGAGACCAAAATCAACGAACAGAGGAAGTACTTTGGAGGAAACAGAGACCATTCATGGAAAGGGAAACAAAGAAATCTAAACATTCCATTTCTCTAACATTTCCTTAGCATATTTATTCCATAGTTCAGTCTTCCTCCTCTGGGACCCACTTGATCACATTAACAAAATCCTGAGCTGCCTGCAGATCTGGTGTGTGCCAGGGTCTTCCTACCTCTACTAAACTGCTTTGTGTATGTGACTTACGTCTCTAGAAGCAATTTAACTTTCTTTTAAAAATTTGCATCATAATTAAACATTTAAGAAGCAACAGCCATGAGATCTATAATTTATTCTCAAATGGTTTGGTAATAATAATAATAGTAAAGTAATAACAGCTACAACAATAATAATGGGATAAAATATACAGGATTTCCCTGTACTTTTTTTTTTTTTTTTTGCGGTACACGGGCCTGTCACTGTTGTGGCCTCTCCTGTTGCGGAGCACAGGCTCCGGACGCGCAGGCTCAGAGGCCATGGCTCACGGGCCTAGCCGCTCCGCAGCATGTGGGATCCTCCCGGACCGGGGCCCGAACCCATGTCCCCTGCATCGGCAGGCGGACTCTCAACCACTGCGCCACCAGGGAAACCCTCCCTGTACTTTTATTGCAACTTTTCTACAGAAAACTTAAATGTTTTGTATTTACATTACATTAACATTTACATTTACAAGAAAACTTACAAGTTTTACAAAATATAGACGAAAGGTAAAATATATTGTGTTAGACAACACATGTGTACACACAGCCCTATGTGGCCCACCTCCTTTTGGGATCTTATTTAGAAACTGTTCAGCAAGCACAGTTCCAAATTTCCACTTGAAGCACTGCCTCTTGAAGGTCACTTCATCCAGTAACTCTAAGGGAAAGAATTCAACTCTCTCTCATATCCCTCTCCACTTGAGAGAATATTTCAGACACCATTACTGCTTATGCTGAGTTTATCTAAATGTCTCTGCATGATTTTTCTAACAATCTGGATGCCAGAAATGGACATGTCTTGGCTCAGACCTAAGGCATGTTTAGATTTGGATAGAGTTGAACATGACTTCATAGTTCCATTATCATGGAAAAGCCCCCAAAAGGTAACCAATATGAATACTGGACCCATATGGTCCAATTACTGCAAGGAGTTATATTCAAAGACATATGTTCAGAACAGCTTAAATAATCAAAAAATGTTTTCCTTTTTTTTTTTACTCTGTTCTTTTATTTTTATGTTTTGAGCTAAATACTTGACACATTAATTTGTCTTAGGTACATATTGATACATAGGTATAGATACACATAAATTTTTCCATTTTTATCTTATGTCCCTTTCAGAATATGACATAGAACCCAATTTATATCAGCAATACTTTTTATATCCTCTCTTATCTTTCAATTTTCTTACACCTCTCACCCTAATATCTCTGGAGCCTCTCATCTGCAAAAATGCCTTCAAATACTCTTTTTCCCCTCTCTTTCTCCCCAATATCTTTTGTTTCTTTATTATGTAGATGAGTTTAGCTTCTCTTTACATACTTCCTTTTCTTTGCTCACCTTTGAGATATTGTTTTCCTCAGTTCATTTTCCATTTCTGCATCACAAAAGGTCCAAGAACTCACCAGGTAGGGAATTGGTCTCCTGGTTGGAGCTGCTAAACTGGAAAGACTACATCTCTTTACTTCCTTGGGGGAGAGAGAATAGATTGAGAATGTTCACATCTTATTAATTTTTTGCCCTTTCACTTAGGCAATAGGAAAAAACACATCCAGGGACCAGTCCCTAGGACAATCCAAATAATTCCTCCAGGCAGTCTCTTTCCCCCTTGGGGCTGCTTTTAATAACCAAGCTTGCAGTAAAAATTTCTGCATATCACTCTTTAAAAGATTATTAGGTTTGAAAAGCAGAAAAATATAAAGAAGAAACAAAAGACCTATAATTCACTGTCCAGATAAACCCCCAATGACAGTATTTTTAATAATACAATGAATGTATAGATAAGGCCAGAAACTTAACACAAAATAGAAGAGTATAAAAAGAAATGTTTACCTTCATCATCGTGCTCCCCAGTTTTCCTCCTCAAAGGTAAAGGAACTAATAACAGTTTCTTGTGTATTCTTCCAGAAACATGTTATGAATATGCTAGCATGTGTGTACTCTATAGTATCATCTCAAAAACTCCAGACAATAATGCAGCCTGAAAGTTATTTTCCTAAATCAAGATGATAGGAGAAAGCTAGTAACAGTGTTTAACTATATTTGAGCCTTGTGCTTTGGAAGAGCAGAGATGGTTGAGAAATCCCCTCACCTTTTTGTGTTCTGAGAAATGGCTAACTACAAAGGGCACCCCTGCCCTCCTATATTCCCCTCCACTCTTCTTCATAAGTTAGATAAAATTTGCTGCTCACCTTTCCTCATGGCTCCCTTGTATATCTGCCTCTGTAAATTTAGGCCCCCTTCCATTTCTCTGAAACATTCTCCCACAGAAATTAACATTCTCCCTATTGCAATAGCATGAATAAAAGCATCTCCCTAATGTCCAGTGCATTTTGTCTTTCACATTACTGTCAAAGAAAAATTATTCTGACACTTGTTAAGGAATAGTAATGAAAACTTTATTCAAGGGACTACTGCAATGGGGGTTTGCAGCTGGAGGGAGAGATTGGGCTCAACTCTGAATACAGCAAGGACAAGTAGGGATTTATAGCCAAGGAGCAGGGTGGGAGTCAGTGGGCAGAAAATTACTAAGAGGAAACATCAGGGGTGAGGGGGCGATTCTGACTTGACAGGATTCTTGCTGAAGGCAGGCCTGGGTGAACAGATACCAAGGGTGAGGGATGAAGAATTTAATCAGATATCAAGGATGATCATATATTGAGTGTGGGGATCCTTGCTAATTCATTTTAGCAGGATTTCTGCTAAAACTGGGCAATGCAAAGATGGACACAGAAGTCCAAAGTTCGAGGCCTAGTTGAGAAGAGTGCTCAGAGGAGACTGACTAAAGTTTGGTCAGAGTTTTTGTCACTAACAATTGACAAATTCTGCTTTCTTTATATAAGCAAAGAATACACACTAACTCCCAATATTAGGTCAAAATCTATATGTAACTTTTTTCTCTTCCCCATTTCTAACTTTAAATTGTAAGAAATCAGGTGCCAAGGAATCCTTTCTGTTCCTGACCAGGACATCCAAATCCCTAAAGATGTATTCGTAAAATCTTTTTTTTTTTTTTTTTTGCGGTACGCGGGCCTCTCACTGTTGTGGCCTCTCCCCTTGCGGAGCACAGGCTCCGGACGCGCAGGCTCAGCGGCCATGGCTCACCGGCCCAGCCGCTCCGCGGCATGTGGGATCCTCCCGGACCGGGGCACAAACCCGTGTCTCCTGCATCGGCAGGCGGACTCTCCACCACTGCGCCACCAGGGAAGCCCCATAAAATCTTTTAACACTATCATTTATCCATAATAGTTTTCCAGAAATGGTTACTGATCAACAAGTCCAATATCTCTCAGCAAACAGTAATAAAAATCACGACTATTTTTTACAGGCTTTTTCATGCCATTTACCCTCTTCCTTTTTTAAAGTATTATTCCTACAACCCCCAGAACCAGTCCTTCAGTGTTCCTTATTCCATCATTTTTTCTCACCTTATTGGCAATGTCAATGAAAGGCTACATAGGGCAATAGAAAGACCACAGGGCTTGGAGCCTAATCCAAGTTCCAGTACTGCCCTTGATGCCAACACTAATGAAGAGGGCTAAATTATCCTGAAATGGAAGTTGCCATGTTTATCTCTAATGGCAGGGGAACATCAACAAGGGGTCTCATGACAATAACATTCTGGGTGGTCTCATTACTTTGATCTTGCCTGCAAACAGTCCATTCTTGGCACAATTACCACAGTGACCCAGTTAATGACTAGAGGATGTATTGATAATTTTGCTCCTCTCCTGATAATATAATGCCTTCCCACCTCACTGCGAATAAAAGCCAAAGTTCTTATCACAGCCTGCAAGGCTGTATATAATCTGACTCTCTCACTTCAATTCTTTGCCACTATCTCCCAACACTGGAACTACCTCACTCTCATTACAGGCAAACTAGGCTTCTTGCTGTTCTTCAAACATATCTCAGGGACTTATACTTCTTATTCCTCCTACCTGAATATTTTCCCCCAGATAATCACATGGCTTGTTCCCTCACATTAAGTTCTTTCTCAGATGCCGCTTCCTCAAGGAGGCCGCTCTTTATGGCCCTATAAAAGATAAATGTCCATACTATATATACTGCAACATATTATATATTCCTATTAAGGTTTTTAGTGTTTATTTCCATTTGAATGCAAGATCCATGCGGGCAAAAGATTTTGCCTATTGTTTATTGTTGTACTCCAGTACCTGGAACAGTATCTGGCACATAGCAACCATTCAGCTGAAATATTTTCAGTGAATAAATGGAATGGAAGATTAGTATTACATTATCTCTTTCCAAAATATCTAAGCTTATCATTAAATTATTAGGAGTTACCTGTGTTTCTCGGAACAAGGGCAGGAAACCTGTGTTCTCTGAGTCTCAGTTCCCAGCTCTGAGAAAGAAGGGGCTGGACGCCACCACACCTATGCTTCTTCTCTCATCCAAAGTCTGACAGGCGTGGGTATGGCATGGGGGCGAGAAGGGAAGTGTGGCCCCCAAAGGACTGGAGGCCCACTGGGATCATTGTTTTTCATGGGCACAGGCCCCACCCCCCAGGGCCAGTGGCAAAGAGAGACCATATGGACAGAGTCTGTGGGTGGGGGCCCCAGGGACCAGAGGGCCCTTCCCTTTCTGTTCCAAGAACACATACAGCTTCTCAGTGCTTCAGTACTTATGAAACAGCCTGGAAACCAGAAGTCTCAGAAGCCAAACAACAGGAGTGACCAGGCGGGTGAAATAAGGCATTTCCTTATTTTTTCCCTGAAAGTTTCACTTAAACATCCCTGTGTGTCACTGAGCTCAGTAAGTAAAGAATCCACAGGACATTTTCCCCAGCTTTCCCCCCTTCTTTCCTGTGTCACTCCTCCACCCCCACCCCCACATACCTAGGAGAAGAGTAGCAGGGATGGAGAAAAGGGGCAGCCTTGCTCCCTGCCCTTTATGTTCATTGTCAAGGTCAATGGAAGCTAAATCACAGACACAGGTTTGAAGAAGGCAATATCTTGGCCCTCTGCATGAGTGGGGAAAAAAGGAAACCGTTTCTCAGAACAATTGAACTGTTGCCATTTTTGGAGGCCTCGCAACCCACAATTTGCATCGCAAGAGCCAGCAAGAGAAAGGGCACCCAGTTCATATTCAGCTTCTGCTCAGAAGAGCCACTGAAGACTCAACAGTGAGCTTTGGGGTCCCAAACCACTACTCTGAGAACCCCTGGTGTGATGAAGGGGAGCCTCACCTCTTCTCCAAGCCCCAGAAGTTGCCCAGTTATCAGCGACGTGACAAAAAGTTCCGGAGGGTCATCCGCACCCTTGACCATGTCTGCCTGGCCTGAAGAGGGGAGACCGATGGCTCCCCAAGGATACCTTCCCAACCAGCTAGAACCGACTCCTCCAGAAATGGGCACGGACAGCCAGGAAAGTGCCTGCAGCACAGGATGGTTCTTGAGCCCCTGAGATGGGCTCCGCTGGCTTCCCACAGCCCCTGGCTTCCTTTAGCCTGGGGGTAGCTCCCCCAGGAGCTGGATTGGGGGTAGCTCCCCCAGGGGTTGGACTCACCTCTCGAGCACTTGCCTGCCTAGCTAGGCTGCAAGCTCTGAGAGGGCAGGGACCACATCCCACTTGTTCACTGTTTGGTTCCCAGTCACTCGGTCACTAGTTGTTGAATAAAAGAAGTAGCTAGGATACTCAGTGGCTCGTGGTGGGTGGTCAAGTTAAGAGTCCCAGCTCAGGCACTTGGTAGTCAGACGTGCTTGTGACCTTTCTCCCTGTGGCGCGCATGCACATGTGCATGTGTGTCTGTGTGTGTGTGCACGTGTGTGCGTGTGTCCTGTATTTGCCCAGGAGAACCCAGGAGCTCCCTGAGGGTGGGTTTCATAAACTGGTTTGAGTTCATGCCACAACTCTGCTCCTCAGGGGGCTGGCTCTCCACTTCACCATCACCCACCTTGCCCAGGCAAGATCCCTCCTGAGGAGGCCTCCAGCACTTTCCTACCCCAGGCTCCTCCCTGTCCCAGCTCTGTGTAACCTTGGACAAGTCCCTGTTCCCTTGTCTGGAAAGTGAGGATTTGGGGCTACATGGAGGGCAAGGAGCCAATAGGTGCCACAGTTGCTCATCTGCCTGATGTCTGAACACTGCTGCCTCCTGAACATCTCGGGGATTGGGAGCAGGGACTTGAGGGCTCTAGAGCCCACCCTGCCACCATTGTGACTTGAGTTGTGGTGATGAAAATGGCTGTCACCCACCCAGGTACTTCTGGGTCAGCCAAGAAGCTTAGACAGACCCAGGCCACGGCCAGAGGAAATGAGGCTCAGAGACAGTGGGACACAGGCAGGAAGACCCTCCTGACTGTAAAGGTAAATAAAACCAGCAATCATTGACCAAGGAATGTTGTGGGTCTCCCTTTCCTGGAGATCACAGAAACGTGGAAGCTAACGGGCCCCTGGAGATCGACTGGTGCAACCCCCTCATTGTATAGATGAGGAAACCGAAACCCACAGGTAGGAAGTAGCCCGCCCAGGGTCACAGAGCAGAGTAATGGAAGAGCAGAGACCCAGACCTGCCACCAGGGCTCTCGGGCCAGAGCTGATTCCATTATTCCAAGCTGAGAGGCCTCCTTCAACCACAGGGCAGCCCAGGCGATTCTCTGGAGTGTCTTTGCTGCACAGATGAAGACTCCCTGAGGTTCTCAGAGGGTAAATGACCTATGGGAGGGAGGGCTGAGGCCAGAGGCCAGAGGCCCCTGTCCTCAGGATGCCCAAGCCCAGGCTGTTCCCTGGGCAATCCCTTGCCCCTTCTGGGGGAAAGAGAGACCCCCATCACTCTGGAGTGTCTGATGGCTGTTCCTGCCTGGGGTCCAGGATCTCTCCTCAAAGCCTTGCCCGTACCTTGAGCCCACTCACCCTCCAGAAGGCCCCTCACTCGGGCAGTCAGTCAGTTAGTCAGTTGCCCTTTGGGGAGTGCCTTCCAAGTGACTCTGGGTGAGGCTCAGCTGGGGCAGGTCACATATATCCAGAAACAAGTTCCCCGCACTTGGGGTGCTTCTGGGTGAGGGAGAGACTGAGGTACATGCACCCAAAGGCAGACACTTGGGAATAGAGAGAAATGGGCCAGGGTGGTCAGAGGAGGTGGGAACGCGTGGGTCTTTGACAGATGCTAGGCAGGACCTGGACTAGGAGGCGGGGACAGGGTGGAGGCCTTCCCTGCCTCCTTCCTAAAGCCTTCCCCTGCCTTTCTGGAGGCAGGACAGGTGGAGGTGGCAGAGTGTGTTTATTAGGAGTTTAGGCTCCTGACATGAGTTCCCGGCCTGGCCCCGTGCCTCAGTAGCTGGGTGACCTGGAGCTCTTCATTTCATTGCTCTGAATCTCAGTCTCCTCATCCCAAGATTTGGGAATTAATAATGCCTCACATAACTCAAGGCAGGGCTCACAGGAGGCCTCAGGAAGAGCCCGGGGGTTAGTGGTTTGCAGGGTAATTTCGGTTTCTTGGGATTTCAGTATATTGTAGGGACATACTCGGGACCCAGAGTTGGTATAAAGATTATTTTAGCTGAAGACATTTGAGCTTTGATAGACAACAGGGCAAAAAGCCTTTTTTGTAGCTTCCCTTATCTGACTAAAAACAGCAACTTCTAGGAAATGAGCCTGCCAAAAATTCCTTCTCAGGGCGGATCTACTCCCGGAAGGTAGACTGTGAATAAAAAGTCTACGCCAAATCTTTTCCCCAAGTGAGTTTGTGGCCCTGAAAACATAGAAAGGCCACTCACACCTGTATAGACAAACGTGACAGCCTCTCTTATCAAGTGTTGGCTCTCCTGAAAATCCATGCATCTTTCCAAAAAGTCATTTATACTCCTGGCAAGTGCCTTTCTTCCCCACTTCATCTATCAAGATGGTATATAAGCCCCAAATTCCAACCACTCCTTTGAGTTATCATCACTGAGTTCTTCTGTGTATATGGAAGTTGCACATGTAAATACACTCTGTTTCTTTCTTCCGTTAGTCTGTCTTTTATCAGTTTCATTCGCAGGCCCTAGGTACTGAACCTAAGAGAGTAGGAGAACAGTTTTTTCTCCCCCATAGTATTCAGAAAGGGTAACCTCTAGATTACTGTGTGGCCTTTATTTAGACCTTGACTCAAATAAACCGTGAAATCAGAACAAAAAATGAAAAACAATCAGCACTTCATGATACTGATGAGGCATTTGAAGTTTGAACACTCCCTGGATATTTGATGAGATTATGGAATTATTGATAATTACTTTAGGTGCTCTAATGACACTGTAGTCCTGTTAGAAAGAGAGTTCTCATGTTTCAAAGCTAGATACTGAAATGCAGTTACAATGGTGTGATACCTGGCCAGGGGTTGATAATTGTTGATGCTGGGTGATGTCCACAGGAGCCTCATTATGCTGTTCTCCTTGTATATAGGCTTGAAATTTTCCACAACAAAAAGTTTTTAATATGAAATAGAAAAGGGTGGATCAAGGAGATGTTTACCCAAATGTGGCTTAGCTGTCTGCCTTTGGAAGACTTTTCATTATAGAGAACAACAATCGCAAATTTAAGAAAAGCCTGGTATCTGTTTTGTGAGCAACAGCGACATATGACTAGAGACAGTGATTTCGCCCCCTCATTTCAGCCCCCTCATTAGGCAGCATCTGTGCTGCTCCTCTCAGCCTGTGGCAGCCCAGTTTGGTTGCCAGGCAATGGAAGCCAGAAGCCAGAAGCCTTTTACTTGGGAGGGAGAAAGGGGGAAAGGGAGGGAGAGAAGCGAGGAGTGGGGAAGGCAGAAAGAAGCTGCCCAGGGGAAGGCTTGTCCCTGCCTAGCGGGCTGGCCCAGGGGGGATAGATGGGGTGGTGGGGTCCCTTGTTGGACGCTGGTTTCCTACAGCCCCCACTTTCCATGGTTTATTCCTGGGGGAAGCCTCACTGTCAGAGCTTGAGGCCCCACAGAAGGAGTGGGGTGGGGGTGCACACCTGTGCACCTCCCGCGAAGACCAGTGAGGTCTGCGGTTAAGTAAGATACCAACTAGTACCCACTCAGAGTCAGAATTTCAGACAGGCCTCCCCTGGGGGACGCTCCTGAGCTCTTATTGAGTTAAAAACAATTCTGGGAAAGCAGCTCGTCTAATGGAAATTCTCCACTGGTGATCACCCTTTGCTGGGGCCATTCCAGAAGGCAGGAGGGCAGGAGGCTTCCCCCTTGGGGAGGAGAATTCTGTCCTCGCTGTCTTTTGGGGAAGGAAGGAGGAAGCCTCTGGTGCTGCGCAGTGGCCTGGCAGTCTCATGGACACTGACTGTGTTGGGGAGCCCTGTATTCTGGCATTGGTTCAGACCCAGCTCTCACTGGAAGGCTGTGTGGGCCTGAGCCCATGTCTGACTCTCAATTTCCTGATCTCTAGAAGCCCAGGGAGTATGGTACCTTGCCTCCCTTCAGGCTCAGATGGGCTGGGGTTACAGTGCACACCCCACCCCCCGACCCTGGGCAGGAATTGCTCTCATCCAGGATAAAAAGAGCCTGGCCCACTCTGAGGCAAGAAGTAGATGGGCCCCAGGCTGAGCAGCTGGAGTTGGTCCCCTGTGGACAGATACTCCAAGATGAAGAGGAGGCGGAGCTGAGCCCTGCCCAGGTAAAAGACAGAGACCACATATTTCTCATTCTCGAGGTCAAGGAGACCTTCCCGACTATACATGTGCAGAAAGGCTCCTTGGAGGTCAAAAAGGGAGTGATGTCAACCTACCCATAGGCCTCTTCACTAGAGTCCATCTTGGCTAAGAGATGCGTGTGCACACATGGGAGGACCCTGAGATAAACCAAATACGGACTCAGAACCAGGCAAAGCAAGATGATTGGCCAAAGGAAACCCGGAAGAAATGTCCCATATAAGTGATTCAAACTACCACGAGGGCGTGACTCTCTCTGAGCCCACCCGTGTGTGCCTATTCACACGTACTCTTTTTCCTCCTAATAAACACTTGTTTCACTACTTTCTGTCTCTCTGTGGAAATTCATTTCTACACAGCTGATGGGCCAGGGCCTTGTTACTGGCCACTGGTCCCTGGTGGTCTAGTGGCAAGGATTCAGCACTCTCACTGCTGCGGCCTGACTTCAGTCCCTGGCTGGGAACCGAAACCCTGCTTCAAGCCTCTGCAGGCCGAGGCCACCCGAGATCAACTCTACTCCCACCCACCAGGCCAGACTGGAAGAACCAACATAGCCAGCGACCTCTGAGAGACAGAGTGAGGACCCTTCCTAGAGCCACCCTGCTAGGATCATGAACTACCTCCTGCTGGCCTGGGAGGTGGGATTCAGAGAAGCTCTAGGCAGGCAGGATAGGGGGTGAGGTCAGGCAGCTGCCCCAGAGATCAGCCTTTCAAGACCCAGCATCTGAGAGAGGAAGGCTGGCTGTACTCAATGAGAAAAAAACATCAGGGAGGCAGTAGTCAGGAGCTGAGCAGGAGCAGGGCCCAGACAGCCCCCTTTCTCTGCAGCATCTTTGTGGCTCCTGCTTGTTAGGAGCAGGCTCTTCCGTTGCTAAGCAACTGGAGCCTGGTGGATTAAAACCAATTTCCTGAGCTCACTGAGAGGGGGAGGGAGAGAAGGCACAATGCAGATGCCCTGGGGAAGCTCATCCCTGCCTCCAACCTTTGCTGGTGCATGCGGGTGGAGGTGAAGGGAAGGTGAGGTGCAGCTGGGTGCTGATCTCTAGGGAGAAGGTTGGGGGTGGGGTGGCTGGGGGAGGGCTATGCACCAGATATCCATTATAAAGACCAAAAGACCAGAGCGAAACTGGCAATTAAGATGCCAATTAGAGCACTAATGAATGCTAATGCTGCTCCTTTTTGAAACCCCAGAAAAGGCCTGCAGTCCCTGGGGTGTTTCTGAGCCACCTGACCAGGGCCCCCAACAGTCCTGGGGTCTTACCTCTTGTTGAATGACAGAGGCCCCTCGACATGTTGCCCTCCGCTTAGATAATAACCCCCAGATGACAGGGAGCTCACTTCCTCCTGCAACAGCCCTTTCTGTATCTTTCCCGTAGAGAGTGCTTTCCCCCACATGGCCCAAGTCTGTCTTCCTGTGGCTCTTTCCTGCAGGAGCCAAGAGAGTCATCCCAATCTGCCCTGCTCTAGGGACATGTAGCCTCTTTCTTCTGTGAGGCCCACCTTCCACCTCTTGCCACTACTCAAGGGACAGAATGGGTGGGGCCTCACCATGACTTGGTGTCCTCTGATCCCCCATCCCCAGCCTGGTCTTTAGCCTCCTTAAGGAAGAAGCCCCTAGGATGGACAAATTTACAAAGAGGTCCTGGATCCAATTCCTGCCCCAGAGTCCAGGCTTCTCCCTCTAGTCTGCTCAGGCAGAGACCTCCTGTCCCAGGACTTCATCAGTCAGTGCACAGGTTTTTCTCTCTCTGCTAGGGTTTCTGTTTTAGGAATAACTGGCTCTGGTCAGAGGTGGAGAGCAGTGTGTCTTCTCCCTGCTCGGTATCTGTGCCCTGATCCTGAATATCTTCAGGCCTCAGCTCCTGCTTCCTAAGCAGGGCTGCTCCCTGGACTTGGGCCTGCCTGGGCTTTGTTATTTCAATCTGACTGGCAGACCACCTCCCCATGCCGGTGTCCCCTCAGCGATCAAGTGCACATTCAGTTGGTCCTCAACAATCATTTTCTTTTTCTTTACAACACTTTCCATCATATAACATATGTTACTTATTATTTTGTTTTTCTGTTTCTCCCCATTTTGATATAAGTTCCATGAGGGTTGAGATTCTGTGTTTCATTTGCCATATCTCAGTGTGTAGAATAGGCCTGACACCTAGTAGGTCCTCAACAAATATACACTAAATAATCAATATATGCTTACACATATAGATAAGCTTTTTATGTATTCATATGGCATGATATCCAAGCTAAATTGCTGACTAAAAGAAGCAAGGAGGGGACTTCCCTGGTGGTCCAGTGGTTAAGACTCCATGCTTGCATTCCAGGGAGCATGGGTTCAATCCCTGGTCAGGGAATTAAGATCCCACATGCCGTGCTGTGCAGGCAAAAAATTAAAACAAAATTTTAAAAAAATGAAGCAAGGTACAGAACCGTATATCATATGGTGCCCTTTTTGTGGAAGAGCAAAAGTTTATAAAAAAGAATTTTATTTTGTAAATTCTCAGGTTGTCATTGAGAAGATAAACAAGAGACTTGGTAACCATGGGCAGGAGAGTTGGGTCACTGAAAGAACAGGCATAGGATACATATTTCTCATGATGTACCCTTTTGTGCCTTTTGAATTTTGTACCATTAACATGTATTACTTAAATGTTTTTATTAAAAATTTAAAGTTTAAAGACAATTTTTTTTTTTTTTTTTTTTTTTTTTTGCGGTACGCGGGCCTCTCACTGTTGTGGCCTCTCCCGTTGCAGAGCACAGGCTCCGGAAGTGCAGGCTCAGCGGCCATGGCTCAGGGGCCCAGCTGCTCCGCGGCATGTGGGATCCTCCCAGACCGGGGCACGAACCTGTGTCACCTGCATCAGCAGGCGGACTCTCAACCACTGCACCACCAGGGAAGCCCTCAAGACAATTTTTAAACCTCAAAAATAAAAGCCAACTTACTGAGTCATCTCCAACAACCTCAGGTACTACTGTTTGTCAACTTGACCCTAGTTATATAGGCTTATGTCATGTGATCTCCTAACTGCCATTCTTTTAGGCAGCCTATATCTAATTATCACAGATAACATAACTTGCCCACGCCGAGTTGTTATGTTGAAACAGACGAGTTCATACTATATGCCAAACATTTTCATCTGCATTAGTTGCATCAGCAAGATCTCATTCTTTCATTCTCTCCTATCAAGACTACCAGTCTTTTCCTTTCTGCAACATGAGGCTATGTGTATCTTTGATGAGATAAGTTCTCTCTCATTCACTGCCCATGGGAGCATAAATTAGTATGGTTTTTCCCAAAGGTGGTGTATCAATATATACTAAAGCTTAAAAGTATTCATCCTCATGAGCATCCACTTCTGGATAGCAAAAAGAAAATATTAGAAATGTGCATCATGTGTTATGCATAAGGATCTTTGTCATGACATTGTTTATAATGGGAAAGTATTTGAAATCATATGAATTTCCAACAAGAGGAAAATGGTATTAAAATAAATTATGGCATGGCCATGTGATAGAATATCATGCAACCATTAAAAAAATCATGCTTTTTGGGAAACTGAATTTAACTTTATGGAAGAGTGTTGAAGGATGTGATGAATTATACGTACAAGATATACTGTCAGGGGCAACCATGGGAATTATGGAAAACAAAATGGCAGAATAAGCCTGATAAACAATTATGAGAGAGCAGAATGCCAGACTAAGCCTGAAGACGAATTATGAAATATAGGACTTCCAAATAAGTTCAATGTAACAACTGATATAAAATGAATATGGGCTGACTGTTTACCAAAAGTACTGAGCAAAATAGGTAATACAGGTTCTAAGAATCCATTTGGTTCACCATTAGCTTTAATGGTAGAAAAATATGGGAAGCCCAGAATGTTGCTGGTAGGTCTCTCTCTTAAAAGACTGATTTCACTCTCTCATGTTTGTGATGGGGATACTTATTAAAACCCTATACAGTAAGTCCCCTACATACGAATGAGTTCATATGTCCAATTTGTTCATAAATCCAACAAAGTTAGCTTAGGTACCCAACTAACACAGTCAGCTATATAGTACTGTACTGTAATAGGTTTATAATACTTTTCACACAAATAATACGTAAAAAACAAACACAAAAATAAACATTTTTAACCTTACAGTACAGTACCTTGAAAAATACAGTAGTACAGTACAACAGCTGGCATACAAGGGCTGGCACTGAGTGAACAGGCAAGAAGAGTTACTGACTGGAGGAGGGAGAGGAGGTGGGAGATGGTAGAGCTGAAGGATCATTAAGCAACAGGAGATGGAGGGTAAGCTGCAATTTCACTCACGCCTGACATTGACGGCACATGTTCTGGTTCCTTGCTGGATTCAATTATATCTACCCTCTTGAAAAAAATAATCCAGCAATGTCTGGGTAGTAGCCCTTTTTTTCTCATAATAGATGACACAGTAGCACTGGATTGCATTCTGAACGGCTGCTGCAGTCTTCGTGTACCATTCTGTGTTCGGGTCCTGTGCCTCAAAAGCCAACAGTGCCTCCTCAAATAAAGAAAATCCCCTTGCCATTTCCTGCATCACGAATCTCTTTGGTTTTTCAGTTACTTCTTTCCCTGGTCTCTCTTCGTTCTTTCTCTGGGCCTCCAATTCCTGGCGCTTCTTAGCAGTACCAGCTACATCACCACTGCTTTTACGCTTGCTTCTGGACATCCTGGGCTTGAAATAAAGACACTGTACTACTCTACTCTATACAGTACTGTACAGTAAAGTACACAGAAGCTCAGCCACTTGTGGAGGATGCATGCACATGACAATGTAAGCCAGACACGTGAACTAACTTACGTGGTTGGACATGCAAATGCACGTTCGCATCTTTGAAAGTTCGCAACTTGAATGTTCGTATGTAGGGGACTTACTGTATTTCAACGGCCAGAGGAAGGCTTTTTTGGGGTAGACAAATTGGTGTACTTACAGGAATTTTTAGAAAAACCCCACCCAACCAAATGGATTATTGAAAAATCTCTGAGATGAAATTTCTCAGGAAGTAAATGCAAGAATGAATTGGCTAGCCATAAACAATTAATTAATATATTGGAGGAAGATATTAAGAAACGGAAAACTCTTTCTCTTTCTCCAAGTTCACAATTCTTCCGTACTTTTGCTCCTTTTGTTTCCTTTTACCATTCCTTGTTTCAATCTAGGACCTGGGAGAAGGTGGGTAATGATCTCTTGGATGGATGGTTCCTAGTGGGTCTGAGACCCAGAGATGACTTCCTTTTAGAAGAGGGAGAATTGCCAGCCTTACTCAAATGTCCTGATATGGGTTGCCCAAGTCTCAATTTCACCTCTGAGATTCTCAGAAAACCAAACGTGCAAAACATAGTTAGGGAAGCAAAAACGATTAAAGGAAAGAGCAAGGAGTCATTTAGAATTTGAATAAGAGACTGTGCCTTAGAATAAAGGCATTGGATTGGTAACTGGTTGCCCTGGTAACTTGCAAGAAAAATAATTTTAAAAAGCAGTATAAATGACAAAATGAGAATGGAAACTAGAATGGCTTCCAAACCTCCCTATTTTTTAATCTCTGCATGAAGAAAATCTATCCTACCCTTCTGGAGCTCCAAAGCTCAAATGCTTCTTTAGAGGTTATCCAGGACTCCTGGGAACACCAGAAATGGTAAGAGTCCATATGCCCTTTTGCCAGCTATTACTATTTTAAGAGCTCTTTTCCAGTGCTCCAGGAAGATCTGTAACTTTTTTCTGAGGTGCTCCATGGAGTGTTTTCAACCTACAGCCTTATGCATGGGATGTATACTGGCCGCTGCATACACTATTGCTATTGGCTGACTTGCTTGACTAAAGGAACAAGCATGATGAGGCTCTATTAGGTTCCTAGGGATGCTATAACAAAGTACCACAAATTGGGTGACTTAAAACAACAGAAATTTATTATTTCACAGTTCTGGAGGCTAGAAGTCTGAAATAAAGGTGTTGGCAAGGTCATGCTCTCTCTGAGACTGAATAGAATCCTTCTTTGCCTCTTCCTAGCTTCTGCTGGTGACTGCCAATCCTTGGTACTCTTGGCTTGCAGCTGCATCATTTTAATTTCTGCCTCTGTCCTCACATGGCATTCTCCCTGTGTGTCTCTGTCATCACACAGTGTTTTCATCTTCTTAAAAGGACACCAGTTACCTTGGATAAGAGCCCACCCTTTGCTTGTTGACATTTGCAAAGACCCTAATTCCTAATAAGGTCACATTTACAGGTTACCTGGGGTTAGGACTTCAACATATCTTTTTGGAGGACACAATATAACTCATAACAGGGACAAAATAATAACTCCTATTATCAGGGAGTACCATGCCTCAGGAAGTCTACAGTTTGCCTCCTCCAACAACTCAGGTTGCTTTTCATATCTTGGAAACTCAGCACAAGGGATTGATGTTGGCAATCCTTGAAGCCTTTCTGCAGAAGGTGAGCTGGAAGAAACTACAATGCCGCACTCAAGAAGCTGGATAAATCCTCTCTGATTTTCACCAGTAGTTTACTGGGCATTATCTAAATTTACAAGGATGGATCCAGGGGCAGATTAGTAAAAGCCCTTGGTCCTCTCTACTTTTGTGGCAGCCTTTTTGCCTAGAAATCAAGCACAGGTAAAAGAAAAAATAGATGGATGGCAAGGACAGTTTCTCAGATATTGGCAGCAACAGCAACTCAGTTTTGGGAAAATATGGAGAAAGATAAAGAAGACAAAAAGAAATTTAAGCCCTCAGTGTTAGCTTTTCAGTTAGAATTATTCACAAAGGGAAGAGACCCTTATCTGAAGTCATCAACTCATATGAGGGAGTCTCCTAATGTAAAGTCAATACGTCACTATTATAAGAAGATGGGGCCCTGGATAAATGGATGCCAGAAGAGACTGAAGCATATGCAAAAGATGGAAACCAACTCTGAAGCTTTACAATTGCGTCAAAGAAACTACCCCCCAGGAAACCACACAGGAAATAACTGGCAAGTGGTACAAACTAATGAGCAAAATTGGCATAATGGGGGAAACTTGGAGCTGAGAATGGGAAATACTTATATGTCTGTTTCTTTTCCCTGCCTTAATCTTTCCCTGGCTGTTCTTATGGATACTGGAGGCACATGTTCTGTATTTTCTAATGATCTTTCTCATTTTTCCTTTACCCATAAAAATATTCAAGTTGTGGGTACCTCTGCACAACATTTTACCTGTTCTTCTCCTCTAAGGTTCCTGTGCAAATAAATCATCTGTTAGAGGAACATGCTTTTCTTTTGTCTCTTGTTGTGCCTCTTAATCTGATGGGAGGGGACCTGATCTGTAAACTAAGGGTTACCATATTCTATACTCTAGATGGAGATTTTGGTAAATTTGTCCTTCTGAAACAAAAGGACAGGATAGAGTGACAGTCTCACCTAAAAAAGTGCTGGAAAAGCACTCTGAATTATAGGAAATAGATTCACCTTTAGAATTTAGGAATCCTAGGAACAAATGACACCTTTAATAAAAAGGATTAATACTAATGTTATAGCTTACAACAAATGAAAACCATGGCCATGGTCACAATATCCTCTCTCTCTAGCTCAAATACAAGAACTAGAACCTGCAATTACATAACTAGAAAGATGGGACATAATAAAAAAAGGGGGGGGCATTTGCCATGTACCTATAAAGAGGAAGGAAAATTTGACATGAAAGTTCAACTTATAAATTTGTACAAGAAGTTAGTCATTTCTCTGACATCTTTTTTCCCGTTGCGGAGCACAGGCTCCGGACGCCCAGACGCACAGGCTCAGCGTCCATGGCTCACGGGCCCAGCTGCTCTGCAGCATGTGGGATCTTCCCCGACCGGGGCATGAACCCGTGTCCCCTGCATTGGCAGGCGGACTCTCAACCACTGCGCCACCAGGGAAGCCCTCTCTGACATCTTTTTTTTTTTTTTTTGCGGTACGTGGGCCTTTCACTGCTGTGGCCTCTCCCGTTGCAGAGCACAAGCGCTGGACGCGCAGGCTCAGTGGCCATGGCTCACGGGCCCAGCCGCTCCGCGGCATGTGGGATCTTCCCGGACCGGGGCACGAACCCGTGTCCCCTGCATCGGCAGGCGAACTCTCAACCACTGTGCCACCAGGGAAGCCCTCTGACATCTTTTATTTCCATCCCTACTATCTTTTTTTAAAAATAAATTTATGGGCTTCCCTGGTGGTGCAGTGGTTGAGAACCTGCCTGCTAATGCAGGGGACACGGGTTCAAGCCCTGGTCTGGGAGGATCTCACATGCCGCGGAGCAACTAGGCCCGTGAGCCACAACTACTGAGCCTGTGCGTCTGGAGCCTGTGCTCCGCAACAAGAGAGGCCACGATAGTGAGAGGCCCGCGCACTGTGATGAAGAGTGGCCCCTGCTTGCCACAACTAGAGATAGCCCTCACACAGAAACGAAGACCCAACATAGCAAAAATAAATTAATTAATTAATAAACTCCTACCCCCAACAACAAAAAAATAATAAATTTATTTATTTAATTATTTATTTGGTTGCGTTGGGTCTTTGTTGTGCTCACAGGTGGTGCACGGGCTTCTCATTGTGGTGGCTTCTCTTGTTGCAGAGCACTGGCTCTAGGCACGTGGGCTTCAGTAGTGTGGCACGCAGGCTCAGTAGTTGTGGCTCATGGGCTTAGTTGCTCCGTGGCATGTGGGATCTTCCCGGACCAGGGATCGAACCCGTGTCCCCTGCCTTGGCAAGCAGATTCTTAACCAGTGAGCCACCAGGGAAGTCCCCCTGCTACTATCTTAACCTCTATACCTGCATCTGCTAAATATTTTTCTGTAGGGGACTTATTTTTAGCTTTCTTTTCTCATCTTTAGCTGAGGAATCATGGTTCTTCTTTGTGTTTACCTATGGAGGCTTTCAATATTTGTGGCAATGAATCTCTCAGAGATTTGCCTATTATATATTCTCTAGATATTTATAAAAGAACTTGAAGAAGTTCCTTCGTGGCCCATGCTAGTTCAATACGTGAATGATTTATTGATAATTGCTAAGACTTTAAATGCCTATAAAGAAAATGCTTTGGCTTTCTTAATATTTTTAGCTACTGAAGAACATAAAACCTTCCTAGATAAATTGTAGTATCGTCAAATTGAAGTCAAATATTTGGGACATTTCATATTAGTCAAAAGACAGAAGGTAGTTCCATCCCAAAGTCAACGTATTTATAAATGAAGTAAACTACCATGAAAAAAAAAAAACAGTCCACCAATTTGCGGGGTTGGTTGGGTATTGCACGCAATGTATCTCTGCGTTTTCTGAAAATACTAACCATTTCTTTGAGATGTCACATGATGCATTACCAGAACCTTTACAGTAGTCCAAAGAAGCTAGAGAAGCCTTTTAAACACTTAGAATAGCCCAATGGTATTAGGAGTTCCTAACTTTGACAAAATATTCCACCTTTTTTGTAATGATAATAAGGGAGCACTTAAGAAAGTGGTGTACTTTCTTAAAAGTTAGGCTCTGATTATAGGCTTATTGCTTACTTTTATGTGTTGTTGGATTCTTTTGTTCTAGAGATGCCAGGATGTTTATAAGCCTTAGCAGCAGTTGGTATTCTAGTTGAAAAGTCTCAGGCTTTGACTCTGGAACATTTAACTTACTTATATGCACCTCATGCTGTTACTGCTATTTTATAAATTCATAAGATACAACATTGTCACTGTGCCACTGGACTAGGTATGAACAAGTCTTATTGTCTAATCCTAATGTTATTCTAGGAAGGTGTAACCTTTTGAACCCAGCTACTCTGTTGCCAAATCCTGACCAAATAGCAGACAATGATTCCCTCACAGTTATAGCAGAAGATATTCAAAGTTTGCCTGACTTATCTGATATTCCTATTCCTAATCTTGATTTAATATTGTTCACTGATAGAATTTGAGTGAGAGACACACAGGGAAATAGAAAAGCATCATATACAGTAGTCAGTCCTCATGAGGTTTTAGAGGCTTATCCTCTCCCAAATATAGTCAGCCCAAGAAGTACAATTCCTAGCTCTCTCTCTCTTTCTTTTTTATTTTTTTTACCAGAACATCAGGTAAGTTTATTTCAGATGTAACAGTAATGTTAAAATCAACAAGTTTAAATCTTAACTGTACCAAGTAAACTCAGCTATTTAAGTATTTTTAAAGTTATTCCCTCCAAAAACCTGAGGGAGTTTTTCTTTTCCACCGCATATACCATGGTTTCCCAATAATTCTATTTTTGGAGGACTTTCAGTTGATGAGTAAACTGCTTTGGGGATATTTCTGAACTTCTTTCTCCAAATGAAAACTAATCTGGACCAATTATATATTGCATAGATTTCTCTGCAGATTCTTTTCTTTAGAACCTAATGCAATTACCATACAATATAATTTTTACCTATTTGCCCCACAGAAAAACTATCTGCCCTGAAAAATATAATGGATATATCCTGTGATCTTCCAGTTAATAGAATTGTTTTACCTCAGTGATAATTTTTATCAAAATAACCAACTGAACATGGGACATTATTTCAGTCTTTTCTGAGTCATAGGCACACGAACTAGTGCCCAGCTTCTACCTCTTCTACATCCTCCTCTTCCATAAGTGGATGGAATTATTTCATGTAAGTTTGATGTAGGACAGTTCACCCTTTACAAACACAATTTAGGTTAAAGTCAGTGACCAGTGTGGAAAAAGAAACTAAAATGATAGGGAGCCTACACAGTTCAAAATTTAATATTCTTTCCTCCATAAATAATATGTACTTAATTGTCATGAGGCAGCTATTTGGTTTTCATTAAATACATTTAGGGATACATTCATAGGACTGATTAGATAGTCCAGGTGAAATGGTTATAGAAATAGAGGCAGTGACATCTCACAAAACTCATTTATATATCAAAATCCATTTTGATATCTGAAGTTTACAAAAAGGCTGAATTTTCAAACTAATTATACCTTCTGTAACTCAGGCACTCTTCTCTTGGCAAGAGCAAGCTGAAGCTTATCCGTGAAGGTAAAGGTGCTTAATGCTAAACTTTTCTTCTAAGCTTAGATTTGGACTGCTTAAGAAACTGATACCCAAGAAACCAGCATGGTCTTTCTACATTTTTACTATCGTAAGATTATAACCCTATAAACTCATTTATCAACTATCTTCCTTTTCTATATTATTCTTGGCACTCAGCTGAGACTGTTGAAGTCTACTGTACCTTGTATTTTTTTTTTTAAGGGCTTCAAATGCTTGGCTTATTTATTTATTTATTTATTTATTTATGGCTGTGTTGGGTCTTCATTTCTGTGTGAGGGCTTTCTCTAGTTATGGCAAGGGGAGGCCAATCTTCATCGCGGTCTGCGGGCCTCCCACTATCGCGGCCTCTCTTGTTGCGGAGCACAGGCTCCAGATGCGCAGGCTCAGTAGTTGTGGCTCACGGGCCTTGTTGCTCCGTGGCATGCGGGGTCCTCCCAGACCAGGGCTCGAACCCGTGTCCCCTGCATTAGCAGGCAGATTCTCAACCTCTGCGCCACCAGGGAAGCCCTGTACCTTGTATTTTTACATTCTCAAATAAGAACTTAAGATTATAAAATGTGCATGAACACTGTGTAAAATAATTTTGTCATTCAACATATATGAAGAGATGAAACTTTTATGCCGGAATTTGCATAAGAACATAAATATTATGAATCAACATTCCTTTTAAAGTCAAATGACAGAAAATTCAAGCCCTGTGCATTGTTTTAAAGTCTAATGAAAACATTTATTGGGGGGGGCTTCCCTGGTGGTGCAGTGGTTGAGAGTCCGCCTGCCAATGCAGGGGACACGGTTTCGTGCCCCGATCAGGGAAGATCCCACATGCCGCAGAGCGGCTGGGCCCGTGAGCCATGGCCACTGGGCCTGCGCGTCCGGAGCCTGTGCTCCGCAACGGGAGAGGCCACAACAGTGAGAGGCCCGCATACCACACACACACACACACAAAAAACATTTCTTGGGCCACCAGTATTGGCAATGTAGAAAATTTTAAATATTGGAGATGGGATTATGGAGGAAAACATGAAAATTTCAGATGTCTTCTATCTTACAAAAAGTTATCGACCCATCAAAGCCACTCATTATGCGCCAGAAAACGATGTGACATAAACCAGTCCTGTCAGTAAGGAGGTCACAGTGACATTTGTGTTATTAATACTTCTAGACTACTACTTTTTTTCCAAGAATAGAAGCAATATGTTTAACAATTCCGCCACACCCAAATTCTTAAACTCAATATCACAGGCACAGAATGTAAGCAAATCTGGGATGTTCTCCAACAGATAAGCAATAGCACACTATGTTATTCTCAAAAATACTGTCTAGATATTCTTTCCTCTAAAATCAAATGCTCAGTGGCCACACTTCTAACAGTCTGCATTAGCTGACATTAAATTCACTTGTTGTGCCACAAGTCCATCTAAGCTTCCTTTTAGGTATTTTTTTAGTATGTCCAAGAGACAACGCCTGCTTCGGGTTTATTTAGGGGTACTCACCTATGAGGACATCAACTCCATTTTTAAGGTTTGACTAACTATTGTGGGTTTACTGAAGAAAGAGAACAGGAGAAAAAAAAGCAAATCACAACAAACCTCTTTAGGTCAGTTAAAGGCCATATCTCTAGCTGGGATATTAAAAATTAATCTCACCAGCCCACACTCGAAAAGTTAATGCCACTTCTAACAATCAACAGCAAGAAAAATAAACCTGCTAACAACCAGCCCACTCATTAGCAAAAAGCAGTTTAACTCAAATGCTGAGACCAAAGTATAATACTACCTACTCAAACTGTCCCACCTACCCTCAGCCACCAGCGAGGAAGGAAGAAATAACTGCTTAACAGAACAAAGTAAGCTTAGTATTTCTTACAAGGATAACAATGGTCCAACTTCTGAGATAATACTCAGAAGGACAAAAGGTGGAGTGAAGGCAATGTATAGGGATTGGTATCCCACAAAATCTTGAAAAACCCAAAGTACCACAAACACACTAAACTTGTCTATGAGTTAGAGAACAAGATATTGCTGCTGCTTCTTTTTGTCCTTTGAATTATACAGTATTTTGTAGACTCTGTCCTTCAATGTGAAAGCAGGACATTAAAAAAAAAAGGAAATTGACACAAACTTTTGAGACCATATATCTTATCTGTGAAACTAGACAGATAATTTATACCTGTAATCATTTATACCAGAAGGTATACCTATTTATACCTTCTCCTTCCTACAGTCAAAGCACCTCACAAAAATAAGAAAACTAAAACAATCCAAACATGATTAATAAGTCCTTAAAAGTTTAAAACCTTTAGAGGAAAGGGAAGGAAGTTTTGAAAGGAGGAAAAACAAGAACAAGGGAGGGGGAAAGCTTTAAAAGAAAGAGGGGGGTGGGGAATCAATGAGCATCTCTTTTATTTGGCGACAAGCGAGTGCAAGAAAGTTCATCTGTAATTTGTTCGGTTGTCTGTCTTTTTGCACATGTGCGTTCTGGCCAGAAGGGACTTTGAGGTTTTTCTGCATCTGCGGGCTCTATCTTCTTATAGTAATTCTTCTTTGTCTCAATAATCTCAAAGCCAAACTTTCTGTAGAAGTCAATTGCAGACTCATTGCTGATCTGGACATGCAGATAGATGTTGTCAAAAGTGCCAACTTTTTCACAGATGTTTAAGACATGATTTAACATTTTAGTTCCTATCCCTAGTCTTCAGTATGGTGCCAGACACCCTAGTGTCATGATGTAAAATCTCTTCTGATTCTGTGAATGATTCACCCTACAACATACTGCTCCTGCTGCAATATCATTGAAATAGGCAAATTTTGCTAGCTCGCCAACCTCCAGCACATCCTTATAGAACTTGTCATTGTAGCTGACTGGAAAGATGACCTGGTTTAATCTCTTCAACTGTTTCATATTGTGTGGTGTCACATCTCCCAGCTCTATCCGCCCTTCCATCTTCCCGGCTTGTTACCACCGATATCAACGCCGTTGTCGTCGCCACCCTGAGCTCTCCGCACCCTCAGCTCGGGCCACTCAACCCCACAAGCCGCCCTCCTCGCCTAGGGCAGGGAGCTGAGCGGGTGACGGAGGCCTCGAGAGTCGAGCGCGCCTCTGTCTCCACAAGCGCACACGGGGCACTCGCCGCCGCCAGCCAGACCCGCCGCTGCGCTGTGAACTTTCACCGGAACTACTACCTCTTATACAAACTTTTAAATTAGCCACCAATCTTAAGGTGAATATCTATACTGATAGTAAATATGCATTTGGTATCTGTCATGCTATGGAACAAATGTGGAGGAATAGAGGGAACTTTCTCATAGCAGTAGTAACTGAAATATCACACTAGAAACGTAATTGCTGATTTATTAGTCACCCCCGCTTCTCCAACAGATTTCTGAAATTCATTATAGAACTCATAACAGACAACAAGATGACGTATCTAAAGGAAATTAATTTGCACATCAAGCCACAGAAAGGGCTACTTAGGTCTTGACTGGGGAAATTGAAGCCCCGTTACTTCTATCCAAGAACTCTTATTTACAATTTCAGAAATACACAACTCCACAAGATTTAGAAAATTGGAAACCAAGGAGAGCTATGAAGAATATCATAGGAATATGGGAATTACACTATAGGGGTATTTTTGTATCTCACTTATTATATACTTGGATGGCTTTTTCATGACACCAGCAACCTTATTCAAACAAAAGGAGTATACTGAAAACCTTGGAATCGTACCACTTTTGGAATAAGGGTCAAATAATTCAAGAAATAATACAAAGGTGTGCTGCTTGTCAGAAAAATTTATTTACAGGAAACACTTAAGGTAAGTCAAAGAAGTCTACTGAAGACATTGTTACCTGGGATCTGGTGGCAAATAGACTTTATAGAGTGTCCTAATCCATTTGGGCTGCTATAACAGAATACTGCACAGACTGGGTGGCTTATAAACAACATAAACTTATTTCTCATGCGTCTGGAGTCTGGGAAGTCCAAGATTAAAGTGCTGGCAGATTCAATGTCAGGTGATGGTCCACTTCTTTTTTCATAAACGGCTTTCTTCTTGCTGTGCCCTCACGTGGCATAAGGGGCAAGAGAGCTCTATGGGGTCTCTTTTATAAGGACACTAATTTCATTCATGATGTCTCCACCCTCATGCCCTAATTATCTCCCAAAGACCCTCTTCCAAATACCATCACATTGGTGATTAGGTTTCAACATAGGAATTTTGGGAGAACACATTCCATTGATAGCATAGAGCTTTCACATTCAGAAGGCAGAAGAGATTGATCAGTAATGTTGTGTATGATGTTTGGATTGCCGGAAGTGTTCCTAGCAGCTAAAGCAGACGCTCAGTGTTTCAAGGACTTACTGAATTATAACATCCCAACCTTTGGAATTTCTGAATATCTGGAGTCTGATAGGGAAAGTCATTTCATTTCTATGGTTATGTAGGAGCTCTGTAAACACTAAACCAATAATTTGCTATACTCTTTATCATACTCAGTCTTCTGGACGAGAAGAACAAATGAACTATAAAGAATTCTTTGACTAAATAATATCAAGCCATCAGCTTACAATGGCCCAGAGCTTCACCTTTGGTTTTATTAAAAATAAGGTCAACTTCCTCTGGCAGGCATGATATTTCTCCCTTTGAGTTATTGTTTGGAAGATTTATGAACTTAAAGTTTAAGTATAATCCCTTATCTGATATAATGGAAAAAACTCATGATCAAATGTAAAACTTAGAGGGTTTGTTGTTTTTATGGCCACATTACATTAGTGTGTGTGGCCAGATGCTGGAAAAATTCCCCTGAAGATGTGTGCCATTGATATCGACCAGGAAATAAAGTCTATATCAGAAAAAGGATTGTCACAACTGTTATGTAAATAAGCTAAATATGGCCCCTATATTTACTTATTCACAGCAGGCTTGGACCGTAAGCTCAAAAGCCTACCAGGGGCTTCCCTGGTGGCGCAGTGGTTGAGAGTCCGCCTGCCGATGCAGGGGACACGGGTTCATGCGCCGGTCTGGGAAGATCCCACATGCCGCGGAGTGGCTGGGCCCGTGAGCCATGGCCGCTGAGCCTGCACGTCCGGAGCCTGTGCTCTGCAACGGGAGAGGCCACAACAGTGAGAGGCCCGCATAGCACACACACACACACAAAAAGCCTACCAGTACCATACTCAAATTTTACACATCCAATTTTTATTTCATTTTATTTAGAGTGTTTGGACTTTTTAAATTTAATTTTTATTTTATGCTGGAATATAGTTGTTTTATAATATTGTGCTATGTTCAGGTGTACAGCAAATTGGTTCAGTTATATGTATACATATATCCATTCTTTTTCAAATTCCTTTCCCATATAGGTTATTACGGAATTTTGAGTAAAGTTCCCTGTGTTATGCAATAGATTCTTTTTGGTTATCTATTTTATATATAGTAGTGTGTCTATGTTAATCCCAAACAACTAATTTATTCCTCCCACTCACCTTTTCCCTTTGGTAACCATAAGTTTATTTTCTAAGTCTGTGAGTCTGTTTCTGTTTTGTAAATAAGTTCATTTGCATCAGTTTGAAGATTCCACATATAAGTGATATCATATGATATCTATCTCTACCTGATGTACTTCTTTCTAGGTCCATCCATGCTACTGCAAATGGCATTATTTCATTCTTTTTAATGGCTGAGTAACCTTCCATTGTATATGTGTCCCCTATGGTTTTTTTTAAAGATATATTTTTAAAAATCTTTATTGGAGTATAATTGCTTTAAAGTGTTGTGTTAGTTTCTGCTGTACAACAAAGTGAATCAGATATATGTATACATATATCCCCATATCCCCTCCCTCTTGAGCCTCCCTCCCACCCTCCCTATCCCACCCCTCTAGGTCGTCATAAAGCATCGAGCTGACTAATTTTATTTTATTTTTTGGCCACAACTTGTGGCATGGGGGTATCTTAGTTCCCTGACCAGTGATGGAACCCATGCCCCCTGCATGGGAAACGTGGAGTCTTAACGACTGGACCACCAGGGAAGTCCCTGTACCATATCTTCTTTATCCATTCTTCTGTAGATGGACACTTAGGTTGCTTCCAATGTCTTGGCTATTGTAAATAGTGCTGCAGTGAACATTGGGGTGC
The DNA here is from genome assembly GCF_949752795.1 of Hyperoodon ampullatus. Taxonomy (NCBI): domain Eukaryota; kingdom Metazoa; phylum Chordata; class Mammalia; order Artiodactyla; family Ziphiidae; genus Hyperoodon; species Hyperoodon ampullatus. Next base: position 63,339,773 of record NC_136913.1, read on the forward strand.
ATGTATCTTCTTGAAGTATGGTTTTCTCCAGATATATGCCCAGGAATGAGATTGCTGGATCATATGGTAGCTCTATTTTTAGTTTTTTAAGGAACCTCCATACTGTTTTCCATAGTGGCTTCACCAATTTACATTCCTGCCAACAGTGTAGGAGGGTTCCCTTTTCTCCACACCCTCTCCAGCATTTATTGTTTCTAGACTTTTTGATTCTGGCCATTCTGACTGATGTGAGGTGATAACCTCATTGTAGTTTTGATTTGCATTTCTTTAATAATTAGTGAAGTTGAGCATCTATTCATGTGCCTTTTGGCCATCTGTATGCCTTAAAAATTTTTTTGAGATATCTCATCCATTTTATTTGAATAAATATAAAATCTGATGTTACACTGTATTGCTAAGAATGTTAAACAATGACTCTAAAATTAATTTAAAAAATTGTATACAATGTTTAAAGGTTGCACTCCATTTAGTTATTATAATATATTGGCTATATTCCCTGTATTGTACAATATATCCTTGTAGCCTATCTTACACCCAGTAGTTTGTACCTCCCACTCCCCCACCCCTATATTTTGTATGTCTTCTTTGGAGAAATGTCTGTTTAGGTCTTCTGCCCATTTTTTGATTGGGTTGTTTGTTTTTCATACTGAGCCACATGAGCTGTTTGTATATATTGGAGATCAATCCCTTGTCTGTTGCTTCACTTGCAAATAATTTCTCCCATCCTGTGGGTTGTCTTTTGGTTTTGTATATGGTTGCCTTTGCTGTGCAAACGTTTTTAAGTTTAATTAGGTCCATTTTGTTTATTTTTGTTTTTATTTTCATTACTCTAGGAGGTGGATCCAAAAAGATATTGCTGTGATTTATGTCAGAAAGTGTTCTGCCTATGTTTTCCTCTAAGAGTTTTATAGGATGTGGTCTTACATTTAGGTGTTTAATACATTTTGAGTTTATTTTTGTGTATGGTGTTATAGAATGTTCTAATTTCATTCTTTTACATGTAGCTCTCCAGTTTTCCCAGCACCACTTATTGAAAAGACTGTCTTTTCTCCATTGTATATTCTGTCCTCCTTTGACACAGATTAGGTGACCATAGGTGCATGGTTTTTCTTTGGACTTTCTATCCTGTTCCATTGATCTATATTTCTGTTTTTGTGTCAGCACCACACCGGTTTGATGACTGTAGCTTTGTAGTATAGTCTGAAGTCAGGGAGCCTGATTGCTCCAGCTCCATTCTTCTTTCTCAGAATTGCTTCAGCTATCTGGGATCTTTTGTGTGTACAAACAAATTTAAAATTTTTTTGTTCTAGCTCTGTGAAAAATGCCATTGGTAATTTGATGGCAATTGCATTGAATCTGTAGATTGCCTTGGGTAGTATAGTCATTTTGACAATATTGATTCTTCCAATCCAAGAACATGGTATATCTTTCCATCTGTTTGTTTCATCTTTGATTTGTTTCATCAGTATCTTATAGTTTTCTGAATACAGGTCTTTTGCCTCCTTAGGTAGATTTATTCCTATGTACTTTATTCTTTTTGATGCCATGGTAAATGAGATTGTTTCCTTAATTTCCCTTTCTGATATTTCATTGTTAGTGTATAGGAATGCAAGAGATTTCTGTGTATTAATTTTGTATCCTACAACTTTACCAGATTCATTGATGAGCTCAAGTAGTTTTCTGGTAGCATCTTTAGGATTTTCTATGTATAGTATCATGTCAACTGCAAACAGTGACAGTTTTACTTCTTCTCCAATTTGGATTCCTTTTATTTCTTTTTCTTCTCTGACTGCTGTCACTAGGACTTCCAAAACTATGTTGAATAAAAGTGGTGAGAGTGGACATCCTTGTCTTGTTCCTGATCTTAGAGGAAATGCTTTCAGCTTTTCACCGTTGAGTGTGATGTTAGTTGTGGGTTTGTCATATATGGCCTTTATTTTGTTGAGGTATGTTCCCTCTACGCCCACTTTCTAGAGAGTTTTTATTGTAAATGGGTGTTGAATTTTGTCAAAAGCTTATTCTGCATCTATTGAGATGATCATATGATTTTTATTCTTCAATTTGTTAATGTGGTGTATCACACTGATTGATTTGCAGATATTGAAAAATCCTTGCATACTTGAGATAAATCCCACTCAATCATGGTGTATGATCCTCTTAATGTATTGTTGGATTTAGTTTACTAGTATTTTGTTAAGGATTTTTGCATTTATGATCATCAGGTTTTCTTTTTTTGTAGTATCTTTGTCTGGTTTTGGTATTAGGGTTATTGTGACCTCATAGAATGAGTTTGGGAGTGTTCCTTCCTCTGCATTTTTTGGGAATAGTTTCAGAAGGATAGGTGTTAACTCTTCTCTAAATGTATGATAGAAATTGCCTGTGAAGCAATCTGGTCCTGGACTTTAGTTTGTTTGGAATTTTTAAATCACAGTTTCAATTTCAGTACTTGTGATTGGTCTGTTTATAATTTCTATTTCTTCCTCTTCAGTCTTGGAAGATTCTACCTTTCTAAGAATTTGTCCATTTCTGTTAGGTTGTCCATTTTCTTGGCATATAGTTGCTTGTAGTAGTCTCTTATGATCCTTTGTATTTCTGTGGTTTCAGTTGTAGCTTCTCCTTTTTCATTTTATTTTATTATATTTTATCTTATTTATTTAATTTTAATTTTATTTTTTTATGCCATGCTGCATGGCTTGGGGGAGCTTAGTTCCCTGACCAGGGATCCAACCTGGGCTCTCAACAGTAAGAGCACAGAGTTCTAACCACTGGACCACCGGGGATTCTCTATTTCTAATTTTATCGAGTTGAGCCCTCTTCCTCTTTTTCTTGATGAGTCTGGCTAAAGGTTTAACAATTTTGTTTATCTTTTCAAAGAACCAGCTTTTAGCTTCATTGATCTTTTGTATTGTTTTCTTCATCTCTATTTCATTTATTTCTGCTCTGATCTTTGAAATTTCTTTCTACTAACTTTGGGTTTTATTCATTCTTTTTTCTTTAGTTGCTTTAAGTGTAAGGTTGTGTTATTTATTTGAGATTTTTCTTGTTTCCTGAAGTAAGATTGTATTACTATAAACTTCCCTCTTAGAACTGCTTTTGCTGGGTTGCATAGGTTTTGGATCATCACTTTTTCATTTTCATTTGTCTCTAGCTATTTTTTTGACTTCCTTGTTGATTTCTTCAGTGATCCATTGGTTGTTTAGTAGCTTATTGTTTAGCCTCCACATGTTCGTGTTTTTTAAAGGTTTTTTCTTTTAGTTGATTTCTTTTTTTTAAATACATTTATTTATTTATTCAGTTAGTTAATTTTTGGCTGCATTGGGTCTTTGCTGCTGCATGCGGGCTTTCTCTAGTTGCAGTGAGTTGGGGCTACTCTTTGTTGCGGGGCACAGGCTTCTCATTGTGATGGCTTTTCTTGTTGCAGAGCACAGGCTCTAGGCACACAGGCTTCAGTAGTTGTGGCTCACGGGCTCTAGAGTGCAGGCTCAGTAGTTGTGGCGCACGGGCTTAGTTGCTCCGCAGCATGTGGGATCTTCCCAGACCAGGGCTCGAACCTGTGTCCACTGCATTGGCAAGTGGATTCTTAACCACTGTGCCACCAGGGAAGCCCCTTTTCATTGATTTCTAATCTCATAGAGTTATGGTTGGAAAAGATGCTTGATATGATTTCCAATTTTCTTAAATTAACTGAGGCTTGCTTTGTGGCCCATCATGTAGTCAATCCTGGAGGATGTTCCGTGTGCACTTGAGAAGAATATGTATACTGCTGCTTTTGGATGGAATGCTCTATAAATATCAATTAAGTCCATCTGGTCTAATGTGTGATTTAAGATCTGTGTTTCCTTATTGATTTTCTGTCTGGATGATCTGTCCATTTGGGTAAGTGGGGTGTTAAAGTACCCCATTATTATTGTGTTCCTGTCAATTTCTCCTTTTATGACTGTTAACATTTGCCTTATATATATATATATATATATATATATATATATATATATATATTTTTTTTTTTTTTTTTTTTTTTTTGCGTTACTTGGGCCTCTCACTGTTGCGGCCCCTCCTGCTGCAGAGCACAGGCTCCAGACGCACAGGCTCAGCGGCCATGGCTCATGGGCCCAGCCACTCCGTGGCATGTGGGATCTTCCCGGACTGGGGCACAAACTCGTGTCCCCTGCATCGGCAGGTGGACTCTCAACCACTGTGCCACCAGGGAAGCCCTGCCTTATATATTGAGGTGCTCCTATACTGGGTGCATATATATATTTACAATTCTTATATCTTCTTCTTGGATTGATCCTTTGATCATTATGTAGTGTCCTTTTTTTGTCTCCTGTAGCAGTCTTCATTTTAAAGTCTATTTTGTCTGATATGAGTATTGCTACTCCAGCTTTCTTCTGATTTCCTTTTGCATGGAATACCTTTTTCCATCCCCTCACTTACAGTCTGTATGTGTTCGTAGGTCTGAAATGGGTCTCTTGTAGACAGCATATATACAGGTCTTGTTTTTGTACCCATTCAGCCAGTCTATGTCTTTTGGTTGGAGCATTTAATCCATTTACATTTAAGGTAATTATTGATATGCACGTTCTTATTGGCATTTTGTTAATTGTTTCAGATTTGGTTTTATAGGCCTTTTTCTTCCCTTCCTCTTTTGTTCTCTCCTCTTGTGATTTGATGAATATCTTTTGTGTTGTGTTTGGATTGTTCTTCCTTTTTTCTGTGTGTATCTATTGTAGAGTTTTGGTTTGTGGTTACCATGAGCTTTTTTTTTTTTTTTTTTTTTTTTGGTGGTACGCGGGCCTCTCACTGTTGTGGCCTCTCCCGTTGCGGAGCACAGGCTCCGGATGCGCAGGCTCAGCAGCCATGGCTCACGGGCCCAGCCACTCCGCGGCATATGGGATCCTCCCAGACCGGGGCACGAACCCGTATCCCCTGCATCGGCAGGCGGACTCTCAACCACTGCGCCACCAGGGAGGCCCACCATGAGCTTTTGATATAGCAGTGTGTGTATATATATATATATATATAATCTCCACATATACATATATACAAGATTTTTTAAAGTTTCTGGTCTCTTAATTTCACATGCATTTCCCATGCCCTACTTTTGTACTCTCTTCTCAGAATTGCTGGTTTTGACATCATATCTGTGTGTGGATGATTTCCTACCTTTACTGTACATTTGCTTTTACCAGTGAGCTTTCCCATTCGTAACTTCTTGTTTCTATTTGTGGCCTTTTCTTTCTGCCTATAGTAGTTCCTTTAGCATTTGTTCTAAAGCTGATTTGGTGGTGCTAAATTCTCTTAGATTTTGCTTGTCTGTAAAGCTTTTGATTTATCTGTTGAATCTGAATGAGAGCATTGCTGGGTAGAATATTCTTGGTGGTAGGTTTTTCCCTTTTATCCCTTTAAATATATCATTCCACTCCCTTCTTTCCTGCAGAATTTCTGCTGAAAAATCAGCTGATAACCTTATGGGGATTCCCTTGCATGTTATTTGTTGCTTTTCTCTTGTTGCTTTTATTTTATTTTATTTTTTATTATTTATTTATTTATTTTATTTGGCTGTACTATGTGGCTTGCGGGATCTTAGTTACCTGACCAGGGATTGAACCCAGGCCCTGGCTCTGATAGCACCAAGTCCTAACCACTGGACCACCAGGGAATTCCCCCCTGTTGCTTTTAATATTTTCTCTTTGTCTTTAATTTTTGTCAGTTTTACCAATATGTGTCTTGGCGTGTTCCTCCTTGGGTTGTCCTGTATGGGACTCTCAGTGCTTCCTGGACTTGAGTGTTTCCTTTCCCATGTTAGGGAAGTTTTCGGCTATTATCTCTTCAAATATTTTCTCAGGCTCTCTCTCTCTCTCTCTCTCTCTTATCCTTCTGGGACCCCTATAATTCAAATGTTGGTGCATTTAATGTTGTTCCAGAGGTCTCTGAGACTGTCCTCATTTCTTTTCATTCTTTTTTCTTTATTCCGTTCTGCAGCAGTGATTTCCACCAATCTGTCTTCCAGCTCTCTTATTCATTCTTCTGCTTCATTTTTACTGCTATTGATTCCTTCTAGTGTATTTTTCATTTCAGGTATTTCATTGTTCATCTCTGTTTGTTCTTTATTTCTTCTAGGTCTTTGTTAAATATTTCTTGTATCTTCTCAGTCTGTGCCTCCATACTTTTTCTGAGATCTTGTATCATCTTTACTATCATTACTCTGAATTATTTTTCATGTAGGTTACCTATCTGCACTTCACTTAGTAGTTCTTCTGCAGTTTTGTCTTGTTCCTTTGTCTGGAACATATTTCTCTGCCATCTCATTTTTTTCTAACTTTCTGTGTTTGTGGTCTTTGTTCCACAGGCTGCAGGTTTGTAGTTCCTGTTGCTTCTGATGTTTGTCCCCTGGTAGGTGAGGTTGAGGCTTGTGCAGGCTTCCTGGTGGGAAGGACTGGGATATGCCCATTAGTGGGTGGAGCTTGGTCTTTTCCCTCTGGTGGACAGGGCTGTATCAAGGAGTGTGTTTAGAAGTGGCTGTGGCCTCAGGATGACTTTAGGCAGCCTGTCTGCTGATGGGTGTGGCTGTGTTCCCACCCTGTTGGTTGTTTGGCCTGAGGTGTCCCAGCACTGGAGCCTGCAGGCTGCTGGGTGGGGCCAAGTCTAGTGCCAATGTGGCGACCTCTGGGAGAGCTCACTCCAGTGAATATTCCCTGCCACCAGGGTCCTTGCCCCCACAGTAAGCCACAGCTGACCCCCACCTCCCCAGGAGACCCTCTAAGACCCACAGGTAGGTCTGGCCCAAACTCCTATAGAGTCACTGCTTTGCCCTGGGTCGCAGTGCATGTGAAACCTTGTGTGCACCCTCCAAGAATGCAGTCTTTCTTTCCCCCCAGTCTTGTGGAGCTCCTGCGTTAAAGTTCCACTGGCCTTCAAAGCCAAATGCTCTGGGGGCTCCTCCTCCTGATGCCAGACCCCCAGGCTGGGGAGCCTTATCTGGGACTCAGAACTCTCACTCCTGCGGGAGAACCTCTGCGATATAATTATTTTCCAGTTTGTGAATGGCCCACTTAGCAGATATGAGATTTGATTGTATCACACATGCTCCCCTCCTACCATCTCACTGTGACTTCTTTGTCTTTGAATGTAGAATATCTTTTTTGGTAGATTCCAGTTTTTTTTGTTGATGGTTGTTCAGCAGTTAGTTGTGATTTTTGTGTTTTTGTGAGGAGGTGAGCTCAAGTCCTTCTACTCCACCATCTTGACTCCACCACTTCCAATTTTTAAAAATATAGAGCAACTAAGCAGATTTTTAACCATTAGGAGACTTCCTACTTCATATACCTCACAAAACTGCATCCAACATCTGTTAGATGTAGACAAAAACTAACCCTGTAGCTATAAAAGAACTCAAGCTGATGCTACCTATTGAGGTTTTCTGACCCAGAGACTCCCCATCTTACTGCTGAGTGACTTTGCCTAGGTACATAACCCCTTCTTTGATTCTGCTCTCCCCTGAGTGTTCCCTTGCCTTCTTCCCTTTCTGGGTAGTGACCTGGTGTGGCTCTCTCTGGAAGGTCACGTGCTGTGAAGGACTTCTCCTCTCATACAACCTGTTCAATTGCCACCCAAATTAAGCTTGTTATGTGCTACCATCAGCTCATGGTCTTATCTCAAAATCCTTGAGCTCACTATATGTGGTGATAAGGACAGGATTCCCATGATGATCAAGGAATTGACATGGGCCCTAGCCTATCAGTAAGACAGTCAATTATCAAATAGTTCATTGAAAGCCTTAAGTAATTGGGACTCAAAATTGGAATAACTCTTAAGTCTTTTTGGCATGGCATTGCTCTTTGTTGTACTTCGCTCTATATATTTTTTGTGATTTTCCCTTTTATCTCATTAGCTTGGCCAAGCAGTAGCACCAGGAGTTGAGTGAACTCATAACATTAAAACTGACTTTTGTGGTCAGAGGTGTCAATCAGCCAGAGGATATCAGCCCACACACCTGGGTCCCTCACTAGACAGGTACTGGAAGTTGTAAGACCTGTGGGCCTGAATAGGAAAAGGGGAGAAGTTTGTGCTTCTGGACTAAGGGTGAGCTGCCTGTGTCCCCTTAACTGCCTATCATAAGAAGAGCTCTCCTTAGCCAGGCTGGTGATTTGGGGTACTCTGAATTCAGAGGATGTCCTTGTCACAGGGACTGTTATGGCAAGCAACGGAGCTGATAAGGCAGACATTAGGCCAAGGCTGTTCTCTTAAGCACAGTTAGGGGAGAGCTTTTGCAAATAACTAGCATGCCTCTGCTGTTGTGACACTCAATTATGCTGTTGCAGGTGTTGTCATTCTAGTCCTTCCCCAGAGGGATACGGAGATCCCAACCCTTGGAGTGAGCTGGCTAAGGCATTTCTTAAAATGACTAAAGACAAGGAAATATATAATCCTGCCCCTTCCAGGACTCTGATAAAGGTCATTGTCCTGCTGAACAGGTGTTCTAAACCACAAGTCTCATGTTAAGCCTTGCTCTAGGCAGCTTCTCACCAGCATGCCACCTGAAAAGGAGGTAGAAGCCCAAACTTTCTAGAGGGACTAGATGGAGGGGAAGACCCTGGTGAGGAGGACTAGTGCTCTCTAGAAGAAAAGGCAGCATGATGTCACCATAATAGCGACTGGGATAATTTGCCCTCTGATTTACTGGTGACAACTCACAAAGTAATAAAAACAAGAAAGACAAAATGGGAGGGCCAAAAAACAGAAACTGGTTTTCACTTGGTGTAGGAGATACATCCTCTCTCTCCCCCTGAGGCCTAGTCTCTTCTTGATGACCTAGCTCAGGAACCATATGAAAAAGTGCTGCCTGGGTACATAGGATGTTTCTGATAAGGAGCAATTTCCACCTAATGGGAGCTGGAACTAAACAACTGGCTGCTGTAGTATGAGATGAAAAAAATGGTATCCTTGTTAAAGAATCCTGCACAATTAATGTGGAAGGTTGTAATGGTCCCAGGGGAAACTTTGAACACTGGTCCAAATTTATACTTTGTTGATGTGAATTTTTATGGCTTGGAAGGCTTCACACTCTATGTTAGGCCTATAGTGGCCTGGGCCAACTATCAGTGGAAAATGTTAGCCAAGGTTAACCCTCTCCTCCACCAGTTGGGGACATTGGAGTGGGCTTATCAGGCAATACATGGTGTGCCGCATGATTACATGGAAAGTCCAGAGGAGGCTGAATTGAGTCCTAAATCCACACAGTTGTTTCTCAGGAAGACTCTTGATAAATATGTCTTCTTTAGTGGCAATGATGACTAATGCAAGCATTAAAAAGGACATAGGTGCCCTGGATTGATTGATTGATTGATTGTTGATTGATTATTTATTTATTAAAAAATCAGGCTTTATTATTTATTTATTTATTTATTTATTTTTGGCTGTGTCAGGTCTTAGTTGCGGCACACAGGATCTTTTGTGGCTCTTCGTTGTGGCGCACGGGCTTCTCTCTAGTTGTGGAGTGAGGGCTCCAGAACATGTGGGCTCTGTAGTTGTGGCAAATGGGTTCTCTTGTTGTGGTGCGTGGGCTCAGTAGTTGCGGCATGCAGGCTTAGTTGTCTCGCAGCATGTGGGATCTTAGTTCCCCTACCAGGGATCGAACAGCCATCCCCTGCATTGCAAGATGTATTCTTAACCACTGAACCACCAGGGAAGTGCCTCCCTGGATTTAATAGAAACTCAAGAAAGACTAACTCAGAATCAAGTGTTGCCTGTTACAAACAACACCCCATTGGATCCAAATCAAAATTACTGTCAACAGTGAGATCACCTTCCTCCTAGGCCAAACAGACCATCTACAGCTAGGCTTTTGTTTGAGCATGAGCTTTGAGATAAAAAGAGAGGTTATACTGCAACCCAAGGGACAGGAGGGTCCCAAATTGAATAACCTCTGGTAAATAGGTGCAACAATTACAATACTTACTAGAGTTAGATTACAACAGATCACTGGCTTCCCCGTTGGGGGTAGCTTTACCTCCATACTTGCTCCTAATCTCTGCCAGTGACAGGGACCTGCTACACAGGGATCTAGTGGTCATGGAAGTGCCCGCTTCTGGCAGAAAATTACCCTTTTACCACATTAACTGTGGTTTCAGTTCCGAAATATAATCAATACGGGCTGGGCTGGCTCTGTTGGACATGAGTACCCATATCTCCCTAACCCCAGGAAGCAGTCATGTTTTAAAGGGATCTCCTATCCCCAGGAGGTGACCAGCTTGGGAGGAAGATTAATTAAAAGGGAAGTTACCTGATTAACTATTAAAATTGGTTCTGTTATTGCTAAAAGATGCTTCTCTCCTAGTTATTCCCCATCCCACCTCCATAATCTTTTTTTCCCCACTATGGGAATGGACCTTTTTAGTCAGCAGTTAACCTCATGGAACAAGCCTAAGGCTTTTACACTGTTGTTGGGCACTACCCAGTAAGAACCAGTTCACCTTCTTCTACTGGTATGGGTGGTGAAGTTGCCACAGTACCAGCTAAGGTGAGGCACTGAAAGATTACAGCTTCTCATAGCTAACTTAGTTAAAGAAGGGACACTGATTCTTACTACATTTGAATTCTCTGGTGTCGCCTGTGCTTAAAGCCACAACTAATGAGTAGAGGATAACTATAGACTATAGAGAGTTAACAAAGATATTCCCTTTATTAGAGCACCTCTACTAGATATTGTCATCTTAATGGATGACATTTAAAACAATATGGGTAAAATGGTTTGCAGTTATAGACTTAGCTAACGTGCTCTATTCTATAAACATTTCACATGAGTCAACCATAACTTACCATCACCTTTGTAGGTCAACTGTACACTTTTTTTCCAGTTGCCTATGGGGTACTTAAATAGTCCTGCACCATCTTCGTAGGCACGACCTAAATGCCTGACCCACTTGCATTAGAAACCGAGCTTTGGCATTATATCAATGACACCCTTCTCATTGGACCTAAGACTCTGTCTCACAAGTCTTTAAAACTGTGAGCAAGCACCTCACTGAGAGGGAAGGGACAGTTGCCCCACATAAGATACAAGGCCCCTCTCTGCTAAATTTGGGGGTTATATTTGGAACTTAGAAGGGGAGCTATTCCCAATTTGATAAAAGATAAGAACCTAGCACTCAAACCTCCCACATTGGTAAAGGAGGCCCAAGATTTGGAAAGAATATTTGGATTTTGGTGCCAACACGTTCCTCACCTCCAATGTTGGTCTTTGTTTATCAAGAAACCTACAAATCTTTCACTTTTCAGTGAAGACCTGGGCAAAAATAGGCACTAAGGAGGCTAATAAACTAAAGGAGGCTATTACTTTGGCAGTCCCAGTAGTGCCTCGAGGACACAACTTATAATTAGAAGTTTGGGCCAATCCAAAAATTGCTTTCTCGAGCCTCTGGACCAAAAGGACATGTAAATGGCTATGCATAAGCTTTTGGTACAAGAAGCCCCTAGACTTGGGTCAAAGGTATTCACCAGTAGAGAAACAACTCCTGGTGACATACTGGGCACTTATTGAAACTTAAGGCCTTACTGGGGCAGAGCCAAGTAAGGATCAAGAGAAAACAAGCCTTATAGGAGTTTCACAACTCCAAGAGGAAATAGCCATGTACTCTGCCACTGAGGATAACTTGCCAAAGTCTCAAGAAATGTCACCACTTCTTGCTCAATGGGGACTGGTAGGAGAATGGTCAATACTCTCAAAATGAGAAAAACAATGGTCTGTCTTTACCAATGAAGTGAGCATGGGGTATAAAGGAGTCAGACAATGGACAACCACAGCTTATCATCCCTGTCCAAACACTCCAATTTCCATAAGGGGGATAGATAAAGTGCCCAATGGCCTGAGCTGCATGTAATACCACTAGCACTAAAGCATGCCTTTGACAAACATTTTCCTAAGGTTCTATATTTACCAAATCTTGGTTTACGGTTAATGGGCTAACAACTAACTTCATCAGGACTTCAAAAATATCACAGCTGGAAAATACAAGGTTGAGACATTTGGGGTAAAGAGATATGGGAAAAAATTGCCACATTGGCTCCTACTCTGCCCATCTTGCTATACCATATCTCACCTCATACCAAACAAGGCATGGAGGAGGGATGATACAATACCAAAGCTGATTAACTAACCAGACCACTGAAACAGATAAGCTTCTTGAAGGACAGGGAGTCCCCAGAACTTTGGGACTAGTCACCCTACACCTTCTACTGGTATCGACCCAAGAAGCCAGGGTATTTGAGTGTCATGGGGTTATGAAAATGGATTGTTCATAGCAGAGTTGACCTACTGGAAAGACATTTACACAAAGCCATTAGAGACTGTACCAAGTGCCAAAAATCTAAACAATGGAGAAATTTTTAGAGGAGAAGGGCCACAACAGAACTGGCAAATCAACTTCACTGGGCCTCTTCCTACAGCAGCAAGAGTCATTAAATATGCCTTAACAATGATAAATACCCACACAGACCTTCTATTGGCTTACTTGTGTAAGGCACCAGTCTTTCCTAATATTACTGAGAGGTTAACAAAACAGCTTTTACAGCCTTTGGGAGCGTTATGCACTCAGATCAAAGCTCCCACTTCACTGCAAAGCATATGCAACAATGGGCATTACAAAATAAAATTGCTTGCCTGTTTCACCTACCCTATCATACTACACCAGCAGATACCATAGAAAGACATAACGGGCTTTTAAAATAATTAGAAATGAAAAAGGAGAAGTAACAACTGACACTGCTGAAATACAAAAGATCATGAGAGATTACTACAAGCAACTCTATGCCAATAAAATGGACAACCTGGAAGAAATGGACAAATTCTTAGAAATGCACAACCTGCCAAGACTGAATCAGGAAGAAATAGAAAATATGAACAGACCAATCACAAGCACTGAATTTGAAACTGTGATTAAAAATCTTCCAGCAAACAAAAGCCCAGGACCAGATGGCTTCACAGGTGAATTCTATCAAACATTTAGAGAAGAGCTAACACCTATCCTTCTCAAACTCTTGCAAAATATAGCAGAGGGAGGAACACTCCCAAACTCATTCTATGAGGCCACCATCACCCTGATACCAAAAACAGACAAGGATGACACAAAGAAAGAAAATTACAGGCCAGTATCACTGATGAACATAGATGCAAAAATCCTCAACAAAATACTAGCAAACAGAATCCAACAGCACATTAAGAGGATCATACATCATGATCAGGTGGGGTTTATTCCAGGAATGCAAGGATTCTTCAATATACGCAAATCAATCAATGTGATATACCATATTAACAAACTGAAGGAGAAAAACCATATGGTCATCGCAATAGATGCAGAGAAAGCTTTCGACAAAATTCAACACCCATTTATGATAAAAAACCTCCAGAAAGTAGGCATAGAGGGAACTTTCCTCAACATAATAAAGGGCATATATGACAAACCCACAGCCAACATCATCCTTAATGGTGAAAAACTGAGAACATTTCCACTAAGATCAGCAACAAGACAAGGCTGCCCACTCTCACCACTCTTATTCAACATAGTTTTGCAAGTTTTAGCCACAGCAATCAGAGAAGAAAAGGGAATAAAAGGAATCCAAATTGGAAAAGAAGATGTAAAGCTGTCACTGTTTGCAGATGACATGATACTATACATAGAGAATCCTAAAGATGCCACCAGAAGACTACTAGAACTAATCAATGAATTTGGTAAAATAGCAGGATACAAAATTAATGCACAGAAATCTCTGGCATTCCTATACACTAATGATGAAAAATCTGAAAATGAAATCAAGAAAACACTCCCATTTACCATTGCAACAAAAAGAATAAAATATCTAGGAATAAATCTACCTAAGGAGACAAAAGACCTGTATGCAGAAAATTATAAGACACTGATGAAATAAATTAAAGATGATACAAATAGATGGAGAGATATATCATGTTCTTGGATAGGAAGAATCAACATTGTGACAATGACTCAACTACCCAAAGCAATCTACAGATTCAATGCAATCCCTATCAAACTACCACTGGCATTTTTCACAGAAGTAGAACAAAAAATTTCACAATTTGTATGGAAACACAAAAGACCCCGAATAGACAAAGCAATCTTGAACACAAGAAACGGAGCTGGAGGAATCAGGCTCCCTGACTTCAGACTATACTACAAAGCTACAGTAATCAAGACAGTGTGGTACTGGCACAAAAACAGAAAGATAGATCAATGGAACAGGATAGAAAGCCCAGAGATAAACCCACGCACATATGGTCACCTTATCTTTGATAAAGGAGGCAGGAATGTACAGTGGAGAAAGGACAGACTCTTCAATAAGTGGTGCTGGGAAAACTGGACAGGTACATGTAAAAGTATGAGATTAGATCACTCCCTAACACCACACAAAAAAATAAGCTCAAAATAAATTAAAGACCTAAATGTAAGGCCAGACACTATCGAACTCTTAGAGGAAAACATAGGCAGAACACTCTATGACATAAATCACAGCAAGATCTTTTTGACCCACCTCCTAGAGAAATGGAAATAAAATCAAAAATAAAAAAATGGGACCTAATGAAGCATCAAAACTTTTGCACAGCAAAGGAAACCATAAACAAGACCAAAAGACAACCCTGAGAATGGGAAAAAATATTTGAAAATGAAGCAACTGACAAAGGATTAACCTCCAAAATTCACAAGCTGCTCATGCAGCTCAGTAACAACAACAACAACAAAAAACCCAATCCAATCCAAACATGGGCAGAAGACCTAAATAGACATTTCTCCAAAGAAGATATACAGACTGCCAACAAACACATGAAAGAATGTTCAACATCATTAATCATTAGAGAAATGCAAATCAAAACTACAGTGAGGTATCATCTCACACCAGTCAGAATGGCCATCATCAAAAAATCTAGAAACAATAAATGCTGGAGAGGGTGTATAGAAAAGGGAACACTCTTGCACTGCTGGTGGGAATGTGAATTGGTATAGCCACTTTGGAGAACTGTATGGAGGTTCCTTAAAAAATTACAAATAGAACTACCATATGACCCAGCAATCCCACTACTGGGCATATACCCTGAGAAAACCATAATTCAAAAAGAGTCATGTACCAAAATGTTCATTGCAGCTCTATTTATAATAGCCTGGAGATGGAAACAACCTAAGTGTCCATCATCGGATGAATGCATAAAGAAGATGTGGCACATATATACAATGGAATATTACTCAGCCATAAAAAGAAACGAAATTGAGTTATTTGTAGTGAGGTGGATGGACCTAGAGTCTGTCATACAGAGTGAAGTAAGTCAGAAAGAGGAAGACAAATACCTTATGCTAACACATATATATGGAATCTAAGAAAAAAGAAATGTCATGAAGAACCTAGGGGTAAGACAGAAATAAAGACACAGACCTACTAGAGAATGGACTTGGGGATATGGGGAGGGGGAAGGGTAAGCTGTGACAAAGTGAGAGAGTGGCATGGACATATATACGCTACCAAACATAAAATAGATAGCTAGTGGGAAGCAGCCACATAGCACAGGGAGATCAATTCGGTGTTTTGTGACCACCTAGAGGGGTGGTATAGGGAGGGTGGGAGGAAGGGAGATGCAAGAGGGAAGAGATATGGGAACATATGTATATGTATAACTGATTCACTTTGTTATAAAGCAGAAACTAATAATAAATAAATAAATAAATAAATAAATAAATATATATATATATCTCTTAAAAAAAAAAGAGTCATGTACCAAAATTTTCATCGAAGCTCTATTTACAATAGCTCGGAGATGGAAACAACCTAAGTGTCCATCATCGGATGAATGGATAAAGAAGATGTGGCATATATATACAATAGAATATTACTCAGCCATAAAAAGAAACGAAATTGAGTTATTTGTAGTGAGGTGGATGCACCTAGAGTCTGTCATACAGAGTGAAGTAAGTCAGAAAGAGAAAGACAAATACTGTATGCTACCACATATATATGGAATCTAAGAAAAAAGAAATGTCATGAAGAACCTAGGGGTAAGATAGGAATAAAGACACAGACCTACTAGAGAATGGACTTGGGGATATGGGGAGGGGGAAGGGTAAGCTGTGACAAAGTGAGAGAGTGGCATGGACATATATACAGTACCAAACGTAAGGTAGATAGATAGTGGGAAGCACCCGCATAGCACAGGGAGATCAACTCGGTGGTTTGTGACCACCTAGAGGGGTGGGATGGGGGAGTGGGAGGGAGGGAGACGCAAGAGGGAAGAGATATGGGAACTTATGTATATGTATAACTGATTCACTTTGTTATAAAACAGAAACTAACACAATTGTAAAGCAATTATAGTCCAATAAAGATGTAAAAAAACAAAAATCAAAAACCAAAAAACAAGGACTGTCGAGAGAATTTGGAAGACAGTGGTCCCCCAAGTGTTTGATACTGTCGATAGTCCCAATTACATTAAATTCACACTGCCTCCCCTACCATGGCATAACGCCATATTTAAATCCACAGAACATAAGGAGACCACCAACAGAGATGTTGCAACCACTGCTGTTGTATATACCCACACTGGATACAACACAATTATCAGTTTTCACGAACATGGTAACGCTGACATTATTGCTCACAGCAGAGGAATAACCACCTGATACTTTAACTTTTCCTTTCTCCCTCATAGAAAATCTAGATCCTAGCTATTTCCTCCTCAATCCTGATGAGGACCTGATGTGGACTCTTGGCTCTGGAACGATCCTCAGCCTGTGTCTGTTCATCTTCCAGCATAAGCAGAGCAAACCATTCACCACTATCTGGAGAGAGAGACATCCATATGCCATCACATACTTTGCTCTACTAAAGGCACTGTGGAACAAATCTGGATCAGATTCTGGCACCCAAGAGGTGGGATTAATTGTCCCTGAGAGATATACAGTGGACAGTTAGATCCACTACTCCTGGCTGCAGATGACCTCTGAGTTTAACCCCTACTCTATTGCTGTGGCCTTTCCTTACTTGAAAAGTTCCTACATTCACCAGTGTAGACTACGTGCTCATTGGTGGATCACCTTAGAATGCCACATTCATATCACACTGGTCAGATTGAGGACAATGGGAATCACTTTGTTGGTTATTCAGATTGGTCAATCCTACTAACATGACCGCAGGCATCAACACTGAGACTAGTACTCTTCCTCCTATCTCTAGTACTACTAGCAACACCCCTCCTTGCTAAGCCAGACTCTATAATACTGTTGGTGACTCCAGGTGCCTTCTAAGCCCTATGGGCCAATTTTTACCTCAAACGAA
The DNA here is from genome assembly GCF_949752795.1 of Hyperoodon ampullatus. Lineage (NCBI taxonomy): Eukaryota > Metazoa > Chordata > Mammalia > Artiodactyla > Ziphiidae > Hyperoodon > Hyperoodon ampullatus. The sequence continues at coordinate 63,357,101 of NC_136913.1, forward strand.
ATGAAATCCACTATTATTAACTAATGCCATCAAGTAAGTAGAGCAATAGGCAACTATCTATCAAGTCTTATTTAAAGAATGCACAGAGACAGTATGTACCCAATATTACAACTAGGATGCTGATGACTGTACAATTAAGTTAAAGATGTTGTAATCAAGAACCAACACTAACACACCCTATGCGATTATAGAGATAAAATTATAGCTTCTAGTAATCTCTGGGATAATGATAAGTATAAACTCTGCTTACAATGTATACTCTTGCAGCTATTGGTCTCTTTTCCTTTTAATTATAATGATCTCTTTCCTCCTCTAATATAAGCCCCACTTATTGAGGTGGAAAGAAATTGGCACCTTACCATGAACCTTCTCTGTGATGGTTAATTTTATGTGTCAACTTGACTGAGCCACAGCACCCAGATATTTTCTCGAACATTTTAGGTGTTTCTGTGAAGGTGTATTTTGGGGGATGACATTGACATTTAACAGTGAACTTCAAGTAAAGTAGATTACCCTCTATAATGTGAGTCACATCCAATCGGTTGAAGACCTTAACAAAACAAAGACATCTTTCTTCCCTTGGGCAAGGAAGAATTCTGCCAGCAGACTGTCTGGAGTAGAGCTGCAACTCTTCCCTGAGTCTCCAGCCTTCCATCCTACTCCATTAGGTTTTGGATTTGCCAGGCCTCCATAATTAAGTGAGCCAATACCTTAAAATAATTCTCTCTCTCTCTCTCTCTCTCTCTCTCTCTCTCTCTCTCTCTCTTCTGTATCTCTATCTATCTCTTGTTGGTTCTGTTTCTCTGGAGAACTCTGGCTAATACATCCTCCCTGGCCACCAATATATATAAGGAAAGCAATGTATACTACATGATGTTTCCTTTGCCAAGACATGTCTAAATCTCAGAGACTGCAACCAGTTTGCAAGTTCTTCCCTAACCTAACCTCTCACAATACCAACTGCAAGCTTTATATAATATTCAGTGGAAGTGGGCTCTACAACAGTTACAACACTGGTTGCTCACAATAAACAGTCATAGCTCTTGAGTATTAAAGCAAAGACAGTTCATATAAAAAACACTTTTGATCTTATGGAGAAATCTAACCTCTTTTTGCATGGGACTTTCTCCACCCAAATTGACAACTACTTGCTTATAGCTATTACACAATTTGCCAGACCCACAAAGACCACCATTAGTAAGGACTTAGGAGAGAAATTTGAGAGAAATTGCCATGCAGTGCTACTTCTCTGACAACTCCTTTAAAAAGGTAAGCACCTACTCTCGCAGCACATAGAGACAATAATGAGAAGTCTCATAGTGAAGCTAACCTGGGAAGTTATCAAGGAAAAATACTCCTAACTATAGTAGTCCTCATTTCTGTAACTGGTCACATGGTCATAGCTGGTATTTATAACTAACTTCTTCTACTACCCATTCCACAGTTCCTTTTTCCTCTGTTGATTATAATTCTTTGCCTGGTGGGATGTCCCAAACATTCACTCATGGAGGGTTTGGGCCTGAATTGGGTGGTCGTAGTTTTCCATAAACTTTATTTTTAACAATTTAAAAAAAATTATGAAAAGTTTTTATTGAAGTATAGTTGCTGTATACTATTATATGTTACAGGTGTACAGTAAAACAATTCATAATTTTTAAAGGTTGTACTCCATTTATAGTTATTATATAATATTGGCTATATTCTGTGTGTTGTACAATATATCCTTATAGCTTATTTTATACCAATAGTCTGTACCTCTTAATCTCCTACCCCTATCTTGCCCCTCCCCCTTCCCTCTCCCCACTGGTAACCACTAGTTTATTCTCTATATCTGTGAGTTTGCTTCTTTTACATTATATTCACTAATTTGTTGTATTTTTTAGATTCCACATATAAGTGATATCATATAGTATTTGCCTTTCTCTGCTTGACTTAATTCACTTAGCATAATGCCCTCCAATTCCATCCATGTTGCTGCAAATGGCATTATTTCATTCTTTTTAATTTCATTCTTTTTAATGGCTGAGTAACATTCCATTGTATATACCACATCTTCTTTATCCATTCTTCTATTGATGTGCACTTAGTTTGCTTCCATGTCTTTGCTATTGTAAATAATGCTGCTATGAACATTGGGGTACATGTGTCCTCCTTTCAAATTAGTGTTTCCATTTTTTTCAGATATATACTCAGGAGTGGAATTTCTGGGTCATATGGTAGTTCTGTTTTTAGTTTTTTGAGAAACCTCCCTACTGTTTTCCACACTGGCTGCATCAATTTATATTCCCACCCACAGTGTACAAGGGTTCCCTTTTCTCCACATCCTTGGAACATTTAATCCCAGGACATGGTAATACTAAGAAACACTCTATGAGATATCCACAAAAAGGGCCATTCTATCCACTTGATTATTAAAATCATCCTCTGTTGAAGTCATGCTTTGATGAGAATTAGATGGGATATAGATACCTTTACATTCTTTACCCATTCAGAGACATCTATCCATATAACAGTTCTGCAGAACTCCTTGTCACCAATTTTCCAATCATGTTTCTTCTAAGTTCCCTACCATCTAGCTAAATCATTGGTCATAGTCCACAAATATATAGATTTGTGGCATTTGGGCCACTTCCTCATGTAACTTTCTTAGGCTTTCAGAGTATGGTCAAGCCCAATCTTGTATCTACCACTTCCTTTTGATAATAGAGTGCTGCTGAACATGGCAGAATTTATGGCTTCATGGTACAGATAACACCCAGTTCACAATGGGCAGCTCAGGTTGCATGGTAACTTGGTGACCCATGGTAAAGTATTCAGTCTCTACTAAGGCCCAGTAGGAAACCAAAAGCTGTGTCTCAAAATGAAAGTAGTTATCCACAGAGGAAGGCAGGGTATTGATCCCAAACCCTAAGCGACTGTACTGCAATTCACCTCCAAGGGCCTGCCAAGGCTCCAAATAGCATCTCTACTTGCCACTGCCACTTCAAACACTATCAGATTAGATGAATCATATCGCCCAAGTAACATAGCAGCTTGCATGGCAGCCTGTCTGTTGTAGAGCCTTCTCTTGTTCTAAGCCCCACTCAAAACTAGCAACATTTTAGGTTACTTAATAAGTGGGTCAGAGTAGTACACTCAAATGAGAAATATGTTGCCATACGTTGTTCACTCAAACTAGGACTCTCTCAGTTACACAGATCAACTAAGAATTTAGTAGATTGCCCATCTATTTCCTTTCTAGGGACATGCTGATCAACTAGGCAACTCCAAAGGTCTCTGCAAGTTAGACTATTCTGATTACTACTTTGACTTCATTGTCAGTTATGGCAACAAAACCCATCTTGTCTTTGGTGATTAAGTTTCACCATTTGGCCCCTGCAACCCTAGGCTCCAATTATCCTCATTGTATTTAAAGATTCCAGTTCAGTGGCAGCAGTTTCCACTGTAATTTCTGGGCTACGGAGAAGAGTGACCATAGAGTTCTTCAAGGATGCTGGAATTTCCCTCACAAATTTATTTCTCACAGTCATGGTGAAAGGTGTGTCCTCCAGGTTGGGTGAGTAGATCTTAAATGATAAATCCACTCTAACATTCCAGTCTCTCTAAGCCTTTGAATCCCTTCCTTTATAGTACGCCAAGGCAGTTCTGGCATTTCAACTTCATTTAGTGTAGCTAACTTTTTGATCCATTTTCAGCCAACCAACCAAATTGTTACAGCCATTTCTAACACCTTGAGTTAAACACTGAATCCATAATTTCTGCTTACGGAGTTCATATCAATAAATTTGGCCTGATTCAACTTCATTTTCCTTCCACCATTATCCCACCCTCTTAATATCCATTCCCACACATATTCTCTAGATTTCTGTCTGTGTAAATTGGAAAAATAATGCACTTGCTTTGGTGCGTAGCACACATTTTAGTGGGTCACCCTTCAAGGGCTTCTGGGACTTGAGTCTAGGTGTATGTCTAAAAGCAAAAGGTGGTTGTGAAGTAGGTACTGAGGAGAGTCAGAAGTGCCTTGCAAAGAAACTACCTTAAGGGAGGCCATTAGAGATTTTTTGGACAAAGCAGAGTTAACTTTCACAGGCAGAGGTGGAGAGGCTGGTAAAGAAGACTCAGTAGAATTTAGGGATATGACATTTCCAGCTTCACTGGAATCTTCCCATTGGTCCCCACTCCCATTTCCAGGATTTTATTCTTTCCCAATCAATGCCCTCATTTGAACAGAACTTCATCTTACTCCCCATTCCTCATCCTGCACATTTTTTACCCATGCCTTTTTCCTGGGTCCTGATTTGAAGAGGTACTACCCCATTCATGATTTTTCCATAAACATTTGCTCTACTGACAGAATGGAATCTTGGGTTGTAAAGTGGAATATGAGGATACAATGTTCATTTCCAATCCCTGTCTCTGAGTACAACTGAGGAATTTCACTACCACTTGTCAAGTGCTCAGAGAATTGGTGTCCATGGCCAAATCTTTTCCTGTCCTGTCTATGATATACTTCCTTTTTAGTAGCTTGTCCAAAACACACACTCTCAGTAAGCTGGTGGGGGACAAAAGCCATTTTCTCAACCTGTAGACTATCGTTAGTACAGTGAAATTGCTTTTTATGCTGAGGCCAGATTCTAAAGGGGATTAAACTTTTAAGGGAGAATAACCTATAGTCAAAATAATCCTTGATGAGCTTCCCTGATGGCGCAGTGGTTGAGAGTCCACCTGCTGATGCAGGGGACACAGGTTCATGCCCCGGTCTGGGAAGATCCCACATGCTGCGGAGTGGCTGGGCCCGTGAGCCATGGCCGCTGAGCCTGCGCGTCCGGAGCCTATGCTCCTCAACGGGAGAGGCCACATCAGTGAGAGGCCCGCGTAACGCAAAAGCAAAACAAAACAAACAAACAAACAAACAAAACCCCAAAAATAATCCTTGAAAATCACTTGTGAAAGATGTACACAATGTCTATCAATAGGGCCAGCATTGGAACAGATCCCTGTTTCTTCAATTGAACACCAGATTAAGTAGGTGGCTTGGGTTTGGGGTCCCTGTTGCATGAAATCTATGTATGTTTAAACACTAGAAACACACTAAAGGTGGTGACATACTTACACTATGAGAAGCACACAGGACCTGAGATCGCCTAAGTGAAGGACAGATTCAAGTCTCCCAACCCTCACTCTAAGGCATAGACTTACCAAGTGGAATGGTAGGTGGATTCATCCCCATTATTTATATTCTTATTTCTCATATGTGTGTACAATGTGACTCTACTATCCAGAGGAATTCACACATCCCCAAAAGGGTACATTTGGAGACAAAGTCAGAAAATGCCTCTCAAACTGAAATTATTAAGAATCAGTAGGGGGCTTCCCTGGTGGCGCAGTGGTTGAGAGTCCGCCTGCCGATGCAGGGGACACGGGTTCATGCCCCGGTCCAGGAAGATCCCACATGCCGTGGAGCGGCTGGGCCCGTGAGCCATGGCCACTGAGCCTGCGCGTCCGGAGCCTGTGCTCCGCAACGGGAGAGGCCACAACAGTGAGAGGCCCGTGTACTGCAAAAAAAAAAAAAAAAAAAAAAAAAAAAAAAAAAAGAATCAGTAGGAATGGGAGATTAACAAAATTTAGCCAACCTGGGGAGATAGTATATGCTTATAATATTGTTATTTGAGTGCTTCCCACATTTCAATAAAGTACACTACATGTTTTCTAAACATAATCAAGGATACCAGGAGCCTTCCAAGTTCAATCAGGCTGATTCTGAAGTAGAAGTGACTGCAATGGAATTCATTGAGGGGAGCTGTCTTGGGTTCAACTGTAAGAAAGATGAGGTAATTGTTGTGTTGTCATAACAAAAGAGAAGTTTGCACAGAATCTTGAAAAAGTAACACCTAAACCCAAGAATTTGTCAGTGTTGATCAGCTCTGTGCAAGGAAGAGAGAGTTGTATGTGGCAGACCTAAATCTTGGTTCTTATGGAGGTATATCCTACTAAGGAGTGGAAACATTTCCCAGGTTCCTTTGCATTCTGCAGGAACTATCTGTAAAGATTAGCCAATTCCTTTTGCTCAGAGTCCAACTATACCCAGCCTCTTTTGGTTTCCATAATAATAGCTAACTTATTTTTTGAGTGCTTATTATATGACAGGCTTAGTTACATTTTGGTTTGACCCAACACACTAAAGAGGCTACTAGTCACTTTATTTCACTACTTTATCTTTCTTTTGTGTTTAAATCTTTGTCTTCTTCACTTTTTCACTGTTAAGGGATTGAAAGGAAGCAGAGGCCTTTAGGGCTTGTTCTCATACGTATGCACTTTGGTACTGAAAGAAAACTGCTTGGCCACAGTGATGAATCCCTTTTGGAGCATCTGTGCACTTCACGTGGTTCCTCAAATTATCCCCCATTTTCCACGCTCTTCCTTATAGGGATGATATCATGGCAGTGAATATGGTTTATAACTGTTGCTCCAATCCTAGGCCTAAGTTGATTGGCCTAAGGATGAGCACTTGATTATTTAGCTGTTTCCAGAAGTTTGAAATTACAGAGGGGGGAGAGAGAGAGAGAGATTTTTTTCTGTGGCTGGATCTTAGAAAGTAAACAATAATGCCATGGCCCTGAAGGGAAGCTATAGTTCCCCATGCTTTCTGAGGAGCAGAAGAGCTGCTCATCAGAGAGAGTGAAGCAAAAGGAAACATTATAAAAAGAAGGATAGGAACTTCCCAGGTGGTGCGGTGGTTAAGAATCCGCCTGCCAATGCAGGGGACATGGGTTCGAGCCCTGGTCCAGGAGGATCCCACATGCCGCAGAGCAACTAAGCCTGTGTGCCACAACTACCGAGCCCGCGTGCTGCAACTACTGAAGTCCACGTGCCTAGAGCCCATGCTCCGCAACAAGAGAAGCCACCACAATGAGAAGCACACGCACTGCAACAAAGAGTAGCCCCCACTCGCCGCAACTAGAGAAAGCCCATGCTTAGCAACGAAGACCCAACACAGTCAAAAATAAATACATAAAATAAATTTTAAAAAATGATATTGTCTACTGTGATTTTCTGAAGACTTTGTAGTTGCCTGCTCTAGTCCATTCCTGAGATCCAGTAACGTTCTTACCTTGGGTTTTGTGAGACACCCTTAAGTCCTTATGTATCTATTTTTTCCTGAAGTGGTTTCATTGTTTTCTGTTACTTGTAACTGAAGAATCTTAGCATAGACACCTAAAGTATCATCATACCTAAGTCCCTGGACCAATTTCCTTTAATTTGTTTATTAACACCTGTCGAAGCAATGTCCAAGAATGCCCTCTACCCTCTCTGCTTCAGTCCATTCTTCAGGCCCTTTCTTTCCACTGGCTAACATGCTGCAGTTCAGTTAGTTACTCTTTTTTTTTTTTTAATTAGCCTGCCCATCCATTCCCTGGTGAGCCTTTTAAAAAAATTTATTTATTTTTGGTTGTGTTGGGTCTTCATTGCTGCGTGTGGGCTTTCTCTAGTTGCAGTGAGTGGTGGCTACTCTTCGTTGCAGTGTGAGGACTTCTCTCATTGCGGTGGCTTCTCTTGTTGCAGAGCAGGGGCTCTAGGTGCGCAGGCTTCAGTAGTTGTGGCATATGGGCTCTAGAGCTCAGGCTTAGTAGTTGTGGCACACAGGCTTCATTGCTCCATAGCATGTGGGATCTTCCCAGACCGGGGATCGAACCCATGTCCCCTGCACTGGTAGGCGGATTCTTAACCACTGCGCCACCAGGGAAGTCTCCAGTTAGTTACTCTTGTCAGTACCCAAGTAGTTGAGCCAGAGCTAAGCCACAGATCAATGCCAGCAAAGTAGTTGCATTTATTTCCAGCCTATAGTAGTAGATGATTTATATATGAATTTAAAATGGGTTGGGAGGTTGTTGTGGAGGAAGTTGAAGAATGGAGAGTTCCAGAGTGAACATAGACACCAAATTGGTAGAGGAATAAAACAAATTTATCAGACAATCTGTAGGATCTCGACCAGGGATCTCAGAAAGGATAGAGCAGAGAACTCTTGGTCAATTCTCCAAAAATCAAGTTGTCATATAAGGAAACTGCTATATGATGCATAGGTTTGCTTCTGAGGCAGGGAGGGCAGAAATGTAACAAAGAGCTAAAGAGTAAGCAACCAGACAAGACAGGAAGCCCAAGGCAGGGAAAAGGGAGGGGCAAATTTGAAGGGATATGGTGACAGGATGGAAGAAAAATGAGGTAGAATACCCTAGAGACAAACCAGAACATTCTAAAAGCATCAAGTTAAGAACCTGTTGACTCATCTGGAGGTAAGCCAAACCAGACAGGGTAGCCCATGTTGTGTTGATATAGCTAGCAGAGCCAAGAGCTTTGAAGGCAGTGACTTGGGCTTTCCTGATTATTTCTGCAAGACCACACTTCCATTCCCATACTTATAGCAACATGATTTGAATGAGCTCCTTTCTAATTGTCACTGCAACCCTTACACCTATATCAAATGATCACACGTTTTATCAGAAAACTCCATTTCTTTCCACTCTGGTTTCCAGTCAGAATATTTACAGAGACATCACAATTGTGCTTGCAACTAATATGTATCATTATTTGGTGCAAGTTTAGTGTAAATGAAATCCATATTTATATTTGGTAATTTTATCCAGGGTAAAATGTCCCATTATAATCCATGAGAAATTAAAGAAAGAATAGATGGTTTACTCAGGCTCAGTTGGTTACAAGAAACCCACTCAAGTTAACTCATGTAAAGTTAAGTTTATTCTAAGGTTATAAGTAAAGTAATGGTGTAGAAGTAGTACAGAAATCCAAGAATAAACACTGTAACAGGAATGGACCTCACCAAGATTAGGTTGGAGGATAGCTTTGGCTTCAAGGTAACACTAGAGAATTTCAGTAAGAGCTTAGAGTCTTCATTCTAGTCACTAAGTAACTGCTTCTTTCCATCCCACTGCAACTTGACTGCCTCTAATTATTTATTATTACTCATAAATCTCCCTGTACATGGCCTATCATGGCTTCTCCAGACCCAACTATACCTCATAATCCTTTAGCTGTAATAATTCCGTTTTTTTATTATTGTTGTTTTGTTTCATATTTTATATTTAAGAGATAAAGTATCTGATTAGCTCAGCTAATTTTTTCAAGCCAGTCTATACAAGCCAACTTATGCCCTTGTAAAAGGTCTTTCTCCCTCCCTTGCCAAAAAAATTTAGCTGTGGCATGGGGAAGAATAGCAGGTGGAGTCATATGCTAGAAAATGTGGCTACTTGGCCAATACCAGCTGTGGGCAAGGCTATTTCACTGAGACTAAGGTGTGGGTAATGCTAGTACCTTAATTAACATACCTTAATTAACATATCCATGGAGGAAAATTATAATGATCCACAAGAGCATAAGAGAGTGGAATATGCCATAACGTGGGAGGAAGGAAAATGGCTGAGGCACTGATTAATTTCTCAATCTAAGTTTGACAAAGGGCCTTAGACCCAAAGAGTAGAAAAGTTGTGATGGGACACCCTTATAGGGACATTTCTTTAACAACTACTTTGGGCAAAGTGGTTTATATTCATTAACTCATTTTTCTGGTCTCATATTATCCCTGAAGAATAGGTATTATTAACCTAATTGTACAGATGAAGAAACTGAAGCCCAAAGAGTAACTACCTAAATTTATGAACAACTAAATGACAGAGAAAGGATATAAGCCTAGGAATCCCAGGATCTATTCCACATATTCTTTGATTTATTCAGTGACCCATTGGTTGTTTAATAGCATATTGTTTAGCTTCCATGTATTTGTGTTTTTTTGGAGTTTTTTTCTTATTGTTGATTTCTAGTCTCATACCATTGTAGTTGCAAAAGGCGCTTGATATGCGTTCAGTCTTCTTAAATTTATTGAGGCTTATTTTGTGCCCTATCTTGTGATCTATCCTGGAGAATGTTCCATGTGCACTTGAAAAGAATGTATTCTGCTGCTTTTGGTTGGAATGTTCTATATATATTTATTAAGCTCCTCTCATCTAGTGCATCATTTAAGGCCAGTGTTTCCTTATTGATTTTCTGTCTGGATGATCTGTCCATGGATGTAAGTATGGTGTTAAAAGTCCTCCAACTATTATTGTGTTACTGTCAATTTCTACTTTTATGTTTGTTAATATTTGCTTTATGTATTAGGTGCTCCTATGTTGGTTGCATATATATATATATATTTATAATTGTTATATCTTCTTGTTAGATCAATCCCTTTATCATTATGTAATGTCCTTCTTTGTGTCTTGTTACAGTCTTTGTTTTAAAGTCTATTTTGTCTGATACAAGTATTGCTATCCCAGCTTTTTTTTCATTTCCATTTGCATAGAATATCTTTCCCCATCCCCTCACTTTCAGTCTATGTGTGCCTTTAGATCTGAGGTGAGTTTCTTGTAGGCAGAATATATATGGAGCTTGTTTTATTATCCATCCTGACATTCTATGACTTTTGATTAGCACAATTAATCTATTTACATTTAAAGTAAATATTGATAGGTAGGTACTTATTGTCATTTTGTTAATTATTTTAGGGCTATTTTTGTAGTTTCTTTTGCTATCTTCCCTTGTGATTTGACGACTATCTTTAGTGTTTTGTTTGGTTTCCTTTCTCTTTTTTGTATGTGTATCTATTGCAGATTTTTTGGTTTGTGGTTACCATGAGGTTTACATATAGCAGCCTATATATATGTATGTGATTATTTTGAGTTGATGATCTCTTAGGTTCAAATGCATCCCAATAACCCTGCATTTTTCCTCCCTTCCCCACGTTTAATGTTTTAGACATCATATTCTACATTTTTTGTTTTGTGTATCCCTTAATTACTTATTGTGGCCATAGATGATTGTACTACTTTTGTCTTTCCACCTTCCTACTAGCTTTATAAATGGTTGATCTACCTTTACTGTATATTTGCCTTTACCGATGAGATTTTTCCTTCTGTTATTTTCATATTTCTAGTTGTGTTTTTTTTTCCACTTAGAAAAGTCCCTTTAACATTCTTTATAGAACCAGATTAGTGGTGCTGAACTCTTTTAGCTTTTGCTGGTCTATAAAACTATCCTCTCCTTCAAATATGAATGACAGCCTTGTTGGGTAGAGTTTTCTTGCTTTTAGGCTTTTATCCTTTCAGCATTTTAAGTATATCCTGTCACTCCCTTCTGGTCTGCAAAGTTTCTGCTGAAAAGTCAGCTGACAGTCTTATGGGAGTTCCCTTGTATGTAACTAGTTGCTTTTCCTTTGTTGTTTTTAATAGCCTCTCTTTATCTTTAATTTTTGCCATTTTAATTAAAATGTGTCTTCATGTGGACCTTTTTGCATTGATCTTATTTGGGATTCTCTGTGCTTCCTGGACCTGGATGTCTGTATTATTTAATGAAAATAGAAATATGTGAAAAGTGTGGGTGTTATCTCCCCCACCTCTGCTTTTTATGTAAAACAATAACCAAAAGCATCCCCAATATATGTGTATATATCTATATATGATTTTAAGAATATAGAGAAAATTTGGAAGGATATGCAAATATTAAAAATGTTACCTATGGTAAGGTGGGGGTCATGCTGACATAGGAGAGAGAGGGTAAGAAAAAAGTGGAAAGGAAAAAAACGTTTAAAAGGCATATATATATGACCACATTTACGAATTTACATTAAAAGGATGTAGACTCGGGACTTCCCTGGTGGTCCAGTGGTAAAGAGTCCACCTTCCAGTGCAGGGGACGTGGGTTCGATCTTTGGTCAGGAAACTAAGGTCCCACATGCCGTGGGGCAACTAAGCCTGCACACCACAACTACTGAGCTCGTGAGCCTCAACTAGAGATCCTGCATGCTGCAAAATACAGAGCCCACACACTCTGGAGCTTGTGTGCCACAGCTACAGAGTCTACGTGCCCTGGAGTCCATGAGCCACAACTAGAGAGAGAAACCCTCATGCCACAACTAGAGAGAAGCCCGCACACCACAATGAAGAGCCCGTGCTTCAACAAAAAATCCTGCATGCTGCAACGACAATCCTGTGTGCTGCAACTAAGACCAGACACAGCCAAAAAAAGAAAAAAAAAGATGTAAACTCATTGTAGGAAATGAAAACAATATATCAATGTATAAGAATTAAGTTAAAAATTTCCCCAAATCTCAAGTCCCAGCAGTAACCTCTAATAACATTTGATGTGTGTTTTTCCAAATAGACACACTATTCTACATCCTGCACTTGCATTTTATTAAGGAAATAATTTTTGAAGTATATCATACATACAGAGAAACACACAAATCATAAATGTACAGCTCAATGATGTTTTATTAAGTCACCCCTATACCCAGTATCCAGATCACACATGACATTATTTGTACACCAGCAGTCCCCTGTGGATCCTTCTAGTCATACGCCACCCTTTAAGGGTAACCACTACTGTGATTTCTAATAACACAGGTTAGTTCTGCTTTTTATAAACTGAATCATAAGTATGTATAATTGTTTGTCTATATTCTTTTGCTTGAGGTTACATTTTTTTAAGTTCATTCGTCTCATATAGCAATAGTTCTTTTTTTTCCTCATTGCCATATAAAATTCCATTATATATTATAGTTTATTATATATATTACAGTTTATTCATCCACTCTACTATTGATGACATTTGGGTTGTTTCTTATTTTTGGTTATTATGAATGAAGCTGCCATAAACATTCTTGTACCTAATTACACATTTTTGTTTGATGTATACCTAGGAATGGATATGCTAGGTTTTTTGTTTGTTTGTTTGTTTGGTTGGTTGGTTGGTTTTTGGGGGGTTTTTTGGCTGCACTGCACGGCTTGTGGGATTTTAGTTCCCCGACCAGGGAATTGAACATGGGCTCTCAGCAGTGAGAGTGCAGTCTTAACCAATGGATCGCCAGGGAATTCCCAAATGCTGGGTTTTATGGCATTCTTTTACTTCCAGCTTTAATAGCTATTGCCAGTTTTCCAAACTGGTTATACCAGTTTACATCACTATGAGAAATGAGTGCATTTTCCAATTGCTCCAGGTTCTTGATAATACTTGATATTTTGAGTTTAAAAAAATCCATTCTTATGGGGGTGTACTGGTATCTCCCTTTGGTTTTAATTTATATTTCCCTGGTGATTTATGAAGTCAAACACTTTTCTGTATGTACACTGGCCATTTGGATATCATTTTTTTTAACCATGCCGTATGGCTTGTGGGATCTTAGTTCCCTGACCAGGGATTGAACCCAGGCTCATGGCAGTGAAAGCACAGAGTCCTAACCACTGGACCACCAGGGAAGTCCCTGGATATCATCTTTGTTTTTTAAAAAAAAATTTTTGGTGTATAGCTGATTTACAACGTTGTGTTGGTTTCTCCTGTACAGCAAAGTGAATCAGTTATACATACATATATATATATATATATATATATATATATATATATATATATATCAACTCTTTTTTAAGATTCTTTCCCCATATAGGATATTACAGAGTATTGAGTAGAGTTTCCTGTTCTGTACAGTAGGTCCTTATTAGTTATCTATTTTATATATAGAAGTCTGTATATGTCAATCCCAATGGATATCATCTTTTATGAAATGCATTTTCAATTCTTTTGCCCATTTTTCTATTGTGCTGTCTGTCTTTTTCATAAAGATTTGTAAGGGTTCTTTTTATATTCTGGATATTAATCCGGTGTCAAATATATTTATTGTGAATATCTTCTCTGAATCAGTGGGTTGCCTTTTTACAGTCTTAATCACTCCTTTTGAATAAACAGATGCTTGTGATTTTAATGTAGTCCTATTGATCAATCTTTTCCTTTATGTGACCAGCTTTTCTATGAGAGTGCCTGATTATTCCCTCATCAAAAGCAGAAACTATCAAAACTTTTATCTTTGCCAATTGGAAAATGATGTTTAATTGTTGCTTTAATTTGCATTTATTTACCTACAAGTGAAGTTGAATGTTTCATATTTTTTTGAGTCTCTACAACATTTTATTGGATTATTAGTACTATCAATTGCTAGAGAATGTTTCATATATGTTAATTGACCATTTAGACTTTTTTCTATGAGTGGCCTGTCAAGCATTTTCTCCAATTTTTTGCTGGGTTCTTTGTCTTTTTCTTATTGATTTTTAAGAACTTGCTATATATTAATAGCATACGTGCCCTATTGCTGCCCACATTACTTGATGGGTATTTATTTCTAATTTTTTACTTATTTAAATAATGTAGTGGTAAATATCCTTGAACATACTCATAAGTGAATATTCTTGAATATTTACATACATTCATCTATTTCCAGGAAGAAGAACTGATGGGGGGAAAATGTATGTATTTTTGAATTGATTTATTAAATATTGAGTAGATAAAGAATAGTCATAAAATATATACAACACACAAGACATATGTCCTTGTTGAGGTTCAGCTAACATACAATTAACTGCACATATTTAAAGAGTATAATGTAAGTTTTGACATATGATATACCCACAAAACTATCACCACAATCAAGATAATAAACATATTCATCACCCTCAAAATTTTTTCCTGCTGCTTTGTAATCATTAATTTTTTTCATTAAAAAATTTATATTGAAATTACTTTGCCATGAAGAAAACCCCAGGCTCAGATAATTCATTCATTTATTGTTTTACACATACACTTGAGAAATAAATATCATTAAGTGTAATAACTTTTTATTGTTGAGTAGTATTCCATAGTTTCGTTATCCACTCACTTGGTGGTAGACATGTGTGTTGCTTCAAGTTTGAGCTATTAAAAATTTTGCTATGAACACTTATGTACAAATGTTTATATGGATATATACTTTCAGTTTTCTTGGGTAAATATCTGAGTAGAATGATTTGATCACATAGTAGATGTGTGTTGTACTTAAAAGTAACTACCAAACTGTTTTCCAAAGTGGGTCCCCAAGATCACCCCACATTTGGAGATTCACTCGAAGGGTGCATAGGACACAGCATATAGTTTTGCTCATGACAAAGATTTATTACAGTGATGTAGTAGGGATATATAGCATGATCATAGGGCAAAAAATAGACTTTTCTAGAGGAATCTCTAGGCAGGCTTCGTTATACTCTCTCCCTCTCATTAGTGGTTACACAGAGAGCACTGTTCCCTTAACAACAAAATGCACCAACATATGCACAGTGTTTCTGCCAAGGAAAGCCCATTGGAGACTCAATGCTCAAGGGTTTCATTTGGAGCTGGTCACATAGGTACCCTCTGTCTAGCACATACCAAAATCCCAGACTCCTAGAAGGGAAGCAAGTATTCAACATAAACTTTATCTTAATCATTTGGACAAACAGTCTAGGGACAGTGAACCATCTTTATTAGTTTTGGGAAGGGCAAGTAAGGAAGCTCAGTATTTCATTACCAACCAGTAATGAGCCACCCTGATGGTGTCACTGGAGACCATGTAGAAAGCCTGGGCTTCCATTCTCACCTGGCAATAATGAGGTTTCCTTCCCACTCTCCTCTGGAGTGGTATCAGAAGAGGCCTAGGAAAGAGTTAGGATTTCACCATAATCCAACAGTAACAAGAACACCCCCACTATGTTGTCAGTGGAAAAGACATGAGGAGCCAGAACATTCATCACCACCTATCAGTAATGAGGATATCCCCAACCCTCTGTCAGTGGAATCCAAGTAGGGCAGTGGGAATTCTATTTACATCCACCTAGAACTAATAAGGCAGTACCTCTCCCCCTGCAAGAGTGATGTCAGAGAAAGCCAGCTACAATAGAGGGTTTTAAATAACATCCAGAGTCTCATAACATAATATGAAAATGTCCAGGTTTCAACTGAAAATCACTCATCAAACCAAGAAATAGAAGATCTCAAAGTTAATGAAAAAAGACAGGCAATAGATGGCAATATCTAGATGACAAAAATGTTAGATATATCTGACCAAAATTTTAAAGCGGCCATGATAAAAATTCTTCAATGAGAAATGACAAACACACCTGAAACATCTGAAAGAAAAGTCCCAACAAAGAAATTTAAGACATATAAAAGAACAAAATGGAAAATGTACAAGGAAAAAAAACCCCACAGTAATTGAAATAAAAAACTCAGACTCAACAACAGAACAGAGGAGACAGAGAAAAGAATCAGTGAACTAGAAGATAGAACAACAGAAATTATCCAATCTGAACAACAGAGTGAAAAAATACTGAAAAAAAATGAAAAGAGCCTCAGGAACATGGGGGACTATGAAAAAAATCTAACATTTGGGTCATCAGAGTCCCAAAAGGAGAGGAGAAAGAGGGTGAGGCTGAATACATACTCAAAAGAATTGTGGCTGAAAAGCTCAAATTTAGAGAGAGACATAAACCTACAGATTCAAGAATCAGAACAAACTCCAAACAGAAAAATCCCAAAGTTATCCACACAAAGACACATGCTAAGTAATCTTCTGAAAACTACAAAGAAAAAAAAATCTTGAAAGCAGACAAATAAAAACAGCTCCTTATCTATGGTGGAAAAATAATTTGAGTGACAGTGGATTTCTCTTCTGAATCCATGGTGGTGAGAAGGAAGTAACACACTATTTGCAGGTGCTTAAAGAACTGTCAACCCAGAATCCTATACTCGCTGAAAATATCCTTTTGGAATAAAGGAGAAATCAAGACTTTCTCAGAAGGAAAATTAAGATAATTTGTCAATGACAGGTCTGTCCTGAAGAAAATCTAAGGGAAATTCTCTAAACAGAAAGGAAACAATAAGAGGGAAACTTGGGACATCAGGAAGGTAGAAAGAATCTGGTAAGCAAAAATATGAGTAAATACAATAGGCTATTTTTTTCCCTCCTCCTGAGTTTTCTAAATTATGTTTAATTGTTGAAACAAAAAAAAATATAGCACTGCCTGCTGTTTTTCTAAATGTATGTAGAGGAAATATTTAAGCAAATATATTATAAACAGGGGTGAGTAAAGGGACATTAAAGAAGGTATGATTTGTATACTTCACTCAAGCTGGTAAAACGATGATACCAGTAGACTGTGATAAGCTATACATATGAAATGTAATACCTAGAGCAACCACAAATAAAGCTATACAGAGAAATGCACTTTAAAAGACTATAAATATAAATGCAATTCTAAAAACTTTTCAAGGTACCCACATGGAGGCAAGAAAAAGAAAACAGAAAGGATAATGAAAGAGATAAACATAAAAAAAAATAAAATGACATACTTATGTGCTAAGATAACAATAATTATAAGAAATACAAATGGTCTAAATATACCAATTAAAAGATAGAGATTGTTTGAGTGGATTAAAAAATATTACCCAACTATATGCTATCTAAAAGAAACTCACTTCAAATATAAACATATAGTCATGTTGAAAAAGATGGAAAAATATATAATACAAACTATAATCAAAGGAAGGCAGGAGTGGCTACCTTATCAGATAAAGTAGATTTCGGAGCAAAAAAACTTACCAAGATAGGGACATTATATAATGATAAAAATGTCAGTCCATCTGGAAGACATAACAATCCTAAATGTTATGTACCCCAAAACAGAGCTGCAAAACATGTGAAGTAAAAACTAATAGATAAAAGTAGAAATATAAAAATCCACAATTATGCTTTGGGACTTCAAACTTCCTGTCTAAACAATTGATAACATAACATTTTCTAGACAGAAAATCAGTAAGAATATAAAAGAACTCAGAATACTATCAACCAACATAATCTAATTGACATTTATAGAAAAATCCACTCAAAAAGAGCAGAATACACATTCATTTCAAGTACTCATGGAAATATATACCAAGATAGAACATATCCTGGGCCTTAAGACAAACCTCAATAAATTTAAAGAACTGAAATCATACAGACTGTGTTCTCAGAGCACAGTGGAATCAAACTGAAAATTAGTAAGAGAAAAAAGAAGAACATATCCAAACACTTGGAAACTAAACAACACAATTCTAAATAATCCACGGATCAAAGAGGAAGTCTCAAGGGAAGTAAAAAATACATAGAACTGAATGAAAATGAAAACACAACACATCAAAGTTTGTAGAACACAGCTAAAGGAATGCTGAGAAAGAAATTTGTGTCACTAAATGCATACATTGGTAAAGAGGAAAAGTCTTAACTTAATAATCTAAGCTCTCACATCAAGAACCTAGGAAAATAAGACCAAAATAAGCCCAAAAGGAAGAAATCAATGAAATTGAAAGTTGGAAAAAAATAAATGAAACAAAAAATTGGTTTTTTGAACAGTTTAATAAAATTGACAAACCTCTAGAAAGACTGACAAAGAAAAAAGAAGACACAAAATACCAAAATCAGGAATAAATGGGATATCACTACATATACTCCAGACATCAAAAGGATAATAAAGGGTTACTATGAACAACTCTAGAGACATAGATTTGATGATTTAGACAAAATGGATCAATTTCTCAAACAACCCAAACTGTTACAACTCACACAATATGAAATAGATCATTTGAATAGCCCTATACTTATTAAGGAAATCGAATTCATAATTTTAAAACTCCTGAAAAAAGGAACCTCCAGCTCAGATGGTTTTATGGGAGAATTCTACCAAATATTTAAAGAAGAATTACCACAAATTCTACACAATCTTCCAGAAAAAGAGAAGAAAGAACATGTCCCAATTCATTTTATAGAACTAGCGTTACCCAGATACCAAAACTAGACAAAGACAGTACAATAAAAATGATGGAACAATATCCCACATGAATATCCTTAACAAAATATTAGCTAATAGAATTCAGTAATGTATAAAAAGAATTATACAGTACAACTGAGTGGGGTTTATTCCAGGGATGTAAGGAAGGTTCAACGTTTGAAAATCAATCAGTGCAATCCATCACATTGAAAGACAAAAGAAAAATCACAAGATCCTATCAGTGGATGAAGAAAAGGCATTTGACAAAATTCACCTCCTATACATGATAAAAACTCCCAGGAAAATAAGAATAGAGCACAACTTCCTCAACTTGACAAAGATTATTTATAAAAACCCTGAAGCTAACACTTTATTTAATGGAGAAATACTGAATGTGCACCCCCTAAAACTGGGAACAAGACAAGGATGTCTGCTCTCACACTCTTATTGAACATAGTTTGGAAAGTTCTAGCCAGTGCAATAAAGCAAGAAAAAGGAATAGAAGGCATTTAGATCAGAAAGGAAGAAATAAAACTTTGCCTATATGCAGGTGACATGATTATATGTGTAGAAATCCTAAAGAATATACAAAAAACATCTAGAATTAAAAAGTGAGTTCACCTAGCAACCATTTCTCTGGGATTCTGTGTACATCATGAGGAGAAATACCAGATCTTACTCTAGCCTGATTACCAAGAATTATCATTCCAGAATTCCCCAGTACCTACCCAATAGACAGTATGCTCTCAAACATGATATCTTTGAGTTTATTTCTAATGTTTTTATTTTTACCAACCATACTTAATCTGTCACTAAATCTTGTTGACTATTCTGTTGCATAACATAATAGTTGTTATTTTAGCTCTGTTCCTACGAGCATCACCCAAATTAAATCTTTATCACCATTACCTGACCATAGTCGTCTCTTGGGTAGCTTTCCAGTTTCTCATCTCTTTTGCCAGATCTGTCTTCTTAGAAACACATTTTTCAGCACTCCAATCCCATTTTTAATGCATTTCAGTGACTACTTACTAACAGATTATGGTGAATCTTCTCAAAATAACATTTTATTATTATTTTTTTGTTTGTTTGGCCATGCTGTGTTGCTTGTGGGATCCTAGTTCCCCTACCAGGGATTGAACCTGGGCCCTCAGCAGTGAAAGCATGGAGTCCTAACCACTGGACTGCCAGGGAATTCCCTCAAAATAAGATTTTAATAAAATCCTCAGTCAATAAGCCTTAGCTACTTTATAAGGCATCAGTTCTTACAATTTCCCATTATAGTTGCCTCCACTTCAGTCAATTTCCATTCTTCTTTAAACAGAAAACTACATACATAAATATAAAGTTAAATCAACTACAGGATGAACATCCTTGGAACCACCATGTGGATCAGGAGACAGAATTGTGTCAGCCACTGAGGAAGCCCTACATGTACTCCATTTCAATCACAGCATGCTTCAACCCATTCCATTCCTGTACCCCAACCAAGGGAAACAACTATCCTGACTTTTACAGCAATCATTTCCTTACTTTTATTTACTGTTTTATCACTGAAGTATACATACATAAATGCTATGGTTAAATTTTACCCTTTTTTAATCTATAGGTTACCACACCATCTCTTTTTTTCTTGTAATTTGTTTGATTCATTGGGTTGTCATATAGTTTCCCACAGACTGGTTTTTGCTGATTACATTCCCATAGTGTAGCTTGACTTTTTTTTTTTGTCTTCTGTATTTCCTGTACATCACTAGTGGGATGTAGACAGCTTCATCAGATTCAGGTTTGATTTTTTTTTGGCAAGATTATTTCATAGATGGTGGTGTACTCATAATACATATATTATTTTCTTTCTCTTTGTGTTATCAGCTACTAATACTCAATGTCAAAATCTACTAAAAACGTAAATAATTGTGAAATGGTGATACTCCAAAAATGAGTTCAGCAAGTTTTTAGGATATAAGTAAACAAAAATCTATTGAATTTATATATATTAACAATGAACATGTGGATACCAAAGTTAAAAATACAGTGCCACTCACAATCACTAAAAAAATGAAATGTTTAAGTGTAAATCTAGCAAAATATGTATATTAATGGTATGTTGAAAACTACAGAACACTCATGAAATAAGTCAAAATCTAAATAAGTGGAAATAAAGACTGATATTCTGTTCATGAATTGGAAGACAATATAGTAAAAATTTCAGTTCTCTGAAAATTGATATACAGGTTTAATGCAATTCATTATCAAAATTCCAGCAAGATTTTCCTTTTCTTTCTTTCTTTCTTTCTTTCTTTCTTTCTTTCTTTCTTTCTTTCTTTCTTTCTTTCTTTCTTCCTTCCTTCCTTCCTTTCTTTTTCTTTCTTTCTTTCTTTTTTTTTCTTTTCTTCCTAGCAAGATTTTCTGCAGGGATAGACAATTCTAAAATTTGTGTGGTAAGCTAAAAGATCTAGAATAGAAAAAATTTTGAAAAAGAAGAATGAAGTGGGAAGGATCAGTCTACTCAATTTCAAGACTTATTATTTAGCTACAATGATTAAGAGTGTGTGGTATTGGTGAAGAGATAGGTAGAAACATAGATGAATGGAACAGAACAGAAAACTCAAAAATAGACCCACGCTAAAAACCCAACTGAGTTTTGACAAAGTTGCAAAAGCAATTCAGTGGCGGAATGGTAGGCTTTCCAACAAATGGTGCTGGAGGAATTACACATCAATAGGCAAAAATTGAACCTTAACTTAAGTCTCACTTACGTAAAATGTAAAACTATAAAACTTTTAGAAAAAATAAGGGAAAATCTTTTGGATCTAGGTAAAATGCTCTAAGACAACTCCAAAAGCAATAGTCAAAAAGGAAATATTGATAAATTAAACATCATCAAAATTAAATACATTTGCTCTGTGTAAAATCTTACTAAGAGTATTAAAATATGAGGTACAGAATGGTAGAAAATATTTGCAAACCATAACCCAACAAAGTACTAGAATAGAATCTAGATTACATAAAGAACTCTCAAAACTCAAAAGTAAAAAGCAAACAAAGACCAAAAAGTTCAATTAGAAAATGGGCAAGAGACCTAAAGAGACATTTCATTGAAGAGGCTATACAGATGGCAAATAAGCACATGAAAACAAGTTCAAAATAATTAGCTATCACAACTGACCATAACACTGTACTTTGTATGTTAATTAATTTATAATCTTGAAACTAAAGATGAACTAACTTTAATGTATTCGAAATATTACATCTTAAGAAGCTTTCCCAGTGCCTTTTAAGTTAAAGGTGCACAATATATGTTTTTTATATAAATGAATGAATGAAGTCAAACAACATGACCAATCTCAGTGAACTCTGTAACTAAACAGTTATGTAACTATTACAGTTATTTCATTGTGGCCTAAAAGCTCAACTTTCTTAACACGTAACTCTGAATGGGAGTCATGAATGTTGGTTCTGCTGCTGAATTTATGCTTGACCTTGAGCAAGGTCCTATGTGTCTCTGGAAATATATTTCTTCAATCATACAGTGTGGGAGTTGGTCTATATATAACTTAAGCTTCCACCATTCCATCTGGTGTCTGTGAATAACCCATTTATGCTTGCACACTCCCATAAATATTGATAGTTAGCTTGTTAATTACTGATGATGCCTGATCCATCTCTGGATAATTCTAAATGCCAGTAAAGTCTTTCTTATACTGAACTAAAAAAAAAATAAATAGAGCTTCCCTGGTGGTGCAGTGGTTGAGAGTCTGCCTGCCAATGCAGGGGACATGGGTTCGAGCCCTGGTCTTGGAAGATCCCACATGCTGCGGAGCAACTAAGCCCGTGCCCCACAGCTACTGAGCCTGCGCGTCTGGAGCCTGTGCTCCGCAACAAGAGAAGGCCGCGACAGTGAGAGGCCTGCACACCGCGATGAAGAGTGGCCCCCGCTTGCCACAACTAGAGAAAGCCCTCGCATAGAAACGAAGACCCAACACAGCCAAAAATAAATAAATAAATTTATTTTTTAAAATAATAATAATTAGCCATCAGAGAAATGCATATTAAGACCATAATGAGATAGCACTATACACCCGTCAGAATGGCTAAAATAAAAAAGAGTGGTAGCATCAAATACTGGTAAGGATACAGAGAAACTGTATCACTCATATATTGCTGGTGGGAATGTAAGATGGGGTGGTGAACTGTTTGGCAGTTTCTAAAAACAAAACAAAACAAAAAAATAACTAAACATTCAATTACCATATGACTCAGCAGTTGCACTCCTTGGAATTTATCCCAGAAAAATAAAGACTTATATTCACACAAAAACCTGTACCTGAAAGTTTATAGCAGTTCTTTAAGGTTTTTTTGGGGGGGCTGGGGCCAAGAAGCATGTGGGATCTTGGTTCCCCAACCAGGGATTGAACCTGCTCCCCCTTCACTGGAAGTGCAGAGTCTTAACCACTGGACCGCCAGGGAAGCTCCAGTTCTATAAGTGTTAACACACTATTTTTTGTAAAGATCACCATAATTATTTCCATGACTCCCTAAATCTCCTTCATGCTATCCTTTTAATTTTTAAAATTTATTTATTTATTTATTTTTTAAAAGTGAGGGTTTTTAAAAAATTTATTTATTTATTTAATTTTGGCTGTGTTGGGTCTTTGTTTCTGTGTGAGGGCTTTCTCTAGTTGCGGTGAGCGGGGGCTGCTCTTCATCACGGTGCATGGGCCTCTCACTGTCGCGGCCTCTCTTGTTGCAGAGCACAGGCTCCAGACGCGCAGGCTCAGTAGTTGTGGCTCACGGGCCCAGTTGCTCCGCGGCATGTGGGGGTCCTCCCAGACCAGGTCTCGAACCCGTGTCCCCTGCATTGGCAGGCAGACTCTCAACCACTGCGCCACCAGGGAAGCCCCCATGCTATCCTTTTAGAGTCACATCCTACCTCCCACTACAATCCCTGGAAACCATTGATTGGTTCTCCACCACTATAGTTTTGTTTTTTTCAAGAATGTCATATAAATGAAATAATACACTGTGTAACTATGAAGAGTGGAAGATTTAAATTTTAATGGTGTAGTTTATCAATTTGTTCTTTTATGGGTTGTACTTTTAGTGTGATTTTTTTTCTTTTTTTTTTTTTTTTGCGGTACGCGGGCCTCTCACCGCTGCGGCCCCTCCCGCCGCAGAGCACAGGCTCTGGACGTGCAGGACCAGCAGCCATGGCTCACGGGCCCAGCCGCTCCGCGGCATGCGGGATCCTCCCGGATCGGGGCACGAACCCGCGTCCCCCGCATCGGCAGGCGGACCCCCAACCACTGTGCCACCAGGGAAGCCCTTTTGGTGTGATATTTAAGAAATCTTTGCCAAATACCAGGTCACACAGATTTTTCGCCCTATTTTTTCTTCTAGAAATTTTATAGATTTAGATTTAACATTTAGGTCTATGGTCCATTTTGTGTTGATTTTTATTTATGTGGTACAAGCTATGATTGAAATTTATTTTCTGCATATGGATATTCAATTGCTCTGGCACAATTTATTGAAAGGACTCTCCTTTCTCCACTGAATTGATTTTGCAACCTTGTCACATGTCGGTTGTCCATATATGTGTGGGTCTGTTTCTGGACTCTCTATTTGGTTCCATTGATCTATTTGTCTACCTTTATACCAATACCACACTGTCTTGATTAATGTAGTTTTTTTTTTTTAACGTGCCTATTTTATTTATTTTTATTTTACTTTTTGGCAGCATTGGGTCTTCATTGCTTCTGGTGCACGTTCTCTAGTTGTGGAGAGCGGGACCTACTCCCCGTTGCAGCGTGGGCTTCTCACTGCAGTGGCCTCTCCTGTTGCAGAGCATGGGCTCTAGGCACATGGGCTTCAGCAGTTGCAGCACGCGGGTTCAGCAGTTGTGGCTCATGGACTCTAGAGCACAGGCTCAGTTGCTGTGGCGCACGGGCCTTGTTGCTCCACAGCATGTGGGATCTTCCCCGACCACGCTCAAACCCATGTCCCCTGCATTGGCAGGAGAATTCTTAAACACTGCGCCACCAGGGAAGGCCCCAGATTAATGTAGTTTTATAATAAATCTTGAAATCAGTTAGTGTTTTCTACTGCAACTTTTTTCTCTTTCAAATTTGTTTTGGTCATTCTAGGTTCTTTTTATTTTTACATAAATTTTGGAATCAGCCTGTCAATTTACACAAAAAATATCTTGCTGGAATTCTGATTGCTTATTTCGTTGAACCTGTAGATCATTTTGAAAAGAGTTAACATCTAGCGTTACTGATTCATCCAAACCATGAATGCAGTATATCTGTCAATTTATTTAGGTCTTCCTTAATTTCTTTCAGCAATGTTTTAGTTTTCAATGTACAGGTATTTCATGCCTTTTGTCAGATTTGTCTCTGGTTATTCAAAATTTTTGATGGTATTGAAAACGGCATTGATTTTTTTAAATTTTAAACTTCTAATTGTTACTATATAGAAAAACAATTGATTATTGCATCTTGCAAGCTTGCTAAACTTATTTGTTCTGGTAGCTTTTTTCTAGATTTCATCAGATTTTCTATATAGATAATCTTGTGAATAAATGCAGTTTTACTTTTTCCTCTCCAATCTGGGAGCCTTTTTTCCCCCTTTCCTTGCCTGATTTCACTGGTAAAATGTCCAGCACAATAATGAATAGAAGTAGTGAAAGCAGACATTCTTGCTTTATTCCTGTCTTAGGGGAAACACATTCAGTCTTTCACCATTAAGCATGTTTGCTGTAGGCTTTTTGTAGATGCCTTTTATCAGGTTGAGGAAATTCCCTTCAATTCTTACTTTGTTGAGAATTTTTATCTGGAACGGATGTTGGCCTTCACAAATGATTTTTCTGTGTCTGTTGAGATGGCATATAGTTTTTCATTTTTAGTCTGCCAATATGGTGACTTTCTATGATGGATTTCCAAATGTTAAAACAACCTTGCATTCCTGGGATATACACCACTTGGTCATAATGTATTATCCTTTTTATATGTTGTTGAATTTGACTTGCTAAAGTTTCTTTTAAAGATTTTGTCATCAAGTTCCTGATATTGGTTTGTTGTGTTCTTCGACATCATTGTTTTGTTTTGTTTTGTTTTTTTGTAAATCTGTCATCATAGAATGAGTTGGGGAATATTTCCTCACTTTAATGTTTGTTTGTTTTAAAGATTTTAGTTTCCAGAGAAGTTTCAGGCTTATGGAAAAATTGAGCAGAAAGTACAGAGATCCCATATACCCCTCTTCTCTCCTCCCCTGCACAGTTTCCCTTTTCATTAACATCTTGCATTAATGTGGTGCATATATTATAATTAGATTAGCCAATATTGATACATTATTATTAATTAAAGTCCATAGTTTATATTGGGGTTAAATAAAGCTTCATTTAAATGTTAATTTTGTGTCAACCTGACTGGGCCATGGGATGCCCAGATTAAATATTTCTGGGTGTGTCTGTGATGGTGTTTCTGGTTAAGATTGGTATTTGAATTGATTGGTGGACTCAGTAGATTGCCCTCTCCAATGTGGGTGGCCATCATCCAATCAGTTAAGGGCTTGAATAGAACGAAAGAAGGGAGGTTTAGCTGACTGCAGAGCTGAGACATTGGTCTTCTGCCCTTGGACTGGGATTTGCACCATTGGCTCCCCTGATTCTCAGGCTTCCAGACTCGAACTTAATTATATCATCAACTTTCCTGGGTCTCCACTTGTAGACTGCAGATCATGGGACTTTTCAGCCTCCATAATTGCATGAGCCAATTCCTCATAGTAGGTGTTGTTTTATATGCATTTATATATATATATATATCTTATATATATATTTCCTATTGGCTCTGTTTCTCTGGAAAGCCCTAATATGTCAAGTATGGTTAATGTACTGTTTCAGGAGTTTGAAAAGTTCGAAACATTCAGACACTAAATCTGTAATGGCAATTTAAGTTGTTTGAGGCAATTTAATTAAATAAAATTCACAATAAATGTTTAAATGCTCAAAACAATTTCCTGACAATTGTGTAGGATTGTTATCATTATTTTCTTAAATTAGTGGTAGAATTCTCCAATGAAGCCATCTAGGTCCGGAATTTTCTTTGTGGGAATGTTATTAGCTACAAGTTCAAATTTAAAAACTGGATATAAAGATATTCAGTTTATCTATTTCTTCCTGATTGTGGTAGGGAGAATTCTAAGCTAGTCCCCAAGATTCTTCTCCCTGGTACACATTCTTTGTATAGTCCCCTTCCTTCAAGTGTGGGTGAGACTTGTAAATATAATGTGACAACTACCACCATGATTAAATTGTATTATATGGCAAAAGTGATGGGACAGTCACTCTTGTGACAATATACTGTCTTAGCAGACTTGAGAGAGATGTTCTGCTGGTTTTAAAGAAATAAGGTGCCATGTTGTGAGAGGGCAATATGGCTGGGATGTGAGGTTAGCCTCTAGTTGCTGACAGTGACCAACAGACAATAGCCAGCAAGAAAATGGGAACCTCAGTCTTACAACTGTGAAGAAATAAATTCTGCCAAAAAGTAGTGAGATTGGAAGAGGCCCCCAAGCTCCAAATGAGAGCAGGGTAAAACAATTAACTTTGATGGTGTCTTTCAAGGAATTTGTCTATTTCACTAAATTGTTGAATTTATTGTCATAAAGTTGTTCATAATCCCTTTTTATCCTTTTAATACTTTTAAAATATCATCACCCTCATTCCTGATGTTAGTGATTTGTGTCTTTTCTCATTTTTCTGATCAAATTTTATTAATTATATTCATGTTCTCAAAAAAAAACTCCAGGTTTGCTTTCACTTTCACGGACTTTCTCAATTGTTTCCCTGTTTTCTGTTTCACTGATTTTTCATTCAATCATTATTATTTCCTTTCTTTCACTTACTTTGGGTTTAATTTGCTCTTTCTTTCTAGTTTATTAAGGTGGAAACTGAGGTTATTGAATAGACCTTTCTTATTTTCTAATATAGACCCTTAGTGCTATAAAATTTTACCCAGGAAATACTGCTTTAGTGGCATGCCACAAATTTTTATATGTTGTATTTTTATTTTCATTCAGTATAAAATACATTCTAATTTCCCTTTTAACTTCTTCTTTGATCTTTGGGTTACTTAGAAGTGTATTATTTAATTGCCAAATATTTGGGGATTTTCCAAGTATCTTTTGTTATTGATTTCTAGTTTAATTCCATTGAGGTCAGAGGATATACTTTGTATGATTTAAATCTTTTAAAATTTATTGAGACCTGTTTTACTCATTCTGATACACGTGTGGTGATATTTCATTGTAGTCTTAATTTGCATTCTCCTGGTGGCTAGTAACATTGAATATATTTTGTGTACTTATTTGCTATCTATATATCTTCTTTGATGAAATATCTCTTGCCCACTTTCTAGTAGTGTTGTTTGCTTTATTACTGTTCAGTTTTAAGTGTTCTTCATGTAGTCTAGATATAGTTCTTTGTTGGATTTGTAGTTTGCGAATATTTTCTCCCAATCCGCAGCTTGTCTTTTTATCGTCTCAACAGGATCTTGCATAGAGCAAAAGTTTTTATTTGGATGAAGTATAATTTATTTTTTCTTTTATAAATCATGTTTTTTGTGTATAAGTCTGTGAAGTTTTTTTCCAGCTTTATTGAGATATAATTGACATATAATGTTGTATAAGTTTAAGGTGTACAATGTGATGATCTGGTACACTTATATATTGTGAAATGATTACCACAGTAGGGTTAGTTAACAACTCCATCACCTCACATAATTACCATTTCTTTTTTGTAGTGAGAACTTTTAAGATCTCTCTTAGCAACTTTCAAGTTGCTAAAAATATCATAACATAATATGAACATGTCTAGTTTTTAATAAAAAAATCATTCCTTATACAGTGTCTTCAATAAATGGTACTAGAAAAAGTGAATATGCAAAAAAATGAAGTTGGACCCTTACCTAATAACATACAAAAATTAACTCAAGATTCTGCTTTTATTTCTTTTTATTTTGGATATATACCCAGAAGTGGGATTGCTGGATCTTGTGACAACTCTATTTTTTTCCACAGCAGCTACACCATTTTACATTCTCACAAACAATGCACAAGGGTTACGATTCCTCCCCTTCCAAAACTTCTTTTTCTCTTTTTCTTTCTTTCCTTTTTCTTCCTTCCTTCCTTCCTTCCTTCTTTCCTTCCTTCCTTCCTTCCTTCCTTCCTCCCTCCCTCCCTCGCTCCCTCCCTTTCTTTCTCTCTCTCTCTCTTTCTTTCTTTCTATCTTTCTATAGTAATAATCCTAATGAGAGTGAGACAGTATCTCACTGTGGTTTTGATTTGTATTTCCCTAATAATTAGTGATGTTGAGTACCTTTTCATGTACATATTGTTCATTTGTATGTTTTCTTTGGAAAAATGTCTATTTAATTCTTCTGCCCATTTTAAAATCAGGTTGTTTGTGTTTTTGCTATTGAGTTAAATGAGTTATTTATATATTCTGGATATTAATCCCTTTTAAGATATATGATTTGCAAATATTTTCTCCCTTTCTATAGGTTGACTTTTCATTTTATTGATTGTTTCCTTTGCTGTGCAGAAGCTTTTAAGTTTGATGTAGTCCCACTTATTTATTTTTGCTTTTGTTTCTTGTGTTTTTGGTGCCATATCCAGGAAATTGCTGCCAAGACCAATGTTGAGGAGATTTTCCCCTAAGTTTTCTTCTAGGAACTTTTAAGTTTCAGCTCTTATATCTAAGTCTTTGATCCATTTTGAGTTAATTTCTGTGAGTAGTGTAAGATAAGGATGTAATTTCATTCTTCTGCATCCATTTATTGAAGAGACTATCCTCTCCCCCCCTTGAGTATTCTTGGCTTCCTTGTCAAATATAAGTTGACTGGGCTTCCCTGGTGGCGCAGTGGTTGAAAGTCTGCCTGCCGATGCAGGGGACATGGGTTTGTGCCCCGGTCCGGGAAGATCCCACATGCCACAGAGTGGCTGGGCCCGTGAGCCATGGCTGCTGAGCCTGCGCGTCTGGAGCCTGTGCTCTGCAACAGGAGAGGCCACAACAGTGAGAGGCCCAAGTACCGCAAAAAAAAAAAAAAAAAAAATATATATATATATATATATATATATATATAAGTTGGCTGAATATATGAGGGTTTATTTCTGGGCTCTCAATTCTGTTTCATTGGTCTACGTGTCTATGTTTATGCTTGTACCATACCATTTCAATTACTGTGGCTTTGTAGTATAGTTTGAAATCAGAAAGTGTGATGCCTCTAGCTTTGTTCTTCTTTCTCAAGATTACATTGGCTATTTGAAGTCTTCTGTGGCTCCATACAAATGTTAGGATTGTTTTTTCTATTACTATGAAAAATGCCATTGGAATTTTGATAGGGATTTCACTGAATCTATAGATGACTTTAAGTAGTATGGATATTCTAACAATATTAATTCTGATCCATGAACACTGGATGTCTTTTTATTTATTTGTGTCTTTTTAAAAATAATATTTATTTATTTATTTATTTTGGCTGTGTTGGGTCTTCTTTGCTGCGTGCGGGCTTTCTCTAGTTGTGGTGAGTGGGGGCTACTCTTCATTGTGGTGTGCAGGTTTCTCACTGCAGTGGCTTCTCTTATTGTGGAGCACGGGCTCTAGGCGTGTGGGCTTCAGTAGTTGCAGCATGTGGCTTCAATAGTTGTGGCTCATGGGCTCTAAAGCACAGCTCAGTAGTTCTGGTGCACGGGCTTAGTTGCTCTGCAGCATGTGGGATCTTCCTGGACAAATGATTGAACCCGTGTCCCCTGCATTGGCAGGCGGATTCTTAACCACTGCACCACCAGGGAAATCCCTGTTTGTGTCTTCTTCAATTTCTTTCATTAGGGTCTTCAATGTACAGATCTTTCACCTCCCTGTTAAATTTATTCCTAAGTATTTTATTGTTTTGGATCCTATTGTGAATGGAATAGTTTTCTTTATTTTTCAGATGTTTCATTAGTATATGAAAACACAACTGATTACTGTATGCTGATTTTGTATCCTACAACTTTACTGAATTTGTTGATTCAGAGTTTTCTTTTATTTAGAAAGTTTAGGATTTTCTATATATAAGATAATACCATCTGCAAACAAAAAAATATTTTACTTCTACCTTTCCTGTTTGGGTGGCTTTTATTTCTTTTTCTTGGCTGATTGCTCTAGCTAGGACTTCCAGTAATATTGGGTGAGAATGGTGAGTGTGGGCACCTTTATCTTGTTCCTGATCTTAGAAGAAAAGCTTTCAACCCTTCACCATTGAATATAATGTTGGCTGTGGGTTTGTCATATATGGCCTTCATTATGTTGAAGTCTACTCCTTCAATTCCCAATTAGTTGAGGATTTTTATTATAAAGGGATGTTAAATTTTGTCATGTTTCTGTATCTATTGAGATGATCACATGATTTTTATCTATTAATGTGATGCATCACATTCATTTATTTGTATAAGTTAAAACATCCTGCATCCCAGGGGTAAACCCCACTTGATCATGGTGTATGATATTACTAATGTGCTATTGAATTCAGGTTGTTAGTATTTTGTTGAGAACTTTTGCATCCATATTCATCAGGGATACTGGTGTGTAATTTCCTTTTCTTGTAGTGTCCTTACCTGAGTTTGATGTTGTGGAATCTGTCTTCCACTTTCTGTATAGGGAAAAACCCAGCTCTTCCCTGTTTTCTTGTGAGTCTGTCTTTCTTTCCCTTCAGTCTCCTTTACTACTCACACAAAACACTTCACTTCTGTTCACCAAATGTGTGAGGTTCTCCTCCACACCACTAAGCAATTCTTGGACACCAGTGGGGTGTCCAAGAATTCAACTCAGTTCTGACACTATCTACCTGGAAATAACATCGGATTCCACAAGTTAAGGGTTCAGTCCTATAAGACTGCCCCACCTTCACCTTAAGATGCCAGTTGCAAGTCCAGATTATCACCTATGTTTCTGACCCACCTGCTATAGATTGGGGATTCTGATAACCCACTCCTTGGGCTCAATGGATTTTCTTTGTTTTTTTTTTTGCAAGTTACCAAGAGTAGATTTTATTTATTTATTTTTATTTTTAATTAATTCTTATTGGAGTAGAGTTGATTTACAGTGTTGTGTTAGTTTCTGCAGTACAGCAAAGTGAATCAGTTATCCATATAAATATGTTCACTCTTTTTTAGATTCTTTTCCCATATACGAGTAGAGTTCCCTGTGTTATAGAGTAGGTTCTTATTAGTTATCTGTTTTATATATATTAGTGTGTATATGTCAATCCCAATCTCCCAATTCATCCCATCACTTTCTCCCTTGGTAACCATAAGTTTGTTTTCTACATCTGTGACTCTATTTCTGTTTTGTAAATAAGTTCATTTGTACCATTTATTTTTAGATTCCACATATAAGCAATATCATATGATACTTGTCTTTGTCTGACTTACTTCACTCAGTATGACAATCTCTAAATTCCTCCATGTCACTGCAAATGGCATTATTTCATTCTTTTTTATGGCTGAGTAGTATTCCATTGTATATATGTACCACATCTTATTTACCCATTTATGCATCAATGGACATTTAAGTTGTTTCCGTGTCCTGGCTATTGTAAACCATGCTGCAATGAACATTGGGGTGCATGTATCTTTTCAAATTATGGTTTTCTCCAGATATATGCCCAGGAATGGGATTACAGGATCATATGGTAGCTCTATTTTTTGTTTCTTAAGGAAACACCATACTGTTTTTCATAGTGGCTGTACCAATTTACATTCCCACCAACAGTGTAGGAGGGTTCCCTTTTCACCACACTCTCCCCAGCACTTATTGTTTGTAGATTTTTTGATGATGGCCATTCTGACAGGTGTAAGGTGATACCTCATTGTAGTTTTGATTTGCATTTCTCTAATAATTCTTGATGTTGAGCATCTTTTTATGTGCTTTTCGGCCATCTGTATGTCTTCTTTGGAGAAATGTCTATTTAGATCATCCACCCATTTTTTGATTGAGTTGTTTGGTTTTTTTTGATATTGAGCTGTATGTGTTGCTTGTATATTTTGGAGACTAATCCCTTGTCAGTTGCATCATTTGCAAATATTTTCTCTCATTCTATGGGTTGACTTTTCATTTTGTTTATGGTTTCCTTTGCTGTGCAGAAGTTGTTAAGTTTAATTTGGTCCCATTTCTAAATTTTTGTTTTTATTTTCATTACTCTAGGAGGTGGATCACAAAAATATCTTCTGTGATTTATGTCAGAGAGTGTTCTGCATATGCTTTCCTCTAAGAGCTTTATAGTATCCAGTCTTATATTTTGGTCTTTAATCCATTGTGAGTTTGTTTTTGTGTATGGTGTTAGGCAGTGTTCTAATTTCATTCTTTTACATGTAGCTGTCCAGTTTCCCCAGCACCATTTATTAAAGAGACTGTCTTTTTTCCATTGTATACTGTTGCCTCCTTTGTCATAGATTAGGTGGCCATAGGTGTGTGGGTTTATCTCTGTGTTTTCTATCCTATTCCATTGATCTATATTTCTCTCTTTGTGCCAGTACCATACCGTTTTGATGACTGTAGCTGTACAGTACAGTCTGAAGTCAGGAAGCCTGATTCCTCCAGCTCTGTTTTTCTTTCTCAAGATTGCTGTGGCTATTCATGGTCTTTTGTGTTTTCATACATATTTTAATTTTTTGGTTCTAAATTCTGTGCAAAATGCTATTGGTAATTTGATAGGGGTTGCATTGAATCTGTAGATTACTTTGGGTGGTATAATCATTTTCACAATATTGAGTTTTTCCAATCCAAGAACATGGTATATCTCTCCTTCTGTTTGTGTCATCTATGATTTGTTTCATCAGTATCTTATAGTTTTCTGAGTACAGGTCTTTTGCCTCCTTAGGTAGGTTTATTCCTAGGTATTTTATTCTTTTTGATGCAGTGGTAAATGGGAATGTTTCCTTAATTTCCTTTTTTGATCTTTCATTGTTAGTGTATAGGAATGCAAGAGATTTCTGTGTATTAATTTTGTATCCTGTAAGTTTACCAGATTCATTGATTAGCTCTAGTAGTTTCCTGGTAGCACCTTTAGTATTTTCTATGCATAGTATCATGTCATCTGCAAAACAGTGACAGTTTTACTTCTTCTTTGCCAATCTGGATTCCTTTTGTTTCTGTTTCTTCTCTGGTTGACATGGCTGGGACTTCCAAAACTATGTTGAATAAAAGTGGTGAGGGTGGACATCCTTGTCTTGTTCTTGATCTTAGAGGAAATGCTTTCAGTTTTTCACTGCTGAGAATGAATGTTTGCTGTGAGTTTGCTGTATATGGCCTTTATTATGTTGAGGTATGTTCCCTCTGTGCCCACTCAATTAATTTTCTACAGTGCCTCACAGAACTCAGAGAAACATTTTACTTACTAGATCAATGGCTTTTTAAAAGTTTTTTTAAAAAATTTTATTGGAGTATAGTTGCTTTACAATGTTGTGTTGGTTTCTACTGTATGGCAAAGTGAATCAGCTATACATATACATATATCCCATCTGTTTTTGGATTTCCTTCCCATTTAGGTCACCAAAGAGCATTGAGTAGAGTTCTCTGTGCTATACAGTAGGTTCTCATTAGTTATCTATTTTATACACAGTATCAATAGTGTATATATGTCAATCCCAATCTCCCAATTCATCCCACACCCCCTTTTTTCCCTTAGTATCCATATGTTTGTTCTTTACGTCTGTGTCTCCATTTCTGCTTTGTAGATTAGATTGTCTATACCAATTTTTTCAGATTCCACATATATGTGTTAATATACGATATCTGTTTTCCTCTTCCTGGCTTACTTCACTCTGTATGACAACCTCTAGGTCTACTTACATCTCTACAAATGACCCAATTTTGTTCCCTTTTATGGCTGAGTAGTATTCCATTGGATATATGTACCACATCTTCTTTATCCATTGTTCTGTTGATGGACATTTAGGTTGCTTCCATGTCCTGGCTAATGTAAATAGCACTGCAGTGAACATTAGGGTGTAAGTGTTTTTTGAATTATGGTTTTCTCCAGTTATATGCCCAGTAGTGGGATTGCTGGGTCATATGGTAGTTCTATTTTTAGTTTTTTAAGGAACATCCACACTGTTCTCCATAGTGGCTGTATCAATTTACATTCCCACCAAAAATGGAAGAGGGTTCCCTTTTCTCCAAACCCTCTGCAGCATTTAATGTTTGTAAATTTTGTGATGATGGCCATTCTGTTTGGTGTGAGGTGATATCTCATTGTAATTTTGATTTGCATTTCTCTAATAATTAGTGATGTTGAGCAATTTTTCTTGTGTTTTTTGGCAATCTGTATGTCTTCTGTGGAGAAATGGCTATTTAGGTCTTCTGCCCACTTTTTGATTGGGATATTTTTTTTTGATATTGAATTGCATGAGCTCTTTGTATATTTTGGAGATTAATCCTTTGTCAGCTTCTTCATTAGTAAATATTTTCTCTCCTTCTGAGGGTTGTCTTTTTGTGTTATTTATGGTTTCCTTTGCTGTGCAAAAGCTTTTAAGTTTAATTAGAAGTAAAATTTAAAAGCTGTTTGCAGAAGACATTACACTATATGTAGAAAATACTAAAGAAGCTACCAGAAAAGTCCTAGAGCTCATCAATGAATTTAGTAAAGTTGCAGGATACAAAATTAATACACAGAAATCTCTTGCATTCCTATACACCAAGAATGAAATATCAGAAAGGGAAATTAAGGAAACAATCCCATTTACCATTGCAACAAAAATGATAAAATATCTAGGAATAAACTTACCTGAGGAGACAAAAGACCTGTACATATTTGCTTATTTTTGTTTTTATTTCCACTACTCTATGAGGTGGATCAAAAAAGATCTTGCTGTGATTTATGTCAAAGAGTGTTCTTCCTATGTTTTCCTCTAAGAGTTGTTTTACAGTGTCCAGACTTACATGCAGGTCTCTAATCCACTTTGAGTGTATTTTTGTGTATGGTGTTAGGGAGTGTTCTAATTTCATTCTTTTACATGTAGCTGTCCAGTTTTTCCAGCACCACTTATTGAAAAGATTGTCTTTTCTCCATTGTATATCCTTGCCTCCTTTGTCATAGATTATTGACCATAGGTGTGTGGATTTAGCTCTGGGCTTTCTATCCTGTTCCATTGATCTATATTTCTGTTTTTGTGCCAGTACCATATTGTCTTGATTACTGTAGCTTTGTAGTATAGTCTGAAGTCAGGGAGTCTGATTCCTTCAGCTCCAATTTTTCCCCTCAAGACTGCTTTGGCTACTTGGGTTCTTTTGTGTCTCCATAGAAGTTTTAAGATTTTTTTATTGTAGTTCTGTAAAAAATGCCACTGCTAATTTGATAGGGATTGCACTGAATCTGTAGATTGCTTTGGGTGGTATAGTCATTTTCACAATATTGATTCTTCCAATCCAAGAACATGGTATATCTCTCCATCAAATGGTACCTAATGAAACTTAAAAGCTTTTGAAAAGCAAAGGAAACTACAAACAAGATGAAAAGACAACCCTCAGAATGGGAGAAAATATTTGCAAACAAATCAACAGACAAAGGATTAATCTCCAATATATATAAACAGCTCATGCAGCTCAATATTAAAAAAACAAACAACCCAATCTAAAAATGGGCAGAAGACCTAACTAGACATTTCTCCTAAGAAGACATACAGATGGCCAGGAAGCACATGAAAAGCTGCTCAACATCACTAATTATTAGAGAAATGCAAATCAAAACTTCAATGTGGTATCACCTCACTCTGGTCAGAATGGCCATCATCAAAAAATCTACAAACAATAAATGCTGCAGAGGGTGTGGAGAAAAGGGAACCCTCTTGCACTGCTGGTGGGAATGTAAATTGATACAGCCACTATGGAGAACAGTATGGAGATTCCTTAAAAAACTAAAAATAGAATTGCCATATGACCCAGCAATCCCACTACTGGGCATATACCCTGAGAAAACCATAATTCAAAAATAGGCATGTACCACAATGTTCATTGCAGCACTATTTACAATGGCCAGGACATGGAAACAACCTAAGTGTCCATCGACAGATGAATGGATAAAGATGTGGCACATATATACAGTGGAATATCACTCAGCCATAAAAAGAAATGAAACTGAGTTATTTGTAATGAGGTGGATGGATCTAGAGTCTGTCATACAGAGTGAAGTAATTCAGAAAGAGAAAAACAAATATCCTATATTAACGCATATATGTGGAACCTAGAAAAATGGTACAGATGAACCAGTTTGCAGGGCAGAAATTGATACACAGATGTAGAGAACAAACACATGGACACCAAGGGGGGAAAGTAGTGGTGGTGGGGGGTGGTGTGATGAACTGGGAGATTGGGATTGACATATATACACTAATATGTATAAAATGGATAACTGATAAGAACCTGCTGTATAAAAAAATAAATTAAATAAATTTCAGGAAAAAAAGACCTGTAGACAGAAAACTATAAGATAATGATGAAACAAATCAAAGATGACATGAACAGATGGGGAGACATACCATGTTCTTGGATTGGAAAAATCAGTATTGTGAAAATGACTATACTACCCAAAGCAATCTACAGATTCAATGCAACCCCTATCAAATTACCAATAGCTTTTTTCACAGAATTAGAACCAAAAAATTAAAATTTGTATGGAGACACAAAAGACCACAAATAGCCACAGCAATCCTGAGAAAAAAAACAGAGCTGGAGGAATCAGGCTTCCTGACTTCAGACTGTACTGTACAGCTACAGTCATCAAAACAGTATGGTACTGGCACAAAGAGAGAAATATAGATCAATGGAACAGGATAGAAAACACAGAGATAAACCCACGCACCTACAGCCACCTAATCTATGACAAAGGAGTCAAGAATATATAATGGAACAAAGACAGCCTCTTCAATAAGTGGTGCTGGGGAAACTGGACAGCTACATGTAAAAGAATGAAATTAGAACACTGCCTAACACCATACACAAAAATAAACTGAAAATGGATTAAAGGCCTAAATGTACGGCCAGACACTATAAAACTGTTAGAGGAAAACATATGCAGAACACTCTTTGATATAAATCGCAGCAAGTTCTTTTTTGACCCACCTCCTAGAGTAATGAGAATAAAAACAAAAATAAACAAATGGGATCACTGGCTTTTTATGAAAGACTAACTCAGGAACAGCCAGATGGAAAAGTTGCTTAGGGCAAGGTGTGGGGAAAGAGTGTGGAGCTTCCGTGCTTTCTCCTGGTGTGCCACTCTCCTAGCACCTCCATGTGTCCATCAACCTGGAAGCTCTCTGAACCCTTTACCTTTGGGATTTTATGGAGGCTTCTTCACATAGACATAATCAGTCATTAACTCCATTTTCATCCCTTCTCCCTTCTCAAGACAGTGGAAGGTGGGGCTGAAAATTGTAAGCTGCTAGTCATGGTCTGGTCTTTATCGTGACCATCCCTCATCTAAGAGCCATCCAGGAGCTTACACAGAGTTGCCTCATTAGAACAAAAGATATTCCTATCACCCAGAAAATTACAAAGGTTTCAGGAAGCCCTGTGTCAGAAACCAGGGTCAAAAACCAAATATTAAAACAAAAGATGCTCCTAGTGCTCTTATCACTTAGGAAACTAAAAGGGCTTCAGGAGCTCTGTGCCAGGAAACAGGGGCAGATATATATATATATATATATATATATATATATATATATACATATATATATTTATATATATATATTTTTTCTGTTATCTTACAGGTGTCAAGGTAATGGTGGCCTTGTAAATTGAGTTTGGGAGTTTTCCTTCCACTTCAATTTTTGGGAAGAATTTAAGAGATTGGCATTAATTTTTCTTTAAATATTTGGTAGAATTCACCAGTGAAACCATCTAGTCCTGGGCTTTTCTGGGAGGTTCTTTTTTTTTGCGGTACGCAGGCCTGTCACTGTTGTGGCCTCTCCTGTTGCGGAGCACAGGCTCCGGATGCGCAAGCTCAGAGGCCATGGCTCACAGGCCCAGCCACTCCGCGTCATGTGGGATCTTCCCAGACGGGGGCACGAACCCGTGTCCCCTGCATCGGCAGGCGGACTCTCAACCACTGCGCCACTAGGGAAGCCCACTCTGGCAGGTTTTTGTTTAGTAATTCAATCTCCTTACTTGTTGCTGGTCTATTTTGTCTGATATAAGTTTAGCTGCCCCTCATTTCTTTGTTTCCCCCTTACATGGAATATCTTTTGCCATCCTTTCACCTTGAACTTATGTATGTCCTTAAAGTTGAAGGGAATCTCTTGTAGGCAGCATATAATTTGGATCTTGTCTTTTAAAATCCATCTGGCCATTCTACGCCTTTTGATTGGAGGATTCAACCCATTTACATTTAGAGTTATTATTGATATGTAAGGAATTACTAATGCCATCTTATTGTTTTCTGGCTGTTTTGTAGTTCTTTTGTTACTTTTTTCCCCTCTTGCTCTCTTTTTTTTTTTTTTTTTTTTTTTGGTGAATTGATTATTCAGGCACCTGGGCTGGAGATGTGTGATGTTCTTCAGCTCAGGCTATCAGAGTCCACACCATTAACAATTATGTGGTCCTTGGCAAGTATTGTGGGGGGCCCACAGTGGCTGCAAGGCCTGTTGGAGTCTTTAGCATTGCCTCTAGACCCAGTGGCTAGGGAACAGAGCAGATGTCAGTGGGGTCAGAGCTGGTGGTGTGCACAAACTTGGCTGCAGGGACCAGTTTCAGGTACCTATGTAGTGACAGAATCCTGTTGCAGACACTCATATTGTCGTGGGGATCAGCACAGGCAGCCTGAGCTGGGGCCAACTACACTCTCACTGTTAGCTGCAGGGGCCCTAGCTGTCACTGTGCTCTCATGTGGTGGCACACTCTTTGCCTGGGACAGTGCACAGCAGTGTGGTTTGATGACAGGCATTAGGCTGACAGCATCCATGTGCACAGCTGGAGGTGGTAGCTACAGGTGAATGTGGTGCTGCAGGCCAGTGACAGAAGATAGGACCTAATCTGGTCCCCCAATTAGCTGTGGAGACACTTACTGTCAATGTGCTCTCCTGTGGCTGCTCATTCTCCCCACCAGGCATGTACACTGTGGTGGAGGTTGATGACAGGCATCAGGCTGGGGGCATGTAAGTGCACAATTGGAGTGGCTAGCCCTGAGCCCTGGGTGGCTCTAGGCTGGCATTTTGCACTCATGTAGCCACAGAGCCCTGAGCTGGCTGCCAGTGCTGTTCTCAGTCTCTGCCCAGGGTGGGTGGAGGGAGCAGGGAGGGACTTAGGTGTCTGGTGTCACAAGTGTGAATATTTTGGGGGCAAGAACTGATGAAATATGAAGGGGATCCATGGCTTCTGTGCTGGCCATTGGTTTTGTCAGTGTCAAAATCTGCTGAGCTTGTCCGCATAGCTGGTCTCTCTGATCTGCCATCATTCTTGGTGTGTGGCTGTTATTAATAGCCCCACTTTTCTTCCTTGGTCCTAGCCATCTCTACATGTCTCAGTTTTGCCAGCCTAGGTGGGATGAAACCAAAGTAGGACCTTCTGTTGGTGTCCTGAAAGTCTGGACAAGCTGGTTGCTCATCCTGCTCTTCCTTTCCTAGTGTGGGGAACTCTTTCTAGCTGGGAAGTTCCCTCGGCACTGAACAATGCAGTTTGGGGGACAGGATGATGCAGACAAAATGAAGTTGTTTTCCTTCTCTTCTTATGCAATTATCTCAACTTTTTTCCCCACTGTGTTGCTAAAATTTCTTAAGTGGACTCTAGTACTCTCCCAGAACTGTTTTTGTTTGTGGGTAGCTGTCTAATTGTTGATCTTTTTGGGGGGACAGAGAGGCTGGTGTCTCCTCTATCACAATTTTGGTCTGTTCTATACCTTATTGAAAGTGGGGGTATTGAAGGCTCCTATTCTACACAATACTATTTTGTTACTATCTATTTCTCCCTTCAGTTCTGTCAGAGTTTGCTTTATATATTGAGGAGTTTTCTTGTACTATCTTTGCCTTGTTTTGGTATTAGGTTAGTGCTGGCACCACAGAATGAGTTAGGAACTATTCCTTCTGCCTTTATCTTCTGGAAGATATTATAGAGAATTGGTGTCATTTCTTTTTTAATTATTTGGTAGAATTCACCAGTAAATCTTTTTGAGCCTGGTGCTTTCTGTTTCAGATAGCTATCAATGATTGATTCAACTTCTTTAATAGATACATGCCTATTCACTTTGTCTATTTATTCTTGTTTGAGTCTTGGCAGATAGTGTCTTTCAAGAAACTGGTCCATTTCATCTAGGTTATTAAATTTGTGGCATAGATTCATTCATAATATTCCTTAATTATCATTTCAATTTCCATGGGATCTGTAGTGATTTCCTCTCTTTCACCTCTGACATTAGTAATTTGTGTCTTCTCTCTTTTTTTCTTAGTTAACTTGGCTAGAGGCTTATCAATTTTATGACTCCTTTCAAATAACCAGCTTTTGATTTTGTTGATTTTCTCACTTGACTTCCTCTTTCCAATTTCATTGATATTTGCTCTATTTTTTTTATTATTTCTATTTTTCTGCTTATTTTGGACTTAATTCTCTCTTCTTTTTCAAGTTTCCTAAGGTGAACATTTAGATTATTGAGTTTAGATATATTTTTCTTTTCTAGATATGTTTTCAATGTTATTAATTTCCTTCTCAGCATTGCCTTCTCTGTATCTGACAACTTTTGATAAATTGTATTATTATTTTCATTTAGTTTAAAATTTTTAAAATTCCTCTTGAGATTTCTCCTTTGACTCATGTTATTTAGACGTTCGTTTTTATTGAAGTATAACTTCATTTACAATATTGCATTAATTTCAGGTATACAGCATAGTGATTCAGTTTTTTATTTTTTTGCAGATTATATTCCATTAGGTTATTACAAGATATTAGGTATAATATTCTATGCTATGCAGTAAATCCTTGATGCTTACCTATTTTATGTATAGTGGTTTGTATCTGTTAATCCTATACTCCTAATTTGTCCCTTACCCCTCCCTCTCCCCTTTGGTAACCATATGCTTGTTTTCTATGTCTGTGAGTCTGTTTCTATTTTGTATACAGATTAATTTGTATTTTTTTTAGATTCCACATATAAGTGATATATGATCATATAATCTTTGTCCTTCTCTCTCTGACTTACTTCACTAAGCATAATATTCTCTAGGTCCATTCATGTTGCTGCAAATAGCAATACTTCATTCTTTTTTATGGTTAAGTAATATTCCATTGTGTGTGTGTACATATATATATATATATAGATAGATAGATAGAAAGATAGATAGATAGATAGATATAGATATAGATATCACATCTTCTTAAGGCAATCATCTGCTGATGGACACTTAGGTTGTTTCCATGTGCTACTGTGAATAGTGCTGATATGAACATTGGGGTGCATGTATCTTTTCAAATTAGAGTTTCTGTTTTTTCTGGGTACATACCCAGGAGTGGGATTTCTGAATCATATGGTAGCTCTATTTTTAGTTTTTTAAAGGATCCTCCATACTGTTTTCCATAGTGGCCACAACAACTTACATTCCCACCAACAACGTAGAAGTGTTCCCTTTTCTCCACACCCTCTCCAGCATTTATTATTTCTAGACTTTTTGTTGATAGCCATTCTGACTGGTATGAGGTGATACCTCATTGTGGTTTTGATTTGCATTTCTCTAGTTAGCAATATTGAGCATCTTTTCATGTTCCTGTTGGTTATCTGTATGTCTTATTTTGAAAAATGTCTATTTAGGTAGATGTGTGTTCTTAAATCTCTGAATGTTTTGGAATTTTTCAGCTATTTTTCTGTTACTGAATTCTAGTTTAATTCCATTGTGGTCCGGGAGCAGACATTATATAATTTCTATTCTTTTAACTTTGTTAAGGTGTGTTTTATGGTCTACAATGTGGTCTACCTTAGTGAATGTTCCACGTGAGCTTGAGAAGAATGCTTATTCTGCTACTGTTGTATGAAGTAATCTATAGATGTC
The DNA here is from genome assembly GCF_949752795.1 of Hyperoodon ampullatus. NCBI lineage: Eukaryota > Metazoa > Chordata > Mammalia > Artiodactyla > Ziphiidae > Hyperoodon > Hyperoodon ampullatus. The sequence goes on from NC_136913.1 coordinate 63,399,859, forward strand.
AATTAGATCCATTTGACGGGTGTTATGGTTGAATTCAACTATGCCCTTACAGATTTTCTGCCTGCTGATAAAAGGTGTTAATATTTCCAAATATAATAGTGGATTCATCTATTTAGTTTTGTGGTTCTATGTTTTTGCCTCATGCCTCATGTATTTTGAAGTTCTGTTGTTAGACACACACACATTAAGGATTCTTATATCTTCTTGGAGAATTGATTCCTTTATCATTATGTAATGCCCCCCTTTCTCCCTAATAATGTTCCTTAATCTGAAGCTTGCATTGTCTGAAATTGAATAGCTACACCAGTTTTTTTTCTTTTTCTGAGTGTCAGAATGGCATGTGTATAATTTAGATACATTAATATTTAAATTTATCCATGCCTTTATATTTTAAATAGGTTTCGTTTAGACAACATATAGTTGGGTATATATATATATATATATATATATAATTTTTTTTTTGTTCCCATATCTCTTCTCTCTTGCATCTCCCTCCCACCCTCCTTATCCCACCCCTCCAGTCGGTCACAAAGCACCGAGCTCATCTCCCTGTGCTAAGCGGCTGCTTCCCACTAGGTATCTACCTTACATTTGGTAGTGTATATATGTCCTTGCCTCTCTCTCACATTGTCATAGCTTACACTTCCCCCTCCCCATATCCTCAAGGCCACTCTCTAATAGGTCAGTTTCTTTATTCCTGTCTTACCCCTAAGTTCTTCATGATATTTTTTATTCTTAAATTCCATATATATGTGTTAGCATACGGTATTTGTTTTTCTCTTTCTGACTTACTTCACTCTGTATGACAGACTCTAGGTCTATCCACCTCATTACAAATAGCTCAATTTCGTTTCTTTTTATGGTTGAGTAATATTCCATAGTATATATGTGCCACATCTTCTTTATCCATTCATCCGATGATGGACATTGGGTTGTTATCATCTCCGGGCTACTGTAAATAGAGCTGCAATGAACATTTTGGTACATGACTCTTTTTGAATTATGGTTTTCTCAGGGTATATGCCCAGTAGTGGGATTGCTGGGTCATATGGTAGTTCTATTTGTAGTTTTTTAAGGAATCTCCATACTGTTCTCCATAGTGGCTGTACCAATTCACATTCCCACCAGCAGTGCAAGAGTGTTCCCTTTTCTCCACACCCTCTCCAGCATTTATTGTTTCTAGATTTTTTTGATGATGGCCATTCTGACTGCTGTGAGATAATATCTCATTGTACTTTTGATTTGCATTTCTCTGATGATTAATGATGTTGAGCATTCTTTCATGTGTTTGTTGGCCGTCTGTATGTCTTCCTTGGAAAAATGTCAATTTTAGTCTTCTGCCCATGTTTGGATTGGGTTGTTTGTTTTTGTGTTATTGAGCTGCATGAGCTGCTTATAAATTTTGGAGATTAATCCTTTTTCAGTTGCTTCATTTGCAAATATTGTCTCCCATTCTGAGGGTTGTCTTTTGGTCTTGTTTATGGTTTCCTTTGCTGTGCAAAACTTTTAAGTTTCATTAGGTCCCATTTGTTTATTTTTGATTTTATTTCCATTTCTCTAGGAGGTGGGTCAAAAAGGATCTTGCTGTGATTTATGTCATAGAGTGTTCTGCCTATGTTTTCCTCTAAGAGTTTGATAGTTTCTGGCCTTACATTTAGGTCTTTAATCCATTTTAAGCTTATTTTTGTGTATGGTGTTAGGGAGTGATCTAATCTCATACTTTTACATGTACCTGTCCAGTTTTCCCAGCATCACTTATTGAAGAGGCTGTTCTTTCTCCACTGTACATTCCTGCCTCCTTTATCAAAGATAAGGTGACCGCATGTGCATGGGTTTATCTCTGGGCTTTCTATGCTCTTCCATTGATCAATCTTTCTGTTTTTGTGCCAGTACAATACTATCTTGATTACTGTAGCCTTGCAGTATAGTATGAAGTCAGAGAGCCTGATTCCTCGAGCTCCGTTTTTCGTTCTCAGGATTACTTTGGCTATTCGGGGTCTTTTGTGTTTCCATACAAATTGTGAAATTTTTTGGTCTAGTTCTGTGAAAAATGCCATTGGTAGTTTGATAGGGATTGCATTGAATCTGTAGATTGCTTTGGGTGGTAGAGTCATTTTCACAGTGTTGATTCTTGCAATCCAAGAACATGGTATATCTCTCCATCTATCTGTATCATCTTTAATTTATTTCATCAGTGTCTTATAATTTTCTGCATACAGGTCTTTTGTCTCCTTAGGTAGGTTTATTCCTAGATATTTTATTCTTTCTGTTGCAATGGTAAATGGGAGTGTTTTCTTGATTTCACTTTCAGATTTTTCATCATTAGTGTATAGGAATTGAAGAGCTTTCTGTGCATTAATTTTGTATCCTGCAATTTTACCAAATTCATTGATTAGCTGTAGTAGTTTTCTGGTGGCATCTTTCGAATTCTCTATGTATAGTATCATGTCATCTGCGAACAGTGATAGCTTTACTTCTTCTTTTCCGATTTGGATTCCTTTTATTTCCTTTTCTTCTCTAATTGCTGTGGCTAAAACTTCCAAAACTATGATGAATAATACTGGTGAGAGTGGGTAACCTTGTCTTGTTCCTGATCTTAGTGGAAATGGTTTCAGTTTTTCACCATTGAGGACGATGTTGGCTGTGGGTTTGTCATATATGGCCTTTATTATGTTGAGGAAAGTTCCCTCTATGCCTCCCCACACTGAGGAGGGTATTGAATTTGTCAAAAGCTTTCTCTGCATCTATTGAGGTGATCATATGGTTTTTCTCCTTCAATTTGTTAATATGGTGTATCACGTTGATTGATTTGCATATATTGAAGAATCCTTGCATTCCTGGAATAAACCCCACTTGATCATGGTGTATGATCCTTTTAATGTGCTGTTGGATTCTGTTTGCTAGTATTTTGTTGAGGATTTTTGCATCTATGTTCATCAGTGATATTGGCCTGTAGTTTTCTTTGTGACATGCTTGTCTGGTTTTGGTATCAAGGTGATGGTGGCCTCGTAGAATGAGTTTGGGAGTGTTCCTCCCTCTGCTATATTTTGCAAGAGTTTGAAAAGGATAGGTGTTAGCTCTTCTCTAAATGTTTGATCGAATTCGCCTGTGAAGCCATCTGGTCCTGGGCTTTTGTTTGTTGGAAGATTTTTAATCACAGTTTCAACTTCAGTGCTTGTGATTGGTCTGTTCATATTTTCTATTTCTTCCTGACTCAGTCTTGGCAGGTTGTGCATTTCTAAGAATTTGTCCATTTCTTCTATGTTGTCCTTTTTATTGGCATAGAGTTGCTTGTAGTAATCTCTCATGATCTTTTGTATTTCTGCAGTGTCAGTTGTTACTTCTCCTTTTTCATTTCTAATTTTATTGATTTGGGTCTTCTCCCTTTTTTTTCTTGATGAGTCTGGCTAAAGGTTTATCAATTTTGTTTATCTTCTCAAAGAACCAGCTTTTAATTTTATTGATCTTTGCTATCATTTCCTTCATTTCTTTTTCATTTATTTCTGATCTGATTTTTATGATTTCTTTCCTTCTGCTAACGTTGGGGGTTTTTTTGTTCTTCTTTCACTAATTGCTTTAGGTGCATGTTTAGGTTGTTTATTCGAGATGTTTGCTGTTTCTTAACTTAGGGTTGTATTGCAATACACTTCCCTCTTAGAACTGTCTTTGCTGCATCCCATAGTTTTTGGGTCGTCGTGTCTCCATTGTCATTTGTTTCTAGGTATTTTTTTATTTCCTCTTTGATTTCTTCAGTGTTCACTTAGTTATTAAGTAGTGTATTGTTTAGCCTCTATGTGTTGGTATTCTTTACAGATCTTTTCCTGTAATTGATATCTAGTCTCATAGCGTTATGGTCAGAAAAGACACTTGATACAAATTCAATTTTCTTAAATTTACCAAGGCTTGATTTGTGACCCAAGATATGATCTATCCTGGAGAATGTTCCATAAGCACGTGAGAAAAATGTGTATTCTGTTGTTTTTGGATGGAATGTCCTATAAATATCAATTAAGTCCATCTTGTTTAATGTATCATTTAAAGCTTGTGTTTCCTTATTTATTTTCCTTTTGGATGACCTGTCCATTGGTGAAAGTCGGGTGTTAAAGTCCCCTACTATGCATGTGTTACTGTTGATTTCCCCTTTTATGGCTGTTAATATTTGCCTTATGTATTGAGGTGCTCCTATGTTGGGTGCATAAATATTTACAATTGTTATATCTTCTTCTTGGATCAATATCTTGATCATTATGTAGTGTCCTTCTTTGTCTCTTCTAATAGTCTTTATTTTAAAGTCTATTTTGTCTGATATGAGAATTGCTACTCCAGCTATCTTTTGGTGTCCATTTTCATGGAATATCTTTTTCCATCCCCTTACTTTCAGTCTGTATGTGTCTCTAGGTCTGAAATGGGTCTCTTGTAAACAGCATATATATGGATCTTGTTTTTGTATCCATTCAGCCAATCTGTGTCTTTTGGTGGGAGCATTTAGTCCATTTACATTTAAGGTAATTATTGTTATGTATGTTCCTATTCACATTTTCTTAATTGTTTTGGGTTCGTTATTATAGGTCTGTTCCTTCTGTTGTGTTTCTTTCTTAGAGAAGTTCCTTTAGCATTTGTTGTAAAGCTGGTTTGGTGGTGCTGAACTCTCTCAGCTTTTGCTTGTCTGTGAGGGTTTTAATTTCTCCATCAAGTCTGAATGAGATCCTTGCTGGGTAGAGTAATCTTGGTTGTAGGTTTTTCTTCTTCATCACTTTAAATATGTCCTGCCAGTCCTTTTTGGCTTGCAGAGTTTCTGATGAAAGATCAGCTCTTAACCTTATGGGGATTCCCTTGTGTGTTATTTGTTGTTTTTCCCTTGCTGCTTTTAATAGGTTTTCTTTGTATTATTTTTTGACAGTTTGATTAATATGTGTCTTGGCGTATTTCTCCTTGGATTTATTCTGTATGGGACTCTCTGTGCTTCCTGGACTTGATTAACTCTTTCCTTTCCCATATTAGTGAAGTTTTCAACTATAATCTCTTCAAATATTTTCTCAGTCCCTTTCTTTTTCTCTTCTTCTTCTGGAACCCCTATAATTCGAATGTTGGTGCGTTTAATGTTGTCCCAGAAGTCTCTGAGACTGTCCTCAGTTCTTTTCATTCTTTTTTCTTTATTCTACTCTGCAGTAGTTATTTCTACTATTTTATCTTCCCGGTCACTTATCCGTTCTTCTGCCTCAGTTATTCTGCTATTGATCCCATCTAGAGTATTTTTAATTTCATTTATTGTGTTGTTCATCGTTGCTTGTTTCATGTTTAGTTCTTCTAGGTCCTTGTTAAATGTTTCTTGCATTTGTCTATTCTATTTCCAAGATTTTGGATCCTCTTTACTATCATTATTCTGAATTCTTTTTCAGGTAGACTGCCTATTTCCTCTTCATTTCTTAGGTCTGGTGGGTTTTTATCTTGCTCCTTCATCTACTGTGTGTTCTTCTGTCTTCTCATTTTGCTTATCTTACTGTGTTTGGGGTCTCCTTTTTGCAGGCTGCAGGTTTGTAGTTCCCGTTGTTTTTGGTGTCTGTCCCCAGTGGCTAAGGTTGGTTCAGTGGGTTGTGTAGGCTTCCTGGTGGAGGGGACTAGTGCCTGTGTTCTGGTGGATGAGGCTGGATCTTGTCTTTCTGGTGGGTTGGCCCACATCTGTTGGTGTGTTTTGGGGTGTCTGTGAAGTTATTATGATTTTAGGCAGCCTCTCTGCTAATGGCTGGGGTTGTGTTCCTGTCTTGCTAGTTGTTTGGCATAGGGTGTCCAGCACTGTAGCTTGCTGTTCGTTGAGTGAAGCTGGGTGCTGGTGGTGAGATGGAGATCTCTGGGAGATTTTCGCCGTTTGATATTATGTGGAGCTGTGAGGTCTCTTGTGGAGCAGTGTCCTGAAGTTGGCTCTCCCATCTCAGAGGCACAGCACTGACTCCTGGCTGCAGCAGCAAGAGCCTTTCATCCACATGGCTCAGAATAAAAGGGAGAAAAAGTAGAAGGAAAGAATTAGTAGAAGTAGAAAGAAAGAAAGGAAGAAAGAAAGAAAGAAAGAAAGAAGGGAGGGAGGGGCAGAGGGAGGGAGGGAGGGAGGAAAGAAGGAAGGAAAGAGGGAAGGAAGGAAAAAAAGAAAGAAAGAAAGAAAGAAGACAAAGTAAAATAAAATAAAGTTATTAAAATAAAAAAATTAAAAACAAACAAAACAAACAAACAAAAAAACGGACGGATGGAACCCTAGGACAAATGGTGGAAGCAAAGCTATACAGATAAAATCTCACACAGAAGCATACACATACACACTCACAAAAAGAGGAAAAGGGGAAAAATCATAAATCTTGCTCTCAAAGTCCTCGTCCTCAATTTGGGATGATTCGTTGCCTATTCATGTATTCCACAGATCAGGGTACATCAAGTTGATTGTGGAGCTTTAATCCATTGCTTCTGAGGCTGCTGGGAGAGATTTCCTTTTCTCTTCTTTGTTCTCTCAGCTCCTGGGTCTCAGCTTTAGATTTGGCCCCGCCTCTGCGTGTAGGTCGCCGGAGGGCGTCTGTTCTTCGCTCAGACAGGACAGGGTTAAAGGAGCAGCTGCTTCGGGGGCTCTGGCTCACTCAGCCCAGGGGGATGGAGTGGTACGGAGTGCAGGGTGAGCCTGCAGCGGCAGAGGCCAGGATGACGCTGCACCAGGTTGAGGAGCGCCGTGCGTTCTCCCGGGGAAGTTGTCCCTGGATCCCAGGACCCTGGCAGTGGTAGGCTGCACAGGCTCCCAGGAGGGGAGGTGTGGATAGTGATCTGTGCTCGCACACAGGCTTCTTGGTGGCGGCAGCAGCAGCCTTAGTGTCTTATGCCCGTCTCTGGGGTCCGCAATTTTAACTGCGGCTCGCGCCCGTCTCTGGAGCTCTTTTAAGCAGGGCTCCCAATACCCTCTCCTCGCACACCAAGAAACAAAGAGGGAAGAAAAAGTCTCTTGCCTCTTCGGCAGGTCCAGACTTTTCCCCGGACTTCCTCCCGGCTAGCCGTGGTGCACTAATCCCCTGCAGGCTGTGTTCATGCCGCCAGCCCCAGTCCTCTCCATGGGCTCCTACCGAAGCACAAGCCTCAGCTCCCAGCCCCGCCTGCCCCAGCCGGTGAGCAGACAAGCCTCTCGGGCTGCTGAGTGCTGGTCAGCACCGATCCTCTGTGCGAAAATCTCTCCGCTTTGCCCTCCGCGCCCCTGTTGCTGTGCTCTCCTCCGTGACTCTGAAGTTCCCCCCCTCCGCCACCTGCAGTCTCCGCCCGCGAAGGGGCTTCCTAGTGTGTGGAAACCTTTCCTACTTCACAGCTCCCTCCCACTGGTGCAGGTCCCGTCCCTGTCCTTTTGTCTCTGTTTATTCTTTTTTCTTTTGCCCTACCCAGGTACTTGGGGAATTTCTTGCCTTTTGGGAGGTCTGAGGTCTTCTGTCAGCTTTCAGTATGTGTCCTGTATGAACTGTTCCACGTGTAGATGCATTTCTGGTGTATCTGTGGGGAGGAAGGTGATCTCTGCATCTTACTCTTCCGCCATCTTCCCCTCATCTCCTATATATATATTTTTTAACAAGTTTTTTCTTTTCTTTTTGTTTTTTAATTAAATTAATTAATTAATTAATTTTTGCCTGTGTTGGGTCTTCGTTTCTGTGCAAGTGCTTTCTCTAGTTGAGGCGAGCGGGGACCACTCTTCATCGCGGTGCGCGGGCCTCTTACTGTCGCAGCCTCTCTTGTTGCGGAGCACAAGCTCCAGACGCGCAGGCTCAGTAGTTGCGGCTCACGGGCCTAGTTGCTCCTCGGCATGTGGGACCTTCCCAGGCCAGGGCTCCAACCCGTGTCCTCTGTATTGGCAGGAAGGTTCTCAACTACTGCGCCACCAGGGAAGCCCAGGTATATTTTTTGATCCAGTCCAGCAGTCTGTCTTTTAATTGTTATATTTAGACCACTATTATGATGATTGAAGTGATTATTGATATAGTTGTATAATATTTACCATATTAGTTACAGTTTAATTGTTGCTTTTGTTATTTGTTTTTATTTTTGCCTTATACTCTTTTCACTATTTTTCTGCCTTCAATGGGATTATTTTTGTTGTTGTTTTTGTTTTGTTTTTTGAGGTTTTCATTTTTTGTTTTGTTTTTATTTTTCAATTTAAAAAAGTTTATTAAGGTATGACTGATATACAAACGTTGTACATATTTTTTGTAACCAGCTTGATGAGTTGGGAGATAAGTATACATCAGTGAAACCATAAATACAATCTATGCCATAAACATATCCATTATCTCCAGAAGTTTCCTCAAAATTTTTTTATTGAAGTATAGTTGATTTACAATGTTGTACCAATATCTTGGTGTTTTTCTCTTTTCTTTTCCTTTTTTTTTTGAGTGTTACCTTATTTATTTATTTTTATTTTTTTATACAGCAGATTCTTATTAGTTATCTATTTTATGCATTTTACTGTGTATATGTCAATCCCAATCTCCCAATTTATCCTACTACCCACACCCCCCGCTTTCCCCCCTTGGTGTCCACACATTTGTTCTCTACTTCTGTGTCTCTATTTCTGCCTTGCAAACTGTTTCATCTGTACCATTTTTCTAGATTCTACATATATGCCTTAATATATGATATTTGTTTTTCTCTTTCTGACTTACTTCACTCTGTATGACACTCTCTAGGTTCATCCACATCTCTACAAATGAACCACTTTTGCTCCTTTTTATGGCTGAGTAATATTCCATGGTATATATATACCACATCTTCTTTATCCATTTGTCTGTCAATGAGCATTTAGGTTGCTTCCATGACCTGACTACTGTAAGTAGTGCTGCAATGAACATTAGGGTCATTCTGCCTTTTTGAATTATGGTTTTCTCTGGGTATATGCCCAGTAGTGGGATTGCTGTGTCATATGGTAATTCTATTTTTAGTTTTTTAAGGAACCTCCATATTGTTCTCCATAGTGGCTGTATTAATTTACATTCCCACGAACAGGGCAAGAGGGTTCCTTTTTCTCCACACCCTCTACAGCATTAAATGTTTGTAAATTTTGTGATGATGGCCATTCTGTCTGGTGTGAGGTGATATCTCATTGTAGTTTTGATTTGCATTTCTCTAATAATTAGTGATGTTGAGCAGCTTTTCATGTGCCTCTTGGCCATCTGTATGTCTCCTTTGGAGAAACGTCTATTTAGGTCTTCTACCCAATTTTTGATCAGGTTTTTGTTTTTTTAATATTGAGCTGCATGAGCTGTTTGTATAGTTTGGAGATTAATCCTTTGTCTGTTGATTCATTTGCAAATATTTTCTCACATTCTGAGGGTTGTCTTTTTGTCTTGTTTATAGTTTCCTTTGCTGTGCAAAAGCTTTTACGTTTCATTAGGTCCCATTTGGTTATTTTTGGTTTTATTTCCATTACTCTAGGAGGTGGGTCAGAAAAGACCCTGCTGTGATTTATGTCAGAGTGTTCTTCCTATGTTTTCCTCTAAGAGTGTTATACTGTCCAGTCTTACATTTAGATCTTTAATCCATTTTGAGTTTATTTTTGTGTATGGTGTTTAGGAGTGTTCTAATTTCATTCTTTTACATGTAGCTGTGCAGTTTTCCCAGCACGACTTATTGAAGAGACTGTCTTTTCTCCATTGTATATTCTGGCCTCCTCTGTCATAGATTAGGTGACCATATGTGCATGGGTCTATCTCTGGGCTTTCTATCCTGTTCGATTGATTGATATTTCTGTTCTTGTGACAGTACAATATTGTCTTGATTACTGTATTTGTAGTGTAGCCTGAAGGTAGGGAGTCTGATTCCTCCAGCTCTGTTTTTTTCCCTCAGGATTGCTTTGGCTATTTGGGGTCTTTTGTGTCTCCATACAAATTTTAAGAATTTTGTTCTAGTTCTGTGAAAAATGCCATTGGTAATTTGATAGGGAATACATTTAATCTGTAGATTGCTTTGGGTAGTATGGTCATTTTCACAATATTGATTCTTCCAATCCAAGAACGTGGTATATCTCTCCTTCTGTTTGTCACCTTTGATTTCTTTCATCAGTGTCTTATAGTTTTCTGAGTACAGGTATTTTACCTCCATAGGTAGGTTTATTCCTAGGTATTTTATTCTTTTTGTTGCAATGGTGAATGGGATTGTTTCCGTCATTTCTCTCTCTATTATTTCATTGTTAGTGTATAGGAATGCAAGAAATTTCTGTGCCTTAATTTTGTATCCTTCAACATTACCCAATTTATTGATTAGCTCTAGTAGTTTTCTGGTGGCCTCTTTACGATTTTCTATGTATAGTATCATGTCATCTGCAAACAGTGACAGTTTTATTTCTTCTTTTCCAATTTGTATTCCTTTTATTTCTTTTTCTTCTGATTGCCGTGGTAAAGACTTCCAAAACTTTTTTGAATAATAGTGGTGAGAGTGGACATCCTTGTCCTTTTCCTGATCTTAGAGGAAATGGTTTAGTTTTTCACCATTGAGAATGATGTTTGCTGCGGGTTTGTCATATGTGGCCTTACTACGTTGAGGTAGGTTCCCTCTATGCCCACTTTCTGAGAGTTTTTATTATAAAATGGTGTTGAATTTTGTCAAAAGCTTTTTCTGCATCTATTGAGATGATCATATGGTTTTTATCCTTCAGTTTGTTAATATGGTGTATCACATTGATTGATTTGTGTATGTTGAAGAATCCTTGCAGCCCTGCAAGAAATCCCACTTGATCATGGTGTATGATGCTTTTAGTGAGTTGTTGGATTCTGTTTGCTAGTATTTTGTTGAGGAGTTTTGCATCTATATTCCCCAGTGTTATTGGCCTGTAATTTTCTTTTTGGTAGTATCTTTGTCTGGTTTTGGTATCAGGGTGATGGTGGCCTCGTAGAATGAGTTTGCGAGTGTTCCTTCCTCTGCAATATTTTGGAAGAGTTTGAGAAGGATGTGTGTTAGCTCTTCTGTAAATGTTTCATAGAATTCAGCTGTGAAGCAATCTGTTCCTGGACTTTTGTTTGTTGGAAAATTTTTAATCACAGTTTCAATTTCATTACTTGTCATTGGTCTGTTCATATTTTCTGTTTCTTCCTGGTTCAGCCTTGGAAGGTTATAACTTTTTAAGAATTTGTTCATTTCTTCCAGGTTGTCCATTTTATTGGCATAGAGTTGCTTGTAGTAGTTTCTTAGGTTGCTTTGTATTTCTGCAGTGTCTGTTGTAACTTCTCCTTTTTCATTTCTAATTTTATTGATTTGAGTCCTCTCCCTCTTTTTCTTGATGAGTCTGGCTAAAGGTTTATCAATTTTGTTTATCTTCTCAAAGAACCAGCTTTTAGTTTTATTGATCTTTGCTATTGTTTTCTTTGTTTCTAATTCATTTATTTCTGTTCTGATCTTTATGACTTCTTTCCTTCTACTAACTTTGGGTCTTGTTTGTTCTTCTTTCTTTCTTTCCTTTAGGTGTAAGGTTAGATTGTTTATTTGAGGTTTTTCTTGTTTCTTGAGGTAGGATTGTATTGCTATAAACTTCCCTCTTCGGACTGCTTTTGCTGCATCCCTTAGGTTTTGGATCGTCGTGTTTTCATTTTGATTTTTCTCTAGGTATTTTCTGAGTTCTGCTTTTATTTTTTCAGTGATCTCCTGGTATTTAGTAATGTATTGTTTAGCCTCCATGTGCATTTTTTTTTAACTTTATTTATTTATTTTTTTTGCGGTACACGGGCCTCTCACTGTTGTGGCCTCTCCTGTTGTGGAGCACAGGCTCTGGACACGCAGGCTCAACAGCCACGGCTCACAGGCCCAGCCACTCCATGGCATTTGGGATCTTCCTGGACCAAGGCACGAACCCGTGTCCCCTGCATCGGTAGGTGGACTCTCAACCACTGCGTCTCCAGGGAAGCCCCAGTTTTTAACTTTTCTCCCCCTGTCATTTATTTCTAATCTCATAGCATTGTGGTCGGAAAAGATGGCTGATATGATTTCAATTTTCTGAAATTTACTGAGGCTTGATTTGTGACCCAAGATGTGAGCTATCCTGGAGAATGTTCCATGTGCACTTGAGGAGAAAGTGTAATCTGCTGTTTTTGGATGGAATGTCCTTTAAATATCAACTAAATCTCTCTGGTCTATTGTGTCATTTAAAGCTTGTGTTTCCTTATTAATTTTCTGTCTGGTTGATCTGTCCATTGGTGTAAATGAGGTGTTAAAGTCCCTCACTATTATTGTGTTATTATCGATTTCCTCTTTTATAGCTGTTAGCATTTGCCTTATGTATTGAGGTACTCCTACGTGGGGTGCATATATATTTATAATTGCTATATCTTCTTCTTGGCCTGATCCCTTGATCATTATGTAGTGTCCTTCCCTATCTCTTGTAACATTCTTTATTTTAAAGTCTGTTTTATCTGATATGAGTATTTCTACTCCAGCTTTCTTTTGATTTTCATTTGCATGAGACCTCTTTTTTCATCTGCTCACTTTCAGTCTGTATGTGTCCCTAGGTCTGAAGCGGGTCTCTTGTAGACCACATATATATGGGCCTTATTTTTCTATCCATTCAGCGAGCCTGTGTCTTTTGCTTGGAGCAATTAATCCATTCACATTTAAGGTAATTATCAATATGTATGTTCCTATTACCATTTTCTTGTTTTGGGTTTGTTTCTGTTGGTCTTTTTCTACTCTTGTGTTTTCCACTTAGAGAAGTTCCTTTAGCATTTGTTCTAGAGCTGGTTTGCTGGCACTGAATTCTCTTAGCTTTTGCCTGTCTGTGACACTTTTGATTTCTCTGTCGAATCTGAATGAGATCTTTGCCAGGTAGAATAATCTTGGTTGTAGGTTCTTCCCTGTCACCACTTTAAATATATTGTGCCACTCCCTTCTGGCTTGTAGAGTTTCTGCTGAGAAATCAGCTGTTACCCTTATGGGAGTTCCCTTGTATGTTATTTGTCATTTTCCCCTTGTTGCTTTTAATAATTTTTCTTTGTCTTTATTTTTTGTCAATTTGATTTTATGTGTCTTGGTGTGTTTCTTCCTGGGTTTATCCTCCCTGGGACTCCCTGTGCTTCCTGGACTTCGGTGGCTATTTCCTTTCCCATGTTAGGGAAGTTTTTGACTATAATCTCTTCAAATATTTTCTCTGGTCCTTTCTCTCTCTCTTCTCCTTCTGGGACCCCTATAGTGTAAATGTTGTTGTGTTTAATGTTGTTTCAGAGGTCTCTTAGGCTGTCTTCATTTCCTTTCATTCTTTTTTCTTCTGTTTTTTGGCAGTGAATTCCACCATTCTGTCTTCCAGGTCACTTATCCATTCTTCTGCCTCAGTTATTCTGCTATTGATTCCTTCTAGTGTATTTTTCATTTCAGTTATTGTATTGTTCATCTCTGTTTGTTTGTTCTTTAATTCTTCTAAATGTCTGATTTTTAATTCTTCTAGGTCTTTGTTAACCATTTCTTGCATCTTCTTGAAATTTGCCTCCATTCTTTTTCTGAGGTCCTGGATCATCTTCACTATCATTATTCTGAATTATTTTTCTAGAAGGTTGCCTATCTCCACTTCATTTAGTTGTTTTTCTGGGATTTTATCTTGTTCCTTCATCTTGTACGTAGTCCTCTGCTTTTTCATTTTGTCTATCTGTGAATGTGGTCTTCATCCCACAGGCTGCAGGATTGTCCTTCTTCTTGTTTCTGTTGTCTGTCCTCTGGTGGATGAGGCTATCTAAGAGGCTTGTGCAAGCTTCCTGATGGGAGGGACTGGTTGTGGGTAGAGCTGGGTGTTTCTCTGGTGGGCAGAGCTCAGTAAAACTTTGATCCACTTGTCTGTTGATGGGTCGGCTGAGTTCCCTCCCTTTTGGTTATTTGGCCTGTGGCAACCCAGGACTGGCTCTTTGTTGGGGCTAATGGCAGGCTCTGGGAGGGTTCATGCCAAGGAGTACTTCCCAGAACTTCTGCTGCCAGTGTCCTTGTCCCCACAGTGAGCCACAGCTGCCCCTTGCCTCCTCAGGTTACCCTCCAACACTAGCAGGTAGGTCTGGTTCAGTCTCTTATGGGGTCACTACTCCTTCCCCCTGGGTCCTGATGCACACACTACTTTCCATGTTCCCTCCAGGAGTGGAGTCTCTGTTTCCCTCAGTCCTGTCCAAGTCTTGCAATCAAATCCCACTAACTTTCAACATCTGATTCTCTGGGAATTCCTCCTCCTTTGCCAGACCCCCAGGTTGGGAAGCCTGGCGTGGGGCTCAGAACCTTCACTCCAGTGGTTGGACTTCTGTGGTATAATTGGTCTCCAGTTTGTGAGTCACCTACCCAGAAGTTATGGGATTTGATTTTTTGGTGATTCCGCCCCTCGTACTGTCTCACTGTGGCTTCTCCTTTGTCTTTGGATGTGGGGTATCATTTTGGTGAGTTCCAGTGTCTTCCTGTCAATGATTGTTCAGCAGTTAGTTAGTTGTGATTCTGGTGCTCTCACAAGACGGAGTGAGCACACGTCCTTCTCTGAGTGGTTTTAAATGAGCATTTTATGTGATTCTGTTTTCTCTATTTTCTTAGCATGTCAATTATTCTTCTAAAAATTTTTTTAAGTGGTTTTTATTTTTGTCTTTTTCTTTGTTTTTTAATTGAAGTATAGTTGACATATAATATTGTATTAGTTTCAGGTACAAAACATAATGATTCAACATTTATATACATTGTGAATTGATCACCATGATAAGTCTAGTGACCATCTGTCACCTTACAAAGATATTGCAGCATTATTGACAATGTTCTCTGTGCTGTACATTACATCCCAGTGAACTAACTTATTTTGTAACTGAAAGTTTGTACCTCTTAATCTACTTCACACAACCCACCAGTCCCCTCCCCTTTGGTGACTACCAGTTTGTTCTTTGTATCTATGAGTCTGTTTCTATTTGGTTTTGTTTTTTATATTCCACATACAAGTGAAATCATAGGGCATTTGTCTTTCTCTCTGACTTATTTCACTTAGTATAATACCCTCTAGGTCCACCAATATTGCTGCAAATAGTAAGATTTCATTATTTTTTATGCCTGTGTAATATTCCATTGTGTATATATACCACATCTTTTGTTTTCTTTTCTTTTTTTTTTTTTTTGCGGTACGTGGGCCTCTCACTGTTGTGGCCTCTCCCGTTGCGGAGCACAGGCTCCAGATGCTCAGGCTCAGCGGCCATGGCTCACGGGCCCAGCCGCTCTGCAGCATGTGGGATCTTTCCAGACCGGGGCACGAACCCGTGTCCCCTCCATCAGCAGGCGGACTCTCAACCACTGCGCCACCAGGGAAGCCCACCACATCTTTTTTTATCCATTAATCTATCAATGGCTTTAGATCCAAAATGAGTCTTTGTAGCAGCATGTATATGGGTCTTGTTTTTTTATTTAATCCATTTAGCCACCCTATGTTTTTTGATTAAAGCATCTAGTCTATTTACATTTAAAATAATTATTGATAGATATGTTGACTTATTGACATTTTGTTAATTGTTTTTTTGGGTGTTTTTGTAGTTCTTCTCTGTTCTTTTCTTCTCTTGTTCTCTGCCCTTGTGATTTGATGACTTTAGTGTTATGTTTGTGGTCCTTTCTCTTTATTGTTTGTGTATCTATTATAGGTTTTTGGTTTGTGGTTACTGTGAGATACATATATGAAAATCGATGTATATAGTAGTCTATTTTAAGTTGATGGTTGCTTAAGTTCAAGTGCATTCTAAAAGCATTACATTTTTACTCCCCCTTCCCCACGTTTTATGTTTTTGATCTCATATCTTACATCTTTTTATTTTGCATATCTCAAATACTTATTGTAGTTAGAGTTGATTGTACTACTTTTGTCTTTTAACTTTCATTCTAGCTTTTTAAGTGGCTGAGCCACTGCCTTTACTATATATTTGCCTTTACAAATGAGATTTTTTTCTTTCACATATTTTCTTATTTCTAGTTGTGACCATTTTTTTTCTGCTTAAAGATGACTCTAACATTTCTTGTAAGGCCACTCCATTAGTTTTTGCTTGTCTGGGATACTATCTGTCCTTCAATTCTGAATGATATCCTTGTTGTATAGAGTATTCTAGGTTATAAGAAGTTTTTTTCCTTTCAGCATTTTAAATATATCCCACCACACTCGTATGGCTCGTAAAGTTTCTGCTGGGAAATCAGCTAATGGTCTTATGGGGTTTCCCTTATATATGATTAGTTGTTTTTCTCTTACCTTTAAGATTTTCCCTTTATCTTTAACTTTTGCCATTTTAATTATAACATGTCTTGGTGTGGATCTCTTTTGGTTCATCTTTTTTGGGAGTCTGTGCTTACTGTAGCTGGACTCTGTTTTCTCTTTCAGGTAAGGGAAGTTTTCAGCCATTATTTCTTCAAATAGGTTTTCTGTCCCTTTCGCTCTTCTCCTTCTGAGATCCTTATAATGTGAATGTTAGTATGCTTGATGTTGTCCGAAAAGTCCACTAAACTATTTTCATTTTGAAAATTCTTTTTCTTTTTGCTGTTTTGGTTGGGTAATTTCCACTACCTTGTCTTCCAGGTTGCTAATCCATTCTGCAACCTTTAATCTGCTGTTGATTCCCTCTAGTGGTGCAATCCCCTCTGGTCACCAGAGCCTGGTGCTCCAGGGATATCCCCTGTGTGGGCTGCATGAACCCTCTTGTTGTGGTTGGCCTGCGATTGCTGCATGTACATTGGTGGGCAGGGCTGCACCCCTAGAGTGGGAGACACTTTAGAGAAGCACCAGTACTGGCTTGGGCTGCCTGCTGGATGGGGCGAGGCAGGAGATTCTTTGTATGGGTACTGGTGCTGGCTGAGGCTACCCACCAGGTGGGGTGGGCCAGGAGACACTTTGGAGGAGCTGGCTGGGGTTAGCAGTTTGAACAAGGCTGGTCCTCAGGGGAATTCCAGGGCAAGGCACACAATGTTAGCTAGGTTGATGGAGAGTGACTAAAATGGCACCTTCCAGTGCTGGGACAGCTAGGTGGAAGGAGAGTAAAAAAAAACGTAGTGCCCAATAGCACTTCTATCGTTGGAGAAAGTTTCATAAGATCCCTGCCCACTTTGGCACAGGCCCTAAAATTAGTCAGTGACTCTCCTTTTTGCATGACCCGCATACTTTTCAAGCTGCTGTCTCTGTGCTGGAAGTTGGAGCAAATGAATTTGTGCATGAGCCCTTCTGGAGTGGAGTCTTAGTTTCCCACAGCCCCTTTGGGCTCTCCAAGATGTAAGCCCCACTGTTTTCAAAACCAGATGTTATTGGGGGGCTGTCTTCCTAGTGCAGGTCCCCTGAACTGGGGAGCCCAACATGCGGCTTGAATAAGTTGCTCCTCAAGGGGGACCTCTGCACTTGTGATATTCCTCTCGCTTGTGGGTCACTGCATCAGGGGTGTGGGTTCTTTTTTTTTTTTTTTTTTTTTTTTTTCAGAGGAGATCCTTTGATCTTTATTGATTTAATGCTGCCCATTTTAGCACATGAAAAAGAAACACGACTCTGAATCAGTAGCTCCCCCTCACTTTAATTTTATGCTGAAGATAATAACAGAACAACAGACCTGGCAGCCCAACAATTATTGAATGTGTTCGTCACGATGAATGTGAAAATGGCCAATACCTGCATGATTTAGCCATTTTGTTAAAGTACTCAGTATGGAAAAACCGTAAGGAAGATAAATAATTCTTCTTGTAATAGACTTTTTTATAGACTGAAAATTCCCAAAACATCTGGGGTGAATATTATGCCTAAACATCCATTTTACTTTATAGCAGATATAAGAAATACAAGTTTAGGTTTAACAAGCAGGGAAAAAACCCAAAAAATCAAAAAACCCAACAGCTACTTAATTTATAACTCTAAAATAAATGCGTATATTTCTAGATTCTGCATTTGTTGATGCCAGCTATTTTTCTTTTTTTTTTATTTTTATTTTTATTTTTATTTTTTTTATTAGTTTCTGCTTTATAAAAAAGTGAATCAGTCATACATATACATCTGTTCCCACATCCCCTCCCTCATGCATCTCCCTCCCTCCCACCCTCCCCATCCCACCCCTCCAGGCGGTCACAAAGCACCGAGCTGATCTCCCTGTGCTCTGCGGCTGCTTCCCACTATCTATCTACCTTACGTTTGGTAGTGTATATATGTCCATGCCTCTCTTTCCCTTTGTCACAGCTTACCCTTCCCCTTCCCCATATCCTCAAGTCCATTCTCAAGTAGGTCTGTGTCTTTATTCCTGTTTTACCCCTAGGTTCTTCATGACATTTTTTTTTTTAAATTCCATATATATGTGTTAGCATACGGTATTTGTCTTTCTCTTTCTGACTTACTTCACTCTGTATGACAGACTCTAGGTCTATCCACCTCATTACAAATAGCTCAGTTTCGTTTCTTTTTATGGCTGAGTAATATTCCATTGTATATATGTGCCACATCTTCTTTATCCATTCATCCGATGATGGACACTTAGGTTGTTTCCAGCTCCGGGCTATTGTGAATAGAGCTGCAATGAACATTTTGGTACATGTCTCTTTTTGAATTATGGTTTTCTCAGGGTATATGCCTAGTAGTGGGATTGCTGGGTCATATGGTAGTTCTAATTTTAGTTTTTTAAGGAACCTCCATACTGTTCTCCATAGTGGCTGTACCAATTCACATTCCCACCAGCAGTGCAAGAGTGTTCCCTTTTCTCCACACCCTCTCCAGCATTTATTGTTTCTAGATTTCTTGATGATGGCCATTCTGACTGGTGTGAGATGATATCTCACTGTAGTTTTGATTTGCATTTCTCTAATGATTAATGATGTTGAGCATTCTTTCATGTGTTTGTTGGCAGTCTGTATATCTTCTTTGGAGAAATGCCTATTTAAGTCTTCTGCCCAGTTTTGGATTGGGTTGTTTGTTTTTTTGCTATTGAGCTGCATGAGCTGTTTATAAATTTTGGAGATTAATCCTTTGTCAGTTGCTTCATTTGCAAATATTTTCTCCCATTCTGAGGGTTGTCTTTTGGTCTTGTTTATGGTTTCCTTTGCTGTGCAAAAGCTTTGAAGTTTCATTAGGTCCCATTTGTTTATCTTTGTTTTTATTTCCATTTCTCTAGGAGGTGGGTCCAAAAGGATCTTGCTGTGATTTATGTCATAGAGTGTTCTACCTATGTTTTCCTCTAAGAGTTTGATAGTTTCTGGCCTTACATTTAGGTCTTTAATCCATTTTGAGCTTATTTTTGTGAATGGTGTTAGGGAATGATCTAATCTCATACTTTTACATGTCCGTGTCCAGTTTTCCCAGCACCACTTATTGAAGAGGCTGTCCTTTCTCCACTGTACATTCCTGCCTCCTTTATCAAAGATAAGTTGGCCATATGTGCGTGGGTTTATCTCTGGGCTTTCTATCCTGATCCACTGATCTATCTTTCTGTTTTTATGCCAGTACCACGCTGTCTTAATTACTGTAGCTTTGTAGTATAGTCTGAAGTCAGGCAGCCTGATTCCTCCAGCTCCGTTTTTCGTTCTCAAGATTGCTTTGGCTATTCGGGGTCTTTTGTTTTTCCAAACAAATTTTGAAATTTTTTGTTCTACTTCTGTGAAAAATGCCAGTGGTAGTTTGATAGGGATTGCATTGAATCTGTAGATTGCTTTGGGTAGTAGAGTCATTTTCACAATATTGATTCTTCCAATCCAGGAGCATGGTATATCTCTCCATCTATTTATATCATCTTTAATTTCTTTCATCAGTGTCTTATAATTTTCTGCATACAGGTCTTTTGTCTCCTTAGGTAGGTTTATTCCTAGATATTTTATTCTTTTTGTTGCAATGGTAAATGGGAGTGTTTTCTTGATTTCATTTTCAGATTTTTCATCATTAGTGTACAGGAATGCCAGAGATTTCTGTGCATTAATTTTGTATCCTGCTACTTTACCAAATTCATTGATTAGCTCTAGTAGTTTTTCGGTAGCATCTTTAGGATTCTCTATGTATAGTATCATGTCATCTGCAAACAGTGACAGCTTTACTTCTTCTTTTCCAATTTGGATTCCTTTTATTTCCTTTTCTTCTCTGATTGCTGTGGCTAAAACTTCCAAAACTAGGTTGAATAAGAGTGGTGAGAGTGGGCAGCCTTGTCTTGTTCCTGATCTTAGTGGAAATGGTTTCAGTTTTTCACCGTTGAGGACAATGTTGGCTGTGGGTTTGTCATATATGGCCTTTATTATGTTGAGGAAAGTTCCCTCTATGCCTACTTTCTGCAGGGTTTTTATCATAAATGGGTGTTGAATTTTGTCGAAAGCTTTCTCTGCATCTATTGAGATGATCATATGGTTTTTCTCCTTCAACTTGTTAATATGGTGTATCACATTGATTGATTTGCGTATATTGAAGAATCCTTGCATTCCTGGAATAAACCCCACTTGATCATGGTGTATGATCCTTTTAATGTGCTGTTGGATTCTGTTTGCTAGTATTTTGTTGAGGATTTTTGCATCTATGTTCATCAGTGATATTGGCCTGTAGTTTTCTTTCTTTGTGACATCCTTGCCTGGTTTTGGTATCAAGGTGATGGTGGCCTCGTAGAATGAGTTTGGGAGTGTTCCTTCCTCTGATATTGTTTGGAATAGTTTGAGAAGGATGGGTGTTAGCTCTTCTCTAAATGTTTGATAGAATTCGCCTGTGAAGCCATCTGGTCCTGGGCTTTTGTTTGATGGAAGACTTTTAATCACAGTTTCAATTTCAGTGCTTGTGATTGGTCTATTCATATTTTCTATTTCTTCCTGAGTCAGTCTTGGTAGGTTGTGCATTTCTAAGAATTTGTCCATTTCTTCCAGGTTGTCCATTTTATTGGCATAGAGTTGCTTATAGTAATCTCTCATGATCTTTTGTATTTCTGCAGTGTCAGTTGTTACTTCTCCTTTTTCATTTCTAATTCTACTGATTTGAGTCTTCTCCCTTCTTTTCTTGATGAGTCTGGCTAATGGTTTGTCAATTTTGTTTATCTTCTCAAAGAACCAGCTTTTAGTTTGGTTGATCTTTGCTATCGTTTCCTTCATTTCTTTTTCATTTATTTCTGATCTGATCTTTATGATTTCTTTCCTTCTGCTAACTTTGGGGGTTTTTTGTTCTTCTTTCTCTAATTGCTTTAGGTGCAGGGTCAGGTTGTTTACTCGAAATGTTTCCTGTTTCTTAAGGTGGGATTGTATTGCTATAAACTTCCCCCTTAGAACTGCTTTTGCTGCGTCCCATAGGTTTTGGGTCGTCGTGTCTCCATTGTCATTTGTTTCTAAGTATTTCTTAATTTCCTCTTTGATTTCTTCAGTGATCACTTCATTATTGAGTAGTGTATTGTTTAGCCTCCATGTGTTTGTATTTTTTACAGATCTTTTCCTGTAATTGATGTCTAGTCTCATAGCATTGTGGTCGGAAAAGATACTTGATACAATTTCAATTTTCTTAAATTTACCAAGGCTTGATTTGTGACCCAAGATATGATCTATCCTGGAGAATGTTCCATGAGCACTTGAGAAAAATGTGTACTCTGTTGTTTTTGGGTGGAATGTCCTATAAATATCAATTAAGTCCATCTTGTTTAATGTATCATTTAAAGCTTGTGTTTCCTTATTTATTTTCATTTTGGATGATCTGTCCATTGGTGAAAGTGGGGTGTTAAAGTCCCCTACTATGATTGTGTTACTGTCGATTTCCCCTTTTATGGCTGTTAGTATTTGCCTTATGTATTGAGGTGCTCCTATGTTGGGTGCATAAATATTTACAATTGTTATATCTTCTTCTTGGATCGATCCCTTTATCGTTATGTAGTGTCCTTCTTTGTCTCTTCTAATAGTCTTTATTTTAAAGTCTATTTTGTCTGATATAAGAATTGCTACTCCAGCTTTCTTTTGATTTCCATTTGCATGGAATATCTTTTTCCATCCCCTTACTTTCAATCTGTATGTGTCTCTAGGTCTGAAGTGGGTCTCTTGTAGACAGCATATATATGGGTCTTGTTTTTGTATCCATTCAGCCACTCTGTGTCTTTTGGTGGGAGCATTTAGTCCATTTACATTTAAGGTAATTATTGATATGTATGTTCCTATTCCCATTTCCTTAATGGCTTTGGGTTCGTTATTGTAGGTATAGTCCTTCTGTTGTGTTTCTTGCCTAGAGAAGTTCCTTTAGCATTTGTTGTAAAGCTGGTTTGGTGGTGCTGAACTCTCTCAGCTTTTGCTCGTCTGTAAACGTTTTAATTTCTCCATCAAATCTGAATGAGATCCTTGCTGGGTAGAGTAATCTTGGTTGCAGGTTTCTCTCCTTCATCACTTTAATTATGTCCTGTCACTCCCTTCTGGCTTGTAGAGTTTCTGCTGAGAGATCAGCTGTTAACCTGATGGGGATTCCCTTGTGTGTTATTTGTTGTTTTTCCCTTGCTGCTTTTAATATGATTTCTTTGTGTTTAATTTTTGACAGTTTGATTAATATGTGTCTTGGCGTATTTCTTCTTGGATTTATTCTGTATGGGACTCTCTGTGCCTCCTGGACTTGATTAACTATTTCCTTTCCCATATTAGGGAAGTTTTCAACTATAATCTCTTCAAATATTTTCTCAGTCCCTTTCTTTTTCTCTTCTTCTTCTGGAACCCCTATAATTCGAATGTTGGTGCGCTTAATGTTGTCCCAGAGGTCTCTGAGACTGTCCTCTGTTCTTTTCATTCTTTTTTCTTTATTTTTCTCTGCATCAGTTATTTCCACTATTTTATCTTCCACCTCACTTATCCGTTCTTCTGCCTCAGTTATTCTGCTATTGATCCCATCTAGAGTATTTTTCATTTCATTTATTGTGTTTTTAATCGATGCTTGATTCATCTTTAGTTCTTCTAGGTCCTTGTTAACTGTTTCTTGCATATTGTCTATTCTATTTCCAAGATTTTGGATCTGGGAAATAGAATCTTGGATCAGCTTTACTATCATTATTCTGAATTCTTTTTCAGGTAGACTGCCTATTACCTCTTCATTTGTTAGGTCTGGTAGGTTTTTATCTTGCTCCTTCACCTGCTGTGTGTTTTTCTGCTTTCTCATTTTGCTTATGTTACTGTGTTTGGGGTCTCCTTTTTGCAGGCTGCAGATTCGTAGTTCCCGTTGTTTTTGGTGTCTGTCCCCCGTGGCTAAGGTTGTTTCAGTAGGTTGTGTAGGCTTCCTGGTGGGGGGGACTAATGCCTGTGTTCTGGTGGTTGAAGCTCGATCTTGTCTTTCTGGTGGACAGGTCCACGTCTGGTGGTGTGTTTTGGGGTGCCTGTGGCCTTATTATGTTTTTAGGTATCCTCTCTGCTAATGGGTGGGGTTGTGTTCCTGCCTTGCTAGTTGCTTGGCATAGGGTGACCAGCACTGTAGCTTGCTGGTCGTTGACTGAAGCTGGGTGCTGGTGTTGAGATGGAGATCCCTGGGAGATTTTCGCTGCTTGATATTATGTGGAGCTGGGAGGTCTCTTGTGGACCCGTGTCCTGAAGTTGGCTCTCCCACTTCAGAGGCACAGCACTACCTCCTGGCTGCAGCACCAAGAGCCTTTCATCCACCCGGCTCAGAATAACAGTGAGAAAAAGTAGAAAGAAATAATTAGTAGAAGAAAGAAAGAGAGATTGAAAGAAAGGAAGAAGGGAAGTAAGGAAGGAAGGAAGGAAGAAAGAAAGAAAGGAGGGAGGGAGGAAGGATGGAAAGAAAGGAAAGAAAGGAGGGAGGGAGGGAGGAATGAAAGCAAAAGGAAGAGTGAATGGAAGAAGAGAGGGAGGGAGGGAGGAAGGAAAGAAAGAAAGAAAGACAGGAGGGAGGGAGGGAGGGAGGAAGGAAAGAAAAAGAAAGTGGAAAGAAAAAGGGTGGGAGGGAGGGAGGGATGGAGGAAAGAAAAAGAAAGAAGGAAAGGAGGAGCGGAGGGAGGGAGGGAGGAAGGGAAGGGAGGAAAAAAAGAAAGAGCAGGTAAAGTAAAATAGAATAAAGTATGAAATATAGTAGCGTTATTAAAATTAAAAAGTAATTATTGAAAAAAAACACGGACCGAAAGAACCCTGGGACATATGGTGGAAGCAAAGCTATACAGAGAGAATCTTACATAGAAGATTACACATACACATTCACAAAAAGAGAGCAGGGGGAAAAATCAAAAATCTTGCTCTCCAAGTCCACCTCCTCGATTTGGGATAATTCGTTGTAAAAAGAGGAAAAGGGCGAAAAGTCTGAAATCTTGCTAAGTCCACCTCCTTAATTTGAGATAATTCGTTGTAAAAAGAGGAAAAAAAAAGGGGGGAAAGTCTTAAATCTTGTCCTCAAGGTCCACTTCCTCAATTTGGGATGATTCGCTGTCCATTCATGCACTCCACAGACGCAGGGCACATCAAATGGACCGTGGAGCTTTAATCCGCTGCCTCGGAGGCCGCACAGAGAGATTTCCCTGTCTCTGCTCTCACAGCTCCTGGGTCTCAGCCTTGGACCGGGCCCCGCCTCTGCGCGTAGGTCGCCGGAGGGCGTCCGTTCTTCGCTCAGACAGGACGGGTTTAAAGGAGCCGCTGATTCGGGGGCTCTGGCTCACTCAGGCAGAGGGGAGGGAGGGGAATGCCCTCTCTTCGCGCACCAGGCAACAAAAGGGAAAAAAGTCTCTTGCCTCTCCGGTAGCTCCAGACTCTTTCCCCGGACTCCCTCCGGGCTAGCACTAACCCCTTCAGGGTCTCTTCCTGCCGCCAGCCCCAGACCTCTCCCTGCGCTCCGACTGAAAGCCGATACCCGAGCCTCAGCTCCCAGCCCCGCCCGCCCTGGCGGCCGAGCAGACAAGTCTCTCGGGCTGGTGTGTGCCTGAGGGCACCGATCCTCTGTGCCAAAATCTCTCTGCTTTGCCCTCCACACCCCTGTTGCTGTGCTCTCCTCCGCTACTCTGAAGCTTTCCCCCTCCGCCACCTGCAGTCTCCGCCCGCGAAGGGGCTTGTAGTGTGTAGAAACCTTCCCTCCTTCACGGCTCCCTCCCACTGGTGCAGGTCCCGTCCATATCCTATTGTCTCTGTTTATTCTTTTTTTCTTTTGACCTACCCAGGTATGTGGGGAGTTTCTTGCCTTTTGGGGGGTCTGAGGTCTTCTGTCAGTGTTCAGTAGGTGTTCTGTTGGGGTTGTTCCACGTGTAGATGAATTTCTGATGTATCTGTGGGGAGGAAGGTGATCTCCGCGTCTTACTCTTCCGCCATCTTCCTCCGGCTCCAGGGGGTGTGGGTTCTGACTAGATTGCATCTCTGCCCTTCCTACCTATCTCAATGTGACCTTTTCTTTATATCCTTAGTTGTAGAGAATCTGTTCTGCTAGTCTTCAGGTCATCCTCAGAGATAGTTGTTTTATATGTAATTGTAGTTTTGGTGTGTCCATGAGAGAAGGTGAGTTCCAGATCTTCCTATTCTGCCATCTTGATCTCTCTCCTTTATTTTACAGTATACATTTACAGCTAATCTAAGTTCACATTCAAATAATGCTATACCACTTTTTGAGTAAGGCAAGTATCTTATAACAAAGTAGTCCTAGTTCCTCCTCCCTTCCCTTGTGTCATTGTTTTCATTTATTTCACTTATGCATAAGGTATAATCATTGAATGCATTGTTACTATTATTATTTTGAACAAACTTTTATGTATTCTGTCAATTAAGAATAAGAAAAATACAAGTTTTTATAATAAAAAAAACTTAAAAAAACTTGTCATAAGGCTGGGGGCCTCCTATTTTATCCCCAGATTTGGCTCAGGACTTTTTTTTTTTCTTTCTCTCAGGACTCTTAATTATACTGTTATCTTGCTGGTGCATTTACTGAAGGAAGGGGTGGGGTGGGATTTGGGGAATACAATGGGTTCACCGCCAGCTTTAAAACTATATGACCTTCATTAGCTTTTAAAAAAAATTAATTAATTTTATTTATTTTTGGCTGCATTGGGTCTTTGTTGCTGGGTGCGGGCTTTCTCTAGTTGCGGTGAGCAGGGGCTACTCCTCATTGCAGTGTGCAGGCTTCTCATTGTGGTGGCTTTTCTTATTGCAGAGCATGGGCTCTAGGCGCGTGGGCTCAGTAGTTGTGGCTCGCGGGCTCCAGAGCACAGGCTCAGTAGTTGTGGTGCATGGGCTTAGTTTCTCCATGGCATGTGGGATCTTCTTGGACCAGAGCTCGAACCTGTGTACCGTGCATTGGCAGGTGGATTCTTAACCACTGTGCCACCAAGGAAGCCCCCTTTTTTTTTTTTTTTTGCTGCAAAAAGCAAAAAATACCATCACTTATTCCCTCTCTAATACTCTTCCTTTGCTTTTGCAGGTCCAGGTTTTTGTCCTATATCATTTTCCTTCTTTCTCAAGAAATCCTTTTAACATTTATTCCACAAATGGCCTACTGGCAATGAATTCCTTCAAGTTTTGTTTGTCTGAGAAAGTCTTTCTTTCTCTTTGACTTTTGAGGGACAATTTCACTGGATACAGATTTCTGGGCTCATGCTTTTTCCCTTTCTCTCTGTCAATACTTCAAATATTTCACCACACTCTCTTCTTGCTTGCATAGTTTCTGAAGAGAAGTCTGATGTAATTCTTATCCTTACCCCTCTATAGGTAATTTTCTTTTCCTTTGGCTTCTTTCAAGATTTTTTCTTTATCTTTTATTTTGTGCAGTCTGAAAGTGATGTGCCTAGGTGTGGATTTTTTGGCATTTATCTTGCTTGCTGTTCCCTGAGATTTCTGGATTTTTGGTTTGATGTCTAACATTAATTTCATGAAATTTTCAGTCATCATTGCTTCAGATATTTTTTCTGTTCCTTTCTCTCTTCTCCTGATATTTCCATTATGCATATGTTACACCTTTCATAGCTGCTGCTGCACAGTTTTTGGATATCTGTTCTTTCTTTTTAATTTTGTTTTCAGTTTTAGAAATTTCTATTGACATATCCTCATACTCACTGATTATTTCCTCAGCCATGTCCAGTCTACTACTGAGCTCATCAAATATATTGTTTTTTTTCTTTTAAGTAGGAAGCAGCTGCATAGCACAGGGAGATCAGCTCGGTGCTTTGTGACCATCTAGGGGGTGGGATAGGGAGGGTGGGAGGGAGGGAGACGCAAGAGGGAAGAGATATGGGGATATATGTATATGTATAACTGATTCACTTTGTTATAAAGCAGAAACTAACACACCATTGTAAAGCAATTATACTCCAGTAAAGATGTTATAAAAAAAAGAAGAAAAAAACCCAGTTTTATTGAGATATAACTGATATACAGAAAACTGCACATATATTATGTATTCAATTTTATGGATTTGGACATATGCACACATCCATGAAACCATCACCATAATCAAGTAATAGACATATTCATCATCTCCGAACATTTCTTATGCCTCTTTGTTTTGTTTTGTGGTAAGAACATTTAACATGAGATTTATCCCCTTAAATTTTTAAATGCACAATACAGTACTGATAACTCTAGTTGCACAGCAGATCTCTAAAACTTATTTATGTTGTGTAACTGAAACTTGATATCCATTTAACAACAGCTCTCTATTTACCTCTCCTCAGCCCCTAGAAACCACTATTCTATTATCTGTTTCTATGAGTTTGACTATTTTACATACCTCATATAAGTGGAATCATGTGGTATTTGTATTTCTGACTGGCTTATTTCACTTAGCATATTGTCCTCCAAGTTCATTTATGTTATTGCAAATGGCAGGATTTCCTTCTTTTTAAAAGCTGAATAATAGTCCATTGTGCTTGTGTGCACGTGCGTGCATGTGTGTGTATAATGTTTCTTTATCCATTCACTTGTTTATGGACATTTGGATTGTTTTCTCAAATCCTTTCTTCTTTTCCATTACAGTGTTTTTTTTTATTTCAAGCACTTCTTTTGATTCTTTCTTAGATTTTCCATCTCTTTGCTTAAATTACCCATCTGTTCTTTCATGCTGTCTACTGTATCCATTAGTGCCTTTAGCATATTTTATTTTAAATTCCTGGTGTGATAATTCCAACATCCTTGCCATATGAGTCTGGTTCTGATGTTTTCTTTGTCTGGCTTCTTTTCAAAGTGTGTTTTTTACCTTTTAGTATGCCTTGTAATTTGTTGTTGAAAACCATACATGATGTACTGGGTAAAAGGAACTGGTGTAAAGTGGCTTTTATCAATGTGGTGGTAAGGTGTGGGAGAGAAGCATTCTGCAGACCTACGATTAGGTCTCAGTCTTTTAGTGAGCTTGTGCTCTTGGGTAGTGACTTTCACAAGGGCTTCGCAGGTTTTTTTCCCCTTATGTGGGTCAGGAAGGTCAGAGTGTGCTACAGTTGGGTATTTCCCTTTCCCCAGGTTGGGCAGGCTCTGATAAAAGCCCAGTAGGTTACACCCTGATAAAGTAGTTTGGAAGGCAGGGCTTCACTGTGAGGAAGAGAATGCTCTGGGCATATTTCCAAATGGCTCCTTTTCCCATTCTTTGATTAGAAGCAGAAGGATATTTTTCTCTGATCTTCATTGTGGGAACCTGGTAGGGATCCTGGAGGTAAAAATCACAAAAGTGTCAGGGCACCTCTATGACTAGACCCTCTGCAATTTTTAATTCTCAAACTTGTCCACACTGAGCCGCCAGCAATTCATCAGTTATCGTTTAGGTTTTCCTACCCCAGTACTGGTTCCCATGGATGTTTCCACTTTGGGTTTCTGTTCTGGTAAATGTAATTCTTTGTATCTGCCTGTCTGTTTCTCCAATTTGGGGCACATCAGTTTATCCTGCATCCTCAATTCTCTGACGGGTCCACAAAGAGTTGTTAATTTTTAACTTGTTCAGTTTTTTAGTTGTTTTTAGGATGGAGTGATGATTTCCATGCTCCATACATGTTGTACTGCAAAGTGGATACCTTTCTTTCATTTTAGAAGGTTGTTTTTTCTGGATATAGAATTGTTGCTTGATTCTTTCCCCAGCACTTTAAATATGTCATCTCACTGCCTTCTGGCTTCCATGGTTTCTGGTAAGAAATTAGCTGTTAATCTTATTGGGGATTCCTTGGACATGTTCAGTCACTTCTCTCTTGATGCCTTTTTTTTTGTTTGTTTGCCTTTGATCACTTTGAATATAATGTGTTTCAGTGTGGATCTCTTTAATTTTACACTTCTTGGAGTTGATTGAGCTTGGATGTATAGAGTCATGTCTTTTCTCAAATTTTGGAAGTTCATGGTCATTATTTTTTCAAATGTGCTTTCTGTCCTTTCTCTCTCTTCTCCCCTTCTGGGAATCCCATTATGCACATAGTACTTTTGATGTTATCCCACAGGTCTCTTAGGCTCTACTCTTTTTTCTTCATTCTTTTCTCTTTCTACTCCCAAGACTAGATAATCTCAGTTGATTATAATCACATTCACTGATTCTTTCTTCTAACTGCTTAAATCTGCTGTTGAACTCCTCTCAATGATTGTACTTCTGAGCTCTGGAATTTCTATTTGGTTCCTTTTTATAATTTCTCCCTCTTCATTGGTATTCCTTATTTGGTTAGATATCACTCTCCTGGTTTCCTTTAGTTCTTTGTTCATGGTTTCCTTTATTTCTTTGAGCATATTAAATCCATACATTTAAAGTCTTTGTATAGTAAGTTGAATGCCTGAGCTTCTTTATGGACAATTTCTACTCATTTCTTTTATTCCTGTGAATGGACCATATTTTCCTGTTTCTTTGCATGTCTCTAATTTTTTGTTGAAAACTGGACATTTTGAATATTATAATGTGACAACTCTGGAAACCAGATTCTGCCTCCTCTTCAGGGTTTGTTTCTGCTGACTATAGTGGGTTGTCATTTGCTTGTATTGTGACTTTTCTAAACTATCTGTATGAAGTATATATCCTTTGTCGTGTGTGCCCACTGAAGTCTGTGTTCTGTTAGCTTAATGGTCAGCTGTTGTTTTGACAGAGTTAGCCTAAATGCCTGGAGCCAAGAAATGCAAAAAAGAAGAAGAAAAAGGATAAAAATACTCTCCCAACCTTTGCCTATTGGTTCAGTGCTGGGGCACTCCATCAATGGTTAGCTGGGTCACTTACGACTCTGCCTTAGCTTCCACTTCCTACATGTGTCAAGCCTGAAGACCAGCCAGAGATGAAAACTTAGGGTCTTCTCAGGCCTTTTCAAGCATGTGTCCTGCCCTTGTTATGTATATGGGTTTTTGATTCCCCAGTATACATAAAAGCTTTTGATAGTCCTTATTCTCACATATCTCCTGCCCATTCTCTTCCTTCCCAGGCTTCTAGATCTGTCTATTGCTTGTCTCAAGTGTTGTCCTTTGCCTCAGGCTGCTGTGGCCAATACCTATATATTTAAATGCTCTTGGCAATAGCCTGCCTGGAAGCCACCTGACTCTGGTGGATACTTTGAGTCAAGCAAAATAAAAAGAAACCTTTGTACCAGTTCTTGAGGGAGGCTCCAGGCAGGTTGAGACCCATAACACAATTCTTTAAGAGTAAGGTCCATATTGCTCCTTTTGGCACTGGCAACTTGCACCAGTTGTGCCTGCTACTGTCCTCACAGCTGCTGCTGATCTGGAGTGTGGGAGATGGTAAGTGAATGATTTAAAACACCAAAGCACTCTCTTACCACAAAGCAACATTTTCTTTCTTTACTAAATCTTGGTGTTATAAGTACCCTTGTTGTAAGTTCTTGACTAGATTCCAGAGTTTTTCCATAGCTAATTCTGACAGTTTTTCTAGCTCATTAGCTGCTTTTCTGGAGGGTTGTATACCTGGAGTTCCCTATTCTGTAATATTCAGTGACTGATCTATCCTAATTCTTAAAACACTATGCTCTGCTAGTCATGAGTGCTACATGCAGTCCAAAGGCTGAAGTGGCTCTAGAATTACCAACAGGCAGTTTTTAAGGGTGGCAGAGGGAACTGGTTAGAGAAGCAGACTAGAGAACTAGAGAACTTTTCTTAGGCTGTGTTTGCAAAGCACATTGCATAAATTTGAGAAAACACCAGTTGTTAATATCATGGATGCATGAGAACTGATGGAAATTATGGGGCAAAGTATTAAATCCTTCCCAGGCCTCTCTTGGCGCTGTGGAAGTAGCAAGCGGTTCTTTGATAGGGAAGCTGCTTCTGAGATTACATGTCAGGATGGGAAGATGAGCCTGGTCAACCACCAATAGTCCCTTCTTGAGATGGACTTGCGAGTCAAGCAAACTGGTCTGAATGTTGGGTTAGGTCCAGGGTTTAGTGAGCCTTTTTCTATCATTCTGCTCTTGGGCTGAAGAAGGTATATAGCCAATTCAGGTGTAATGGCCAGAGCTATAAAGACTTCTCAGGTTCATTCTTACTCCACTCCCACCCCTACTCCACCATCCTCCGCAGTCTCTGAGGCTTATTGAAAATCACTGTGCTCTGGAACTATCTGCTCTGAATGGATGCCAATCCAGGCCAAAAGGGACTCTTTATCCATACACATTGATGCTTATCCTATGGCCACCAGGGGGCAGCTGGGTTTTGGAGACTATTACCACCACCACCATGCCCCACCCCCCAAAGCTAATTTTGAATGGCAGCTTCCAACTTTCTTCCCATAACTTTGCCCTGGAGCCTGAAGTGCACTGCAGGAAAGTAGGCAGCTTTTCAAATCACGTGATTCAGACATAGTCATCAAGTTACTCCTCGGGCCAGGAGAATGTCCAAATGTGGCTGTTGTGATTTAGAGTGTTTGTTAGAATGTCAGCACTGGGGGACCCTTGGGGATTACCTAGGCCAGGGTTTGGGGGTTTGGAGATTTGTTTTTGTTTTTTCTTCAACTTGAAGATGCAACTCTTTTGGTTAAAGGGTAGTGGTGATGGTTGACAGTGGGAGGCCCTGGGCTCAACCATGGCCTGAAGAGATACCTCAGAATTCTAGGGCAGCGTGGTCCAACTTTCTGTCCTACTCAGAGCACCGATATAATTTTACCTTATCTACCAGCCAGTGTGATAATATTTATTTAATGTTTCTTTAAATTGACTCACTTTTTTTCTTAAATAAATTCAGCCTTGTCCTATGTAATATCATAAATTTAATGTCCTAAGCATATTTTTTCTAATTCATATTAAAATACATCCATGACTATTGAAATTTAAGATTTATTTCTGGTAGCACTTAAAATTGTCTCATGTCCTTGTATTACACTTCAGGAAATGACCTTATGGCACCAAAGAGCACAGCTGGGAAAGTACTTATCCTAGTTCATTCTATTGTCAGGTAAAGACAGTAAAAGACCCAGAAAGGGCAAGGGACTTATCCAAGGTCACTCAGTGACAGTGACAGAGCTGGGACTTAAACCCAAGTCTACTGACTCCCAGGCCTTTGCTCCTTTCACTGTACCATATTCCAAGGGTATTAGGAAGCCCTTCCACTATCCAGACTCTCCCATAGGAAGGAAGAGAAGAAGGATGGAAAGGAAGGAGAAGAAATACTATTTGCATACTGAATTGGGACTGGTACAGAATCTGTGACTCAGGAGGGCCAAGGCAGGTGTGGGGTACAATGATTTCCCATGTCTCTCTGGGTCAAGTACCTGTGAGGCCCCATCTTCCAAGGCCTGGTCTCATTTGCTCATACACACAACACAAAATTATAGAACACCTATCATGTGCCTGAGAATACAAAAAGCTTATATTCCAGTGGGTGAAACATCTCAGTAAGCAGCTGATTAGACTGCTGGATCAGGGAGCACGGGTGCTGCAAGAGCACAGAGAAAGGCTTGATGAAAGTGGGGAGGGGGAGGAGAGTGGGCACAAGCCCTGTCCTACCCAAGTTCAGTAGCCCTAGTCCAAAGGTTTGATTTTCTCTTCTCTCAACCATGGGGACTGATAGGTATTAAATACCCTTCAAAGTATGGAGTTGCAAGGCCATGGCCATACAGTCTTTTGCTTTTTTTTTTTTAACCACTGACATTTGTCACCAATGTCCCTTCTTTTTGCCTACTCCTTCATAGCATTTGCAAACACAGAACCCACCCTCCAAACGGGAATGAACAAATTGAATGTGACCAGAAAACTCAACTCCAAAAGTACTGAGTGCTGGGCTGTGGCTCCTCCCAATCTCCTCCCCTGCCCAGACTTGTTAATGGAGCACTTCAAAAAGGAAGTGTTGGAAATAGGTCTGTAACTGATTAGTAGTATCTGATTCTGGTACCTCTATTTGGTTTCCGTAGTTGGATGAGAAGCTGGGGACCCACTCCCACCCCTTCACACATGCGCTGCTTCCCCAGAAACCTTGACATAGGGATTTTGTTGCTGATTGGCTGGCAGGGCCTTGAGGGCCGCTTTTACCATCATCTCTGCTCCCCCAAATACCTCCAAAAGCTCCAAACCCCTAAAGTGAAATCTTCTAATAGGAAGAGGGCCCAAAATACTGTTTCTTTCATAACTACCCCCTGGATTGGATTCCTCACAGCCAGGAAAGTGTTCACCTTGAGGGAACTCTACTGATATAGGTACCAGGCTTAGCCACCCTGCTAAAACTGGGGCTCCTGAGGCAATGCGTAGGGAGAGGACAGACCAGCCGTAGCACCAGACTCATCTTCAACTGTCTCTCCCCACTTCCCCCTTCAGGATCCTTGTCTCTGTTTGTAGTTTTCTCCCTGGCTCCTTCTCACTCCATACACATCCCCAGGGATCTCAAGTACCCCAGTTTTTACCAATCCAATAAATTCATTTGTGGTGGGAAAATTTCTGGATGGAGATAAGAAAACATGGGTTCAAGTCTTGGCTTTTTCACTTACTAGTTGTGTTACTTGGAACAAAATAATTTCACCCCTCTGAGCCTCAGTTTCCTCTTTGCAAAACAGGCATGATAATCCCTGACCCGCTTACTTCTCAGAAAATTACTGTACAGATCAAAGGGGATACTGAACATCAATTTGCTTTGTGAACAGTCAATCACAATGTACAAGTGAAAGGTTGAATGAGTCATCTCTCTTTGGGGATTGGTATTTTGAAAGAGCATAACTTGAAGGAAGCTGCCACTAATACAGTACTTTAAACATCAGGGCAGGATGGGATAGAGGGTGGAGGCTCAGGCCACTTTGTTGACTTTATTATTCACGTGACAACCAATTATTAAACATCTACTATGTCTAGACATTCTTCTAGATACTGGAGATAAAAGTCCCTGCTCCCAAGGAACTGACATTCTAGGAGCATGGCAGGGACCTAAGAAAAATAGCACCTGTCCCTCTGGCCTAGGAAACTGAATCCAAGGTTTAGTTCTGAGCCTCAGGGCTATGGAAGAGCTTTCAATCACTAGATTTAATGCTTTCCATATAAAATCTATTTTAGCATTAACTCAATAATATCAGCCATTTGTTGAGGCCCTGTGTAGATCCAAAGTAATGTGTCATATATTCAATAACATGCATTTAATTCAACAAATGTTTATTGAGTACCTACTATGTGCTTGTCACTCTGTAAGTGTGGGGACAGTGAATGGAAGAGGGTGTACAGAATTAAACAAGGTGGGGTTTCTGTCCTTGAAGAGCTCCTAGCCTAGTAAAGGAGGTAATTACAAAAAGATAGGCTCATGATACAAATCTGGAGTTGCCCCAGTTTAACCCAGTAAAGGGTGAAAATAGACACCCAATAAACATGAAATATTATAATTGAGGGCAAAATGCTATGAGAACTCTGAGGGAACATTTATAAGGCCTATAATATGGGGAAAACTTCATCAAAAAGGTGACATTTGAGCTGGATCTTAAAGGTAGAATATATTCTTAGTAAGTATAAAGGGAAGTAAATCACCCACCAGAATGGTCACAAGTAAAAAGATGACAATTCCAAGAGGACAAATAAATGTTTGATACATGTATTAAAAGGTACTCATTTAATCAGGGAAATAAAATAAAAACCACAATGTCATTTACACCAGAATAAATAAAATGAAAAAGATTAACAATACCAAGTGTCGTCAAGGATGTGGAGCAACTACTAGTGAGAATATATATAGAAATAATCACTTCAGAAACTGTTTGGCAGCATCTACTAAAATGTAAAGATATGCATGCCTTATGAGCTAGTAGTTCCACTTCCTAAGTATACATCTAACGGAATTGCATACATATGTGCAACACCATTCATTATAGTCAAACACTGGAAACAACCCAAATGTCCCTGTCCATGTCCATGTAGTATATTCATTCAATAAAATAATATGCAGCAATGAAAATGAATGAACTATTGCTATACACAAAATGGATGACTCTCAGAAGCATAAAATTAAGGGAAAGAAGCCAGACACAAGAGAGCACACAATTCCATTTATATAAAGTATAAAAAATAGGCAAAATTAATCTATGCTATTAGACATCAGGATAGTGGTTACCACCGCAGCAGAAGGAGAGGTTTTAACTCTAAGTAGGCACAAAGGGGGCATCTGGGATGCTGGTAATGATAAGATTGCTGGGATATGGGGGCTGGTTTAATGGGAGTGTCCCATTTGTGAAAATCCAGTGATATGCACACATTCACTTTTCTAGATAGAAGAGCTAACAATAAAAAGAGAAGAAACCAAAGCTATCCAATGGAGGAAATGGAAGTCTTTTCAAATGGCATAAGAATAATAGTATATCCATATGAAAAGTACAAACCTCAACTCTTACTTTACACCACACACAAAAATTACTTTGATATGGATTATAAGTCTAAATGTAATATCTGAAATCATAAAATTTTTAGAGGAAAACATAGGAGAATATGACTTGGGGGTAGGCACAGATTTCTTAAGTCACAGAAAGCAATACCCAAACAAGAAAAAAAGAGGCTAAATTAGACTTTATTGAAATTAAAATTTTAATTAATTTTGCAAATTAAAAATTTGCAAAATGTATATCTGACAAAGGACTGGTATTCAGGATATGTAAAGAGATCCTACAACTCACTAATAAAAAATGAACAACCTAACTTAAAAATGCACAGGGAATTCCCTGGCAGTCCAGGGGTTAGGACTTGGCGCTTTCACTGCAGTGGCCCAGGTTCAATCCCTGGTCGGGGAACTAAGATTCCGCAAGCCACGCGGTGCGGCCAATAAAAAAAATAATTATGATAATAAATAAATAAATAAACTTGGCATTAAAAAATGCACAAAATATTTGAAAGACACTTCACAAAAGAAGATAAGGCCTATAAGAACATGAAAAAATATATACTCAACGTCATTAGTCATCGGGGAACTGCAAGTTAAAACCACTACACATCCATTAGAATGACTAAAGTAAAAAAATTTAAATGAAAATACCAAATATTGGTGAGGATGTGGAGTAACTGGAACTCTTATATACTGCTGGCAGCAGTGTAAAATGGAACAACTTATTCTGACACAGTTCTGGCAGTATCTTATATAGTTGAACATACACCTTACCCTATGACCTGACATTTCCACTTCTAGGTATCTACCCAAAAGAAATTAAAATATGTCCATGAAAAGACTTGTATACAAATATTCATAGCAGTCTTACTCATAACAGCCCCAAGCTAGAAACAACCCAGATGCCCATCAACTGGTGAATACAATATAAATACAATACAAATACCATGGAATACTACCCAGCACAACACAGCTGAATCTCGAAAGCATTAT
The DNA here is from genome assembly GCF_949752795.1 of Hyperoodon ampullatus. Taxonomy (NCBI): domain Eukaryota; kingdom Metazoa; phylum Chordata; class Mammalia; order Artiodactyla; family Ziphiidae; genus Hyperoodon; species Hyperoodon ampullatus. The sequence continues at coordinate 63,436,465 of NC_136913.1, forward strand.
TCTGTGAAAGATGCCATGCTCCAAAGGCTACAAATTGTATTATTCCTTTTATATGAATCTCTAGAAAAGACACAACTAATCCATGGTGGTTCTCTTGAGGATGAGGTAGGGATGGGTTTGACTGGGAAGGGGCATGAGGGAAATCTGTGGGGTGATGGTAATGTTCTATATTTTGATAGGGATTTGGGTTAGCCTTTGTCAAAACTCAGCAAATGTTTCCTTAAAATTTATGTATTTCACTATATGTAAGTTTTACCTCAAAAGGAAAAAAACTGCAAGAAAACTGAACTCTAATTAATAATATACATGCAGAAATATTGAGGGAAAGATGTATACTAATGTCTTCAACTTACTTTGAAATGTATTAAAAATAACATGGATTGATAGATCAACAGAGAGTTGAATAGATGGACAGATATGTGATAAAGCAAATATAGTAAATTATTAATTGTAGAACCCAGTGGTGAGTATACAGGTGTTCATGGTAAAATTATTTCAATTTGGTGGGGGTGAGTTGAGAAAAAGGAAACTAGGGCATTTGGGGGAAAGGAAAGAGCTCTGTGCTGCTTGGGCTTAAATGTCATTGTGGGAAGTGGCCCAGGAACCAATCAGAGAGTTGAACAGAGCCTAGATAAGAAGGGGCCCCATGTGGCAGCTCAGGAGTCTGGACTTTACCTTCTAGGCAGTGAGGAATCATCTCAGATTTTTAAGGAGTTGAATGACATGATAAGAGGTAGTGTGGCATGGAAAAATGTTCTGTGATTAGGAGTTAAGACAGAAGGGTTCTGGTCCCACTTACAGCATGACCTTGGGCAAGTGGATCAGTACCTCCAGGTCTCAGAAAGTTTCAACAAAATATACTCCTCCTTCTTTGACCCCTCTTCCACCCAAAAACAGGCCCTCAGAAAACTGAGTTTAATCAGGCACAGAAGAAACTGTGTATATATATACTGAAGGAGAAAAATAAACTGCTTCTTCTTTGTCCTTCCCTTCCAGCCAACTCCCTTGCCCCTGCCCCTTGCACTCTTGCCCCTGCTCCATCTGAATGATTTTTTTCCTCCTCTTTAACTGGCTTTCTTTATCTGCAGGGTCAGCAAGTTAGACTTGAAACTTGGCCCCTGGACCAGAGCATACCAGTCACTCTCCTCTAACTCAGCTGCTGATACCTGTTTCTGGCCTCAAGACTCACCACTGTTTCATCCTTCTGTCTCTTGCTCTCTAGAAATTTCCTGTGTAAGGGACTTGGGGTTCCTAAAGGCCTTAGGTCTGTGGCTATCTTGGAGTCTGAGAAGTCACACCAAAGAGGTGGACCAGGAAATGTCTGAGGATGCAGACACACTATGTCTACTCCCAGCCTTCCCACTGCTAACCTGAACCGCACCCCATCCCACCCCCAGGTCTCACTCACTTGGCTCACCTATACTCTCTTCAGCAGTTAGTGTCTCTACCACTGACCTGGTGCTAGGGGAGTTATCTTTCTGCATGTATAAACATATGAAAGAAGCCTCTTGATGTGATGAGGAACTCCCAGATCTCATCATATCTCTGACACTTCACTTTCCCCCTGAAGTTTCTGATTATTCTCCTTTAACAGTCTGACCCAAGCCTGGCCCAGAACTTTATGCCCCACAGAACAGATGAGACTAAGCTGAAATGTTCAACAAGACACTAGAAAAAGGAAAGAAATAAAAACCAACAGCCCCACAGAGCTAGATAATCTGGTTTCAAAGATATGGCCTGCTCTTAAGGCCTAGCAATTCCTTATTGTATAATAGTTGCTCAATAAATATTTGTGAATGAATACCTATCCACAGTGGAAGTCAGACAATGTTCTTATCCCCAAGGAACTTAGCTTCTAGTGAGGAGACATGTTAAATGGGTAATTTTAATATAATTTCATAAGTGCTGTGATAGAGAAGTGTTAGTGGTTAAAAATCACAGACCCTGGAGCCAGACTGCCACAGTGTGAATCATTGGTCCTTGAGTAAATGATTTTTCCTTTCCCTGTGTTGATTGTAAAATGATACCCCTATCTTATATGTATGTACGTCATATTGCTGTTCACAAGTATTTGAGGTAATTAGAAGGAAAAGCTTAGATAATTTAGATATCACCTTAAGTAAGTCCTATTCCCTCTTTAGGCTTCAGTGTTCCCATCTGTTTAATGAGATTGGATTTTGTGGAAGGTCCCTTCCATCTATGCTCTAGATTTTGGAATTGAACCAATGCCAAAGAACATACTAGGTTGTTTTCTTTTTCCAGTGAAAGCAATCTGCAAACCATCTTGTTAACATTTATTGAGAATTTACTACATGCTAACATTTATTGAGTACCTACTACATGCCAGGTGCTATGCCAGGTGCTTTCCATATTTTATTTCCCATCCTCACAACAAATCTGAATGATGAGCCTTTTCTCTATTGTTTATGGGTTTTGTTACACTAAGTGGTTAAATTTATTTATTTATTTATAGTACCTTCTTTGTATCAGGCATTGTGTTAAATGCTAAGGATATAAAAATAGATAATGCTGACCCTATGCTCAAGGAGGTCACAGTCTAGGAGAAGAAACCAAGCTATAAAGGGCAAAGCTCATCCTTACACTGCATTGTAACATACACCTGAGACACCTCTGTTCCAGCCCTACAAGGGTGTCACTTCTCAGGATAGGAAACTTTTAGCCAAGGTTTAGCACATGGTAGGCTCTCAATAAATATCTCTTGAATAAATTTAAAAATTAATTAATTAATAAAAGGCTTTAAAAAATCCATTCTATTTCTCCATTGGATATGATCAGGGAACCAATCCATTTCACCCTTTCTCTCACTTCAAGCTTTGCTGTTCTGTACTAGCCCTCAGAGGGTTAAGTCCTATCTCATTTTTTCTATAAAGCTCCTGTTGCTTCTGTCATATTTTCTCCTCTATGCCTGCTCTAACAATAGACCAATGATTGAGCAGAATTGCTTCTTTGGCATTCAGGAAGCAGGCTCCATGCATATGGCCAATTGATTTGTTTTTAATGCACCTGGTTCAAACTGAAATCAGGTTACATCCAATATCTTTTCCCTTCCATGCCTCCACTTTGGCTACCTGGAGGTGTCAACATTCAAATTCCTTTCCCAAAATCAGTACTCTTTCCTGATTATGGACAATAAAACCTAAGTCTTCTTTGCCTTTGGACTTCTTTTGCCATCACTATTTCTTTTGCCACTACAAGCATCCTGGCTCCTTTTCACAATCAATCCCACTTGGCTCTCACAATCAATCTAAGGTGTTGCTGTGTCATCATAACTCCTTAGTTACCCTCATAGACATTAATAAAGAAAAGTGAGCAAATGAGGGAAAGATTATGTACTCACCTTCTTGAGAAAGTTCTCAATATGTCATCCATTCTCAAGTAGTTAGGATGATTTAGGCACAGGACAGGGGGATGATGAGAATGACCTATTAAGTTCCACTCTAGCCTGAGACTTCTATTGAAAAATAGGAGAGGCCCAAAGCAAGGAAGTACATTTGGCCTAAATAGAGAACATCAGGGATAAAAGGCTTTCAGAGGTCATCTGGACCAGTGAATCCCAAGCACTAACCTGCAGACCCGTGGCAGTCTGTGACATTTTCATCAGAGAAATGTTGAGAAAAATTGTTGCCAACTGACCTTTCTTGAGAAAGACTTTCCTCAGTAAAAGACTGTGTCCTTTCTACATTTTCTATATTTCAGTGTTAAAACATCATTTCATTAATGATATAATAGTGATGATACATGCCCTTACATGGTAACATTAAAAGTTGACATCCTTATGTTGGTTCCCAAAGTTTGGGGAGAAATTTTAGAGAAGTTGTACGAGTCTTTGAGATCCAAATTTTCAGTTATTATTATTTTGGTCTGGTGGTTTCAGAACCTGGCAGTGCATCAATATTACTGGGAGCCTTGTTAAAACTATGTATTCCTGGCTCCCACCCCCAGATATTTTGATTCAGCAAGTGTGGAGTGGGACCCAGGAGGCAGAACTTGTACAAATGTCTCTAGGTGATTCTAATGTGTAACCAGGTTAAGGAACCACTGCTCTGCTTCACCACTTGTATGATTAATCAAGAACATAAGCAATTAGAATGATTCCATTGTGGGCTTATTCTGTTTGGGACAGAAATAAAGCACATTCTTTCACTTGCAGTGTAAACCAGAGACCTCCACTGGGGTTTTCTAAGATCCACAGTCAGACAAGTAAAATAATTTAAAGAGTTTACAGGGGCCACACATCACTTACTTGTTGTGAGCATGAGCCAAACTGAATGAGTCTACACATACTAGATGCTCTCTAATGATTTGTTACTACTGATGATGTTTGTCAACTAAGTCTGATTTAGAAATTTGTAGAGAAAACTTCATTCATCTCAAGACCCTAGCCCTACTTCTATCACCTCACTCTCAATCTTGTTTCATCCTTTACATCCTTCTCTTCCTTCTTCCTCAATCTCAAAATGTCTTCACCCAGTCTAGTGGAGTCAAACTCAACAAATGGTAGTTATAATTATTAATATTTTCCACTAGAATGTAAACTCCATGAGGACAAGGACCATTGTATGTTCCCAGTGCTTGACATGGTGACTGGCACACAGTAGTTGCTCAATAACTATTTGTGAAATGAATGACTGAATGGTATGACAAAGGCAAGAGGCATATCTCCCCAGTTCAAGACTAACCCTCCTATATGCTTTGTTGAACCCACTCTGGAGATTCAGGAAACACATTAGAATCTCAACTGGAAGACAGTGAGGAAAATGGGTGGTGAGGGATGAGAGAACAGCAGGTGTCCTTACGTCATGGAATGGTGGATAATCCAGCATGTTTGGAGCCTGGCATGAATGGGAGAAAGGGGAAAGGAGAAAATGTCAAAGAGTGGAGCTAGACAGGTTGAATATGAGTGCCTCAGAGACAGGTACCAGGTCTTTTTGTGTCCTTGGTATTTAGTACAGAGTCTGGCACATAAAGGTTCTTAGTAAATGAGGCTGGTCCCAAACCATAATGGACTTTTTATGCCTGGTTGTGGAATTTAAACTTAACAGTCAAATGGAGAAGCACTGAAAGCTTTTAAAGCAGAGAAGTGTCATGATTAAAACTGTATTTTAAAGTTGTAATGGGCTTCCCTGGTGGTGCAGTGGTTGAGAGTCCACCTGCTGATGCAGGGGACACCGGTTCGTGCCCCGGTCCAGGAAGATCCCACATGCCGCGGAGCGGATGGGCCCGTGAGCCATGGCCGCTGAGCCTGCGCGTCCGGAGCCTGTGCTCCACAACGGGAGAGGCCACAGCAGTGAGAGGCCCGCATACCGGAAAAAAAAAGTTGTAATTGACAGGATTGTTTGGAAGGAGAAGAGACAAAAAGCCACCGGCACCTTCAGACCTGATTTGGCTCCTAATTGCCGATCCTCACTAACACTACGACCATCCTTTCCTTCACTTGAGCAAGAGATGTCAGCATCATCTTTGCTTCTTCTTTTTCTCTCACTACCCAGATCTGTTCTGTCAGCTCTATCATAACAATGGTTCATAGAGCCGACCCTTTTTCTTCATCCCCAGTCAGTGCCCTATTCCAGATCATGAAATTTTTTTTTACCCGGTTCATTGTTTGGTTTCTTTACCTCTTATCTTTCCAAGCCACAGTATACTGTCGCCACAGTTTTTTTTTTTTTTTTTCTAAAGTGCAGATCTGATATTAGTTAGCTACTCGAAAATATTCAGTGGCTCTCTTGTATTTCCAAAATAAAGCCTATACTTCTCAGTATGCTATTTAATAACTGTGAAGTGGGTATTAACTCCATCTTGCAGATAAAGAAACTGAACCTCAGAAAGGGTAAACAACTTTCTTAGGATCACCCAGGTATGCAATGGTAGAACCATGATTAGAATCCAGGTCTCTTGATGCCAGTGCTCTAGCCATTATAAAATGCCTTTTAAAAAGGGAATAAATGGTAGGTGCTGCATGTGTTTCTAGAATGGCGGGATGGTAATTATGTAATCTTGCTTCCTGGATGGAGCATATAATTTGAAGCTCACACAAATGAGCAAAGATTCCTGTTCTGCCTCTTGATGGCTTTGTAGACTTAAACAACTGAGTTAACCTTTCAGAGCCTCTGTTTCCTCACTTACAAGACAGGGACAAATCATCCCAATCTTATAGGATTGTTATGAAGATTATATGAGATCATGTTTGTAAAAGGCTAGCATAGTGCTAGGCTCACAAGAGTTTCTCAGTGAGTGTCACCACCCCCCACTCCAGTGCTCTAAAAAAGACATTCAAACTAGAACAGAATTTAGGCAGTAGGAGTCCGAGATGACCTGCAAGACTTCAGGGTCTATTCCTTGTTCTGGGGTTGGAAATAACCCTTTTCAGGGTCTTAATCAGGTTCCCTGAAAATGGAAGCAAAGGCTAGTGCTCCCCTAGGGCAACAGTTGGTCCTGTGAAACTGCTGACTAAAAAGCAAATCTTAAGCCCCAGTGCCCATACTGTCCATGATTTGTCGCTCCTCATGACTGAAGCATCGTGGATTTTTATTAAAATGCAAACGTTTCCTGGGAGAGGCAGCATACATATTAACTTTTTGGCCTGATTAGCTTTCACTTACCTCTTTCTATGAGTAGAGTCCTTCCATGCCTCTTTGTTTTGTCCTTCTTAGGTAGGGACACCCAACCTCCACCCCCAGCCTGTTAAAATCCTTCTCAAGATTCAAGGCCCATCTAGGCCACTATGTGCTCCGGAAGCCTACTGTGATAACTCAGCCACATCCTGCCTTTCCTTCCTCTGTCCCTCTTCCGGGGAGCACCAAGCCCCAGCCGCCTGTGGTGAAGCTCAGGGAGCACGAGGCTTTGCCTTGAATTCCACCTTGTACTTGACTTTTCCCAGGACCTTCGGCTAATAAACGCCTTGATTTCGTTGAGCCTCTGCCTTCCTGCTTGGAAAAAGCAGGTGATAAAAATACTCACCTCCGGGCAATAAGGGAATGCTCTATTCCTCTAGCAATGCCTGCTTTGCTGACTGGCATGGCCCCCGTGATTTGTGAATTATGGCCGATTCCTTTCACGGCATGGCAAGCTACTTGGGACACCTCTACCCTCCCGCTCAGCTCAGCCCGCGTTCAGGTTCTTAATGACTGTGTTCCTGGGCATCTGTCACAGCCCTGAGCTGCATTTTCACCTGCCATGCAGTCTTTTCACCCAGCAAGAAGGTTAATGAGATGCTGGGTAGAAAGGGCTTGGCGCTTGCCCTCCCGCTGGTGGGGAGCGAAGTAGCCTGGTAACCACACCACGAACTCATGATTAGTGCATTAGACGCGCGGGCCCTTAGGGGAGGCAGAGCTTCCCGGGATCGCTGGGGCCGGCCCCGAGGGCTGAGGCTGGAAACAGCCGTGCACTGCGGCAGGGAGCCCAGCCGCCCGCAGGGCAGATCACCCCTCCCGCCTCCCGGGAGCCGCGCACTCCGTAGGGAGCAAACTCTCCCTTACCCTCGCGGGGCTAGGGCCTTAGTCTGGGACATTCACCGGGATTCTGGTGTCTCTATGCCCGAGGTGGGCGGAAGGGCGCGGTGGGTGCTGGGAAGACATCCCTCGGCTAGCGCCTCGGCCGAGTTCCCGAGCGCCCGAAAAGCCGCGGCGGAGGCCCGGGGGACCAGCCCAGCTGGGATGTTGGGGGCTGAGCGGCCCTTGCCCGAACTGGCGGCTCGACATGGCCCTGACTCCCAGTTCCCCAATGCGGGACAGAGAGCCGGGAGGAGCCTGAGCTGAGCTCTGGCTCCCGCCCCGCCCGGGCCCGGCTCCCTCCGGTGCCACTGCACCTCCCTCCCTACCTGGCCCGGCCCCCGGCCCAGACCCGGCCCTCTACGGCTCCTCTGGGCTCCAGGTTGGCGCAAACAAAGCCCTGATTGACTGCCCGGAGAGGCGGGCCTCGCTGCCGGGCCGCCTCCTCCCATCCGTGCCCCGCCAGGGATTTGCCGGGAAGGGCGGGGGTGGAGGGGGAGAGACGGGGATGGGGGGGGGGTGTTGCGCAGGACTGTGGGGGGCTGAGCCCCCGGGCTCGAGAAGACTGTGCCCACCCTCTGTCCAAGCTTGGGTGTCCCTTCCAAGTCCCCCTCAAACCCAAGGCGGGGCATAGGCACTACTGAGGGCGGGGTGGGGTCTCTCAAGGGCCACCTCTCGTCCTGGGGTCCCTGGGGCCACCCCAGTTCCAGGCTACTTGTGAGAAAGGAGAGAGTGGGAGCAAAGAACAGGCGGGGTCTTCCCTGCGGGTTCTGGGTTGATCAGTGCTCGTTTGGAGCCTGCAGGGAGGAGGGGGCAGAGGAACAGGATAGTTTATGCTCTCGTTTTTCCATTTTAACTATCCCTCTACTGGGCTTCTGGACAAGGAGAACAGGATTCAGTAGTTTGGAAAGGGAGTTGAGGGAGACAGCTGCGGATTGAGTAGGTAGGCGAGTATGAGGAGGAGGAGGAAGGGCTGGGGAGAAGAGAGAGGCTGTAGCGGCTGTCTGTTGAGGGAGGAAGAGGTTGGGGGGAAGGGAGAGGAGGAGGAGGGGGAGGAGAGAGATGACATGGGGAGAGGAGGAGGGGGGATGGGGGAGGAGGAGGAGAGGGCTCGAGGGACCGTCTGTCTCGGGACAGGCTGGCCAGCTGGGGCGCGGAGCCGGGAGGAGGAGGCAGCAGTAGCAGCGCTTGGAGCAGCAGCAGCAGAAACAAGTACCAGCCACACAGCGGCTCCTCCGGCCCGAGCAGCCACAGTCCCCCGGCCGCGATGGCGCTGCAAAGCCCGGCGAGCGAGGAAGCTAAGGGGCCCTGGCGGGAGGCAGACCAGGAACAGCAGGAGCGGGTGGGTAGCCCCGAGCCAGAGCCGGAGCCGGAGCCGGAGCCCGAGCCCGTGCCAGTACCCCCACCCGAGCCCCAGCCAGAGCCCCAGCCGGAGCCCCAGCCCTTACCGGACCCTGCACCACTGCCGGAGCTGGAGTTTGAGCCTGAGCCGGTGCACGAACCCGAGCCCACGCCCACCGTGGAGACCCGCGGCACCGCGCGCGGCTTCCAGCCCCCCGAAGGTGGCTTCGGCTGGATGGTGGTCTTCGCTGCCACCTGGTGCAACGGCTCCATCTTTGGCATCCAGAACTCCTTCGGGATTCTCTACTCCATGTTGCTGCAGGAGGAAAGAGAGAAAAATCGCCAAGTGGAGTTCCAAGCAGGTGAGCAGCTCCGCGCGCCCCACCTGGCATTCTAGGCAAGGGTGTCCGCTCCGGCTGCCGCCGATCCTATACCTCCTGGTCCGAGGCACCCCTCTAGCGCGCCGCTTGGACTCCTCCCCCTTGCCCCTTGCCCGTGGCGCTGCTAGAGCGCCGGTTGCCGGGCTCTGGGCAGCCTCGGCTGTGGAGACTAGGCGCAAGAAGTCCCGGGGGTGGGACCTGGGACCTTCATTGATCATACGCAAAGAATGAACTTTTTTGCTCTGAGACATATCCAGACGCACCTTTCGGGTTTGTTTAAAGTACTCTGAGCGTGTGTACTGGGGGAAAATATTTTCAGAATGTTGTTGTGGATTTTTTGTTTTTTTGGGGGGCGGGTGTGGAGTGCGTAGACATGGAGAGAGGAGAGAGTTTGGAGGTTGGGAGGACTTTGAGAGAAACACTGTACCGCAGATCTCCACAGCGGCCCCTGTTCCTGTACGGGGAGCGGAGGTGTTTTCTGTCAAAAACACTTTAGGAATCCTGGTGGCTGAGCGAAGACTCTAACACATGGCAGGCGTGTGTATCTGCAGGAGAGAGAGGAAGGGAGGGAAGGAGTGCGAGTTGGGGGGTGTGCGCACGTCTATTTGCCCGAGGTGGTTACGGCCCAACCGGGCCCGGCCGTCCTCTGCCACTCTGAGGGAGCGAGCGGATCTCTGTGCCCTCTGAGCTGAACCCCAAAGCAGGCAGGGAGGCAGTCTCCGCGGTCCTGCCAGAGAGGCGTGAGGCGGCTGGCAGACTGGGCCCTGAGGCTCACTTCGCACCGCCCCCAATCTCAGCCTTGCCCTGCCTGGCGCCCCGCGCCTCTCCGCTATCCGCTGGGTGACTCGTTAGTCTTTAGCCGGAATGCCGGCCTCCACCCCTCCTGCCTTCGTGTGGTGCTGACTTGGTCTTCTTCCCTAAGACAAGCAGGGCTGGGGGCATAGCTCTCGCTCTTCAGGCCCGCGGCCACAGGACCACAGGCTTGTGTGCTCCTCCCGTTGAGCCTGACTGTGGACTCGGAGAAGTCAAAGTAGCCATCCCGCTTTCTCAGCAAGCCGCCGGCGAAGCCCCTCAGCCGTTCTCATGAGGAGTCTCGGGAGCGAGCCGGGGGGCTTGGGATGCCGTCTTCCTCAAGGCTCACTCCCTCTTGTGGTTCCTCAGGACAGCTCCACTGGAGACCCGCCGCAAGTTTGCAGCTTAGAATACGTGGCTTTTTAAAACGCAGCTCAGAATAAGTGTTGCCCTGGAACTGAAGGGTTCCCTCCTCTCGCCACCCCCAAACACGTACTCCTGCTGCTCTTTGAGGGAGCCTGGGGATCATTTAGTGAATAGAAACCTTGAATTCTGGGGGCATCCACCTGTGGATTCCCTGGGCCCTTGGAGAGCCTCTCCTACGGCTCTCAACCAAGGACTCTTTCTTTTCTTTTTTTTTTTTTTCTTTTTTTCTTTTTTTTAGTTTGCTAGGCTGCCCTTTAAGAGGTTTTGGGACTCTTGGTGCCTCTGACCTTGTGATCCATTGGCGTTCTAGTGTGCGGGCCCCACTTGAAAGTTCAATTGTGCGGCAATGGCTGTCCAAGGCAATCTCAGGACTGCCCAGGCTGCGTTGACGCCTGAGTGGAGGGGGTCCCTGACTGTATGGAACAACATTTGGGCGGAAGGTCACTGTCACACTCACCCCTGGGACTACATTTTCCCTGCTTTGATGCAGTTCAGGGGCTCTTGGGAAGGAAGCCAGTGTAGGGCCTCTGGCTGTTGCCTAGGTTACCTTGGAGGGCACCTGCTGAGCATTGCCCTGTGGTTAAAGGCAGGCTGTTGGCCTTCGGGGTTAGTGGCAAAGTCTGGGTAAAACTTCATGGGAGGTAATGGGGGATGGGCTGAAGCTAGGCCCTGGCATTCATGTGATGTGAGCAGGCCTAGAGCTGGGGCCTTAGGAGTGTGTAATAAAACTTGGAAAAACCACTATTTTACCAGGAAGAGGTTCACTGCTGGGGAACGAACTTCAAAGTAGGTGATCATAGGGGACTCAGGGGGAGGGCTGGCTGAGACTTTCCGGTCAAGACATCACAGTGCAGCTGGGAAGGGGGGGTAGCAGTGAGCTGTGCAGAGGTGTGGCTGGTGTGTGTTCTGACACAGACTAGGTCCATTGAGGGGCTGGGGTTACCAGTTTAAATTATGGTGAGTATAGGTCAGGGAAGAACAGAGAGGAATTTGGTATGTCCCCAGGGTCACAGACTACTTTGGCTTGGGTCCTTGCTGTATGTGTCTCGAATTCATGAAAGTTATCTGATACTAGAGGCTCTGGGAAACACCTCAATTTTTATTTTAAAAAAGTCAGGAACACCCCACTACACTCCTGAGTTCCTAGAAAATCTCATCCTCACCACTACCTTTCTTGAGCCCCTCAGCTTTCCCAAGCAACCATTCAGGTCCTGAGATTCCAAGTGTGCCTCTGTCTCCACACACTTTCTTCAGTTTACTCAAAATTTCTCAGCTACCTATGCCACAACACTGGTGTCTCAAAGCGATAGAATAAGCCCGTAGAAGCTTGCTAAGATGTTTTTCAGCCAGTGTTTGCCCAATAGCCATTCTGAGGAACACAGAATATACACTCCCACAGTCAAGGATGTTGGTGCATTGTCCATTTCTATTAATGTCTGACATGACTTACATCTCTAGAAATCTATGAATTTAATATTTCAAGGCACCCCACAATCCAAATTCTCTTTGGCTAGGCCTAATATCTTCACAGTCCTAAAGCTGTGCTGATTGGCTTAATGGGTCTAAGGCTCTGCAGATGACTGGGACTATTGTGAGGGTGCCCCAGAGAAAGGTTGTTTTGATGTCTGGGGGCTAACTCCACATCAGAGGGGTCTCTGGTCATGTGAAAAAGCCATGAAGAGTAGAAGGGAAGTGGAATGCAGGCCATTCTAGAGCATGCAATGTCCAGTCTTTGTGAACTCTGTGGTGCATACAATTCTATGGTGGCAGTGTATCTTGTCCTTTCTCTTCACCCATTTTGAAAAGGAAACCAACTTTCCCTGGGCCTTAGGCCTGGGATGACTGGCAGACAAAAGGTTCTTGAGATGGAGGCAAGTGACCAAGGTCCGATTTAGGGGAAAAATGGAAAAAAGTCAAGAGAGAAATGAGCCTATATTTTTGTAGAGCTTGTGGGAAATTTGGGAGTTCCCCCAACCCAGACCAAGCAGCAGACAGGACATGGGCAACCCAACAATTTGGTGAAAAGTATATCATGGCTTCCTGGCATGAGAGGGGAGCATTTTGGAGGAAAGAGAGAGCAAGGTAGCATTGATTGCAGGCCTCAGATCATTACTGGAACCCTAAATGAGTTGGAGCTGGGGCAAGGTTAGGGTTGGGGGTCCAGAAGACAAAGCAGAACAAGTCAGAGTTTTTAACATTGTCTCCAAGCTTAGGTCTTTTTGAACATGCTCCAGAGTAAACCCAGTACCCTGCACTTTCCACCTTGACTGCCAGTCTAGCACTGAGCCATAAAATATGATGGGAGGCATCTTTTCCTGGGCAGTTTATAAGCATGACCCTTGTAGGCTCCCAGGTGAGGAGGGTGGGGCTATGTCTCTCACCACCTGGGGAAAGGGGTAATAATGGTCAGGAAGGTTAATTATTGGGCACAAGATAGTTCAGGCTCATGGGCCACTCTGATGGAGACAGAATTTTCTAGGCATGGGATAAATGATACAATCTACCTTTGGGCAAATAGTCCCAAAGATAGATGGGGCCAGGGACAGTTTAAGCTATCTTTCTCTTCCCCATTTTAAGGGCTTTCATTGCTTAGTTCAGTGTCTCACTGGACTGACCACTAAATTGCTGACTTTGAGAGCCAGGTATCTTTTGAGCAAATCTGCCAATGTCTTGACTTTGGCTAAAGGCTTTTGTCCAGAGAAGGTTGGCTCAGAGCCTGCTATGGCGCTTTGGGTCACAGGGCCATTGGCCAGGCATCTTTGAAGTCACTCCTCTGACTCCTCTCCAACCAAGCTGGGTCCCAAACTGAGACCTTGACTCATACCAGAGGGGGTGAGGAGGAGAGGTTAGGGTACTTGGAAGCCAACCAGGGGGATGCTTGTTTGAGCTGGAGTAGCCAATTGAAGTTGGATCCCTGGCTCACTGTCCAGTAGCCTCGAGTGCTCATTCTAAGTCTAAATCTGGATCCCAATGGGCTGGTGATCTCAGTAATACCAACTAGGCAGTGACTAGGAGCTAGACAACTTGTGCCCCTGACTTACTCTGTGACTATGAGCAGGCACTTTACCTCTCTGTACCTCAGTTTATCTATCTGTAAAGTGAAAGGGTTTGACTAGATAAACTTAGCTCTGCTGTTCTATCCTTCTAAAATTATGTGATATTTTATTCTTTACTATTCACTTGGCATACATTTTGACTCATTCAGACAAATGGAAACATGTTAATCTGCCTGAATAAGGGTGTGGATGGGTTGGGAGGAGATTGGGAAAGCAATGAAAAACCATGTAGACATCATTTCTCCATGTGTATTAAAAGACTATGGGGCTAACTCATATGTACTGATGTGGTTGAAAAGACCCACTTTTTTTTAACCCAGTATGTAAAGGCAACTTCAGATCCACAGTGCTTCTTCCAGAATGTCCTGCTTAGCATAGAATTGGGCCTCCAAGAGAATTCCCTCAACTTGGCCTGCTGCTGGCTAGCAGAGTAGTTCTGTATGCTGCTGTTTCCCAGCATTTGAGCCTGTTTCTAAAAAGCATTAAACTGCAAGCATTCCCTTAAGCCTCAGTTTGGACCCCTCTCCTGAAACTTAATTTTCCACAGCTCATTCTCATTTCTCAGAAAAGCTGTGACAAAGTGAGAGAGTGGCATGGACATATATACACTACCAAACGTAAAATAGATAGCTAGTGGGAAGCAGCCGCATAGCACAGGGAGATCAGCTCGGTGCATTGTGACCACCTAGAGGGGTGGGATAGGGAGGATGGGAGGGAGGGAGACACAAGAGGGAAGAGATATGGGAACATATGTATATGTATAACTGATTCACTTTGTTATAAAGCAGAAACTAACACACCACTGTAAAGCAATTATACTCCAATAAAGATGTAAAAAAAAAAAAAGAAATGCATTGTTAGTATGATCTTGGTTTGCTGTTACTTCAGGATAGAAGAGTAAACCAATATTCCTAAGTGCAATACGGTGTTTTCCTTCAGGGGGCTTCAGACAGGGCATCTTTATAGCTGGCTAAGGCCTGCTGCCTTGTAGTGGGTATGAGAGGGCTGCTGCTTGCCATCCTAGAGAAGGCCATATTGAGTATTCACAATTTCTAGGCAACTTCAGCTTCACTCAGGGCTTAGCTGAGAGTGTGGCTACTGAAGTAGCAGGCACAGAGCTCTCTCTCCTTTTCCCTGAATTTATACTTGCTTTGGAAATATTTCCTGCAGTGCCATGAAGAGTAAACAAACAGATGGAGTATCAACATTTACAGAAATATATAAAGGATGTCATCTGGACCTTTTGAGCAGACCAGTTTCCCAGGAGGGTATGCTGCCTTTCCCATCAACATCTTTTTGTTTTATTGCATTTTGAAAAGAAAGAATCATTTATTCTTTTCAGATTGTGTGAAAGATGGAGTGGGATTTCCTGTTTTGAAAGGAATTATTTCACCTGGGATTGAATGAGTAAACCTTAGAGAAAAAGCTTTATTCATAAACACACACACACACACACACACACACACACACACATACACACTCTACACCTCAAGCCATGGATTATGAGTATTCTATCTGAAAAAAGTCTTTTCTCATCTGTTTACAGAATTAGGTTTAATGTAACAGAAGCTTCTGTAGGGGTTGCGGGGGACTAGTGCAAAGGGCCCAGATTGGGAAACTTGCTAGGTAAGAGTGATGGAGAGAATATGGCCAGCCTGGATTGTACCTCTTGGCACGGACTCTTTGCAACTCCCCAACAGTGGGGCTTGGAAACATTTATTGTAAGTTTCTTTCTGCTTCCATCCTCTCCTTATCCTGCATCCCTCTTGGTATTCAAAGGTTATTGGGAAGAGGGTTTAGAATACTCCAGCCCTCTCCCGTTTTAAGGGTGACAGAGGACTAAGCCTAGGGATGTCTAATAATTTGCCTTGAAGTCAAGGTACTATGATTAGTGTGAAATCACTTGGCGCTTATTTTGTGGGTAGGGAATGTGGCCTGCTTAAGTGGCTTGAGGAAGTACATGTTCTTCACGCTGGAAGTCTTGTCTTTCTCTGTTCTCTTGTTTGCTTGTTTCTGGGGTTGGTAGAAGAAGGGCTAAAACTGGCTGTCCCAACCACACATTTTCTTGGCTCCTCCTTTTTTTTTTTTTTTTTTTTTTTTTGCGGTACGCGGGCTTCTCACCACCGTGGCCTCTCCCGTTGCGGAGCACAGGCTCTGGACGCACAGGCTCAGCGGCCATGGCTCACGGGCCCAGCCGCTCCACGGCATGTGGGATCTTCCCGGACCGGGGCACGAACCCGCGTCCCCTGCGTTGGCAGGCGGACTCTCAGCCACTGCGCCACCAGGGAAGCCCTACTCCTCCTATTTTCACAGTGCATTTGTAATACCTCTGCTCATACGCCATCCCTTTGCTCCCAGTATTGTTCTCTCTTCTTTCCCTCACTCAATTAGAGGAACAACTGGGGTTTGGATGTTGTACAGGCCTCACTCCAGACTGGATCTCAGGCCCATTCCCACACATCCTGTGGAAGTATCTTTTCCCTTTTCCCCTTTCTCTTCTCTTATTCTCCACTTTCTTGGGGAAGGGTGACTTCCTGTGAAGCACTCAAGAGTGTAGAAGCTATCACCTCTGGATTTTTGCAGTAAGATAGCTGCTATGAAACACTTTTCATCATTTCCACACCTCCTTTTTTCACAGCCCCAGGACCCCAGTCAAAGATATAGCATTGTAGCAGGTCTTACTCAATAGTATTCAACAAATGTCCTGGTCAGTTGCACCATTCCTCTTTAAATCCTCACTATTGTTGTCCCTCAATTCCTCAGACAACTGAACTTCCAGAGACTTCAGATTGGTTTTCAGTAGCTTCAGGGGTTCTCGATAGAATAGAACTCTTCATTCTAGTTTGAGCCCCTATCATCTCTTTTCTTGCCAAAAAATACTGCAGAATCGATTGTAGAGGAGTTGAAGGGGGGAGGAGACAGACACCCATGTCCTAACTAGAGTCAAAAGTGAGGATGGAGAGGGAGGAAGTGAAACTCCCAGGTTAGTTGCTTCCATGCAGCTGAAGGGAAAAAAGGAAAGGAAAGGTCACTAAACTAGCAGTCCCCACACAGTCTCCTTGTCTAAGTTATCCTGTGGATCTGTCCACCCACCTTCTAACCCAGGCTGGAAGGGTATGTGCATGCACCCATGTGTCCAGACCTGTGTGTACGTGTGTATAGCTGGGTGTGTGATGTCTGTCTGGGCCAATTAGCACAGTTGCTTAGAACATAGTGCCGATGAGACTCAGGTCACAAGTTCAGTCACTTGTTTGGGTAACTGAGCTTCTCACAAAGAAAAGAACTCTTCTGTTCATCACCCATGCCCCTCATGTGGGGTTGCCACTGATCCCAAGAGGACTGGGTAGAAGTATGGAGATGACTCCCTATAAGCTTTCCCTATTATGGAGGAAAAGACACGAAGCATACAACCTAGTGATAGCTGCTCTTCCACAGTGTTATTTCTTTGACATTTAGCTTCTTACTTCCATCAAGCACCCTAATAGTAGTAATAATAATAGTAATAATAACAATAGAAATTGCTAACATTTATTTAGCATTTAGCAATTAATTCTGTGCTAGGCATTATGTTAAGCACTTTACATGTACCAACCCATTTAAATTCTGAACAACTCTATGAGGTAGGTACTATTATTTCCTCCATTTCACAGATAAAGAGAAAGATGCACAGAAGTTAAGCAGCTTGCTTAGCTCATATAGCAAATAATAGCAGAGCCAAGATTTGAACCCAGAGTATGAGACCAGAACTCCTGCCTTTAGATATCACCTAATACATACTAAAGATGGGAGGAGCACAGCTACCAAGGAAGACTGCTGCAGAGTATTCAATTCCTGTAGCCTCAGGGCATCCTTATGACTAAGGGATAAAAAGAGATGACCAAGAAAGGGTTTAGTAAACAAAAGTCTCACAGTCTTGTGATACATGACATACTCTTCTAACCACCCATCTTACTCTACCCAGAGTCATGGTCCTTGGGTCCAAAACAGGGCCAGAGAAACTGTCTCTTTTTAGTTGGTTAGCCTGAATAAGTCACATAACCTTTCAAGGCTTCAGTGTTCTCATCTTCATAGTGAGATTGACAGCATTTACTTTTATAGGACTATGAAGGGTCACATGAGATTCTGTATGTGAAAGACATTTGTAAATTGTGAAGGGGTTGGTATTATTATTATCACCATCACCGTCATCATCATCCAGTAACCTTTTCCAGCTCCTAGAAAGTGAGTTGCTATACCTTTCTCTAAATATTTCTGGAAGAGGAATCAACCCCTCCTCTCCACCTTCCACCTCCCCACGCCATCTCTTCCCCATCTCTCCTCTGTATTCTTCTGCAGTTTTACCCGGGTATCCTGTAGCTAAGGACTGGCCATGTTTTCTTTGTTCCTCAATTCTCTAGGAGCCCAGGGAGAGGAGGGGTCAGATCCCAGGTCATATACATTCAAGGAAACAAGGCATGTTGAAATATTTACAGCTCTTGGCAGGAGCTCACAAACCTCCTTTGAGTCAAGGACTGAGTTTTTAAATAGGAATTGCTGCGCATTGGGGGCAGATGGTGGGTGGAGTTAGGGTGTCACTTCCTCCCGAGGGTCTCTCACAGAGCCTCTGTTCTCCTGCAGGTAGTGAGAAGAAGGAAAGGGATATTTAGGGTCAGAAGGTCTGGGCCAGGGGACATTAAGCAAAGAAGGGGCCTTGCTCCTTTGTATTCAGTTTCGGAGTGGGCCAATTTCCTTATGTTCTAAACAGGATAGCCCCAGAGAACAGAGGCCACAGAAAGCCAGAGATCTGGAGGAGGACTGCAACAGCAGGTTTTTAAAAAATTTTTATTGGAGTATAGTTGCTTTAAAACTGTTAGTTTCTGCTGTACAGCAAAGTGAATCAGCTATAAGTATACATACATCCTCTCTTTTTTGGATTTCCTTCCCATTTAGGTCAGCAGAGAGCACTAGGTAGAGTTCCCTGTACTATACACTAGGTTATCATTTGTTATCTATTTTATACATAGTATCAATAGTATATAAGTGTCAATCGCAATCTCCCAATTCACCCCCCCACTTTGTATCTATTTCTGCTTTGTAAATAAGATTGTCTATACCAATTTTTTCAGATTCCACATATATGCATTAATATATGGTATTTGTTTTCCTCTTTCTGACTTACTTCACTCTGTATGACAGTCCCTAGGTCCATCCATGTCTCTACAGATGACCTAATTTCATTCCTTTTTATGGCTGAGTAATATTCCATTGTATATATGTATACCACATCTTCTTTCTCCATTTCTCTGTTGATGGACATTTAGGTTTCTCCCATGTCCCGGTTATTGTAAATAGTGCTGCAATGAACACTGGGTGCATGTATCTTCTTGAATTATGGTTTTCTAAGGGTATATGCCCAGTAGTGGGATTGCTGGGTCACATGGTAGTTCTATTTTTAGCTTTTTAAGAAACCTCCATACTGCTTTCCATAGTAGCTGTATCAATTTACATTCCCACCAACAGTGCAAGAGGGTTCCCTTTTCTGCACACCCTCTCCAGCATTTGTTCTTTGTAGATTTTGTGTTGATGGCCATTCTGACTGGGGTGAGGTGATATCTCACTGTAGTTTTGATTTGCATTTCTCTAATAATTAGTGACGTTGAGCATTTCTTCATCTGTTCATTGGCCATCTGTATGTCTTCCATAGAGAAATGTCTATTTAGGTCTTCCACCCATTCTTGGATTGGGTTGTTTGTATTTTTGATATTGAGCTGCATGAGCTGTTTGTATATTTGAGAGATTGATCCTTTGTCAGTTGCTTCATTTGCAAATATTTTCTCCCATCCTAAGGGTTGTCATTTCGTCTTGTTTATGGTTTCCTTTGCTGTGCAAAAGCTTTAAGTTTAATTAGGTCCCATTTCTTTATTTTTGTTTTTATTCTCATTACTCTAGGATGTGGGTCAAAAAAATCTTGCTGCAATTAATATCAAAGAGTGTTCTGCCTATGTTTTCCTCTAAGAGTTTTATAGTGTCTGGCCTTACATTTATGGCTTTAATCCATTTTGAGTTTATTTTTGTGTATGGTATTAGGGAGTGTTCTAATTTCATTCTTTTACATGTAGCTGTCCAGTTTTCCCAGCACCACTTATTGAAGGGGCTGTCTTTGCTCCATTATATATTCTTGTCTCCTGTGTAATAGATTAGGTGACCATAGGTGCGTGGGTTTATCTCTGGACTTTCTATCCTCTTGCATTGATCTGTATTTCTGTTTTTGTGTCAGTACCATAGTGTTTTGATTACTATAGTTCTGTAGTATAGTCTGAAGTCAGGGAACCTGATTCCTCCAGCTCTTTTTCTTTTTATTCTCAAGATTGCTTTTGCTATACGAGATCTTTTGTGTTTCCATACAAATTGTAAAATTTTTGTTCTAGTTCTGTGAAAAATGCCATTGGTAATTTGATAGGGATTGCATTGAATCTGTAGATTGCTTTGGGTAGTGTAGTCATTTTCACAATATTGATTTTTCCAATCCAAGAACATGGTCTAACTTTCCATCTGTTTGTGTCGTCTTTGATTTCTTTCATCAGTATCTTATAGTTTTCTGCATATAGGCCTTTTGCCTCCTTAGGTAAGTTTATTCCTAGGCATTTTATTCTTTTCATTGCAATGGTAAATGGGATTGTTTCCTTAATTTATGTTTCTGATCTTTTGTTGTTAGTGTATAGGAGTGCAAGAGATTTCTGTGTATTAATTTTGTATCCTGCAACTTTACCAGATTCATTAATGAGCTTTAGTAATTTTCTGGTGTCATCTTTAGGATTTTCTATGTATAGTATCATGTCATCTCCAAACAGTGACAGTTGTACTTCTTCTTTGCCAATTTGGATTCTTTTTATTTCTTTTTCTTCTCTAATTACCATGTCTAGGACTTCCAAAACTATGTTGAATAATAGTGGAAAAGTAGGGACCCTTGTCTTGTTCCTGATTTTAGAGGAAATGCTTTCAGTTTTTCACCATTGAGAATAATGTTTGCTGTGGGTTTGTCATATATAGCCTTTATTATGTTGAGGTAGGTTCCCTGTATGCCCACTTTCTGGAGAGTTTTTATCATAAATGGGTGTTGAATTTTGTCAAAAGCTTTTTCTGAATCTATTGAGATGATCATATGGTTTTTGTTCTTCAGTTTGTTAATATGGTGTATCACACTGAATTATTTGCAAATATTAAAAATTCCTTGCATCCCTGGGATAAATGCCACTTGATCATGGTGTATGATCCTTTTAACGTGTTGTTGGATTCTCCTTGCTAGTGTTATGTTGAGGATTTTTGCATCTATGTTCATCAGTGAAATTGGCCTGTAATTTTCTTTTTTGGGGATATCTTTGTCTGGTTCTAGTAGCAGGGTGATGGTGGCCTTGTAGAATGAGTTTGGGTATGTTCCTCCCTCTGCAATTTTTTGGAAGAGCTTGAGAAGGATAGGTGTTAGCTCTTCTCTAAAC
This sequence comes from Hyperoodon ampullatus, assembly GCF_949752795.1. Taxonomy (NCBI): domain Eukaryota; kingdom Metazoa; phylum Chordata; class Mammalia; order Artiodactyla; family Ziphiidae; genus Hyperoodon; species Hyperoodon ampullatus. The sequence continues at coordinate 63,457,443 of NC_136913.1, forward strand.
GTTTGATAAAATTCGCTGGTGAAGCCATCTGGTCCTGGACTTTTGTTTGTTGGAAGGTTTCTAATCAAAGTTTCAATTTCATTACTTGTGATTGGTCTGTTCATATTTTCTATTTCTTCCTGGTTCAGTATTGGAAGTTTGTACATTTCTAAGAATTTGTCCATTTCTCCCAGGTTGTCCATTTTATTGGCATATAGTCACCCGTAAGAGTCTCTTATGATCCTTTGTATTTCTGTGGTGTCAGTTGTAACTTCTTTTTTGTTTCTAATTTCGTTTAGTTTCGTTTCTAATTTTATTGAAATTAAAATCTCCCTTTTTATCTTGATGAGTCTAGCTAAAGGTTTATCAATTTTGTGTATCTTCTCAAAGACCCAGCTTTTAGTTTTATTGATCTTTGCTTCTATTTCATTTATTTCTGCTATGATCTTTATGATTTCTTTCCTTCTAATAACTTTGGGTTTTGTTTGGTGTTCTTTCTCTAGTTGCTTTAGGTTTAAGATTAGGTTACTTATTTGAGATTTTTCTTGTTTCTTGAGGTAGGATTGTATTGGTTTAAACTTCCTTCTTAGGACTGCTTTTGCTGCATCCTATGGGTTTCGGGTTGTCGTGTTTTCATTGTCATTTGTTTCTAGGTATTTTTTGATTTCCTTTTTGATAGCTTTAGTGAGCTCTTCATTATTTAGTAATGTATTGTTTAGCCTCCATGTGTTTGTGTTTTCTATAGTTTTTTTTTTCCTGTAATTGATTTCTAGTCTCATAACATTATGGTTGGAAAAGATGCTTGATATGATTTCAATTTTCTTAAATTACTGATGCTTGCTTTGAGACCCAAGATGTGATCTACCCTGTAGAATGTTCCATGCGCACTTGAGAAGAAACTATTCTGCTGCTTTGGGATGGAATGTCCCAGAAATATCAATTAAGTCTATCTGGTCTAATGTGTCATTTAAGGCTTGTGTTTCCTTATTAATTTTCTGTCTGCATGATCTATCCATTGGTGTAATTGGAGAGTCAAAGTCCCCCACTATTATTGTGGTACTATCAATTTCCCCTTTTATGGCTATTAGCATTTGCCTTATGTATTGAGGTGTGCCTCTGTTGGGTGCATAAATATTTACAATTTTTATATCTTCTTCCTGGATTGATCCCTTGTTCATTATGTAGTGTCCTTCCTTGTCTCTTATGACAGTCTTTATTTTGAAGTCTATTTTGTCTGATATGAGTATTGTTACTCCAACTCTCTTTTGATTTCCACTTGCATGGAATATCTTTTTCCATCCCCTCACTTTCAGTGTGTATACGTTCCCAGGTCTGAAGTGGGTCTCTTATAGACAACATATATACAGGTCTTGTTTCTGTATCCACTAAGCCAGTCTGTGCCTTTTGGTTGGAGCCTTTAATCCATTTACATTTAAGGTAATTATTGATATGTTTGTTCCTAATACCATTTTCTTAATTGTTTTGGTTTTCTTTTTGTAGGTCTTTTTCTTTGCTTGTGTTTCCTTACTAGAGAAGTTCTTTTAGCATTTGTTGCAAAGCTGGTCTCGTGGTGCTGTATTCTCTTAGCTTTTGCTTGTCTGTAAAACTTTTGATTTCTCCCTTGAATATGAATGAGAGCCTTGCTGGGTAGAGTAATCTTGGTTGTAGATTCTTCCTTTTCATCACTTTAAATATATCCTGCCACTCCTCTGGCCTGTAGAGTTTCTGCTGAAATATCAGCTGATAACCTTCTGGGTGTTCCTTTGTATGTTATATGTTGGTTTCCCTTGCTTCTTTTAATATTTTTTCTTTGTATTTAATTTTTGATAGTTTGATTAATATGTGTCTCAGCATGTTTCTTCTTGGGTTTATCCTGTATGGGACTCTCTGCACTTCCTGGACTTGACTTACTATTTCCTCTCCCATGTTAGGGAAGTTTTCAAGTATAATCTCTTAAAGTATTTTCTCAGACACTTTCTATTTCTCTATTTTTTCTGGAACCCCTATAATTTGAATGTTGGTGTGTTTAGTATTCTCCCAGAGGTCTCTGGGACTGGTCTCAATTCTTTTCATTCAGTATTTTTTATTCTGGTCTGTGGCAGTGATTTCCACCATTCTATCTTCCAACTCACTTATCTGTTCTTCTGCCTCAGTTATTCTGCTATTGATTCCTTCTAGTGTAGTTTTTAAAGAAATTTATTGGAGTTTAATTGCTTTCCAATGTTGCATTAGTTTCTGCTGTATAACAAAGTGTATCACCTACATGTATACATATATCCCCATATACCCTCCCTCTTGCATTTCCCTCCCATCCTCCCTATCCCATCCCTCTAGGTTGTCATAAGGCACCGAGCTGATCTCCCTTGTGCTATGCAGCTGCTTCCCACTAGTTACCTATTTTACATTTGGTAGTGTATATATGTCAATGTTACTCTCTCACTTTGTCCCAGCTTACCCTTCCCCCTCCCTGTGTCCTCAAGTCCATGCTCTAGTAGGTCTGAGTCTTTATTCCTGTCCTGCCGCTAGGTTCTTCAGAACCATTTTTTTTTTAGATTCCAAATATATGTGTTAGCATATGATATTTGTTTTCCCCTTTCTGACTTACTTCACTCTGTATGACAGTCTCTATGTCCATCCAACTCACTACAAATATCTAAATTTCGTTTCTTTTTATGGCTGAGTAATATTCCGTTGTATATATGTTCCACATCTTCTTTATCCATTCATCTGTCAGTGGCCACTTAGGTTGCTTCCATGTCCTGAGTATTGTAAATAGAGGTGCAATGAACATTTTGGTGGTACATGACTCTTTCTGAATTATGGTTTTCTCAGGGTATTTGCCCAGGACTGGGATTGCAGGTCATATGGTGGTTCTTTTTTTATTTTTTAAATTTTTATTTATTTATTTATTTTTATTAGTTTCTGCTTTATAACAAAGTGAGTCAGTTCTACATATACATATGTTCTCATATCTCTTCCCTCTTGCATCTCCCTCCCTCCCACCCTCCCTATCCCACCCCTCTAGGTGGTCACAAAGCACCGAGCTGATCTCCCTGTGCTATGCGGCTGCTTCCCACTAGCTATCTACCTTACGTCTGGTAGTGTATATATGTCCATGCCTCTCTCTAGCTTTGTCACAGCTTACCCTTCCCCCTCCCCATATCCTCAAGTCCATTCTCAAGTAGGTCTGTGTCTTTATTCCTGTTTTACCCCTAGGTTCTTCATGACATATTTTTTTTTCTTCAATTCCATATATATGTGTTAGCATACAGTATTTGTCTTCCTCTTTCTGACTTACTTCACTCTGTATGACAGACACTAGGTCTATCCACCTCATTACAAATAGCTCAATTTCATTTCTTTTTATGGCTGAGTAATATTCCATTGTATATATGTGCCACATCTTCTTTATCCATTCATCTGACACTTAGGTTGTTTCCACCTCTGGGCTATTGTAAATAGAGTTGCAATGAACATTTTGGTACATGTCTCTTTTTGAATTATGGTTTTCTCAGGGTATATGCCCAGTAGTGGGATTGCTGGGTCATATGGTAGTTCTATTTGTAGTTTTTTAAGGAAGCTCCATACTGTTCTCCATAGTGGCTGTATCAATTTACATTCCCACCACCAGTGCAAGAGAGTTGCCAATTCTGCACACCCTCTCCAGCATTTATTGTTTGTAGATTTTTTGATGATGGCCATTCTGACCAGTGTGAGGTGATACCTCATTATAGTTTTGACTTGCATTTCTGTAATGATTAGTGATGTTGAGCATCCTTTCATGTGTTTGTTGGCAATCTGTATATCTTCTTTGGAGAAATGTCTGTTTAGGTCTTCTGCCCATTTTTGGATTGGGTTGCTTGTTTTTTTGATATTGAACTGCATGAGCTGCTTGTATATTTTGGAGATTAATCCTTTGCCAGTTGCTTCATTTGCAAATATCTTGGGTCACAAATGAAGCCATGGTTAAATTTAAGGAAATTGAAATCATATCAAGTACCTTTTCCGACCACAACACTATGAGAATAGATATCAATTGCAAGAAAAAACTAAAAAATACAAACACATGGAGGCTAAACATTATGCTACTAAATAACCAAGAGATCACTGAAGAAATCAAAACGGAAATAAAAAAATACCTAGAAACAAATGACAAGGAAAACACGACGACCCAAAACCTATGGATGCAACAAAAGCAGTCCTAAGAGGGAAGTCTATAACAATACAATCCTACCTCAAGAAACAAGAAAAATCTCAAATAAACAACCTAACCTTACACCTAAAGCAATTAGAGATAGAAAAAGAAGCAACCAAACAAAAAACCAAAGTTAGCAGAAGGAAAGAAATCATAAAGATCAGATCAGAAATAAATGAAAAACAAATGAAACAATAGCAAAGATCAATAAAATTAAAGCTGGTTCTTTGAGAGGATAAAGAAAATTGATAAACCATTATCCAGAATCATCAAGAAAAAAAGGGAGAAGACTCAGGTCAACAGAATTAGAAATGAAAAAGGAGAAGTAACAGCTGACACTGCAGAAGTACAAAGGATCGTGAGAGATTACTGCAAGCAACTATATGCCAATATAATGGACAACATGGAAGAAATAGACAAATTCTTAGAAAAGCACAACCTTCCAAGACTGAACCAGAAAGAAATAGAAAATATGAACAGACCAATCACAAGTACTGATATTGAATCTGTGATTAAAAATCTTCCAACAAACAAAAGCCCAGGACCAGATGGCTTCACAGGTAAATTCTATCAAACGTTTAGAGATGAGCTAACACCTATACTTCTCAAACTCTTCCAAAATATAGTAGAGGGAGGAACACTCCCAAACTCATTCTACGAGACCACCATCACCCTGATACCAAAACCAGACAAAGATGTCACAAAAAAGAAAACTACAGGCCAATATCACTGATGAACATAGATGCGAATAACCTCAACAAAATATTACCAAACAGAATCCAACAGCACATTAAAAGGATCATACACCGTGATCAAGTAGGGTTTATCCCAGGAATGTAAGGATTCTTCAATATATGCAAATCAATCAATGTGATACACCATATTAACAAATTGAAGGAGAAAAACCGTATGATCATCTCAATAAACGCAGAAAAAGCTTTTGACAAAATTCAACACCCATTTATGATAAAAACTCTCCAGAAAGTGGGCATAGAGGGAACCTACCTCAACATAATAAAGGCCATATATGACAGACCCACAGCCAACATCGTTCTCAATGGTGAAAAACTGAAACCATTTCCTCTAAGATCAGGAACAAGACAAGGTTGCCCACTCTCACCACTCTTACTCAGTTTTGGAAGTTTTAGCCACAGCAATCAGAGAAGAAAAGGAAATAAAAGAAATCTAAATCAGAAAAGAAGAAATAAAACTGTCACTGTTTGCAGATGACATGATTCTATACATAGAGATTCCTAAACATGCTACCAGAAAACTACTAGAGCTAATCAATGACTTTGGTAGAGTAGCTGGATACAAAATTAGTGCACAGAAATCTCTTGCAGTCCTGTACACTAAGGATGAAAAGTCTGAAAGAGAAATTAAGGAAACACTCCCATTTACCTTTGCAACAAAAAGAAGAAAATACCAAGGAATAAACCTACCTAAGGAGACAAAAGACCTGTATGCAGAAAACTGTAAGAAACTGATGAAAGAGATTAAAGATGATACAAACAGATGGAGATTAAAGATGATACAAACAGATGGAGAGACATACCATGTTCTTGGATTGGAAGAATCAACATTGTGGAAATGACTATACTACTCAAAGAAATCTACAGACTCAGTGCAATCACAATCAAACTACCAATGTCATTTTTCACAGAACTAGAACAAAAAATTTCACAATTTGTATGGAAACACAAAAGACCCCAAATAGCCGAAGGAATCTTGAGAAAGAAAAACGGAGCTGGAGCAATCAGGCTCCCTGAGTTCAGAGTATACTACAAAGCTACAGTAATCAAGACAGTATGGTACTGGCACAAGAAAGAAATATAGATCAGTGGAATAGGATAGAAACCCAGAGATAAATCCATGCACATATGGTCACCTTCTCTTTTATAAAGGAGGCAACAATATACAATGGAGAAAAGATAGTTTGTTCAACAAGTGGTTCTGGGAAAACTGGACAGCTACATGTAAAAGAATGAAATTAGAGCACTCCCTAACACCATACACAAAAATAAACTCAAAATGGATTAAAGACCTAAATGTAACGCCAGAGACTATAAAACTCTTAGAGTAAAACATAGGTAGAAAACTCTATGACATAAATCACAGCAAGATCCTTTTTGACCCACCTCCTAGAGAAATGGAAATAAAAACAAAAGTAAACAAATGGGACCTAATGAAACTTAAAAGGTTTTGCACAGCAAAGGAAACCTTAAACAAGACCAAAAGACAGCCCTTTAGGTGTTTTTTTTTTAAATTTTATTTATTTATTTATTTATTTATTTATTTTTGGCTGTGTTGGGTCTTCGTTGCTGCACGTGTGCTTTCTCTAGTTGCGGCGAGTGGGGGCTACTCTTCATTGCGGTGCGTGGGCTTCTCATTGCAGTGGCTTCCCTCATTGTGGAGAACGGGCTCTAGGTGCGTGGGCTTCAGTAGTTGTGACACACGGGCTCAGTAGTTGTGGCTCACGGGCTGTAGAGCACAGGCTCAGTACTTGTGGCACACGAGCTTAGTTGCTCCACGGCATGTGGGATCTTCCCGGCCCAGGGATCGAACCCGTGTTCCCTGCATTGGCAGGTGGATTCTCAAACACTGCGCCACTGGGGAAGCCCTTTGTTGTATTTTTAATTTCATTTATTGTGTTGTTCATCACAGTTTGTTCTATAGTTCTTCTAGGTCCTTATTAAATGTTTCTTCTGTTTTCTCCATTCTATTTCCAAGATTTTGGATCATCTGTTCTGTCATTACTCTGAATTCTTTTTTAGGTAGACTGCATATTTCCTCTTTATTTATTTCTTCTTATGGATTTTTACCTTGCTCCTTCGTTTGCAACATATTTCTCTGTCTTCTCATTTTGTTTAACTTTCTGTGTTTGAGGTCTCCTCTCTGCAGGCTGTAGGGTCATAATTCCTCTTGCTTCTGGTGTCTTTCCCCATTGGATGAGGTTGTTCCAGTGGCTTGTGTAGGCTTTCTGGTGGGAGGGACTGGTGCCTGCAGTTTGGTGTGTGGCGCTTGACCTTTGGCCTCTTATGGGCAGAGCTGCATCAGGTTTTGTGTCTTAGGGTGTCTGTGGGCTTAATATGACTTTAGGCAGCCTGTCTGCTGATTGTTGGGTTTGTGTTCTTGTCTTGCTTGTTATTTGGCGTGTGTCATTCAGCACTGAAGCCTGCAGGCAGTTGAGTGGAACTGGTTCTTGGAGTTGAGATGGAGACCTCTGGGAGAGTTCTCACTGACTAACATTCCCTGGGGTCAGGAATTCTCTGGTGTTCCAGCATCCTGGACTTGGCACTCCTACCCCAGAGGCTCAAGCCCAACCCTGGCCTGGGAACCAAAACCCTACAAGCCACACAGCTTGGCAGAAACGGCAAAAAATGAAAAGGAAAAAAAGGGCACGATGTAAAACAGACATACAAAACCCAAGACAATAACAAAGACAAAATCTAGCAAACAATGACAACAACAATTAAAAATAGACAATCAAATGAACAGACAAACAGAACCCCAGACAAAGGTAAAAGCAAAACCGAACAAACAGAAACAGACAAACAAAAAAACAAACACACACAAGATAAGAAACAAAAACATAGAAAACAATAAACAAGAGAATAACCAGACAAACAAAAGAATCCCAAAATGAAATCAAATTATTAAAAACAAAACTAACAAAAACAAAAATATAAAACAAAACAAAAGCACAATGGCAACTGAAGGAAACAGCAAAGAAAACAGTACAAACACACAAAAAAATATTTTAAAAAAGATTAAAAAAAGGTAAGAACAAATAGAACAAAGGGAAAAAAGGTAAAAACAAAATAGAACAAAGGAAATTAAAAAAGCAAGGAAAAAACACAGAACAACAAAAGAAGCAACATAGACATAGAAATATAAAAAAATTAAAAGTATATAAAAAATTTAAAAAACTAAATGAAACTTAAAAAAGTAATAAAAAACAACAACAGAACAAGACAAAACATAAAAAGAAATAGTAATAATTATATTTTCCTGGGGTTTCAGCTGTCAGTGTCCTTGCCCCCACCGTGAGTCACAGTCAACCTCCACCTCCCCAGGAAGCCCTCCAAAACCTCTAGGTAGGTCTCTGGTCCCTTTGTGGGCACTGTGGGGGCAGCTCAGACTCTGACCTGGCATAACTCCTGCATGTACTAGTCCCCAAAGTCCATAGCTGCTAGAGCTAGAGTGGTTTCAGTTTTGCGACCACCTGTTGTCCATTCAGATATTCCATAGATGCAAGATATTACCAAGCCGATTGTGGGGATTTAATCTGCAGCTTGTGCTACTGCATGGAAAAATTTTTGTTCCTCTTCCTAGTCGCCCTGCCCTGGGGCTCAGCTATGACCCCACCTCTGCGTGTGGGCCACCCACAGGACTCTGCTCCTGAGGCTGTCCTGGAGCACTCGGATCTGCCCTGGTGAGGACAGGGCACGGAGGTGGCATGAAATGCCTGGGTCCGGGGGCCCTGGCAGCAACAGGTGTGTGGGGAAGCCGGTGACCATGGGCATGAGAGATCTGGCCTTAGTGGGAGCCTTTCCTAGTGCCTGACATCAGGTGTGAGAAGGTCAGCCCTGGTGGGGGCTTTTCCTAGGGCCTGGCAGGGCTGGGGGCTGGCGTGTGGGGAGCGAGAGGTTGCAATGGCAGCTCCACCCCCTGCGCATCACTCAACAGTGGCGCCTTGCTTCTGTGGCAGTCTGGGTTTCCTACACAAGCATTCCTAGTTATGGATTTCCTCCCTCTGGTCCCCTCAGGCAGTCTCCTCACAGCCAACTGCAGTCCTCCCCATGGGTTTGCTCTCCAATTCCCATGTTCAAGCTCTCAGCCCCTGTGTGCACTGGTGGACACACGTTCCGGTCTGGGGTGCACAGGGCTGTGGCACAGACTGTCTGTGTAGGTCTCACTCTGTCCTTTCTGCCACAGACTGGCCATTTCATCCTCCTCTTACAGCCTCAGATGCTCTCCTTCTGTCCCGACTGATTTCCCCATTGGTGAGGGGGCTTCCCCAGATGTGGGACCCTCTCCTCTGTTTCAGCTGCCCCCCAGGGGTGCAGATCCCTTACTGCTTCCTCTCTTCTTCTTTCTTCCTTCTTTCTTTTGTCCTACCTGGTTATGCGAGGATCTTTATTGTCCTTTTCATTGTCCAAGGTCTTCTGCTAATGTTCAGCCGGTGTTCTGTGAGAATTGTTCCATCTGTAGATGTATTCTTGATGCATTTGTGTTAAGATGACCTCCATGTCCTCCTCCTCCATCTCCATCTTGGTTTCTCTGCAATAGCAGTTTTGAGCAGCATTTCAGTGAACACTTATGGAGCCTCCATTAATACCATTTAGTAGACAAATGTTTATACCATTTCACAATGAAAATGTTTTTCTTTCTTGTTGTAAACAACAAAACAAAATCCCCAAGTCCTTTTTTGAGACTAATATTTCAAATATACTAGGACATACCATCTTGACTTTCAGTTATTTAAATGTGTGAACTGGAAAGCATTTTAGACTACTTATTCCTAACCATTTGGTTCCCATTTTACAGGGAGAGAACTGAGATCTGGAAAGATGTAACCTCAATCAGTATTATAGGTAGATGATTGTAGTGAAGGTTGGTTTATAAGAGGAGTTGGGGAATGGGTGTAAGGGGTGGGCTGTCTGCCACCTTGGGGGTTCCCCAGCTCAATAACTGGCATCCTGCCCCCTTCATCTTTCCCTGAACTTTTCTAAAGTTAATCCCCAGGCACTACTTTGTGGAAAGAGATTGTATTGTGTTGTAATAAATGTAATTTTATTTATTTAATCTGAGACAGAATTCAAGGGGTATGATGCTAAAAAGTGTCTCTCCTACACTGTCTTGTGCCTACCTTCTTCCCCTCCCTAGAGGCCACCAGTGTTATCTGGGGTGTCCTTCCAGAGATATTCTGTATATTTACAAGCAGTTGTGTATGTGTGTATACATCCTATTTTAAAAACACAATGGTAGCCTTTAATTCACATATCCTCCACCTTGACTTTTATACTTCAAAATATATCTTGGGGCTTTCCTGGTGGCGCAGTGGTTGAGAGTCCGCCTGCCGATGCAGGGGACACGGGTTCGTGCCCCGGTCCAGGAAGATCCCGCATCCTGCGGGGCGGCTGGGCTCGTGAGCCATGGCTGCTGAGCCTGCGCATCCGGAGCCTGTGCTCCGCAGTGGGAGAGCCCACAGCAGTGAGAGGCCCATGTACCACACGCACACACACACACACTATATATATATATATATATATATATATATATATATATATATATAGGATATTATTACACATTAAGTGCATAAAATCCTCACTTTTTTAAATAACTGCACAGTATTCCATTATATGGGTATGTCATAATTTATTTATTCAGCACTTTGCTAATAAGCATTCAAGCTGTAACCAGTCTTTGAATATAGGCTTTGGAATCAAACAGCACTAGATTCAAATACTCACCATATGGCTGGCCTTGACAAAGGTTTTAACTTCTTGAAGTCTGAGTTTTCTCATTTGTAAAATAGGGATAATAATAACATCTGTCATTATTGGTGTGGAGAGTAAATGAGAGGAGGCATATAAAGCATCTAGCATACAGCCTAACACATACTAAGTGTTCAGTAAATAGTTCACTCCTTGCTCACAAGCCTTCCCCATACTCTCCATCTTCAATTCAATTGATGTTGGTTCAACTCAAGTCAATAGGTGTTTATTATGTGTTAGGAGGCTGGACCTTGGAGGAACAAGAGAAGGACAGGTGTTCCTCAAGAAGTTTATAATTTCTTTGAGAAGACATAACATACCAAACAACCACAGATCACTGCTAGGTAGCAAAAATATGTATATATAAAATTGAATGCAATTTTGCTGTGGTGATGTGGAAAAGGAGAGACGAATGTGAGGGCCAGAAGAATCAGTGAAGTTTTGCTGGTAGAGTTGTAACTTGAAAAGGGACTTAGCTAAGTGGAGAGGAGCCTATGAATTGGGTAGTGGTCGGCTGAAGGTTGTGAATTGGACAGTTTGGTTGTTACTCAATGTCTGGGTCTTTGCCCTCTGGAAGTCCCTGACCCGGCAGGTGGAGTGGAGTGGAAGGGAAGGAGGAGAGGAAAATACTGAAGACATTTAGAGAAAAGGGTATGGGACAGGGGGATGTCTGGACATTGGGCCACAGAATGAGGTGCCTACAAGTGGCTTGTGGCATAGCCCACCCAGCCTACACCACCTGCTCTTCCATGTCAGCAGCCAGGTACTTTTCCTAAGAGGTCCAAGAAGAGGGATAAAGGGCCTGAGAGCAGAAGTGGCAGCAGCTCTCAGCCTCTCACCCTGAGTCCCAAACAGGTCTGATGCTATGAGCCCCAGAAGAGGGAGAGACAACTGAGTGATAATAATCCCTTCTGTGTGTGGTACATTTGTAGTTTACATCTTAATTGATGTTTATCCTTGCAACAGAGACAGTTATGAAATAAAATACTCAGTTGAATCTCATTATGTGCCAACTTCTTTGATCACAAGTGGTGTGTTGAGGGGTTCTGGAAAATGAAAATTCAATGTGGTTTGTGTTAGTTAAGGAAAAGTTCATGGCAGGGAAGGGCTGTGTAGAGAACCATAGTCCCATTTTACAGTTGCAGAAAATGGAGAGCAGATTGAGGGCAAGTGAGTGGCCCAACGTCTCATATACTTAATATTTAGCAGAGCTGAGACTAGAAACCAGGTCTCTCAATTCCATGTTCCATGGGGGCAGAGATGTAGGAGCTCCCTGAAACTTGGAACAGTTTTTCCTAAACTTGATAGCAGCCTGAAACAAATTGGGAGTCAAAAAGCTAAGGGGGACAGAAATAAGTGTCATTGAAGGAAGGATCTGGGCATAGCTAAGGCCTGCTGGCTGGGATCAAGAAAGAGCACTGGACTGGGAGTCAGGAGAGCCAATTTCTGCTTCTGGCTCTGCTACTGTCTTTGTGACCTTGACAAGTCCCTTTCCCTTTCTGGGCCTTGATTTCTCCACTTAAGCAATGAAAAAGCTGGACGTCCTAGAAACGTAGTGGTGCTTAGAACCAACGGTTTCTATAAACCAAAGAGGTCTTGGGTGCTTCCTGGCAAGGGGTCAGAGGTTATAAGGAATGGTGAGACAGTGAGTGTAAGAGAACAACTTCTCTGATGAAAATTGAAAACTGATCCTCCCTGATTTGAGAAAAGATGAGTTTTGGAAATGATAGCTATCCCATGGTCTCTATCTTATCTCCTTGAAGAATTCCACCCAAGAGAGGCAAAGAGAGAGCATGTGTGCACAAGTGAGCAAGTACCTCAATGTGAAACTGAGATTTGGTGGGACAGATTATGATATGCTGAGTCAACATGCCTGGACATCTTTCCTGAATATTCTCTACTTTAATATCACTTTTATACGATCTTAGCTTTATTTTTTTTTAAAGGGAGTTCGTGTCTTATGGGAAAAGTACCACTGAGAGTCCTCCTTTCTTGGAGCCCTCTTGAGTGAGCACTGACTGACCCTGGAGCCAAACTGCCTGGGTAAGTCCTGGCTCCACCATTTACCAGCTGTGTGTCCTTAGGCAAGGCACTTAACCTCTCTGTGCCACTAGTTCGTCATGCGTAAGGGAGGATAACAAGAGTACTTACCAGTAGGGTTGTTAAGTGAGTTATATATACCTCAGAACAGTGTTTGGCACATAGTAAGTGCTTTTACTGGCACATATAAGCATTTGCTGTTCTTGTTATCTGTCTAGTAAGCTAATGTAACCCCAAGTGAGCCCAAGGGAGTTTAGCATTACTCATTCAGGAATTTTGGAGGTAAAGGTGCCTTGATACCAGGCTTCTCTGATGTTGGTCATTCCCAGGACCAGATTAATACCTTTAGAGGCTTGCAGCACTGTTTTTCCAACTGCTGAATTCTGAAACAATTCATTAAATTTATAACTTTTTCATTTTGGGGTGCTCTTGCTTCATTGATGCCCTAAACTCATACTTAGTCCACCTGTTGGGTAATCCTGCACTGGCCACATCAGCCTATAAGCTCCTCCTTAAATTCTGGAGGGAACCAATGACTGTGAGTGGTCTACACATACACATACAACAATTTTGAATCCAAACAGCTCTATCTACAACATGGTGCTCTGTGTCCTGCCTCCTAAGAGCTTATCCTGCCAAGCCCCTTGACCTCCTTGCCCATTGGGACCTCCCATCCTGTTACTTGGAAGAAGGGTTCATCTTTTGGGGTGGGGGAGGGGAGGACAAATACCAGCAAGTCCCAGTAAGGGCCCCCTATGGGAGGCTCTAAATATTAGCAAGTTAAAATTCTGGTGACCAGTTGGGATGACTGAGTACAGTCATAGTAGAGAGGATCTCCTGCCTGCAGATGACTAGGAGACCATCCCCCCTTCCCTGAGCTCTGACTTCTCCAGGGATTTCAGATTAGTGATCCTGAAGATTTGGAATTACTATCATTATCTCTATTACTCTTGACCAGGTTCTAATCATCCAAATGGTGAACGACAGGAAAGTTGTGTGTGTTCCAAGAGCCACAGTGGTTTTTTGCTTTGACCTAGATTTTGCCTATGGAAAGACTAGCCAAAAGCAAGTTTTCCTTAAATCTTTGGGTCAACCAGCTGGAGGGACCTGGTGGCCAGGGTAAAGGAAGTTAGCAGGACCCCAAACAGGTTCATTTGCTGCTTTGCCCTGGGATGGCACCACTCACATTCAGGCTTAGCCAAGCCTGTGCACCCTGCCCTCCTCACAGTATATCTCAAACATGGAAGGCTCAGTGGAACCGGTCAAACCAGATGTTGAGAGCCTGCGGCTCTTAGGAAGAGAAAGACAGACAGCCAGAGGAGAGAATAGGGAAGGAACAAACCTATTGTCCTGACTCCTAACCCCTGGAAGCCTCCTCTTGGGCTCCAGGGTGTCACCAGTGAATACCTGCTCAAGGGGACCATGGCTTATCTGTGTCCCATGAATGGATTTGGCCACATCTCCAGGCAGGACCAGCAACCTGCAGGCCAATCTCCAGACCATGGCTCAACAGAGAATAGCACAGGTCCTGGAACCCTCTTCCTTTTCATGGAATTTGTCTCAGCACTAAGAGAAAAGATTTCTTTGGAATGGGAGGTCATAAAGAAGACCCTGAAGTTCAAGTCCCTTTTGCGTCATTTCTCCTTGTGCTGTGTGCTATAGGGTAAGGAACAGGATCTGACATCAGATAGACCAACATTAGAGTCCTGACTTTGCCATTTACCTAATCTGTAACCCATGGCCAAGTCATTTGGCCTCTCTGAGCCTCACTTTACCTATCTGTAAAATGGCGGGTGGGGGAGAGAGTAATAATCTCTCAGTCTTGCGATGAGGTTCAAATGAGAGGATGGATGTGACAGTCCTCTGAATACTGATTTGAGCCTTACATATGAATTATCATCATGGCTGCCAGGTACATAGGTTTATCTGTAGATTTGCACATGTACTCATGAATGTAGAGCTGGATTGAGGCATCACCAAGGATGCACATATGTATAAGCAACCACTTGTGTGTACAAAACTATACACATAATCATGACATAGGCAACTAAAAGCACATACCCATAGGCACACAGATACACATTTATCTATATTCATAGCCTCTTTCTCTTCCTGTCACATATATATACACACACAGGCAGATGTATATGTATCTATGTATGTTTTTACATGCATATGTACATATATGTACAGCCCCGTAGCTGTACAGGTGAGCATACCATACCCTTCAGCTTCCCCCCAGACCATTCAGTTTTCTAAGGGTCTGAGAAAGGTCCTGTTTGTTAATCCCCCCTTTCATACTGATAATGTCCCTTTTGCCCTTGCTGGGGCCTCTTCCTTGCTTCCATTTTGTTTGCAGATTAGCACAGCTACTGCCACAATTCAAGCTGTAGTATGTGGTATCCAGAGTATGCTCTGTGAATAGCACTCTATTCTGCGCAATATATTGATATCCATGTTTGACAGTTTTTTCATATTTATTTCAAAACACAGCTAATCTAGCCATGAAAATAGTCACTGGCTCATATGTCCTGAAGCTAAAAGAAATTAGCAACAAGCCTAATGAAACTCAGTCACAGAGCCTAAATGAGGTTGAATCAATCAGTCTCCCCTCTCCTGTCCTCTCCTTTCCCCTCCTCCTCCTCTTCTTCCCCTTCCCCCGGTCCTTCTCTCTCTCTCTCTCTCTCTCTCTCTGTCTCGGTAGTGGGGTAGAGGATGGTGTTTGCATGGAGTGTATTGGATTCAGAGAGATCCTGGGTTCATCAGGCTCTCCTCTTTGGGAGGAAGGAAGAGAAAGGAAAGGAGAAAAAAAGTTAGGGTTTCGGGGATTATAAGCAGGAAGAACATAGCTGCAGAATTAAATGGGGTGACACCAAAAGGAGATGGATTCATGCCCACTTTGAGGCCAACTAGAAAGGCAAAGCACCTCAGCCTCCCCTTAATCACCTAGATGTGATCTAGTAAACTGTTTTGTTTGTGTGCAGGGTGGGAACACCAAGAAGTATCCCTAGTGAGAGAATTGAAAACTTAAGCTTGGTTAAAGAGCAAGATGGGTTCCCGGGAAGAGAGCAGGCCCAGGCCAGATGTGATGGGCCTCATTCCAGGTGGCCTAGCCATGGCCCAGGGTGAGGAGAGCTTTACTCAGGGCTATCAGATCATTTATTTTCCAAACTGGGATACTTTTAAGAATGAAAGCGGACACCATTAATAATATTAATTATTATGAATAATAATAGTTCCCATTTCAATAGCCTGGTGGGACAACAGGCATAAACTAGGATTGTCCCAGGCAGACCAAAATGTATTTTCATTCTAAGTTTAGGCCATATTGCTCTAGTTTTCCAGGAAAGGGCAAACTGTAAGGGCTCCTCACAAGTATGACTTGAATAATGTGTGTGAGGGGGGCGGTTGGGTAGTGGGGAGCAAGGCAGGGAGATTCATCCTTGAGACTAAGGATTGTTTATTCTGAACATGAATTCCTTTTCTTGCTGTCGTCCATAAATATATAATGGAACTCTTTCCCAAGTATGTTATTTCCTGGTCAGCTTCAGAAGAGGAGAAATTGTATGTTTGTGTGTGTGTGTGCAATTTTGTGTACTGTGTGTATGTATTTGTATCAAAGTTTTTAAAGTATGTACGAGTGGGAGTGGGAATATGAGTATATGTAATTGTGTGTAACTATGGGCACGTACATGTGTATGGACGTGTGAGTGTATGAACATGGATGTGGTGAGGATAAATGAGGGTGTGTGTGCATGTGTGTGTGTGTGTGCGTGCACATGAGCCCCAGACCTGACCCCCTGATTCATTAAGTTGTGAACTTTTTAACTTCCAGAGAGCAATCACATAGACCACCACCTCATTTTACACGTGAGGAAACTGAGGCATGTGTAATGAGACTTACTATTTTCTTGTCAGTGATTGGGGGTAGATTAGCGACAGTCACAAAATCCTGATTGGGAGCCAACTGCCAATCCATGCATTGGAGTAAAAGCCTGGCTATTTCTTTAAGGTTTCTGAAAACAACAGGCGTTTGGCAAGTGTGGGAAGAAGCGGCTTGAGAGTAAGCGTGAGATGCCTGTAAGGCTAGATTTGAATGCAAGGGGAAGATTTGACAGATGGCCAGTTCTCTAAGCCTGCCTCCCTAAAGGAACTTTTCAAGTAATAGAAACTTTCCAGTGTTTTGAACATCACACAAAGCCTCCCAGTTCCAAACATACAACCTACAGATGAGGTTTGCCTTGGAGACAAACCTGGATAGTAAAGACCCACTAGAGGCCTTCACAGGATGTGGGCCAGACATAGGCTGAAAGTATCCCCAGACCGAGCAATAAGACAGGAAAGCCTCTCCCCTTCTAATCTCTGACCTTTCAGCTCCTGCCCTCATCACTTTGGGCTCTGGGCAAAGGAAATGGCTGGAGAGGCCCCAGGAGTGTTAGGGTTGGCTGTTGAAATGGGGATTTGTGCCCCCAGGAGAAGGATGGGTGACTCTCTCATGAGCTCTAGCCTGTTCTATCTGTGGCTGAGGAGTTACCTGTGCAAGTTAGCAAGTGCAAGCTCTGCATTAGCCCAGTGCTGATGAAGCCAAACCCCAAACCGTGATTCAGTCCTCACCTGGACAAAGCCAGCTTTCTTGAACCTCTGTTCAGGCTGCATACATTTGCCTGACCAGTCAAACAAAGGATGAAGCAAAAGAGTATGGGGCGCTGCAGCACAACTGAGAAAACAACCCAGGTCTCATGTTGTGATATGCCAGTTCAGACTCAGTCAATATTTATTGAGCATTTACTATACGCCTAGTACGATGCTGAACTTTTACATGTATTAATTATATCCTTGAACCTTCACAAGAGCCCTGTGAAGTAGGATTCATCTCAGTAAGAAACTCCAAGAGGTAAAGTAGCTTGCTTAAAGTAAAACAGCTAGTAATAGGGGAATCAGAATTCAAACACAACTCTTCTTGACTAATGGTATGAAATCCATTTACATTTAAAATAAATTATTGAGAACCCACTGCACACCAGGCACTATGCTAATATTTTTTCCATTCGTTATCTCACTTAATTCTCAAAATAGCCCTATGGGGAGGATACTCCTCCCTTTTTTTACAGATAAGGGTATTGAGGAATAGAAATGCTAGGTCATCCAAGGTCTAGTGCTAGTATAGCACTAGTATAGCCTCTTGACTCCCAAGCCTAGGGTGTTTTCCCTGATCCACTGTGGATATCAGATTCCCCATCTACACGATTCCTAAAGCTCCTTCCAACTTTGACATTCTAGTGGTCAGCAACTCTATGGTAACCCTTCCCCACAAACTCAAGCAGCCTTGAGTCACTTTGCTGTGTTCCCCTGTCATGATCCCCTTCCCTCTAGGGAAGAGTGAGCAAGTGGCCCCCAATCAGCTTAGTCTGTTGGCCTGGAGTTCTGACTTAGCTACTGCACTGCTGACCCCAAGTACCAAGTGAGGTGCTTTCTGTATCAACCTCTAGAAGCTGCTCTGGGCTCTAAGCCTGGGCCCTGTAATTCTTTCCCTCCGTGAGAAACAGGAAATATCTTCTTAAATTGGCAAATGAGAAAATCCTGCAAAATGGGCCCAGAGAAGCTCCCTCCATGCCTTATGTGACTATGTCCGTGTCTGTGTGCCCATTTCTCTGGGTTTATGGTACAGTTAAGAGTTGCAGACAGAGGTCAACCTTTTAAAAAAACTTTTTTTAGTGACACATAGTTGATGTATAATATTATATAAGTTTCAGGTGTACAACATAGTGACTCAATTTTTAAAGGCTATACTACGTTTACAGTTATTATAAAATGTTGGCTATATTCCCTGTGTTGTACAATACATCCCTGTAGCTTATTTTTACTTATTTATTTACTTATTTTTATACATAGTCGTTTTTACCTCTTAATTCCTTACCCCTCTCTTGCCCCTCCCCCTTCCTTCCATCCACTGGTAACCACTAGTTCGTTCTCTACATCTGTGAGTTTCTTTTTTGTTATATTCACTAGTTCGTTGTATGTTTTAGATTCCACATATAAGTGATATCATACAGTACTTGTCTTTCTCTATCTGACTTAATTTCACTAAACATAATACCCTCTAAGTCCATCCACGTTGTTGCAAATGGCAAAATTTCATTCTTTTTTATGGCTGAGTAGTATTCCATTGTGTGTGCACGCGTGTGTGTGTGTGTATGTATACCACATCATTTTCCATTCATTTGTTGATGGACACTTAGCTTGCTTCTATATCTTGGCTATTGTAAATAATGCTGCAGTGAACATTGAGGTGCATGTATCTTTTCAATTTAGTGTTTTCATTTTCTTCAGATATATATCCAGGAGTGGAATGCTGGGTCACATAGTAGTTCTATTTTAGTTTTTTGAGAAACCTCCATACTGTTTTCCACAGTGGCTGTACCAATTTACATTCCCACCAACAGTGTACAAGGGTTCCTTTTTCTCCACTTCCTCACCAACATTTGTTATTTGGGTTCTTTTTGATGATAGCCATTCTGACAGGTGTGAGGTTATGTCTCATTGTGGTGTTTTTGTTTGTTTGTTTGTTTGTTTGTGGTATGCAGGCCTCTCACTGCTGTGGCCTCTCCCATTGCGGAGCACAGGCTCCGGACGCGCAGGCTCAGTGGCCATGGCTCACGGGCCCAGCCGCTCCGCGGCATGTGGGATCTTCCCAGACTGGGGCACAAACCCGTGTCCCCTGCATCGGCAGGCAGACTTTCAACCACTGTGCCACCAGGGAAGCCCTCATTGTGGTTTTAATTTGAATTTCTCTCATGATTAATGATGTTGAGCATCTTTTCGTGTGCCTGTTGGCCATCTGTATATCTTCTTGGAAAAATGTCCATTCAGGTCTTCTGCCCATCTTTTAATCAGATTGTTTGTTTTTTTGGTGTTTAGTTATATGAACTGTTTTTATATTTTGGATATTAACCCACACAGATCAACCTTGATTCTGCATTGTCCACAGCCCTTGGTAGGCTGAGATGAATATTTCCTTCCCCACTACTCCATCAGACCTTTTCCTCTTGGAAGCTGATGATGAATTTTCCATCCTTTTCTCAACCCTTGAGCAGAAGAAGGCAGTTTGGCTCACAGAGTGATATTAGTCAAGGTCTGGTGGAGGTGGTACTGATCTACACAATCAGAGACTACCTGGATGTGCCTGGTGGCCAGGGTCTGGCATGAGCCAAGTTGACTGTGGAGGCAACATCTGGGGAGGGGAGTTTCCCTAGGAGGGCCCTGAGCAGCACTTGGGAAATTACTATGGGTGGAGGGGCTGTGGTTCAGATACCTTCCCATTCCCCTTCTTTCATCTTGATGCTCTCTCTCTTCCTTCTCTATACTACCTCCTTCTTGAAACCTTGCTTTCCTGACACCATATCCTGCCCCTCACTCCTTCACCCTTGTTATTTGTTACAGGGAAAGGAGCACTCTGAAAGGAATCAGAAAACATGGGTTCTACTACTATCTGCAAATTTCACTACTATCTCCCTGTTGACTTTGAACAATGTACTTTATTGCCCTGAACCTCAGTTCTGTCATTTGTAGAACAGGAAAAAAACAAACTGTTTTTCAAGGTTTGACTCAGGATTTAAATGAAAAATATGTATGCAAAAAACATCTAGGACATTTCTGTTGCTTATTTTGAGGATAGAATGAGAGAATAAACTGGAAATATTTGGAGAGCTCTAAAGTGCTATTTGCACAGGAGGAGTTGTTATTGTTAATACCCTCTATTCCCTGACTGCCTTGCCATACACATACATTCAAAGTTACCCAGCTTGGCTAATGTCCTGGCCCCCTCCGATGTTTGCTCTGAAGACTAGGTAGTCATCTGTTCCTGGAATCTCTATGTCTTTGGCAGAGAATCACAATGTTCGCACAGGGTCCTCTTTCTTCTCCCAGGGACAAACTTAGCTGGGCTTTTCTGCACCGAAATGCTTTCTCATCTCACCCATAAGAGTAGTGGCAATCTCAAGTCAATGCAAACCAGTAGGAGAAATCTACCTGGGAAGATGCAGCCTGTCTCAGGATGTTATTGTTAGCCAGTTATTGCAGATGAGGAAACTGAAGCTCAGAGGAGTGAAGTAAAGGGCACGTAGATGATAATTGTCAAGTTTTAAGTTGTGTGTGTGTGTGTGTGTGTGTGTGTGTGTGTGTTGAGGTGGGTAGGAAGTTCATCTGGAAGCATATGAGAGGTGAGAAGTCTGGATTAGCTATTAAGATAACCATCAGTCTCCAGGAATCAAATAAAACCAGGCAGCAATCCTAAAAAAGGTTAAGCAGTGCACCAAAAAGATACTGACTGTGCACTACCTTTTCATCTCTTTCTCTATTTGGCTTGGGTTCTTACAACAAGACTTATTTTATTTCACTATATATATCACATTTGCTAGGTGCTATGATCAGAGGGTCAAGGGGAGCTAGAGAACGAAGTCTCATGTTTCATGTCTGTATGAACAGACATACAGTTGAGTACAGTGATTTATAAAGAATGATGTAGTGATCCCGGCACCTAACACAATGCACTATATATAGTAAGTGTGTGATAAATGTGTATTGAAAGAAATGAGGGCCAAAGGTAGGAGACCATGGGCATGTTTGGGGGAAAGGTTAATGCATTGTGGGCATGTTTCATGCCTGTCACTTCAGTATCCACCGCTGACGTCTCAGACCTTATTTGCAAGGCTACTTTAAAGGTGTGATGTATTTGGATTTGTTTTCCAAATCATTGTTCTTAACAGCCACGGTCGTTGGAGTTTTCGGCTTTTCCTTTGACTGCTGACCATGCCCCCCTGCCTAAGAAATCCCACAGGAAACCCCTGAGCTTCACTTTGCTCTTGGACAGCTGGCAAATGTCTCTCCCATTTCCTTGCCCTATCTATGGCCTCTGATTTTAGTTGTGGAGGCCAAGATTCTACACACACCCTGCCTTCTTCCCCTGGGACCAATCAGGTTTCTCAATTCCAGAGTAGAGGTACACTCTCACCCATCCTCTGGCCGTCCTAGTCTGGAATTCCCAAAGATGGTTTGCCTTGTCTGCACTCCAGGGCAGCTGGACAGGGTAAATTTCCTAGGCATCTTCCCTGTCCTTCCTTGGGCAGCCTGGCCTCCCCACCCCCAGTTTCCAGACTCAACCTAAGTCAGTTCTCTGCTTTCTTTCCCCTTTGTGAGAAAAGTTGACAGGGGGGACAGGATTCTCTCTTGTCAGCTCAGTGACACCTTTGGATGGAGCAAGCAGATTGCATCCCAGGTTCAAGTGGATTCTGACATATAATTATCTAGGGGTTGGTATTTTAAGCTTGCCTACCTCTCATACAAAGACCAGATTACTGGTGAGGTAAACCTGCAGCAGAAAAAATTAATCTAGAAGAAAGAACCTCTCAACTTTGAGAATTCTAAGACATTGTTACAGGTACAGTTCTCCCTAATGCCTTGGATTCAGCCTCCTGCCTCCAGTCATGACAGAGAAATGAAGGTCTGTCTATTTTCTTAGTGTCTGAAGTTCAGATTTTGGCCTGGGGCCCGGATGAAGATGAGGATGACAGAATGACAGAGTTACCTAACTGCAATAGAGAATGCATTCCTCCCCACCCGGTCGTGCCCCAACATGTAATTGAATACCTCTCCCTTTGCCACCCCTCAATAAGCTTTTGCCCTTCTCATCCTAAATAAGGTTATTAAGTTATTGACTTAGTTATTCAAATAAAAATTTCAATGTTCAAGAGACCATAGGTATGTCCTTTAGGTCTGAACACGTGGTCAATTTCAATCTTTGTGAGTTTTCAGAGAGGCCCACAAACTCCCCATGTGAAATGCCCAGACCTGAGTCATGTGAAGGTAGTTGCATGATAAAGGCTTTTTGGATGGTGACACTGATAATCATGATAAAGTACTTGGTCCAAACTTGACTTATATTCATAGAAGGTCGGGGCTAGAAGATCCACAGCAGTCATCTAGTCCAGTGGTTCCTAACTCCGGCTGACCATCAAAATTATCTAGGGAATGTGTTAAAAATACAGCTTCTCTGGGGCCCATGATAAATCTACTGAATCAGAGTTTCTGAGGTGGGGCCCCAAAGCCTGTATTGTATTTTAAATAATCTCATCAGGTGATTCTGATAATAGGCCAGGTTTGGGAATTGCTTGGTTGAATCCTTTGATTTTTGTTTTTAGATGCTGAAATTGAGGCTCAGAGGGTCAGTGGCTTACAGCAAAGTGGCCAGACAGGAAAATAAGGGCAGAGCCCTTCTGCCTTGGTTCTTACCATCCCCTCTTTGCATAGAACACACATATTACTCTTCTACATCCTGCCATTACTTATCTTTCTGTGTCTCTGGAATTATGCATACTTTGACTCTGGGGCCAAGTCAGATCCATCTCTGAAGCTCCAAGTCCTTGAGTTTTATGCTTGAAGCCAGACTCTCAAATTGCTGCACATTCTTAGTCTCTGCACCTTCATTTTTCCAGGGATAAAAGGTTGGTGCAGGAGCCACAGTGACCCCTTCCTTCAGAAAGCAGGGACGGCTGCAAAGTTTCAAGTGTGTGTGCTGCCAGAAATCTGTCCAGAGCTGTGTGGGAGCTGGGAGCAGTTCTTGCGCTGAGGGAGCCGGAATGTCTAGTGGCAGCAGGTTACCTAAAGCTCGGGCTGGAGCTAAGTGTCTGTTTATCTCGGGGAATTTTGGCCTTATTCCCAACACACTATCGCCGGCAGCAGCCTTAAGTGCAAGGGTAATGACATGCTTTGAAAAATGCCTCAAATGTCAATTACCCAGCATTGAGGCAAACCCTGGGAGGTGTTCCTTCATGTCCACATCTTAAGCTGTGCTTATCACTCTCACAGCACTGTTTCACCCTTTCTAAGTCTGCAGGGCTGCCCACATCTTTGGCCTGCTGTTCTTCAGGGCCAGGGTAAGAAGTTGAATGGAACGATGGCTGGTGGAGGGCAAGGCAGGGCTGACTTGTAGTTCTCATTTTTGTTCACTGAGATGAGCTCAGTGTCAGGCTAGGTAGGGGAGTATGGTAGAAGGAGCACTGACTGTCATTAGACCTGGGTTCTAGCCTCACCACTGCTATGTTCACTTGATATGACTGGGGAGTAGGCCCTCACCCCTCTACGCCTCAGTTTCCCCAACCACACAATAAGGAGTTTGGACTCAGAGCCTTTCACTTTTGATTGAATGCTGCTAACTTAAGAGCCAAGCTGTAGGGTCAAGGGAGAGGGCACCTAATGGGTGATGCTCATTCCCTGACCCCGTGGTACCCTATTCATCTCACATCTTGAGTTCATTCTTGGAGAAGATGTGTTATTACCCCAGGTTCAAGATCTAACCTCCAGAGCAATTTGCATAACATGTTCACGCCCTACTGTGCTGGCTTCATTGGGCCTCAGCTGGGTGATATCTCAGTGCAGCCTGGCTCCACTGCACTCTGAATGTTTCAGCTTCTTGAAGGCAGCCAGGTGCAACAGAAAACTGCTTTTCCCACTGGATGTGAGAGCCTGAGGACATAGCTAACTTCGCTTTTCAGGATCCCCTCCCTGGCTCTCTTTTGCATAATCTACATTTATGGGACTTTTTTAGCACATTGACTCCCTTAGCCGTACACCCCTCTCACTAGGTCACCTGCTGGCACCAGCTCAGTGCCAGCAGCTTGTGGTTTCTCTGACTGGAAAGGACTTGATCATCTTGTTGTGGGGAACTCTTCTTTTTGGCAGTTTTACTCTGGGGATTTCTCCTCTGCCTAACCTTTCTCCTCCCAATAACCCTCCCTCCCTCCTCCTCCTCCCCACCCTCCACCTTAATCCTCAAGGGATAATAGGATGGTCTTTGTCTTGGAACAGGGCACTATGGTCTACCAGGAAGGCCCACACTTCCTTTACCACCAGTTACAGTAGTAACAAGGGCTACCTTGGGAAACTTTAGCATCTCCCAAAGCCATAATTAATAAATCAATAATCTAAGTAAAACTCATGCACTTGCTATGCAAGCAAGCATCAAAACAAGTCCTTTAGTCACCTCCTTCCAGCCAAATTACTTTCCTTATGCCCTTCCTATTGAGAAATTATGGACGCCCCATTGCATGCCTCAGGGTCTAACACAAGGCCTGCCTGGCATATAATAGATACTAAAGAAATATTTGTTGAATGAATAATGACTGAACAAATGAAGACTAAACAGACTGAAAAACCAAAGGAAATAGTGCTAGCTGAGTCAGGAGACCTGGATCAGCCACTAACTCATCTTTTAACCTTGGGCATATTCCTTCCTCTCTCTGGGTCTTAAGTCCCTCCCTCTATAGAATTGGATGCTGAACTCAGTGGTTCCTTAGGGAATCTTCCATTTCTGGCAGTTTAAGGCTCTGTGATCTGAACTCTAGTACCAAATGCCCACCCCCTCCACTCCAAGAAATGAAAGAAACTTCCATCTAGTTATCAGAGAGTATTTGGCTCATGCTAATGGGAAAAAAGAACTAAACTCTGGATTTTGGACCAACCAATTTCAGAGAAGGCACTGCCTCCCTCCCTGACAATAGGGATTACTGATTAGATCTCACTTCTATGAGTGAAAGTCACAACATTCAAGGTCCCCCACTTTTTGCCCCTTCTACACTGTCTTTGATGGCCCACGAGAAGTAAGTTGCACAAATGGTATCCCCTCGGCTCTAGTGGTGGTTGGGGTGGACAGGTTCCTGAAGACCTGGGAGTCTTGGTCATGACAGAATAAATCCTTGTCTTGGTTTTGAAAGTCTCATTCAGCCATAAAATATATATAGCCATAAAATGTATCCCTGCCTGGGATTAAAGGAAACCAGGCAGAAAACTGGAAAAGGTAGAATCTCTCTTAGTTAGTCTTTCCTTTCTTGTCCCTCTGGATTGGGTTTCCATAGAGCTCTGTGGCTGAGGCACATGCTCTTGAAAGATGCTGTTTATTAAGGATAACCTTTAAGAAAACTTCCAATCCCTGACATCTATGATTCTGATTCCAAATATGTAACCAGTAGAAAGGCAGTTTGTTTTGCGCATATGCTTTGAGTGTGATGAGTCAGGTTGGAGTTGGGGTTAGGCAGTGGGTATGTGGGTATGTGGTGAGTTTCAGAGGGGAGGTAGAGGCAGTTTTCTGAGGAAAGGCAAAGCATGTTCATTGGACAAAGAATGTATGCAGCCTAAAAAGTGTAATCAATAAATTGAAAAGCTGAGCACCCATACCTCCCACCTTCCCTCGTATATACAGTTAGGCTCCATGATCAAAGATCAGATTTAGGCTGCATAATATCTAAGGTAACTTCCAGTTCTGCTGTTCATTCTATGACTCTATGAGATTATTCAGACTTGCAATGCACTTTGCCAATGACACCTATTATTTTCAATGTTTTATTCCAGGCAAGGAACAAATGACCATGTCACATGGCTAGACTTTGGTAGGCTTGGCTATAAATTGACATGGAAACTAAATGGTTAGTGATGGGGGGATAAGCTATGAGGCAAGGAGAACTCTGTATCCTCAGGGCCCAGTAGCTCAAGAAGGGATTATAAAGGAAGTGTGTGAATGTGTATGAGGGGGAATTTCTCATAGTGACATGCCTATTTGCATTGAAATGTCATCCCCCTGGTGGTTCCGCACCTGTCATGGGACAAATGGAGAATGTGACACTTAAATGTGCCACACTGATCAAATGCTTTTGGTGTACTTGAGCCTCCCTGGGGTTATAAGTAGGAGAGAATGAGCCTGGATTCAAGTATGTCATGCTCTGTCAGAAAGAGGAGGGATGCATTACCATTAGTAAGGGGCTTGGAGGAGCCCATAGTTGGGAAAAGGGCTAAAGGAGGCCCTCTATTTGAAGAAGGGAAAAGTCAATGTCTTTGTCCACTGTTAGAGCACAATTTGAGCTAAATGACTAGCAGCAGGTTGGTCCTTGACCCCCTTGGATCATGGTAAAATGACCAGAATGGAGTTGGCAAGCCCCCTAGGCATCCCCCACGCTGGACATGCATTGAAGCTGGGCCAGCCAGTTCCTACCACCTTTCCAACTACCGGTCAGCTCTCTTCCCTGAAGCATTACCACCACTACTCTCAGCAGAGTGGATTTGAGAACTAGCCTGGAGGGGGCAGGCCTTCTCTTTTGTCCCACTGGGGGCAGTCTTATAGCTCCTGCTCTAGGAAAGAAGAGCAGGGACATGCCCATAATTCAGGTACCATTTTGGACCAGGGAGCAAGCAATGAGCAATACAGAAGGGTAGAGGCCTAGAACATGTGGAGACCTCTAGATTTATCTAGTACAGTGTTTTTCAAAGTGTGCATTATACCCCATTAGTGGGTCATGAAATTAATTTAGTAAGTTCACATTCTGCATTTTAAAAAAATACAGTGCATTAGAAAATGTCAGTTTGTCACACAGAGTAGGAGTAATTACTGTTTAAGAAATTTGTTTAAGGTATATGTAAATATCATATGTATATTTTAAAATATAGATTAGTTATATATATATACGTTTTACATCCTGACACAAATGTGACATATACATATATAGGTATGTGTAATACATATATATTTTGCACATATAAATATATACAGTTCTTCTTTCATTGACACTCATATGGTATAGTTTCAATTGTCCTCACTCTACTCTCCTCTAGACATATTCCAGTTGGTCTTTGAGTGTGGGGCCCTGGAATCACAGCATTCCTCCAGGCATAGTCTGCTTAGAGCAGAAGAAATCACAACTATCTCTTCCTTCGTTCTGATCAGTGCATTTTGGACAACTCAGTTCAAGATTTCCAATAAGGCAGCACATCACAACTTTGATACCTATTAAACTTATTGTTGTCTAAAACTCCTAGGTATCTCTCACATATGTTTCTACTAAGCCATAGCTCCTTCATTCTATAATTGTGCAGGTTTCTTCTTACTCCAAGTATATTAACTGTCATTTATCTCTATTACAGTATACCTTTCACCTTGACTCACGTTTTTTGAATCCACTTACATATCTCATCCCTGACCACCTTCATGTATATAAATTTTGTTTCGTTGGCCTGGAGAGAATTACATTTAAACCCCACATAGCTCTTGCTCAGCAGGTCATGTTTATTTTTTTCCAGACCATTCCTTTTACTGTTCATCTATCCTTTCTCTGTCTGGCTGCCATGATGCCCCAACTCCAGCCAACTCGGTGTCCTCACTGTTTTCCTCCCTGTACCTCAAACATACTTCTGACACTGGATTTTTGACTACACTAAACCCTCATCTTCTGATACCCTCCTTGCTCCAATTCATCTTTCATGACCTAGCTTAAGTCACTATATCTTCCATGACACTTTATTCAATAGCTTTAAATCACATCGATCTATACTATGAATTTCTAAATTTCTATTGCATTTCCTGTCTATTGCATCACACTTATTATATAAGAATATATATGTATGTATGCATTTGTGTGTGTATATGTAAATTAATATCTTGTTGCCCATACTGGAGTTGTATTACTAAGTCATACAAGTGAGCACTCAAAAACTAGACTGCCTAGGTTCAAATCCAGTTTTACAATTTACTAGTTGTATATCCTTGTGCAAATTACTTAATCTCTCTCTGTATCTCAGTTTCCTCAAAATCAGGATAATAAACGTATGCTTTGCATAGGGTTGCTTGGTGGTTTAAGTGAATTAATCTATATGAAGTACTTAGAACAGTGTCTGGCACATATAATGATAGTTAATAAATATTAGTTAGTAAATATTAGTTAATAAGTATTTATTAACTATCATTATGGTTATGTATGATATGTTTTCACATATGTTATCTTGTGATCTGGGAGGAGGTTAGAGTGAGAATTGTCATCTCCATTTTACAGATGAATAACTAAAGCTTGAGAGGTTAAGTGACTTGTTGAAGGTCATACAGCAAATGAACTGTCTTAGGGTTATTGGGGGATTAATTATAAAAGTAGAATAGAAAATGCTAAGGGCCATGAGAGAGGGGAACAAAAGGCCTCAGGGAATTTAAAAGTTCTTCTGGCTGGGGGAGTAGAGAAGGCTTGCTGGTGGTGATGAGGAAGCAATGAGGAATGGATGGGGTAGTATTGGCCTTGATAAGAGTCTGTCAGCCCATTCCAGGCAGAGGGAGCCCAAGTGGGGTGGGGGGTAGTGGAAGAGGTGAAGTGTTGTTCCTCCTACGTTATACTGCTGGTAGAGAAGGCCTGGATCAGGAGGAGAATGAACCTGAAGAGGAGACATCAGGTCATGGCAGCCATGTGGGGAGCAGACAGGAGTAGTTCTATGGCACAGGTTGGAGTGTACTGTGTGGGAGAGGAACAAGGAGAGCCTGCAGTGGCAAGCCAAGGCTCTGGATCTGTATTCCAAAATATCTACTCACAAAATCCATGAATATCTGGCTACGGCACTGGGCTCTTACAATCCTTGATTGATTAACCCTGGCAACTTTATCAGATGAGCCAACTGGCCTCTTGTGAAAGATATGCACTGAACCGATCAGTTCCGTGTTAAGCTGTAGGGGACTGAGGAGAAAGAGGAAGCAAGATCTCTTTCCCAAGAAGCTTTCAGTCTATGTAATTGACTTACTTGTGAGTTGTGGTTGTTGCATGGTGAAATTGTTATTGAATGGATTGTGTTCTGTAGTTGTCGTTCATGAGTAGGGCTATGGGGGAGAGGCAGGAAATGGATGAAGAAACTGCCAGGAGGTATGAGGACACTGGCTGGGAAAGGAGGTACAGATTGCAGGTGGAAGAAGACACTTTGCTCCCTTCCCAACTGGGCAGCAAGCCATTCTTTTTTTTTTTTTTTTTTTTTTTTTGCGGTATGTGGGCCTCTCACTGTTGTGGCCTCTCCCGTTGCGGAGCACAGGCTCCGGACGCGCAGGCCCAACGGCCATGGCTCACGGGCCCAGCCGCTCCGCGGCACGTGGGATTTTCCCAGACCGGGGCACGAACCCGTGTCCCCTGCATCGGCAGGCGGACTCTCAACCACTGCGCCACCAGGGAAGCCCAGCAAGCCATTCTTAGAGTCCAGTGTGTGGGCTGAGAATCTTGGCCAGGCTCAAGCTTGGAAAACGGTGACTTGAAATATGAATTACCATGTACACTTCTACCTCGGTTCCCTGGGCCTTTGTCTTCTCAGTGGGGAGATAATAAGAATGAAGAAGAGAATGCAGTTGAAGTGGTTTAAGCTCCTTAGGATGTTACCGCAGACACATTTGAGCTGTCATTATTATGAGATGGGAAATCTAGATGTCAAATTAAGATCATTATCACTACTACTACTACTGCAAATAATATTAATAAACTTGTATGTGATGCTATCAACGGGAGCCTGCACTTAGGCACTGCCTCTACCTAGTGGGTTCACAATTGAGGAGGACCTGAGGACAGTTTGCAGGCCTTCCAATTTGAGCTCTGGATAGGTAGGTACCTGAGACCAGCCCTTCCCAGTGGGCTGGGTTAGCAGTGCTTTTTTGCATCCCCTGCGGGCCAAGGCTTGACCACACAGCAGTAGCAAATCATCCCCCACTCCCTTCTCCTGCCTGGTAAATTCCTAGAATGTTGAAGAAGTTGGAAGGACACTTAGAAATCCAACTCTTTTTTTATACTGGTGGAGATATGGGAGCACAGAGAAAGACATGGACTTGACCAGGGACACACAGTAAAGCAGTGGCAGAAACATGGCCTTGACTTAGATCTCCTGGCTCACATAGGCCAGTGTGTGCTTTCCACAGCATCCATCTCTTGCTACTTCCTCTCTCTCTACCTCCACCAACTCCCAGTCACTTGACCTGTTACCTAAGCTGGCATCAAACTGAGACTATGGGCTTCTTCCAGAGCAGTGGTTCTCTTCAAAATCCCTCGGGGAGCTTTAAAAAATGCTGATGGGCTGGCCCTACCCCAGACCAATTGAATCAGCATCTCTGGGGGCTGGGGCAGCATTTTAAAAAGCTCTCTAGATGATTCTAATTTACAGTCAAGATTTTTTAAAGAACTTGCTCTACAGAAAACGAACTTTACATCTGTGAGACTTGAAGGACAGACTCCCAACAAATCAGGCTTCCCAGCCTCTGCTCAATTGACTCTCGGTCACCCTGCACCTCAACAAGACCCTGAATCCTGGTATGTGGAGGGCCTAGAAGTCTGAGTTTCAGGATCAGTGATACTGTCCTGAGCCCCACTGACCCTTTTGTCATCACCTTTCCCCTTGTGCTAGATCAGAACTATTTTACTTCCAGCCTTCTTACTCTTTCTTTACCTATCACAAAGGCTTATGAAGAAACTGTCTGCCTCCAGTGAGAAGCCCACAAACAATCTGACCCAGTTTCTGACTTTTCTTGGAAGCCTCCCACACAAGGCATGTTTCTTCTCTGGCTCCCTCCCAGGGACTCATGCTATCTAGAATATCCTTCAGCTTCCACCCCATCTATCAATACTTACAGTTCTCACACATAGAGCGTGCTTCCTATGCACCAGAGACTTAGGAAGAGTTAGCACAGAGGAGGGAGAAGAGAGACACTGGTCACTGGGACTCCTGATGCCTGTTCATCTCTGCCTGCTGTCTTGCTGGCTGTGGGCCCATAGTTGTGTATAAGCTTGACTTGCCCAGGGATGAGGGGGTAGATATGTGTATCTTTTCCCACACCACCAAATGGACTTTCTTTTTTTTTTAGAAAAGTAAGATTTATTGAAATATTCTAGTAAAAAATACATTAGTAATACTGAATAAACAGAACATCCTTTTCAACATACTATATACACCTATCTTTAAATAATCAGTCTGGAAGGGATTATCAATAATTTTTTGGCAACATAGGCACTTTGCTATGTTGTTGTCTTTTGATGTCCTCCTTTGGTCAGATTTCTGCTCCTTCTTCTACCTCCTACCACCTATGGCTTAGTGCCCAAGAATGTGATTGTTAAATCTCCTGGACTGGTGTTCTGTGGACTTTTTAAATGTAAAATCAAAGCTACAGCAATAAAGAAATCCCTCTGGGCCAGTGTTGTGGGAGAATAGCTTATCCTGTTCGCTTCATTAAGTGGTGCATGGACTGGAGTGCCTAGAAAGCCCAGCTAAGCTCCAATCTCTGTCTAACCAGAACCTTGCCTGGATCGCCTCAAGCCAGTTCCAGACATCTGCTCTGGCCTCTATCTGTAACTGATCCCTGACCCTGATCTTAATCCAGGGCTTTTCCTGCCTCCTATCAAGGCCAGAAGCTGAGAGGTATGCTGGGAAACAGACACTGAGACAGTGGCCACCCCAGTGCCTGGAGCTGAGTTGAAGACATGGCAGTTACCAGAAAGAAATGTAGATTAGTGATGGCCTCCAGTGGAGGCAGCTTGCAGCGACGGCTGTACCCCTGCCAATCCCTGGGGTTCTGAAAGAGGAAAAACTCACTGAATGGCAAAGTTTGGGTCCCCTTCCCCCAAGGTTTTGGTTCATTATAAGTTTAGTGCCTCTGCCACTTAGAGTTGTGTGACTGTAGGCAAGTGGCTTACCTGTATCCTCGGTTTTCTCATCCACTAAACAAGTATTCTAATACCTATCAGTGCAGATGTATAGAGTAATGCAGGTTAGGTATATTGGAGGGGGGTCAACAAACTGTTGGCCTGGTCCTAATAGTCACACCCACTGTTGGAAGAAAACAGTTGTATGTGACACTCTCTCCAACTCTCAACCCACCTCCTTGGCCATTCTTTGCTTTGTGTTCTCCAGACCCAGGTGATTAGGAGGCTAGAGAAAGGAAGGATAAGAATGTGACTGGAGCAAGAAAGAGTCTGTACATTCAGGGTACTTGGAAAGGCTGATGGAACTGAATGCCTTCGATCGACAACTAGCATGGGTGGTATGAACATGTTATCCCATGACAGAAGGCAGAGCTATGGAAGAAAAGAACCACGGCTCAAGGTGGGTCTGACTTCAGTGCTTCAGGTAGAGGCTCTCTGGTCCCTGTTCTCGTCTGTTCCTTCTCTCTAGAGACTCAAGGTTCCAGCTGGGCCTGTGGGTGTGGGGAAAGCAGATGCATCTGGGCAAAGAAGGGGTACAGTAGAAGATAAAGGTGGAGTTCTATGGTACTCAAGAGAATGTGCCTTGATGACCTCTAACTACAAGAAGCTTAAGCGACCAAGGGCCTTGGCTGCTGTGATCTGAAATCCATCCCAGCATTTGCACTGAGGCACCTGCTACATAGCAGAGATACTAAGGTAGTAGGCCTATTCCTGGGAGGCACAGAACTCCTCTGACTGCCGACTGAAATTGGTCACATGAATCTCTGACGGCTTTGCCAAACCTTCCTTAGAGTGTAGGGCAGACTGGGACACCTCTACCCAACCTTCTCTTCCTCTCTCTTTTGTTCAGGGCCAGACTTACACTGCGGTCTCATGGCTCTCTTAGCCTTCCCAGGCCCCCCTCCCCATGCTCTCATTTCCCTTAGTAAATCCTCGAACATTTATTTCCATTTTATTGTCTGATTCTTGGAAGCCCCAGACTAACACAAGTTCTGAGCAATGTGAAATCAAATGGATTGGCCTGGAGTCTGGATCTATATCCAGGGTCATATGTGATGAGAAACCGTGAACCACCCTTAGAAAACAGTCATCAAGGTTCTAAACATTGGGGGAAAATCCCTAGGGTTTAGAGAGACTTTGTGAGTGATCCAAATTTATTGTCTTGCTTTACTCCAAATCAGAATCTTGTATGAATAAGTTTCTTTTCTTTTTTTTTCAGTGTTCTAACTCAGTGTCTTATATGACTTCTTATGGAGGAAGATGTTTCTTTTTTATTGAGGTATAATTGACATAACATTAAATTAGTTTCAGGTGTACAGTGTAATGATTCGATATTTGTATATATGCAAAATGATCACCACAATAAGTCCAGTTAACATCCATCACCAACGTTATAATTTTTTTTATGATAAGAAATTTCAAGATTCACTCTCCTAGCTGCTTTCAAGTATGCAATACAGTATTATTAACTATTGTTACTGTGCTGTACATTACACCCCCATTACTTATTCATTTTATAATTGGAAAGTTGTACCTTTTGACCCCCTTCACCCGCCTCAACCCTCAGCCAACCACCAATCTGTTCTCTATATCCATGAGCTCTGGGGTTTTTTGTTTGGTTGGGTTTTTGTTTTTGTTTTGTTTTTATATTCCACATATAAATGAGATCATACGGTATTTATGTTTTTCCCTCTGACTTATTTCACTTAGTGGAATGCCCTCAAGGTCCATCCATGTTGTCACAAATGGCAAGATTTCATAGGAAGCTCTTTCTTTAGTCTAGCTATAGTATTGCCTAAGAAGCATTGATTTCATCTTGATCTCCATTTTGGATTGTGAGTCAGGGAAATCTATCTCCAGGTTTGCCACTAACAAACCATGTCACCTTGAACAAGTCCTTACACTCTCTATGACCTTCCCTTTCTGGGCCTCAGCTCTTATTTTTTGTGACTACCACCTTTTCTCTGTTTTCTCAGTCTTTTCTTAACCAAATCGTGGTGTTCAAGTTCTTTTAAAGGACAGCAATGTGTTGGAAAAGGAGTGTGTGCAGTGTGTGTGTGTATGTGTGTGTGAGAGAGAGAGAGACAGAAAGAGAGAGACAGAGACAAAGACAGAGACATCCCCTCCATGCAGCTTGTTTCCAGCTTCGCTTGGCGGTTCCCTCACACGCAGTGCTAGGCAACACACATGGTGACCTACTTTTGTAAGAATGAATGCTCTTTTTGGAGTTACAATCTTCTTTACCTTGCTCCTCGGCCTGGGTTGGATCTGCCACTAAAAGACAGATACAGATATATGGAACAGTGTCTGCAGCTCTGGTATCATTACCAAATTAAAGAAATTACAAAGTTGAAAGACATTCTAGCTCTTAGCTTTATGTTGCCGGAAACCACCCCAGAGATTTGAAACTTAATCACTTCCAACTCCTCCTAGGAGAGATTCAGCCTTAATCCCATCTCCAGCCCCATATGGAGAGGCCAGCAGCAAAGGCTCCAAGCTCCTGATTTCTCTAAATCTAACCCTGTGCCCTGCAGTGGCCTTCACTCTCCTACCCTCAGTGGAGTGTGTCTTTCTGAGCCCTTCAGCCCAGGCTCCAAGCTCCTGATTTCTCTAAATCTAACCCTGTGCTCTGCAGTGGCCTTCACTCTCCTACCCTCAGTGGAGTGTGTCTTTCTGAGCCCTTCAGCGCAGGCCAGGCCAGCTCGTTTCATAGCTGCCCCTCTCTCTGGACTCCCTCTTCCTGTCTCTTCTTCGCCCTAGTGGCGGAAACCCCACCTCTGTTGACCCAGTGTCTTTGAAGAGGGTCCGGAGCTGCCCCTCTGAGTTTGGGTGGAGCCCCTCTCAGGCATCCAGGGAATGATTGGGAATCAAGGTTGTTTGTGTTTTCTGGTTCCCAGGCTCCTTTGGGGCTTGAGGTTCTCTTCATTTAAAGTGGTACTTGTACTGAGGTACTTGTTTCCTGGGGAGACTTCTGACTGCTAGTGTTTCACCCAGAGCTTTTGGTCCCTGTTTAGTGTTCTTGTCCCAGCATGTCACAACTTTGCTGTGAAGCCTGCTGTAGATCCAGGGAGAATGGGCTTCTCTAGAAAGGAGGGGGAGGGTTCACAGGTCTGGAAGACCATGACCAAAGAGAAAAAGGACTGAGCAGGGGGGAGAGAAATAGTTGTGCTTATGACTAGTGTAGCAGGAATTCATTAGGGGTTCAAGACACCTATGAAGAAACTAAAGAGAAAATCCCATCAAAATAAAAGCCCACAGGCTCAACACAGGGATCTGGCCTGGGACTCCCAAAATATTTGGGCCAGCAACTTCTGCTTCTGTCTTGTGAGACCATGTACAGGTCCCTTCACTTCTTTGTGGCTCAATTTCTCCACCTATCAAAAGAGGAGACTGGACTCCATCTCTTTTAGGACAGATAGTGAGATAGTAGCTAGTCTGGGAAAGACAAGATCTGTACGACTCCAGAGATTATTCAGAACCCCTCAGGGACTACAGCAGAGGGAGAGGATTGATGAGGAGAAAACAAATGAGAAAAAATTGAGTGGAGTTTCCACTATCCCGACAAGAACTCTCATCACACTAGTGCAGCCCTGCTTTTATATGATTTACACAATGTGCTTCAGTGTAAGATTGCAATTGGAAAGGAAAAGAGATTCCATGGATTTAGAAAGATTTTAAACTTTCTAACTTTTAGCTGGGAGTCTGGAAAGGTAAGCTTTTAGCTTTTGTAGCTTCTGTAATGGTGACAGAAATAGAGAATTGAAATAGATATTGAGTGAGCCCAACAGCATCTGCTACAATTAACTTTTTTACTCTATATCTAATTACTTTTTTTTACAGGTTATGAAAGTATAATTGATATACAACAAACTGCATACATTTAAATTTTATAATTTGGTAAATTTTGGCAAATGTATGCACCCATGAAATCTTTTCAGTAATCTAGATAATGAACATATAACCCACAAAAGTTTCTTCATGCCCTTGCACAGTATATCTTTCCTTCCACCACCATCCCCAGGCAACCACTGGTCTGTTTTCTGTCACTATATATTAGTTGGCATTTTTTAGAATTTTGTGTAAATGGACTCATACAGTATGTGCTCTGTCTTAGAAATTCTTTCACTCGGAATAATTATTTTGAGATTCAAAATAATGTGTGTATCACCATTTTGTTCCTTTTTATTGCTAAGTAGTATTCCACTGTATGGATATAACACAGTTATCCATTCACTTGTTGATAGATATTTTGGTTGTTTCCAGTTTTGGACTATTAAAAATAAAGCTGTTATGAACATTTCTGTGTAAGTCATTTACAAGTGCTTTTTAATTCAACTGATGACTTCCATTTTCAAAATGTGTTTAGCAGAAACTGACTTGGCGAATGTTGCATTTGTGTTTCTCTTTTGTTCTCAATGCTATTTTTGGCAGTTTTTGTTGTTGTTGATATTTTACATCCTTTGATGTTATTACACATTGTTGACCCTGCAGTAGCACTTCCCCAAGTGTGAGGAATGGGTTTCTGAAAACCCATGTAGGAAGAATTTCAGTTGAAAAACTTATGACGTTTTGTATAAAAAGTTGTCTTGGTGGGGAAATAAGAGCCAAAGCCTTTGTAAATATTATATATTTACTAAAACAAACCAATAAATATAATACCAAAAAAGGACAGAATTAATTTCTTTTTAAAGCCACTGGCCTAGATAAAGGCTAGGGTCTTCAGATAGGAGAAACTACAAGTCCATGAGTGGGACAGGGAACACAATCCTAAGATAGTCAGTTTCAGACCTATTGCTCTGCCATTGAGCCAGAGACTATGGCAACATGGAGGGATCTGGCCTTCAGGTTTGGGCTGGCCCATGGCCAGCAAACAGCTGTTGTTTCAGGAAAGGGGCTCAGAGAGAGATTGCATGGTGTGCATCAATGCATCTGTGCATGGGATATGGTATCTATCTCATGTCTTCCCTCCAGGACTCTCCAAGGAAATGGCCATACTTTTATTTCATTCTTATTTTATTTTAGTTGATATTTCCTTAACAAAATTTAAAATGGCCTCATGGAACTATTTGGAAACCAAGGATGACTGTCAGTCCAGGAGAGAGTGTGGCTTGAGAAGATTTTGTCACAGTGTGAGAAAGGGCAGCCTAGAATGGGGAATCCAAGCACAAAAACTTTGCCCTGGACTCTGGAGTCCCTGCATGTGTCCCTGAGAATAAATTACTACAGAGAAAGGCTGGAGCAGAACCCTTTAGAAAGCACTGGCTCATCAGTTACTGCAGCCCTCCAGGTTCTAGCTGCCCTCACTCACTCTTCAGATACTTCCCCTGGACCTTGAGGCCACTCGGACCAGCTTAAATAGTATTTTTTTGCTATGCTAGGCTGCCAAGGAGGCTGGAGGTAGTGCTCAGCCCATCCTGTAGATTGGAGACAGTGTTTGTTCACCAGAACAGTCCCCACTGGCAGGCAGGA
The DNA here is from genome assembly GCF_949752795.1 of Hyperoodon ampullatus. Lineage (NCBI taxonomy): Eukaryota > Metazoa > Chordata > Mammalia > Artiodactyla > Ziphiidae > Hyperoodon > Hyperoodon ampullatus. The sequence continues at coordinate 63,495,146 of NC_136913.1, forward strand.
AAGGGCTGGAGAGAGTTGGAGAGAGGCCTAGTGAGGAGCACACTGCAGTTTTCTTCCTCAGCCAACCCCCATACTGAAGAGACAATTCCAGGGAGGTGGGATGCATTGTTCTTGGCTAGCTGCAAGTTTCTGGGCAGTGAACAAAGCAGTCCAGAAGCTGTGCGAGGGGAAAAAAGATGAGGAGGGGACTAAAAGGGAGGTAGGGGAGGATATCTAGACCAGGAGCCCCTGGGGCTGCCCAGGAGACTGACGGATCTGCTTACAAACATTAGAACTTCCCTCTCCGGCCCTCCCAGACCCCAGGGAATGGGGACTGCTTTGCTCTCCCAGATCAGGAAGAACATGATGTCCTTATCTGGTGGGAGAGGGCTGGTCAATACCACCTCCAAGGAGAAATGAGAAGGGAACCCGGAGAACTGCAAACCCAGCAGGCAACGCCATTGGGGGAAGCCTAGGAAGAAGGATACAGGCTCCATCCAAGGCCCCAGGGTTCCAGGAGTCCGGATGGGCGGTGGATTCAGACTCCATACTCTCTCACCAATGCTTCAAAGCCATGGTGCTTGGGGCTGGTGTGAATTTTTTACTTTCATTGTCTTTATAAGCTTCTTCTAGACCTGGCTCCTAAAAAGCTACAAATGCCAAACAGCTGCTCAGGCGACAGCATTTTCCATCCACTTCTCTGACTCCATACTCACCATTCCTCTCACCTGAATATATTTTATCTGGGATCTGCTGCAGACCCATGCTTCTTCTAGGACTCTCATTCTCTGTGCCTCTCCTCCACACAAAGAAATTGACCCATTGTGCCTGGTGAAAACAAAGTTGCCTCTCCCTGAGTTACTTTACCAAGCTCCGACCCAGTCACAGCCACTCTGAGCACCAGTTCAGTGGCACTGGGGACACAGTAAAACACTCACCTGGTAGGAGGGGTCTGGGAGTTCTGGAACTTGTGGTTTGGATTGAGACCATGATGTCCTGATCTAAATTAGGGCTGCCATAGATCTAGCATGGTTCAGAAGTCCATGGCTTTGCAACAGTACCCAATACTTAGTGATGTGGCCTTAGAGAGGTGTTATACATTTTAGCCTGGGTTCTAGTTTCTTGGCCCAATTCTGCCAACCCAGATCACTTTATGACCATGGAACCAATCTAGCCAGACATTTTCCCTGGCAAAACGGATGGGTTTTGTTCAATTCAACAAACCTTTCCTGAGCACCTGCTTTATTGTGGAGGAACAGGCAGTCCTGGAGTGGAGTAGAGGAAACAGGGTTCTGGCTGGTTGTTAAGAGGTCTGGGCTCCATAACTGACAGGTCCACTCACTATGTGACTTCAGACAAGTTACTTCTCTTCCTTGGGTCCCAGTTTCCTCATGAGTAAAATTAAATATTTGGATTCCATTAGCAGTTCCCAAATATTTCACCCTTAAAAATATTTCCCCTCCTGGGCCATGTATTTTGTGAGATTTCTTTTTTTTACTAATAAATATATTGATTCTGTTATAATTTATTTCCTCATCTTATTAGCCTAAGTCATAACTGCCAATCAGAACTTCTGACCAGTAAAGATAATGACTATTATAGCCAAAAAGAAAGAAACTTCACACTTTAGTGAGCATGTGCTGTATGTCACCTTATCCTGGGTCAACCTAGAATTTCTTTGAGGGCTTCAGATTCATTCACAGACTTCTCTCCTTCCCTCCATTCCCTCTTTACTACCTTCTACCATTTTCAGTTAAAAGCTGCTGGAATAGACGGTCACTAAGCTCCCATCAGCCCTTTAGGTGCCCCAGAGAATGAGCCCCTGCTCTCAACTTGCTGCCTTCAAACCTGGCTCCCCAGTTTCTGTGACACTGCCATACTAGCCTTTCAAACTGTGGCTGCTTTGTAGAGTGGTAGGCCTTCTTCTCTAGGTTGTTTCTCCTCGGTTATAAGGCCTCTGTGAAGTATGGGCAGGAACCCAGACAGGCTAGAGGGACGAGGGCAAGGATCCTCACCACAGTTAAGCCAAGCCTGATCTCCAAGTTTCTTTTGGTCTGCTTGCCATTGTTCAGTGGACTGTTCAGATTGTTAACGAAGGGTATGCTTCTTATAGGTTCCTATCTTACCCAAAACAATATGTTCTCCTGAGATGTGGAGAACCAGAGAACATTGGAAAATATGGAGTACATTTTGAATTTGAAAGTGGAACACTCCCAAAGGGCAGATGCCAGGTTGAGGGGAGCATGTTTGGCTTAGGCACAGTCCCCACCTTTCCCAGGCTGAACCAGATCACCATATACCCAGGTAGCTCTCAGCCAGAGAGAGAGGTCTAAGGGCTTACCCCTCTTCTCTATTTTCCTGTCTCTGTCTCTGTTCCTCCTCTGCCCACTCAGCCTTAGCTCTATTTAAAGAAAGCTCAGCTGGAAAGTGATAAGGACCCTTAGAGCAAATATTTTCAGAATCCTTCATGATATAGGCAGAGAAACAAAGATCTAGAAGAGTAAGGGACTTAGTGGTAGAGCTGAGAACTGGAGTCTAGGGCTATGGGTTGAAGGGAAGCTTCTAAAACAGAGAATATCCTAAGTTAAGTGTGTGGGCGGCATGCAGAAAGCAGATCAAGACCCATACTCTGGACTTTGTGGCCACCTCTAGGGTTGGTTTGCTTTTGATCTGGTAGGCTCCTGGCCCTGGCACCAAAGTATCTCTCAGAAACAGAGATGCCATCTCTGAATAATTCTTTTGGAGCTTGAAAATTGTGCATGTTTAATTTTCCAAAAATAAAATCTTAGTATAGGCGAGACCCTGTGGGAACGAGGATCAGGGCAGGCCCTGAGGGAGGCAGCTCAGAGAAGACAATTGAGAAAGCCCCCAGTGACAGCCTTTGCAGACTACACAGTTTACAAAAGCCTAACTGGTATTCTTGCCTCCTCCCATATATTCTGCAGACTGACCGTTGTCAGGACATACTCCATAAAAATGAAAATCTGACTTTGTCCGTTCCCAGCCCAGAAACAACTCATGAGTCTCCATTGACTTGGTGAGATTCGATCCAGACTCCTGAGCATGCCATTCAAGTTCCCAGGCTGCTTTCCCAGGCTCATATTTTTCTGCCCAGCACCTACCTAAACCACCCACACATACCTTCTCCATTCACGCTGTATCATTCGTATTTCAAGCCTCCAGACCATTTGTAATTATTTGATTATCCTTCAGGACTCAATTCAAAGATCACTTTCTCTTCTATTAAGCTTTTTTTTAAAATAACAGCTTTATCGAGACAAAATTCATATGCCATACAATCATCTCAGCAAACACTAATCTACTTTCTGTCCACATGTCTTTGCATGTTCTGGACATTTCATATAAATGGAATTATACAATATGCAGTCTTTTTGACTGGCTTCTTTCATGTAGCATAATGTTTTCCGGGTTCTCCTATGTATCATTAATTTATTCATTTTTATGGCTGAATAATATTCTATTGTATGGATATATCACATTTTGTTTATCCATTCATCAATTCATGCACAGTTGGGTTGTTTTCATTTTTTGGCTATTATAAATAATGCTGCTATGAACATTTGTGTTCAAGGTTTTTTTTGTAGACATTTATTTTCATTTGTCTTGGATATATACCTAAGAGTAGAATTATTGGATTATATGATAACTCTATGTTTAACATGTTAAGGAACTGCCAAAATATTTTCTAAAGCAACTGAATCATTTTCCATCCCCACCAGCAGTGAATGATGATTTCAATTTCTCCACATCCTTACCAACATTTATTTTACTTTTTAATTATTGTAGCCATCCTAGTGAGTATCAAGTGGTATCTCTTTTTTTCTTTTGATTTACAGTTCTCTAATGATGTTGGGCATGTTATCATATGCTTATTGGCCATTCATATTTCTTCTTTGGAGAAATGTCTATCTAAATATTATTTTTGCCTGATTTTTTAAAAGACTATATTTTTTAGAGCAATTTTAGGCTCACAGCAAAATTGAGTGGAAGGTACAGAGATTTCTCATATACCCCCTGCCCCAACACACACAGAGACTCCCCTACTATTTTTTTTTTTTTTTTTTTGCGGTACGCGGACCTCTCACTGTTGTGGCCTCTCCTGTTGCGGAGCACAGGCTCCAGACGCGCAGGCTCAGCGGCCATGGCTCACGGGCCCAGCCGCTCCGCGGCATGTGGGATCTTCCCAGACTGGGGCACGAACCCATGTCCCCTGCATCGGCAGGCGGGCTCTCAACCACCGCGCCACCAGGGAAGCCCTCCCCTACTATTAACATCCCAAACCAGAGTGATACATTTATTACAATGAGTGAACCTACATTGGTACATCATCAGTGCCCAAAGTCCATAGTTTACATTGCGTTCACTCTTTGTATCAGTACATTCTATGAACTCTGACAAATGTCGAACTCCACCATTAAGTATCATACAGAATAGTTTCACAACCATAAAAATCCTCTATGCTCCACCTATTCCTCTCTCCTTCCCCCTGAACCCCTGGCAACCACTGATTCTTTTACTGTCTCCATAGTTTTGCCTTTTTCAGGCTGTCATATAGTTGAAATTATATGGTATGTAGCCTTTTCAGATTGGCTTCTTTCACTTAGTAACATGCATTTAAATTTCCTCCATGTCTTTTCATGTCTTGATACTTCATTTCTTTTTAGCACTGAATAATATTCCATTTTCTGGATGAACCATAGTTTATTTATCCATTCACCTGCTGAAGGACATCTTGATTGTTTCCAAGTTTAGGTAGTTATGAATATAGCTGATATAAATAATCATGTGCTAATTTTTGTACGGACATAGGTTTTTTGATTCATTTCCTTAAATACCAAGGAGCACAATTGCTGGATCATATGGTAAGAGTATGTTTAGTTTTGTAGGAAACTGCCAAACTGTCTTCCAAAGTGGCTGTACCTTTTTGCATTCTCACCAGCAACGAATAACAGTTTCTGTTGCTGCACATTTTGGCCAGCATTTTGTGTTGTCAGTGTTTTGGATTTTGTCCATTCTTATAGGTATGTAGTGGATCTCGTTGTTTTCATTTGCAATTCCCTAATGACACATGATGTGTAACGTCTTTTCATATGCTTATTTGCCCTCTATATATCTTCTTTAGTGAGGTGTCTGTTCAGATGTTTAGCGCATTTTTTAATCAGGTTGTTCATTTTCTTATTGTTGAATTTTGAGTTCTTTATATATTTTGGATAACAAACAGTCCTTTATCAGATATATCCTCTGAAGATATTTTCTCCCAGTCTGTGGCTTATTTTCTCATTTCTTGACAGTGTCTTTTGCAGAGCAAAAGTTTTACATTTTAATGAAGTACAGTTTATCAACTCTTCCTTTTATGGATCATATCTAAAAAGTCATCACCAACTAATCCAAGTCCACTTTTATATAACACTATACTGCCTCATGAGTAGTGCAAGTATCTTATAAAAACAAAATAATCCTAATTCTTCCTTGCTGTCCCTTCTATCATTGCTGTCATTTATTTCACTTATATGTAAGTATACATAATCGAATGCTGTTGCTATTATTATTTTGAGCAAAAAATTGATCTGTTAGATCAACTAAAAATAAGAAAAATAAAGTTTTTATTTTACTTTCGCTCATCTGTTCTCCAATGCTCTTCCTTTCTTTATGTAGATCAAAAGTTCTGACCTATATTGTTGGGTGGGCCAAAAAGTGCCTTTGGTTTTTTAAGTAAAAATAGAAGACACATTTTTCATTTTCACCAAGAACTTTATTGAACAGTGTATTCACCCTTTTGTTCCACTACCTTCTGCCATTTTTCAGGCAACTTCATAATTCCATCTTCCCAAAACTTTTTATCTTTTTGAGCAAAGAACTGTTCCAGGTGCCTTTTACAGTCTTCCAGGGAATTGAAATTTTTTCCATTAAGAGAATTTTGTAAAGACCGAAATAAATGGAAATCCGAAGGTGCAATGTCTGGTGAATACGGCGGATGAATCAGAACTTCCCAGCCAAGCTGTAACAGTTTTTGCCTGGTCATCAAAGAAACATGTGGTCTTGTGTTATCCTGATAGAAGATTATGCGTTTTCTGTTGACTAATTCTGGGCGCTTTTTGTCGAGTGCCGCTTTCAGTTGGTCTAATTGGGAGCAGTACTTGTTGGAATTAATCGTTTGGTTTTCCAGAAGGAGTTCATAATAGAGGACTCCCTTCCAATCCCACCATATACACAACATCACCTTCTTTGGATGAAGACTGGCCTTTGGTGTGGTTGGTGGTGGTTCATTTCACTTGCCCAACGATCTCTTCCATTCCACGTTGTTGTACAGTATCTACTTTTCATCGCCCATCACAATTGGTTTTAAAAATGGAACATTTTCATTAAGTTTCAGTAGAGAATTGCATGCAGAAATAATGGTCAAGAAGGTTTTTTTCACTTAACTTATGTGGAACCCAAACATCAAAGTAATGAACATACCCAAGCTGGTGCAAATGATTTTCAGTGCTTGATTTGGATATTTTGAGTATGTCAGCTAGCTCCTGCATGGTATAACGTTGATTGTCCTCAGTTATTGTTTCGGTTTGATCGCCATCAACTTCAGCTGGTCTACCCGACCATGGAGCATCATCCAGCAAGAAATCTCCAGCACGAAACTTCGCAAACCGCTTTTGACATCTTTGATCAGTCACAGCACCTTCTCCATACACTGCACAAATCTTTTTGTGTGTTTCAATTGCATATTTACCTTTCTTGAAATAATAAAGCATAATATGCTGAAAATGTTGCTTTTTTCTTCCGTCTTCAATATTAAAATGGCTACACAAAAATTCACCAACTTTATTTTTTTAATATATTTAAAAAATTTATTTATTTTTTTAACATCTTTATTGGTGTATAATTGCTTTGCAATGGTGTGTTAGTTTCTGCTTTATAACAAAGTGAATCAGTTATACATATACATATATCCCCATATCTCTTCCCTCTTGCATCTCCCTCCCACCCTTCTAGCTGGTCACAAAGCACAGAGCCGAAAGACAGCTAGGTGCTACTAGAGCCATCTTAAGGAAAAAACCGAATGAACTTCTTGGCCCACCCACTATTTTCCTTCTCGCTGAAGAACTTCTTCTAACATTTTTTTGCATGGCAGGTTCACTGGCAACAAATTCTCTCAATTGTTATTTTTCTGAGAAAGTATTTCTCCTTTACCTTTGGAGGTTAATTTCCCATGGTACAGAATTCCAGGTTGGTGCTATTTTTCTCTCAACATTTTAAATATTTCACCCCACTCTCTTCTTGCTTACATGACTTCTGAGGAGAAGTCAGATGTAATTCTTATCTTTTCTTTAGGTAAGATAATTTCTTTCAAGATTTTTTTTCTTTACCTTTATTCTCTGCAGTTTGAATATAATATGCCTAGGTGTTGTTTTGGGACATTTATTCTGCTTGGTGTTCTCTGAGTTTCCTGGATCTGTGATTTTGTGTGTGATATTAATTGGGGAAATTCTCAGTCCTTATCGCTTCAAATATTTTTTCTGTTCCTTTCTCTCTTTTGTCTCCTTCTGGTGCTCCCATTGTGCATATGTTACATCTTTTGTAGTTGTCCCTCAGTTCTTGGCTATTCTGTTCCATTTTTTCCAGTCTCTTTTTCTTTGCTTTTCCATTTTGGAAGTTTCTATTGACATATCCTCAGTCTCACTGACTTTCCTCAACCGTGTCCAGTCTACTAATGAGCCTCTTAAAGACATTCTTCATTTCGGTTACACTGTTTTTTTATCTCTAGCCTTTCTTTCTTTTTTTAAATTATTTATTTATTTGGCTGTGTTGGGTCTTCGTTGCTGCACGCGGGCTTTCTCTAGTTGCAGTGAGCAGGGCGTACTCTTTGTTGTGGTGTGCAGGTTTCTCACTGCCATGGCTTCTCTTGTTGTGGAACACAGGCTCTGGGTGCACGGGCTTCAGTAGTTGTGGCACTCAGGCTCAGTAGTTGTGGCATGCGGGCTCTAGAGTGCAGGCTCAGTAGTTGTGGCGCATGGGCTTAGTTGCTCCGTGGCATGTGGGATCTTCCCGGACCAGGGCTCGAACCTGTGTCCCCTGCATTGGCAGGCAGATTCTTAACCACAGCGCTACCAGGGAAGTCCCTTTAGCATTTCTTTTTGATTCTTTCTTAGAATTTCCTTCTCTCTGCTTACATTGTCCATCTGTTCTTGTATGTTGTCTACTTTGTCGATTAGAGCCCTTACCATATTATTAACCATAGTTTTTTAAAATTCTTGGTCTGATAATTCCAACAACCCAGCCATATCTTGTCTGGTTCTGATGCTTACTCTGTCTCTTTAAACTCTGTTTTTAGCTTTTTAGTATGCTTGTAATTTTTTGTTGAAAGTCAGACATGATGTACTAGGTAAAATGAACTCTGGTAAATAGGCCTTTAGTGATGTGGTCATATGGTGTGATGGGGAGGGAAAGAAAGTATTTTATAGTCCTATCATTACGTCTCAGTCTCTTAGTGAGCCTGTGCTTCTGGGCTGTGAACTTCAAAAGTATGTCTCAGTTCTTTTTCCCCTTTAGGTGGGACAGGATGGCTAAAAGGGGTTGATTGGGTATTTCTCTTCCCCCAGGTCAGTTAGACTCTGATAAAACCTCAACAGTTTAGGCTCTGGTAAAATAGTTTCTCTTGTGGACAGACCTTGTTAAGAACAGAATGCTCTGATATATTTCAAAATAGCTACTTTTCCCCCTCTCCTTGCTAGAAACATGAAAGAATTTTTCTCCAGTCTTCACTGTGAGAACGTGGTAGAGCTCCTGAGGTAAAATTCACAAAAGGGTTGCCCCCCAACCCCCACCATGATAGGCTCCCCTGGAGTTTTTAAGTCTCACACTGAGCCTCCAGCAATTTGTCAGTTACAATTTAGGTTTTCTTACCCTGATGCTTGTTTCACGGAAGTTTCTGCTCATGGGTTTCTGCTCTAGTAAGTTGTGATTCTTTGTATTCAGGTGTCTGTCTCTATAATTTTTAGTATAGTAATTTGCCCTGTGACCTCACTTCTCTAATGAATCTAAGAAGAGTTGATTTTTTAGTTTGTTCAGCTTTTTATTTGTTGTTAGGATGGAGTGATGACTTCCAAGCTCCTTACATGCCAGACCATAAAATCTTTGCCTATTTGAAATGGAGTTGTTGGGACTTCCCTGGTGGTCCAGTGGTTAAGACTCCATGCTTCCAATGCAGGGAGCGTGGGTTCGATTCCTGGTTGGGGAACTAAGATCCCACATGCCATGCATGGTGTGGCCAAAAAAAAAAAAAAAAAAATGGAGTTGTCTTTTTATTGTTGAATTGTAAGTGTTCTTTATATATTCTGGGTACTCAGCACTTTTCAGATAAATGATATGCAAATATTTTATCCTATTGTGTTGGTGTCTTTTCACTTTCTTGCTGGTGTCCTTTGAAGTACAAAAGTTTTTAATATTTTATTGTGCTAAAATATACATAACAAAATTTACCATTTTTAAGCATATGTTTCAGTGGTATTAAGTACATTCACGTTGTTGTACAAGCACCACCACCACCCATATCCAGAACATTTTTTATCTTCCCAAACTTTAACTCTATACCCTTTAAATAATAATTCCCCATTTTCTCCTCCTCTGACCCCTTGGCAACCAACATTCTACTTTCTGTGTCTATGCATTTGATTACTCTATGTACTTCATTATAAGTGAAATCATACAATATTTGTCCTTTTGTAACTGGTTTGTTTCACTTAGCATAATGTCTTCAAGGTTCATCCATGTTGTAGCATGTGTCCGAATTTCTTTTCTTTTTAATGATGAATAATATTCCATTGTTTGTATATACAATATTTTGTTTATCCATTCATCCATTGATGGACATTTGGGTGTTTCCACATTTTGGCTGTTGTGAACAATGCTGCTATGAACATGAGTATACAAATATCTGTTTAAGTCCCTGTTTTCAATTATTTTGGGTATATAACCCCAATAATGTTCTTAATTTTCATGAAGTCCAGTTTATCTACAGTTTTCTTTTGTTGCTTGTGCTTCTGTTGTTATATCTAAGAAACCATTGCCTAATCTAAAGTCGTGAAGATTTACTTCTATGCTTTCTTTTAAGAGTTTTATAGTTTTAGTTCTTACATTTAGGACTATGCTTCATTTTGAGGTAATTTTTGTATATGGTGTGATGTAGGGGTCTTACTTCATTCTTTTGCATGTGACTATCTAATTGACTCATCACCTTTCATTGAACAGACTACTTTTTCTACACTGAATTATTTTGGCACTCTTGCAAGCAGTAAATTCACAATAAATGTAATTTTTGTGGACTTTCCATTTTATTCCATTAATAGATGTATCTATCCTTATGCCAGTACTACACTGCCTTGATTATTGTAGATTTGTAGCAAATTTTAAATCAGAAAGTGTGGGTCCTCACCTTTTTCTTTTTCAAGTTTTTTTTGGCTATCTGGGTCTCTTGTATTTCCATGCAAATTTTAGGGTCAACTTGTCAATCTTTGCAAAAAACAATGCAGCTGGGATTTTGATATGGAACCCGTAGATCAACTTGGAGAGATTGCCCTCTTAACAATATTACATCATTTTACCTATGAAGATGGGATGTTTTTTCATTTATTTAGGTTTTCTTTAACTTCTTTCAACAATATTTTATAGTTTTCAGAGTATAAGCTTTATACTTCTTTTGTTAAATTTATTTCTAAGTAATTTATGTTTTGCTGCTATTGTTAATGGAATTTTTTCTTAATTTCATTTTCAAATTGTTTGTTATTGTACAGAAGTACTACTGATCTTTGTATATTGATCTTGTATCCTGCAACCTTGCTGAGCTAGGTTATTTGAATAGTTTTTTTTCTTTTTTTCGGTAGATTCCTCAGGATTTTCTATATACAAGATCATGTTATCTGCAAACAGAGATAATTTTATTTTTTCCTTTTCAATCTGGATGCCTTTTATTTATTTTTCTAGCCTAATTGGCCTAGCTGAAACCTTGAGTTCAATGTTGAACAGACATGATGACAGCAGACATCCTTGTCTTGTTTCTGATCTTAGAGGTAAAGTAATCAGTCTTTCACCAACATGTATGATATTGCCCTTGGGTTTTTCATAAATCACCTTTATCAGGTCAAGGAAGTTCCCTTCTATTCCTCATTTGTTGAATGTTTTATCTTGAAGGAATGTTGTGATTTTTCAAATGCCTTTTCTGCATCTCTTGAGATAATCATGTGTTTTTTTTCTTTCATTCTATTGATATAGTGTATTACATTGGTTGATTTTCAGATTTTAAGTCAATCTTGCATTCCTAAGATAAACCTCACTTGGTCATGATGTATAATCTTTTTTTATATATTACTGTAATCAATTTACTAGTGTTTTGTTGAGGGTTTTTACATCAATATTCATAAAAGATATTGGTCTGTAGTTTTCTTCTCTTGTGATGTCTTTGGCTAGCTTTGGTATCAGGGTAATACTGGCCTCATGAGTTGAGAAATGCTCCCCCATATTTGTGGAGAGTTTGTGAAGTTTGGTATTAATTCTCTAATATTTGGTACCATTCACTAGTAAAAGTATTTGCCTTAGGTTTTTTATTTTTGAGGATGGGAGAAGTATTTCAATTACTTATTCAATCTTTTGTTATATCTCTATTCAAGTTTTCTGTTTCTTCTTGCATCAGTTTTGGTAGTTTGTGGTTTTGTATGAATTTGTCTATATCATCTGTTATCTAATGTATGAATTTGTCTATATCATCTGTTATCTGCTTTTTTTGACTTGTCTTTCCTAACATGTAACCTCTACCCTATGAGTAGAGGTTTTGTATGAATTTGTCTATATCATACAACTGTTCACAGTATTCACTTATGCTCCTTTATTTCTGTAAGGTTACATTGATATCCCCTATTTGTACTTAATTTTACTAATTTGAGTCTTCTCTCTTTTATTGTCTTGGTCCATCTGGTTAAAGGTTTGCCAATTTTGTAGATATTTGCAAAGAACCAACTTGTGGTTTTATTGATTTTCTCCACTTTTTATTCTCTATTTTATTTATTTCTGTTCTAGTCTTAATTTTTGCCTTCCCTCTGCATGCTATGGGTTTAGTTGGCTTTCTTTTTTCTAGTTTCTTTAGCTGGAAAGTTTGGTTCATGATTTGAGATCTTTACTTTTTAAAATTTTTTGTTGAGATAAAATTCACATACCATAACATTTGCCCTTTTAAAGTGTACAATTTGGTGTTTTTAGTATATTTACAATTTTTTCCAACCAATACCACTCTCTAATTTCTGAACATTTTCATCACCCCAAGAAGATTCTTCCTAGTAGCTATCTCTTCTCAACCTCCCCATTCCCCAGCCCCTGGTGACCAATAGTCTACTTTCTGTCTCTATGGATTTGCCTATTTTGGACATTCCATAGCAAATATTTTTGATTGACAGTTTTTTCCTTTCATCACTTTGAATATGTCATCCCACTGCCTTCTGACCTCTATTCTATTTGGTAGAAGTCAGCCATTAATCTTATGGAGTTTCTCTTGTCCATGATGAGTCATTTTTCTCTTGTTACTTTCAAGATTTCCCTTTGTTTTTGGCTTTCAACCTTTTGATTATGGGGTCTCTGGGATGTCTCTCCTTGTGTTTATCCTCTTGTTATTTGTAGAGCTTCTTATATGTGTAGATTAATGTTTTCTTCAAATTTGAGTTTTCATTATTTTTGAGTATTCTTTCTTTCTGGAATCTCACTGCATGTATATTGGTGGGCTTATTGGTGCCCCACATTTCTCTGAGGCTCTGTTCATTTTTTTAAATTCTATGTTCTCAATGTTTTTCAATTTACATAATATGTATTGATCTACCTTCAAGTCTGCTGATTTTTTTTCTTCTGCCACCTTAAATCTACTGTTGAGCTCCTTGTTGAATTTTTCATTTCAATTACAGTACTTTTCAACTCCAGAATTTCCATTTGATTCTTTTAAAAATTTTCTGTCTCTTTATTGATATTCTCTTTGTGATTAGAAATTGTCATCATGCATTCTTTTAATTCTTTAAACATGATTTCATTCAGTTCTTTGCAAATATTTATAATAGCTTCTTTGTCTTCTATGTCCACCATTTAGCCCCTTCAAGACAGCTTCTAGTGCCTGATTTTTTTCCTGTTTATGGGTTACACTTTCCTGCTTCTTGCATGTTTCATAACTTTTTTGTTGAAAAATATACCGTAACAACTCGAGCTACTGTTACTGGCTTTTCTGGACTAGGTTTGTGAGGTCTATTTCCTGCAGTATACGACCTCCTCAAAAGTCGCAGCCATGGATATGTACACAGCATCACTACTACCAGTGATTACTGTGCTTTCAAATGGAATCTCTGTTTCCTTCATTGAGATTCCCATTTAGCTTCTAACTGATCTATCTCTAGTGGTATCACACCCAGCTATTAGCCTCTACTAATTTCTTCTTAATTCCACTATTTTTTTAAAATCATGCCTGTGGGCATAAATTATTCCACAATCTGATCCAATTAAAGTTTCTGCTCCATTGCAGGGGCAGGGTATTATCAGTCCTTGAGGCTTGCTCAGACCCTAGAATAGTTCTTCTTAGTTCTTTCCCTGGTTCTCTCTGTTAAACTTCTAACTGGTCTAACATTTTACAGTTGCTACTAAAATTCTGAAGCTCCAAGTCCCCTCTTAATTGCTCAACATCAAGAACTTCATTGTTTCTGACAATACCCTTTGGCAAGAACTTCTCCGCTCTCTTTTCCACATAAAGTTAGTCTCATTAGGGAGAGCTAAAGGGGCTCTCACATCTTAAAAGTCTGTCTTTCCACTGGATGGAAACTTCTGCTTCACTGTACTTGAGCTGGAGGTGGGGAGAGCATCCCACATCTCCCAGAGTGACACCCCAACTCTATGAGCAGGATGCTAGACAAGACGGTAGCTACTGCTTTTCCTGACTTCTCTTTCCTAACATGTAACCTCTACCCTATGAGTGAATTAGGGCAGAGATTATCAGAGACAATATTCTAGGTACCATATCTGGAGTAGAGCTCTCACCATACCAGTAGGAGCTGGGTGGTAGAAAGGCTTATCAGTCCACTTGGACCTGCCTGTCTGGAGCAAAGCTTTTGCAACACAGAGATGAAGGAAGGATGAGAGATGCCTGTATCCTATCCTTCCAGGAATCAAACTGTAGCCCAGTACTGGGACCTGGAGGATGAGAGAGCCCCCTATTGTTGGCCACACTCACCTACAATAGAGCTTATATTACACTGAGCAAGAGAGGGCAGAGATGGGAGCAAGTCATGGCTCAAATGCCATGGACTCTTGTTTTTCCTACCAAGATTTATTAGAGTATTTTGAATAAATGCTGCTCCATTTGCTATATGACATTAGAACAACTTCTTAATAAGTTTAAGAGATGATACCAATTATGTTTTTTTCACTAGAAAATGGGTCCACAAGGCTTATCACATCCCCATTCTAGAACTGGAACCCTCTCTGTTAAGTTTATAAACACCCCACCACATTCCCCAACACAGACATAGACTCTTCTTTCTGACCCAAGATCTCATCTGAGCCAGGGTAGTGGGAGAAGCCTGGACTCTTCGGCAGGAATTGGATCCAGGTCCTCTTTGTAAATTTGTCCATCCTAGGGGCTTCTTCCTTAAGGAGGCTAAAGACCAGGCTGGGGGTGGGGGATCAGAGGGCACCAAGTCATGGTGAGGTCCCACCCATTCTGTCCCTTGAGTAGTGGCAAGAGGTAGAAGGCGGGCCTCACAGAAGAAAGAGGCTACATGTCCCTACAGCAGGGCAGATTGGGATGACTCTCTTGGCTCCTGCAGGAAAGAGCCACAGGAAGACAGAGTTGGGCCATGTGGGGGAAAGCACTCTCTATGGGAAAGATACAGAAAGGGCTGTTGCAGGAGGAAGTGAGCTCCCTGTCATCTGGGGGTTATTATCAAAGCAGAGGGCAGCGTGTCGAGGGACCTCTGTCATTCAACAAGAGGTAGGACCCCAGGACTGTTGGGGGCCCGTGGACCCTAAAATGCTCTGATCCTCCCATCTTTGGAGGACAAACCTTGCCCAATCCTGTCTGGCCTGGTCAGATGGCTCAGAAACACCCCAGGGACTGCAGGCCTTTTCTGGGGTTTCAAAAAGGAGCAGCATTAGCATTCATTAGTGCTCTAATTAGCATCTTAATTGCCAGTTTCGCTCTGGTCTTTTGGTCTTTATAATGGATATCTGGTGCATAGCCCTCCTCCAGCCACCCCACCCCCAACCTTCTCCCTAGAGATCAGCACCCAGCTGCACCTCACCTTCCCTTCACCTCCACCCGCATGCACCAGCAAAGGTTGGAGGCAGGGATGAGCTTCCCCAGGGCATCTGCATTGTGCCTTCTCTCCCTCCCCCTCTCAGTGAGCTCAGGAAATTGGTTTTAATCCACCAGGCTCCAGTTGCTTAGCAACGGAAGAGCCTGCTCCTAACAAGCAGGAGCCACAAAGATGCTGCAGAGAAAGGGGGCTGTCTGGGCCCTGCTCCTGCTCAGCTCCTGACTACTGCCTCCCTGATGTTTTTTT
Organism: Hyperoodon ampullatus; assembly: GCF_949752795.1. NCBI lineage: Eukaryota > Metazoa > Chordata > Mammalia > Artiodactyla > Ziphiidae > Hyperoodon > Hyperoodon ampullatus. The sequence goes on from NC_136913.1 coordinate 63,510,721, forward strand.
CTCATTGAGTACAGCCAGCCTTCCTCTCTCAGATGCTGGGTCTTGAAAGGCTGATCTCTGGGGCAGCTGCCTGACCTCACCCCCTATCCTGCCTGCCTAGAGCTTCTCTGAATCCCACCTCCCAGGCCAGCAGGAGGTAGTTCATGATCCTAGCAGGGTGGCTCTAGGAAGGGTCCTCACTCTGTCTCTCAGAGGTCGCTGGCTATGTTGGTTCTTCCAGTCTGGCCTGGTGGGTGGGAGTAGAGTTGATCTCGGGTGGCCTCGGCCTGCAGAGGCTTGAAGCAGGGTTTCGGTTCCCAGCCAGGGACTGAAGTTAGGCCGCAGCAGTGAGAGTGCTGAATCCTTGCCACTAGACCACCAGGGACCAGTGGCCAGTAACAAGGCCCTGGCCCATCAGCTGTGTAGAAATGAATTTCCACAGAGAGACAGAAAGTAGTGAAACAAGTGTTTATTAGGAGGAAAAAGAGTACGTGTGAATAGGCACACACGGGTGGGCTCAGAGAGAGTCACGCCCTCGTGGTAGTTTGAATCACTTATATGGGACATTTCTTCCGGGTTTCCTTTGGCCAATCATCTTGCTTTGCCTGGTTCTGAGTCCGTATTTGGTTTATCTCAGGGTCCTCCCATGTGTGCACACGCATCTCTTAGCCAAGATGGACTCTAGTGAAGAGGCCTATGGGTAGGTTGACATCACTCCCTTTTTGACCTCCAAGGAGCCTTTCTGCACATGTATAGTCGGGAAGGTCTCCTTGACCTCGAGAATGAGAAATATGTGGTCTCTGTCTTTTACCTGGGCAGGGCTCAGCTCCGCCTCCTCTTCATCTTGGAGTATCTGTCCACAGGGGACCAACTCCAGCTGCTCAGCCTGGGGCCCATCTACCTCCTACCTCAGAGTGGGCCAGGCTCCTTTTACCCTGGATGAGAGCAATTCCTGCCCAGGGTCGGGGGGTGGGGTGTGCACTGTAACCCCAGCCCATCTGAGCCTGAAGGGAGGCAAGGTACCATACTCCCTGGGCTTCTAGAGATCAGGAAATTGAGAGTCAGACATGGGCTCAGGCCCACACAGCCTTCCAGTGAGAGCTGGGTCTGAACCAATGCCAGAACACAGGGCTCCCCAACACAGTCAGCGTCCATGAGACTGCCAGGCCACTGCGCAGCACCAGAGGCTTCCTCCTTCCTTCCCCAAAAGACAGCGAGGACAGAATTCTCCTCCCCAAGGGGGAAGCCTCCTGCCCTCCTGCCTTCTGGAATGGCCCCAGCAAAGGGTGATCACCAGTGGAGAATTTCCATTAGACGAGCTGCTTTCCCAGAATTGTTTTTAACTCAATAAGAGCTCAGGAGCGTCCCCCAGGGGAGGCCTGTCTGAAATTCTGACTCTGAGTGGGTACTAGTTGGTATCTTACTTAACCGCAGACCTCACTGGTCTTCGCGGGAGGTGCACAGGTGTGCACCCCCACCCCACTCCTTCTGTGGGGCCTCAAGCTCTGACAGTGAGGCTTCCCCCAGGAATAAACCATGGAAAGTGGGGGCTGTAGGAAACCAGCGTCCAACAAGGGACCCCACCACCCCATCTATCCCCCCTGGGCCAGCCCGCTAGGCAGGGACAAGCCTTCCCCTGGGCAGCTTCTTTCTGCCTTCCCCACTCCTCGCTTCTCTCCCTCCCTTTCCCCCTTTCTCCCTCCCAAGTAAAAGGCTTCTGGCTTCTGGCTTCCATTGCCTGGCAACCAAACTGGGCTGCCACAGGCTGAGAGGAGCAGCACAGATGCTGCCTAATGAGGGGGCTGAAATGAGGGGGCGAAATCACTGTCTCTAGTCATATGTCGCTGTTGCTCACAAAACAGATACCAGGCTTTTCTTAAATTTGCGATTGTTGTTCTCTATAATGAAAAGTCTTCCAAAGGCAGACAGCTAAGCCACATTTGGGTAAACATCTCCTTGATCCACCCTTTTCTATTTCATATTAAAAACTTTTTGTTGTGGAAAATTTCAAGCCTATATACAAGGAGAACAGCATAATGAGGCTCCTGTGGACATCACCCAGCATCAACAATTATCAACCCCTGGCCAGATATCACACCATTGTAACTGCATTTCAGTATCTAGCTTTGAAACATGAGAACTCTCTTTCTAACAGAACTACAGTGTCATTAGAGCACCTAAAGTAATTATCAATAATTCCATAATCTCATCAAATATCCAGGGAGTGTTCAAACTTCAAATGCCTCATCAGTATCATGAAGTGCTGATTGTTTTTCATTTTTTGTTCTGATTTCACGGTTTATTAGAGTCAAGGTCTAAATAAAGGCCACACAGTAATCTAGCAGTTCCCCTTTCTGAATACTTTGGGGGAGAAAAAATTGTTCTCCTACTCTCTTAGGTTCAGTACCTAGGGCCTGCGAATGAAACTGATAAAAGACAGACTAACGGGAGAAAGAAACAGAGTGTATTTACATGTGCAACTTCCATATACACAGAAGAACTCAGTGATGATAACTCAAAGGAGTGGTTGGAATTTGGGGCTTATATACCATCTTGATAGATGAAGTGGGGGAGAAAGGCACTTGCCAGGAGTATAAATGACTTTTTGGAAAGATACACGGATTTTCAGGAGAGCCAACACTTGATAAGAGAGGCTGTCACGTTTGTCTATACAGGTGTGAGTGGCCTTTCTATGTTTTCAGGGCCACAAACTCACTTGGGGAAAAGATTTGGCGTAGACTTTTTATTCACAGTCTACCTTCCGGGAGTAGATCCGCCCTGAGAAGGAATTTTTGGCAGGCTCATTTCCTAGAAGTTGCTGTTTTTAGTCAGATAAGGGAAGCTACAAAAAAGGCTTTTTGCCCTGTTGTCTATCAAAGCTCAAATGTCTTCAGCTAAAATAATCTTTATACCAACTCTGGGTCCCGAGTATGTCCCTACAATATACTGAAATCCCAAGAAACCGAAATTACCCTGCAAACCACTAACCCCCGGGCTCTTCCTGAGGCCTCCTGTGAGCCCTGCCTTGAGTTATGTGAGGCATTATTAATTCCCAAATCTTGGGATGAGGAGACTGAGATTCAGAGCAATGAAATGAAGAGCTCCAGGTCACCCAGCTACTGAGGCACGGGGCCAGGCCGGGAACTCATGTCAGGAGCCTAAACTCCTAATAAACACACTCTGCCACCTCCACCTGTCCTGCCTCCAGAAAGGCAGGGGAAGGCTTTAGGAAGGAGGCAGGGAAGGCCTCCACCCTGTCCCCGCCTCCTAGTCCAGGTCCTGCCTAGCATCTGTCAAAGACCCACGCGTTCCCACCTCCTCTGACCACCCTGGCCCATTTCTCTCTATTCCCAAGTGTCTGCCTTTGGGTGCATGTACCTCAGTCTCTCCCTCACCCAGAAGCACCCCAAGTGCGGGGAACTTGTTTCTGGATATCTGTGACCTGCCCCAGCTGAGCCTCACCCAGAGTCACTTGGAAGGCACTCCCCAAAGGGCAACTGACTAACTGACTGACTGCCCGAGTGAGGGGCCTCCTGGAGGGTGAGTGGGCTCAAGGTACGGGCAAGGCTTTGAGGAGAGATCCTGGACCCCAGGCAGGAACAGCCATCAGACACTCCAGAGTGATGGGGGTCTCTCTTTCCCCCAGAAGGGGCAAGGGATTGCCCAGGGAACAGCCTGGGCTTGGGCATCCTGAGGACAGGGGCCTCTGGCCTCTGGCCTCAGCCCTCCCTCCCATAGGTCATTTACCCTCTGAGAACCTCAGGGAGTCTTCATCTGTGCAGCAAAGACACTCCAGAGAATCGCCTGGGCTGCCCTGTGGTTGAAGGAGGCCTCTCAGCTTGGAATAATGGAATCAGCTCTGGCCCGAGAGCCCTGGTGGCAGGTCTGGGTCTCTGCTCTTCCATTACTCTGCTCTGTGACCCTGGGCGGGCTACTTCCTACCTGTGGGTTTCGGTTTCCTCATCTATACAATGAGGGGGTTGCACCAGTCGATCTCCAGGGGCCCGTTAGCTTCCACGTTTCTGTGATCTCCAGGAAAGGGAGACCCACAACATTCCTTGGTCAATGATTGCTGGTTTTATTTACCTTTACAGTCAGGAGGGTCTTCCTGCCTGTGTCCCACTGTCTCTGAGCCTCATTTCCTCTGGCCGTGGCCTGGGTCTGTCTAAGCTTCTTGGCTGACCCAGAAGTACCCGGGTGGGTGACAGCCATTTTCATCACCACAACTCAAGTCACAATGGTGGCAGAGTGGGCTCTAGAGCCCTCAAGTCCCTGCTCCCAATCCCCGAGGCGTTCAGGAGGCAGCAGTGTTCAGACATCAGGCAGATGAGCAACTGTGGCACCGATTGGCTCCTTGCCCTCCATGTAGCCCCAAATCCTCAATTTCCAGACAAGGAAACAGGGACTTGTCCAAGGTTACACAGAGCTGGGACAGGGAGGAGCTTGGGGTAGGAAAGAGCTGGAGACCTCCTCAGGAGGGATCTTGCCTGGGCAGGGTGGGTGATGGTGAAGTGGAGAGCCAGCCCCCTGAGGAGCAGAGTTGTGGCATGAACTCAAACCAGTTTATGAAACCCACCCTCAGGGAGCTCCTGGGTTCTCCTGGGCAAATACAGGACACACGCACACACGTGCACACACACACAGGCACACATGCACACGTGCATGCGCGCCACAGGGAGAAAGGTCACAAGCACGTCTGACTACCAAGTGCCTGAGCTGGGACTCTTAACTTGACCACCCACCACGAGCCACTGAGTATCCTAGCTACTTCTTTTATTCAACAACTAGTGACCGAGTGACTGGGAACCAAACAGTGAACAAGTGGGATGTGGTCCCTGCCCTCTCAGAGCTTGCAGCCTAGCTAGGCAGGCAAGTGCTCGAGAGGTGAGTCCAACCCCTGGGGGAGCTACCCCCAATCCAGCTCCTGGGGGAGCTACCCCCAGGCTAAAGGAAGCCAGGGGCTGTGGGAAGCCAGCGGAGCCCATCTCATGGGCTCAAGAACCATCCTGTGCTGCAGGCACTTTCCTGGCTGTCCGTGCCCATTTCTGGAGGAGTCGGTTCTAGCTGGTTGGGAAGGTATCCTTGGGGAGCCATCGGTCTCCCCTCTTCAGGCCAGGCAGACATGGTCAAGGGTGCGGATGACCCTCCGGAACTTTTTGTCACGTCGCTGATAACTGGGCAACTTCTGGGGCTTGGAGAAGAGGTGAGGCTCCCCTTCATCACACCAGGGGTTCTCAGAGTAGTGGTTTGGGATCCCAAAGCTCACTGTTGAGTCTTCAGTGGCTCTTCTGAGCAGAAGCTGAATATGAACTGGGTGCCCTTTCTCTTGCTGGCTCTTGCGATGCAAATTGTGGGTTGCGAGGCCTCCAAAAATGGCAACAGTTCAATTGTTCTGAGAAACGGTTTCCTTTTTTCCCCACTCATGCAGAGGGCCAAGATATTGCCTTCTTCAAACCTGTGTCTGTGATTTAGCTTCCATTGACCTTGACAATGAACATAAAGGGCAGGGAGCAAGGCTGCCCCTTTTCTCCATCCCTGCTACTCTTCTCCTAGGTATGTGGGGGTGGGGGTGGAGGAGTGACACAGGAAAGAAGGGGGGAAAAGCTGGGGAAAATGTCCTGTGGATTCTTTAACTTACTGAGCTCAGTGACACACAGGGATGTTTAAGTGAAACTTTCAGGGAAAAATTAAGGAAATGCCTTATTTTACCTGCCTGGTCACTCCTGTTGTTTGACTTCTGAGACTTCTGGTTTCCAGGCTGTTTCATAAGTACTGAAGCACTGAGAAGCTGTATGTGTTCTTGGAACAGAAAGGGAAGGGCCCTCTGGTCCCTGGGGCCCCCACCCACAGACTCTGTCCATATGGTCTCTCTTTGCCACTGGCCCTGGGGGGTGGGGCCTGTGCCCATGAAAAACAATGATCCCAGTGGGCCTCCAGTCCTTTGGGGGCCACACTTCCCTTCTCGCCCCCATGCCATACCCACGCCTGTCAGACTTTAGATGAGAGAAGAAGCATAGGTGTGGTGGCGTCCAGCCCCTTCTTTCTCAGAGCTGGGAACTGAGACGCAGAGAACACAGGTTTCTTGCACTTATTACAGTGATCAGAAATATGAAAATCTCTATTTCACTCAGTTATTAGTAATTTAAAGCAGTGCTTTAAATTTTAAAGTTTCTGGAGTAAAATGCACAATCCTGATTGATCTCAAAGAAACAATTATAAGCGTCAGTGTTATTCTGAGACTACCACTGTACCCTGTTTACCCTATTTCACGTATAGACAGTCTGAGTTCCGGATAAAGAAGGTCATTTGCTCAATGTTCCACAGCGATCATTTGCAGAAATGAAAATCAATTTTCTTAATAATAGGCAACCTTTATAAATAGAATAACTGGATGTCCCAGTTTATGTATGTTGTCACATTCTAATTATTGAAATTAAAATTTCCTCTCAAAATTGACATGATTTGCATGATAAATTAAGTGCTCCCCTTCTTGACATACCATTCATTTTAATTCATATGCATTATTTTATTTTTTTGTTTAAATTTAAATTTGAATTTTTTTTCTTTCTTTCTTTCTTTCTTTCTTTCTTTCTTTCTTTTTTTTTTTTTAGCCATGTGTACATGTCAATCCCAAATTCCCAATCTATCCCTCCACCCCAACCTTCCCCCCTGGTAACCATAAGTGCATTCTCTATGTCTGTGAGTCTGTTTCTGTTTTGTAAGTAAGATCATTTGTACCATTTTTTAAGATTCTGCATATATGTGATATCATATGATATTTGTCTTTCTCTGGCTGACTTACTTCACTTAGTATGACAATCTCCAGGTCCATCCATGTTGCTGCAACTGACATTATTTCCTTCTTTTTTATGGCTGAGTATATATGTAAATACCACATCTTCTTTATCCATTCCTCTGTTGATGGACATTTAGATTGCTTCCATGTCTTTGCTATTGTAAATAGTGCTGCAGTGACCATTGTGGTACATGTATCTTTCAAAGTATGGTTTTCTCCAGGTATATGTCCAGGAGTGGGATTGCTGGATCATATGGTAGCTCTATTTTTAGTTTTTTTAAGTAACCTCCATAACGTTCTCCATAGTGGCTGCACAAATTTACATTCCCACCAACAGTGTAGAAGGGTCCCCTTTACTCCACACCCTCTCCAGCATCTATTGTTTGTAGACTTTTTCATGATGGCCATTCTGACTGGTGTGAGGTGAGATCTCATTGTAGTCTTGATTTGCAGTTCTCTAATAATTAGTGATGTTGATCATCTTTTCATGGGCCTCTTGGCCATCTGTATGTCCTCTTTGGAGAAATGTGTATTTAGGTCTTCTGCCCATTTTTTGATTGGGTTGTTTATTTTTTCAATATTTAGCCCCATGAGCTGTTTGTAAATTTTGGAGTCTAATCCCTTTTCAGTCACATTGTTTGCAAATATTTTCTCCCATTCTGTGGGTTGTCTTTTTGTTTTGCTTATGTTTTCCTTTGCTATGCTAAAGCTTTTAAGTTTAATTAGGTCCCATTTGTTTATTTTTGTTTTTATTTTCATTACTCTAGGAGATGGATTGAAGAAGATATTGCTGTGGTTTATGTCAAAGAGTGTTCTGCCTATGTGTTATAGTATTCAGTCTTACATTTAGGTTTTTAATCCATTTTGAGCTTATTTTTGTGTAAGATGTTAAAGAATGTTCTAATTTCATTTTTTTACATGTAGTTGTCCAGCTTTCACAGCACCATTTATTGAAGAGATGTCTCTTCTCCATTGTATAGTCTTGACTCCTTTGTCATATATTAACTGACCATAGGTGCATGGGTTTATTTCTGGGCTTTCTATCCTGTTCCATTGTGCTATATTTCTGTTCTTGTGCCAGTACCATACTGTTTTGATGACTGTAGCTTTGTAGGATAGTCTGCTGTCAGGGAGCCTGATTCTCCCAACTCCCCTTTTCTTTTTCAAGATTGCTTTGGCTGTTTGGGACCTTTTGTGTCTCCAAACAAATTTTAAGATTTTTTGTTGTAGTTCTGTGAAGAATGCCATTGGTAATTTGATAGGGATTGCATTGAGTATGTAGATTGCCATGGGTAGTATAGTCATTTTGACAGTATTGATTCTTCCAACCCAAGAACATGGTATATCTTTCCATCTGTTTGTGTCATCTTCGATTTCTTTCAGCAGCATCTTATATTTTTCAGAGTACAGGTCTTTTGCCTCCTTAGGTAGGTTTATTCCTAGGTATTTTATTCTTTTTGATGTGATGGTAAATGAGATTGTTTTCTTTCTTTTAAAAAAATATTTGTTTATTTATTTTCGGCTGCATTGGGTCTTCATTGCTGCATGCATGCTTTCTCTAGTTGCAGTGATGGGGGCTACTCTTCGTTGTGGTGCATGGGTTTCTCATTACAGTGGCTTCTCTTGTTATGGAGCACAGACTCTAGGTGCACAGGCTTCAGTAGTTGCAGCATGTGGGCTCAATATTTGTGGCTCATGGACTCTAGAGTGCAGGCTCAGTAGTTGTGGCACACAGGCTCAGTTGCTCCACAGCATGTGGGATCTTCCGGCACCAGTCTTGAACCCATGTCCCCTGCACTGGCAGGCAGATTCTTAACCACTGTACCACCAGGGAAGTCTGAGATTGTTTTCTTAATTTCTCTTTCTGATCTTTCATTGTTAGTGTATAGGAATGCAAGAGATTTCTGTGCATTAATTTTGTATCCTGCAACTTTACTAAATTCATTGAAGAGCTCTAGTAGTTTTCTGCAAGCATCTTTAGGATTTTCTATGTATAGTATCATGTCATCTGCAAACAGTGACAGTTTTACTTTTTCTTTTCCAGTTTTGATTCCTTTTATTTCTTTTTCTTCTCTGATTGCCGTGGCTGGGACTTCCAAAATTGTGTTGAATAAAAGTGGCAAGTGTGAACATCCTTGTCTTATATCTCATCTTAGAGGAAATGCTTTCAGTTTTTCACCATTGAAAATGATATTTGCTGTGAGTTTGTCGTATGTGGCCTTTATTATGTTGAGGTAGGTTCCCTCTAAGACCACTTTCTGGAGAGTTATTTTTATCATAAATGGGTGTCAAATTTTGTCAAAAGGTTTTTCTGCATCTGTTGATATGATCATATGGTCTTATTCTTCAGTTTGTTAATATGGTGTATCACATTGATTGATTTGCTGTTATTGAAGAATCCTTGCATCCCTGGGATAAATCCCTCTTGATCATGCGCTATGATCCTTTTAATGTGTTGTTGGATTCTGTTTACTAGCATTATGTTGAGGATTTTTGCATCTATGTTCATCAGTGAAATTGGTCTGTAGTTTGCTTTTTTTGTGATGTCTTTGTCTGGTTTTGGTATCAGGGTGATGGTGGCCTCGTAGAATGAGTTTGGGAGTGTTGCTCCCTCTGCAATTTTTTGGATGATTTTGAGAAGGATAGCTGTTAGCACTTCTCTAAATGTTTGACAGAATTTGCCTGTGAAGCCATCTGCTCCTGGATTTTTGTCTATTGGAAGGTTTTTAATCACAGTTTCAATTTCATTACTTGTGATTGGTCTATTCATGTTTTCTATTTCTTCCTTGTTCAGTCTTGGAAGGTTGTACCTTTCTAAGAATTTGTCCATTTCTTCCAGGTTGTCCATTTTTTGGCACATAGTTGCTTGGAGTAGTCTCTTATGATCCTTTGTATTTCCGTGGTGTCAGTTGTAACTTTTCCTTTTTCATTTCTGATTTTATTGATCTGAATCCTCTCCCTTTTTTTTCTGGATGAGTCTGCCTAATGGTTTATCAATTTTGTTTATCTTCTCAAGGAACCAGCTTTTAGTTTCATTGATCTTCTGAATTGTTTTCTTCATTTCTATTTCATTTATTTCTGCTCTGATCTTTATGATTTCTTTCCTTCTAGTAACTTGGGGTTTTGTTTGTTCTTCTTTCTCTAGTTGCTTTAGGTGTAAGGTTACATTGTTTATTTGAGGTTTTTCTTTTTTTATTTTTTAATTTAATTTATTTTTTTTATACAGCAGGCTCTTATTAGTCATCAATTTTATACACATCAGTGTATACATGCCAATCCCAATCACCAAATTCATCACACCACCATCCCCACATCCCGCGGCTTTCCCCCTTCGTGTCCATACGTTTGTTCTCTACATCTGTGTCTCAACTTCCACCCTGCAAACTGATTCATCTGTACCACTTTTCTAGGTTCCACATACATGTGTTAATATACGATATTTTTTTTCTCTTTCTGACATACTTCACTCCATATGACAGCCTCTAGATCCATCCACGTCTCAACAAATGACTCAATTTCATTTCTTTTTATGGCTGAGTAATATTCCATTGTATATATGTACCACAACTTCTTTATCCATTCATCTGTTGATGGGCATTGAGGTTGCTTCCATGACCGGGCTGCTGTAAATAGTGGTGCAATGAACATTGGGGTGCATGTGTCTTTTTGAATTATGGTTTTCTATGGGTATATACCCAGTAGTGGGATTGCTGGATCATATGGTAATTCTATTTTTAGTTTTTTAAGGAACCTCCATACTGTTCTCCATAGTGGCTGTATCAATTTACATTCCCACCAACAGTGCAAGAGGGTTCCCTTTTCTCCACACCCTCTCCAGCATTTGTTGTTTGTAGATTTTATGATGATGCCCAGTCTAAATGGTGTGAGATGATATCTCATTGTAGATTTGATTTGCATTTCTCTAATAATTAGTGATGTTGAGCAGCTTTTCATGTGCTTCTTGGCCATCTGTTGGTCTTCTTTGGAGAAATGTCTATTTAGGTTTTCTGCCCATTTTTGGATTGGGTTGTTTGTTTCTTTAATATTGAGCTGCATGAGCTGTTTATATATTTTGGAGATTAATCCTTTGTCCATTGATTCATTTGCAAATATTTTCTCCCATTTTAAGGGTTGTCTTTTCGTCTTGCTTATGGTTTCCTTTGCTTTGCAAAAGCTTTTAAGTTTCATTAGGTCCCATTTGTTTATTTTTGTTTTTATTTCCATTACTCTAGGAGGTGAATCAAAAAAGATCTTGCTGTGATTTATGTCAAAGGGTGTTCTTCGTATGTTTTCCTCTAAGAGTTTTATAGTGTTCGGTCTTACATTTAGGCCTCTAATCCATTTTGAGTTTATTTTTGTGTATGATGTTAGGGATTGTTCTAATTTCCTTCTTTTACATGTAGCTGTCCAGTGTTCCCAGCACCACTTATTGAAGAGACTGTCTTTTCTCCATTGTATACCCTTGCCTCCTTTGTCATAGATTAGTTGAGCATAGGTGTCTGGGTTTATCTCTGGGCTTTCTATCTTGATCCATGGATCTATGTTTCTGTTTTTGTGCCAGTACCATATTGTTTGGATTACTGTACATTTGTAGTATAGTCTGAAGTCAGGGAGTCTGATTCCTCCAGCTCCATTTTTTTCCCTCAAGACTGCTTTGGCTATTCGGGGTCTTTGGTGTCTCCATACAAATTTTAAGATATTTTGTTCTAGCTCTGTAAAAAATGCCATTGGTAACTTGATAGGGACTGCATTGAATCTGTAGATTGCTTTGGGTAGTATAGTCATTTTCACAATATTGATTCTTCCAATCCAAGAACATGGTATATCTCTCCATCTGTTGCTATAATCTTTAATTTCTTTCATCAGTGTCTTATAGTTTTATGCATACTCGTTCTTTGTCTCCCTAGGTAGGTTTCTTCCTAGGTATTTTATTATTATTTTTGGAATAGTAAATGGAAGTGTTTCCCTAATTTCTCTTTCACATTTTTCATCATTATTGTAGAGGAATGCAAGAGATTTCTGTGCATTAATTTTGTATCCTGCAACTTTACCAAATTCATTGATTACCTCTAGCAGTTTCCTAGTGGCATTTTTAGGATTTTCTATGTATAGTATCATGACATCTCCAAACAGTGACTGTTTTACTTCTTCTTTTCCAATTTGGATTCCTTTTATTTCTTTTTCTTCTCTGATTGCCATGGGTAGGACTTCCAAAACTATGTTGAATAATAGTGGTGAGAGTGGACATCCTTGTCTTGTTCCTAATCTTGGAGGAAATGCTTTCAGTTTTTCACCATTGAGAATGATGTTTGCTGTGGGTTTGTCATATATGGCCTTTATTATGTTGAGGTAGGTTCCCTCTATGCCTTCTTTCTGAAGTTTTTATCATAAATTGGTGTTGAATTTTGTAAAAAGCTTCTTCTGCATCTATTGAGATGATCATATGGTTTTTATTCTTCAATTTGTTAATATGGTGTACCACATTGATTGATTTGCATATACTGAAGAATCCTTGCATCCCTGCGATAAATCCCACTAGATCATGGTTTATGATCTTTTTAATGTGTTGTTGGATTCTGTTTGCTGGTATTTTGTTCAGGAGTTTTGCATCTATATTCATCAGTGATATTGATCTGTAATTTTCTTTTTTTGTAGTATCTGTGTCTGGTTTTGGTATCAGGGTGATGGTGGCCTCATAGAATGCGTTTGGGAGTGTTCCTTCCTCTGCAATTTTTTGGAAGAGTTTGAGAAGGATAGGTGTTAGCTCTTTTCTATACGTTTGATAGAATTCACCTGTGAAGCCATCTGGTCCTGGACTTCTGTTTGTTGGAAGATTTTTAATCACAGTTTCAATTTCATTACTTGTGATTGGTCTCTTCATATTTTCCATTGCTTCCTGGTTCAGTCTTGGAAGGTTATACCTTTCTAAGAATTTGTACATTCCTTCCAGGTTCTCCATTTTATTGGCATAGAGTTTCTTGTAGTAGTCTCTTAGGATGCTTTGTATTTCTGTGGTGTCTGCTGTAACTTCTCCTTTTTCATTTCTAATTTTATTGATTTGAGTCCTCTCCCTCTTTTCCTGATGAGTCTTGCTAATGTTTTATCAATTTTGTTTATCTTCTCAAAGAACCAGCTTTTAGTTTTATTGATCTTTGCTATTGTTTTCTTTGTTTCTATTTATTTTATTTCTGCTGTGATCTTTATGATTTCTTTCCTTTTGCTAACTTTTTGTTTTGTTTGTTCTTCTTTCTCTAGGTCCTTTAGGTGTAAGGTTAGATTGTTTATTTGAGATTTTTCTTGTTTCTTGAGGTAGGCTTGTATAGCTATAAACTTCCCTGTTAGAACTGCTTTTGCTCCATCCAATAGGTTTTGGATCGTCGTGTTTTCTTTGTCATTTTTCTCTAGGTATTTTTTGATTTCCTGTTTGATTTCTTCAGTGGTCCCTTGGTTACTTTGTAACATATTGTTTAGCCTCCATGTGTTTGTGTTTTTTACGTTTTTTCCCCTGTAATTCATTTCTAATCTCATAGCGTTGTGGTCAGAAAAGATGCTTAATATGATTTCAATTTTCTTATATTTACTGAGGCTTGATTTGTGACCCAAGATGTGATCTATCCTGGAGAATGTTCCGTGCGCACTTGAGAAGAAAGTATAATCTGCTGTTTTTGGATGGAATGTCCTATAAATATCAATTAAATGTATCTGGTCTGTTATTTCATTTAAAGCTTCTGTTTCCTTATTAATTTTCTGTTTGGATGATATGTCCATTGGTGTAAGTGAGGTGTTAGAGTCCCTCACTATTATTGTGTTACTGTCTATTTCCTCTTTTATAGCTGTTAGCAGTTGCCTTATGTATTGAGGTGCTCCTATGTTGGGTGCATATAAATTTTTAATTGTTATATCTTTTTCTTGGATTGATCCCTTGATCATTATGTAGTTTCCTTCCATGTCTCTTGTAACATTCTGTATTTTAAAGTCTATTTTATCTGATATGAGTATTGCTACTCCAGGTTTCTTTTGATTTCCAGTTTCATGGAATATCTTTTTCCATCCCCTCACTTTCAGTCTGTGTGTGTCCCTAGGTCTGAAGTGGGTCTCTTGTAGACAGCATATAGATGGGTCTTGTTTTTGTATCCATTCAGCAAGCCTGTGTCTTTTGGTTGGAGCATTTAATCCATTCACGTTTAAAGTAATTATCGATATGTATGTTCCTATGAATATTTTGTTAATTGTTTTGGGTATGTTTTTGTAGGTCCTTTTCTTCTCTTGTGTTTCCCACTTAGAGAAGTTCCTTTAGCATTTGTTGTAGAGCTGTTTTGTTGGTTCTGAATTCTCTTAGGTTTTACTTGTCTGTAAAGCTTTTGATTTCTCCATCGAATCTGAATGAGATCCTTGCTGCATAGAGTAATCTTGGTTGTAAGTTCTTCCCTGTCATCACTTTAAGTGTATCATGTCACTCCCTTCTGGCTTGTAGAGTTTCTGCTGAGAAATCAGCTGTTAACCTTATGAGAGTTCCCTTGTATGTTATTTGTCATTTTTCCCTTGCTGCTTTCAATAATTTTTCTTTGTCTTTAATTTTTGCCAATTGATTACTCTGTGTCTCAGCATGTTTCTCCTTGGGTTTATCCTGTATGGGACTCACTGCACTTCCTGGACTTGAGTGGCTATTTCCTTTCCCATGTTAGGGAAGTTTTCGCCTATAATCTCTTCAAATATTTTCTCGGGTCCTTTCTCTCTCTCTTCTCCTTCTGGTACACCTATAATGCGAATGTTGTTGCATTTAATGTTGTCCCAGAGGTGTCTTAGGCTGTCTTCATTTCTTTTCATTCTTTTTTCTTTATTCTGTTCCAGAGCAGTGAATTCCACCATTCTGTCTTCCAGGTCACTTATCCGTTCTTCTGCCTCAGTTATTCTGCTATTGATTCCTTCTACTATAGTTTTCGTTTCAGTTATTGTATTGTCCATCTCTGTTTGTTTGTTCTTTAATTCTTCTATGTCTTTGTTAAACATTTCTTGTATCTTCTCGATCTTTGCCTCCGTTGTTTTTCCAAGGTCCTGGATCATCTTCACTATCATTATTCTGAATTCTTTTTCTGGAAGGTTGCCTATCTCCACTTCATTTAGTTGTTTTTCTGAGGTTTTATCTTGTTCCTTCATCTGGTACATAACCCTCTGCCTTTTCATCTTGTTTATCTTTCTGTGAATGTGGTTTTTGTTCCACAGGCTGCAGGATTGTAGTTCTTCTTGCTTCTACTGTCTGCCCTCTGGTGGATGAGGCTATCTAAGAGGCTTGTGTAAATTTCCTGATGGGAGGGACTGGTGGTGGGTAGAGTTGACTTTTGCTCTGGTTGGCAGAGCTCAGTAAAACTTTAATCTGCTTGACTGCTGATGGGTGGGGCTGGGTTCCCTCCCTGTTGGTTGTTTGGCCTGAAGCAACCCAACAGTGGAGCCTACCTGGGCTCTTTGGTGGGGCTAATAGCAGACTCTGGGAGGGCTCATGCCAAGGAGTACTTTCCAGAACTTCTGCTGCCAATGTCCTTATACCCACGGTGAGCCACAGCCCCCCCCCCCCACCTCTGCAGGAGACCCTCCAACACTAGCAGGTAGGTCTGGTTTAGTCTCCCCTTGGGTCACTGCTCCTTCTCCTGGGTCCCGATGCACACACTAATTTGTGTGTGCCCTCCAGGAGTAGATTCTCTGTTTCCCCCAGGCCTGTTGAAGTCCTGAAATCAAATCCCACTGGGCTTCTAAGTCTGATTCTCTAGGAATTCCTCCTCCAGTTGCCAGACCCCCAGGGTGGGAAGCCTGACTTGCGGCTCAGAACCTTCACTCCAGTGGGTGAACTTCTGTGGTATAAGTGTTCTCCAGTCTGTGAGTCACCCACCCAGCAGTTATGGGATTTTATTTTCCTGTGATTGCGCCCCTCCTACTGTTACATTGTGGCTTCTCCTTTGCCTTTGGATGTGGGGTATTTTTTTTTTTTTTTTTTTTTTTGGTGAGTTCCAGTGTCTTGCTGTTGATGATTGTCCAGCAGCTAGTTGAGATTCTGGTGTTTTCACAAGAGGGAGTGAGAACACGTCCTTCTACTCCGCCATCTTGGTTTCTACAGGTTTTCTTTTTTCTTGAGGTGAGAATATATTGCTATAAACTTCCCTCTTAGAACTGCTTTTGCTGCATCCCATAGGATCCATAAGATACATTACTCTGAATTGTTTTTCAGGTAGATTGCCTATCTCCTATTCATTTAGTTGTTCTGTGGGTTTTTGTCTTGTTCCTTTACCTGCAACATATTTCTTTGTTGTCTCATTTTGTCTAAATTTCCATGTTTGTGGTCCTCTTTCTACAGGCTGCAGGATTGTAGTTCCTCTTGCTTCTGATTCCTGCACACTGGTGGGTGAGGTTGCACCAGGGGCTTGTGTAGGCTTCCTGGTGGGAAGGAATGGTGCCTGCCCTCTGGTGGGTGGAGCTGTGTCTTGTCCCTCTGGTGGGCAGAGCTGTGTTAGGGAGTGTGTTTATTTGGCAGATGTGTGCTCAGGAAGACTTTAAGCAGCCCGTCTGCTGATGCATGGAGCTGTGTTCCTGCTCTGTTGTTTTTTTTTTTTTTAACCTGAGGCATCCCAGCACTGGAACCTATAGGCTGTTGTGTGGGGCCATATCTTGGTCAGAAAATGGTGACCTCCAAGGGGCCTTATACCAATGAGTACTCCCCATAACTACAGTCACCAGTGTCCTTGTCCCCACAGTGAGCCACAGCTGCCCCTTGCCTCCGCAGGTTACCCTCCAATACTAGCATGTAAGTCTGGCCCAGTCTCTTATGAGGTCACTGCTTTTTGTCCCTGTGTCCTGCTGTGCGTGGGACCCTGTGTGTGACCTCCGAGAGTGGAGTTTCTGTTTCCTCCAGTCTTTTGGAATTCCCACAATCAAACCCCCTGGACTTCAAAGCTAGATTCCTGTGGTCTCCTCCTCCCATTGCCAGACCCTCAGACTGGGGAGCCTGACGTGGGTTCAGAACTTTCACTTCTGTGGTATAATTATTTTCCTTTTTGTGATTCGCCCACTCAGTGCGTATGGGATTTGATTTTATCACGATTGTGCCCCTCCTACCATCTGTTTGTGGCTTCTTCTTTGTCTTTCGCTATAGGGCATCTTATTTGGTAGGTTCCAACATTTTTTGTTGGTGGTTGTTCAGTGTTAGTTGTGATTTTGGTGTTTCCATAAGAAAAGATGAGCTCATGTCCTTCTACTCTGCCATCTTGTGTCCAGGAACCCTTTTAAGAAGATTTCAATTGATGATTTAGGATTTTACCTCTTTATTTCAGCTCAATCCAATTCAGGTAAGAGTTATAGGGTCCTGTTGGGTCCAGAGGCCTGGCAACAGCTTTTCAAGGTGCTTTACCTCCAAAGAGAAAGGATGCAATTCTGCTCTCCCTTAAATAAATTTTCTTCTGTCTTCATTACAGGAGACAGGTTGAGAGTCATATGCATTATTTTATATAGTCCTTATACTAACCTTATGATATGACTACTATTACCCTCATGTTACAGAGTAGGAAAATTAATTTGAAGATGTTAATTGTCTGAAGTTATATAGAAGGTAAAGGATGAAGCTAGAGCTGGGCATTTGATTGTCAAAGTATTCTTTAATGTCTCTCACCAGCGTGGCCTGGGCTGTGTACAGAACAGCTGCCTGGCTTCCACTTGTGCCATGTTGGACACAGTATTTACCTGGCTGGGCAGACAAGACAGAAAGCAAGCAACTCGGGGTGGGAGAGGATAGAGGGCTATTATCCCCAGGCCTGGTGGTGAAGAGCCTTTTTCGTGGCAACTGATGATAACAGCATAAGCCAGTTGAGGAGGAAGATTGGAGAGGGTATAGTTGAAGCCCCTTGGGCAAGTAGCACAAGAGGGAAGAATCCAATGCAGCTGTTGCCATTTATGATGAGCTCGATCTCTGCTCTGGCTCCCTTTTGTTTCAGTTCCTAGTAAAACCAACTTTGTAAAACTGTCTCCCCCTAGGTAAGCATCACTTCCTAGCCAGAGGAGCCTGCTGAGGGGTACTGGAGACACCCCTTCCCACCCTGCCCTTTCATGTTTCCCTGCTTCAGACTGGCACTGCAGACTGCAAAACTTTATCCTGAAGAGAGCCAGTTCTCTCCTACTAAATCCCAAAGACCAAACCCATAATTAGTCTTTTATGTGCCATACTTATTTCTGAAGGAGTTTGTCTTGGCATGGAGGCCACCCCCTCCAAAGAGCACATGCCTTAACAAATAGCTCCTGCTCCTCTTCACCTTGGTGTTTGCTAGCTTGTTCACCCTGCCCCCACACTGGCCCTTGGGGAATGTCACCCACATAGAAGAGTAGAACAGGCTGCAATGGGAGCTGAGTAGCCTGACATTTACTGATACCTGATGCTCCACCAAAACCCGTCAGGTGGGGAGCCTTACCCAGAGACCTGACAAACCCCTGGCCCACTGCATGGAAAGAGCCCATGGAGGTAGGCCCTCAGTCACTTTCTTTGAAGTGTTCCCTGAAATCCTGTTCATCTTCCACAGGGTGGGAGGATCCTGGGTTCTGGCACTATCTGGGATGCAGATACATACTTGAAACCTTGGAGTCCTCCTCAGCTCTCTCCTCCCTCCTCTCCAGAAAGAGTCCTGTCCCTTTTTAATATCTTAAGTATTTGTGTACTAGAAATACGTAACATGTTACCTTAGGCTGTAACAAATTAGTGACTTTGGGTGATACGCTTAATCTCTCTGGGCCACAGTTTGTCCATGCATAAAGTGAGGAGGTGGGTTTAGATGAACACAAAAGTTGTTCTTCCAAACTCTTGTTTATGTGGTTCAGTCTTAAGCCTGATCTCATTGGCAGGTCTCCAGTCCAGGCTCCTTCATACCATCCCTAAAAAATTCTAACACTGGCCTCCTCAGTGGTGGTTTCCAATCCTGCCTCTACACCCTTACGGACACAATGACCACAGTTATCTTTTTAACATTCCACTTGAACCGTGTGTGGGGTCTCCAGTATGTAAAGATCCAGGTCCTTTTCCTGACCCTGTCATTCATAGCTCTCCACATGCAGAGCAGGGGAAAGGCTCAAGACACATCCATTTTGTGAGGCTCTCTGGGTACTCTTAAACAAGGAATTGCCAAAATATGCTTTTAACACACATCACATAAATACAAGGTAATCAATATATGCCATTCACAAGAGGGTGGGAGGGAGATGCAAGAGGGAGGATATATGGGGATATATGTATATGTATAGCTGATTCACTTTGTTAAACAGCAGAAACTAACACACCATTGTAAAGCAATTATACTCCAATAAATATGTTAAAATATATATATGTATGTATATGTCTTTCAAAGATAATTACAAGATTAATAAGGTCTACATTGGAGACCTTTTCTGAATGAGAGCTCCAACCAAATGGTCCTTCTGACCACTCCCCACAATGGTCACTGACACTGAAAAATACTAGTTGAGCCAATACAGAGCTTCCCAAACTTGACAATGCCCTTGAATTACCTAGGTAGTGCAGATGCAGCCAGATAAGTATGGTCCTAAGGCTGGCATTTGAGATCACTGGACAAGTTCCCTTTACATGTATGTTAGCTTCCTGCTTGGACTGGCTAGACCTTTGGCTTGCAATGCACAATAGTCACCTCAGTCTCTGGTACCTGGCCAAAATCCTGACAGGTTCTTAGTCAGTGTTGTTTTCATGGCTGAAGACCAGGTTAGAAATGTGTTTACAGCTCTGCCTGTGTGCCTGCCTTCTCCATACCCTCTTAAGGGATACCACAGAACCTCTACAAAAAGGTATTCCAAGGCTTCAAGACCCTAACATTACCCTCTACCTCTACCCAAATTATATGATTTTTCAAACCTCTCTTGTCCTATCCCTGTAGACCCCTGACATTCTCTTCAGCCACCTCATTTCTGTGTCAGCTCTCTTGGTCCCAGCCCTGAGAGCTCCACAGATCCAATTAAAAGGAGACAGGGAGTATACTGGGTTTCTTTTGTCTGATTGTCTTTTGATCCACACTGCTTTCTTTGCTGCCTTGTGGGCACACATATAGGTATTTGAGTGAAACAAGCCCAGACTTGAAAGTTAAGAACTTCGAGGAATTTCTCTACTCCTGGTACAGTGGAAAATCTGGGGGAAGCTCTTTGCCTCCTTTGCACCTTGGTTACTTCATCTATAGAGCAGGTATCATAAAATAATGAAACATTAAACTCTGACCTTGTTGGTAGATGGCATGCTTACCTGATCTCTGGCATTCCAGTGCATGTTGACCACAGGGTGCCTGGAGTGTAGTACCAATGGCTGGGAAGTGAATAAGGGAGTGAACACTAGGCTGAGGGTCAGAAGGCCCAAAGTTAGGCCTCCTTCTGGTACTAGCTTACTTTGTGTCCTTGGGCAAGCCACTCAAGCTCTCTGGCTCCATTTTCTTCCTTTGCAAAATAGGGTTATATACCTTAGCCTAGTAGCTAAGAGCAAGGGTTTTAAAATCAGACAGACCTGGGCTGGTGTCTCAGCTCTACTGCTTACTAGCCATGTGCCCTAGTCTAGTCACCAAATCCCTCTTGGTCTGTTTACTTACTTGACGGAAAGTAAGTGGGGTCACTAACAGTATTTACTTTATGAGGTTGTTATGAGGATTAAATGAGATGACATAGTTAATATGCATAAGGAATTTAACATAGGGCCTGCCACATAGTAAGTACTATACAAGTCTCAGCTATTACTACTACTACTATGAAGAAAAGGAAGACTTGCAGGAGGACATTTGCTGGCCTATCTATGTTAGGTTATTATACAGTTGCCATGAGGATGTAATGAGATAAGTGCTGGAAAAGCATTTGGAAGATAAAAGGACTTTTCAAAGGTGAGGTGGTATTGAAATTAAAACATAAAGGTGTTGGGACCTTCCCCCTTGCTGCCAAGAGGTTTATCTTGAGTCTGTGATCTCTGACTTGCTCAGTGCTGGCATGAGTGGCTATTTCCTTCCCTGTCTACCTACCTATCCTTGCCATCATGATGATTTACTCCTCCTGGCAGATTGAATTGGAAGAAGAGATTTGAAATCTTGACCTCCATCCCTCTGCCAACTTCCACTCCCACCCTTACTGCAGAGTCACCTCTCAGATAAGTAGCCTGTGCCCAGCCCGCCCAGACTGCACTTTGCATTTGCTCTGCTGAGGGTCTGGCTCTTAGTTGTTGCTGTTGCTGCTTTTCAAGTTTGGGGGTGTGCTGGAGCCCATGGGGTGCCATGAAGACTTACTGCTCTGAACAGTCATTGACTTCTGCACACAAAGACACAGTTACATAATGACCATCCAACAAACCTGGGCTAGTTAAAGGAGGGGTGTATGTGTCTGGGTGTGGGATTCCCTTCAGTAGCAGCTTGAGAGAAGTGACTGTCTTCATCCGCTCTCTCCAGGACATTATTTAATTTCTACAGGCCAGGTCTCTTATATTACCTCACTTAATCTTCACAAAACAAACATTTAGTGGCACTTTTATAATATCCATTTTTCAGATGAGGAAACTGAGGCTTAGAGATATGAACTAATTTGCTCAAAGTCAAACAGCAGGTAAATAGATCTTTTCTTAAACCCATGTCTCTCTGACTTCAGAGACTGTGCTCTTAACCTATACATTACAGAAAGACTAATCCATCCCAGAACCTTCCTTGTAGTGGTACAGGTCCCAACGGCCTGGTTCCAAGATAGCCAAGCTGAGGCTCAAGGAATTTTCTCTGTTGGGGAGCAGGTTGCCAACCACTGTAATATTCTGTGGTCTGCAGGGATTTGATTTTCTTCCTCTGTTCTTTTCCTCATTTTACCCATCTCTCTCATAAAACACTCAACAGAAAGGGTCAGTATCCCTGGAAAAAGCATTTTACATTGAAAAAATGGGTTCTGCCCATGTTTTCCCAGTCCTTCCCTCTGCCATCTTTTCCCTACCTCCATCCCTCTGCTCTAATAAGGAATCCAGTGGTGCTAGGGATTGTCAGCAGATTCCTGCTCAGAGGCAGGAACATGGCCTAATCTCAGAAGTGAGATTTCCTCTGGCTTTGATACATCCTGAAGCCATAGCAGGAGGTCCCTAACTGTGTAGGTAACATTAGTGTTTATCCCAGCTCTGAGGATCAAAGCCCTATTGATCCTGGCAGCCAGTCTTCCCTGGATTGGTTACCTTGTCATCTGTCTCAGGCTGACCATCCAAGGTTTCCTTCCTAATTGCTGGACTGCAAGTGTGGAGAGAGGTATTTCTGGAGACAGAGCTGTCACCTGCCTACTTGAAGGAACTACCCAAGCTGGCTACCTCCTTAGCTCAGGAGTGTTCTCAAAGCTGAGGGCAGAACCCTATCTAGTTTCAGTCTCAGGGCAGGAAGGGGCTCATCATTTCAGCGTTTGTTTTTTGTTCTTGTTCTGCTGAAAGCAGAGCTTAGAAAATCAGCCATCTGACCCTGCTGCTCTTCCCTGGTGGCTTGGCAGATCATTGGAGGCCTGTCAGGCATTGTGGTACAGTGGAAGGAGCACTAGATTAGGAGTCCAAAGATGGGGTTTTAGTTCTGACTCAGCAATGGACCTGCTGTGTCTCCTTGAGTAGTTTGTGTCCTCTCTGAGCCTCGATTTCCCCATCTATGGTTTTTTAAAGCTTTATTGAGGAAGAATTAACATACAATAAACTGCATATATTTCAAGTATACAATTTGACAAGTTTTGACATATGTGCACACTCATGAAACCATCACTATGATCAAAGTAATGGACATGTCCATCACCTCCAAAAGGTTTCTCATGTCTCTTTATAATTCTTCTCTCCCAGCCCACTCTGGCCCCTCCTCACTCCCAGGCAACCAGTAATATGCTTTCTCTCACTATATATTAGTCTGTATTTTTCTTGAGTTTTACATAGCTGGAGTCATAGGGTATGTATTTTTTGGTAGGCTCTGGCTTCTTTCACTCAACATAATTATTTTGAGATTCATCCATGTTGTTATATGTATCAATTGTTCGTTCTTCTCCCTTCCTACCTTCTTTCCGTTCTTCCAGTATTTCTTTTGGGGAGATGGTGTTGAATTTTATTAACATGGAAAGGTCTCTAAAACATGAGAAAAATTTAAAAGCAGCTTAGAAGTGATGTATACTATATATACTGTCTTTGAAAAAACTATATAGATATAAATGTATAGAAAAATCTGGAGGGATACATATCAAGGTAAAAATACTAGTTTCCAAGTGATTGGAATTGTGGGGATTTTTTTTGCTTTGCTTCTTTGTTTTTCTAATTTTTCAATTGTGAAAATATACAGCTCTTTTTAAAAGTAGGAAAATGTTACTTTATTTTTAAACAGCTTTATTGAGCTATAATTGACATACAATAAACACGCTCATATTTAAATTGCACAGTACGAGAAGTTTTGATATATGTATGTATACAACATGAAGCCATTACCATATTCAGGATAATGAGCATATCTATCAATCATCCTCCAAAGTCCTCTTCCTATCCACAGGCAACCATTGCTCTTCTTTCTGTCACTACAGATTAGTTTGTATTTTCTAGACTTTTTATATAAATGGAATAAAAAGTAGGTATTTTAAAAATTTGACTTCTTTTAGTGACTGCAATTGTTTTGAGATTCATCCAAGTTGTTGCATATATCAATAGTTCATTCCTTTTTGTTGCTGAGTACCATTTCTTGGTATGGATATACCACAATGTGTTTATCCATTTACATATTGATGGACATGGGTTGTTTCTAGTTTTTTACTACTACAAATATAGTTGCTATAAATATTCATGTACAGGTCTTGATGTGGACATATGCTTTCATTTTGGGGGGTTGCTGGGTCATTGTAACTTTATATGTAACCAGTTGAGGAACTTCCAAACTGTTTTCCAAATTGATTACACCATTTTACAGTCCCAGCAACTATGCAACTGCAACTCAGAGTTTCAGTTGTTCCAAATCCTCACTAACACTTGGTATGGTCAGTTTTAAAAATACTAGATGTTTTAATGGGTGTGTATTGGCATCTCATTAGGTTTTAACTTGCATTTCCCTAATGGCTAATGATGTTGAGTATTCTTTCATGTATTTGGTTACCCCTCATATATCTTTGGTAAGGTGTCACTTCAAATCTTTTGCTTGTTTTCAGTTGGGTTCTTTATTTTCTTGTTTTTGTAAATAAGAAATTATTCTTAACCACTCTGGATATGAGTCCTCCTTTATCAGATATATAATTGGCAAATACTTTCTCCCAGTCTGTAGCTTGTCTTTTAATTCTCTTAAAAGTATATTTGAAGAATAAATTTTAAAATTTTGATGAAGTTAATTTTATGTATTTTTATACTTTCTGCTCTTTGTGCTCTATTTAAGAAATCTTTGCCTAACCCAAGTTCACTATGATTTTATCCTATGTTTTCTAGAAGTTTTATAGTTTTAGCTCTTACATTTAGGTCAACCATCCATTTTGAGTTAATTTTTGAGTATGGTGTGAGATATAAGTTCAACTTCATTCTTTTTTATGTGTATATGCAGTTGACCCGGCACCATTTGTTGAAAAATATTATCCTTCCCTATTGAATTTTTTTAACATTTTTTAATTGAAAATCAACTAGCCATATATGTGTGGGCCCATTTCTGGACTATGTTATGTTCCATTGATCTATATGTCTATCTTTATGCCAATGCCATAATATCTTTTTTCGTTGTTGTTTATTTTATTTATTTTATTTTTGGCTGCGTCGGGCCTTCTTTGCTGAGTACAGGCTTTCTCTAGTTGTGGCAAGTGGGGGCTACTCTTCATTGTGGTGTGTGGGCTTCTCATTGTGGTGTCTTCTCTTGTTGCTGAGCACGGGCTCTAGGTGCACGGGCTTCAGTAGTTGTGGCATGTGGGCTCAGTAGTTGTGGCTCGCAGGCTCAGTAGTTGTGGCACACGGGCTTGGTTGCTCCATGTCATGTGGGATCTTCCCGGATCAGGGATCGAACCTGTGTCCCCTGCACTGGCAGGCGGATTCTTAACCTCTGTACCACCAGAGAAGCCCCAATACCGTCATGTCTTGATTTCTGTAATTTTATAGTAAGTCTTAAAATCAAGTCATTATAAGTCTTCCAACTTTGTTCTTCAATGTAAAAATTATTTTTGCCATTCTATATCCTTTACATTTATACATAAATTTGAGAATCAGTTTGCCAAATTTTATCCAAAAAAAAACCTTGCTGGGGTTTTGATTGGGATTGCATTGTATGTATAAAACAACTTGGGGGGAGAATTGATATGTTAACAATATTGAGTCTTCTGACCTGTGAACAAGATATATCCTTCATTTATGTAGGTCTTCTTTTTTTTTTTTTTTTTTTGTGGTACGCGGGCCTCTCACTGTTGTGGCCTCTCCAGTTGTGGACCACAGGCTCCGGACCTGCAGGCCCAGTGGCCATGGTTCACGGGCCTAGCCACTCCGCGGCATGTGGGATCTTCCCAGACCAGGGCACGAACCCATGTCCCCTGCATCGGCAGGTGGACTCTCAACCACTGTGCCACAGGGAAGCCCTATTTAGGTCTTCTTTAATTTATCTCATCAACATTTTGTAATTTTCAATGTAGAGATCTTGTACATATTTTCATCAAATTTATCCATAAGTATTTCAAATTTCGGATGGTATTGTAAATGGTATTTTTATCTCAGTTTTTAATTATTCATTGCTAATATATAGAAATACAATTGGTTTTTGTATGTTGATTTGTACCTTGTGAGCTTATTTAACTCACTTATTACTTCTAGTTGCTTTTCTGTAGTCTTTAATGTTTTCTAGATAGACAATCATGTTGTCTGTAAACAGAGATAGTTGTAAAACTATAAGTAACTCTTATTTATAATCTGTATGTCTTCTTCTTGTCTTATTGCACTGGTGAGAACCTCCAATGCAATATTAAATAGAAATAGCAAGTACAGACATCCTTGCCTTGTTCTTAATCTTAGGATGAAAGATTTTAGTCTTTCATTATTAAGTATGATGTTAGCTATAGGTTTTCACTAGTTGCCCTTTATCAGGTTGAGAAAGTCCCCACCTATTACTGGTTTTCTGAGAGTTTTTATCTTGAATGGGTATTGAATTTTGTCAAGTGTTTTTCTGTATCTACTGAGGTAATTATATGGGATTTTAAAATTTTGTAGTCGTTAATAATCACATACTGCATTGGTTGATTTTTGGATGTTGAACTAACCTTGTATTTCTGGGATAAATATTACTTGGTCATGATGTTTTATCCTTTTTACATATTGTTTGATTCAATTTGCTAAAATGTTGTTAAGCGTTTTGCAACTGTTTATGAGGGACATTCACTTGTAATTTCCTTTTCTTGTGCTGTCTTTATGGTGGTTATGGTATTAAGGTAACACTGGACTCATAGAATGAGTTGGAAAGTATTGCCTCCTATTTTATTTTTTGCAACAGTTTGTGTAAACTTGTTATTATTTCTTCCTTAAATGTTTTTAATTCACCAGTGAAGACATCTTGGTTACCCCCTCTATGATTCTTGAGGACCCTTTCATTTGTAACACTTTGCAGTTCTAATAAGATGCTCATCATCCATCTTTCTATTTTAGATATATGCATCTCTCTTTCTGTCTCCTTATTTCTTTTCTGTCTCTGCCTCCTGCCTCTTTTCCATACTCTCTATCAGGTGAGTGTCTGACTATCAGAGTCTCTAGGTGCTAGCCAGGCCCCTCAGAGAAAACTGAGGAAACTGTTTTAATTCATAATTCTTCCAAAGCACTGATGGTTTGGGTTCAAGAACCACCTCTAATATACCTTAGCCATTAGAATAGATAACTGACCATTGTCCTAAACCAGTGGTTGCCAAATCAGTGGCCATAAGACATTAAGTAAAGCCCATCATCCCTGAAGGACTGAGGCAGGAGTTAGAAGGACTGCGTTTTCAGACTCGGCATGGGTACTTTAAGTGAGTCTCTCTGGGCCTCGGTCTGACTATCTGTAAAATTAGGAACTGGATGTCTAGATCTTCTGACTCCAAAAAATGGAAGTAAATAAACAATAGCAGCACAGAGAATGAGGTCAAATAAAGTAATAAGGGGGGTAATAAGACAACTTACGTTTTCAGTGATTATTTGACTTTACAAGGTTTGACACTCAAAAGTAGGTAGCCCATTAAAGTTGGCATGTTTTGAGACAAAGTGTAGAAGGTTAAAAATGGGGTTTGTTTAGATATTGAATGCTTGGAAAAGAATGTTTTCCAGTATTTCTGTGCCAACCCAGAAAAACACCACCACATTCTAATGAAGAGAAAAAATAAAACACTGCCAGGACAAATATGAAAACACTTTTGGAATTTTAAAATAAAGGCTTGCTACAGATCTGGAGTAGCGTTCTAGACACGGTGGATGTGAGTAGCTACAAAAGTAAATGGACTTCGATAGGCTGAGAGCTGGAAGAAAGAGCTTCTCATCATAATGTTTATCAAACCATAGAAAAAGTTTTGGAATCAGCTTCCCTGAACAACATTGTTACATTTATTCACCAGAAAAATAACTACCTAGCACTTAACTCCTAGCACAAGGCTAGAGAAATAGTTAATAAATGAAGCTCAGCTGGAGGTCACTCTCCAGTCAGCCACAGAGAGAATGAAAGGCAGGGCTCCTGCCATCTCAGTCCCCAAGGAAGACCAGAGTGTTGCATTTTTCTCCTCTGGAGTGCCCCAGCTGACCCCTGAAGTGCTTTTACTTGCCTCCTTTTAAATGTATTCCACCAATGCTTTCAGTCATCTTACTAATGTGTGCTGATAAACTGGCTAGATGTGCCAGCATACCATCGGCACAGTCCTGAGCTACCTGCCACCAACCCCACATGGTCCCCATGCCCTACCTATGCCATTCTGACCATGCTCACTTAACCCATCTAGGTTTAGTCTCTTTACTGTGTTCTGGGGACTCTGAAGAAGGGTGGAGATAGGGCAGAAATGGGAATATTTCTGGCAACAGGGACTCCAGTTAATAGTGACATTTCCTCCACTTAGCGTTGCATAGCAAGCTCCAGAACATGGCTCCTAATCCTATTAGCTAGTCTTTCATCATACTGTTCACCTTGTCATGAAGCAGGGACTCCTGAATAGAGATATCTCTGCCCTCGTGTCACCCCCTTTCACCTCTCTCTCTCCTTTACCCTTCCCCAGCTTTGCCCTTTCTTTGGCTTTGCTCCATCGTTCCCTCATTTGAGCTTTTGTTAGTTCCCCACAACAACAGGAATTTGTGAAAGCCTATAATTTATTTAGAGAGTTTGGCTCTTAGAGTACTCTCTCCCCACTTTCCAACTCAGAGGGAGAGCTCAGAGAAGTTGGCTTTTGGAAACCAAGGAATGGGGAATCTGGTCTTGCATTTGAGTTCTTTTTTGAGCAGACTCCCTGTACTTCAAAGACATTAGACTGTGAGCCTGGGTAAGGAGCCAGGGCACTAATTGGGCACTTGAGTGAAAAGACTTTGAATATAAGGAACTTTGAGGGCCAATAGGTCCAGGATGGAGTTGGAAGGGCTGGGGTTCTGCTTTCACACTGCTCAGGCTCAACAGAAGCCTAGCTGGCTATGGGTGCTTAGAGGAGGAAAGGAGGTGGTGTCCAGTGAATATAGACGTTGTGTTCACTTCAGGCACAGGTCTTTGGGGGCCAACTCTTTGGGAGTACTTAACTCACCTGAGGGTAGTGGTTGAGGCTGAAGAGAATTCTGGGAATCATTGGATGAAAGTTGTGGATGGTGGGTTTATACATAGTTAATCCTTAAAGTCCTAGGGCTCTGCTGGACAGAAAGTTTATTAGTCAGAAATTAGACGCTTGGCACTTAGCACAGTTGTGCATTGAAAATAATGCTCTCTGCCTGATGGAAAGTTGTGGTGTGCCATCTCTGATTTTGCCAAGTCTGTTTATAAAGATGGCCCTCTATACCTCCTGTTAAAGTCTACTTTGAACTCTCCCACATTCAGCTGTTTCATCAAAATCACTTTGTCATCAGCAGTAGGGAATAAAAAAAAAATCACTTTGTCTTCCTCATATGAGAGCAAGGGTAATGTGGGGAACAACAAAAACTCCCCAGCTTTTTTTTTTTTTTTTTTTTGCTGTACGCGGGCCTCTCACTATTGTGGCCTCTCCCGTTGCAGAGCACAGGCTCCGGATGCACAGGTTCAGCGGCCATGGCTCACGGGCCCAGCTGCTCTACGGCATGTGGGATCTTCCCGGACTGGGGCACGAACCCGTGTCCCCTGCATCGGCAGGCAGACTCTCAACCACTGAGCCACCGGGGAAGCCCACCTCCCCAGCTTTGAGTCCAAGGACTGTCAAGAGTTCTAGAAAACCTCTACCCATGCCTTGTATTTTCCAAAAAAGGAAATTGAGTGAAAGAAAGATAAAGGATAACCAACAACACTCATTTTACCATCAACATGGTTATAATTATCATTATAATTATCACTATTGGTTCTTCTTTTTTTAAATATAGTTATAGCTGATTATTTTTCTCTTGCAAAGTTTCCTCTGATAACCTTTCCTGCTAACAACCGTTCTATTCTTCTTCAGTCATTGATCTAGCTATTAAATTACCTTTCTTTTCCTTAACGTAGCAAATTTTCTTTCCCTTGGAATGTCTGACCTCTCTGAAAATTTTTAAATAGAAAATTTTACTGTGGTCTTGAACCATGGGATTTATACATTTTACTGCCCTGTTCAAAAAAGTGTTCCTTATTCTACTGTGAGATCCTTGAAGGCAAAGACCATATGTCACTCATTTAGCAATCTCAGTACCTGTGGGATAGCTGTGTATTGGGGCCAGAAAGGATGTTAAATAACTGTTAAATAAATGAATACCATATATGGATGGCTTAATTTTTTTTAAATGTACATTTAGCATCAAAAACTATATCAAGGTACTTTTCCCTATTCCTCCCATGAAGTATGGCCAAAAACACTGGCCATTATATAAAGCAAATATAAGAAGACTAAAAGGTAGAGAGAAGAAAGTTGATGGACTAGGTATCTCAGGGCTCAAGGAACAACACAGTGGTGAATTACCTGGGTTTTCTTTTTGCCTCATATATCTTACACCTGGAGCTGAAGAAGCTTGCAACCCAGAAATGCCAATAGAAACAAATAAAATTAGCATTGAGAAAAGCCTGATTTCTCTACCCAAAAGACCAAGAAAGGAGGAGCCTAGCAAGACAGAAAACTTTTAGACAATAACCACTCTACTCCAGCCAAACACCATGGGGAAAAATGCATACCTTCTGACCTTTACCAACAAAGGCCTAATAAGGAACCTTGACTTATATACTCACCCAGTTATAACAAGGTGCCCCAATCTGTCCGCCTACCATTCCAAGGTAGTATTAGAGAAAACTGAGTAGGGAGCCAGGAATGTCATCCTCTCAGTTGTAACAAGGCCTATTCTTCATCCGTTGTTTCAGTGGAGACCATGCAGGGAACCTGGACGTTCACCCTTGCCAGTCTGTAACTTTCGGCTCTCCTCCCATTCCTGAAGAGGTGCCAATGTGGTGTCAGTGAAGGCCAAGTAGGAAACTAGGACTTTCAGCATCAGTCAGTACAGTATCAGTTGGAGCAACGTGGAGAATAGTAATGAGAGACTCTTACCTCTCCCAACCAGTTAAGTATCAGAGGAAGGCCAGTGGGGATTTGAACACCAACCCCTGCTCAGCATAACAAGGCACCCATCCTCCCCAGGGTGTCCATGGAGGCTAAGCAGGGAACCTGGACTTCCATCCCCATCTCTTCCACCCCATCTAGGAATAATGTGGTGGTACCTTGCTGGCACAGTGTCATAGTAGGCCTACTAAAACACAAGATTTAAATACAATACAGAATCTCATAACATAATATCCAACATTTCCCAGGTAAAATAGAAAAACCACTTGTCACACCAAAGACTAGGAAAATCTCAACTTCAACGAGAAAAGACTACGTGTTGTTTTCAATGAGAAAACACCAAGATGACACAGATATTGAAATTATTTGACAAGGATTTTAAAGTAGCCACTATAAAAATACTTCAATGAACAATTACAATCATACTTGAGACAAATGAAAAAATAGAGTCTCAGCAAATAAATAGAAAATACAAAGAAGAAACAATGGAAATTTTAGAACTAAAAAAAACAACAACTGAAATAATAATAATTTAAGAAACCTCACTGGATGGGTTCCATTAAATAACGGAGAAGGCAGAGGAAAGCAGTAGTAAGCTTGAAGACAGAACAATAGAAATTATACAATCTGAACAACAGGGGGAAAATAAATTTTTTAAGAATGAACAGAGCCTCAGAGAACTGTGGTGCTATAAAAAAAGATGTAATATTCCTGTCATCAGAGGAGTCCTGAATGGAGAGGAGAAAGAAGGTGGGGCTGAAAAATTACTCAGAGAAATAACAGTTGAAAAATTCCCAAATTTGTCAGAAGAAAAATCTACAGTATTAAGAAGCTGAGTGAACCCCAAAGAGGGTGAGCTCAAAGAAATCTATGCCAAAACACATCACAAACTTCTGAAATATAAACACACACACACACACACACACACACACACACACACACACACATCTTGAAAAATTGAGAGAGAAATGACGCCTTAATTAAGGGGAAAAACATTCAAATGATAGTGGATTTCTCATCAAAAACCACGGAGGGTAGAAGGAAGAAGTGGCAAAACATTCTTCAAGTGCTGAAAGAATAAACTGTCAATCCAGAATTGCATATCTGGTGAAAATATCCTTCAGGAATGAAGGGGGAAATCAAGGCATTTTCAAATGAAGGAAAAATAGGAGAATTTGTCAACAGCAGACCTACCCTAAAAGAATGGCCAAAGGAATTCTCTAAACAAAAAGGAAACAATAAAAGAAGAAATATTGGATCATTAAGAAGGAAGAACAATGAAAAGAGTAAAATTATGGGTAAATACAATAGAGTTTCCTTCTCCTCTTGGATTTTCTAAATTATGTTTAACATTTGAAACAAAAATTATAAATGATTCCTGATGTGGTTTCAATGTATATAGAGGAAATATTTAAGAAAATTATATTATAAATGGAGGATAGTGGGAGGACATGAGGGAGTTCAGGTTTTTACACTCCACTCAAACTAGTGAAATGTCAACATCAGTAAACTATGATGTAATAGCTAGAGCAACCACTAAAAAAGTTATACAAAGGGATACACTCAAAGCGCTATAAATAAATCAAAGTGGAATTCTAAAAATTGTTAAGGGAGCCTAGAGGCAAGCAGAGAAAAAGAAAGCAGGGAAAGGAAAAACAGAGGGAACAAACAGAAAACAAAACTAAAATGACCCTAACATGTCAATGATTACTTCCTTGCAAATGATCTAAATACATCAATTAAAAGACAGAGATTGGCAGGAAAAAAAAATACCCCAACTATAAGCTGTCTACAAGAAACTTACTTCAAATATATATTTCCAGGGAATTATGCTGGGTGAAAAAAAGCCAATTTCAAAAAGTCACGCACTATATGACTCAATTTCTATAACTTTCTTAAAATAATATTGTAGAGATGGAAAACAAATTAGTGGTTGCCATGAGTTAGGGATGGTGGGGGAGTGGACTGGGTGTGATTATGAAAGAGTAGCACAAAGGAGATCTTTATGGTGATGGAATAGTCCTGTATCTTGATTGCAGTGGTGGTTACACAAATCTACACATGTGACAAAATGATATAGAACTATACACACATATTGTACCAACATCAATTTCCTGGTTTTGATATTATAGTATAGTTATATACGATGTAACCATTGGGGGAAACTGGGTGAAGTGTTCATGGGACTTCTCTGGATTATCTTAGCTATTTCCTGTGAATCTATAATTGTTTCAGAAGTTGAAAAAAAAAACTCAGATTAATTTTTTTAAATCTATATTTTAAAAACTACTAATAATATCATACTAAATGGTGAGAAAATTGCAGCTTTCCCACTAAGATCAGGTTCAAGACAAGGCTGTCCCTTCTCACCACTCCTTTTCAACACTGTAGTGGAAGTTCTAGCTAATATAATAATACAAGAAAAAGAAATAACAAGTATACAGGCTGGGAAGGAAGACATAAAACTGTCTGTGTTCACAGATGACATGATCATCTATGTAGACAATCTGAAAAAAATGACAAAAAACTCTGGGACTTAAAAGCAATTACAGCAAAGTTGCAGGATACAAGGTTAATATACAAAAGTGAATCGCTTTCCTATAAACCAGCAATGAGCAAGAGGAATTTGAAATTTTAAAAATGAATGCCATTTACATTAACATGCCCAAAAATGAAATACTTATGTATAAACCTAACAAAATATATACAAATTTATATGAGGAAAACTACAAAATTTTAATGAACTAAAATTCAAAGAACTAAATAAATGGAGATATTCTATGTTCATACACAGGAAGACTCAATATTGTCAGGATGTCAGTTCTTCCCAACTTGATGTATAGATTCAGTGCAATCCCAATCAAAATCTCAGCAATTTATTTTGTGGATATCGATAAACTGATTCTAAAGTTTACATGGAGAAGCAAAAGACCCCAAATAGCCACCACAGTATTGGAAGAGATGAACAAAGTTGGAGAACTGTCACTACTTGACCTCAAGACTTACTATGAAGCTACAATATTCAAGACAGTGTGGTATTGGTGAAAGAATAGACAAATAGATCAATGGAACAGAATAGAAAGCCCAGAAATAGATCCACATAAATATAGCCAACTGATCTTTGACGAGAAGCAAAGACCATACAATGGAGCAAAGATAATCTTTTCAACAAATGGTGCTGGAACAACTGGACATCCACACGCAAAAAAATTAATCTAGACACAGACCTTACATCCTTATCAAAAATTAACTCAGGATGGATCACAGACCTAAATATAAAACACGAAACCCTAAAACTCCTAGAAAATAACTTAGGAAAACTTGGGTATGATTATGACTTTTTAGATACAAGACCAAAGTCACGATCCAAGAAAGAAATAATTGATAAGTTGGATTTCATTAAAATTAAAAACTTCCGCTCTGCAGAAGACAATATGTCAAGAGAATGAGAAGATAAGCCACAGACTGGGAGAAAATATTCACAAAAGACATATCTGATAAAGGACTGTTATCCAAAATGTACAAAGAATTCCTTAAACTCAACAATGAGAAAATGAACAACCCAGTTGAAAAATGGGCCAAAGACCTTAATAGACACCTCATCAAAGAAAATATACAGATGACAAATAAGCATACGAAAAGATACACAACACCATATGCCATCAGGGAAATACAAATGAAAACAACAGTGAGATACCACTACATACTTATTAGAATGACCAAAATCTGGAACACCGACACCACCAAATGCTGGCAAGGATGTAGAGCAACAAGAACTCTCACTCATTAATGTTGGGAATGCAAAATGGTACAGCCACTTTGGAAGAAAGTTTGGCAGTTTCTTACAAAACTAAACATACAATTTAGCAATCATGCTCCTTAGTGTTTAACCAAATGAATCAAGAACTTACGTCCACACAAAAATTTGCACACAGATATTTATAGCAGCTTTATTCATAATTGCCAAAATGTGGAAGCAAACAAGATGTCCTTCAGTAGGTGAGTTAGTAAATAAACTGTGGTACATCCAGACAATAGAATATTATTCAGTGCTGAAAAATAAGAGCTTTCAAGTCATGAAAATACATGGGAGAAGCTTAAATGCATATTACTAAGTGAAAGAAGCCAATCTGAAAAGACTACATACTGTATGATTCCAACTATATAACATTGTGGAAAAGGCAAAACCATGGAGACAGTAAAAAGATCAGTGGTTGCCAGAGGTTGGGAGGGGAGGAGGAATGAATAGGTGGAGCATGGTATTTTTAAGGCAGTGAAAATATTCTGTATGATACCATAATGATGAATACATGTCATTAACATAAAAAGCTATATCCAATATAATTTAAATTTTCTTTGACTGTGCAAAAGATACTTTCAAGCCCAATCATCAGCTTTCATTGTATTTTAGAAATTCAGAAGGGCCAGATAATGATGAGTTGTAGTTGATAAAATGACAGTAAGATAATTTACTGAATTTAAGTATTTTTTTCATTTTTGATAATACGCTTGAACTAATTCTTTTGAAAATCCAGCCAGAATAAAAATACATACATCATAAATGAGATCTCCCACTGGCACTTCCTGCTTCCCTGCCCCCTCTTCTTTTTTTATAACAGATTTATTGAGGTATGACTTACATATGGTAATATTCACCCTTTTTATATGCTCAGTTCTATGAATTTTGACAAAAGAATATCACCACTTACAGTCAAAATATATAACATTTCATTACTCCAAGAAGATCCCTCATGCTCATATACAATGAGTCATTTCCCCTCACCCTTCCTCCTGGCATGCACTGATCTGTTTGACCCCACAGTTTTGCCTTTTCAGAATTACATATAAATGTAATCATTTGTGTCTGGCTTCTTTTCACTTAGCATAATGCCTTTGAGAATTGTCCAAGTTGTTGCCTGTATCAATAGTTCATTCCTATTTATTGCAGAGTTGTATCCCATTGTCTTAATGTATATCCATGTATATTCACCAGTTGAAGTACAATTTGAGTTATTGCCACGTTTTGGCAGTTATGAAAAATTTGAAAAAACATCTAGGTACAGTTTTTTGTATGAATATAATTTTTCATTTATCTTGGGTAAATACCCAGGAGAATGATTTTAGGGTCATATGGTAATTGTATGTTTAACTTTTTTTTTTAATTTATTTTTGGCTGCATTGGGTCTTAGTTGTGGCACGTGGGATCTTCGTTGAGGCAGGCGGGCTCTTCATTGTGGCGTGCGGGTTTTCTCTTCTCTAGTTGTGGTGCACAGACTCCAGGGTGCATGGGCTCTGTAGTTGTGGTGCACGGGTTCCAGAGCATGTGGGCTCTGTAGTTTGTGGCACACGGGCTCTAGTTGAGGCGTGTGAGCTCAGTAGTTGTGGCGTGCAGGCTTAGTTGCTCCTCGGCATGTGGAATCTTAGTTCCCTAACTAGGGATAGAACCTGCGTCTCCTGCATTGTAAGGTGGATTCTTTACCACTGGACCACCAGGGGAGTCCCACTGTATGTTTAACTTTTAAGAAGCTGCCAAACTGTTTTCCAAAGCAGGTATACCATTTTGCATTCCCATCAACAGTGTATGAGATTTCCAGTTCCTCTATATCCTCACCAGTACTAGGTATTGTCATTAAAAAAAAAAAAAAAAAAAAAAAAGGCTTTTTAGTGGTTGTATAGGGGTATCTCATTGTGGTTTTAATAAGGATTTCTTGAATGATTAATGATATTGAGCATCTTTTCATGTGCTCAATTGCCATTCACGTCCTGTGTTTGTGTGTAAAATGTCTGTTCAAACTTTTTGCCCATATTTTAAATTGGATTGTTTGCTGTCTTATTGAGTTGTGAGAGTCAACTCACACTTGTACTCTGGATACCAGTCTTTTATCAATGTGTGTATTGTAAATACTTTTCCCAATCTGTGGTTTTCCCTTTCATTTTCATAACAGTATTTTTCAAAGAACAGAAGTTTTACACTTTGATGAAGTCTAATGTATCAATTTTTTAATGGATCACACTTTTGGTAATTATCTATGAAATCTTTGCCTAACTAAAGGTCAAAAAGATTTTCTCCTATACTTTCTTCTAGAAGTTTTAAGTTTTACATTTGAGTCTATGATCCATTTGTATTAATTTTTATGTATGGTGTGACTATTGGTATTTATAAAGCTCTCATACATATGATCACATCTGATAATCTTTAGATTAAAAAAAAAAACTTCGGGGAAGGCACATGGAGAATTTTAATCCCCGTTTTACAGATGAGAAGTCGGAGGATTAGAGAAGTGCTGTGTGATTTGCTCAAGGTCCCATAGCTGATAAGAGGTGAAATTGAAAGGTATAAGGTAAAATTGTGATGAGAGTTAGGGTCTCCTGCAGTCTCAGGCCAGTACTGTTGGAGCCAGCCAGCTAAGACTCAAGATGGCACCCACAGCAAAGCAAAGATTGCCAGTGGAGATCTGAGCAGCCTATTAGGCACTGAGGAAAGAGACTCAGACAGTGGACTTGTCTAACCTCAGACTGCACTCCTTTGGCCCATTTGAGGCTCCACAATTGAAGAGAGCCAGAAGCTGGCCTGGCATCCTGTTCAGGTGACACTCAATGAATACTTTTTGTTGATGATGATGAAGACTAGGAACGTGTTAAGAGGAGAGCTCTCAAAGTAATACAGATTTAGAAATTAAAGCTAAGAAGAAATATTAATGAAACTAAGAATTGTTTAGCCTAGAAAACAGAGGCCCACGATGAAACTTGATACAGCCTTCAAACAAAAAAAGCTTGGGCTTTCTTTGCGAGGGCTGAGCAAGGGGAAATGGGCTGGAAGAATCCAAGTAAAAGGGCAAATTTCTTCCTCCCTGTTAAGGATTGTTACAGACACTTAAGAGCCTTTATAAACAGAATAAACTCTTCTTATTTGAGTTTGGAGTCAGGGATTTGCCAAACATGGGCTCTGATGAAGGATTTCAGCACGAGAGTTACATGACCCTCTTGCACAGTGTCCTTATAAATCTTTGGGTGTCTCCTGAACCTGCCCTGTGTCCCTGTACAATTCCAGGAGCCCTTTGTCTGTGGCCTTCCCTACTCCTTAGTCTTAGCATCTTCACAGGACTGTTCCAATGACCAAGACAAGTCTTACCTAAGCTCCTGAAGGCTTAATTAATTCTCATGTTCCTTGGCACTGAAGCCAAGTAGCCCAATGCCTAAGGCTATAAATCTGGCTTAGCATCCCTGGAAGCAAGCTTGAATTGTTGGCTAGTCCAAATCTGACCACAGTGCTTGAATCCCCTGTTTTATATCTACCTCTGCTTGCACACCTCCAATGATGGGAAGCTTCATTCATCCCAGTAAGAGATATAATACAATGAATACTGGACTAGAAGTAAGGAGAGTTAGGTTTGAGTCCCAGCTCTGCCACTGAACTTGCTGTGTGATCTTTGGCAAGTCCCTTCACATTTCTGGAGCTGTTTCTTTATCAGTAAAATGGTTGTAGAGGAATCTCTTTGTTTTAGTTTGTGTTTGTTTAACTGCTATAACAAATAGCCCTAGAAAATTCAGTAGCTTAAAGGACAAGATGTTTCTTTACTTCTTATGTAACATTCAGGACAGGGGTTCCAGATTGGAGAGAGAGGGGGAACTTCACTCCATTCAGAGACCCAGACAGAACTGATGGCAGTTCTGCCAGTCTTAATACATGGCTTCCAAGGTCACTCTGCCGTTATAGCTCCCAAGTAAGCAGAAACATCATGGTAGCCTTTTTATGGTCCAGGCCTGGAAGTGGTATTTGTCTTTTTTACCCACATGCTATTGGTCAGAATTCAGTCACATGGTCAAGCCAAAGAGCTGAACAGGCTAAGAAATGTAGTGTAGCTGTGTGGTAGCTAGCTAGAAGTCTCCATCACAGACTTGATCTCTAAAGGCTCCCTGCCTCAGCTTTGAAGTTCTGGGTATGCTTATGAACTAGACTCCTGGTTCTCACGTTGCTTTGTTACAGGCACTTTGAAAATTGCCTAACCTCACTGACCATCAGGGACTAGCAGGCTGGCAGTGCAGACCAAGGCAATGCCCCCAGTGAAAGGCCAGAGAAGATCTGAGATACCAGCCGCACCACCAGGTAACACATTAAACTAAGGTGTCTTTGTGCTTCTTTTCTCTGCAGCATGGGTAGGAGCCCTCTCAATGGGCATGATCTTCTTCTGTTCTCCCATTGTGAGTATATTCACTGATCGATTGGGCTGCCGAATCACAGCAACTGCAGGGGCTGCCGTCGCTTTCATTGGCCTCCATACCAGCTCCTTCACCAGGTAAGGCTAAGAGTTGCCGACCATTTGCCCAAGGCTGAGGGTTGACTTCTTTCTGGGCCTCAACTAGACACTCTTCTCACTGTAGAATCCCCTGTGGCCCTTTCCATGTAGGGTCCTCAAGACCCTGCTCCCAGGAACTATTGTCCAATGGGACTCATCTTGGTAGGGTCCCCAGGACACATTGGTAGGGAATATACCCAAAGAGGACCCAAGAGTTCCAAAGTGGTGGGAGGAGCCAAAGCTTGGGCGTTCATACTGCTGGGCCCAAGTCAAGTTTTGGCCACTGAATGGCAATGGAAAAATTCATGAGTACCATTCCCCTCTTTGGGCCTCAATTTTTATACTGTAACATGAGGAGATTAGATCAGGTCTTTTCAGGTGTCTTCCAGCTCTGCCATTCTATTTCCCTTCAATATGCCACACATCTCATGACCTCAACTGCCCTCCTGGAAATGAACTTCTGGAGTAAGCCCATGTGAACACCTACCATTACAGGATTCCTAAGGTAATCTTATGCTGAAAAAGAGGTCAGCTGAGCCCAAGGCTGTTTAGCATTTCTGGTCCTTTTCCATTTCTGGATAGCAATGCATGGATGATTTGGAACAGATAAAGATTCATGTCTTGGGTGTAAGAAGGGATGTTTAGCAGCCTCCCTCACTGAGATACAGACCCAGCACCCAGCTACCCAACTAAGCCTAAGCTAGGTAAACTCAAACTCTGGTCCCATAGGTCCCACTGGCAGAAACTGGTAGTGACGGGCAAGGAGCAGGCTACAAGTTCATTTTCTGCTTTCTTTCTGCCAGCTCTCCAGAAGCATGTCTGTAGGGGAGGAGAGAAGTAAAAACCCTCCACCACAGCCTGAGGAATATGGGATTCCTAAAGAACTCCAATGACTTTCTGCCAAAGACACTTTGGGAGTTATGGTACCTCCTACTTCCAATCTGCCTGGGCTGGGGTAGGAGAATGCCAGCCTGGAGACGTGGCTAGCTTATCAGAGACTTGCTTTCTGAGCTTGGCTCCCCGGAGAAGGACCATGGTTATGCTCTCCAGGCCTAAGGTTCCACTCACAGCAGAGAATGATAATTGTGTTCTGCTACAACTTGGCCTTGTGAGGTTGAGCCAGCTTTCTTTATGACTTGAGCATTTCCGGCTGCCCAGCCCACCTTCCAGCAGAGCTTGGATCTGGCCTGCAATGGTTTCTTGGCTTGGTCCCAACCAACTGGGACAGAGGCAGGGAAAATCATATCCTGTCTGTAATCTGCTCAGTCCTCCCAGGGCAGCAGCTCCAAACCCTTTCAGGACCCCTCTGGTGGTCGGCCTCATTTGCCCTCAGCAAGCTCGTGTCTGGCTCCTTGTGGGAAGGAGCTAGGCCTCAGAAGCGGCTCCAGTCTCAGAGCTACACAGCAGAGGCCTGTTTTTTAAGGCCAAGCAGAGCAAAGTGTAAACAAATTAGCAACATACGGATCCCATTTTCCTTCCAATCCACATGAGCTCAGTTACAGGAGGGGAAGGAGCTCAGATGTGCTTTCTCCTGGCATTCTTCTTTAGGCACATTGGAGTAGGCGTTCTGTTCTCCAGCCCCTAAGCTCCTCCCCCACCCCCTTTGCCCTTTCTGCAAGAACATCTTCAAAGCCAAGAAACTTTCTGGATGGCTTCACATCCAGTGGAGAAATGGTTCTGCTTGTGGCTAGAACTCCAAGTCATCTTTCCTGTTGCTTGAATCAGGGCTCTGAGTTCCTTTGGATGGTGTGAGGTGGGGCAAAGTTCAGGCAGGGGTGGGGAGGCCTTGATAAGCCTGCTCAGGGGCCTCCTGCCTTTGGGCCCAGCTAGAAATAGATCCACCACACAGCTCCCTGAACTGAATCCCATGCTTTTCTCCCACTGGCCCCCTCCCTGAAGGTCTCCCTCAGACCTTCATAACTCCTCTCCCTTAGACAAGGCCCCCAGCCCAGGTCAATCCCAAATAGTACTTAGATTCTAATGGGAGGAAGCCCCAAGGAATCTAACAGAAGAGGAGCACTTGACTTAGCTATGTGTTCTAAGTAGAGGCAACCCTTTTGAAACCAAAGCCCTTGCTCATATCCAATGAATGCAAGCAGATAGAAAGAAATGATGATGATAGCTGTCTTGGAATCATGAGTACTAGCACCACTTCATCTCTGCAGCATAGGTCCAATCCTTTAGTATGAGGACTGGATCTATGTATAGAGAGGAACTTCCCGACCGTGGAAAGTATTAGGTTATTACGTGGTCAGATAAGAAGTATTGCAAAGTATGTGGAGGCATCAAAAGGAAAACAAACTTTTTCACTAGTTTGTGCCAGTATCATCTGAGGGCAAATGGCCAGCCAAGCTGACCTTCCCATGGCCTTTTCCCTTCTGATACCTTGCCTTCTGTTATAGAAGTTTATAGTCAAAGCAGGGCCTAAGGGTTTTAAGCCAGAGCCTCTCTTACTTGGCCAGGCCCACAACTTCTTTGAGTTTCCAGTTCCCATCAAGCAGCCAAGCTACTCTGGGAAGCTAGTCCATATCATGTCCAGCAACAGAAGCCAGGCTTTGGAAGTTATAGAAACTCCTTACCTTAGGATCCCCATGGAAATTATCTAGGGCCTGGAGTAAAGGGTCTTTGGACATCCAGACTGTGGGCATGGTTGGGGAGGGGGTGTCTCTCAGAATACCATCAACCATTCTGTGAAATATTAAGGGCCCTGAGCATGAAGAAAGACACTGAAGAGTCCTATGGAGGGTCTCAACCTTCTAGAATCTTGGCTCCTTGCAGAACTTTCTTGTTACTTGGGATAAAGCTTTGGTTACCAGCCCAACCATGGTGTCTAGGTGAGCAGTAGGTGTAACTGTTCTCTCTAAGGCACTGACTTACTTACTCTTTGTAGCCCCTCAACCAGACTTTGCATAGGCTAGTTTTGGCTTTCTTTTGAACAGTGCTCTCTGATGGGGTACTATGATTCGAACTAGAGTCACACAGATTTAGATTCAAGTCCAAGCTTTGCTGATCCCCAGTTATGCTACCTTGGGTAAATTACTTTACTTCTCTGAGCCTCTGTCTCCCCATCTACAAAATGGGGATCAGAAGGTCCTATTCCTTGTCTATTCTGAGGGTCAGTAGTAACTGAGGCCGTGGGTTAAGGGTGGGGGTATGCAGATCTCAGGAGGGTGGGGGGGAAGGGCAGGTGGATTGCTGGTCAGGCTTCTGAGGATAGCTCTTGGTGTCTCTCCCACAGCTCACTAAGCCTGCGTTACTTCACCTACGGGATTCTCTTTGGTTGTGGCTGTTCCTTCGCCTTTCAGCCATCTCTCGTCATCCTGGGCCATTACTTCCAACGCCGTCTGGGTCTGGCCAATGGTGTGGTGTCTGCTGGGAGTAGCATCTTCTCCATATCCTTCCCCCTCCTCATCAAAACGCTGGGGGCTAAGATCAAGCTCGCCCAAACCTTCCAGGTGCTGAGTACCTTTATGTTTATTCTTACGCTGCTTTCACTCACCTACCGACCCCTCCTGCCCAGCTCGCAGGACACCCCAAGCAAGAGAGGTGTCCACACCCTGTGCCAACGCTTTCTGGCTCAGCTCAGGAAGTACTTCAACATGCGAGTGTTCCGCCAACGTACCTACCGCATCTGGGCCTTCGGGATCGCTGCTGCTGCCCTTGGCTACTTCGTTCCCTATGTACACTTGGTGAGGAATACCAGGGTGGGTCCACCCTACCTGACCCCAAGAAGTTGCCCTTAATCTGCCTGAAGTCCAGAGGGTAGGAGCAGAAGACATTGAAAGGGCAGACCTGGAACCTTTGGAGAAAGACAAAACAGTGTTTGGAGAGACCCAGAGTAGGAAAGAGCACAGGCTGAGGGAAGACCTCAATGGGAAATGGGGGAAGTTCCTCAGGGGGAGGCCCATGCATATGGTTTCCCCCACTGATAAATCTAGATGGATTTTCAGGAGAAGATAAGCATCGCCGGGATACAGGAGGCTGCCCCAGATGACCCAATGATAGGGTTTTCTTTTCTTTCTTTTTTATTTTAATATTTATTTGGCAGTGCTGGGTCTTCATTGCAGTGCCTGGTCTCTTCGTTGCGGCATGTGGGCTTCTCTAGTTGCAGCACATGGGCTCAGTAGTCGCAGCATGTTGGCTCAGTGGTTGCAGTGCTTGGGCTCTCTAGTTGCAGCATGCAGGCTCTAGAGCATGTGGGCTCAGTAGTTGCAGCACGCCAGCTTAGTTGTGCTATGTAGGATCTTAGTTCCCCGGCTAGGGATCACCAGGCCCCCTGCATTGGGAGCATGAAGTCTTAACCACTGACCACCAGGGAAGTCCCTCAATGATAGAGTTTTCTAAGAGTGTGTCTTATGGAATGCTAGTTTTTGGGGTCAAGTAATTTTGTTTAAGAAATAACATATACTAGATTTCTCTAGCTTCATAATGTGTAGCAATCTTTTAAAGGTACCAAAATCCTGCTGTAAAGAAATCAATTAAGCTTTGTTTAACCACCATACACCCAACTTACATGGCCAAAGATTTGTTGGTTGTAGTCCAGCTGTTATCTTCCACAGACCTTTTGTTTCTTAAAGCACACTTTTGGAATATTACCTGGAAGTTAGTGGATCCTTCTCCCTTGGTGACCTGCTGTTACCCCAGGCTGTCAGTTCTGGGTCAAGGAATGAGGAGATAATAGGGGAACC
The DNA here is from genome assembly GCF_949752795.1 of Hyperoodon ampullatus. Taxonomy (NCBI): domain Eukaryota; kingdom Metazoa; phylum Chordata; class Mammalia; order Artiodactyla; family Ziphiidae; genus Hyperoodon; species Hyperoodon ampullatus. Next base: position 63,554,166 of record NC_136913.1, read on the forward strand.
CTTGGACTTTTTTCAGTTGTTAAGGCTGTATTCGGTCTTGCCAGGGCTTGGAAGGGGATTAGAGACACCCACTGCCCTCAGCTGTTGCTCTGAAACCCAGAATCCAGAGAGCCAGGGGATATGCAGCCTTTTAAGCTGTTAGAAACAGCCAGAGAGCTTGTTCTGGAGCTAAGGCTATAAGGGAGGGAGCTGCAGGAGAAGGAACTTTTGCCATGGTCCAGGGAAGTAAGCAGTAGAGGGTTCTGGGTATGCCAACAATTAACCAGCCAACTCTTCTTCTTCCTCTTATCCTGGGGGCCTGGTGCTATGCTTTTCAGATGAAGTATGTGGAAGAGGAATTCTTGGAAATCAAGCAGACCTGGGTGCTCTTGGTGTGTATTGGAGCTACCTCAGGCCTTGGGCGCCTTGTGTCAGGCCGTGTTAGTGACTCCATTCCTGGACTTAAGAAGATCTACTTGCAGGTGAGTGTGACCACCCTGTCTACCGTGGGGAAAACAGCCTGCCACAGATGCTAGGTTATCTCCAACCTTTGGGATACAATGGTAGGATGTATAATTCCTGTGGCCTGGGCCCCAGCTCTGATACCAGCTTGCTGTGTGACATGGGAAAGTCAATCAAATTCTCTAAGCCTCTGTTTCCCTTGCTTTCAAGTGAAGATCATCATCCTTGTTCTGCCTCTTTCATCAAAATGGAGTGAGGATGTAGTGAAAGCTGTCAGTGTAAATGGAACCTCTAAGAACACTTTCAAAGAAAATGTTTATTAATAAAGGCTCTCCCATCTGAAAGGGAAACTGAAGCCAGGAGTTAGATGCTGCCCCCACTGAAGACTGAACTCATTGCTACCTTATACTCTCTTGGAGGGTCTTGAGCATCTGTAGTACTCTGTGGCCCAGTGTCTCTCTCCTCTAGGCCCAGACCCATCACTTCTTATACCTCCAGAGCTACTTGGCACCAAACACTGGCTCTCAAATGCCATCCTCTTGACGGACACAAAAAAATTGCCAGAAAAGGCCAGACCTCACTTGCCCTCTCTATACCTCACTTTCCTCTTTTGTGCAATGAGAATAATCCTTGCCTTTCCTATCTCACCTTGCAGGTGAGGATCAAAAGGAATACAGGTGTGAACAGGCTTTGAGAAGTAAAAAGTGTTATAGCCATGCAAAGTTTTAATCCTTCTCACAGTGACACAGGTAGCCTCATATTGTGGGCAGTAGCCATGTGGATGCTCGAGAGGCCACTTTTTGTGTGACCTGGGCTCTGGTCTGGCTTGAATACAGACTACTGCTCAAGCTGTCTTTGTCTACTGGGCAACAATATTGTCTTTCTCACCTGGCTCACGCTTTTTGCTACAGCAGCTGGGTTTACCAGAAGGTGCCCAAGTGTGGAACCCTGTGAAGGGATAACAGCAGTCCCAGAAAACATGTGGGTCACAGTCCATCAGGAAGGTGGCTGAGTTCTGACTATCCTGGAGAAGTCCTAAAAGAACTTCCAAGGGGCCCTGACTATACACACAGCAGGGATTTCTCTGTCTTCTGATAGCCCCAAGTGTTTTCCTAAATACCCTCATATGTCTTGGATGAGGATATGATTAAGGTTTCCTGTTGTGTTTAACTTTGTGTTAGATTTGCAAGAGCTAGTGAATCTGCTTTGTCAGAGCTCAGGGTGCCATTATGGTCCATCCAGTCCAACCTCTCATTACACTGATGGAGAAACTGAGGGAAAGACTCAGACAGTCATGGCAGAGCTGAACTCCTATGTAGCACTCTTCTCATATTCCACTTTATACTAAGTGATGGATGGCAGAACCAAGTCCCAGACATAAGTGACTAGACCAAGGTCAAACCAAAAGGCTGTGATTGAGATAAACCAATTATAAAATTTTAAATTCCTGTGCCAATATCAGCAAGACCTTACCTGGGTGGCTTTTTGCATAGGACTGTGTGTGGCTTTCCCAGCCTCTTCCACATGGCACCCCTGTGGGTCTTCCCTGTCAATATCAGCAACTCCAAGATGCCAAAGAGTGCTGGAGATGAGGGTAAGCTAGTATTGGGCCAGGGCTTTATCTTGAGGAAAGGCAGCAGCCCTTGCCTAGCCATATAGCTCATTTCTCACTGTAGTCCCTAGGAGAGAGGTAGGGCCCAAGCAGTTTTTGCTTTGTATTGTGCAGAGGGAGTTCCAAGAGAGGAAGAGGCATTAGCTAGTCAGAAGAAGAACTAGGCTTGTGGCCCAGTGCTTCTGCTGACCATTTCCCCTACCCACCCAACAATCTCTCCCCTTTTCCACTCTTATTTGACCCAGTTTTACCACTTAGAATAATATAAAATAATCTTGGAACTTTTTAGCTGAAACATATCTTCATCAACTTGTAGTCCAAATTCTCCATTTTACAAACTGAGGAACTGAGGCCCAGAGAGGGAAAGTGATTTGTTCAAACTCATTGTGCTGGTAAGTGTCTCAGGCTGAGAGCACAAAACAATGAATGAACCTCTCTCTCTTGAGCTACTCAAGATACTCCATCATGAGAATTTGCCTCCCTTTCTCCCTGGGTCAGATGCAGGAGTACTGGTCTGGGAGAGAAAAGGAGTGCACACAGCTCCAGGTTCTGAAGAGCCATCCACTAGACTTTGTGGTTCCTACTACTGACAAAGACAGGCACATGTGTCTGGTGTCAAGCCCCTGGACAGTCTGTTGGTAAGGAAATGGTGACAACCTGCAGGACAACCTCACTTTGGGCCAATTCTTGAGGCCTGATTCTCAGTTCCAAGAGGGATTTTTAATTTCTGAACCTTGGCAAGGCCTCGTGGAGGATGTTAAGAGGCAGCTAGATACAGTAGGTAGTAATTACAGCCAATTGAAATCAGTTAATGGGGTCCTTTGTATTATATAATGGTATTAACTCCTTAATTGCCATACCATTATGACTTGGTTGATAGGTGGGTCTGGTTTTATCTTACATGAATAAATGAATCTCCTAGAGGACAAACTGGGATATCTGGGTTCTTATTCCTAGATTCTGCCTAGCTATCCCAAAACATCTTGGGCAAAGTTCAAAAGTCCCTCAACAAAGAGATTTCCTTAGATGGCATGACCAGGACATTTCTTATCCTCTCCAAAATCCAACCAATTAGCCTAACAAACCCATTGGCAGCAACAACACAGAAAATCTTTAGTGCTTGAAACAGCCTTGACCCTCCTACCTGCCTTCCATGTGGTGATGTGGTGACGTACCCTTACCATGTGGTGACTTACACTTCCTGGGTAAGTCCGCCTGCCTGTGTGAACTATTAGAAAATCCTGGATCCTGTCAAGGCCTTGGTTAACAGATCAGGCCTTAACCTTGACCCTGGGACAACCTGGCTCTGCTGGCTACAGTGGGTGGAGCCCAGGTCTTTAGTCTGGCTCACGGACACAGGTTGCAGATGACCTTCATCAAAAGGCCAGCTGTGTGTCCAGTGGCCCTTATCTCTATTGAGAGGGAAAAACCAGCCTCTGGAAAGGCAGCTTCTTTACTTCAGAGTCATTTTGCTCAGCCCAAAGAAAGCCCAGTGGCTCGTCAGTGCCCCCTGGGCTGGCTTCAGGCTCCCTAGACCTCTTTCTAGTGTCTTGGTTCTCCTTAGAGCCCCCTTTGTTGCCTTCGCAGAGTGCCCAGACAAGCCCAGAAGCCCCCAGAGCCATAACATCTGAGTGTCTGAGATGGGTGGTGTGTCCCATGTCCTAAAGCCTAAGGAACCTGGGTGAACCTCCCAAAGGCCTCCTTCATACCAAGGTGTTTTCTAAAAGCAGTCTCCCACAAAAATGGGGACTGGCTCCTTCCTCATTTCAGAAAGCTGTGCCTTCCATTCATGCCCCCATCTAATCATTGTTCAATTATTCAAGTCATCCTCACTTCCTCTCCTTCCTCTTCCCATATCTAACATGGATCTGAAAATACCAGCATGGTCTGATCCCAGACCCTGTTGCCTGGGGCAGCCAAACACAGAGTCAGAAAGCAGCAACAGCAATTCCCTTTATCTCAGAATCCAGTTAAAAGACAACTTCTTGAGGACAGGAGCAATGCCTCCTCTTTTAAAAGTCTTGACGGAATCAAAGTTAAATAGGGGCTCTCTTAAAATCTTTAAATCCTAAGTCCTTCTAAGCAGAACTTAGAAGGGGCCTAAGTAACTAGTTCACTGGGCTCTCTGTTGATATCCCCTTGCCCCATTTTACAGACGGTAGAAACGAGGCCCTGAGAAAGGAGATGTGATTTACTATGTGGTCTTGGCAGGCAAGCACAACATGACCTCAGGCTGTTGCTCCTTTAGGTCATCTCCTTCCTGCTCCTGGGCCTGATGTCCATGATGATTCCCCTCTGCCGGGGCTTCGGGGGCCTCATCGTTGTCTGCCTCTTCCTGGGCCTGTGTGATGGCTTCTTCATCACCATCATGGCCCCCATCGCATTTGAGCTGGTGGGCCCAATGCAGGCCTCACAGGCCATTGGCTACCTCCTGGGCATGATGGCCCTGCCGATGATTGCCGGACCCCCCATTGCAGGTGAGGTTAATATTGCAGGGAGGGCATGAGTGGAGGAGTCCTGTCTTCCTTGGGACCTAGATCTCCTAAGCACCTCTGCTTAAAGTCCCTTTTCTCCTTCTTTTCTATTTAAGCAGCCTCGTCAGAGTGCATGAAACCCCTTACCACTATTGGTGAAAGAGACTAAGGACAGTATATGTGCATGGATTCATTTGGGGGGATGGGCTTTTCATGGCTGTATATCTGTTGCTGTGGGGTTTTATTGTAGACAGCATGGCTGATTCTGGGACGGTAGAGAGAGAAATGGGTTTGGCCTTCCTGACCATTCTATTGATCCAGAATCTTCTCTCTCTCTCTTTACAGGCAGGTAATTATTTGGAAGGTAGTTGAGCAGGAAGAGAAGAGAAAGTGGGCCCTGGTTTTATTAAGACTTAGAGATACCCCCTCCTCCTCTACCAGCTTCTGAACTGAGCCTGTAGAAAAGATTTGATTAAGAACACAACCCAGGACTGGACCAATGAGGCTCACTTCCAGCAGGCAACAGGCAATGTGTTGGCTTGCCATCTTTCAGCACTCCCAATTTCTCTCTCCACTTCCAAGAAGGACATTGTTGGTACCCCAGAGAACTTAGGAAACAAGGAAAACTAATAAGAAGAGAACATCATTTCCTTTCTTTAGGATTTATTGCAAATATTGATTCATGGGCTAGAGTCTCCTAGGCTGGCCAACTGGGCTAGCTCAACAAGTATTCCTTGAATACTAATTCTGTACAAGGTGTTGTGAGGGCACTGGTCATGCTGTGTTACAGTGACAAAACCTTCTACTCAGGCCCTTGTTCAATAGCCACACTGTCCACTGGGGGAGGGGAGCCTCTACCCAACTCCTGATCCCAAAGGTGGATCCCAGAATCCATATCTCTTTCCATTTTGCTTACCTCCTAAGCAGCCTCAGGGCCTACTTGCCTTTCTTTGGTAGTGTTTCTGGGCTCATCCTCCCTATGAGGTGTCCCACATTAGCTTCTGGAGGTGAGCAGGGAAGGCCCTGTATCCCATGCCAAACACATTCACCATATTGGCGACCTAGGGAAACCCAGAGGGGCCAACCATATCTGTAACTGGAAGGAAGGATACACATACAGCCTCCTCTTAGGGCAAATGGGCACTTCAAAGAAAGGGAAAATAGGAACTTGGCTGAATTGTTCCACAAGAACACTCTAGCCCAAGCTGGGGGTGGAAGGGTATATCACTGTGAACCAAAACAAGTCTTGGTCATCTTCTGTGGAGTTCTTTTAGAGTAGCTTGCCTCCTAACTCCATACCTTGGAGTGACTAGAAGTTAGCTGTAGCTTCATGAAAGTCAGAAATGGAGAAATCGAGAAGCTTCATTTGCTTCTTTCATAACCTCAAGAGCCTGCAACCCCAGTGCCTCAGGGAGGAGCAGCCTGTCTTTGTAATAGAGGTTTTGTTTCTTCCATCTAGGAGTGTTTAAACTGAGGGGGCTCTCAGGTAAAGGCAGTACAGGCCAAGAGTCTCTGGATAGGCATTGTGATGGCCCCTAGAAGAGGCAGAGAGCACCTTTGTACAGGAGGGCAAAGCTGGGCTTGACTTGTCTCTGTTGACTTTTCAGGCCTCCTCCGCAACTGTTTTGGGGACTATCATGTGGCCTTCTACTTTGCCGGTGTGCCCCCCATCGTCGGGGCTGTAATCCTCTTGTTCGTCCCTCTGATGCATCAAAGGATGTTCAAGAAAGAACAAAGGGATTCCAGCAAGGATAAGATGTTGACCCCTGACCCAGACCCCAATGGAGAGCTGCTGCCAGGCTCCCCCACCCCTGAGGAACCAATCTAATGCCTCTTATTTGCCATCGTGTGCTCCTCCCCAAACCTTTCCCTTCACCCTGCCCTGCTCAGCATTTACATTTTTGCCACCAGCACACTTGTTCCCAAACCTGCACATGCAGCATTTCAGCCACCTGACCATCCCCCTGGAGCCAAAGCTCCAGGTGTTCCAAACTCATTAACCAAATTCTCCCTGTGAATGCCTTTAAACTTGCCAGGGTCCTCTCCTCCCAGGGTCTAGGAAAGCTTGGGATCACCCCCTCGCCTTTGGACCCTCTCCATATATTTTCTAACTCTTGGGGGAAGAGGAAGATGGGAACTCCTGGCCCAGCTTGTTAGTCACCCACTAAAAGCAACTGCCAAAGGTGCTACTGTGTCCCCAGGAGCCTGGTGGGAAGATCCAAGCCTGTGTGCTGAGGAGTTCCTTGCCATCTGTCCTTAGGAACCATCGGGGGGTGCGAGGGAAAGGGCATAGAGGTAAAATGAGACAAGGAGCCTTGTTTAGCCTCAGAGTCTCTGAGGGCTATGGCTTCCCAAGAGGTGTGGGTTACATCATTTTACAAGTGTACAGAGAGTCTCCCCATCATATGGTTGGCTAACAGTCTGCTTTCTTCTTTCCTTCCTCCTTTTTTTCCTCTACTGCCTCTTCTCCCTTCTCATCCCCCTCTATTTCTTTTTATGACTGTCATAGACTCGTGGGTGCTTGAAGAAAGGAGGGACCCAGAGCTTGGGCCAATAAGCCTCACCTTGGCCCAGCCCGCCCTTAACACTAGCATCAATTCCACTCATCTCAGGCTGAGCCACATCTCATTTTTTGGCTCAAGCTGCTATAGTCCTATAGTGGAATAATAGAATATCACATAGGAAAGGGACCTTAAAAACCATAAAATTCCACTCACTGATTTTTTACAGATTTTCCAGGACAATGCATTAACCTGCAGGCTGTCCCAGCTCCCCATCCTTATATCTACGTGTCAAAATGTGAAGAAATTCCTTTCATCTCAGCAGGCAGAGGAAGACTGATGACAGGGTGAATGGCATGGTGGGGGGAGGAGCAATCGTTATGGACCTGGGGAAGGACCAACTCCATCTCTCATTATTCATGACAGGTCAACATTTCCACCTGGGCCAGGCCAGAAAAGGAACTGTTTGAGGGAAAATCCCATTCCCAACCTGGATCCCCCAAAGGTAGAGGCAGCAGCTGCACATAGGGTTGGAAAACTTCTAGGAAGAGGAAACCATCCTAGCCTTTACTACTCAATGTGTCCCCCATGCTGGGCATCCTGGACCACTCTACTTAGTGGGCATTAAAGGTGCCAGGAAAGGTAGACTCTGGACCATCTTCATCCCTCTGAAGTAGGTACCAGATGTTTCCCTATGCCTAAGCTCTGGGAAGCACTCTTGCTGAAGAGCATTTCCAGCCACACCGTGTCCGGCCATCACAACTCACCTTATTAGGAGCTCAGCCTCTCTCCTCACTCGGCCTCTTTGTATTTCTCCCTATTCCGGGTCTTTTTCTGCTGTGTTCCTATTACCCTAACCTTTCATCATCTTCTTACCAGGCATCCCTGGCTGTCACCTAGAGCTAACAGTGACTTGCCACCCCGAGCCAGGGCCATCCCAGGGCCAGGAGGATGAGATTGCCCCTGTGGAGCTCCAGAGAAGACAGTGGTCCCCACTCATGAGTTTTTCCGTTACAAACAGGCAGCTGGGGCATGGTTGGCCTCTGATGGCTTCATTCAAGGCCAAAGTCTGGAGCCCCCTCCCTTGGTCCCAGTCCAGCTCTTATCAATTCCCCAAAGGAAAACCCATTGGTTCTTGGCTCTGTGAATAGGAAGGGGCCTGCCTATTTATAACCCTGTTATCCCAAACAGCAGTGGAACAGGAGGAGCTGGGCCCCAGGAGCTCTTTAAGTCCCAGAAGAGGCCATTGAAAATGTTGGAGCAACAAAGCCCCTGCTTCCATTGCTCCCTGCCCACTCCCACCAAGTCACCTGAGGGCAGTTCTGCAGGGCCTCCTTTGTTGCTCATGGTATGGATAGCTCTTAAGAATCAGGGTGCTACCCACTTCTCTCCAGATGAAGGAAAGACATTCACAGGTCCCAAATCTGCCCTATCAGGTGTCACATAACGTGGCAGGGTGTCAGTTTACTTCTTCCACACATGTACGCGTGCATGTGCGTGCTTGTGCACTTTTGGAGAGAATGTTGGTTGGCGAAAGCAGCACAGTATTAATATTTAGGGTAAGATGCAGCCTCTTATGCACCACAGTTAAATCAAGGAGAACGAACAAAATTTGGGAGCTTGAGATCTGGGACATTTAAATCCTCAGAAGGTTTGGAACAAAATAAACAGATCTAAAAATCCAGCTTTGGTGTGTTATGTTGCCTACACGGGTGAAATAGACTTAAAAATCCAGCTTTGGTGTGTATGTTGCCTACATGGGTGAAATAGTCTTAACCTGGTTAACAGCAGGAAGTTTAGTTTCAGAACTGAAATCTCATGTCAAATCAAATTTATGCCAGGGTCTGTACTCCTTTTCTTCTCGCTTGTAATTGATGGGGTAACTTGAATGGGCTAGTATAGCTGGGTTATACAGCCAGGCAGCAGCCTGGAATTGAGGGTGATACAGAAGAGAGACCTATTAACAATGACAAAGCTGGGAGTAACCTTAGAGTCTCCCTTGTCCATACTCTGCATTGAATTTAAGTGAGGACACTGAGGCCTGTATATAAGGCACTGCAGCAGGCTCACACAGTTTGTCAGTGACAGAGCAGGCTGAAACCTTGAACTCAGGTCGACTTCCAGTCCAGTCCAAACTCCTCATTTTGCAGATGAAGAAACCGACACAAGCAGGGGAACATGACTTGCACACTTCATTCAACAACCATATAGTGAACCCATTTGCAAAAGGGTGTTGGCAGAACCAGCTCCAAGCAAAAAGAAATCTGAGCCATGTCTGACTTTTAGCATAGCCCATCTTTTCACAATTACTCTCACTCCCAACCAACACATACTTCCGGGGTTCTCTCTTCCCAAGCGCTCCAGACCTTCATGTGGCCTTGGCCATGGACAGCTGGTCCCACCTACTGCCTTTCCACCCTCAGCAGCCCAAAAGGTACAAATAAAGTCCATCTCCCTATGGCCATACACTGAACAGGAGAGGGGTGGAGGAGACTGGTTTCCTTTGCAAGAGGGTGGTTTACCACCCAGCTCTTGGCTATTGTTGTTTCTCCCCTGACTCAGTGCAGACATCCTGAAGCTGCCAGCCTCCTCATCTCTCTCCACTGAGACTAATTACTCTGTCCTGCTGCCTGGCTCCAGGCTCTCCCACCGAAGGTCTGCTGCCCCCTCAGTCACTCCCCCAGTAGCCCCAAGGCCCTAGTCTGTGTTTGATCACTCAGGATCATTAGATTTCAAAGCTGTGGAATCCCATAATTTTTATGAGCATATGCTCTCCCCCAGGGCCTTTTCATGTCTGAAGAGGCAGCCAGCAGTTCCCTGCCACTTCACAGCAGCAGAGCAGGACAGCTGACAGGAATTACAGGTGCCCCTAGTAAATCCCTGGTATCTGACAGCTGGTGCTTAGATAGGGTGGGTGCTGGTTTGAACCAGAGCCTTTGAAGCAAGTTCTGAATTCTAATAAGCTGAAATGTAGAGGAGACTCCAGAGGCACAAGGAAAGGGATTAGATATGCAACTCCCGCAGGGGTTGAGGAGGCTTTACTTTAGAAGGCCTTTCAAATCCTGCCTTTCAGCTCTCTCTAGTGGTCACCAGAAACAAAGTTCCATGTCTGGTTTTCAAGTCATTTCAGCAATATTTTCTAGGGACCTGCTTTGTGTCAGGCACTTTGCTAGAACCCAGGGATTTCAGAAATGAAAGGAACAGAGGTGGAGAAAACAAAGAGAAGAAACACAAGAAGGAATCTGAACTATCTTCTTTCCAAGATACCTTTTCTTCTTCTGGACCCCAGCGGCCCGGAGCTTACGGACCTTAGAGCCTTTGGGGCAGGACAGGGGCCACCACGCCCCTTCCGGGATGGAGGCCTCAGCATTTCCCCCCTTCCCCATCGCCCTGCGACTGGCCTCCCCCGGCCACAGCCTCCCGGAAGAACTACGCGCTCTTTAGCGTTGGTTTCCTGCTGAGCTGGAGCGAGATAAAATTAGCCCATTGCTCACGACTAACAAGTGTCAACCCACTAACAAGTGTCAACCCGTGTCCAGTTAGGGGGAGGGAAGGTAACCCATGGGCCCTCCTGCTGGGCCAGTCAATGTGGGGACTAACAGCACCGGTACAGCGCCCCCGGCCCAGGGCCTCCTCGTTCACCCTGCTCTACCCGCTCCAGGGATGGGGAACTAGAAAGGGGCGGGGCTACAGCTACCCTCCTTTCCCACCACACCCCCCCCCTACACAGCCCTCGCAACTACTGGGCCCTGGGATCCGGGAATGTGGTTGCTAACCGGTACCGTTTCCCACTATATCCCCATGCCCACCCCACACTTGGGGAATGCCTGGGGATGGAGATGGGTCTGGGGGCGCCCAGTGGCCCTGGCTGCTCTCCTGCTCCTGCCGCTGGCTTCCGGTCACTTTAAGCAGAGTGGTGGGCGGTTCCTGCCCCTCCGTGGCTCTCCATCCATTTCCCCGCCTGGGAGGGGTAAGAACCCTGGAGACGTGCCAACTGAGACTCATCTGCCCCTGCTACTCGAACGGGAATCAGGCCCACCCAGGACAAGCAAACCTTCCCTCCCAGGGGAAGTGGGTGGGAAGGAAGGCGGGAGGGCCCAGCTTGGGGCCCTGCCAGCTGTCCGGGGTGCCAGATGGATAGACAGCAGCTGCGCGTGTCCTGAGCTCAGCTCCTCCTCAAGCCCCCACCCCCACTACCCTTCCCCGGGCCACCGCCACCAGGGATTGCAGCATCGCCGCCCCCATCGAGCGTTGGGTCCAGAGCCCTGGAGGTGATTCGGGCTGCGCAGTCCAACAACCCCCTCCCACCGGCGGCCCCCTACCAGATCTGTCCCCGAGGTTCCCAGGGCGGGGTCGACCTGCAACTACCAAGGACCTAAGTGATTCCAGGCAGGAGGCCTGCCAGGATGAGGGGTTTAGGAGCGAGAACCGCCTCCACGAAACGCTCCGCTCTGGTCCTGAGCAGCCATCCTCCTCACCCTCCTCTCCATCCTCCAACCCTGGGCCGGCTGTCCCCATAAAATCTGTCCCAGAACTCCCGGGGGCAACCATGCTTGCTGGTGGGAGCTCTCAGCTCAGGCCTGCTCTCCCACTACAAGGTCCCCAGATCCTACCCAAGATGAAGGTGAGCCCCCACCAGCTGCCCTAGGTTCACAGAGGTGAACTAGTGGGATTTCCTAGGCTTGAGAACCCTCCTCCAAACCTGGGCAAAGCCCCAGGAATGGACCAGGTTAACTCTAAGACCTGCCCTCCTCAATTTGCTCCCCACCGAACACTCTTCCACCCTACTCTCCATCAACCTGCTTCCTTCAGCCACTTCCTAAGTGGTGGTGTAGGAGGGGGCCAGGGTAACCACCTCCACTGCCCTCCCACACTCATCCACATACATCCTTCCTCCCACAAGGTGTAGTCTTCTGAGGATCCCAGCCTTAGCAGATCCTTCTGCCTTAAAGCCTGCAAAGGCCAGAGTTTCCTCCTGTCAGTCCAAGACCTTCCAGCTACCTTGCCTCCTCATTTGCCTCCCCTCCCCCATACGCGTGCACAGACACACTCCCGTCATCCTTCAGCTCCAAGAACACAAGGGCCTTCCCCCAGCATATTTGGACACAGAGGCCCCCTTCAGTGATAACAGGGCGCCTTCATCTGTGGCGGAGGGGGGCGCTCAATTTACAGTTCTTAGGTGCTCACATATCTCTCATCATGCTTGACCCTCTCCCAAACCCTGGAAGGCAGCTGCTCCTGTGCCTGTTTTACAGATAGGGAAAGTAAGCCCCAGAGGGGAACTGCATGCCAGTTTTCAAACTCCTTCTCCAAGGCTGTTTCCATCCCACCTCACAGATAGTAGGGAAGTAAGCGAATCTCTCTTTTCCCTTGACTTCTCAGAAAGCCTGCTTGCTCCTCCTGGAGATAGTACCTGCGGTTCCCCAGGCCCAGCCAAGGAAGGCTCTGGGTAGTGAGTGGCACCACGGCCCCAAGATGGAGGCATGGAAAGGAGAAAAAGCTGAGCCAGAGTCCTTGTGCACCCCCTACCCACCTACCCCAGCCTCTCTCTTGGAGGGGATGGGACAGGGAGGGGAATGTGGAAGAGGAATTAGGAGTCTGATCTGCCTTTCCCTGGGGGTATACAACACTGTCTTCTGAGTTTCTCTCTGCCTCAAAATGGGTATAAAACTCCAAACTGAGCTCTCCTATGCCTTACTCCCTCAGTCCTTCTCTTATTATTCAATAAAACTATCATCCCTGAGGGCTAATTTCCAGGGCCTTGCTAACTGTCCATAGACCCCCCAAAGGACCCTTTGTCTGGTCTAGTTATCAGGGGAGAGTACGTGAGGAACACTTCCTGGGAGGCCTTGCTTTCTTGGGAAAGGATTCGTGTGTCTAAGTGGTCAACACAGCTAGCTCAGAGGCTCCCTCTCATCTAGACTTCTAGCACTTTGTCAAGCTACAGAGAGGGGATTCGGTGGGGAGGGGAGAGTAGCAAATATCATGCAATTAAGGGTAGGGGAGCTCCCAAGACAGCGCCCGGGGAAAGGAAAAGTGGAGAACATGCCTAAACCCCTGACCACACACCTCACTGAGGTGGACTTGTCCTGTATACCCCTCTCAGCAACTGTGGCCATTACCCTCCTCCTCATCTCCCCTGCCCCCAGCTGAGAGATTCCCTATATCTGCAGGGGAGCTTGTTGTCATCTAGCAGCCCCCACCCTTCAGTACCACATTTTTTGGTGGGCTCTAAATTCCCAGATCCCAATAAATCCTAGCCTAAGCCTTTCCTTCAGGGTAAATAGCTTCAAGCGTCCAAGCCAGGTCCCTCCAAGGTTAGGACTCACCTGTCAACCACAATGGCTGGGCCCGGAAAGCAGGAAGAGGCAAGTTTCAAGAAAAGTCAAGTTCTAGGCAAAGCTAGTTCCAGTTCAGTAGCTGTGTACATCGTTGTAACTAGTGAACTTCAGGAGCACTTTAAACATTATAATGATAGAGCACAGGGGCTACAAAGAAACTTACCTTAATTCCGTTTTTCTGGTTAACTAAGTACTTTCTTCACAATCCTTGGTCAACACAGTTAAGGGCTGTTCTCTACCAGGAGGAAATCAAAGACCCAAAGGAGGTCAGAGGTGAAATGGTGGAGAGCTTCAGATCCAGTAATTTTCATACTGTACTCTGTGACTCTTTGGGGGATTCACAGAGGTACCTCAAAGACCGCTAAAATTTCTGGGACTGGTTTTCCTTATTCCTCCAATGAAGAACAGTTTAATGCTGGATATTATATATAAAACAAACCTAAGATGACTCTGAAAGTTGGAGAGAAGAAGGCAGACCAGGTAGGAGTGAAGACCTGAGGCAGAACCTGAGGAGTGATTCACATGAGGTGAGTGCTGTAGGTTTCCTTTTTGCCTTACATATCCCAGACTTGGTGATGGAGAAGCCAGAAACCCAGAAATGGCAATGGGCACTGACATAAAAAGCCCAAGGAAATTTTTTTTTCTCTCTAGTCAAAGAATCAGGAAAGGGACAGTCTAGAAAGACAGAAAACTTTTACACAATTACAGTTCTACTCCAGTCAAACACCATGGACAAATTGTGGCCCCACCCCCACCCCAACCATCAAAGGCAAAGTGGAGAGCCTAGATTCCACCTTCATCATGCTATAACAAAGCACCTTTCCCCGCCATCACCATGGTGGTGTCACAGAAAGCCAAATATGTAGCCCAGAGTTTCATCCCAGACATGCAGAAAAATGTAGGAAATAGTAATGAGGCATCCCAGTCCCTTGCATCCCTGTGGGTATCAGAGGAAGCCTAGTGGGTACCTGAACTCCAACCCCTGCAAAGCAGTAATGAGGAGCCCCTCAACACCTGGGTGTCAGTGAAGGCCCAGTGGGAATCCTGGACTTCTACTTTGACTTGACAGTAATGAGGTAGTGCACACTTTCTCTCAGTGGCACACTGTTAGAGGAGGCCTGCTGAAACTACAACAAAGATCTAATATTCATGTCACCAGAGTCCCAGAAAGAGAGGAGAAAGTAAGTTGGGCTGAAAAAGTATTCAAAGTCATTATTTAATGGCAGAAAACTCCTCAAACTGGGTAAAAGACATATTCTTGTATGTTCAAAAAACTGAGCAAAACCCAAACAGGAGGAACTCAAAGAAATCTATGCAAAAACACATCATGTCAAATGTGAAAACTAAACACAAACAAACAAAGATTTTGAAAGCAGTGAGAGAAAAATGACACCTTAATTATAGGAGAAAAAACAATTAGAACGACAGTAGATTTCTCATCAGAAACCATGGACGGGAGCTAGAAGAAGTCATAAGTTTTTCAAGTACTAAAAGAAAAGAACTATCAACCCAGAATTGTATATCCAGCAAAAAATCCTTGAGGAATTAAGAGGAAATCAAGACGTTCTCAGATGACAGAGAACTAAGAAAATTTGTTGCCAGCAGAATTACCCTAAAAGAATGGCTAAAGGAAGCTCTTCCAACAGAAAAGAAGTGACAAAAGAAGAAATCTTGAAATGTCAGGAAGGAAGAAAGTACAATGAAAAGAGCAAAAATACAACAGGTTTTTCTTATCATCTTGAGCTTTCTAAATTATGTTTAACAATTGAAGCAAAAACTATAACAATATCTGATGTAGCTCTCAATGTATGTAGAGGAACTAAGACAATACTATAAATGGGGGATGGTGAAAAGACAAAAAAGGAGGTAAGCTTTCTACACTTCACTAAAACTGGTAAAATACCGACTCTGATAGACTGTGATAAGTTATGTACATATAATGTAATACGTAGATCAACCACTAAAGAAGCTGTGCAAATAGATACCCTCGAAAATCAAATAGAATTCTAACCCACAGGAAGGCAGGAATAAAATTCATAAATGAAAGACAGAGGGAACAAACAGAAGACAAACAATAAACGTCAGAACTAGACCATAATATATAAATAATTACATTAAGTATAAACGGTGTAAATACATCAACTACAGAGAGTTGCAGAGTGGACTTTTTTGAAAGAAATATGGTTATTTAATAAACCTAATAATTAACCCTAAATACTTAAACTTTTCTGGTCATCTACTTAATCCTACATTCCTTTTAAAATTTATTTTTATTGGAGTATAGTTGCTTTGCAATGTTGTGTTAGTTTCTACTGTACAGCAACGTGCATCAGCTATACGTATACATATACCCCCACTTTTTTGGACTTCCTTCCCATTTAGGACACCGTAGAGCACTGAGTAGAGTTCCCTGTGTTATACAGTAAGTTCTCATTAGTTATCTATTTTATACATAGTATCAATAGTGTATATATGTCAATCCCCATCTCCCAATTCATCCCACCCCTGCTTCTCCTTTGGAATCCATACGTTGGTTTTCTACATATGTGTCTCTACTTCTGTTTTGCAGATAAGATCAACTATACCATTTTTTAGAGTCCATATATATGCGTTAATATAAGATATTTGTTTTTCTCTTTCTGACTTACTTCATTCTGTATGACACTTTATAGGTCGATACACGTCTCTACAAATGACTCACTTTTTTTTCCATTTTATGGCTGAGTAATATTCCATTGTATATATATACCACATCTTCTTTATCCATTGCTCTGCTGTTGGACATTTAGGTTGCTTCCATATCCTGGCTATTGTAAATAGCACTGCAATGAACATCGGGGTGCATGTATCTTTTTGAATTACGGTTTTTGTTGGGTATATGCCCAGTAGTGGGATTGCCAGGTCATATGGCAGTTCTAATTTTAGTTTTTTAAGGAACCTCCATACTGTTCTCTATAGTGGTTGTATCAACTTACATTCCTACCAACAGTGCAAGAAGGCTCCCTTTTCTCCATACCCTCTCTAGCATTTATTGTTTGTAGATTTTTTGATGACCATTCTGATTGGTGTGAGGTGAGACCTCATTGTAGTTTAGATTTGCATTTCTCTAATAATTAGTGATGTTGAACATCTTTTCATGAGACTATTGGCCATCTGTATGTCTCTTTGGAAAAATGTCTATTTAGGTCTTTGGCCCATTTTTGGATTGGGTTGTTTGTTTGTTTTTTTTTTTTGCAATTGAGCTGCATGAGCTGCTTGTATATTTTGGAGATTAATCCATTGTCAGTTGCTTTGTCTACAAATACTTTCTCCCATTCTGAGGGTTGTCTTTTCGTCTTGTTTATGGTTTCATTTTCTGTGCAAAAGCTTTTAAGTTTAATTAGGTGCCATTTGTTTACTTTTGTTTTTATTCTCATTACTCTAGGAGGTAGGTCAAAAAAGATCTTGCTGCAATTTATGTCAAAGAGTGTTCTGCCTATGTTTTCCTCTAAGAGTTTTATTGTGCCTGGCCTTACATTTAGGTCTTTAATCCATTTTGAGTTTATTTTTGTGTATGGTGTTAGGGAGTGTTCTAATTTCATGCTTTTACATGTACTTGTCCACTTTTCCTAGGACCACTTATTAAATAGGCTGTCTTTTCTCCATTGCATATTCTTGCCCCCTGTGTCATAGATTAGGTGACCAGAAGTGAGTGGGTTTATCACTGGGCTTTCTATCCTGTTCCATTGATCTGTATTTCTGTTTTTGTACCAGTACCATACTGGTTTGATGACTGTAGCTTTGTAGTATAGTCTGAAGTCAGGGAGCCCGATTCCTCCAGCTCCATTTTTCTTTCTCAAGATCACTTTGGCTATTCGTGGTCCTTTGAGTTTCTATACAAATTGTAAAATGTTTTGTTCTAGTTCTGTGAAAAATGCTATTGGTAATTTGATAGGGATTGCATTGAATCTGTAGCTTGCTTTGGGTAGTATAGTCACTTTCAAAATATTGATTTTTCCAATCGAGGAAAATGGTATATCTCTCCATCTGTTTGTGTCATCTTTGATTTTCTTCATCAGCATCTTATAGTTTTCTGCATACAAGACTTTTTCTCCTTAGGCAGATTTATTCCTAGGTATTTTATTCTTTTTGTTGCAATGGTGAATGGGATTGTTTCCTTAATTTCTCTTTCTGGTCTTTCATTGTTAGTGTATAGGAATGCAACAGATTTCTGTGCATTAATTTTGTATCCTACAACTCTACTAAATTCATTGATAAGCTCTAGCAGTTTCCTGGTGGCATCTTTAGCATTTTCTATGTAGAGTGTCATGTCATCTGCAAACAGTGACAGTTTTACTTCTTTTCCAATTTGGATTCCTTTTATTTCTTTTCTTTCTCTGATTGCCATGGCTAGGCCTTCCAAAACTATGTTGAATAAGAGTGGTGAGAGTGGGCACCCTTGTCTTGTTCCAGATCTTAGAGGAAATGCTTTCAGTTTTTCACCATTGAGAATGACGTTTGCTGTGGGTTTGTCATATATGGCCTTTATTATGTTGAGGTAGGTTCCCTCTATGCCCACTTTCTGGAGAAGTGTTTTGTTGTTGTTTTTTTTTTTTATCATGAATGGGTATTGAATTTTGTTGAAAGCTTTTTCTGCATCTATTGAGATGATCATATGGTTTTTGTTCTTCAATTTGTTTATGTGGTGTATCACACTGATTAATTTGAAAATATTGAAAATTTCTTGCATCCCTGGGATAAATCCCACTTGATCATGGTGCATGATCCTTTTAATGTGTTGTTAGGTTCTGTTCGGTAGTGTTATGTTGAGGATTTTTGCGTCTACGTTCATCAGTGAAATTGGCCTGTAATTTTCTTTTTTTGCAATATCTTTGTCTGGTTTTGGTATCAGGGTGATGATGGCCTTGTAGAATGAGTTTGGGAGTGTTTCTCTCTCTGCAATTTTTTGGAAGATCTTGAGAAGGATAGGTGTTAGCTCTTCTCTAAACGTTTGATAAAATCTGGTGAAGCCATCTGGTCCTGGACTTTTGTTTGCTGGAAGAGTTTTAATCACAGTTTCAACTTCAGTACTTGTGATTGGTATGTTCATATTTTCTATTTCTTCCTGGTTCATTATTGGAAGGTTGTACTTTTCTAAGAATTTCTCCATTTCTCCCAGGTTGTCCATTTTATTGGCGTATAGTTGCCTGTAAGAGTCTCTTATGATCCTTTGTATTTCTGTGATGTCAGTTGAAACTTCTTCTTTTTCATTTCTAATTTTATTGATTTGAGTCCTCTCCCTTTTTTTCTTGATGAGTCTGGCTAAAGGTTTATCAGTTTTATTTATCTTCTCAGAGAACCAACTTTTAGTGTCATTGATCTTTTGAATTGTTTTCTTCATCTCTATTTCATTTATTTCTGCTCTGATCTTTATGATTTCTTTCTTTCTAATAACTTTGGGTTTTGTTTGTTCTTTCCTTAGTTGCTTTAGGTGTAAGGTTAAGCTGTTTATTTGAGATTTTTCTTGTTTCTTGACGTAAGATTGTATTGCTATAAACTTCCCTTTTAGAACTGTTTTTGCTGCATCCCATAGGTTTCAGGTTGTCATGTTTTCATTGTCATTTGTTTCTAGGTATTTTTCAATTTCCTCTTTGATTTTTTCAGTGATCTCTTGGTTATTTAGTAGCATATTGTTTAGCCTCCATGTGCTTTTGTTTTTACAGGATTTTTTCCCCTGTAATTGATTTCTAATCGCATAGCATTGTAGTTGGAAAAGATGCTCAATACAGTTTCAACTTTCTTAAATTTACTGAGGCTTGATTTGTGACCCAAGATGTGATCTATCCTGGAGAATGTTCCGTGTGCACCTGAGAAGAAAGTGTATTCTTCTGCTTTGGGATGGAATGTCCTATAAACATCAATTAAGTCTATCTCATCTAATGTGTCATTTAAGACTTTTGTTTCCTTATTAATTTTCTGTCTGGATGATCTATCCATTGGTGTAAGTGGAGTATTTAAGTCCCCCACTGTTATTGTGTTACTGTCAATTTCCCATTTTATGTCTGTTGGCATTTGCCTTAAGTACTGAAGTGCTCCTATACTGGGTGCATAAATATTTACTATTGTTATTTCTTCTTCTTGTATTGATCCCTTGATCATTAGGTAGTGGCCTTCCTTGTCTCTTGTAACTGTCTTTATTTTAAAGTCTATTTTTTCTGATATGAGTATTGCTACTCCAGCTTTCTTTTGATTTCCGTTTGCATGGAAACTCTTTTTCCATCCCCCCACTTTCAGTCTGTATGTGTCCCTAGGTCTGAAGTGGGTCTCTTGTTGACAGCATATATATGGGTCTTGTTTTTGTATCCATTCAGCCAGTCTGAATCTTTTTGTTGGAGCATTTAATCTATTTACATTTAAGGTTATAATTGAAATGAAGGTTCCTATTACCATTTTCTTAATTGTTTTGGGTTTGTTCTTGTAGGTCTTTTTCTTTTCTTGTGTTTCCTGCCTAGAGAAGTTCCTTTAGCATTTGCGGCAAAGCTGGTTTGGTGGTGCTGAATTCTCTTAGCTTTTGCTTGTCTCTAAAGCTTTTCATTTCTCTGTTGAATCTGAATGAGATCCTTGCTTGGTAGAGTAATCTTGGTTGTAGGTTTTTCCCTTTCATCATTTAAAATATATTTTGCCACTTCCTTCTGGCCTGCAGAATTTCTGCTGAAAAATTAGCTGATAATGTTATGGGGATTCCCTTGTATGTTATTTGTTGCTTTGCCCTTGCTGCTTTTAATATTTTTTTCTTTGTATTTAATTGTTGTTTGTTTGATTAATATGTGTCCCTCTGTGTTTCTCCTTGGGTTTATCCTGTATGGGACTCTCTGTGCTTCCTGGACTTGTTTGACTATTTCCTTTCCCATGTTAGGGAAATTTTTGACTATAATTTCTTCAAATATATTCTCAGACCCTTTCTCTTTCTTTTCTTCTTCTGGGACCCCTATAATTCGTATGTTGATGCGTTTAATGTTCTCTCAGAGGTCTCTGAGACTATTTTCATTTCTTTTCATTCTTTTTTCTTTATTCTGCTCCACAACAGTGAATTCCACCATTCTATCTTCCAGGTCACTTATCCGTTCTTCTGGCTCAGTTATTCAGCTATTGATTCCTTCTAGTGTGTTTTTAATTTCAGTTATTGTGCTGTTCATCACTGTTTGTTTGTTCTTTAGTTCTTCCAAGTCCTTGTTAAACATTTCTTGTATTTTCTCGATCAGTGCCTCCATTCTATTTCCGAGATCTTGGATTATCTTTCCTATAATTACTCTGAATTATTTTTTAGGTAGACTGCCCATTTCCTCTCCATTTATTTGATCTTGTGAGTTTTTACCTTGCTCCTTCATTTGCAACATATTTCTCTGTCTTCTCATGTTGTCTAACTCACTGTGTTTGAGGTCTCTTTTCCAGAGGTTGCAGGGTCATAGTTCCTCTTGGTTGTGTCTGCCCCTGGTGAGTGAGGTTGGTCCAGTGGCTTGTGTAGGCTTCCTGGTGGGAGGGACTGGTGCCTGCGTTCTGGTGGGTGGAGCTGGATCTTGTCCCTCTGATGGGCAGGGCCATTTCAGGTGGTGTGTTTTGGGATGTCTGTGAGCTTAGTACAACTTTAGGCAGCCTGTCTGTTGATGGGTGTGTTTGTGTTCCTGTCTTGCTTGTTGTCTGGCATGAGGCATCCAGCACTGGAGCCTGCAGGCAGTTGTGTGTAGCTGGTCTTGGATTTGAGATGGAGAGCTCTGGGAGAGCTCTCACTGATTAATATTCCCCGAGGCCGGGAATTCTCTGGTGGTCCAGCATCCTGTACTTAGCACGCCCACCCTGGAGGCTCAGGCCCGACCCCTGCAAGCCACATGTCATGACAATAAAGGGAAAAGAAGTGGGGGAATAAAACAAACAAAAATAAAAAGAGAAACAAAATCCAAGACAAATAGCAAAGACCAAACAAACAAACAGCAACAACAGCAATAAAAAAAAAAAGTCTAATGGTAAAAGCAAAATCAAACAAAAACAAACAAACACACACACAAAAAAAACAAAAACAAAGAAAACAGGAGAACAACCAAACAAAAGAACCCAAAAACGAAATCAAACAATTAAAAACAAAACTAACAAAAACACAAACCAAAACAAAGCAGAATGCAAACTGAAGAATAAAGCAAAGAAAAGTAAACAAACAGACAAAAACGATTTAAAAAAAGGAAAAAACACAGAACAGTGAAGAAGCAAAGTAAAAATAGAAATATAAAAAATAAAAAATATATTAAAAAGAATTTAAAAAGAAAAAACAACCCCCCAAAATATAAAAATATATATAATAATAATAATAATTTAAAAAACCAAACAACAGAACTAATCAAAAGATAAGAAAAATAATAGTAATAGTAACATTTTCATGGGGTCTCAGCTGTTAGTGTCCTTGCCCCTGCTGTGAGCCACAGCCCACCTCCACCTCCCCAGGAGACCCTCCAATGTCTCTAGGTTTGTCTCTGGACCTGCTGTGGGCTCTTTGGGGACAGCTCAGATTCTGATCTGGCCCAACTCCCATGTGTTCTTGCCCCCAGAGTCCAGAGCTGTCAGAGTTAGACTGGTTTCATTTGTGGGAACACTCGTCCATTCAGATATTCCACAGACGCAGGGTCTACCAAGCCAATTATGGGGATTTAATCTGCAGCTTGTGTGGGTGACAGAAAGATTTTTGTTCCTCTTCCTTTGTTGTCCCTCCCTTGGGGCTCAGCTGTGGTTTTAGCCCTACCTCTGGATGTGGGTCACCCACAGGAGTCTGCTCCCCAGGCTGCCCTAGAGCACTCGGGTCTGCCTCGGTGAGAACAGGCCATGGATGTGGCACAGCTGCCTGGGTCACAGGAGCCCCAGTGGCGACAGGTGCACAGGGAAGCCAGCAGCCATGGGCGAGAGAGATTCGGCCCCAGTGGGAGCCTTTTCTAGTGCCTGGAGGCAGGTTCATGAGGGCCAGCCCTGGCAGGGCCCTTTCCTAGTGCTGGGGGCTAGTGTGGCAGGGGCCAGCACATGGGGAGAGAGAGGCTACAATGGTGGCTCCACCTTCTGCGTATCACTCAACAGTGGCACCTTGCTTCCATGGCAGTCCGGGTTTCCTCCACAGGCATTCCCAGTTGTGGATTTCCTCCCTCCTGTCCCCTCAAGCTGTCTCCTCACAGCCAACAGCAGTCCTCCCCCTGGGTTTTGTTCTCCAATCCCCACATTCCAGCTCCCAGCCCCCATGTGGACCAGTGGACACATGTCCCAGTCCGGGCCACGCAGGGCTGCAGCATGGACCATCTGTGTAGTTCTCACTCTGTCCTGTCTGCAACAGACCAGCTGTTTCACCCTCCTCTGACAGCCTCAGATGCTTCCTTTCTGTCCCAACCGATTTCCCCATCAGTGAGGGGTTTCCCCAGATGCAGGACCCTCTCTTCTACTTCAGTTCCCCCCCAGAGGTGCATGTCCCATCCCACTTCCTCTCCTCTTCTTTCTCCCTTCTCTCTTTTTTCCTACCTGGTTATGCAAGGTCCTTTATTGTCCTTTCCAGTGTCCAAGGTCTTCTGCTAGTGTTCAGCTGGTGTAGTGTGAGAGTTGTTCCATCTGTAGATGCATTTGTGGAGAGAGATGAACTCCATGTCCTCCTACTCCTCCACCATCCTGAAAACCCCAGAGTGGATTTTTTAAATGACACAACTATATGTTGTATGCAGGAAATTCACCTCAATTATATAATGATAGGTAGGTTGAAAGTAAAAGAATGGGAAAAGGTATGCCAGTAGATGTCAGAGCAAATAAAATTACCAAAAGAGAAAAAGACAAACATAGTGATAAAAGGGTTAGACTACCAAGAAGATATGGCAATCCTAAACAGTGTTACAAAACAGTTGAAGCAAAAACTGAGAAAATAAAAGGGAAATAGATAATATAGTAGGTAACTCCTGCACTGTGTCTCAAAAACTGACAGAAAAACTAGACAGAAAAATCAGTAAGGACATAGAAGAACTAAAAACACTATCAACCAGGGAGATCTAATCAAATTTAAGAAGCATTCTGCCTGAAATAGAGACAGAGGTGTAGAGAACAAACATATGGACACCAAGGGGGGAAGCAGGGGAGGGGGCGGTGGGATGAACTGGGAGACTGGGGTTGACATATATACACTAATATGTAAAAAATAGATAACTAAATAAACATGTATTTAATTAAGAAAAAGAAGCACTCTGCCTCACAACAGCAGAATACACGTTCTTTTCAAGCACCCATGCAACGTACACCAAAACAGACCATATCCTGAGCCTAAAACCAACTTCAACAAATTTAAAATAATTGAAATCATACATAATCTGTTTTCTCAGTATAATGGAATCAAAGTAGAAATCAAAATCAGAAAGACAACAGGAAAATCTCTAAACAAGTAGAAATTAAGCAATATACTTCTTAACAATGCATAGATCAAAGAGGAACTCCAAAAATAAATTTTTAAGAATATAGACAACTGAATGAAAATTAAAATACAGCATATCACAATACATGGGACAGAGCTAAAGCAGTACTGAGAGGGAAGTTTATAGCACTGATTGCTTATCTTATAAATTAGGAATGGTTTCAAATCAATAATCTAAGTTCCTACCTCAAGAAACTAGAAAAAGAAGTGCAAAATAAACTCAAAGCAAGAAGAAGGAAGGAAATAAAAGGCAGAAATCAATAAAATTGAAAATAGGAAAGCAATAGAGAAAATCAATAAAACAAAATTTAGCTCTTTGAAAAAATCAATAATATTTATAAACCTCTAGTAAGAATGAATACAGAGAGAAGATCCAAATCACCAATATCTGAAGTGAAACAGGATTATATTACAGATCCTGCAGCTATTAAAAAGATAATAAGAGAATACTATGAACAACTTTCCACTTATAACTTCAATAACTAGAAAAATTGGACAAACTCCTCAAACCCCACAAGAACTCAACCAAAAGGAAACAGATTACCTGAATAATCCTATAACCATTAAAGAAATAGAATTTGTAATTTAAAATCTCCTTTAAAAGAAAAGCCTATATGGATTCATTGGAAAATTTTACCAAACACCCGAAGAAGAATTAACAGCAATTTTACACATTCTATTCTAGAAAACTTAAGACAAAAAAACACTTCCCGGGCTTCCCTCGTGGCACAGTGGTTAAGAATCTGCCTGCCAATGCAGGGGACAAGGATTTGAGCCCTGGGCTGGGAAGGACCCACATGCCATGGAGCAACTAAGCCCATGCACCACAACTACTGAGCCTGCACTCTAGAGCCCACGAGCCACAACTACTGAAGCCCATGCACCTAGGGCCCATGCTCCGCAACAAGAGAAGCCACCTAATGAGAAGCCTGTGCACCACAATGAAGAGTAGTCCCTGCTCGTCGCAACTAGAAAGCCCGCGTGCAGCAACGAAGACCCAATGCAGCCAAAAATAAATAAATAAATAAATATTAAAAAAACTTCCCAACTGATTTTATGAGGACAGCATTACCCTGATATTAAAACCAGACAATACAGAAAATGAAAACTATACACCAATATCCCTTATGAATATAGATGCAAATTTCCTCCACAAAATATTATCAAGCCAAATCCAATAATATAAAGAATTGTGCACCATGCCTAAATGGGATTTATTCCATGTATATAATGCTGTTTCCATATTTGAAATTCAATCAATATAATGTACCATATCAATAAGTTAAAATGAAAAATCATATGATACTATCAATTGGTGCAGAAAAAGCATTTGACAAAATAAAACACTAATTTATGATTACGAGCTCTCAGAAAGTTGAGAATGGAAGGGAACTACTTCAATTTGATGAAGAGCATCTACAGCCAACATCATACTGATTAGGAAATATTCTATGCTTTCCTGCTAATACCAGGAACAAGACAAAGATGCCCATTCTCACCACTGTTATTTAACATAGTACTGGAAATTCTAGCCACTGCAACAAGACAAGGAAAAATACCTAAAATGTATACAGATTGGAAAAGAAGAAATAAAACTGTATTTGCAGATAAAGATTGTCTATATAGAAAATCCCAAGGAATCTACAAAAACCTTACAGAACTAATAAGTTTAGCAACATCACAGTAGACAAGATCAACATACAAAAATCAATCACATTTCTATATACTATCAATGAACATGCAGACACTGAAGTTGAAAGCACAGTAATATTTACAATCATTACAGAGAAAATGAAATACTTAGGTATATACTTAACAAAACATGTACTGAATCTGTATGCTGAAAATTTCAAAATGCTAATGAAAGAAGTCAAAGAAGAGCTAAATAAATCAAAAGGCATACTCTGTTCATGGATTGGAAGACTCAACATAGTAAAGATGTCAATTTTCCCCAAACTGATAGTTTTAACTCAATTCCTTTCAAAATCCTAGCAAGAATTTTTTTTGTAAAAATGGACAAGATTATTCTAAAATTTATATGGAAAGATAAAGGAATAGAATAACTTATTTGAAAAACAATAATAAAGTGAGAAGGATCACTCCATCTGATTTCAAGACTTATTGTATAGCTATAGTAATCACGACTGTGTGGTATTAGTAGAGGGCTAGATATATATTGGTTTGGCCAAAAAGTTCATTCGGATAAGCTCTTATGGGAATAAAAGAACGAAATTTTTGGCCAACCTAATAAAACAATGCAACAAAATACAAAACCTTGACATAGCCCCACACAAGTATGATCAACTGATTTTTGACAAAGGTACAAAAGGAATTTATAATCTTTTTAACAAATGATGCCAGAGCAATTGGATATCCATAGGCAAAAAGAATCTCAACCTACTAAATATCATGCCTTATACAAACATAAACTCAAAATGGATCATAGATTTAAATGTAAAATGCAAAACTATAACACTTTTAGAAGAAAACATAGGAGAAAATCTTCAGGATCTAGGGCTTGGAGAGGAGTGTTTTAGACATGACATCAAAAGTACAATCCATTCTGAGGGTTGTCTTTTCATCTTGTTTATGGTTTCCTTTGCTGTGCAAAAGCATTACCATACAACCCAGCAATCCCACTACTGGGCATATACCCTGAGAAAACCATAATTCAAAAAGAGTCATGTACCAAAATGTTCATTGCAGCTCTATTTACAATAGCCAGGACATGGAAGCAACCTAAGTTTCTATCAACAGATGAATGGATAAAGAAGATGTGGCACATATATACAATGGAATATTACTCTGCCATAAAAATGAATGAAACTGAGTTATTTGTAGTGAGGTGGATAGACCTAGAGACTGTCATACAGTGTGAAGTAAGTCAGAAAGAGAAAAACAAATACTGTAGGCTAACACATATATATGGAATCTAAAAAAAAAAAAAAAAAGAAAAAAAAAAGGTCAGAAGAACCTAGGGGCAAGACGGGAATAAAGATGCAGACCTACTAAAGAACGGAATTGAGGATATGGGGAGGGGGAAGGGTAAGCTGGGACAAAGTGAGAGAGTGGCATGGACATAGATACACTACCAAACATAAAATAGATAGCTAGTGGGAAGCAGCCGCATAGCACAGGGAGATCAGCTCAGTGCTTTGTGACCACCTAGAGCAGTGGGATAAGGAGGGTGGGAGGGAGGGAGATGCAAGAGGGAAGAGATATGGGGGCATATGTATATGTATAACTGATTCACTTTGTTATAAAGCAGAAATTAACACACCATTGTAAAGCTATTATACTCCAATAAATATGTTAAAAAATGGTCATGAAGGACCTAGGGGCAAGACGGGAATAAAGACGCAGACCTACTAGAGAATGGACTTGAGGACACGGGGAGGGGGAAGGGTAAGCTGGGACAAAGTGAGAGTGGTAGTGTATATATGGACATATATACACTACCAAATGTAAAATAGATAGCTGGTGGGAAGCAGCCGCATAGCACAGGGGGATCAGCTCGGTGCTTTGTGACCAGCTAAAAGGGTGGGATAGGGAGGGTGGAAGGGAAGGAGACGCAAGAGGGAAGAGATATGGGGATATATGTATGTGTATAACTGATTCACTTTGCTATAAAGCAGAAACTAACACACCATTGTACAGCAATTATACTCCAATAAAAATGTTTTTTAAAAAACCCCCAAAAAACAAAAAAAAACAAATATCAGGTATAAAGAAAAAAGAAGAGTACAATCCATAGGAAAATAATTGATAAATTGGACTTTATGAAAAGTAAAATCTTGCTCTGCAGAAGATTCTGTCAACAGGATGAAAAGACAAGCTACACACTGGGAGAAAATATTTACAAACTGCGTAGCTAACAAAGACTCTTATCCAGAATATATAAATAAAACTCAACAGAAAAAAACCCCACAAACAACTCTGTTAGAAAATAGGCAAAAGATATGAAGAGACATTTTACCAAAGTGGATATATGTTTGCTAAATAGTCACATGAAAAGATGTTTAACATTTCTTGCATTAGGGAAATACAAACTAAGATTATGATGAGATACCATTATATATTTATTAGGACAGCTAAAATAATAAATGGTGACAATACCAAATGTTGGCTAGGATGTGGAGAAACTGAATCTCTCATATTGCTGTGGGAATGTAAAATGTTACAGCCACTCTAGAAAATAAGTTGGCACTTTCTTAAAAAGCTAATTATACATTTACCATGAGACTCAGCAATTGCACTCCTGAGAAATGAAAACTTGTAAAGTTTCTACATAAAACTTATAAAGGTCCACATAAAACCTCTACACAATTGTTCATAGTATTATTTGTAATAGCCAAAATCTGGACACAACCAAAATGTCCTAAAGTAGATGAGTAGTTAAAGGGTAGTACATCTACACAGTGAAATACTACTCAGTAATAAAAAGGAACAAATTACTGATACATGCAACAACTTGGATGGATCTCAAGGGTATTATGGTGAATGACAAAAAGCCAATTAAAAGGTCACATGCTGTATGATTCCATTTATATAACATTCTTGGAATGACAAAATTATAGAGATGGAGAAGAGATTAGTGATTGCCAGGGGTTTAAAGGTGGTGGGGAGAAGCAGGTGTGATTCTGAATATAAATTGGTAGTACAAGGGAGATCTTTGGGGTGATAGAATAGTTCTATATCTTGATAGTTGTGTTGGCTATACAAATCTACATATGTGATAAAATGGCTTAAAATTACACATGCACATTGTACCAGTATCAATTTCCTGGTTTTGATACCTGGTTTTGTGCTACAGTTACCTAAGATGTAGTTAATGAGGGAAACTGGGTGAAGGGCATATATTACCTCTCTCTACTAGCTTTCCAATCTCTTGTGAATTTATAATTATTTCAAAAATAAAAAATTTAAAACTTGAGTTAGCTGGAAAAAACTTATCCAAATCCCTTATTTTACAAATAGGGGAACTGAGATGCCAAAAGGGCAGGTGACTGCCCAATGTTTCACAATTAGTTGGTGCAGCACTGAGACCTTGCAACCTTTATTACTGTCCTGAGATCTATCTTTCTTTGGGACTCTCAAAACTCAACTTTCACCAGTGTACTTTCCAATGTTGACTTGCCCACAGTTCCATTGCATTCTCTTATATCAAAGTTCTAGTTTTTCTTGTGGGTCAGATTTCCCTTAAGAGTCTTCCTCCTTACTGGTTTTCCCCCCTCTAGATGGCTTAACCTTTTTTAGCAGCCATACACTTAAATATTTATTGCTAAGGTGGATTTTTTAACCCTTACTCCTAACTCTTCACACTAAACCTTAAGATCCGGCTCAGTCATGTTCAAGATTTCTTAGAAGCTTCTTGCCTATTTTACGATCTCCTCTGTTGAGAAATGGCCCACTCATTAACTGGGCCTAGTAGTTCAAATCCACTGTCGATCACTATATGGTACCACCTAAAGAAATAAAGGAGGATATTCCACGTAAAACAAGTGTCTATAAAATATTCAGATTGAGATGCCCCACAAACAACTGGGGTGGGGGGAGGGGGGAAAGAGTGTCTAAATTTCTAAGGAGAGATCAGACCTTAGAGATATAGGTTGATGAGTCATCAGGGTATGGAGAATAGTTAAAACCATGGGGAAATTCTTCTGTAATAAGATAAACAATTCTTACATAAAGGAAAAATACCACGGGGGTGAGTAAAGTCAAACAGTGTTAACTAGAGAACAAAGGGTCTAACAGTGCTTTTTTCTTTGAGCTATGATCTCTGATGGTTGAAGCCTTGAACTGTTCCCAAGCATGTTGAGGAAAAGTAGCAGGCCTTTGTGTGATGGGGCGGTAATGCGAGGAGGGGTTCCCTCTGGATGAACTGTTTCAGCATTTTTTTGTTTTTGTTTTGTTTGTTTGTTTGTTTGTTTTTGTTTTTTTGCTGGCTGTCTCTGACCTAGAAGTACCTTCACTCCTTTTAGAAGAACAAAGGAAAATCGCAGTTCATCTCAGACCTGGGGATGCTGATTACAAACATAAAGCATAAAACATATAGTGTCTAAAATGTTGCTAAAAGATACCTGAGGGCTGCTGCTCCTAGTGAAGAGGACCCCTAAATTATAGGAGAGGGGAAACAGAAGAAATTCTAGATAAGATTTTGGGAGTCACTGGTTTCTGACAAAAGCTTTTGCTGGGCCCTTAGCAATCCACACTTTCCACATTTCTTTTCTTTTTCAACCTTTTTCAACTGTAGCAAAAATTTCTTTTTTAAGCGTCACTCAGCATGTGTGGAATCTTTGTTGAGCCACATGCAAGTTTTAAAAGAAGCATGCAAGTTTTGCCATTTATCCTATTTTACCAGCAGATTTTGGGGTTTTTCTGGTTTTGTTTTTGTTTTTGTTTTGGCTGCTCTGCACGGCTTGCAGAATCTTGGTTCCCTGACCAGGGATTGAACCCACGCCCTTGGCAGTGAAAGTGCAGAGTCTTAACCACTGGACCACCAGGGAATTCCCTGGAGGGTTGTTTTTTAGATTGTGGTTTTTTTTTTCATTTGTTTTGCACCTGGTATATCTAATTACTTGCCTATCCAGGCCCTGCTGTAGCTTCTAAATAGCGGCTAGATGCTGAATAAGCACACACAAAAAAAGTTGCCATAGCAACAAATCTTTAGCCATTGATTTGTTGCTTCACAGGCAGTTAGGTGTAATCCTAGTTTACCTGGTAAAGCAGATGCCTATTACATGGGCTTTTTGGGTTTTTTTTTTTTGTTTTTTTCCTGCTGTCTCACAATGGACAGGTCCCATCTTATTCTAGAAAAACTGTGTCTGTCCCCTGCCTGTCTCCTTCATACACCTAGTAGACTTCTTTGAGCATCCAAAGAACATTGGGATGATGCATTCCTCTTTACTGAAGCTGGTTTCCCAGACCACAAGCTCAATGCTTTTTAAACGTCTCAAAATTAGACGTACAGGGACTTCCCTGGTGGTGCAGTGGTTAAGAATCTGCCTGCCAATGCAGGGGACACGGGTTCAAGCCCTGGTCTGGGAAGATCTCACATGCCGCAGAGCAACTAAGCCTATGCGTCACAACTACTGAGCCTGCGCTCTAGAGCCTGCAAGCCACAACTACCGAGCCCACGTGCCACAGCTACTGAAGCCTGCGCACCTAGAGCCCGTGCTCTGCAACAAGAGAAGCCACCGCAATGAGAAACCCGCACAGCGCAACGAAGAGTAGCCCCAGCTTGCCGCAACTAGAGAAAGCCTGCGTGCAGCAACAAAGACCCAACACAGCTAAAAATTAATTAATTAATTTAAAAAATTAGATGTACCGATTTCACAGCCATTGGAGGTTGGCTCAGCCACCTCTCCCACTCTAGGAAATGCTGCTTTCCTATCTTATTAATATCTCAATAGAATGTCCCTCCTATTAAAGTGCTAGGGAATTTCCCTACGTGATCACTAAGCTTTCCAACAAAGTAGGCACCATTAGTCCCGCTTTGCAGAAAGGAAAATTGAGACTCAGAGAAGATGTGTCATCTAAAACCACACAGCTTGTAAGAGGCATATGAATCTAACTGGCTCGTAAACCTGTATTCTTTTCACTGCAACTTTAGGTCCCCAAATCACCTCTCCCATGGGCCATTTGCTCAATAGGATCATTGCTGCTCATTACTGGTAAGATCCTGAACACTTATATTGCCTGTTTTTATGCATGAATATATTTATCCTTATACTGCCTCTTAAAGTTCCTAGGGCTGTGTGTCCTTATCCGGACACAATTCTAATTATTCAGGTGGATCTCCAGGTGAATAGATTCTTCTGAAGGAACAAAGACAGAGGGAAGTTTCAGTGGGGGAAAAGCTGTCAGGAGGTAATCTTCCTAGGCAAGTCTCTTTCTTGCACAGGACTAGGGTCCACGTCAAATATGCTGTTTGCAGGACACTTTGTCTCATCAACTTAGGGCAAGGTTAGAATCAGCAACTGCACTAGGGCCTTTTCCCAAAACTGGTTGCTTAGCCTGAGGAGATACTTCTGCAAATGAGCCAGGCTCCATGTGCACTCACCTACCGCCCTGAACATCTCTGGACTTGGCTGGGTCCAGGGGGATTGTGGCTACGAAGTCACCATTAGACCCATCCCAACAGTTAGTGGTGGCATGGCAGAGAGATGAGGTAGTAGGACCTACTAGACTAAGGAAGCAATGTATGCCACCATAACAAGAAGAAAAGGAGCCAGTTTCCATGTAGCTTGGTCTGATTCCCATGCGGTAGCCCAGACTGCCTTTCCTTTGACCCTATTTCCTTTGGCCCTTTGCTTCTATATCTGAAACCCAGAAGATGAACTAGTAACTTGGACACTGAGGTTGGGACCCCTTTTCCCATGGTTAGGTTAAGGCCCTATATCCAATCAATAAGTGGAATCTTTCAATCCAGAGTCTCCAGTTTTTCAGCTCTTGGGATGGTTTGAATGTAGACCTGCCTAGATGCAGGCAGTTGAACTGGGTGACTGTCAATCATAAAATGCCAGGGAATAATAGCTAATCCATAAATGTATGTTAACTTTCCTAGATTCATCTGAGTTTGCTGAATTTAGCCTACACATCAGTAAAATCACTGACAAGTAAAGAGTCACAAAGAGGCATCCAATGAAAAGTATCTGAACAGTCAGCTCTTTAAAAAATTAACCCAGTTGTCTCTTTGGTTCATTTTATGGACAACACTGCCCTCTACAGGTATTAGCAACGAAAAACAGAGCAATGCTGGCACAGTTTTCAGTGAGAAGAGCTTGTTCCACTTCATTTGTGGCATTGGGTTCCATTACCTGAGGATTTCTCAGTGATGGCAGAAAAGGGTCATTCGAATCAGATTAGAATAAAATAACACAAAGAGCCAAATTGTTAGGAAAACAAGGAAAGATAAGTGAAAAGATTAGAGCACTGCAGAGCCATCTC
Organism: Hyperoodon ampullatus; assembly: GCF_949752795.1. Lineage (NCBI taxonomy): Eukaryota > Metazoa > Chordata > Mammalia > Artiodactyla > Ziphiidae > Hyperoodon > Hyperoodon ampullatus. Next base: position 63,586,940 of record NC_136913.1, read on the forward strand.
CAGGGTACTGTGGACTCAGCTTCCCAGCACTTACACTTGGAAGGAGAGGGGCAGGGAAGAGAGAGTCTTCTGTGCTATCATGGAACTTGCAGCAGCCACCCTAGAGTCAGGTCTGTCTTCGATTTTGCCACTTAGGAGTTAAAGTCAGAGCACTTCACTCCCATGATCAAGACCCCAACAGCTTCTCATCTCGGAATAAAATCATATCTCCCTTCCCTGGGCTATAAAACCCTCATGAACTGGCCCTTACTTATCTCTTACAGCTTCCCTCCTCCAACATTGATCCTTTTCCTCCCTCTAAATAATGAGCAGAGCTCATTTTCTGGGACTGCAATGTTCTGCTTCCTCTTCATTCAGTTCTCAGCTTGTGTCACCTCCTCAGAAAGGTCTTCTACAACCACCCTATTCCATCTCAGTCACAATCATATCACACCATTTTATTTTTTTCCCCAGCATTTAGTCACTGCCTTCATTTATATTTACAAATGTATCTGCCTCTCCCTACTAGAATGTAAGCTCCATGAAGGCAAGGGCCTTTGTCTTGTTCACCATTGTATCCTCTACACCTGGAATGGTATTTGGGACATAGATTCCAATAAAAAATTTTTTTGATGACCAGTACTAGCAGTGGGACCTGGAACATATCATTTAACCTCTGATTTTATTTCAGGGATAAAATGCAAATATCCAATTGCCCCCCAATTGTTATGAGTATCAAATAAGATGAAAAATGTGGGGAAAAAAGAGCCTAGTCCAGTGACCCATAAACAGATAGATATTCAAGACACCTATTGGTCCATTCATCAATCCATAGGCATCTCTCCTTCCCTCCTCCTTTCAGGGCCATGCTGACAGTTCACATTAACCTTTCAGTGAAATCAAAGTGTGTATACAGTACTGGTGATTGGAGGGTGGATGCTGTAAATCACAGCGTGCTTTCAAGTGGGTCCCACAGTACCTCTCTGAAACAGTTGTAAGTAGATATTTCAGTCATCCACAAAGATGTCAGGGTTAGGAATCTTGCCCACTCGAGTTTCTAGGCTAATTTATAAACTGGCATTTTAAACAGAAAATAAGGCCTAAGCCAGGCATAGTTAATATATGCTGGACAGTTAACTTATAAGGAATTCAAAATCAAATGCACCAATAGTGTGAACTGAAGGGAACACTTTGGGGTGGGGTGGGGGAAAGAAAAAGAATGGCTTCTGCAAATGACAGCCTCTTCAGTAAGTGGTGCTGGGAAAACTGGACAGCTACATGTAAAAGAATGAAATTAGAACACTCCCTAACACCATACACAAAGATAAACTCAAAATGGATTAAAGACCTAAATGTAAGGCCAGATACTATGAAACTCTTAGAGGAAAACATAGGCACTCTGTGACATAAATCACAGCAAGATCCTTTTTGGCCCACCTCCTAGAGAAATGGAAATAAAAACAAAAATAAACAAATGGGACCTAATGAAACGTAAAACCTTTTGCACAACAAAGGAAACCATAAACAAGATGGAAAGACAACCCTCAGAAAGGGCGAAAATATTTGCAAATGAAGCAACTGACAAAGGATTAATCGCCAAAATACACAAGCAGCTCATGCAGCTCAATATAAAAAAAACCAAACAACTCAATCCAAAAATGGGCAGAACATCTAAACAGACATTTTTCCAAAGACGATATACAGATTGCCAACAAACACATGAAAGGATGCTCAACATCATTAATCATTAGAGAAATGCAAATTAAAAACAATGTGATATACAATGTCGTATCACCTCACACCGGTCAGAATGGCCATCATCAAAAAATCTACAAACAATAAATGCTGGAGAGGGTGCGGAGAAAAGGGAACACTCTTGCACTGTTGGTGGGAATGTAAATTGATACAGTCACTGTGGAGAACAGTATGGAGGTTCCTTAAAAAACTAAAAATAGAACTACCCTACGACCCAGCAATCCCACTACTGGGCATATACCCTGAGAAAACCATACTTCAAAAAGAGGTGTGTACCACAATGTTCATTGCAGCTCTATTTACAATAGCCAGGACATGGAAGCAACCTAAGTGTCCATTGACAGATGAATGGATAAAGAAGATGTGGCACATATATACAATGGAATATTACTCAGCCAGAAAAAGAAACGAAATTGAGTTATTTGTAGTGAGGTGGATGGACCTAGAGTCTGTCATACAGAGTGAAGTAAGTCAGAAAAAGAAAAACAAATACCGTATGCTAACACATATATATGGAATCTTAAAAAAAATGGTTGTGAAGAACCTAGAGGCAGGACAGGAATAAAGACACAGACGTAGAGAATGGACTTGAGGACACGGGGAGGGGGAAGGGTAAGCTGGGACAAAGTGAGAGAGTGGCATGGACATATATACACTACCAAATATAAAATAGCTAGTGGGAAGCAGCTGCATAGCACAGAGAGATCAGCTCGGTGCTTTGTGTCCACCTAGAGGGGTGGGATAGGGAGGGTGGGAGGGAGGGAGATGCAAGAGGGAAGAGATATGGGAACATATGTATATGTATAACTGATTCACTTTGTTATACAGCAGAAACTAACACACCATTGTAAAGTAATTATACTCCAATAAAGATGTTAAAAAAAAAAAAGAATGGCTTCTCCAGCTTTTTTTTTTTTTCCCAAGTGATTTTGACTTCAGACTTAAAAAAATAAATAACGGAGAAAGGGCCCAGTCAGTGCACATATCTGTACAAGGGCTGTTAGATAACATCACTAAAATGAAGTTTGGAATATATTTCTATTTAGTAGATTAGGCTGAATGATCTTCCTATTTAAAAATGTAGATGTTACTGGTCCCCACATGTGGAGAAAAGGGATTACCTTGGATGCCAGAGAAGATAGTATTATTAGGGAAGTGTTCTTTTTAATTTGAGCAATAGGGCAGAATTTGGGCTTAGTTGCTAAGTTGGTCTCTCCTTAGGAACAATCCTGTACCTTCGTGTTAACAGAGCCTCAGACACTGTTCCATTCTTTTCCTTCTCCCAGAAAGGGCAGGGCCAAGACAAAACAGAATGACTCTTCTGTAATTTTCAACTTTCATCTAGAGGGGCTACACCCAAGATTCTGAAAGAAGCTGGGTGATGTGCTCCTCTGGCTTCTTCCAAGTAAGCAGTCTGATTCACGTGCTACAGATAGGTTTGTCACCCATGCTAGAAACCAACATTCATCCTGTACTACTAAGTGGGTTTTCAGATTCTTAAATAAAAAGGCCACAGAAAATATTACATTATATTCACACAGAAAATGTAAGTAAAGCCAAGCCAAATGAATCAGCTTTTTCTAAAACCTCAACTCCAAAAGCTCTTTCTTCACAGGAGTTAATATTTCACTTCATGTTGCCAAACAAAACAAAACAAACTTTCAGCAATGGCATCAGAGAGACTTGGTGTAGGGAAATACTTTCACTGAGGCTGAAGTTTGATCTGGTAGCCTCTATTCTCATGTTAACTTCCCCCTTCCATTCCAAGAAACTCATTTAAACATATATATTATCACTACAAAGTAGAAACAGATTGTAAATCCAGGTTAGCAGTTTCTAACCCATGCCAGGAGTATTCAAACGCAGCAATTTCAGATTATAGAGCGACTGCTTGGAAATTATTTGTATTATTTTAACATAACTAAGAGAATCCACATTAAACTTTGGGTGCTTGTTCCTGCAATAAGTAAATGTAACAACTGCTATTTATTAGCTGCTACATAATGCTGGAGTTGTGATGGGCTTCCCTAACTTTTAATCATAAGAGCCCTCAACCAGCTAAGTAAGGTCTATTGCTATTGTTAATGGTTAGACTTCAAGTTTTGGTAGGGAGTGTATTCTTTTAACCTCAAAAGGGGAGGAGAAAGATGGTAGTTTTGTAAGCTTGGATAGACACTCTAAGCCACAGCTTTGACACGCAAGTAAAAGTGTGATGCCTATTTAGTTCTAGGGTAGTGTGAGCAGATAGGGTGTGCATATCTACAGGTGAACTTTTAAAACATATCACCATTTGCATCCCACCCACTTTAATCACTCTCTCCCATATTGTTCTAGAACTGTACTGTTCAATATGGTAGCCACTAGCCACTTGTTGCTACTGAGCATTTGGTGTCCAAAATGAGACATAGTAATATGTGTAAAATAGCAGATTTTGAAGACTCAATATGAAAAAAGAACAATGTAAATATCTCTAATAATTTTTATATTGATCACGTTAAAAGGTTTTTACTTTATTGGGTTAAACATTAAAATTAATTGCAACTCTTATCTTTATTCCTTTTGTAATGTAGCTGCTAGAGATTTTTAAATTACACGTGACTTGCATTATATTCCCACTGGACAGCACTATTCTAGAACATCTGGTACAGATGGGGAAATTGTGAATTTTTTTAAAAGTAGGTACATCACAGTCAGCAACACTGTCCACTGAGAAATTCAGCAATATTTTCAGAGGCTTCGGGTCCCCATCCTGCCAAAAACAAGGGGAAGAGAAACCTCGGACCACCACAATGCCTAGTACATAGTGCAAGCACAATACATATTTACCTCCTATTAGCTGAGGAAACAAACTCTAAATTCAGATGAGCCCTTGTTCACTCCGTTACTCCTCACTGCTCCCCTCAAATATCATTTGCATGGGGATGGATAATTATGCTATGTGTATCTTTTAAGGTTTTTGTAATACTTTACTTGTCTCCCCACTGAAACGCCTGCTCCTTGTGAGTAGGGATTCTATTTCTCCCTGTGTTTAAATGTTGAATGAGAAGTGATAATCAAAGCACTCACCTAGGCAGCCATTTACTTATCCTAAATCTATTACTTGAACTGCCTTGTTTGTGATTGCTTTCAGAACACAGTATTTTTCTGAATATGCTTAAGGGTGGCAATCTCCATCCACTGAGAAAAAGATAATTCTTTGAAACAGTCAAGACTCATCTCAAGGATGACAACATGGACTGAAGAGGGCTGCTTCTCTCAGTTGCTCACAAGTTCCAAGTATCTTCTGAGCAAGCATGACATTCTTGGAATGCCTATGGTTGCCCAAGGCAACTTTCAAGGGCATTAACTTGGATGCCAATAAAACTGGCTGGCATACTAAGAAAAAAAGCTACAATTTTTTTCTAGTCATTTCATATTTCAAATCAAGTCATAACTGGGGCCAAGAGCACATTTAATGAGGCTGAGATGACCATTAACATTAAAGATTTCTACAACACATTCCAGCCTCCTTCCAAATTTTTGGAAGTGATACACCTTGATACACATAGTGCTAAGGTGTACTTAGTAATGCCCAAAGTGATTTACAGAATTTACAATATATGATCTTTCATCCTTCTCAGACTTGCCCTTTGAGCTTTCCTTGGCAAACTACCCAGAACCAATGTTTATCCTAAGAAATCATACCTCATAAGTAATTACCCTAGGACTTGAGATAAATATTTAAAAAAACAAATTAGGGCCCATATCATGGCAGCAGGATTAAGAGCACAATGAAAATAAGCTCTGGAATCAGAGATCAGACTTGGAAATACTCTGCTACTCATTATGTGACCTTGGGCAAATTACCAAATGCCAGTATCTCAGTCACATCATTTATAAAACAGGGTGGTAATAATAAACCTCAGAATAACTGAGGATTAACTTATAGTACTTAATAAAACACCTGACAGCAACCAGAAAAAAATTAGCTGTTTTTAATATAGCCATTAGTAAACCATTTGCAAGGTCTTAAATTTAAATATTGCCTGAATTCAAAGAAACTGGACCCTAGCTTTCATTTCCTGTTTTTTAAATTACCATTAAGAGTATAGCTATAATCCACTGATTTACCAAATCCTCTGTTCTAGGTAATGGTCCTTTTCACTAAATTTCCCTCAACATGATGCCTGTGTATTGGCTTACTTTGTTGTCTAGAATGTGAACTATTCAGTGGTGTTGGTGTTCTTGAGTTTCAAAGAATAGAATCATGAACGACACTAAAAGTAAAACCCTGGGAAGGTCATGGGGAAAAGAAGAGCTGACCACACCAAAAATCCCAAGGAACTGTGTTCCTATGCCAATGATAGGGCTCTGTAGGCACCAGAGGAAATGAAATGGTAATAAAATTCACCATCAGCTAAATGAATACCAGTACCAAGGGGAAGTCACATCCAGGTATCAGAATGTGATGACCTACTTAGAAACAAAGACTTAGTGGTTTAGGCGACATGTTTAAGAGATTGGAAGTAGGGATGGAAGACAAAAGCTGTGTGAGCACACATGCACACCTAGACAAGTTTTTGTATTTACAGAGATCAAGCAAGGGAGTGGTCAGGGCAATGGTGAGAATACAAGAAACAGCAAAGATGCACCTACTTAAAATGTCATTTACATAAATCTTTCCCGGATTCTTATACAGAAATAGAGTTTAATCTTTTATTTTACCACTGAAAGATTAAGCCATTAAATTACATGATACGGAAGTTATATTCCATAAACCAGTACCTGCCCACACTCAGTGAGGGGAATCAAAATCAAGGTTGCACTGTAATTCTACTTGATTCTAAAAACCACATCTGACATTGGTGTGAAGCAACAGAACCTTTATCAGATTCCCCTTTTAAAAGAAAAACCCAAGGAGAGATGATCAAGCACAAATGATCACTTCATGCATTTTATTGATAGTCTATATTTTAAATCTGCAGTATGACATCTTACATAGGGAAAAAGCTTCTTCCTAAAAGATAACTATTAATAATCAAACCAGCTTTAGTATGACTGACCTTTCAAGGTCTTGTTTTGCATTAAACAAGTTAACTTTTAGCAGGTGTAAAGCACTGTACAAAAAAAAAAAAAAAAAAAAAGGAAACTGGGTACATTCTCAAAATTTAACACAGGGCTTCCCAACCAGGAGTCTGCTGGATAGATATTGGAGAAGGGTGTTATATTCAGGTTTAAATTGAAAGAAAATAAGAAACCAGATAAAGCAAACCAACCAAATTCACTTCACTTTGTGCTCCTTTCTGCTTTTTTGAAAGTCTCTCCCAGAGGTCAGGAAGCCCTGGTATAACAATCACTTTAGTCTTTACAGAACATACATTTATGTGCTTCATGTTCAAAGACATAAAGGCAGCCTTTGTTACTGTTCCCCCTCCAAATCCCCTCAGGTTCTTATAGGCTTCAGAAAGCTTTCCAAAATTGCTGCCCAGTTCTTTATCTGAATCTAAGTAAACATCTATACCAAAGCAGCTCTTCCTGGGAGAAGATAAAACAGGCACATATACATAACCAGGCCAATTGCGTACCTACTCAACTTGATACCTGATCACATGGCCCTACATCTTTAAAAGCAGCACCAGGGACAAATGGAGCCATCAAGAGGTAAAATCCAAACATTGGACAGTTAAAACACAAATCACTCAGTTAAAAGAACGTTAGCAAAGGGGCACTCAAAAGAGTTAAGGCTGGACAGCTGGTTCAGCCATACCTTGGTATTAGGATAAATCTGCAAGATGAGGAACTGATAGAGGAACCCTGAAATAACTAGGCACAGTGGTATGACGGGGTTCACTTTCACTGCATGTCTTTAAGATATCACTCAATCTAAGTAACTATAAAGCAGCTTGGGGGTCTTTAGTAAACAAATCCTAATCAAAAATAAGTATCTCTGAGTGTTGAAGGGTGTGCCTATTTTCTTCAAATTTGAATTAAAATACCTATGTAGACATGAAAATAATCGTAAAACTGATACACACTTGTTATTCCTTGAGAGTCCAACAGATCAGTAACAGCTCAATTCTATACTGTATTTTAGATACAAAATGGAGTTACTTAAATCAAGTGAGATTGCTTACTTGTTGGGAATATTAGTATTTTAGAAATGTTCCAGTTAAGAACTCATTTCAGAATGCTAAAAATTGTAAAGGGCAGGTACGTAACTCACAGCTATTTCTTAGTTGCTTATTAAAAATCTGATTTAAAAATAACTGAAATACTAGTTACTTGGATCTTGCACTTTAATTTTCCAAATGAAGCATAAGTTGACTTACATTTTCAACTGTTTTTTCAAAAGCACACAATTTACTCGTTAACTCAATGAATTACAACACTGTTACTGAATATTACACATACTGAAGAATTATACTAAGGGGGAAAAAACGCCTGACACTTTAACATGTGCCTTATCAGTCTCTTGCATTACTAAGGTACAGAATACTTTAGAAAGTAGCAATCAGCATAGTCTTATAAGACAATAAAAGTGCCCTGCAAACGTGGCTTCTATGTATTTAATATTGGTAATACATTTGACAGGGAAGCCAGTAAGGTAAAACTTAAAAACTCAAATAAGGCAGATTACAAGTATTTTTCGTTCACAAAAGAACAAAGAAATGGGGTGGAGTAAAGGGAGGAATAAAAATATCCTCCATCTTTAAAAGTATCAACAACAACCACAAGGTGCCACTGTATTCTAGCAAGCTGTAAAAATGGCCATTCAACTCCCTATCACATGGGTATTTTGCGAACTGCCAAAAGTTATGGCTGATGCTTGACCCGTTTTATGTCGTGGACATCTGGGAAGCAGGTGATTAAATACAAAGTATACTAAGTGATAACCCTTCATAAATATAATTTGAGACACGGACACTAGGAGAGAATACTTGGCACGGAATGAACATGTTTTCCCAGGGGAAAAAAATTACTTGAGGTAACACTTATAGCTAATAGTTTCCTAATCATAAAGTTTGGATGAACTCCAACAATCATGTTTTTAAAGATTTATATATATATATATATATATATATATATATATATATATATATATATATACACACACACACATATATATATATAAAATCCTGGTGCTAAATGTTTTTTGTCATTGTTAACTGTACAACTGATTACCTATACTCCAACACTAATGTGAACACTTTTCTCAATCCCCACCTCCATCAACACCACTGAGGTATAAGTAATGTGTTCTTTTTAGAGCAAATATTCCAAATTAAGAATATGGCTCATCTTCTAGTGTTGCTACAGATAAAGTCTGCAAACTTTAAAGCTAACTTGTTCAATTTTGTTTTTAGTATTAACAAATCTCAATCATGTCAACTGCTTGGAGTTAAACATAACACCTCAAACGTTTCAGACTAGTAAGTGAATTTTAAAAAATAATATGAAATATTCAAGGAAATTCCGTTTTTAGTACTTTTCCCTATGCCTTGAACAATGTAATTCCAACATTGTTTTTCTTGTTCCTATTACTGCATGAAGTTCAAACTAGGTCCTCAAGACAGAACCTTTCTGTAATAAAGAAAAAGTGCAAAGATACAAAATGAAATGTAAAGTCTTTTGCAAGAAAATGCTTCCTCAAGAGAACAGGTGTTTGGATGCTGGTGGGAAAAAAGATTTTTTGTTCTCCAATGTACATCTGACACCTACAAATGACCTTGTCTTCAATGTCCATACTAGTAAGTACATATTGGTCATGGACCTTGCAAAAAAAAAATCAAGTAGCAAATTCCACTAAAGTATTTGCATCCATTCTACACAATCCAATGGAAATTAATGAGTGCTACTGAAAAAGGTTTCCACATGCACATGTCCAATATGTGCATCCTACTGAAGGCTAAAAACTTAAAATTCTATTTCCAGTGTTTATGAATAGCTTCAATATCTACATTCATAACCAGCATTCTGCATGAGTTACCTCTTTAATACTTCACAAATGAGTAAAATACATCTTGGGAGGTTAGGAAGGTACCTGTTAATAACTTTCTTTTATGCTTAGAATGTGATGCAGTTGTTCTTAAACTATTTAAAATGAACACCCCTATATAAGAATGGGACATTTTATACCAAGAGGAAACTGGGTTTGTTTTTAGCCAATCAGGACTACCCTGCAGATCTGAAAACCAAAGAATACACCCTTAGGAAAGGAGACATGGCTCACAAATATAAAGGAATCCTGACTTTTACATGGACAATTTTTTTAAAAAGATAAGATGTATTACATAAGCGCCATAAACAGTGAAATCTGCTTATATCAAAAAAAAATAAGTGAAGCTTTGTTTGGACATTATTTCCTTGCAAGAGCAGTACATATCCTTAGTAAACAACTACCATATTTACAAGTTAATTTCCTTGATACTTAGGTAGGATTGAAAGCCAGAGGAAAATATGAAAGAATGAGCTTTGAAATAATCTTTACAGCTGAGTTGATAACAGTTAAGGTGACCAGATAATTTCTAAAGCAGACTTGTTTATTTTGTAGAGTATCTGACTAGGCCTGGGTAATTAGTTCACTTTGTTAAAGGCCAAGGATGTGTTCAATCCCTCTTTGGGCCCATTAGCTTTTCCCAGAAAAACAAAGACAGTCTTCCACAGTCAGACTAATCCTAACCCCAACGAGCCTCAAGAGAAAGTTGGCAACAGTACTGGGGTTCTTCACAAAGCTTACTAAGGAAACAACATAAAATGCATATCCCATAGATAGGTGAGTCAGCATTCTCATCTTCAAATATGGGCAGCACATTTAAAATTTCAATTTCAAATAACCCAACACGACTCACTTTCCACAAAGAATAAAAATCCCTTAATTCTTCACCTTGTCTTTAAATGTGAGATGTTAAGTCTGTGTTAGAGAGATAGTAACAAAACATTAAACAAGTGGGCACTGGTACCTTGAATGACAAATCTTGAAAACAATGCAAATTTGAGACTTTCCTATTAGTACACACATCTGCACCAACTTCAATTCCTATGCTAAAAGTGGTTTATAGTCTCTTTCCTCCATCTTTTGCTTTTTGGGTTTTTTTTTTTTTTGAGGAGCAGACTTGTAAAGAACATCAGTGTAACTTGTGCTAAGGGGTAGTGGTTTGCTTTCCTTAAACCAAAGCTCTGCCAAATTTGCATCATCTGCTCAAGTAGAATATTGTGTCCAGGACCTCACCATATGAAACCAGTTCACTCACATCTGTATGACTACTTGTCTTCATGAAAAGTTTAAGTTCTTCCAAGCAGTTTTCTTTACTCCTCGTGTCTTTCATTTCCTGCCTAAATCCAAGTTAAAATAAACAGTTTCCACTGATCTTCAAGGCAGTTCAATTCTGCACTCTTGTCCTTTCCTTTGCATGTCACAGTAGCTGTTCACATACATTAAATATCATAGATATGTTCTGCTCTTACATCTACACACTTACAAAAGCAGCTTTGTACTTTGTTTGGTGTGTTTTTTACTATGTTGGCTCACAAAAAGCAGTTTTTTTTTCATTTCTAAGCATGGTACTTTACAATTTTTAATGCATTAATACAACAGTGCATTGGAAAAGTACTGAGCCTCTACAAAATAGCTTTACATTTTTAAACAAATGAATGTGATTTTTTTCACTTACACAAGCATAGGCTTTTTGTCTTAATATTTCCACAAGATAAATATCTCAATTAAACTATAAGCTCACTCTACAGTGTGCCACAGTGATGGGCTTAGGAGACAGTTATACACTTAGAAGATCCTAACCTTAGTGTTATTTACACTGACATGTCCAATATCACCTTGTCTGAAAGGTGAACAAATGATATTCAGAATGTAGGTGAATTTGTGCCAACTAATAACTGGGAACAGTATAGCTTTAAGCAATCACTTAGGAAATATGTACTGTAACCTAGTCTAAACTGGGAATTTCCTTCGTCCCTCTTTCCTATGGCATAGGAAACTTTAAAGATCAACATGAAACAGATAAGAGCCATTGCTAAGGCAGATCTTTTAAGATAACAAAGGAGAAACTGACAACTATATATGATAAATCATCAGTAATAACAATTACTGATACTGAAATCAGTAAATCAGATTTTTATGTCCTAAAACGTTGCTTTTTAAATATTTCCTTTTATTCTGGAACAGAAATTAGAGAAAGGACAATGATTCATTCAGAAAGCAATGACTCAATTCAGGTTGCTACTTTACATTTAAGCACCACTCAAAAAGTGGACATAAAGCAAGTGATTCCTGTTTGCCCATCACTATACCAGCTACATAGCTGAGAGTTCAGACCTTAATCACACAACGCTTTCTCTGTTACCAGAAGCTAAGACTGCTCTGCGACATATAGGACAAGTAGAATTCTCAGATAACCAGCGATCGATGCAGTGGACATGGTACTCATGGGAACAAGGTAGTTTACGAAGTTTGTTGCCTTCTGTGTATTCTGTAATACAAACACTACAGGTTTTTAATGCATCGTTTTCACCAAAACTTCTCATTGCCAAGTTGTCAATCTGTTCTTTGGTGAGTCCTCTAGGTTGGTCATCATCATCCTCATTTAAGAGGAAAAACTGAGCCAGACTAAGGAAGGGCAAAGAGCCACTTTCATCAAATGTTACTGGGGCCCTGTGTCGACCCTCTCGCCTGGCACCTGATGAGCCTGATGATGAGCTTCCTTCATTACTGCCTTCAAATACCTCTGAGCTAGTCTCTGAACTTTCACCACTGGAACTGGAACTAGGACTGGAACTGGAACTAGAACTGGAACTAGAACTTGAACTTGAACTGGAACTCGAACCAGAGCTGCTACTACCACCAGAACCCCCTCTTCCATTCCGTGACTCTGACCTTTCCATATTTCGACTCGAGACTGAGCCACTAGGCTCTGAATCACTATCACTGTACATAAAGTAGCTTAACTCACCAAAACCTGTCATTATCTGCCTTAACATGGTCTGAATTGCAACAGATGTAGTCTCACTTAAACCAGTATTTAAGATTCTACGAATCGGAATTCTGATGGTACTGACATAGGTTCTCACACCTGCTCGCTCAGAACGTGAAAACGTACGCCTAAAACCTCCTCGTTCACTTTCATAAGTGACAGTGTTGTTTGGCGTCTGAGACCTCGACCGAGTTCTGCTAGCTATGCTATCTCTCTGCCGATATTCTCCAGGACGAACTCTTCTTACTTGAAGATCAAGGACTATGGTTGGAGGTCTCTGGCCTGATCCTGTAGATTCACCATTGCCAGTTGTATCTGAAGACCCTGCTCCTTGTGAGGCATTTCTGGTTCCAGAAGCTGCAAAGAGACCTCTACTTAGCAAGTCAGGTCCACTTATTTGCTGTCTCAATGTCACGTGGTGCCGGGTTCTAGAACTTCCCTCAGTCTCATTTACCAAAGGATGCTCAAAAGTCTGAGATGAGATACTATGATGAGATCTTCGTGGAATTTCACTCATTGGATGCAGAGGTGATCTACTTCTTTCAGCTCTTGCTCGGGTTCTCCGATGGTCTGGGCTCCTACTTCTTGCCCTTCTCTGACCTCTGGTAGGTGGGGCTTCTCCTGTTAATGATTCAGTTGAATTTCGTTCTGATCTGGGTGGCCTTGCAGATGTTGATTCAGATCGTGGATTTTCCACTTGCCTTTGGCTGTTGTTGTCCATACTTTCTCCACTAGAACGTCTTGCAGATAGCTCATTTTCATTTTCTGGATTTTGGCTCCCATTATTACGGTTAACATTGATCTCTAAACTGAATCTGAAATCACCACTGTTTGGATTAGTCCGGCTCACTGCTCTCCAAGATTGGTTTCCTCTTTGCCCACTTCTTGTTGTATTTCCAGTTTGTCTGACAGAGTTAAGCCAGTCTATTATAGAGTCACCATTAGACACATCATCTGAAGAGTCTCCACCTGTTTTTAAAAAAGGGAGGGGAGAGAGGGAGAAAAAGGAACTATTAAAATTAGGAAATTATATAAGAGTACTCAGAAACTTCATATTAGAAAAAAAAGAACAAAGATTCTGAACAGATTTCAAATTTACAGATTTTTGTAAACCATACTGCATTGATTTGCAGTAAAAGCAGGAAAGTTTCAATTCCATTTTAAAAGAGCAAGCTAATCATAGAGAAATTTAGGGAATTTTTTTTTTAAAAAGGGAATTAGGAAGAAGTCTATTTTTAGCACTTCATCATATACAGAGCCTAACATACCACTGTGGGCTGTCAGATGACAACATTTTTTCAGTCCACTGCCAACACTAATGTAATCAAACAAGGTAAACGCCAGTTAAGGTATAGAGCTAATATTTTAGCTCAAATTACATTTTTTTGGTCAAATTTTCATTTGTCTACATTTCTTTAGGCTCTTGACTTAACTGCCTTTGATAATATGGGACATTTAAAAATACAAGACTGCTTTAGTCACTGCAAAAATATAAACAAGATTTACAGGTTTAAAAGTATTTGAATACTTCTTCACGTTACCAAGATTTTAAATTAACATGAAATTGGAGATCAGACCAAGTAAATAGTCTGAACCTAGCACAGTACATATAATGGCACATTCAAGAACCTAACTGTTATCATGGCTTCTTATGTTAGTCAAATTCCCTATTTCACATTGAGGGAGAAACACCAGACCCGAGGTAAGAGCAAGATTTCTCAACAGTGGGACTATTTATATTTTGAGTCAGATAATTCTTTGTTGTGGGGGCTGTGCTGTGCATTTTAGGATGTTTAGCAGCATCCCTGACTTCCACCCACTAGATACCAATAGCAAACCCCCAGTCATGACAACCAAAAATGTCTCCAGGCATTGCCAATGTCCCCTAGGGGGCAAAATTATACCCCATTGAGAACCATCAGATTAGAGAATGCAACATGTCTTTCTGCTGGTGAGGAACTCATGTTTATAAGGAAGGAATAATACAGTAGGTAGGGGGAAATTTCAATGGAGGTGGAAAATCAAGAAAAAAAATCACATTTAAAATAGGCCATTCCTCACTATGTTCTAATTAACACAAAAAACCCAAAGGTGAAGCAGAAAAAAAAAGTTAACATTCTCACCAAATACCAAGAAAATGCCAGTTGTTTTTATGAGCAGTTACTTGGCACCAAATTAATTTGTGCCATTGCTAGATTATCTTTGGCTGACATTTATCGTTAGGAAGCTCCTTATCCATTCCATCCTCCACCCTTCTCCCCACCCCCAAGCAAAATTTACCTCTATTTTCATCTGAATTTTGTGGTGGTGGGCCCTCTTTAATTTGTTGTAGTCTTCTCAGCAACTCTTCCTCAGTACTTTCACCTAAAATAGTTTAAAATGTTTGCCAAATTATGAATAAAAAACAATGACTTATCCATCTGAGATGACAACCAGAGTGAGCAGGAAACCTGGGTAAAATTCACCTATTTGAGAGCATGACATTACAACTTATATTTATTCACATTTCTTTCCAGTTTACAAAATGCTTTTGCATACAGTATCTCATTGTTTAAAACTGCAACTCTGGGAGGTAGATATTATCTGCATTTTAAAACAATGAAACTTAGACTGAGTGAGAGACTGACGTGTTAATATATGGCAGGGCGAGAATGCCAATTTTCACATTCTGACTCAAGTCTGGTACTGTTGCCTCAAAATGCACTCCCTCTTATAACAGCCACACTAACTAACACCTTACCTTTTAAAATTTAAGGAATCACTCAAAGGTTAATAGAATTAACAAGAAACAAGGAGGAAGGGGAGATAATGAATTTTAACTAGAATCAAATGGGACCTCATCAGGCAAAGGAGAATAACCAAGCACAAAGTTCTGAATAATTGACTATTTTACCCAAGGCTAGCTCTGGTTGATTATGACAGAGGAAGTCTGTCCTAAGAACTGAAGTTCCCATTAGCTCCTCAAGACTACTAATGTCTAGTAAGTTATATAAAGATAAATAACAAAAAGATTGCTCAGGTCCACTCTCTTGAATTTAGCTCATTATAAATTCATAATATAATTCCTAACTAAAAAACCTGACATAGGATAATTCCAAATATGCGTGAACAAAATCATGTAATAAGTACAGCAGTTAATGTCACTCTACATCCCTTATATTAAAATCATACTTCATAATGGCTAAAGAAACATTTTTTTAAAATACAGGTTTCCTTTTTTTTTTAAGACAAGCAATTTACATATATAAATCCTTAAACTACACATTGCATACCTGGGGTGCCTAGCAAATTGTTATCCCTCATAAGCCTATAATCTTCTTCACTGAGGTTATTTACAAATTGGTAGAAAGCTTCTTCCCGATCCAATCGGTCCATCTGACTTCTGCGCTGTGCTGCAGACTGATCACCGCTTCCTTTATCGTTAGAATCTGAGCTTTCCATCTTGATGAACAAGTGGAAAATTATCTAAAAGGAGAAAGGAGATCAATCTTGAAAACAGAAGTCAGTATGTATTCTATAGAACAGTTTTAGTTATGTGAAAATCCAGAATGCAGGTCCAGACGTGGATTTTAAGACCTCATATGAATGAAATTTCATAACAGAAAAACTCCTGAAAAGCACTGTTATACTACGAAAAGGCTAGGCCAGGGGTTGGCAAACTATGGCCCATGGGCCAAATTTAGCCCTGGTGCCTATTTTTTTCTCCTTGAGATCTAAGAATGATTTTTACACCTTTGTTTTTTTAAGAGAATATTCTGTGATGTGTGAAAATTATATGAAATCCAAATTTCAGTGTTCAAGTTTTATTGGAATACAGCCATACACATTCACTTACATATTTTCTATGGCTGCTTCATGCTATAATGGCAGAGCTGAGTAGTTGTGACCAAGACTGTATGTGGCACTCTCACTGCTTTGCACTGGAGATCTGTGCACTGTAAGTTGCAGTGATGCAATTATAACTTGACAGCATTTCAAGTGCCATGCTTATCACCACACTGTGACATTTTTTTTGCTGTTTTTTTTTTTTTTTTTTTTTTTTTTTGCGGTACGCAGGCCTCTCACTGTTGTGGCCTCTCCCGTTGCGGAGCACAGGCTCCGGATGCGCAGGCTCAGTGGCCATGGCTCATGGGCCTAGCCGCTCCGCGGCATATGGGATCTTCCTGGACCGGGGCATGAACCCGTGTCCCCTGCATCGGCAGGGAGACTCTCAACCACTGCGCCACCAGGGAAGCCCAATGTGACATTTTTTAAATTACCAATGCACACTCATCATATTAAATGAAGAGAAAATAAACTTCAAATGCCTAAAGGTGCAGTGGAGTATGGATTATTAGATGGCAAAGGTTATATTTATAATGCAACAGCACTAAAACTGTGCTAAAATAATAAAATATGCATTAATATTATCAGACTAAGCATTCATCACAATATTCCCAATTCACAGGAAAGCTATAGTCTGAAAAATTAAATAAATTAAAATAAAGTATCTCATCACAAAATATTTCCTCACAAAAATAAAAAATGAGGCTTCAACCAGAGTAAGTTTCCAAGTGACTCATTTGTTGGCTAAGCAAGCAAAGCCATTTGTCGATGATGTGTTAGTTAAACTGTGTTTGACTGCAGAAGCTAAAGAAATGTGTCCACAGAAAATAAACTTAAGATTATTAGCCTTCTGATGAGAACAGTTGCTCAGAAAGTTGAGGATATCGGGATATGTCAACAATCAAGTGAAAAACAAGGGAGCAAATGATTTTGAGTGGTTTTCCTTGGTTCTTGATGAGCTGACAAATATAACTGATACTATTCAGCTGTTTATTCAAGGAGTCAAGCATTGATTATTTGAGGAGTTTGAAGTAACTACAGAAGTGGCCTCTATGAAGAGTTTGCATGTGGCCTCTATGAAGAGTTTGCATGGAACAAATAACTACAGGTGATAATATTTTCAAAGAAGCTGAGAAACACTAATTCAGCACAACATGAAGTGGAATCTGCTAAGATGTGTTACAACTGAAACAGTGGTTAAAAAAAAGTGTAGACCTACTTGGACAAATTTACAATGCCTATGAAAATGTAAGGTGTTTAAAGTCTATGCTTATTCATTATATAGTATAGGTAGTTTGTAGAAAATATTTGTATCTATCATTATTGAACCAGTAATGTCAACGGTGAACTTCACTACAGTGGACTTAAACATAGTGAGTTCCATGAATTTTTGTCAGAAATAGAAGCTGAATATCCTGACTTGCTCTACCAGGTGCTCATTTTGATGGCTTAGCACTGGTAAAGTTTTACTGTGATTTGTTGTACCCAGGTCCAAGATTAGATTTGTTTCTGAATGAAAGGAACTACTCTCAATTACTATTACCAAACAAGGAATGGCTTGGGAAATTAGCTTTTTCTGAAGACTTCATAATGTTTCTGAATGAACTCAACCTAAAATTACAGTGCTTATAATATGTAAATCTTATACTACAGTAAAGTCATTTCAACAGTAACTAACAGTGGAATCACAATGTCAAACTGCTTTATGCACTTCTTGTGCTATCAAAGAAATGAGAGCTCCATTCCTATAGAAATTGTAGCAGATATATTTTCTAAGCACAAACTACAATTCCAGAAGTGTTTTTTGGACCCCAATGAAAGTACAACCGAAATTTCCTTATTTCAAAATCCACTTAACTGTGTAACTGAGGAGCATCCACCTACCTTTCAATTGAAAGTGATGACTCTGCAGTCTAATGACATGCTTGCTAAAAACGTAAATATCAAGAGAAGAATCTAACGAAAAATTCTATAAATACCTCCTAAGGGGTGAATATACTTCATTAAAATTATATGCTTGTGTACAGATTAGAGAGCAAGACCTACCTATATGTGTGAATAGACATTTTCAAAAATGAAATATGTAAAACCTCACTTCAAGTCAGAAAACACTAAATGAACATCTTCAAATGGTTTTGATAAGGAGTATGTTTAGCCCCAATTAAGCAAAATGCTACCCCTCTGCCAGCAAAAGAACACCATTCTTCTCATTAGTAGACCTATATTAAAAAACGTTGTACTCAATTATTATTACATTGTGAGTTTTATCAAGAAAAACTTTGTGGAAATTTGGTTTCTCTGTTTTTAAATAAATAACTGTAATATGCTCAATTTTGATTAGAAAAGTGAAAAAATTTACTATCTGGACTTCTACAGAAAGTCTGCCAACCCCTGCTCTGGGATAGTACATGAAACTAGCCAAAACTTCCTTTTTTTTTTTTTTTAACAACTTTATCGGAGTATAATTGCTTTACAATGGTGTGTTAGTTTCTGCTGTATAACAACGTGAATCATCTATACATATACATATATCCCCATATCCCCTCCCTCTTGCGTCTCCCTCCCACCCTCCCTATCCCACACCTCTAGGCAGACACAAAGCACAGAGCTGATCTGCCTGTGCTATGTGGCTGCTTCCCACTAGCTATCTATTTTACATTTGGTAGTGTATATATATCCATGCCACTCTCTCACTTAGTCCCAGCTTACCCTCCCCCCCCCGTGTCCTCAAGTCCATTCTCTACATCTGCACCTCTATTCCTGTCCTGCCCCTAAGCTCTTCAGAACAATTTTGGGTTCTTTTAGATTCCATATATATACGTGTTAGCATACGTTATTTGTTTTTCTCTTTCTGACTTACTTCACTCTGTATGACAGACTCTAGGTCCATCCACCTCACTACATATAACTCAATTTCATTTCTTTTTCTGGCTGAGTAATATTCCATTGTATATATGTGCCACATCTTCCTTATCCATTCATCTCTTGATGGACACTTAGATTGCTTCCATGTCCTGGCTACTGTAAATAGAGCTGCAGTGAACATTATGGTACATGACTCTTTTTGAATTATGGTTTTCTCAGGGTATATGCACAGTAGTGGGATTGCTGGGTCTTATGGTAGCTCTATTTTTAGTTTTCTAAGGAACCTCCATACTGTTCTCCATAGTGGCTGTATCAATTTACATTCCCACCAACAGCGCAAGAGTGTTCCCTTTTCTCCACACCCTCTCCAGCATTTATTCTAGATTTTTTGATGATGGCCATTCTGGCTGGTGTGAGGTGATACCTCATTGTAGTTTTGATTTGCATTTCTCTAATGATTAGTGATATTGAGCATCCTTTCATGTGTCTGTTTAGCCAAAACCTCTTAATTGTCATTCACTACTTGTACAGCCTTAGATAATTACTATATTGGCAGACCTCCACACACTTATTAACCACTCTAATGAAAAAACAATGGTAGTAAACAATCTAAACTAAGAGAAGAATCCAAACAAAAATTTTCATTCTCTGATTCTTTTCCTTCCAACCTCAGACTGACCTTACTGAAGTTCACACTGACAAAATAAGTTAATTCCATAAACATATGAAAATCTGATTTGTAGAAAAGAGGTAATCTATACTGGTACTAGGATTTAATCCCACACACAACACATGAAGTACCTGGATGCTTACAAGTCAGTACTAGAGAAAAATAAAAACAAACCGCCTTTCAGATATAAAAATAAAGAAGCCTCTCTACCTGTCTGATGAGTCTAAACAAATTTTAGGCTGTAGATGGGCACACCTAGCTCTCCCCATTGTCTCTCTTAGATCATTATTTTTAGAACTACTCTATCACTGTTTAAACAAATAAGATAAATATGTCAAGGAAGGGGAGGGAGATGCAATATTTTTGGAGTTTCCTAACCTCATAACTAAGATTCCTTACTTTTGGTAAGAGTAAGCTATATAAATTTCTGAAAGATACTGTTTTCATAATAACCAGAAACTTTAAGAAGACTAGAAGTCAAGAGCTTAAATAAAACACTCATAAAAGTTATATGGGCCAGGCAATCAAAGAAACAAACAAAAGGAAGCCAAAATTTCCCATATGTACCTAAGTAACACTTAGTATTGGTAATAGCGCACAGCTAATTTTTAAAACTACAGAAAAGCACAAAGGAAAACGTTCATCCATAATTTCTCAAACCAAAGAAAACCACACTTGGCTAATATTAAGCAGTTAATATTCTGAACACTAACAACATGACGAAGTCCACTTGTGAAGGATCAATAAATAATCCTGAAAATAATTTATAAAAAATACAACTCAGGAGAAGGAGAACTACAATCCTGCAGCCTGTGGAATGAAAACCATATTCACAGAAAGATAGGATGAAAAGGCAGAGGGCTATGTACCAGATGAAGGAACAAGATAAAACCCCAGAAAAACAATTAAAAGAAGTGGACATAGATAACCTTCCAGAAAAAGAATTCAGAATAATGATAGTGAAAATGATCCAGGACCTCGGAAAAAGAATGGAGGCAAAGAACGAGAAGATGCAAGAAATGCTTAAAAAAGACCTAGAAGAATTAAAGAACAAACACCTAGAAGAATTAAAGAACAAACAAACAGAGATGAACAATACAATAACTGAAATGAAAAATACACTAGAAGAAATCAATAGCAGAATAACTGAGGCAAAAGAATGGATAAGTGACCTGGAAGACAGAATGGTGGAATTCACTGCTCTGGAACAGAATAAAGAAAAAAAAAATGAACAGAAATGAAGACAGCCTAACAGACCTCTGGGACAACATTAAATGCAACAACATTCACATTATAGGGGTCCGAGAAGGAGAAGAGAGAGAGTAAGGACCCGAGAAAATACTTAAAGAGATTACAATCGAAAACTTCCTTAACATGGGACAGGAAATAGCCACCCAAGTCCAGGAACCGCGGAGAGTCCCAGGCAGGATAAACACAAGGAGAAACATGCCGAGACACACAGTAATCAAACTGACAAAAATTAAAGACAAAGAAAAATTACTAAAAGCAACAAAGGAAAAATGACAAAGAATATACAAGGGAACTTCCATAAGGTTAACAGCTGCTTTCTCAGCAGAAACTCTACAAGCCACAAGGGAATGGCATGATATATTTAATGTGATGAAAGGGAAGAACCTACAACCAAGATTACTCTACCCAGCAAGAATCTCATTCAGATTCAATGGAGAAATCAAAAGCTTTACAGACAATGGAGCCAGATCCCAGGAGCACTGTGATTAAGGATGCCTGAGTCAATGAAGCTGTTTTCAGCACACATGCACAAAAGACACTAAAGAGGATAGCATCCCTAGGTAGGAAGGGTCATTAGAGGTCTAGTCCAACCTCCTAAACAGAGGAAGAAGCTATAAGCTTAGCCTGGGAGGTCAAGGAAAGACTCAAGTCAGTGAAAAAAGAGGAGGGAGGGAAGGGAGGGATAACATATTGATAATTACCTTAAATGTGAATGGACTAAATGCTCTAACCAAAAGACACAGGCTTGCTGAATGGATACAAAAACAAGACCCATATATATGCTGTCTACAAGAGACCCACTTCAGACCTGGGACATATGCAGACTGAAAGTGAGGGGAGGGAAAAAGATATCCCATGCAACTGGAAATCGAAAGAAAGCTGGAGTAGCAATACTCGTATCAGATAAAATAGACTTTAAAATGAAGAATGTTACAAGAGACAAGGAAGGACACTACATAATGATCAAGGAATCATTCCAAGAAGAAGATATAACAATTATAAATATATATGCACCCAACATAGGAGCATCTCAATACATAAGGCAACTGCTAACAGTTATAAAAGAGGAAATTGACAGTAACACAATATTAGTATGGGATTTTAACACCTCACACCAATAGAGAGATCATCCAAACAGAAAATTAATAAGGAAACACAAGGTCTAAATGACACAACAGACAAGAGAGATTAAATTGATATTTATAGGACATTCCACCCCAAAACAGAAGATTACAACACTTTCTTCTCAAGTGCGCATGGAACATTCCCCAGGAGAGACCATATCTAAGGTCACAAATCAAGCCTCAGTAAATTTAAGAAAATTGAAATCATATCAAGCATCTTTTCTAACCACAACGCTATAAGATTAGAAATCAATTACAGGGAAAAAAAATGTAAAAATCACAAACACATGGAGGCTAAACAATACGTTAAATAACCAAGAGCTCACTGAAGCTACCAAAGAGGAACTCAAAAAATAGCTAGAGACAAATGACAATGAAAACATGACGATCCAAAACCTATAGGATGCAGCAAAAGCAATTCTAAGAGGGAAGTTTATAGCAATACAAGCCTACCTCAAGAAACAAGAAAAATCTCAAATAAACACTCTAACCTTACACCTAAAGAAACCAGAGGAAGAAGAACAAACAAAACCCAAAGTTAGCAGAACAAAAGAAATCATAAAGATCACAGCAGAAATAAATGAAACAGAAACAAAGAAAACAACAGCAAAGGTCAATAAAACTGAAAGCTGGTTCTTTGAGAAGATAAACAAAACTGATAAACCATTAGCCAGACTCATCAAGACGGAGAGGACTCAAATCAATAAAATTAGAAATGAAAAAGGAGCAGTTACAACAGACACTGCAGAAATACAAAGCAACCTAAGAGACTGCCACAAGCAACTCTATGCCAATAAAATGGACAACCTAGAAGAAATGAACAAATTCTTAGAAAGATATAACCTTCCAATACTGAACCAGGAAGAAATAGAAAATATGAACAGACCAATCACAAGTAACAAAATTGAAACTGTGATTAAAAACCTTCCAACAAACAAAAGTCCAGGACCAGATGGCTTCACAGGTGAATTCTATCAAACATTTAGAGGAGAGATAACACCCATCCGACTCAAACTCTTCCAAAAAATTGCAGAGGAAGGAACACTCGCAAACTCATTCTATGAGGCCACCATCAGCCTGATACCAAAACCAGACACAGATACTACAAAAAAAGAAAATTACAGACCAATATCACTGACGAATAAAGATGCAAAAATCCTCAACAAAATACTAGCAAACGGAATCCAGCGACACATTAAAAGGATCATACACCATGATCAAGTGGGATTTATCCCACGGAAGCAAGGATTCTTCAGTATACGCAAATCAATCAATGTGATACACCATATTAACAAATTGAAGAATAAAAACCACATGATTATCTCAATAGATGCAGAAAAAGCTTTTCACAAAACTCAACACCCATTTATGATAAAAACTCTCCAGAAAGTGGGCATAGAGGGAACCTACCTCAACATAATAAAGGCCATATACAACAAACCAACAGCAAACATCATTCTCAATGGTGAAAAACTGAAAGCATCTCCTCTAAGATCAGGAACAAGACAAGGATGTCCGCTCTCACCACTATTATCCAACATCGTTTTGGAAGTCCTAGCAATGGCAATCAGCAAAGAAAAAGAAATAAAAGGAATCCAAATTGGAAAAGAAGAAGTAAAGCTGTCGCTCTTTGCAGATGACGTGATACTATACATAGAGAATCCTAAAGATGCCACCAGAAAACTGCTAGAGCTAATCAATGAATTTGGTAAAGTAGCAGGATACAAAATTAATGCACAGAAACCTCTTTCATTCCTATACACTAATGATGAAAAATCTGAAAGAGAAATTAAGGAAACACTCCCATTTACCACTGCAACAAAAAGAATAAAATATCTAGGAATAAACCTACCTAAGGAGACAAAAGACCTGTATGCAGAAAACTATAAGACAATGATGAAAGAAATTAAGGATGATACAAACAGATGGAGAAATACACCATGTTCTTGGATTTGAAGAATCAATATTGTGAAAATGAATATACTACCCAAAGCAATCTACAGATTCAATGCAAACCCTATCAAACTACCAATGGCATTTCCCACAGAACTAGAACAAAAAATCTTAAAATTTGTATGGAGACACAAAAGACGCCAAAGAGCCAAAGCAGTCTTGAGGGAAAAAAACAGAGCTGGGGGAAATCAGACTCCCTGACTTCAGACTATACTACAAAGCTACAGTAATCAAGACAATATGGTACTGGCACAAAAACAGAAATACAGATCAATGGAAACAGGATAGAAAGCCCAGAGATAAACCCACGCACCTATGGCCAGCTAATCTATGACAAAGGAGGCAAGGATATACAATGGAGAAAAGACAGTCTCTTCAATAAGTGGTGCTGGGAAAACTGGACAGCTACATGTAAAAGAATGAAATTAGAACACTCCCTAACACCATACACAAAAATAAACTCAAAATGGATTCGAGACCTAAATGTAAGACTGGACACTATAAAACTCTTAGAGGAAAACACAGGATAGAACACTCTGACATAAATCATAGCAAGATCTTTTTTGATCCACCTCCTAGAGTAATGGAAATAAAAACAAAAATAAACAAATGGGACCTAATGAAACTTAAAAGTTTTTGCACATCAAAGAAAACTACAAACAAGATGAAAAGACAACCCTGGGAATGGGAGAAAATATTTGCAAATGAATCAGTGGACAAAGGATTAATCTCTGAAATATATAAACAGCTCGTGCAGTTCAATATTAAAAAAACAAACAACCCAATCAAAAAATGGGCAGAAGACCTAAATAGACATTTCTCCAAAGAAGACATACAGATGGCCAAGAAGCACATGAAAAGCTGCTCAACATCACTAATTAGAGAAATGCAAGTCAAAACTACAATGAGGTATCACCTCACACCTGTTAGAATGGGCATCATGAGAAAATCTACAAACAACAAATGTTGGAGAGGGTGTGGAGGAAATGGAACCCTCTTGCACTGTTGGTGGGAATGTAAATTGATACAGCCACTATGGAGAACAGTATGGAGGTGCCTTAAGAAACTAAAAATAGCATTACCATATGACCCAACAATCCCACTACTGAGCATATACCCAGAGAAAACCATAATTCTAAAAGATACATGCACCCCAATGTTCACTGCAGCACTATTTACAATAGCCAGGTCATGGAAGCAACCTAAATGCCCATCAACAGACGAATGGATAAAGATGTGGTACATATATACAATGCAACATTGCTCAGCCTTAAAAAGGAATAAAATTGGGTCATTTGTAGAGACGTTGATGGATCTAGAGACTGTCACACAGAGCGAAATCAGAAAGAGAAAAACAAATATCATATATTAATGCATATATGTGGAACCTAGAAAAATGGTACAGATGAATCGGTTTGCAGGGCAGAAATAGAGACACAGATGCAGAGAACAAACGTATGGACACCAAGGGGGGAAAGTGGTGGGTGGTGGCGGTGGTGTGATGAACTGGGAGATTGGGATTGATATATATACAGTAATATGTATAGAGTGGATAACTAATAAGAACTTGCTGTATAAAAAAATGAATAAAATTCAAAAAAAATACAACTCAGTAGGGCTGAAAGGCTTTAAAAATGTAAAGCTTTCAAAGAAGGGAAAAACGTCTGATAAGTTCTGACGTTTGCAGGACATGAACCAAAGATAACAAAAACCTCACATACCAAGGACTGTTACCAGAATGGCACAAAGTCTTAAGAATAGTGCCAGGGAGGTTAAAGCCCACAAGGAACAGAAACTTTCAGAAGTATGGGAAAGATTTTTTTAAATGGCTTTGAAAAACAAAATCTGAAAGAAGAATGGAGTCTTGTACTAAACATGTGTGTGGGGGTTGGTATATTAACAGAAGATGGTAGGTAGAGGCACTCAACTTCTATCTTATTCAACACGGAGAATCATCTTCCAACTGGAAGTAGTGGAAAAAACCAAATTTCTCAGATAGAATCAAGAGCCAAAACTGCAATATTTCCAATGATAATCTTCGAGAAATCACAGAACAGGAGAGATGCTAGATGATGTAATCTTCAAAGAAAGTGACATCTATAAGCTATAGCACAGCAAAATCTGACGAGAAACCTAGGGGGAAATTCTGCAATAGACTATCAGATATATTGCAAACACGTAGAAGAAATATGTTCACCAGAAGTGGAATTCACTGCCAAATTAACCTCATTTGCTTTACAAAGTTTTCTTTCACATACAACTTGCTTTACAAGATTCTCACATTAAAATCACCTGGGGGAGCTTTCTCTGGGGCAAACCAGACAGTGATATTTTAAAAATTCCACAGGTAATTCCATTGTGCAGTCAGGGTTGAGAAACTCTTTGATAGGGGCATCAATACTGCCGACTAGTCTAGCTTGGTTTCTGTACAGTCTGTAAGTCCTATCGTTATGGAGAAATGTGGACTAGATCAGTGCTTCTCAAACTTCAGCATACAAACGAATCATATGGAAATCCTGTAAAAATACAGATTCTGATTCAGTAGGTTGGGGGTGAGGCCTGAGAGCATGCATTTTAAATAAGCCTCCAAGTGATGCTAATGCTGCTGATCAGTCTGAGTAGCAAGGAGCTTGAAGACAATACAATTTAACAGATTCACAGTTGTTAAATAACACTCTCAAAGATTATGGAACAATGTTAACCTGCAAACAGCCCTGTCTTTAGCATTTTTAAAAGAACCATGTCAAAGACATGCTAAACAAATCTACAGACAACTCAAAGCTGGGAGTTAGTAATGAAGATGTATATGATAAAAAATATTCTGAATTCTTTGGGCTGTGAAGATGAGCTGAAATCAACAAAATGATGATAAATGTGCTACCTTAAACACTTTAAGGGTTAGCAAGCTGAAGTAATCCATAGTAAGAGTACAGAATGGGGGGGGCTTCCCTGGTGGCACAGTGGTTAAGAATCCACCTGCCAATGCAGGGGACACAGGTTCAATCCCTGGTCTGGGAAGATCCCACATGCCGCAGAGCAACTAAGCCCGTGTGCCACAACTACTGAAGCCCTTGCACCTAGAGCCCGTGCTCCACAACAAGAGAAGCCACTGCAATGAGAAGCCCGCGCACCACAATGAAGAGCAGCCCCCTGCCCTGTTCGCCACAACTAGAGAAAGACTGCGTGCAGCAATGAAGACCCAACACAGCCAAAAATAAATAAATTTTAAAAAACCAAAAGATTACAGAATAGGGGAAAAAAAACCTGTCTTGGTGAGTTCACATGAAGACATTTTTAGTTAACAAAAGCTCAATAAAAAGACCGTTTGACTTGGCTGCTAAGAAACCTAAGAGTCACATGTTGTTTTCCCAGGCCATCGTGTTGAGATAAAAGTAGGTAACAGTGCCAAAGCAACTTGCACTTCAGACTATATGTGGAGTATTTGAAACATTTAAAATACCTCCAAAAGGACATTGACAAACACAAGAAAGTATCTAGAGTGACCAAGATGGTGAGAAGCCAGGGAATACCATAAAAGAAACGGTTGAGGGACTTCCCTGGTGGTCCAGTGGTAAAGAATCCGCCTTCCAATGCAGGGAAAGCGGGCTTGATGCCTGGCCAGGGAACTAAGATCCCACATGCCGCAGGGCAACTAAGCCCGCATGCCACGACTACTGAGCTCACGTGCCTCAGCGAGAGAGCCCACGTGCCGCAAACTACAGAGCCCACGTGCTCTGGAACCCGCGTGCCACAACAAAGAGCCTGCACCACAAGGAAGTTCCTGCACGCTGTGACGAAGACAGATGTAACGTCACTACTGTTTGGTAAGTGAAAACTAACATTTTAAAGGTTAAAGTATGCCAAAGATGTCAGGAGACTGTAGTCCAAATGATGAAATACAGATCTCTCTCCATTCTGGTGTGAAAAGATCAGTGAAGAATTATGTTAATAAAATGGGTCTCTACTCTGTGGTGAAAAACACTGTGGTACATTTCCAGTTTAACTTACGTAAGAGAAAAAAAGAATTCCCACCGTCCCCCTCCCCCGGGCTCCTTCTATCATCATAAAAGAGAAGATTTTAAATCTTTTTATTTAGTTACCTTATATTCAGTTATAATATTCGTGTGCACAAGTCAGAAATTTTGGATTGAATACATGGTTAGCATCAGCCATTTTTAAACTTAAATATTTCTGGGAAAGCTTACCAATAAAACAATTAAGAGAACAAATGTGCAATTGTTCTTAAATCACTTAGGTCTCTTCCTAGTTATAAGCAATACCTACCACCCTATTCATACAGCCCTTTCACCTATATTTCACTGAAGCCTTACAACAATCCTATGAAGTAGGAATCACCAAATCTATTTTACAGATAAAAAACAGAAGCACAGACAGAGGAAGTGATTTACCAAAGGCCACGTGCTTACTAAGTGGAAAGAGCCAGTAATTAAATCCAGGCCTCCTGATTCCAAATCCAGTCAACTTTTCACTAAATGGACAACTGCCTCCCAATATATGCCAAGACCATAAACTTTAAATAAATACATTCCTTCAGTCCCAATAGGCATGTCCAATGTATTCAACCTCACTATGAGCTTTTTAGACCATGTTCATTTCCGGTATGAAAACTTCCAAAATGACAGAACACCTTTTATAAGCAGTCTGACCCAGCAGGGCTTATTTTTAAATAAGTCAACTTTTAGTATTTTTGTTTTAAATAGAGTTGCCCCTCGGATAAATAACATATTTTATTAACCTTATTTCTTTCAGAATACTGTGTGCCAATATATCCAAATCCATTCCTGGAACACAAGCAGCCAAATTAGAAAATTTGCCATCATTTAAAAAACTACTCATTTGGTCAATAAATGTATGACTGTGTCAGGTAAATTTAATTCCGGGGAGGAAAAGCCAGCAAGAAAACCAAACCTGAGATTTACTCTGTAACTAGGGAGTTTAAAGCAGATTTTATTCACCTTGAGAATTTTAAAGCATTTTTAGTGATCTCCAATTTTCCTATAGTCATTATCATATATTAATACAAATTATGCAGATTACTATGTTTCTAACCACTGCTAAAAGTATTTCATTTAATTCTCCTAATCCACCTACGCCAATCTTTAAAAAATGTAATTTTGTTATAATGTTAGGGCAAAAAGTCACTTAAACCATACTGTTCAGTACTAATGGGTCAGAAGACCTGGTGCTAAGTATAAGCACACTCATACTATATTCAATGGACATACTGCATCAATTAAGAAGATTTAAGGCACTAAAATATATGGTTAACAAAACAACAGACTTAAAAAACTGAATTCTGAAATTCAAATGCTTGTGTGAATATCAGTTTTAAAATAAGCCACATCTATTAAGTCTGGAAGAAATAACCTCATTTTAAAAACAAAAAGGTAGGGCTTCCCTGGTGGCACAGTGGTTGAGAGTCCACCTGCCGATGCAGGGGACACGGGTTCGTGCCCTGTTCCGGGAAGATCCCACATGCCGCGGAGCGGCTAGGCCCGTGAGCCATGGCTGCTGAGCCTGCGCGTCCGGAGCCTGTGCTCCGCATCGGGAGAGGCCACAACAGTGAGAGGCACGCGTACCGCAAAAAAAAAAAAAAAAAACAAGAAAAACAAAAACAACAACAGCAACAACAAAAAAACCCCAAAAAGGTATGGTGGGAGGGAGGAATCAAGGTAACCTAATACCAACCAACTACTAAAGTATTATACCTTGAGCATCGTCACCTTTTGGATGTGTTCATACAAGCCCCAAAACTCGATAGTGTTCTAAAGCACAACATGCCAATTAAAAAAAATCATAGGTACCAACATAAAAATGTGTCATACTGAAAAGGGCAAACATTTTTCTGTTTGCAACAGAGCTTCTTCATTAAGAACCTCATAGAGTAGATGAGAATTAATGACATGCAAGCCTTGTGAATAACGACAATGTCAGCTCAATAATACCGTCACCAAAATGAAAAATACTCAATATAGTTAAAAGCAAAAATAAGGTCAAATCACAAAGAACTGCTGAACTTGAGGTCATGAAAATAAAATATCATCATATATGTAGTTATATACAAAAGTGTTGGGAATTCTTCCTATACAGAATGTTTCATTAAAAATTTACAGCAGGGCTTCCCTGGTGGCGCAGTGGTTGGGAGTCCGCCTGATGATGCGGGGGACACGGGTTCGTGCCCCGATTGGGGAGGATCCCACATGCCGCGGAGCGGCTGGGCCCGTGAGCCATGGCCGTTGAACCTGCACGTCCGGAGCCTGTGCTTCCGCAACGGGAGAGGCCACAATAGTGTGAGGCCCGCGTACCGCAAAAAAAAAAAAAAAAAAATTTTTTTTTACAGCATTTGTAGCAGACAAATCAAAGGTTGATTACCAGATAGCTTTTTTATTCTATGAGTAGCAGGGTGGAATTCACCTCTGTGAAAACGGAAAAAGAGCATACTAGGTTCTAGTCTTGGCTGTAACAGTAACTATGTAAATTTGGCCAATTTATTTAACCTTTTGTGTCTCAGGATCTCCATCAATATTAGAGTACTGGATTAAGCTATCTACAAGATACTTTTCCAATTCTATGAATCTGTGACTATAAATAAGATATAACCTGCATCACATTACAATACTAAGTCAGAAAAATAAAGCTTAAGAAACAACATGAATAACTAGGATGTAAGCTTAGAAGCTGTGCGTTTCTTACTGCTATTTCACTCATACACTTCTATCTCTTTTATGACTATCTTTTTTTAAAAGAAATATAAAGCATTCCTCTTTAAAAAACAGGGCAAGGTTTATGTTTCACTGCCTTTACTTATTGCACGGTACTTCCCACCACCCACACAATTTGTTGATCATTTCCATTACTGGCCTAACAGAGGATGCTACTAAGGCCTCCACCACTGCTGATACTACTAGAGCAAAATGGGATTATAAAATATCTGCATGGCAATGTTAGCTTAGCCTGGTTTATATTCTTCTACCTTTACCACTTGAAAAGGACAGCAGGAAAAAAAGGATTCAGCATGTGTCTAATCTCTTGGCAGGAAGTCTGCAGCTCACAAACAATTCTGACTTACAACAACCCTCTAAAACAGTTAAACCGAAGAATATTAAGAATGTCAACAAATCAAAGGATGGAGACCAAGCCAAATGCTGCCAATTCACAGGATCAAGTTAGTTAAAAAAAGAAACCATTATAATGACATTTCAATTCACTCAAGTACTTTAGACAGTGAATTTAATCTTCAATTACCCAGTTCAACCCAGTTCATGCTCTTTTATTATCAAGCTATGCCACTAAATTAGAATTTGGTCTTATTCACACTAACTCAATTCTGACTTCTCATTATTCTCAAGTCAAAAAAATGACTCAAAAACCCAAAAGATTCATGTGTTTAAGTTATTAATGTAAAAGTCACTGATTACTGGCAATTTTGGTGTTAATTGGTAAAGTACTACGTTTTAAGAAATAAGTTTTCCACCAAAAATGAACTATTTAAAAGAGTGAAGTCAATTTTTAAAATTAAAATCATTTGGCCAAAAAAGAAAATATTACCTACACAAATACAAATGACTGCTATATTGTTTGCGGAAAACAATATTGTGTTACAGAACCAAACACGTTGACAACTGTGATCCCTGAACCAGTGCTCCTACACAGAAATGGTGACAAAGGTGACCATATATCCCCGGTCTGTCCAGAAGAGTAGCAGTCTACAACTGTTGTCCTGTAGTAATTATTAATATGGCCCTCTTTCACGCCTAAGTGTCCCAGTTTGGATAAATTATATGGTCACCTTAGATGTAATTGACACTAACAGGAACTTTGGTCAATAAAAAATGAAAATTGTAATTAGAGTTAAATCCTTTCTTCATACACTCAAGTGAAGAACAAGAGGAAAGAGACCATTTTTCATTCCAGAAAAAATTGAACAAACACTGAACACAAATATCTCCTCTCCCCCACAGAAAGTATCATGTTCATCACCATGCAAACACTGTAATAGCAGCCCAACCTGTAGTAGTGAAATTATTGCAAGAGGTCCACAAATCTACATACATACCGTGCACTGTCTACAGATATTTGTCTCCCACATATGTCGGTGATATTATGACTAATGAAATTAAAACCTTGGGTTGATGCACTAAAATACAAGAATATCTACAGCAAAAATACCAAGTATATATTTCAAGAGCAAAACCACAAGTTCACAAATATATTCCCAAATTGTTCAAGAGTGTCAAGATTTTTACATATAAAACGAACTGCTTGATTATCTGGGAAACTTCCATATTCCAGGTTGGAAAAAAAAAAATAACGAAGGAAAAATAGGCACAGAAGTGTTACTGCTTTCTTACGCTGGGTATCAAAATGTCAAAGGATCATGTAAGCTATCCGGATACTTTTTAAAATCAATGGGCCATAAGGTTTTGGAAATGTCTGTGTTATACAGAAATGTTAAGGAATTAGACTTACAAAAGAAAAACATGTCCCAGCCCTAGTCAGTGGCCCAAAATTCTAGCACCTGATTGATCTGGGTTTGACAGAGGACTTTTTACTTTCTAATTTGTTATCTACTTTACGGTAAATCAAGGGAACAGGAGGTTGGTGAGTGGTTTGCTCTATTTCCCAATCCGCTAGAGCTTTGGGAAAAGTAATATACACATTATAATTCCATAAATGCAGATGTCTCATTTGATCTACTGTATTATTTAAGGCCTCACTACATGTTCACTAACCTGAAAGAATATATCCAACCAGCCTAACATTCCTAGATATGACTTCATTATTAAGCTATTTGTTAAAGCCATTTCTGATTTTAAATTAAGTTTATCAAACTTTATCACAAGCAGTAACAGCTGAAACAGGAACCTTGACAGACCAAAAGAGGGTATAATTGCTAAATAAGTCTCACCTGCTTCATAAAGCAAATTTCCTTTAACAAAAGTTTTTGATGCAAATAACCTACAGATTTTAAAAATTACAACCTTTCATTTTCTTTGCATTTCCAATCTAATTAGATAGCTATTAAGTCTAAAGACATAAAACTTTAGTGACTTTGGCATCAGACAGACCTGAGTTAAAATGGGGGCTCTACCACTTATTAGCTATGTAATTGAGGACAAATTACCTAATCTCTCCTTTGAGTCTCAGTTACCTCTGTAAAATAGGTAACATCCTCATGAAGCTTTGCTGTAAGGTGTACAAAATGATGCATGTGAAGTACAGGACCTAACACATAAGTATTCAATACAAATTAGTTATGAATTTAGGCTAACTACCCATCGCAGTTTGCCTGGGACAATGCAGGTTTGCAACTGGATGCGTTATTAATAATGTCCCTTTTGCTCTTAAAGGCATCCTGGCTAGGGCAATAAATTATGTGGCTACCTTAACAATGATGATGAAAGGAGTTAATACCAATTAGAGTATTATATGTCATTTATGACTTTTTGGACCTTGAAGGAAAAAAATCGAATGTCACACAGAATAATGAGATTATATTCCTGTAATACAGTCTACTGATAATTCATTTTGTTATTCAATAAACATTTAAACACTATTTATTTATACCCATCTCATTCCAACAGTAATTTAAGGCAGCAAATTTCTGTATTGTTTTTTCTGTTCCATACAGGTACTGGTAAATTTCAAATGTTATTTTAAAGGAAAAAAATTGACAGATACAGCACTAATGAGGTTCCAGCTACTCAGGAACACTACCTTTTGAATTCCCAGCAAAAAACACCCATTCTGATCATGAAGAATGCCCAAGACCAACTAACATACATCAAATAAGCCCATCCAATTACAGGGCCGGCAAAACAGAATAAATATTTTTAAACATGCATTCTACACATAAATCATCAGGAGACGCAACAAAAAATAAATTACCTGACTGTTATGACATAGTATTGTAATACAATAAACTGGATTTTAGTTTTCTTCACTCTCTGCTCTAGAAAAAAAAAGAATCCATTATTCTTCCTCTTTTATAAGATAGACATTTTCTTTGAAACAGACACATCCTAAAAAAATACATATCCTATATATTTTAGATACAGATACACACACATACATACACACACACACACACACTCACCACAACCCAACGTAACTCAACATTAGTATTAGGATATTTGGGGAGACTGAGAAGGTCAGAGGGAACCAGGAATCTTATATGTTATATATAAGATAACCTTTAAAGGCCGAGAGCCAATCTACCTTTTAATATAAAGTTACTTAAAATAGGCCTTTTCTCATCAGACCAATAATTATTTTCAGATTCTCAGTTACTTCCAAAAACTTATTTGGCACATTACACTAGCCTAAGGCAGTAACTAAAGTATGAAAGATCATCAGGACATCTTAGGCTAAAGAAAAACATTTTTTTCAGTAAGAGTATCCTAAAATCCAACTAAAAATATTTAGATTGGTCTTCCTGGGTACTTTATTTTTACAACTTAGAAAACCAATTTTGGGGGAGCGATAATTGTGCCTGCCTGCTCTCAAGTCATCCAGGACGGACATAATGTACCTGATGGGGTGATGTAAGTATTCTGTCTTTAATAAGGAGAAGAATCAAAAAATGATTAGTAATAGTATGTCTATTTCTTCCTTCCTTCAATCATCCAAAGCTACTGCGGGTAATTCTGATTCAGGAAATGCGGGCTCCTTATTTCCAGCAAAAAATTATTCTGAGGCCTTGCAAACAGTGGATGACAACCTGATATAAATGCTTCCTCTTGCCCCAAAACTAAAGAATGACCTAAATAACAAGGCTGCTAGTCCTCAGAATCCCGGACTAACCTGTGGAATAAGTATGGTGAAACTGTCTAGGGAAGGAACGTGGCTGTCTCCTCCATCTTGAAATTAATCAGCATAAGGGAAAAAGGGACTGAGTATTCAGGAAGCAGAAGCCCAACCGGTTAATACTAGTTACTAAAGCTATGGCGTACGTGGCAGGTACCGCCCGCAGAAGCCGAGACCCTTAGGCATTTTTTTTGAGGGGGGAGGGGTTGGGTTGCTCACGGATTGAACGGAAATTAACTTCAAAATCATTTGGCCCAATTCCCACCCTCACCCAGGGAAAAACAACAAACACGCAACGGCTTTTCCCTCCCTTTTGGGGGGATCCTTACAGTGATATCTGCCAAAGGATATGCCAGGGTTATTCGAGCAAGGGAGTAAACCACATTTGCCTCAGATCCTCAGGGAAGATGTCATCGTGGCCCCAGGGGGCGCCTAATTGATAGTGCCCTGCAGAAGGGCGCAAAATGGGGTTTTGCAAATCCTGGGAAATATAAAGCCCCACGAGTTCTCAGCA
Source organism: Hyperoodon ampullatus (assembly GCF_949752795.1). Lineage (NCBI taxonomy): Eukaryota > Metazoa > Chordata > Mammalia > Artiodactyla > Ziphiidae > Hyperoodon > Hyperoodon ampullatus. The sequence continues at coordinate 63,622,667 of NC_136913.1, forward strand.
TCTAACTTAGAGCAGACTGATTTTTCCCCCATTTCCTAAACCCAAGCCCGCCATGTAAAAGGGAGGGGGGGAGGAGGACGCGAGGGAAGTCTCCAGAGAACCGAGGAGAGAAAAACCTGAGACGGTCAAAGATTCTCACGCCTGAAGCCAACAATCGAAAATCGCCTCCCCCAAATTTTAAGGTTCTGGACGGCCCCGGCCGCGGCTCGAGCGGCCACGAAGAGGAAGTACTTCCCACATCCTTCCCCTTCTTCAAAGAGCCTGTCGGCCATACACCCAACTAAAATGGCAGCGGCGACTACGCCACGGAGCCCCCCGCAGCAACCTGCGCCTGGGGTCCGGAGGCGGCGATGAGCCTCCGCCACGATGCGCCACTCAGGCCATTTTGAGAGAACGCAGTAACCGCGGCTCCGCTGTCTTCCTCTCGCTCTCCATCCATTTCTCAGAGGACTCCCAAGGCTTCACTTACTCGGTTTTAGTGTCGGGATCCGACTCGGTCGGTCCGGCCGCCGCCGCCGCCGCCGCCGCCGCCGGGGCTCCTGCGCGCCTCCCCTACCGCCGCTCTCAAGCCCGCCTCCGATGAGTCGCTGGTTGAGACCCGCCTCTAGCCCAGCGCCTGCTCGGAGACGTTGCTCAGGCAGCCATTATCTTCCCCATTGTTACCAAGCAGCGACAGGAAACGCTTGCCCACAACAGGAAGTGATGATGCCGCGTCCGGGCCCCGCAGCCCGACTCCCAGCCGAGTAGCCAATCCCAGGCGATTCCTCGAAAAGGCTCGGTGGGAGGGGAAGGCTGCCGACTGACGACGCGGCAAGGCGGGCCGCGGCCTGGAAAAGGAAAACCGCTGTGACGCCCACCATGTGACAGGCCCCACCCTCCTCCGCCATTTTGAATTGTGGCGAGAAATTTCGCGTTCTGAGAATTGTGGGAACGTCGCCTTTCCCGTTTTGAAAGCTGGAGGACGTCACCGTCTGACTGCTGGAAACCCTTTTCAGAGTGAGAAATGCGATACTAGTCTAACCTGACGTCGATTCACACAGTTAGTCCGGACCGGTTAATACAGCATCCTACCTATATGCGACATTTATCGAGCGCCAGCTGTAGTGTCAAGCACTATTATAGATGTTGGGGATACAGCGGAAATTAAAGCAGACCAAAATCCCAGTTCTCATGGGTCTTTATATTCTACTTGGGGGAGGGACAATAATTACTATATATATATTTGTATATATATGTATAACATATATATAGTTGATGATAAATGCTAGGGAGAAAAATAAAGCGGGGGGAGGTGGGCGGGAGAACGCCCGGTGGGGGCAAACGGGAATTGCAGTTTTAAAAAGAGTGGTCAGAGGTGGCCTCTCTGAGATGGTAATTCTGAAATCCTTGGAAGAGGGCGGTGACTGTAAAACGGTGGGAAAATCTGATAAGGTTGGAATTTAAGGGCGGTTAAGGAAGGCCTTTCTTAGATGGTAATGCGTGAAGGAAGGTAGAGAATGAGCTACCCAGCATCCAACTCCCGTTTTCACAGTTAAAGAAAAACAACCACGGTTTTAGGGTGTGTCCTGTTTTTTTTTCCCCCCATTTTTCTGTTTTCTGTGTTTTCAGGTAACACTCCAGCTACACTGGCTTTCTTAGTATTATTCCAGCGAACTAAACTTGTTCCCACCTCTGCAACTTTACCTTTTCTCAATTGTCACCTCCCCAGAGAACACTTCCCTAACCACCCTATCTGAAATAACAACTTACCCGTCCCCTTACCTGCTTAATTTTCTTTAGAGCACTTCATCTGAAAATATATTATTTGTTTACCCCACCCCCTTAAGAACAGTAAACCTTTTTGTTCTGTTCACTGTTATATCCGCAGCGAGCTCATAGTAGGCCCTCAAATATTTTTTGATAGAGTGCCAGCCTCGGCATGACGGCTATTTCATCAGCCAGAAATATATTTCACTCCAAGCAGTTACAACAGTATCTCTCATACTTCCCTGTTCAACTTTCCAACAAGCTTGATATTGTCATTTTGACAGTGTGGGAATATGAGTTTGGTATTGTGTCTCTACTCAACTTTTGTCTTATATTACATGTCATATACTAGAACTTTTACCTAGAATGTATAAAATGAGTTCTTCAGTGGCCTGCAATTGCTATTAAGCCTGATATTGAGATTATGGAAATAACACTAGCCACTCCTTGACATATTCTTGAGGCAAACGTGGCTTAATGTAAAATATAAAATCATAAAAAGTGGAAAATGTAAGTGAATATGTCTATAGCCTTGGGGAGGTGGAAGGACTTTCTAAACATGACACAAAGTCCATAAAAGGAATTACTGTTAAATACAACTTCATAAACGAAAGTAAAGCTTCTGAATGTCAAAACACAAGGTTAATAAAGTTAAAAGACAAATGACAAACTCAGAAAAATAATTTCCATATGACAGCTAAGGGGTAGTACTGGTTTATAATAAAATTAAAAGAGAAATGAGAAATTGGCAAAAATGCTACATATGATAAACATATGATAAGCATGTATGACTTACGATTTTTTGACTTTACTATGGTGCAAAAGCGATACTCATTCAGTAGAAGCTGTACTTCAGATTTGAATTTTGATCTTTCTCTGGGCTAGCGATATGCAGTACAATACTTTCTGGTGATGCTGGGCAGCAGCAGCAAGCTGCAGTTCCCAGTCAGCCCCATCATGAGGGTAAACAACCCAGACACTGATAGCAATTCTGTACCCACACAAACATTCTGTATTTCAGTACAGTATTCAATAAATTACATGAGCTATTCATCACTTTATTATAAAATAGGCTTTGTGTTAGATGATTTTGCTCAACTGTAGGCTAATTTAAGTCTTCTGAGCATGTTTAAGGTAGGCTAGCCTAAACTATGATGTTTGGTATGTTACGTGTATTAAATGAATTTTCCAATTAGGATATTTTCAACTTAGGATGGATTTCTCGGGACGTAACCCCATCGTAAATTGAGGAAGATGTGTAGTCTATAAAGTGCTATTATAAATTTTTTTAAAGATAAATACCCCAATTAAACGTGCAAAGGGCATGAATAGACAATTCAAAGAAGGAGAAAATATTTGGCTGATAAGCATATGATAATATTAATCAGAGTAATCAACCTCACTCATAATCAGAAATAAAAATAAAAACAGTGATATCTCCTTTTTGCCTATCAGAATGTCAAAGATTAAAAGTTTTATAATATTAAGTGTTAATAAAGATACTATGAAATGGGCACACTTATATGCTACTGGTACAAACTGATATAACCTTTTTTAGGTAATTTGGCAACACGTATCAAAAGCCTAAATATCCATATTGTTTGACCAACAAGTCCACAAACAGAAATTTATTTTAAGGAAAATAAATGGGCAAGTTTTCAAAAATATACGTAATAAATGTACAAAGATGTTAATCATAGTGAGTTGTATAATATTGAAATACTGAAAAATCAGAAAAAAGAACTATTCAACAACAATTAGTTAAATACAGTGCATCCACATAATGGACTCCTACATAGCCATTAGAAATGAGTAGCTACACCTGGAAATAAGTTTTTAAATAAAAAGACAATTTATAAAATAGCATGTATTATTCTATTTTTATATTAAGATATGTGTAAATATACATAGAAAAAAGTCTAGATGAATATACATGAAAATAAAATGTGAAAGGATTATTACTCATTTTTAATTCTTTACCTCTTTCTGTATTGTCTTGAATATTTAGAATATGCATGTATTTCTTGGTATTGGGAGGAGGGGCCATTTTTTTTTATTAGTTTCTGCTTTATAATAAAGTGAATCAGTTATACATATACATCTGTTCCCATATCGCTTCCCTCTTGCGTCTCCCTCCCTCCCACCCTCCCTATCCCACCCCTCCAGGCGGTCACAAAGCACCGAGCTGATCTCCCTGTGCTATGCGGCTGCTTCCCACTATCTATCTACCTTACGTTTGGTAGTGTATATATGTCCATGCCTCTCTCTCACTTTCTCACAGCTTACCCTTCCCCCTCCCCATATCCTCAAGTCCATTCTCAAGTAGGTTTGTGTCTTTATTCCTGTTTTACCCCTAGGTTCTTCATGGCATTTTTTTTCTTTTTCAATTCCATATATATGTGATAGCATACGGTATTTGTCTTCCTCTTTCTGACTTACTTCACTCTGTATGACAGACACTAGGTCTATCCACCTCATTACAAATAGCTCAATTTCGTTTCTTTTTATGGCTGAGTAATATTCCATTGTATATATGTGCCACATCTTCTTTATCCATTCATCTCTCGATAGACACTTAGGTTGCTTCCATGTCCTGGCTATTGTAAATAGAGCTGCAATGAACATTTTGGTACATGTCTCTTTTTGAATTATGGTTTTCTCAGGGTATATGCCTAGTAGTGGGATTGCTGGGTCATATGGTAGTTCTATTTTTAGTTTTTTAAGGAACCTCCATACTGTTCTCCATAGTGACTGTACCAATTCACATTCCCACCAGCACTGCAAGAGTGTTCCCTTTTCTCCACACCCTCTCCAGCATTTACTGTTTCTAGATTTCTTGATGATGGCCATTCTGACTGGTGTGAGATGATATCTCATTGTAGTTTTGATTTGCATTTCTCTAATGATTAATGATGTTGAGCATTCTTTCATGTGTTTGTTGGCAGTCTGTATATCTTCTTTGGAGAAATGTCTATTTAGGTCTTCTGCCCATTTTTGGATTGGGTTGTTTGTTTTTTTGTTATTGAGCTGCATGAGCTGCTTGGAAATTTTGGAGATTAATCCTTTGTCAGTTGCTTCATTTGCAAATATTTTCTCCCATTCTGAGGGTTGTCTTTTGGCCTTGTTTAGGGTTTCCTTTGCTGTGCCAAAGCTTTGAAGTTTCATTAGGTCCCATTTGTTTATTTTTGTTTTTATTTCCATTTCTCTAGGAGGTGGGTCCAAAAGGATCTTGCTGTGATTTATGTCATGGAGTGTTCTGCCTATGTTTTCCTCTAAGAGTTTGATAGTTTCTGGCCTTACATTTAGGTCTTTAATCCATTTTGAGCTTCTTTTTGTGCATGGTGTTAGGGAGTGATCTAATCTCATACTTTTACATGTACTTGTCCAGTTTTCCCAGCACCACTTATTGAAGAGGCCGTCCTTTCTCCACTGTACATTCCTGCCTCCTTTATCAAAGATAAGGTGACCATATGTGCGTGGGTTTATTTCTGGGCTTTCTATCCTGTTCCATTGAGCTATATTTCTGTTTTTGTGCCAGTACCATACTGTCTTGATTACTGTAGCTTTGTGGTATAGTCTGAAGTCAGGGAGCCTGATTCCTCCAGCTCCGTTTTTCATTCTCAAGATTGCTTTGGCTATTCGGGGTCTTTTGTGTTTCCATACAAATTGTGAAATTTTTTGTTCTAGTTCTGTGAAAAATGCCAGTGGTAGTTTGATAGGGATTGCATTCAATCTGTATATTGCTTTGGGTAGTAGAGTCATTTTCACAATGTTGATTCTTCCAATCCAAGAACATGATATATCTCTCCATCTCTTTGTATCATCATTAATTTCTTTCATCAGTGTCTTATAATTTTCTGCATACAGGTCTTTTGTCTCCTTAGGTAGGTTTATTCCTAGATATTTTATTCTTTTTTTTTTTTTTTTTTTTTTTTTTTTTTTTTTTTTTTTTTTGCATTACGTGGGCTTCTCACTGCTGTGGCCTCTCCCGTTGCGGAGCACAGGCTCTGGACGCGCAGGCCCAGCAGCCATGGCTCACGGGCCTAGCCGCTCCGCAGCATGTGGGATCTTCCCAGACCGGGGCACGAACCCGTGTCCCCTGCATCGGCAGGCGGACTCTCAACCACTGCGCCACCAGGGAAGCCCAGATATTTTATTCTTTTTGTTGCAGTGGTAAATGGGAGTGTTTTCTTGATTTCACTTTCAGATTTTTCATCATTAGTATATAGGAATGCCAGAGATTTCTGTGCATTAATTTTGTATCCTGCTACTTTACCAAATTCATTGATTAGTTCTAGTAGTTTTCTGGTAGCACCTTTAGGATTCTCTATGTATAGTATCATGTCATCTGCAAACAGTGACAGCTTTACTTCTTCTTTTCCGATTTGGATTCCTTTTATTTCTTTTTCTTCTCTGATTGCTGTGGCTAAAACTTCCAAAACTATGTTGAATAAGAGTGGTGAGAGAGGGCAACCTTGTCTTTTCCTGATCTTAGTGGAAATGCTTTCAGTTTTTCACCATTGAGGGCGATGTTGACTGTGGGTTTGTCATATGTAGCCCTTATTATGTTGAGGAATGTTCCCTCTATGCCTACTTTCTGGAGGGTTTTTATCATAAATGGGTGTTGAATTTTGTCGAAAGCTTTCTCTGCATCTATTGAGATGACCACATGGTTTTTCTCCTTCAATTTGTTAATATGGTGTATCACGTTGATTGATTTGCATATATTGAAGAATCCTTGCATTCCTGGAATAAACCCCACTTGACCGTGGTGTATGATCCTTTTAATCTGCTGTTGGATTCTGTTTGCTAGTATTTTGTTGAGGATTTTTGCATCTATGTTCATCAGTGATATTAGCCTGTAGTTTTCTTTCCTTGTGACATCCTTGTCTCATTTTAGTATCAGGGTTTTGGTGGCCACGTAGAATGAGTTTGGGAGCGTTCCTCCCTCTGCTATATTTTGGAAGAGTTTGAGAAGGATACGTGTTAGCTCTTGTCTAAATGTTTGATAGAATTCGCCTGTGAAGCCATCTGGTCCTGGGCATTTGTTTGCTGGAGATTTTTAATCACAGTTTCAATTTCAGTGCTTGTGATTGGTCTGTTCATATTTTCTGTTTCTTCCTGGTTCAGTCTCGCCAGGTTGTGCATTTCTAAGAATTTGTCCATTTCGTCCAGGTTGTCCATTTTATTGGCATAGAGTTGCTTGTAGTAATCTCTCATGATCCTTTGTATTTCTGCAGTGTCAGTTGTTACTTCTCTTTTTTCATTTCTAATTCTATTGATTTGAGTCTTCTCCCTTTTTTTCTTGATGAGTCTGGCTAATGGTTTATCAATTTTGTTTATCTTCTCAAAGAACCAGCTTTTAGTTTTATTGATCTTTGCAATATCGTTTCCTTCACTTCTTTTTCATTTATTTCTGATCTTTTCTTTATGATTTCTTTCCTTCTGCTAACTTTGGGTTTTTTTTTTTTGTTGTTGTTCTTCTTTCTCTAATTGCTTTAGGTGCAAGGTCAGGTTGTTAATTCGAGATGTTTCCTGTTTCTTAAGGTAGCATTGTATTGCTATAAACTTCCCTCTTAGAACTGCTTTTGCTGCATCCCATAGGTTTTGGGTTGTCGTGTCTCCATTATTATTTGTTTCTCACAGCTTACCCTTCTTCAGGGATCACTTCATTATTAAGTAGTGTATTGTTTAACCTCCATGTGTTTGTATTTTTTTACAGATCTTTTCCTGTAATTGATATCTAGTCTCATAGCATTGTGGTCGGAAAAGATACTTGATATAAATTCAGTTTTCTTAAATTTACCAAGGTTTGATTTGTGACCCAAGATATGATCTATCCTGGAGAATATTCCATGAGCCCTTGAGAAAAATGTGTATTCTGCTGTTTTTGGATGGAATGTCCTATAAATGTCAATTAAGTCCATCTTGTTTAATGTATCATTTAAAGCTTGTGTTTCCTTATTTATTTTTATTTTGGATGATCTGTCCATTGGTGAAAGTGGGGTGTTAAAGTCCCCTACTATGAATGTGTTACTGTCGATTTCCCCTTTTATGACTGTTAGTATTTGCCTTATGTATTGAGGTGCTTCTCTGTTGGGTGCATAAATATTTACAGTTGATATATCTTCTTCTTGGATTGATCCCTTGGTCATTACGTAGTGTCCTTCTTTGTCTCTTCTAATAGTCTTTATTTTAAAGTCTATCTTTTCTGATATAAGAATTGCTACTCCAGCTTTCTTTTGGTTTCATTTGCATGGAATATCTTTTTCCATCCCCTCACTTTCAGTCTGTATGTTTCTCTAGGTCTGTAGTGGGTCTCTTGTAGACAGCATATATATGGGTCTTGTTTTTGGATCCATTCAGCCAGTCTGTGTCTTTTGGTGGGAGCATTTAACCCATTTACATTTAAGGTAATTATCGATATGTATGTTCCTATTCCCATTTTCTTAATTATTTTGGGTTTGTTATTGTAGGTGTTTTCCTTCTTTTGTGTTTCTTGCCTAGAGAAGATCCTTTAGCATTAGTTTTAAAGCTGGTTTGGTGGTGCTGAACTCTCAGCTTTTGCCTGTCTGTAAGGTTTTAATTTCTCCGTCAAATCTGAATGAGATCCTTGCTGGGTAGAGTAATCTTGGTTGCAGTTTTTTCTCTTTCATCACTTTAAATATGTCCTGCCAGTCCCTTCTGGCTTGCATAGTTTCTGCTGAAAGATCAGCTGTTAACCTGATGGGGATTCCCTTGTGTGTTATTTGTTGTTTTTCCCTTGCTGCTTTTAATATGTTTTCTTTGTGTTTAATTTTTGACAGTTTTATTAATATGTGTCTTGGCGTGTTTCTCCTTGGATTTATCCTGTATAGGACTCTGTGTGCTTCCTGGACTTGAATATCTATTTCCTTTCCTTTCCTTCCTTTAGGGAAGTTTTCAACTATAATCTCTTCAAATATTTTCTCAGTCCCTTTCTTTTTCTCTTCTTCTTCTGGAACCCCTATAATTCGAATGTTGGTGCGTTTAATGTTGTCCCAGAGGTCTCTGAGACTATCCTCAGTTCTTTTCATTCTTTTTTCTTTATTCTGCTCTGCAGTAGTTATTTCCACTATTTTATCTTCCAGGTCTCTTATCCGTTCTTCTGCCTCAGTTATTCTGCTATTGATTCCTTCTAGAGTATTTTTAATTTCATTTATTGTGTTGTTCATCGTTGCTTGTTTCATGTTTAGTTCTTCTTGGTCCTTGTTAAATGTTTCTTGCATTTTGTCTATTCTATTTCCAAGATTTTGGATCCTCTTTACTATCATTATTCTGAATTCTTTTTCAGGTAGACTGCCTATTTCCTCTTCATTTGTTAGGTCTGATGGGTTTTTATCTTGCTCCTTCATCTGCTGTGTGTTTTTCTGTCTTCTCATTTTGCTTATTTTACTGTTTGGGGTCTGTTTTTTTCAGGCTGCAGGTTCGTAGTTCCCATTGTTTTTGGTGTGTGTCCCCAGTGGCTAAAGTTGGTTCAGTCGGTTGTGTAAGCTTCCTGGTGTAGGGCACTAGTGCCTGTGTTCTGGTGGATTAGGCTGGATCTTGTCTTTCTGATGGACAGGTCCACGTCTGGTGGTGTGTTTTGGGCTGTCTGTGGACTTCTTATGATTTTAGGCAGCCTCTCTGCTAATGGGTGGGGTTGTGTTCCTGTCTTGCTACTTGTTTGGCATAGGGTGTCCAGCACTGTGGCTTGCTGGTTGTTGAGTGAAGCTGGGTGTTGGTGTTGAGATGGAGATCTCTGGGAGATTTTTGCCATTTGATATTACGTGGAGCTGGGAGGTCTCTTGTGGACCAGTGTCCTGAAGTTGGCTCTCCCACCTCAGAGGCACAGCACTGACTCCTGGCTGCAGCACCAAGAGCCTTTCATCCACACAGCTCAGAATAAAAGGGAGAAAAAGTAGAAAGAAAGAAAGAGGGTAAAAGAAAATTAAGGTAAGGTAAAATAAAATAAAGTTATTAAAATAAAAAAATAATTATTAAGAAAAAAAATTTGTTAAAGTAAAACAAAAAACAAAAAGCAAAAAAAAGCAGACGGATAGAACCTTAGGACAAATGGTGAAAGCAAAGCTATAGAGATAAAATCTCACACAGAAGAGTACACATACACACTCACAAAAAGAGGAAAAGGGGAAAAATAATAAATCTTGCTCTCAAAGTCCACCTCCTCAATTTGGGATGATTTGTTGTTTATTCAGGTATTCCACAGATGCAGGGTACATCAGATTGATTGTGGAGATTTAGTCCGCTGCTCCTGAGGCTGCTGGGAGAGATTTCCCTTTCTCTTCTTTTTTCGCACAGCTTCCGGGATTCAGCTTTGGATTTGGCCCCGCCTCTGCATATAGGTCGCCGGAGGGCGTCTCTTCTTCGCTCAGACAGTACGGGGTTAAAGGAGCCGCTGATTCAGGAGCTCTGGCTCACTCAGGCCGGGGCGAGGGCAGGGTACGGAGTGCGGGGCCAGTCTGCAGCGGCAGAGGCCGGCGTGACGTTGCACCAGCCTGAGGCGCGCTGTGTGTTCTCCTGGGGAAGTTGTTCCTGGATCCTGGGACCCTGGCAGTGGCGGGCTGCACAGGCTTCTTGGTGGCGGCAGCAGCAGCCTTAGTGTCTCATGCCTGTCTCTGGGGTCCGCGCTGTTAGCTGCGGCTCGCGCCCATCTCTGGAACTCCTTTAAGCAGCGCTCTTAATGCAGACAAGCCTCTTGGGCTGGTGAGTGCTGGTCGGCAATGATCCTCTGTGCGGAAATCTCTCCGCTTTGCCCTCTGCACCCCTGTTGCTGCGTTCTCCTCCCCGGCACCGAAGCTTCCCCTCTCTGCCACCCACAGTCTCTGCCCACGAAGGGGCTTCTAGTGTGTGGAAACCTTTCCTCCTTCACGGCTCCCTCCCACTGGTGCAGGTCCCGTCCCTATCCTTTTGTCTCTGTTTATTCTTTTTTCTTTTTCCCGACCCAGGTACGTGAGGAGTTTCTTGCCTTTTGGGAGGTCTGAGGTCTTCTGCCAGCGTTTAGTAGGTGTTCTCTAGGAGTTGTTCCACGCGTAGATGTATTTCTGGTGTATCTGTGGGAAGGAAGGTGATCTCCGTGTCTTACTGTTCCGCCATCTTCCCCCGGCCCCCTCCATGCTCTTTTATAACCAAGGGGCTGCTTACTTCCAACACCTAGGATATGACTTCTTCTCAAAACAATTTATCCCATGATGGCATTCAGTGCCACCCTAGAACCCAGGGAAGCAACCCACTGAATAATTCTCATTGAGTTTCTCTTCAGCCTAATTGCATTTCTCTCCCATGTGCTTTTTACATATGTGTGATGTTCACATATTTTTATCCATTCCTTAACAGGAAAATAATTTTCCAATTTTCCTTCTGTTCATTTACTCAACAAAATGTATTGATCACCTATTATATGATGATCATCTACTGTAGATTGATCATCTACTTTATTTCCCAGCTGGTGACTGGGAATAGATCAGTAGACCACAGACAAGAAGACCCTGCCCTTGTGGCAAGACAGACATTGACCAAATACTCGTAAATGTAATGAACATTACACAGGAGACAACATATTGGTACATTGGGATGGGTATATAAAAGGAATATTTAACCCATAGAGTTGCCAATTTTTGCTGAGACTTGAGCTGAAGGAAGAATGATGGTTAGAGAAAGAAGGAAGATAAGGGAGGAGCCCTGAGGGAATAACCTGCACAGATTTCCTGGGATGAGAAAATGGAGCCTGGGAAACTGAAAGAGTAGCTCATTTTCTCTATAAAATCATTCTATTTTATTTTCTTCATAGCACTCATCACATTGGAATTTATCTTGTCTATTTGTTTATGATGTTTATTGATTGTATTTCTATGTTTATAGTCTGTCAGTCTTCCCACTGGCCCACTCCCAGTGTAAAGTTTTGTGGGAACTGAGGCTTTGCCCCAGTGCTTCACCACTGTATTTTCCAAGCCTAACGTACTAATAGACACTCATCAATATTTCTGGAATGAATCAATGAGTTAGCTTATAGTTCAAATTAGAGATTTTGGATCTTATCCTGAAAACAATGGGAAGTTGTTAAAGAGGTTTAAAAAGGGATCATTTAAAAATGATCTGATGAAGGTTTTTTTTGTTTGTTTTTTTAAAGATCTTTATGGCTGCTATGTGTTTGTGACTGCATTTTCTTTATGGTGGATTTATTTACTATTTTAAGGGTCCAAACTCCTTTATCTTTAAGAAATTAAACTGGTTTTGTTTTTAGAAGGTGACACCATCCCAATATATATTTATTTAGTCTAGATGCTGCCTCTCATGTCTTTATTAAAAATTTTTGCATAAGAATTACTGATCAAAATCAATTAACTAGAAAACCAGTATCTGCCTCTTAGCACTTCCCTTTTGGCTAAGGTCATTCCTTTAGGAGTTCATAATAATATTCAAAATATGAATGGATTTTAAATGTTTTCTTCAGTTTGCCCTGAGGAAGGGGATAGCAGGATGAGAAGAGACACCTGAAAGGTAATCAGTAATCCATTCATTCCTTTATTCATTCAGTTGTCATTCATTCAACAATATTTATTGTGTACCATGGCACTGTGCAGTTGTCATTCATTCAACAATATTTATTGTGTAACATGGCACTGTGCTAGGTCTTGGGGTTACCGATATAAAAGTTATAGTCTCTGTACTGAGGAAGTTCACAGTCTAGAAGGGAGGCATCCTGAGGATGTAATTTCATCTACAGTCATTTTGTGAAGATATGTGGAAGCTAAAGCTGATGTGTTGGTTCCATTGTAGGAACCCAGGCAACACTTTTTAGGAAGTCAGCCACAAGTTTATATTTATAAAATGTTTGAGGTCAGCCATAAAAAGAAATGAAATTGAGTTATTCGTAGTGAGGTGGATGGACCTAGAGTCTGTCATACAAAGTGAAGTAAGTCAGAAAGAGAAAAACAAATACCGTATGCTAACACATATGTATGAAATCTAAAAAACAAATAGTTCTGATGAGCCTAGGGGCAGGACAGGAATAAAGACACAGACATAGAGAATGGACTTGAGGACACGGAGAGGGGGAAGGGTAAGCTGGGACGAAGTGAGAGAGTAGCACTGACATATATACACTACCAAATGTAAAATAGATAGCTAGTGGGAAGCAGCTGCATGGCACAGGGAGATCAGCTCGGTGCTCTGCAACCACCTAGAGGGGTGGGATAAGGAGGATATACATATGCATATAACTGTTATACAGCAGAAACTAACAACATTGTAAAGCAATTATACTCCAATAAAGATGTTAAAAAAATAAATGAAAGATGAGGGAGTGAAGCACACAAAGCATAAGAGTAAATCCCTTTTATTCCTTACCATCTGTGGAAGACATTTTTAACCTAAAAGCCTTAAGAACATCTTGTATATTCACCTTAGATTAGTAGAAAAGATTACAATTGCTTTCATTCCTAGCAGCACAATGCCATGTTTATACTAGCATTGTTATTGAAGACTTAGTTGCTCTAGAACTCAGTTCATCTTTTTGAAAATGTATATAGTGATGTATATCATTCCTCCCACAAATGCCCTGTAAGTTAATTAACTGGGGTTGTTCTCCTCCAGTAAAATATACTCTAGAAATAAGAAGTATTATATTGCAAATATTCAAACATAGTAGAAATAAAATATGTACTGATGCCTGGTTAATTACATTAGTAGTAGGGGAACTCAGTAGATTCACTGTCATGTCTTTTTTTCCAGCTATTACAGCAGCAATGAAATATTTCTCTTTCCATTCTATGCTTTTGGGAGATATAAAAATGACTGCTTAAGGAAGCAGTATCAAGCACCTTATGTATCCAAACATGAAGGTTTCAGATGCTCTGGTTTAGAAAGCACAGGGCAGTTTTTCAACTCATGCCAAAAACAACCAGAAAGTGATCTTCCTGTAACAAATTAAGTGCAGTATACCAAGGAGAAGACAGAAGACTTGGATTTAGAGAAGAAACACCCATCTTATCTCCAATTATTAATCTATTTTAATAAATACTTTGTCATTTTTATAAACTGTGAATAATAAAATGTTTAAAATAGATTCAGTTGACTATGCACTTTCTCTGGCAACTCAAACAACTTTATACCAAGTTTCTGTTTAGAGAGAGGATGACTCTGTCCCTGCTTCTTACCTCCATCCTCTTCAGTCGTCATGAAAGCTTCAAGCTCATCTGGTCCTGCACCCATCTAAACTCTCACTTCCATAGAGGTCAGCTGTAAATCCACTTCCATCATGATCTGCACTGTTTTGCACTCTCTCAACACTTCCCATCGAGCCCTCTGGGACTGCGCACTCAATACTAACACACACCTCTGCTTTCTTAGTCTCTTCATAGAAAGGTCTGTCCTTCTCAGCACTTTGAAAAGTGCCAACTTCCAAAAGACCTCTTCTCCCCACAGACTCACTGAGAAATAAAAAAACAATTGCAGACTTTTTTCCTCACAAAGCCTTTATATCTCAAACCCAGAAGGAGAGATGGGAGGGGCATTTAGTTAAAATACAGATTCCTAGGCCTCATCCTAAGAATCTCATTCAGACATCTTAGGGTAGAACTCAGGAATATTCGTTTTAAATAAACTCTCTACAAGATTCAGATGTAGGTTATCTGCAAAGAAATGTTTGGAAGATGGACTTCAGTTAAAACAATACTAATAGTTACCCTCCATTGTGTCCCTAATATGTGCCAAGAACATAATGCACATTATCTCATTTAACTTTTACCAAAAAAACCTTGAAAGATGTTCTGAACATTTTATAGTTGAGGAAAATGAAGCTTAAAGCAGCAAAACCAAACTTTGCATGAGGTCACACAACTAGTAAATAATGGAGAGATCTATACTATAATTTTATGCTGCTTCTAACAACCCAGATCTCCAAGCTCCTAAACCAAGGGCTCAAGTGAATAATACATTTAAAAAATTTTCTTAAAGATGATTGAAAAGATAGAAAACCTGGCTTTGCTGGAAATTGTGTTCCTCAGAATTTCTATATATCTTACAATACTAAAGATCTTGAATGGGCATGGTCTTTTCAAATAAAAGTTCTCTCCCCTCCCCCCCACCCCCATTACAGAAATCAGCTAAAGTCACTTATTTCTTTGGCTTAGGTTAATTCCTTGTTTTCTTGTTTTGGTTTTGGTTTTGTTTTGGCAGGATAAAAGCACTTGGAAATACCTACAGAAATGGTGCAGTCTCTGACTTCTGGAAAGTCTGGGCAGTGGTCACCTGCTTCTTTGGTCCAGAACTTGATTGAGCAAGAAGCCTAAAGTCTTAAATGGAATATCAGACTTAGGCAGCGGTGTAGCTGGACAGGTCACTTTCCATTAGGGTAAAGTTGAAATTGTACAGTTTGACTGATTCATGCTGCCAGTTGAATAAATGTAGTAAAAGACAGCACAAGATGAGGTGAGGAACCTAAGAGACACCAATGTAGTTGGTATTAGCTCTAACCCTGAGCAAAGCTGCCAGATAGACAAAGCTCATTTTAGTTGTCCCTTTGGCATTCTTCCCCAAACTAGACTTCCAAGCATCTACCCCAGGAATCTCATTGTCAGTGTTTAGCCAACTTCAGTTATTTCTAATTATGTTCAAAAGTTTGTTATATCTTCTTGCTATCAGTGATTTTTTTCCTTTAAATTGACTCACCTTTAAAACGTAAATATGTTTATTTAAAAGGATATTTTGTATCACTATTATAAATGGGAAACCAGTATCACTTGTCATAAATGGAGGAAAATCAATACATAATTAGTAAAATAGAGACTGTTCACCTGAATATCCCCTAAGATCATGCTGATTACACTTAACATGCTGACAAACATAAGTAAGAGAAACTTTGTTTATGGATTGGTATTCCCGGCCTGGAACCCAATGCTGTCCAGATATTAGTACTGCATTATGTTCCTTCCTTTCCTCCCAAATTAAGCCAGTTCTGTACTTTTCCTCTTAGGGCTCAAGCCTCATTGGTGGCGTATTCCAAAGTGATAATTAGCTCAAATTGAATAAACCAATTTCCAGCTTAGGAGGAGGATTGGGAGAGATTCTCTCCAGATAATATATATGGGGGGGTTTGTTTGTTTGTTTTGCGGTATGTGGGCCTCTCACTGTTGTGGCCTCTCCCATTGCGGAGCACAGGCTCCGGACACGCAGGCTCAGTGACCATGGCTCACGGGCCCAGCCGCTCCGCGGCATGTGGGATCTTCCCAGACCGGCGCATGAACCCGTGTCCCCTGCATCGGCAGGCGGACTCTCAACCACTGCGCCACCAGGGAAGCCCTATATATGTTTTTTTTTGTGTGTGTGTGGTATGTGGGCCTCTCACTGTTGCGGCCTCTCCCATTGCAGAGCACAG
The DNA here is from genome assembly GCF_949752795.1 of Hyperoodon ampullatus. Lineage (NCBI taxonomy): Eukaryota > Metazoa > Chordata > Mammalia > Artiodactyla > Ziphiidae > Hyperoodon > Hyperoodon ampullatus. The sequence continues at coordinate 63,638,808 of NC_136913.1, forward strand.
GCTCCGGACGCGCAGGCTCAGCGGCCATGGCTCACGGGCCCAGCCGCTCCGCGGCATGTGGGATCTTCCCAGACCGGGGCATGAACCCGTGTCCCCTGCATCGGCAGGCGGACTCTCAACCACTGCGCCACCAGGGAAGCCCCTATATATGGTTTTTAACTCTTGCCTTCTTGAGATAACTGTTATCTTTTTGCTAGAATCCAATGATTGCCAAACCTCCAAATCACTGGTGCCAGAGCCTGCCCTGGCGAGTCTGATTCCAGTAGGACTGATATCTGTACTTAAAAACAAACAAACAAACAAACCTCCCCATGATTTGAATGTGCAACCTGTTTGGGAACTTTGGTATAACCAAAAGAGAGGTCTCTTGGGAGAGCCATAACAGATTGGTGGGGAAGATATTTTCAAGTGGGAGTGCTTGATGGCATTTTAAATCACACTGTAGGCAGTTACTACAGACGAGGTTAATTCTGTAGACGAGTACCTAAAGAAGAGCAAATTACGTTTATTATTATTATTATTTTAAGAGAATTTCAAATAAGTAGTGCCAGATACACGTTTTGGGAGGGGGGCAATAGAAAACCTGAACCATATGCAAATATTCCAAGTAAATATCTGATAAAAATGGAATTCCAAATCAACTGAATGATAGATTACTTTTTAATCAGTGATGTTGAGACAATTAATTAACTTTGAACAAAAAAGTACAAAAATAACATCTGTATGGATGAAACCATTTTATAGATAAAAAATGAGACTCCTAAAAAAATGAAACTCCTGTAATTAGTGAAAGTATACATTGGTCCATCCTTTCTGAAGTAAAATTTGACATTATATCCCAAAAACCTTATAAATATTTTACTTAGCAATTCTACATTTAGAAATTTATCCTGAGGAAATAATCACGTAAGTGCTCAGAAAATGTTGTTAATAATGCAAAACTAGAAACAAAATATTCAGAAATATGGTATTGCTTACAAAACTTACGGTACACTTGTTCAGTGAAATGTATTTCAGAAATGAAATATGATTATGCCTGCCTATATTTATTGGTATGGAAAGACATTTATGATATGAAAATCCAGGTTACCAAATACAGTATGCTCCTTTTAAGGTATGTATAATAATATATACATATTTGTATCTAAGAAAAAAAGTCTGGATAGTTACCAAAATATTAATAGTGTTTAATCTCTGGGTAGTGGGGTTAAAAGTAACTTTTGGGTTTCTTTTACATTTTTTTGACATTTTCTGAAAAAATCTATAAGCACAAATTATTTTTAAAATAAGGAAAAACAGTAAAGATATGTCTATTTTTGCTCATACCCTTGCTCATAATTGGGAGCTTAGCAGTCCCAATTCTAGGAATTTTACCTATAGAAAGTATCAGAGATATGCACATGCACAAAAATAACACTCAAAGATTGCTCATTATGGAATTATTTATAATAGCAAAAAATTAAAATACCCTCTCTTCAATAATTAGGGAGTTTTTGGTTTGTTTTGAAAGTTATTTTTAACCATCTTAACCATTTTTAAGTGTACAGTTTAGTAGTGTTAAGTATATTCACATTGTTGTGAATTATGATATTTGTTAATAAATTATTGCATACTTTATGATGAGATATTATTGATGTGGAAACCTTTGTGGCATATTGTCAGGTAAGAAAAAACAGTTCATAACTTTGTATGCATAGTATGATTCTAATTTTGTTTTAAAGCCATTTAAAACAATATTTTTATTGAAGTATAGTTGATTTACAATGTGTTAATTACTGCTGTACAGCAAAGTGATTCAATTATACATATCTATACATTTTTTTTTTAAAGAAGATGTTGGGGGTAGGAGTTTATTAATTTATTTATTTTTGCTGTGTTGGGTCTTCATTTCTGTGCGAGGGCTTTCTCTAGTTGTGGCAAGCGGGGGCCACTCTTCATCACAGTGTGCGGGCCTCTCACTATAGCGGCCTCTCCTGTTGTGGAGCACAGGCTCCAGACGCGCGGGCTCAGTAGTTGTGGCTCACGGGCCTAGTTGCTTCGCGGCATATGGGATCCTCCCAGACCAGGACTTGAACCCGTGTCCCCTGCATTAGCAGGCAGATTCTCAACCACTGCGCCACCAGGGAAGCCCTATACATTCTTTTTAAAAAATATTTTCCATTATGGTTTATCACAGGATATTGAACATAGTTCTCTGTGCCATACAGTAGGACCTTGCTGCTTATCCATTCCATATATAAAAGCCTATATCTGCTAACACCAAACTCCCACTCCATCCCTCCCCCAACCCTCTCCCCCTTTGCAACCACCAGTCTGTTCTCTATGTCCGTGATTCTGTTTCTGTAAAACAACTTTTTAAAAAAGAGTTTACTTTTTGGAGAAGTTTTAGTTTCACAGCAAAATTAGAGGAAGATGTAGAGCTTTCCCCTTTACCCCCTGCCTGCACACATGGCTAGCCTTTCCCACTATCAGCATCACTCACCAGAGTGGTACCTTTGTTATTACAATTGATGAACCGACATTGACACATCATTATCACCCAAAGTCCATAGTTTACATTAGGGTTCACTCTTCATGTTGTACAGTCTGTGGTTTTGGACAAATGTATAATGACATGTATCCACTGTTATAGTATCATACAAAGTGTTTTCACTCCCTAAAGTCCTCTGTTCTCTGACTTCTCTGTGCTCTATTCATCCCTCCATCCTTCTCCCTCAACCTCTGGGAACCACGATCCTGTTATTATCTCCACAGTTTTTCCTTTTCTAGAATGTAATATAGTTGGAATCATACCATTTGTAGCCTTTAAAGACATTTTATAATCATAGGAAAAGCAAGTCTGGAAGGATATATATTTAAATATATACATATATTTCTGGGTACTGGCATTATAGGTGATTATTTCCCAAAGTTTTTGCAAGAAACATGTATTACTTTTGTACTCAGAAGAAAAAAAAGTAAATGTTATGGAAGAGAAAGAGGTTTTTATCTCTAGAGTAATCAATTTTTGCTCATCTTCCTGTGCATCTCAAATTGTCCATTAGACTATAACTATCATGTGGGCAGATATTAGGCATTTTTTAAAAATTTCCCTTGGTACTTCCTGCCACATAGAGTTCTTCATTCAATAAATGTTGACTAACTGCATTCGTGCATGTGCATACATATAAGCCTATGTACCTATGTGGGCATGCATATTTAGATATGCCAACTTCTTTCTCATCAGTAATGAGAAAAAAGTGACAGGGATTTTTTAAAAAGTGCTATAGTTCTACAGGCTTTTTGCCATATGTTGGGAAAGGAAAGTACTTGCCAAGGCTAAGAGTACAAATGACCATTAAAGATTTGGGGGGGGGCATACCAGTCAAGCTTGTCAACTATAGCCCAAGCAATTATTTTCTTGTGCTATCTCTGTTTGGATGATATTGGGTCTAGTCCCAATCTTCTATGACTCTACTAATTAGCTTCTCTGGGCATTTTATTGGTAATATTTAAATAAAAATCCACATACCAGGGCAACTGGTAAATGGGCTATTTGTACCCACTCTGGGCTCCTTGTTATAAGCCAGTGTTAAATCTGCTGAAGTGATAAGGGCTTTGTGCTGTTGGGAGGCTGGTAAGCAGGACAGGTTTACACGTCTTTAGTCACATTTCATTTCTCATCTTCAGAACTCCATACTTCACATCAAAACTGAGATGAGAGTACAAAGTTTGTACTTCAGGATATCAGCAGGTGCCCAAGAGAGAATAAGTGTTAAAACCACTAAATTATTTTAAAAGGTTTCTAACAAGCTCTTCAAAATCAGATAGAAGAGCTCAAGGACTTATACATTTGATCTCAGAAATAGGAGGACAGGATAAAGACCAGATTTGAGCCCTTGATGATTTGATTTTTTAAAATAGTTATGGCTGTGCAAGGAAGGCATGGAACGTGGAGGACATTTTAAAGGCAGATTATGGCTTATCCTTAATTATAGCTGCAGCTGAGCTGAGGACATGGGTTGGAGCCAAATCATCCCTCAGAGACACAGCAGGTAACTGGGTAGTACTTTTGCTTCCTCAAAGGCTCTGATAGAGAATTATTGATTCTGAAATCTCCTGTAGTATGTTTTTACACAGGGAAGTGGTGACTGTAGAGGTGGGAGTTTATAAATATGGGCAGATTGACCAACTGTGAATTTATAATGGGTTAAGATAATGAGGCAGTATAAATTCTGGGGGACACACTAATGCCACTGTCTTCTTACATATTTATTGGGCTGTCAAGGTATAAATGTCACTATGAAAATCCAAAGTGTTATGCAGCAGGCCTTGGGTTAATATTCCTTCTGCTCATCAGCAAGCCCTATAAGTCTCCCACACCCAAATCCTGGCAGCAGGATCCCTACACTCAGTAAAGATTTAATAGCAGAGAGCACTAGTGAGGTCTCATGTGACCCAGGTGTACTCCTTTTTCAAATTAACCTGGAAGTGTTCATTTGTGAATAATTAAAACTCTAACCCACTTTGAGGCCCCTCAACCACATCAGATCCTACACTGGGAATGATATCTTCTAAAAATCCTATAGTTTGCATTTTGTGGGGAGATGCAGGGATTACCCTTGTGATGAAGAAAACATGGGAACTGACACAGGAATCAGTGAGAATTATAGGTTTCTAAGCAATACATTCCTAGTCCAGGAGCTTATGGCCCCACTCAAACCCTTGTCCTGTGAAACTTCTATACCACTGGCAAAGTCTGTACCCTTATAGAATATACTCCCAGCCTCTAATCTAGTGACTACATCCTCAGTCTCACCCTTGCATACTAGGTGCTAAATAAATATTTGTTAGATGAATAAATAAATAAATCTAGAGAAATGGTATTTTTAAAGTGCCCGCTAGTGTTAAATTGCATAGAAGTGAGCTTTCGAAATATAGTCCATCTTAAAATGTGTGATCAACTGTACGGAGTGGACCCTTGGAAAAAGAGTTTGTCTAAAAGTGACATCTGAGAATGAGTTCTAGATATTTTTCTTCAGCAGTTCAGCTTCTAGGCTGAGCCACTCGATTTGCCTTTTTGTTACTTATCCTACAGATTTTAGAAGAGTCAGAAATCTGGCCTTTGTAGCTCTTTGTAGCAATCTGCACACTGGCTACTTTTATTGCCTCCTGGCTGAATGATTTTATATTCTGGTATTTTATTTGTACATTGTCATTGGTCTGGCCAATGCCTGCTCCTTGTTTATATATTCCTTTTCATCCTCATATGAGACTCCCGTTTCACTTCCCCACTCTCCATATACAACTATTCTAATGTGTTTAGTGTGTATCTTTTCATTTATAGGTATTCTTGCAAAACGTGTATATATATATATATATATTTTTTTTTTTTTTTTTTTTTTTTTGCGGTACGCGGGCCTCTCACTGTTGTGGCCTCTCCAGTTGCGGAGCACAGGCTCCGGACGCGCAGGCTTAGCGGCCATGGCTCATGGGCCCAGCCGCTCCGCGACATGAGGGATCTTCCCAGACCGGGGCACAAACTTCCCACTAGCTATCTATTTTACATTTGGTAGTGTATATATGTCCATGCCACTCTCTCACTTCGTTCCAGCTTACCATTCCCCCTCCCCGTGTCCTCAAGTCCACTTACTATGTCTGCGTCTTTATTCCTGTCCTGCCCCTAGGTTCATCAGAACCATTTTTTTTAGATTCCATATATATGTGTTAGCATATGGTATTTGTTTTTCTCTTTCTGACTTACTTCACTCTGTATGACAGACTATATGTCCATCCATCTCACTACAAAGAACTCCATTTCTTTTTATGACCGAGTAATATTCCATTATATATATGTGCCACATCTTCTTTATCTATTCATCTGTCAATGGACACTTAGGTTGCTTCCATGTCCTGGCTATTGTAAATAGTGCTGCAATGAACACTGTGGTACATGTCTTTTTTTTTTTTTTGTGGTAAGCGGGCCTCTCACTGCTGTGGTCTCTCCCGTTACGGAGCACAGGCTCCGGATGCGCAGGCTCAGCGGCCACGGCCCACGGGCCCAGCTGCTCCGCGGCATGTGGGATCCTCCTGGACTGGGGCACGAACCTGCATCCCCCACATCGGCAGGCGGACTCCCAACCACTGCGCCACCAGGGAAGCCACATGTCTCTTTTTGAATTATGGTTTTCTCAGGGTATATGCCCAGAAGTGGGATTGCTGGGTCATATGGTAGTCTATTTTTAGTTTTTTAAGGAACCTCCATACTATTCTGTATCAATTTACATTCCCACCAACAGTGCAAGAGGATTTCCTTTTCTTCACACCATCTCCAGCATTTATTGCTTTTTGATGATGGCCATTCTGACTGGTGTGAGGTGATACATCGTTGTGGTTTTGATTTGCATTTCTCTAATGATTAGTGATGTTGAGCATCCTTTCATGTGTTTGCTTGCAATCTGTATATTTTCTTTGGAGAAATGTCTGTTTAGGTTTTCTGCCTATTTTTGGATTGGGTTTGTTTGTTTTTCTGATACTGAGCTGCCTGTGCTGTTTGTATATGCTGGAGATTAATCCTTTGTCAGTTGCTTCGTTTGCAAATATTTTCTCCCATTCTGAGGGTTGTCTTTTCATCTTGTTTATGGTTTCCTTTGCTGTGCAAAAGCTTTGAAGTTTCATTAGGTCCCATTTGTTTATTTTTGTTTTTATTTCCATTTCTCTAGGAGGTGAGTCAAAAAGGATCTGGCTGTGATTTATGTCATAGAGTGTTCTGTCTATGTTTTCCTCTAAGAGTTTGATAGTGTCTGTCCTTATATTTAGGTCTTTAATCCATTTTGATTTTATTTTTGTGTATGGTGTTAGGGAGTGTTCTAATTTCATTCTTTTACATGTACTTGTCCAGTTTTCCCAGCACCACTTATTGAAGAGGGTGTCTCTCCTCCATTGTATATTCTTGCCTCCTTTGTCAAAGATAAGGTGACCATATGTGCGTGGGTTTACCTCTGGGCTTTCTATCCTGTTCCATTGATCTATATTTCTATTTTTATGGCAGTACCATACTGTCTTGATTACTGTAGCTTTGCAGTATAGTCTGGAGTCAGGGAGCTTGATTCCTCCACTCTTTTGCTTTCTCAAGATTGCATTGGCTATTAGGAGTCTTTTTTGTTTCCCTACAAATTGCAAATTTTTTTGTTCTAGTTCTGTGAAAAATGTCATTGGTAGTTTCATAGGGATTGCACTGAATCTGTAGATTGCTTTGGGTAGTATATTCATTTTCACAATGTTGATTCTTCCAATCCAAGAACATGGTATTTCTCTCTATGTGATTGTATCATCTTTAATTTCTTTCATGAGTGTCTTATAGTTTTCTGCATACTGGTCTTTTGTCTCCTTAGGAAGGTTTATTCCTAGGTATTTTATTCTTTTTGTTGCAGTGGTAAATGGGAGTGTTTCCTTAACTTCTCTTTCAGATATTTTGTCATTAGTGTATAGGAATGCAAGAGATTTCTGTGCATTAATTTTGTATCCAGCTACTTTACCAAATTCACTGGTTAGGTCTAGCAGTTTGCTAGTAGCATCTTTAGGATTCTCTATGTATACTATCATGTCATCTGCAAACAGTGACAGTTTTACTTCTTGTTTTCCGATTTGGATTCCCTTTATTTGTTTTTCTTCTAATTGCCACGGCTAAAACTTCCGAAACTATGTTGAATAATAGTGGTGAGATTGGGCAACCTTGTCTTGCTCCTGATGTTAGAGGAAATGGTCTCAGTTTTTCACCATTGAGGACGATGTTGGCTGTGGGTTTGTCATATATGGCCTTTATTATTTTCAGGAAAGTTCCCTCTATTCCTACTTTCTGCAGGGTTTTTATCATAAATGGGTGTTGAATTTTGTCGAAAGCTTTCTCTGCATCTATTGAGATGACCATATGATTTTTCTCCTTCAATTTGTTAATATGGTATATCACATTGATTGATTTGCATATATTGAAGAATCCTTGCATTCCTGGAATAAACCCCACTTGATCATGGTGTATGATCCTTTTAATGTGCTGTTGGATTCTGTTTGCTAGTATTTTGTTGAGGATTTTTGCATCTATGTTCATCAGTGATATTGGCCTGTAGTTTTCTTTCTTTGTGACATCCTTGTCTGGTTTTGGTATCAAGGTGATGGTGGCCTCGTAGAATGAGTTTGGGAGTGTTCCTCCCTCTGCTATATTTTGGAAGAGTTTGAGAAGGGTAGGTGTTAGCTCTTCTCTAAATGCTTGATAGAATTCACCTGTGAAGCCATCTGGTCCTGGGCTTTTGTTTGTTGGAAGATTTTAAATCACAGTTTCAATTTCAGTGCTTGTGATTGGTCTGTTCATATTTTCTATTTCTTCCTGATTCAGTCTTGGCAGGTTGTGCATTTCTAAGCATTTGTCCATTTCTTCCAGGTTGTCCATTTTATTGGCATAGAGTTGCTTGTAGTAATCTCTCATGATCTTTTGTATTTCTGCAGTGTCAGTTGTTAATTCTCCTTTTTCTTTTCTAATTCTATTGATTTGAGTCTTCTCCCTTTTTTCTTGATGAGTCTGCCTAATGGTTTATCAATTTTTTTATCTTCTCAAAGGACCAGCTTTTAGTTTTATTGATTTTTGCTATCGTTTCCTTCATTTCTTTTTCATTTATTTCTGATCTAATTTTTTATGATTTCTTTCCTTCTGCTAACTTTGGGGTTTTTTTGTTCTTCTTTCTCTAATTTCTTTAGGTGCAAGGTCAGGTTGTTTATTTGAGATGTTTCCTGTTTCTTAAGGTGGAATTTTATTGCTATAAACTTCCCTCTTAAAATTGCTTTTGCTGCATTCCATAGGTTATGGGTCATCGTGTCTCCATTGTCATTTGTTTCTAGGTATTTTTTGATTTCCTCTTTGATTTTTTCAGTGATCACTTCGTTATTTAGTAGTATATTGTTTAGCCTCCATGTGTTTGTATTTTTTACAGATCTTTTCCTGTAATTGATATCTAGTCTCATAGTGTTGTGGTCGGAAAAGATACTTGATACAATTTCAGTTTTCTTAAGTTTACCAGGGCTTGATTTGTGACCCAAGATATGATCTATCCTGGAGAATGTTCCCTGAGCACTTGAGAAAAATGTGTATTTTGTTGTTTTTGGATGGAATGTCCTATAAATATCAGTTAAGTCCATCTTATTTAATGTATCATTTAAAGCTTGGGTTTTCTTATTTATTTTCATTTTGGATGATCTGTCTATTGGTGAAAATGGGGTGTTAAAGTCCCCTACTATGAATGTGTTACTGTCGATTTCCCCTTTTATGGCTGTTAGTGTTTGCCTTATGTATTGTGGTGCTCCTATATTGGGTGCATAAATATTTATAATTGTTTTATCTTCTTCTTGGATCGAACCCTTGATCATTATGTAGTGTCCTTCTTTGTCACTTCTAATAGTCTTTATTTTAAAGTCTATTTTCTCTGATATGAGAATTGCTACTGCTGCTTTCTTTTGATTTCCATTTGCATGGAATATCTTTTCCCATCCCCTTACTTTCAGTCTGTATGTGTTCCCCTGGTCTGAAATGGGTCTCTTATAGACAGCATATATACGGGTGTTGTTTTTGTATTCATTCAGCCAGTTTGTGTCTTTTGGTGGGAGCATTTAATCCATTTACCTTTAAGGTAATTATCGATATGTATGTTCCTATTCCCATTTTCTTAATTGTTTTTGGTTTGTTATTGTAGGTTATTTCCTTCCCTTGTGTTTCCCACCTAGAGAAGTTCCTTTAGCATTTGTTGTAAAGCTGGTTTGGTGGCGCTGAATTCTCTTAACTTTTGCTTGTCTGTAAAGGTTTTACTTATTCAGTCAAATCTGAATGAGATCCTTGCTGGGTAGAGTAATCTTGGTTGTAGGTTTTTCCCTTTCATCATTTTAAATATGTCCTGCCACTCCCTTCTGGCTTGCAGAGTTTCTGCTGAAAGATCAGCTGTTAACCTTATGGGGGTCCCCTTTTATATTATATATTACTTTTCCCTTGCTGCTTTTAATATTTTTTCTTTGTTTTTAATTTTTGATAGTTTGATTAATATGTGTCTTGGCATGTTTCTCCTTGGATTTGTCCTGTATGGGGCTCTCTGCACTTCCTGGACTTGATTGACTCTTTCTTTTCCTATGTTTGGGAAGTTTTCAACTATAATCTCTTCAAATATTTTCTCAGTCCCTGTCTTTTTCTTTTCTTCTTCTGGGACCCCTATAATTCAAATGTTCGTGCATTTAATGTTGTCCCAGTAGTCTCTGAGACTGTCCTCTATTCTTTTCATTCTTTTTCTTTTTATTTTTCTCTGCAGTAGTTATTTCCACTATTTTATCTTCCAGGTCACTTATCCATTCTTCTGCTCAGCTATTCTGATATTGATTCCTTCCAGAGTATTTTTAATTTTACTTATTGTGTCGTTCATCATTGTTTATTTGCTTTTTACTTCTTCTAGGTCCTTGTTAAACGTTTCTTGTATTTTCTCCATTGTATTTCCAAGATTTTGGATCATCTTTACTATCATTACTCTGAATTGTTTTTCATGTAGACTGCATATTTCCTCTTCATTTGTTTGGTCTGGTGTGTTTTTACCTTGCTCCTTCATCTACCGCATATCTCTCTGTCTTCTCATTTTGTTGAACTTACTGTGTTTGGGTCTCCTTTTCACAGGCTACCAGTTCCTAGTTCCCATTATTTTTGCTGTCTACCCCCAGTGGGTGAGATTGGTTCAGTGGGTTGTGTAGGCTTCTTGTGGCGGGGACAGGTGCCTGTGTTCTGGTTGGTGGGGCTGTATCTTGTCCTTCCGGTGGGCAGGGCCACACCCAGTGGTGTGTTTTGGGGTGTCTGTGAACTTAGTATGACTTTAGACAGCCTCTTTTTTTTTTTTTTTTTTTTTTTTTTTGCTGTATGTGGGCCTCTCACTGCTGTGGCCTCTCCCGTTGTGGAGCACAAGCTCCAAACGCACAGACTCAGCGGCCATGGCTCACGGGCCCAGCTGCTCTGCGGCATGTGGGATCTTCCCAGATCGGGGCACGAACCCACGTCCCCTGCATTGGCAGGCGAACTCTCAACCACTGCGCCACCAGGGAAGCCCCTAGACAGCCTCTTTGCTGATGGGCTGGGTTGTGTTCCTGTCTTGCTAGGTGTTTGGTACGGGGTGTCCAGCACTGGAGCTTGCTGGCCATTGCATGGATCTGGGTTTTAGTGCTGAGCCCAAGATACCTGGGAGAGCTCTTGCCAGTTGATATTATGTGGGCCTGGGAGGTTTTTGGTTGTCCAATGTCCTAGCCTCAGCCCTCCCACCTCAGAGGCTCAGGCCAAACACCTGGCTGGAACCCCAAAACCCTGCCAGCCACACAGCTCAGAAGAAAAGAAGAAGAAGAAGAAGAAAAAAAAGAACAGATAGGACCCCAGGACAAATGGTAAAAGCAAACCTAAACAGACAAAATCACACAAAGAAGCATACACATACACACAAAAGGAAAAAAAGGAAAAAAATTAATTAAAAATAGTAAAAACTAAAAAATAATAAAATATTAAAAGTAAAAAATAATTTTTTTAAAGAGGAGAGCAACCATACCAATAAACAAATCCACCAATGGTAATAAGCACTAAATACTAAACTAAAATAAACATAAAACCAGAAACAAATTAAATGCAGAAAGCAAACCCCAAGTCTACAGTTGCTCCCAAAGTCCACTGGCTCAATTTTGGGAACATTCATTGTCTATTCAGGTATTCCACAGATGCAGGGTTTATCAAGTTGATTGTGGGGATTTAATCTGCTGCTCCTGAGGCTGCATGGAGAAATTTCCCTTTCTCTTCTTTGTTCGCACAGATTCTGGGGTTCAGCTTTGGTTTTGGCTGCACCTCTGTGTGTAGGCCACCCTCAGGGGTCTGTTCCCCACCCAGACAAAGGGCTTAAAGCAGCAGCTGGTTAGGGCTTTCTTGCTCACTCAGGCCTGGGAGAGGGAGGGTACAGTAGTCATAACTGGAATGCGGGGCAAGCCTGCGGCCCCTGACGTAACATTGCAACAGCCTAAGTCATGCCATGTGCTCTCCCAGGGAAGTTGTCCATGGATCACAGGACCATGTCAGTGGCGTGCTGCACAGGTTCCCAAGGGGATGTGGGTAGTGACCTGCACTTGCTCACAGGATTCTTGGTGGCAGCAGCAGCAGCATTAACAGTTCATGCCTGTCTCTGGGGTCTGAGCTGATAGCCATGGCTCATGCCCATCTCTGGAGCTCACTTAGGTGGTGCTCTGCCTTCTGTGGGCACACAGGGAAGGAATCCCCTCTCCTTGCACACCCTAAAACAATGGTCTCTTGCCTCTTTGGCAGTTCCAGACTTCTTCTCAGACTCCCTCCTGGCTAGCTGTGATGCCCTAGCCCCCTTCAGGCTGTCTTCATGCAGCCAACCCCAGTCTTCTCCCTGGGATCTGACCTCTGAAGCCCGAGCCTCAGTTCCCAGCCCCCACATGCACCAGCAGGTGAGCACACAAGCGTCTCAGTTGGTGAGGGCTGGTTGGCACCAATCTTTTGTGTGGGAATCTCTACGCTTTGCCCTCTGCACCCCTGTGGCTGTGCTCTCCTGCATGGCTCCAAAGCTTCCAGCCCCCCCCATCCCCACCAGTGAAGGGGCTCCCTAGTGTGTGGAAACCTTTCCTCCTTTTCAGCTCCCTTCCAGAGGTGCAGGTCCCATCCCTATTCTTTTGTCTCTGTTTTTTCTCTTATTTTTTGCCCTACCCAGGTATGTGAGGATTTTCTTGCCTTTTGGGAAGTCTGAGGTCTTCTGCCAGTGTTCAGTAGGTGTTCTGTAGGAGTTGTTCCATATGTAGATGTATTTTTGATGTATTTGTGGGGAGGAAGGTGATCTCCACGTTTTACTCCTCTGCCATCTTGAAGGTCTCTCCAATTTCCTGATTTTTTGTTGCTGATTTTCCAGAGTTCTTGTATGCTTTAGGTATTCTTTGTCAGTTTCAGGCATTGAAAAAATTTTCTCTAATTTTATCATCTCCATATTAGTTTTATCCATGGTGTTTTATGTTGAATAGAAATCCTTAAACATATTCAAATTTATCAAAGATTTGCCTTATGGTTTAACTTTTAGGATTATGTTTCCACTCTAAATTCAGAGAAACAAAGAATTGTTCTTAGGCAACCCAGAGTCCAGCATGAGAAACATAAGGCTAACTTAAAAGATAGTTAAACATTAGGAATTAACACACACAGAAGCAGTTACCCTGATATATCTGCTGTTCCTTGGGTACAAGATAAAAAGTAATCAGGTCATTCTCATAATCCTGAGAATGATCCAGAGGTAGACCTATGTTACATTTGTCATTTTAATTTATTTTATTTTGAAAAAATACTTTGTTGAGAAAAGAATGAAACAAGGATTAGTAATTAATACATAAATTCTGAGAAGTTTTGACATATGTATATCACCATGAAGCCCCAAAATCAAGATAATAAATATATCTATCCCTCCCAAACTTTCCTCATTCCACATTTTAATCCCTCCCTCCTAACCCTCATCACTTCCCAACCTCCCCCACCCTCCCTGTCTATAGACAACCACCATCACAATTCTAGATTATTTTATATTTTTGAAGTTTTATGTAAATGGAATCAAACAGTAAGTACTTTTTTCTGACTTGTTTCACTCAGCAGAATTATTTTGAGATTCAGCCATATTCTACTATGAATAGTTTGTTTCCTTTTATTCCTAAAAAGTATTCCATTGTATAGATAATAACATGTTTCATTGATCTACACATCCAGTAATGGACATTTAGGTTGTCTTTACTTTTTGGCTACTATTGATAATGCTGCTATGAACATTGTATGGAATTATGTTTTTAGTTTTTTTTTAATGAATAAGTTGCTGATATATTCTCATGTATAAATGAGTACAGGTTTCACATTTGACTTTATCAATCGAGTCTAATATTAACATTGTCAAACTGTTCAGTACATTTTAAAATCACTAATCATATGTCTTAAGTCGAAATTTAGCTGTAAAATTATATATATATATATATATATATATATATATATATATATGTTTAAGTATGAAAACTTTGCTACAAGGAAAATAACACATATATTTTACAATAGCTATTGAATATCTCAGTTTAGTCAGTCCACCCTACCCCTTTTATTTTTTATAGGAGTATAATTGTTTTACATTGTTGTGTTAGTTTCTGCTTTATAACAAAGTGATCAGCTATATGTTTACATATATCACCATACTGCCTCCCTGTTGCCTCTCCCTCCCACCCTCCCCATCCCACCCCTCTAGGTGGTCACAAAGCACTGAGCTGATCTCCCTGTGCTATGAAGCTGCTTCCCACTAGCTATTTATTTTACGTTTGGTAGTGTATATATGTCCATGCCACTCTCACTTTGTCCCAGCTTACCCTTCCCCCTCCCCATGTCCTCACGTCCATTCTCTACATCCGTGTCTTTATTCCTGTCCTGCCCCTAGGTTCTTCAGCACCATTTTTTTTAGATTCCATATATATGTGTTAGCTAATGGTATTTGTTTTTCCCTTTCAGACTTACTTCACTCTGCATGACAGACTCTAGGTTCTTTTTGACCCACCTCCTAGAGAAATGGAAATAAAAACAAAAATAAACAAATGGGACCTAATGAAACATAAAAGCTTTTGCACAGCAAAGGAAACCATAAACAAAACGAAAAGACAACCCTCAGAATGGGAGAAAATATTTACAAACGAAGCAACTGACAAAGGATTAATCTCCAAAATTTACAAGCAGCTCATGCAGCTCAATATCATAAAAACAAACAACCTAATCCAAAAATGGGCAGAAGACCTAAGTAGACATTTCTCCAAAGAAGATATACAGATTGCCAACAAACACATGAAATGGTGCTTAACATCACTAATCATTAGAGAAATGCAAATCAAAACTACAATGAGATATCACCTCACACCAGTCAGAATGGCCATCATCAAAAAATCTACAAACAATAAAAGCTGGAGAGGGTGTGGAGAAAAGGGAACCCTCTTGCACTGTTGGTGGGAATGTAAATTGATACAGCCACTATGGAGAACAGTATGGAGGTTCCTTAAAAAACTAAAAACAGAACTACCATATGACCCAGCAATCCCACTACTGGGCATATTCCCTGAGAAAACTATAATTCAAAAAGAGACATGTACCACAACGTTGATTGCAGCACTATTTACAATGGCCAGGACATGGAAGCAACCTAAGTGTCCATCAACAGGTGAATGGATAAAGAAGGTGTGGCAGATATACACAATGGAATATTACTCAGCCATAAAAAGAAATGAAGTTGAGTTATTTGTAGTGCTTTTATTTCTTTTAGGTAAATACCTAGGAATGAAATGGCTGGAACAGATGGTAGATGTGTTTTGCCTTTGTGTGAAACTTCCAAAGTGATTACACCAGTTTACATTCCCACCAGCACCATAGGAGAGTTCTCGTTGTTCCACATCCTCACTAACATTTAATGTGGTTAAGAAATCTGTTGCATTTCTCTACACTAAGAACAAATTATCAGAGAAACTGAGGAAACAACCTCTTTTGCCATCATATTGAAAAGAATAAAATACCTAGGAATAAACCTACCTAAAGAGGTAAGAGACCTGTACTCTGAAAACTATAAGACACTGATGAAAGAAACTGAAGATGACACAAACAGATGAAAAGATATATCGTGTTCATAGGTTGGAAGAATTAATATTGTTAAAATGGCCATACTACCCAAGGCAATCAACAGATTCAATGCAATTCCTATCAAATACCAAAAGCATTTTTCACAGAACTAGAATGAATAATTTTAAAATTTGTATGGAAACACAAAAGACCCCGAATAGCCAAAATAATCTTCAGAAAGAAGAACAGAGCTGGAGGAATAATGCCTCTGGACATCAGACTATACTACAAAGCTATGGTAATCAAAACAGTATGCTACTGACACAAAAACACATCGATCAATGGAACTCAATAGAGAACCAAGAAATAAACCCACATACTTGTGGTCAACTAATGTATGACAAAGGAGGCAAGAACATACACTGGAGAAAAGACAGTCTCTTCAATAAGTGGTGCTGGGAAAACTGGAGAGCTCATGTGAAAGAAGGAAATTAGAACATTCTCTAACACTATATACAAAAATAAACTAAAAATGGATTAAAAACCTAAATGTAGGACCTGAAACCATAAAACTCCTAGAAGAAGACGTATATGGAACACTCTTTGGCATAAATCAGCAATATTTTTTTTGATCTGTCTCCTAAAGCAAAGGGAAAAAAAGCACAAATAAACAAATGGGACCTAATTAAACTTAAAAGCTTTTCCACAGCAAAGGAAACTATTGACAAAACAAAAAGACAATCTACTGAATGGGAGAAAATATTTGTAAATTATATAACCTATAAGGGGTTAATACCCAACACATATAAACAGCTCATACAACTCAACATCAAAAACAAACAACCTGATTAAAAATGGGCAGAAGACCTGAATAGACATTTTTCCAAAGAGGAATTGAAGATGGCCAACAAGCACATGAAAAGACGCTCACCATCGCTAATTACCAGGGAAATGCAAATCAAAACCACAATGAGCTATCACCTCACACCTGTCAGAATGGCTATCATCAAAAAACAAAAATGCGGAGGAAAGGGAACCTTTGTACTCTGTTAGTGGGAATGTAAATTGGTACAGCCATTGTGGAAAACAATATGGAGATTTCTCAAAAAACTAAAAATAGAACTACCATATGACCCAACAATTCCACCCCTGGATATATATCTGAAAGCAACAAAAGCACTAGTTTGAAAAGATATATGCACCCCAATGTTCATAGCAGCATTATTTATTCATAATTGCCAAGATATGGAAGCAACCTAAATGTCCATCAACAGATGAATGGATAAAGAAGATGTGGTAGATGTGGAGAACAGTGTGGACGTTCCTTAAAAAACGAAAAATAGAGCTACTGTATGATCCTGCTATTCCACTCCTGGGCATATATCCAGAGAACACTATAATTTGAAAAGATACATGTACCTCAATGTTCACTGCATCACTATTTACAATAGCCAGGGCATGGGAGCAACCTAAGTGTCCATCGACAGATGAATGGATAAAGAAGGTGTGGTATATTTATACAATGGAATATTACTCAGCCATAAAAAAGAATGAAAAAAATGCCATTTGCAGCAACACGGATGGACTTAGAGATTATCATACTAAGTGAAGTAAGCCAGACATAGAAAGACAAATATCCAATGATATCATTTATATGTGGAATCTAAAAAAAGTGATACAAATGAACATGTATACAAAATAGAAATAGACCCACAGACATGGAAAACGAACTTATGTTTATTAAAGGGGATGGGAGGAGGGAAAAATTAGGAGTTTGGTATTAACAGATACAAATTACCATATATAAAAGAGATGAACAACAAGGTTCTACTGTATAGCACCAGGAACTATGCTCAATATTTTCTAATAACCTCTAAGGGAAAAGAAGCCGAAAAATAATAGATACAGAGAGACATTCAAGATGACAGAGGAGTAAGACGTGGAGATCACCTTCCTCCCCACAAATACATCAGAAATACATCTACATATGGAACAATTCCTACAGAACCCCTAACGAATGCTGGCAGAAGACCTCAGACTTCCCAAAAGGCAAGAAACTCCCCATGTACCTGGGTAGGGCAAAAGAAAAAACAGAGACAAAAGAATAGGGATGGGACTTGCACCTCTGGGAGGGAGCTGTGAAGAAGGAAAAGTTTCCACACACTAGGAAGCCCCTTCACTGGTGGAGATGGGCGGTTGTGGCGGGGAAGCTTTGGAGCCATGGAGGAGAGCACAGCCACAGAGGTGCAAAGGGCAATGTGGAGAGATCCCCACACAGAGTATTGGTGCTGACCACTCACCAGCCTGAGAGGCTTGTCTGCTCACCTGCCAGGTTGGATGGGGGCTGGGAGCTGAGGCTCCGGCTTTGGAAGTCAGAGCCCAGGGAGAGGAGTGGGGTTGGCTGCGTGAACACAGCCTGAAAGGGGCTAGTGCACCACAGCTAGCTGGGAGGGAGTCCGGGAAAAAGTCTGGAACTGCCTAAGAGGCAAGAGACCATTGTTTTGGGGTGCGTGAGGAGAAGGGATTCAGAGCACTGCCTAAATGAGCTCCAGAGATGGGTGCGAGCCTCGGCTATCAGCACAGACACCAGAGACAGGCATGAAATGCTAAGCCTGCTTCTGCAGCCACCAAGAGGCCTGTGTGCAAGAACAGGTCACTATACATACCTCCCCTCTGGGGAGCCTGTGCAGCCTGCCACTGCCAGGGTCCTGTGATCCAGGGACAATTTCCCTGGGAGAACACACGGCACGCCTCAGGCTGTTGCAAAATCATGTTGGCCTCTGCCGCCGCAGGCTGGCCCCGTATTCCGTACCCCTCCCTGCCCCCGGCCTGAGTGAGCCAGAGCCCCCTAATCAGCTGCTACTTCAACCTCGTCCTGTCTGAGCAAAGAACAGACACCCTCAGGCTACCTACAGGCAGAGGCAGGGCCAAATCCAAAACTGAATCCCAGGAGCTCTGCGAACAAGGAAGAGAAAGGGAAATTTCTCCCAGAGCCTCAGGAGCAGCAGATTAAATCTCCACAATCAACTTGATATACCCTGCATCTCTGGAATACCTGAACAGACAATGAATGATCCCCAAATTGAGGCGATGCACTTTGTGTGATTTTGTCTGTATAGCTTTGCTTTTACCATTTGTCCTAGGGTTCTGTCTGTCCATGATTTCTTTTTTCTTTTTTAGTATAGTTTTTTAGTGCTTGTTATCATTGGTGGATTTGTTTTTTGGTTTAGTTGCTCTCTTCTTTCTTTTTTTAATTACTTTTCAATTTTAAAAAATTTTTAATAATTTCTTTTTATTTGAATAAGTTTATTTATTCATTTATTTTTTTATTTTTTTCCTCCCTTTTGTTTCCTTTTTTTGTTTGTGTGTATATTGGATTTTTTTTATACACCAGGTTATTATTAGTCATCAATTTTATACACATCAGTGTATACATGTCATTCCCAATTGCCCAATTCATCACAACACCACCACCACCACCCCCCCTGTGGCTTTCCTCCTTTGGTGTCCATACGTTTGTTCTCTACATCTGTGTCTCAATTTCTGCCCTGCAAACCGGTTCATCTGTAACATTTTTCTAGGTTCCACATATATGCATTAATATACGATATTTGTTTCTTTTGAGCCATGTGGCTGACAGGGTCTTGGTGCTCCAGCTGGGTGTCAGGCCTGTGCCTCTGAGGTGAGAGAGCAGAGTTCAGGACATTGGTCCACCAGAGACCTCCCAGCTCCACGTAATATCAAATGGCAAAAGCTCTCCCAGAGATCTGCATCTCAATGCTAAGACCCAGCTCCACTCAACGACCAGCAAGGTACAGTGCTGGACACCCTATGCCAAACAACAAGCAAGACAGGAACACAAACCCACCCATTAGCAGAGAGGCTGCTTAAAATCATAATAACGTCACAGACACCCCAAAACATACCACCAGATGCGGTCCTGCCCACCAGAAAGAAAAGATCCAGAGTCATCCACCAGAACACAGGAACCAGTCCCCTCCACCAGGAAGCCTACACAATGCACTGAACCAACCTTAGCCACTGGGGACAGACACCAAAAGCAACGGGAACTACTAACCTGCAGCCTGCAAAATTGAGACCCTAAACACAGTAAGTTAAGCATAACAAGAAGACAGAGAAACACACAGCAGATGAAGGAGCAAGGTAAAAACCCACCAGATGAAACAAATGAAGAGGAAATAGGCAATCTACCTGAAAAACAATTCAGAGTAATGATAGTAAAGATGATCCAAAATCTTGGAAGTAGAATGGAGAAAATACAAGAAGCATTTCACAAGGACCTAGAAGAATTAAAGAGTAAACAAACAATGATGAACAACACAATAAATGAAATTAAAAATTCTCTAGATGGAAACAATAGTAGAATAACTGAGGCAGAAAAACGGATAAGTAACCTGGAAGATAAAAAAGTGGAAATAACAACTTCAGAGCAGAATAAAGATAAAATAATGAAAAGAATTGAGAACGGTCTCAGAGACCTCGGGGGCATCATTAAATGCACCAACATTCGAATTATAGGTGTCCCAGAAGAAGAATAGAAAAAGAAAGGGACTGAGAAAATATTTGAAAAGATTATAGTTGAAAACTTCCCTAATATGGGAAAGGAAATAGTCAATCAAATCCAGGAAGGGCAGAGAGTCCCATTCAGAATAAATCCATTGTGAAACACGTCAAGACACACATTAATCAAACTATCAAAAATTAAATATAAAGAAAAATTATTAAAAGCAGCAAGGGAAAAACAACAAATAACATACAAGGGAATCACCATAAGGTTAACAGCTGATCTTTCAGCAGAAACTCTGCAAGCCAGAAAGGAGTGGCAGGACATATTTAAAGTGATGAAAGGGAAAAACCTACAACCAAGATTACTCTAATCAGCAAGGATCTCATTCAGATTCGACAGAGAAAACCTTTACGGACAAGCCAAAGCTAAGAGAATTCAGCACCACCAAATCAGCTTTACAACAAATGCTAAAGGAACTTATCTAGGCAGGAATCACAAGAGGAGAAGACCAACAATAACGAACTGAAAGCAATTTAGAAAATGGTAATAAGAACGAACATATGGGGCTTCCCTGGTGGCGCAGTGGTTGAGAGTCCGCCTGCTGATGCAAGGGACACGGGTTCGTGCCCCGGTCCGGGAAGATCCCACATGCTGCGGAGCAGCTGGGCCCGTGAGCCATGGCTGCTGAGCCTGCACGTCGGAGCCTGTGCTCCATAACGGGAGAGGCCACAACAGTGAGAGGCCCGCGTACCGCAAAAAAAAAAAAAAAAAAAAAAAGAACGTACACATGGATAACTACCTTAAATGTAAATGGATTAAATGCTCCAACCAAAAGACAGAGACTGGCTGAATGGATACAGCAACAAGACCCATATATATGCTGTCTACAAGAAACCCACTTAAGACCTAGGGAAAATACAGACTGAAAGTGAGGGAATGGAAAAAGATATTCCATGCAAATGGAAATCAAATGGAAGCTGGAGTAGCAATTCTCATATCAGACAAAATAGACTTTAAAATAAAGACTATTAGAAGAGACAAAGAAGGACACTACATAATGATCAAGGGATCAATACAAGAAGAAGATATAACAATTGTAAATATGTATGCACCCAACATAGGAGCACCTCAATATATAAGGCAAATGCTAACAGCCATAAAAGGGGAAATCGACAGTAACACAGTCATAGTAGGGGACCTTAACACCCCACTTTCACCAATGGACAGATCAGCCAAAATGAAAATAAATATGGAAACACAAGCTTTAAATGATACTTTAAACAAGATGGACTTAATTGATATTTATAGGACATTCCATCCAAAAACAACAGAATACACTTTCTTCTCAAGTGCTCATGGAACATTCTCCAGGATCATATCTTGGGTCACAAATCAAGCCTTGTTAAATTTAAGAAAATTGAAATCGTTATCAAGTATCTTTTCCAACCACAACACTATGACACTAGATATCAATTACAAGAAAAAATCTGTACAAAATACAAATATTTGGAGGCTAAATGATACACTACTAAATAACAAAGAGATCACTGAAGAAATCAAAGAGGAAATAGAAAAATACTTAGAAACAAATGACAATGAAAACATGATGACCCAAAACCTATGGGATGCAGCAAAAGCAGTTCTAGGAGGGAAGTTTATAGCAATACAACCCTACCTCAAGAAACAAGAAACATCTCAAATAAACAACCTAACCTTACACCTAAAGCAATTAGAGAAAGAAGAACAAAACAACCCCAAAGTTAGCAGAAGGAAAGAACTTATAAGGATCAGATCGGAAATAAATGAAAAAGAAATGAAGGAAACAATAGCAAACTCAATAAAATTAGAAGCTGGTTCTTTGCGAAGGTAAGCAAAATTGATAAACCATTAGCCAGACTCATCACGAAAAAAAAGGGAGAAGACTCAAATAAATAGAATCGGAAATGAAAAAGGAGAAGTAACAACTGACACTACAAATATACAAAGGATTATGAGAATTATTACAAGCAACTCTATGCCAATAAAATGGACAACCTGGAAGAAATGGACAAATTCTTAGAAAAGCACAACCTTCTGAGACTGAACCAGGAAGAAATAGAAAATATAAACAGACCAATCACAAGCACTAAAATTGAGACTGTGCTTAAAAATCTTCCAACAAACAAAAGCCCAGGACTGGATGGCTTCACAGGCGAATTCTAATAAATATTTAGAGAAGAGCTAACACCTATCCTTCTCAAACTCTTCGAAAATATAGCAGAGGGAGGAACACTCCCAAACGCATTCTATGAGGCCAACATCATGCTGATACCAAAACCAGAAAAAGATGTCACAAAGAAAGGAAACTACAGGCCAATATCACTGATGAACATAGATGCAAAAATCTTCAATAAAATACTAGCAAACAGAATCCAACAGCACATTAAAAGGATCATAAACCATGATCAAATGTGGTTTATCCCAGGAATGCAAGAATTCTTCAATATACACAAATCAATCAATGTAATACACCATATTAACAAATTGAAGGAGAAAAACCATATGATCGTCTCAATAGATGCAGAAAAAACTTTCGACAAAATCCAACATCCATTTATGATAAAATCCAGCCAGAAAGTAGGCATAGGGGGAACTTACCTCTACATAATAAAGACCATATATGACAAACCCACAGCGAACATCATCCTTAATGGTGAAAAACTGAAACCATTTCCTCTAAGATCAGGAACAGGACAAGGTCGTCCACTCTCACCACTATTATTCAACATAATTTTGGATGTTTTAGCCACAGCAATCAGACAAGGAAAAGAAATAAAAGGACTCCAAATTGGGAAAGAAGAAGTAAACCTTTCACTGTTTGCAGATGACATGATACTATACATAGAGAATCCTAAAGATGCACCAGAAAACTACTAGAGCTAATCAATGAATTTGGTAACATAGCAGGATACAAAATTAATGCACAGAAATCTCTTTCATTCCTATACACTAATGATGAAAAATCTAATAAAGAAAGTAAGGACACACTCCCATTTACCATTGCAACAAAAGGATAAAATCCCTAGGAATAAACTTACCTACGGAGACAAAAAAACCTGTAGGCTGAAAACTATAAGACACTGATGAAAGAAATTTAAGATGATACAAACAGATGGAGAGATATACCATGTTCTTGGATTGGAAGAAGCAACACTGTGAAAATGAATATACTACCCAAAGCAATCTACTGATTCAATGAAATCCTTATCAAACTGCAAAAAATTTTCACAATTTGTATGGAAACGCAAAAGACCCAAAATAGCCAAAGCAATCTTGAGAAAGGAAAATGAAGCTGGAGGAATCAGGCTCCCTAACTTCAGACTATACTACAAAGCTACAGTAATCAAAACAGTATGGTGCTGGCACAAAAACAGAAATATAGATCAATGTTACTGGATAGAAAGCCCAGAGGTAAACCCACGCACATATGGTGACCTTATTTTTGATAAAGGATATAAGAATATACAATGGAGAAAAGACAGCCTCTTCAATAAGTGGTTCTGAGAATACTGGGAAGCTACATGTAAAAGAATGTAATTAGAACACTCCCTAACACCATACACAAAAATAAGCTCAAAATGGAGTAAAGACCTAAATGTAAGGCCAGACGCTATAAAACCCTTAGAGGAAAACATAGGCAGAACACTCTATGATATAAATCACAGTAAGATCCTTTTTGACCCACCTCCTAGAGAAACGGAAATAAAAACAAAATAAACAAATGGGACCTAATGAAACTTAAAATCTTCTGCACAGCAAAGGAAACCATAAACAAGATGAAAAGACAACCTTCAGAATGGGAGAAAATATTTGCAACTGAAGCAACTGACAAAGGATCAATCTCCGAAATTTACAAGCAGCTCATGTAGCTCAATATCAAAAAAACAACCCAATCCAAAGATGCGCAGAAGACCTACATAAGCATTTCTCCAAAGAAGATTCACAGGTTTCTAACAAACAAATGAAAGGATGCTCAACATCCCTAATCATTAGAGAAATGGAAATCAAAAGTACAATGAGGTATCACCTCACACCAGTCAGAATGTCCATCATCAAAACATCTACAAACAATAAATACTGGAGAGGCTGTGGAGAAAAGGGGACCCTCTTGCACTATTGGTGGGAATGTAAATTGATACAGCCACTATGGAGACCAGTATGGAGGTTCCGTAGGAAACTAAAAATAGAACTACCATACGACCCAGCAATCCCGCTACTTGGCATATACCCTGAGAAAACCATACTTCAGAAAGAGTTATGTACCGCAATATTCATTGCAGCTCTATTTACAATAGCCAGGACATGGAAGCAACCTAAGTGTTCATCGACAGATGAATGGATAAAGAAGATGTGGCACATATATACAGTGGAATATTACTCAGCCATAAAAAGAAATGAAATTGAGTTATTTGTAGTGAGGTGGATGGACAAAGAGTCTGTCATACAGAGTGAAGTTATTTCAGAAGGAGAAAAACAAATACCGTATGCTAACACACATATATGGAATGTAAAAAAATAAAAGATTCTGAAGAATGTAGGGGCAGGACAGGAATAAAGAGGCAGATGTAGAGAATGGACTTGAGGACATGGGTAGGGGGACTTGTAAACTGGGACGAATTGAGACAGTTGCATGGAGATATGTATGTTACCAAAGGTAAAATAGATAGCTAGTTGGAAGCAGCCACATAGCACAGGGAGATCAGCTCCGTGCTTTGTGACCACATAGAGGGGTGGGATAGAGAGTGTGGGAGGGAGATGCAAGAGGGAGGAGATATGGGGATATATGTATATGTATAGCTGATTCACTTTGTTATAAAGCAGAAACTAACACACCATTGTAAAGCAAGTATACTCCAATAAAGATGTTAATATATATATATGTGTAAATGAATCATTTTGCTGTACACCTATAACTAACACAACATTGTAATTCAACTATATTTAAAAAAAAGTCTCAGTCCAAAAAAAGAATGTTGTATATATACATATGGAATATTACCCAGCCATTAAAAAAATGAACATTTGCCATTTGCAACCACATGGATGGACTTGGAGGGTATTATGCGAAGTGAAATAAGTCAGACAGAGAAAGACACATACTGTATGGTTTCTCTTATATATGGAAGTTGAAAAATAAAAAAAACTAGTGAATATAACAAAAAAGAAGCAGACTCACAGACATAGAGATCAGACTAGTGTTTACCAGTGGGGAGAGGGAAGGAGGGAAGGGCAAGTTATGGGTAGAGGATTAAGAGGTACAAACTTCTATGTATAAAATAAATAAGGATATATTGTACAACATGGGTAATATAGGCAATATTTTGTAATAACTGTAAATGGAGTATAACCTTTAAAAATTGTAAATCACCATGTTGTACACTTGAAACATATAACATTGTACATCAACTATACCTCAATAAAAAATAAACATATAGTGTGGTTAACATTTTTCGTTTTAGCCATATATTTATCTACTGGCTATGAAATGTTGTATTAATTTCCTATTGCTGCTGTACAAACTACCATGAATTTAATGACTTAAAAAAACAGAAATTTATTTATTTATCTTACAATTCTGTAAGCCAGGAGTTCGGAATGGGTCTTATAAATACTAAAATCAAGGCATAAACCAGACTGTATTCCTTCTGGAAACTGCAGAGGAAACTCCTTTCCCTTGCCTTTTCCATCTTCTAGAGGCCACCTACATTCCTTGGGTCATGCCTGGCCTCTTCCTCCATCTTCAAAGCATATCACTCCAACCTTTGCTTCTGTTGTCATATCCCTTTCATTCAACAGATACTCCAGCCTCTCTCTTAAAATGAACCTGTTGAATATATTGGGTCCATACAGATAATCTGGGATGATCTCCCCAGCTCAAGATCCTTGATCTGCTCATATTTGGAAAGCACCTTTTACAATGTTAGGTAACAGTGACAGGTTTCAGGGATTAGGACTTAGACACATTGGGGGAGGGGAAGCATTATTTAACCTACCACAATTGATACCTCATTTTGTGTGTGTGTTTTTAACAGCTTGAGATACAACTCACCTACCATAAAATTCACCCTTTTAAAGTGTTAGGTAGGTTTTAGTATATTAACAAAGTTGTGCAAACATCACCCCTAATTCCAGAACATTTTCATCACCCCAGTAAGAAACCTGATAGTAATTCACGTGTTCCCTCCTACTTGCCCCTAGGTCCCTTTCTCCAGCCTTAGGCAACCATTAATCTGCTTTCTGTTTTCATGGATTTGCTTACTCGTTTAATATACATGGAATCAAATGATACATAGTCTTTTGTGACTTGATTCTTTCACTTAGCATGTTTTCCAGGTCCATCCATTTTGTAGCATGTGTCAGCACTTTATCATTTTTATGGCTGAACAATATTCTATTTTATAGATATACCACATATTGTATCAATTTTTCAGTTGGACAATTTAGTTGTTTTCACTTTTTTTCACTATCATGAATAATGTTGCTGTGAACATTGTGTAGAAGTTTTTGTGGGGGCATATGTTTTGTCTTGGGATTTCATTTCTCTTGGAATTGCTGGATCATATGGTATTTCTATGTTTTACTTTTTGAGGAACTGCCAAATCATTTCCTCAAGTGTCCACATCATTTTACATTCCCACCAGAAATATATGAAGGTTCAGATTTCTATACATCCTCACCAACACTTGTCCACCTTTTTTTTTATTATTATTATAGCCATCCTAGTGTTTGGGAAGTAGTATCTCACTGTGGTTTTGATTAACATTTCCCTGAAAACTAAAGATGTTGAGCATCTTTTCATATGTGTATTGGCTATTTGTGTATCTCCTTTGGAGAAATATCTATTCAGATTATTTTCTTGTTTCTTAATATATCAGGGTACAGTTCCTTATCAGATATATGATTTGCAAATATTTTATCCCATTATCTATGTTGTTTTTTTCATTTTCTAAATGATGTCCTTTGAAGCACAGAAGTTTTTAATTTTGCTAAGTCTAACTTACCTATTTTTTCTTTTGTTGCTTGTGCTTTTGGTGTCATGTCTAAGAAACCATTGTTGAACTCAAGGTCACAAAGATTTACCCTTATATTTTCTTCTAAGAGCTTTATTGTTTTAGCTCTTACATCTAGCTCTTTCATCCATTCTGAGTTCTTTTTTTGTGTATGATGTGAGGAAAGGATCTTACTTCATACTTTTGCTTGTGTATTTCTAGTGGTCCAAGTTTATTTGTTGAAAAGACATTTCCCCCCATTGAATTGTCTCGGATTGCTTGCCAAAAATCACTTGTGAATAAATTTGAGAGTTTATTTCTGGACATTCAATTCTATTCAACTGAGCTGTCTGTTTACCCTTATGCTAGTATCACACTGTCTTGATTACTGTAGATTTGTAATAAGTTTCGAAATTAGGAAGAGTGTGTGTTCCAACTTTGTTCTTTTTTTCAAGATTATTTTGACTATTCTGAATCCCTAGAATGGCTATATGAATTTTAGGATTAACTTGTCATTTTCTGCAAGTTGGTCAATTTGAGTAGCATTGCCACTTAATATTTAAGTCTTAATTCAAGAATATTGGATGTCTTACTATATTTATGTCTTCTTTAATTTATTTCAACAACATTTTGTAGTTTTTATTGTACAAGTCTTGCATTTTTTGTTAAATTTATTCCTAAGTATTTTATTTATTTTGATGCTATTTTAATGAGAATTTTTTTCTTGACTTCATTTTCAGATTGTCCAATACTAATGTAGAGAAATACAATTGTTTTGTATGTTGATCTTGTATCCTGAAACATTGCTTAACTCATTTATAAGTTTTAGTAGGTTTTACTTTTTACTTTTTTGTGGGGGGGGAGATTCTTTAGTATTTTCTATATATAAGATTGTGTCATCTGCAGATGCAATTATTTTTACTTCTTCCTTTTCAGTCCGTATTTTCTTGCCTAATTGTCCTAGCTAGAAATTCCAGTACAATGTTCCACTGAAGTGACAAAAGAGACATCCTTGTCTCGATCCTTACCTTAGGAAGATATCTTTCAGTCGTCCACTATTACGTAGGATGGTACCTATTGGTTCTTTTGTAGATATTCCCTATCAGATTGAGGAATCTCCCATTTCTAATGAGTTGAGTGTTTTTATCATTAAAGAGTATTGGATTTTGTCAAATGCTTTTCCATATCTCTTGAAAGGATCACGTAGTTCTTGTCCTTTATTCTATTAATATGGTATATTACATTGATTTTCATATTTAAAACAAACTTGCATTTCTTGGGGTAAGTCCTACTTGATTGTAGTATATAATCCTTTCCACACATCACTGGATTCCAATTTCCAGTTTCTAGGTTTTTTTTTTTTTTTGAGGATTTTTGTATCTATATTCACAAGAGATATTCAGATAGTTAATTTTGTCTGGGGTCCCTTGCTTCTAGCCTGAAGAATTTCCCTGAATATTTCTTGTATGGTAGATCTGCTAGCAACAAATTCTCTCAGCTTTTGCTTATTTGGGAATGTCTTTATTTAGCCTTCATTCCTTTTTAAAAATATTTATTTATTTATTTATTTATTTATTTATTTATTTATTTATTTATTTTTGGCTGCATTGGGTCTTTGTTGCTGCATGCGGGCTTTCTCTATTTGCAGTGAGCGGGGGCTACTCTTCGTTGCTGTGCATGGGCTTCTCATTACAGTAGCTTCTCTTGTTGTGGAGCACGGGCTCTAGGTGCACAGGCTTCAGTAGTTGTGGCACGCAGGCTCAGTAGTTGTGGCTCGTGGGCTCTAGAACACAGGCTCAATAGTTGTGGCGCACGGGCTTAGTTGCTCCGTGGCATGTAGGATCTTCCCGGATCAGGGCTCGAACCTGTGTCCCCTGCATTGGCAGGAGGATTCTTAACCACTGTGCCACCAGGGAAGCCCAGCCTTCATTCTCATAAGACAACTTTACTGGATATATGATTATTGACTGACAGAGTTCTTCTTTCAGCACTTTGAATATATCATCCTTCTACTCTCCATGGTTTTGATTAGTAGGCAGCTGTTAATCTTACTGGAGTTCCCTGTATGTGATGAGTCATTTTTCTCTTGCCACTTTCAAGATTTTATCTTTGTCTTTTAATATTTTTACTGTGATATGTCTTGGTGTGGATCTCTGCATTTACCCTACTTGCAGTTCTTTGAGCATCTTGGGTGTGTAGGTTAATGTTTTTCATCAAATCTCAGGAAATTTCAGCCATTATTTATTTGAATATTTTTTCGGCTCCTTTTTTCTCTCTTCTTCTTCTGGTACTCCCTTTGTGTATATGTTGGTGCACTTAATGTGGTTGTAAATATCTCTGAGGCCCTGCTCATATTTCTTCATCCTTTTTTCTCTTTATTTTTTTTACATCTTTATTGGAGTATAATTGCTTTACAATGTTGTGTTAGTTTCTGTTGTATAACAAAGTGAATCAGCTATATGTATACATATATCTCCTCCCTCTTGAACCTCCCTCCCACCCTCCCTATCCCACCCCTCTATGTGGTCACAAAGCACCAAGCTGATCTCCCTGTGTTATGCAGCTTCTTCCCACTAGCTATTTTACATTTGGGAGTGTATATATGTCAATGCTACTCTCCCACCTCGTCCCAGCTTTCCCCCCACCACTGTATCCTCAAGTTCATTCTCTACGTCTGTGTCTTTATTCCTGTCCTGCCCCTAGGTTCATCAGAACCTTTTTTTTTTTAGATTCCATATATATGTGTTAGCATACTGTATTTGTTTTTCTCTTTCTGACTTACTTCACTCTGTGTGACAGACTCTAGGTCCATCCACCTCACTACAAATAACTCAATTTCGTCTCTTTATTATTAAGATTGCATAACCTCTATTGATCTATTTTCAAGTTCACCAATTCTTTCTTCTGCCAATTCAAATCTACTCTTTGAAGTCTAATAGAGTCCCCTAGTAAATTTGTTATTTTCATGATTATACTTTTAAACTCCAGAATTTTTATTTTTAAAACTAATTCATAGTTTTTATTGGTATTTTCTTTTTATTGAGACATTGTCATCATACCTTTCTTTAATTTTTTAAAAACTTAATTTATTTTTTGGCTGCATTGGGTCTTTGTTGCTGCCCACGGGCTTTCTCTAGTTGCAGCAAGTGGGGGCTACTCTTCATTGCGGTGCGAGGGCTTCTCATTGCGGTGGCTTCCCTTGCTGCAGAGCATGGACTCTAGGTGCATGGGCTTCAGTAGCTGTGGCACGCAGGCTCAGTAGTTGTGGCTTGCGGGCTCTAGGGCACATGCTTAGTAGTTGTGGCGCATGGGCTTAGTTGCTCTGTGGCATGTGGGATCTTCCTGGACCAGGACTCGAACTCGTGTCCCCTGCATTAGCAGGCGGATTCTGAACCACTGCACCACCAGGGAAGTCCCCCATTGTTTAATTTTTAATCAAGGTTTCCTCTAGTTCTTTGAACATATTTACTATAATAGCAACTCTGAAATGTTTGTCTTCTAAACTGACATCTAGGCCCTCTCACTGGCAGTTTCAGTTCCTTCTTTTCTTCCTGTGTATGGGTTACGTTTTCCTGTTTTTGTTTTTCTGGGGTTTTTTTTGCATGTCTAATTGTAGCAACTCTGCATACTGACTCTCCCTTACTCAGGGTTGTTGTTTGCTTATTTGTTTAGTGATATGGATGGACTATCTTAGTGAAGTCTATTTCGCCTACAGTGTGCAGACCTGAATGTCATTCCTCAAAAGGCACAGGTTTGTATGCATGCAGTCACCCTGAGATGACAGTGGTTTTAGCAGGGATCTTTTTATCTCTTTCCCTGATCTCTCTGTTAAGCTGTCTACCACTGTTGGTAACACACAGAGCTGTTAGGTGCCACTAATTGCCAAGTAATTGCCCTCATGTTTTTGAGATTGCCCTGTGGCATAAATTGCTCCAGTCTGATCCAATTAAACTTGGGCCCCTTTGCAGAGGTAGTTTTTGAGGCCAGCCTTTGAGTTTTGTTCTGACTACAGGAGGACTTTTCTTGTCTCTTTCCCTCATTCTCTCTAGTAAATTGGTCTATAATTAGTTTTGTTTGTTGTTCTCATGAAGCTGCTAGCCTCTTCTTAACTGCCTACTACCAAAATCTCCAGCATTTCGAGAGAGCACCCTTTGGCTTGAACTTCCCCACACTGTGTTCCAAATAAACTCAGTTCCCTTGGGGAGATAATCAGAGTTCTCTGTTCTTATGGATCACCTTTCTCCCTGGGCAAAACCTCTGTGTCACTGCTCCAGAGGTGGAGCTGGGATCGGTGGCCTGTTTCAGAGTGGCACACCTACTTTACAAGCAGAGTGTGTCTTGCTCTCTTGATGTGGAAAATATCCTATAAGTCAGCTGGAGTGAGGGTGACTAGGGACAAGTGTTTCTTTTCTTTTTAAATAAATTTATTTACTTATTTTTGGCTGCTTTGGTTCTTCAGTGTGGTGCGTGGGCTTCTCATTGCAGTGGCTTCTCTTGTTGTGGAACACGGGATCTAGGCACGTGGTCTTCAGTAGTTGTAGTCCACGGGCTCAGTAGTTGTGGCACACGGGCTTAGCTGCTCCACAGCATGTGGGATCTTCCTGGACCAGGGCTCGAACCTGTGTCCCCTGCATTGGCAGGCAGATTCTTAACCACTGCACCACCAGGGAAGCCCCAGGACAAGTGTTTCTGACCTACCATGCCTAGGTTAGAGCTTCCATACTATGACTTAAAGCTGACTAGGAGAAGAGAGCCCCAGTCCTCTCAACCATGCTTGGATGATATAGAGCTGCAACATGGATCTGGGGACAATGAGAAATGCTGGTTGCCCACCCCTCCTTGGGAGAAACCCCACCTTCTTGGATGCACCTGCCTGGAGTGGAGCTTCTGTCATTGAACTTGAGATTCTCACTCTTTTTTTAAACCAATATTTAGTAGATTTTCTTTTATGTGTTGCCAACTATATATTGTCTTTGGTGAAGCATCTGTTCAAATCTTTCGCCCATTAAAAAAATTCAGTTCTGGGCTTCCCTGGTGGTGCAGTGGTTAATAATCCACCAGCCAATGCAGGGGACACGGGTTCGAGCCCTGGTCCGGGAAGATCCCACATGCTGCGGAGCAACTAAGCCCGTGAGCCACAACTACTGAGCCTGTGCACAGCAACTACTGAAGCCTGCGTGCCTAGAGCCCGTGCTCTACAACAAGAGAAGCCACCACAGTGAGAAGCCCTCGGGCTGCAACGAAGAGTAGCCCCAGCTTGCCGCAATCAGAGAAAAGCCCACGTGCAGCAATGAAGACCCAATAGAGCCAAAAATAAAATAAATAAAAATTTTAAATAAACACTTAAAAACAATTGAGGTCTTAGTTTTCCTACTATCAGATTTAGAAAGTTCTTTATATATTCTTTGTTGGATATGTGATTTGTGAATATTTTCTCTAAATTGATTTTTGACAAAAGTACAAAGGCAATTCAATGGAGAACTGATAGTGTTTTCAATAAATAGTGCTGAAACAACTGGATATCTGTATGGAAAAAAGCAAACCATGACCTCTACCTCACACTATACCCATACAAAAATGAAATATGCAGCAATATAAAGTACTGAATTGGAAGGAGCTAGACTTTCAGAATGGTGGCATGTGGAACTTGGCAAATCATCTCTCCTCTCAGTTCACTCCTTTTTATTGTTTTACAGTAGCACATTGAATGGATATACCACTGTTTATTTATTTCATGGTATGTAAATAATACTCCAATAAAGCTGTTTTTAAAAGGCACAAACACGAATACATGTAACAGTATGTCTGAATCTCAAAAGCTTTCTGCTGATTTAAAGAAGCCAGACAAAACAGTATATACTGTATGATTTCACATACTGAAATTCTAGAAAAGATTAAACTAACCAATAGTGACAGAAAACAGATCAGTGGCTTCCTAGAGCTGGGTGTTAGGGAAGGAAATTGACCCTCATGAGGCATGCAGCAATTTTTTTGGGAGTGACAGAAATGTTCTATATCTTGATTGGGGTGGCAGTTATATAAGTATATATCTCAGTGCTGATTGAAGTGTAGACATAAAATAAAATTTTAGTTGATTGAAAAAACAGGGCAGCCCACATCACAGACCCTCATGAAAATCAGAGAGCCCATCTTGCCTTCAATGATGAGAACCAGGGCTGCTTCATCTCTACTTGGTGAAAGAAAAAACCTCAGTTGAAGAATACTGAGGCCACCCCAGAGATTCTGTTTTCTAGGGGTGCGATGTAGGCTAACCAGTTCTTACCCAGACTAACAAAGCCCTCCAAATTTAGATTGTGTATTGCTCATGCTGATGTCAGCTAAATATGTAGACTGCCCCATGTTCATAAGAACAGATAATAAAAAACTCAATTTTGGGGCTTCCCTGGTGGCGCAGTGGTTGAGAGTCCGCCTGCCGATGCAGGGGACACGGGTTCGTGCCCCAGTCTGGGAGGATCCCACATGCCGCGGAGCGGCTGGGCCCGTGAGCCATGGCCGCTGAGCCTGCGCGTCCGGAGCCTGTGCTCCACAATGGGAGAGGCCACAACAGTGAGAGACCCTCATACCGCAAAAAAAAAAAAAAACCCTCAATTTTTTACACCTGAACATCTAATCTCTTTTGTAAATATAAGTCAGTCTTGCTCTATTATGGGAAGATGTTATTATTCCTATTTTACACTCTGACATTACCAGGTCCCTGTATCCTATCAGTATCTGGGGTCTTTCACTAACCTTTTCATGATCATGTTTTGCCTTAAGAGAATACAAGATGTTTGAAAATAATTTTTTTCCCTAACCCAACCACCTGTAGAAAGGACAATCAAGACTGAGTTATACTAAGATAGAATTTAATAACTGATTTTGTTTTTCAGAGAGTGTTTACCCTTTGAGATAGCAAATGATTGTTTTAGAAGGAATAAAATAAATGAGTTAAGGACATGTTGAGCTAAAAATGAGAATTAAACGAGCAAGTTGTATATTATTTATCACATGTCATGATGGACATCATTCCTCATCATATAATTTCAATATTGACATTCTCCCTTGAGGGATATGACTTTGATTTCTAAGACCAGACTGGAATTATGGGTAAAGGAACCTCTTTCTCTCCTGATTCAATTCCTTAAATTTATGGAATTTTCTTTTTTACTTTCTTTCTTTCTTTTTTTCTTTTCCCTGATTATCAAAGTGGTAAGTACACATTTTGGAAAATTTGGGAGGTATGGAAAAATATATATAAGAAACAAATCACTCTTAATCTCTCCAGCAAGAGGCCACAAGAAATAGTAGACATAGCAAAGAAAGGCAATGCTATTTCCAGTTACTGAGAAATGAACTTTGTCCCTCTACCCCCAATTGATTGAGCAGCTTTATAATAATAAGCTAACTTCATTTCCACCAGGATTTCATTGATATAGGGGCTTTTAGAGAGAGATACTAAATGGTCATAAAAGGAGTGAACTAGGGATGAAAAGGATTCTATGACAAATTTTAACTAGAGAGCATAAAATAATGTATTCATGATTGTGGTTACAGGGACCAACCTCATTTCACCTCATTTCTAGTCTGTTACTTGTTCATATCCTAATGGATGTGGCCAGCCCTGAAAGCCCTGATCCCACATGTCCTGCCTGCTAGGTACTAATATAAGATTTTTGTTGATAGTAATTTGGTGTTATAGGCAGGGACTCAAGAATAATCATGTTTTGACTTAACCTATGTAGAGGTCATAAAGGAGCCATACACACAAGTGACAAAGACAGATAGGAATTAAAATATTACTTTGTGATTAGTGGAGTTAGTGCCCAGTACTCTGGTACAGGGCTCTCTGGTAAAGCTAGGTTTCAGTACATAACCTAAGCTCAAGGTCCAGAAAGGGCTTCACCTTTTCCTGCCAAGTCCCAATCTTATTAGTAGTTGACCATTGAATTGATAAGAACTATTAACTACATGAAACATCAAGTGAAGGAGGCAAGAAAGCAAGATTGTTGGGCACCCAGGAGACTGGCTTAGTGTTTTAATTTCTCTGACTGGCAAAAAAGCACTAAAGAGAAAGCCATCTAGAGTACATGACCTTTTAACCCATAGTGACCAGCCCAAACACACTAGAAAACATGGCTCAAGTGATCAAAGCCAATCAAATTACTAGATTTTCCCTGAGGGAGGTAGTGGAGGTGAGGAAGCTGTGATCCTCTTTTTATTCTCACTTTGTGCTTAACTGCCACTCTGAGAGAGGAAACTGTACAATATGTGGATACCCCCATGGGAATCAGATGGCCCTAATTCTTTTAGAGATGGGAAATTTCTCTAAATGGATCTTAAGGACACAGGTTTTGTACTCAGATAGCTGGGATGGACAGGCTCGCATTCTGTCTTCTTGTAGTATTTAGACATTTGTTGTAGTGGTCCCTCCAGTCTCTCCTTAGTTTTTCCTAAGGCCGCCCCCTTTTTGTTCATTATCCATCCTATATATTTAGAATACAGTTGACTTTTGAATAACACAGGTTTGAACTGCTTGGGTCCACTTATATAAGGATTTTTTTTCAATAATATGTGCTATAGTACTACAATCCGAGGGTGGTTGAATCTGCAGATGCAGAACCATGGATAAGGGCCAGCTGTAACGTTATATGTGTATTTTCGACTGAGGGGAGTGTTGGTACCCCTAAGCCTCGAGTTGTTTTGGGGTGAACTGTATTTCCATTTTCATTTCCCTTTGGCTCCTGTATTCCTAACAATCTAATCTACTTCCTCTTATGAGAAGGTATTCAACATTTATGACAGGTGGCTCTCTGAGTGAAATTCATGGCCTAGCAGTCCTCACAGTCTCAGTCTCCTGCTCATCTATGTATATCCGTGTCCCCAGCAAGATCCCAAGGGTTTTGCTCTATGTCACGGTGACTGCTGTTGTCACTGTCTGCTCCAGGTTCCTTCAGACTACAAAACCTACCTTTTAGGGAAGGTTCACCCCTTGTTCTCCCAAATGACCCAACAAGGAAAGCACCCTTGCCAAATCCCTAAACCAAAGCTGCTACTGTTGATACTTCCAAAGGCTGTGCCACTCAGTGAGCACCAGTGTATCTGCTGTCATGTTTTCTTTCCTGAAACCTTGCCTTCCCTTGGGTTTTTAATTCTATAGGTCTTGTGTAACCTGTAGTATAATATTCTTTTTTGGCTTCCCCCACACACGCTGCAGCAGTGGCATATGCCTCTAGTTCTATTTCCTTCTGTTTTCCCCTATTTATTTCTTAAGGTCCTGTGTCTCCTCTACTATGTGTAATGCTAACACTATTTGCTGGATCATAGTGTCTTTTGTCTTTCCTTTCTCTTTGTTTTGTGGTCTTGACATTTGTTTTCTTATCATACTCCTTCAGGTTTTGCCTTTTGGGATCCCTCCCATAGGGAGAACTATAAAGAAAAGAAGTTCCAGGTCTACAGGAAGCATTCACTGTTCAAATAAAACTGCCTTACCCATCTTCACATCCCTGAATAGGAGAATTTCTTCCAGGTGGTATCTTTGCATCATTCCATTATCTAACCCAGACCAGATCCATACATAATGAAATCCTACTTTAGTGATTTTATCTTTTTTCCTCTTCCCTTAGAGCTCTAACTCCCTAAGTGCCATGGGCATCTTCCCCCGTGCCCCAGGCTATACCTGCTTCCCCAACCACAAGCACTGTGTCTCCTGAAACTCACTAAATAATGTCTGAAGTATCCTATACTGCTCATCATGGTCTTTCTCTCTCTCTCTTTTTTTTATTGGAGTATATTTGCTTTACAATGGTGTGTTAGTTTCTGTTTTATAACAAAGTGAATGAGTTATGCATATACATATGTTCCCATATCTCTTCCCTCTTGCGTCTCCCTCCCTCCCACCTTCACCATCCCACCCCTCTAGGTGGTCACAAAGCACCGAGCTGATCTCCCTGTGCTATGTGGCTACATCATACAGAGTGAAGTAAGTCAGAAAGAGAAAGACAAATACCGTATGCTAACACATATATATGGAATTTAAGAAATAAAAAAAATGTCATGAAGAACCTAGGGGTAAGACAGGAATAAAGACACAGACCTAATAGAGAATGGACTTGAGGATATGGGGAGGGGGGAGGGTAAGCTGTGACAAAGCGTGAAAGTGGCATGGTCTTTCTCTCTTGATGTTTTTCCTGAATATTTTGTAATCTGTCATCAAGAGAAGGATTGTAATCTGCTCTTATTAATGACACTTTGTCTGCAGTATTCAGAGGGCACCTCAATAGTTTTGTGGACCTAGGCTAATTTGTGGGAGAGGGTGGGGTAATGGGACCTCTTTGTGGGTACATCCTTCTTTTCCTTTACATGTAAGCCAAATTTTGCCTCTAAGATCTTAAGCCTTCTCAACCTTCATTTCCTGATAATCCTCTGGTTTGCTTTCTGACATTTCTAAAGCTAAAATGGTCTCCTGGGCTGTGGTTCTCTGTTCATATAAAACACACCATTGGGACTTCCCTGGCGGTCCAGTGGTTAAGACTTCGTCTTCCAATGCAGGGGGTGCAGGATCGATCCCTGGTCGGGGAACTAAAATCCCACATGCCTTGTGGCCAAAAACTCAAAACATAAAAACAGAAGCAATATTGTAACAAATTCAATAAAGACTTTTAAAAAATGGTCCACATCAAAAAAAAATCTCTTAAAAAAAAAAGCACGCTGTAGTTGCTCTGCCTGCTGCCAAGGTCCTAAGCTGTTGCTGTGCCAACCAGATTCTCAAGGCCATGGCATTACTGCCACAGTCTTTTTTTAGTGCATTGGTTTTTTGTTCTGACTTTTTTCTTTGAATTCATGGTAATTTATTTCATTGTTTTTTTTCCCCTGCCACCTCAGTCCTAAAAGCAGCCATATTCTTCCATGTATTTAGGGCTCTCACACTTCTTGATCTTGTTTCCAATAAAGTCTACCACCCCTTGGGGTTTTTTTTTTTCATTTTTTTTTCATTGCAAAGAAGGTCATTTCCAGAACGCTGTACGTATTAACTTTTTTTTTTTATGTTGGGGGTAGGAGTTTATTAATTTATTAATTTTTTTGCTGTGTTGGGTCTTCGTTTCTGTGTAAGGGCTTTCTCTAGTTGTGGCAAGCGGGGGCCACTCTTCATCGCGGTGCGCGGGCCTCTCACTATCGCGGCCTTTCTTGTCGAGGAGCACAGGCTCCAGACGCGCAGGCTCAGTAGTTGTGGCTCACGGGCCCAGCCGCTCCGCGGCATGTGGGATCCTCCCAGACCAGGGCCCGAACCCACGTCCCCTGCATCAGCAGGCAGGTTCTCAGCCACTGCGCCACCAGGGAAGCCCCCACCCTTTGGGTTTTTGAAATCAAAAATAAGGATCAGGGTCTACCTAAGGGATAATCAGAACCAATTCAAGAACTTATGGTAGGGGAAAGGGGGCCTTAGAAGCATGGCACCCAAGTCACACACATCTCTAGGTGAGTCACACTACATTACCCTCTTACAATGAATGTAATTCAGAATAAGGTAAAGAGCAACATAATATGAGCAGCTGGCACCACCTATTAACAAAATGCCGTAATCTTCACCCACCAAATCTCAGTCTACAGTCATGACAGAGGAACAGAATGAAAAAAGGGGGAAACAAACTATGGTACCCAAAATCATGCCACTGTATTGAAGAGAAAGGCTATGCCCCCAAAAAGACATACAAGCTTTATCCATAATAATCAAACATTAGAAACAATCCAAATGTCCATTAACAGAGGAATGGATAGACAACTTGCAGTATTTTATTACACGGGGTACTATTCAGCAAAAAAAAAAAAATTAGGTTAAACATTTCTGGCAAGAATGCTTCATAGGTGCTGCTGTGTATCTTATGTTGCATCACATCAGGAGACACATTATAATGTCAGCTTGTCCTAATAACAGTAGTGCTAAGTTTGAACACTTGGTTAAGATGTCTCCACAGACAAAAACTTTCCCCTTTGTAATTAGTAAGTTATCAGTGGGATAATTCTTTCATACTTTATGTATATACTCTTCTCTAACAACTTCCCATCCCATGATTTTAGCATCATTTGATGATACTTACCTAAATCAATTATTACATTGGGGTTACAAAATGATGATTTTCTAATTGTATCATCCTTTTACATTTATTAGCTGCCATTCTTCTATAAGGAAAAATTTTTCCTTAATTTTTTTTTTCCTGCACGGAGTATTTTAACACTATCACTCTTGGGAACTTAGGAATGTATAATGGTAGCACCATACTATTCACACTATTTTAAGCCATTTAAAAATACCTTGTTTTTATGGCGATCTTTCTGTATAAGTGCTGTCAGTAGTAGTCTGTTTATTTTTAATGAATGTATAGTATTCTATAGTATAAGCATACAAAAATTAATTTAACTAGATTATTAGTGAATGAACATTTAGATTGTTTCCAATCTTTTGCCATTGTTAACAATGATACTACAAATATCTTTAAACATGTCTTTTGTGAATACATTGGAATTAGTCTTTAGATATTACAAGGTCCCAGGATATGTCATTAAAATTTTTGTTAGATTTTACCAAACTGAATACAATAAAGATTATACTCTTGACCACAATGCACAAGAGTACCAGTTTCCCTATCCTCTTATAATAGTGTGTTGTTATTTTAAAAAATCTTTGCAAATCTGAAAGGCCAAAAAAATCTATCTCCTGGCAGTTTTAATAACATTACTTTATTATGAGATTGTGTACCTTTTCATCTGTATTAAAACCATTTGTATGTTTTACTATGAGAGTTAGCTCATATATTTTGCCCTTTTTTGTTGTTGTTGGCTGTGCTACTTGTGGGATCCTAGTTCCCTCACCAGAGATTGAACCCAGGCCCTGAGCAGCGAACACACGGAGTCCTCACCACTGGACTGCCAGGGAATTCCCTTGCCCATTTTTCTATTAAGTTATTTTGATCATTTCCCTGACTAACTACATAATAAGGAAATTAGTTTTTTATTATATGTGTTACAAACTGTTATCCAGTTTCTCATTTGCCTTTTGATTTTGTTTATAGTATTTTTCCCATGCAGGGAAAAAAAAAACCCATGATTTTTATGTAGCCAAATTCATCAATCTTTTTTCTAGTAGCTTCATTATTTTGCTTATTTTAAAAGTTTTTATTAAAATATAATGTACAGAGGGCTTCCCTGGTGGCACAGTGGTTAAGAATCTGCCTGCCAATGCAGGGGACACAGGTTCAAGCCCTGGTCCGGGAAGATCCCACATGCCATGGAACAACTAAGCCTGTACGCCACAACTACTGAGCCTGTGCTCTGGAGCCCACAAGCCACAGCTACTGAGCTTGTGCACCACCATTACTGAAGCCCGCATGCCTAGAGCCCGTGCTCCGCAAAAAGAGAAGCCACCACAATGAGAAGCTTGTGCACCGCAACGGAGTAGCCCCTGCTCGCCACAACTAGGGAAAGCCCGTGCACAGCAATGAAGATCCACCGCAGCCAAAAATAAATAAATAAAATAAATTGATTTAAAAAGTAAAATAAAATATAATGTACAGAAAAGTGCACATTATCACATATATCATAAATGTAGTTCAATGAATTTTCATAAACTGAATACTTCCATGTAACCAGCATCCAGGTCAATAAATTGAACATGAACAGTATCCTGGTGGCCTGTTTGGTGCTCCCATGCCGTCACTACCTGTTCCTTACCACACAAGGGAGTAAATTAGTTTTGAAAGTCTTCATTTTTTAATATAACATTTAAAAAAATCCATTTTAGCGTAAAGAGTGAGTCCAGGATCCAATTTTATTTTTTCAAATGACTAGTTAGTTGTCTCAACACCATTTATTAAATAATAAATCTTTTCTCCACCGATAGGAAATTTTACATTTGTCATATACCAATTTGGTATATGGACCTATTTCTGAACTCTGTTTTTTCCATTGATATGGTTTTTTTTGTTTTTTTGTTTTTTTGGGTTTTTTTGCAGTACGCGGGCCTCTCACTGTTGTGGCCTCTCCCATTGTGGAGCACAGGCTCCAGACGCGCAGGCTCAGCAGCCATGGCTCACAGGCCCAGTCGCTCCGCGGCATGTGGGATCTTCCCAGACCGGGGCACGAACCCGTGTTCCCTGCATCGGCAGGCAGACGCTCAACCACTGCGCCACCAGGGAAGCCCTCCATTGATGTGTTTAATTCTTCATGGTTTCCAGCAGGGGAGTGACACAGTCTAAGTTTTTAAAAGATCACTTTGGCTGCTGTGTGGAGAATGGACTGTATGGTGGGGTAGTGTGCAGAGTGCAAGTAGGGAGACCATTTACAAGGATATTTTAGTAATCTAGGTGAGAGACAATAGTGGTTTAGACTAGGAAGGTACAGCAGAATAGAGAAAAGTGGTCAGATATGAGGGAAGGTTTGGGCATTTAATTCATATACCAGTACCACAAAGCTCTTTTAATTTCTGTATCTTTATAATATACTTTAACGTCTCATAAAACCAATTCCTCCTCATTACTCTTTTTTTTTTCTGGCTTTTCTTGACACGAATAATTTTTTTCTTATGAGCTTAAGAATCAGTTTGTTCAGTTTCAAAAAATTCTACTGTTGTGTTTAGCAGATCAAATTAAACTTATAAATTAATACAAACAAGAAAGAACATCTTTATACTATGAGTAGTCCCATCTGGTAACAGAACATTGATGGAAGACTGTGTCCCTCAAAAGTGTATAAAAGATTTCTTCATACAGATCTTTTATGTTTCACATTTTTTAGTCCTGAGGTGTTTTTGTAGTTGCTATTTTGAAATTGGACATTCTCTACCATTATATTTTTTTTTTGCCAATTATTAAGTATCTCAAATATACAAAAGTACAAAAAAATCAGACACCCATGTTACTACCACCTATACTTAATGAATGTTAAAAATGTTCATATTTACTTCAGATCATTTTTACACCTTTTTTTTTTTTTTTTTGCAGTACGCGGGCCTCTCACTGTTGTGGCCTCTCCCGTTGCGGAGCACAGTCTCCGGACGCACAGGTCCAGCAGCCATGGCTCACGGGCCTAGCCACTCCATGGCATGTGGGATCTTCCCGGACCTGGGCACGAACCCGTGTCCCCTGCATCGGCAGGCGGACTCTCAACCACTGCGCCACCAGGGAAGCCCACCCCTATTTTTAATTGAAGTATAATTGATTACAATATTGTATGTTACAGGTGTACAATATAGTGATTCACAATTTTTAAAGGTTATATTCCATTTATAGTTTTTATAAAATATTGGCTATATTCCCTGTGTTGTAAAATATATCCTTGTAGCTTATGTTATACCTAATAGTTTGTCCCTCTTAATCCCCTACCCTTAACATGCCCCTTCCCTCTCCCTCCCCCCACTGGTAACCACTAGTTTGTTCTCTATATCTTTGAGTTCACTTTTTTAAAAATATTCACTAGTTTTATTTGTTTAGATTCCACATATAAGTGATATCATAAAGTATTTGTCTTTCTCTGTGTGACTTATTTCACTTACCATAATATCCTCCAAGTCCATCTATGTTGTTGCAAATGGCAAAATTTCGTTCTTTTATATGGCTGAGCAGTATTCCATAGTATATATACCACTTCTTCTTTATCCATTCATCTGTTGATGGACATTGAGGTTGCTTCCATATCTTGGCAATTGTAAATAATGCTGATATGAACATGAGGGTGCATGTACCTTTTCAAACTAGTGCTTTTGTTTTTTCAGATATATACCCAGGAGTGGAATTGAGGGTCATATGGTAGTTCTATTTTTAGTTTCTATGAGAAATCTCCATACTGTTTTTCACAATGGTTGTACCAATTTACATTTCCACCAACAGTTTACAAAGGTTCCTTTTTCTCCACATTTTTGTTCTTTTTGATGATAGCCATTCTGACAGGTGTGAGGTGATAGCTCATTGTAGGTTTGATTTGCATTTCCCTGACAATTAACAATG
This sequence comes from Hyperoodon ampullatus, assembly GCF_949752795.1. Classification (NCBI taxonomy): domain Eukaryota; kingdom Metazoa; phylum Chordata; class Mammalia; order Artiodactyla; family Ziphiidae; genus Hyperoodon; species Hyperoodon ampullatus. Next base: position 63,682,017 of record NC_136913.1, read on the forward strand.
GTGAGCTGTGCTTGTTGGCCATCTTCATTTCCTCTTTGGAAAAATGTCTATTCAGGTCTTCTGCCCATTTTTAAATCAGGTTTTTTTTTTAACGTTTTTATTGGAGTATAATTGCTTTACAATGGTGTGTTAGTTTCTGCTTTATGACGAAGTGAATCAGTTATATATATACATATATCCCCATAACTCTTCCCTCTTGTGTCTCCCTCCCTCCCACCCTCCCTATCCCACCCTTCTAGCTGGTCACAAAGCACCGAGCTGATCTCCCTGTGCTATGCGACTGCTTCCCACTAGCTATCTATTTTACATTTGGTAGTGTATATATGTCCATATATACACTACCACTCTCTTTGTCCCAGCTTACCCTTCCCCCTCCCCGTGTCCTCAAGTCCATTATCTAGTAGGTCTGCATCTTTATTCCCACCTTGTCCCTAGGTTCTTCATGACCATATTTTTTTAAGATTCCATATATATGTGTTAGCATATGGTATTTGTTTTTCTCTTTCTGACTTACTTCACTCTGTATGACAGACTCTAGGCCCATCCACCTCACTAAAAATAACTCAATTTCATTTCTTTTTATGGCTGAGTAATATTCCATTGTATATATGTGCCACATCTTTATCCATTCACCTGTCGATGGACACTTAGGTTGCTTCCATGTCCTGGCTATTGTAAATAGAGCTGCAATGAACATTGTGGTACATTACACTTTTTGAATTATGGTTTTCTCAGGTTGTTTGTTTTTTGATGTTGAATTGTATGAGCTATTTATATACGTTGGATATTAACCCCTTATTGGTCATATCATTTGCAAATATTTTCCCCCATTCAATAGATTGTCTTTTTGTTTTTTCAATAATTTGCTGTGCAAAAGCTTTTAAGTTTAATTAGGTCCCATTTGTTTATTTTTGCTTTTGTTTCTTTTGCCTTTGGAGAGAGATCCAAAAAATATTGCTATGATTTATGTCAAAGAGTGTACTACCTTTGCTTTCCTCTAGGAGTTTTATGGTTTCTAGAGATCATTGCTTTTTAAAGAATAAAAAGATATGGATAAAATTAAAGTTCCCCATCCATCTCATTAATCTCAATTCCTCCTTACAGGTAACCTGATATTGGTGAGTATCCCTCTCTACATTCATATGCATCCATAAACATTATATAGTATTGTTTTTTGCATTGTTAAATTACAGTATCATAGTGTGCATGTCATTTTGTAACTTGTTTTTTTAGTTGAATATTTTCTTTTTGAAATTTATCTGTTTCTATGTGTAGTTTTATTTATTTTGTTTTAACTGAATAAGAGAATTCCATTGTATGAATATAATACAATTTAAAAAATCCATCCACTATTAATGGAAATTTGGCAAGTTTCTAACTTTTTGGTATTCTAAACTATGTTGCAATAATCATGTCTGTACTTATCTTCAATTTTACTGAATATTGAATTACTTTCTGAATAGCAGTTAGTTCAGTGAACAAATATTTATTTACTTCACAATATGTGCCAGACACTATTCTAGGAGCTGTGTATAACAACAGTGAAAAAAGCAGACACAATTTCCTGCCTTCTGAAGATTACATTGAAGTTGGGGGAGATAGACAAAACCCAAAATGTCTAAAGAAAATATAGAGTATGTTATATGCAGATAAATTAGAGAAAAATAAGACAGGGAAAGCGAATATAGAGTATAGTGATCGTTAATCTTAACTGTCAACTTGGCTAGGCTATACTACCCAGTTATTTAATCAAACACTAATCTAGATGTTGCTGTGAAGGTATTTTATAGACGTGGTTAACATCTACAGTTAGTTGACTTGAAGTAAAGGAGATTACCCTCAATAATGTGGGTGGACCTCACCAGTCAGTTGAAAGTCTTAAGAGCAAACCTGTAGTTTCCTGGAGAAAGAATTCTGCCTCAAGATTGCAGCATCACCTCTTGCAGTTTCCTGCCTGATGGCCTGCCCTATGGATATATGACTTGACAGTCTCTGCAACTGTGTGAGCCAATTCCTTAAGATAAATCTATTATAAATATACATGGGATATGTGTATATATATATATATATATATATATATATATATATATATATATATATATATATATATATATATAATTATGTCCTATTGGTCCTGTGTCTCTGGAGAGCCTCAACTAGTGTAGATTTTGGTTCAGAATCTTAAGAATATGTTGTCTCAATTGGTTCTGGAATTGCTTCTCTAATCTGATTAGCTTAAATACACAAATGACTCTATTTCCAGTGGAAAAGAGGGCACTGGGAAAAATCAGAATTTCAGGAATTATTGAACATGAGCTCTGAAATGACATTAGTTCTAGGAAACCCAAAACGTCACTGTGCTCCACTAGTCAGAGTAGGGGCTCATGCATGTCAAGTGATCAATGGAGTTTTAGCTAATGTCCATCTCACAGTAGTGGATCCAGTGGGTCCTCAAATATATCTGTGGTTATTTCTCCAGTCTGGAGTGCATAGTTGGAATAGTTGGAATAGATATAGTCAGCAACTGGCAGAATCCCTACATTGGTTCCCTAACCTGTGGAGTGAGGGCTATTATGGTAGGAAAGGCTAAGTGGAAGCCACTAGAACTGACTCTACCCAGGACAGTAGGAAACCAAAAGCAACACCACATTCATAGAGGAGCTGCATAAATCAGTGCCACCATTAATGACTTGAAGGATGCAGGGGTGTTGACTCCCACCACATCCCCAATTCAATTCACCTATTTGGCTTACGTAGCAGATAGGTGGACCTTAGAGAATAACAATGGATTATCATAAACTTAACCAGTTGGTGAGTCCAATTGCAGTTGCTATTCCAGATATGGTTTCTTTGCTTGAGCAAATTAATATATCCCCTGGTATCTGGGGATATTGCAGCTATTGATCTGGCAAATACTTTTTTTTCTCAATACCTGTTAGTAAACACCACCAGAAGCAGTTTGCTTTCCGCTTGCAAAGCCAGCAATACTGTCCTGCTGCAGGGGTATATCAATTTTCCAGTCCTATTGTCATATTTTAGATTATAAAGATCTTGATTGCCTTTCTCTTCTGTAAGACACCACACTAGTTCATTACATTGATGACATTGTGCTGATTGGAAGTAGTGAACCAGAAGTGGAAACTACTCTAAACTTATTGGAAAGACATTTTCATGTCAGAGGGTGGGAAATAAATCCTACAAAAGTCAGGAGGCTTCTATCTCAGTGAAATTTCTAGGGGTCCAGTGGTGTGATATGAAGATATCCCTATGAAGGTTAAATTGCTTCATCTGACCCCACTACAACCAAAAATGAGGCACAGTGCCTAGTGGGCTTCTTTGGATTTTGGAGTTAACATGTTTCTCATTCAGATGTGCTACCCTGACCTATTTACCAAGTGACCTAAAAAACCGTGCATGGAGCCCAAAACAAGGGAAAACTTTGCAACATGTTCAGGCTGCTGTACAAGCTGCTCTGCTATTGGGCCACATGTTCCAGCAGATCCAATGGCACTTGAAGTGATATTTGTCAGTGGCAGATAGGGATTCCACTTGGGGACTTTTTGGTTGGCCCTTATAGTCAATCATAGTGCATACCCTTATGATTTTGAAGCAAAACCCCGAGAGCCTCTGCAGATAACTACTCCACTTTGGAGAAATAGTTTTTAGCTGCTTGCTATTGGGCTTTAGTAAAGACTGTACACCTAACCATGGGCCACAAAGTTACTATGAGACCTGAGATGCTCATGATGAAGTGGATATTGCCTCCCCACCAACCCATAATTTTGTCCATGCACAGCAGCACTCCACTAGCAAACGGAAGTGGTATATAAAATTACTCTTTAGCAGACCCTGAGGGCAAAGGTAAATTACATAAAGAAGTGGCTCAAATGTTTATGGCCCCCACTACTTCTATATTACTTCCTTTCTCCCAGCTTCTATCTACTGCCTCATGGAGAGTTTTCTACAGTCAGTTGAGTGAAGAAGAGAAAACTTGGGCCTGGTTTACAGATGGTTCTGCTTGATATGCAGGCACCACTTAAAAGTGGACAGTTTTACTGCAACCTCTTTGTGGGGCATCTCTGAAGGACAGTGATGAAGGGGAATCTTTCCACTGGACAGAACTTTGAGCAGTGAACATGTTTGTTATTTTTACTTTGAAAGAGAAATGGCTAGAGGTGTGAGTGTGTCTATACCAATTCATAGACTGTAGCCAATGGTTTAGATGGGTGAGCAGAGACTTGGAAGGCACATGATTGGAAAATTCGTGAAAAAGAGGCCCGGGGAAGACATATGTGGGTAGGCCTCTTTGAATGGGCAAAACCTCCCACAAAAAACTGAAGATATTTGTGTCCCATGTGAATGCTCACCAAAGAGTGACCTCGGCAGAGGAGGATTTTTATAATCAAGTGGATAAGATGACCTGTTCTGTGGATAGCAGTCAGCCACTTTCCTCAGCCACTCCTGTCATTGCTCAAGGGGCTCATGAACAAAGTGGCCATGCTGATAGGGATGGAATTTATGCATGGGCTCAGAAACATCGACTTCCACTCACCAAGGAGGACCCACTGCTACACCCACTGCTGAGTGTTCAATCTGTCAGCAGCAGAAACCATCACTGAGTCTCTGATATGACACCATTTCCAGAGGTGATCAAGCCAGTTATTTGGTGGCAGCTTGATTACATTCGACCACCTCCATCATAGAGGGGACAGCCCTTTATTCTTACTGGAACAAACACATTGGATATGGATTTGTCTTCCCACCACACAGTGTTTCTGCCAAAACTACCATCTGTTGACTTACAGAATGCCTTATTCACTACAATGTGTTCCAAAGAGCATTGCTTCTGATCATGGAACTCATTTCATAGTACTTGAAATGTGGCAGTGGGGCCATACTCATGGAATTAACTAGTCTTACCATGTTCCTCATCATCCTGAAGCAGCTGAGTTGATAGAACCATGGAATGGCCTTATGAAGACTCAATTACAGCACCATCTGGGAGGCAATACTTTGCAAGGCTGGGGCATGTTCTCCAGGAATTTGTATATACCCTAAATCAGCATCCAATACATGGTACTATTCCTCCCATAGCCAAAATTCATGGGTCCAGGAATCAAGGGGTGGAAACGGCAGTGGCACCACTACTATTACAGTAGTTATCCACTAGCAAAATTTTTGCTTTCTGTCTCTGCAACCTTATGTTCTGCTGATCTCCAGGTCTTAGTTCCAAATGATTCCACCAGGAGATACAACAATGACGCCACAGAACTTGTAGTTAAGACTGTCACCTTGCCACTTTGGGCTCCTCATGCCTCTGAATCACTAGGCAATGAAGGGAGATACTTTACTGGCTAAAGTGATTGATCTTGATTACTAAGGAGAAATTGGGCTCTACTACAAAATGGAGATAAGGAAGAGCATGTATGGAATACAGTAGATCCCTTAGGGCATCTCTTAGTACTACCATCCTTGTGATTAAAAATCAATGTAAAACTATAATAACTCAATTCGGCGGGACTACTAATGTCTCAGACCTTTCAGGACTGAAGGTTTGAGTCATTCTATCAGGCAAAGAACCACAACCAGCTGAGGTGCTTGCTAAGGACAAAGGGAATATGGAATAGACAGCGGAATGAGGTAGTTATGGATAACAGTTATGACCATGTGAACAGTTGCAGAAATGAGGGCTATAAGTGTTATAAGTATATACTCCTTATTTTGTTATGAATATGTTTGTGTGTATATTTATGCCAAATACCCTTTCCCCCCTCTGTTATCCCCTCATAGAACATAAGATGCATTAATAACAATTAACTTTACATGGTAGCATTCATGTTACAGGATATCAAGAAGAGTGACTCAAAGACTTTGCATTCTCTTATGGTGAAAAAGCACATTTTTCAGTTGTACAATGACTTTGTTATTGTCTTTATTTGGAGATATGTGTATGGATACCAATTGGACAAGAGGGGGACAGTGATGGTTCATTTTATGTATCATCTTGGCTAGTTTATGGTATCCAGCTATGTAATCAAACACTTATCGAGGTGTTGCTGTGATGATGTATTGTAGAGGTAGTTAAAATATGCAATCAGTTGACTTGAAGTAAAGAGTACCTTTGATAACGTGGGTGAGCTTCATCAATTAGTTGCAGGATGTAAGAGTGAAAACTGAGATTTCCTGGAGGAGGAAATTCTGCCTCAAGGCTGAGGTGTCACATTCTGACAAATTTCCACCCTGCTGGTTTGCCCTAGATTTCCAACTCAAGACTTCAACATCAACTCTTCTTGAGTTTACAGCCTACTGGCCTGCTACAGATTTCAGACATGCCAGACCCCACAATCACATGTGCCAGTTCCTTAAAATAAATCATATATATATATATATGTATGTACATATGTATATATATGTATATGCATGTATGTATATGTATATGTGTGTGCTCTGTGTGTGTGTGTGTATATATATATATATATATATATATATATATATGTATATATATATATATTCTGTTTCTCTGGAGAACCCTGATGGATGTAATTGTGGAAGGGTAATTTTAAATAAGATGATTAGGAAAGGTGACATTTGAGTATCATTTATGTTTCCAATAATAGTTCATGCTTTTTTTTTTTACCGTTTAAAAATAATTTCTTTATTATTTTTATTTATTTGTTAAACTTTCATTTTTTGATAGTGTAGATTCACAGTTTTGTTGATCTTTTCAAAGACCTAGATTTTGCTCTTTTTTTCAAAATTTTCAATTTTGTTGATTTCTGCTCTTATCTTTTTTTTTTTTTTTTTGTGGTACGCGGGCCTCTCACTGTTGTGGCCTCTCCCGTTGCGGAGCACATGCTCCAGACGCGCAGGCTTAGCGGCCATGGCTCACGGGCCCAGCCGCTCCGCGGCATGTGGGATCTTCCCAGACTGGGGCACGAACCCATGTCCCCTGCATCGGCAGGCGGACCCTCAAACACTGCATCACCAGGGAAGCCCTCTGCTCTTATCTTTATTATTTCCTTCCTTCTTACTTTGTTTGGGTTTGTTTTGTTCTTCTTTTTCTAGTTTCTTGAGTTAGAAATTAGATTATTGTTCTAAAACCTTTCCTGTTTTCTAATTTAAGCATTTAGTGCTATAAATTTCCCTCTTAGCACTTTAACTGCCATCCCAGATATTTTGGTATTTTGTATTTTCACTTGCATTTAGCTCTTTTTTTCCTTTCAAGACTTCCTTTTTGACCCATGAATTATTTAGAAGTGTCTTTAATTTCCACATTTCATGATTTTCCTCTTGTCTTTCTGTTACTGACTCCTAGTTTGATTCCATTGTGGTCAGAGAACACATTGTAGAATTTCAATTCTTTTATTTTATAAAATATTTATTTATTTATTTGGCTGCATTGGGTCTTAGTTGCATCACATGGGATCTTCGTTGTGGCATGTGGGATTTTTCGTTGTGGCACACAGGCTCTTCATTGCAGTACGTGGGCTTCTCTCTAGTTGTGCTGCATCGGCTAGAGCTCACAGGCTCAGTAGTTGCAGCATGCGGGCTCTCTAGTTATAGTGCATAGGCTCTGGAGTGCATGGGCTCAGTAGTTGCGGTGTGGGAGTTCTCTAGTTGTAGCGTGCAGGCTCCAGAGTACATGGGCCCAGTAGGTAGGCGGGCTCCCTAGTTGTGGCACATGGGCTCTAGAGCGTGCAGGCTCAGTAGTTGTGGCACACAGGCTTAGTTGCCCTGCGGCATGTGGGATCTTAGTTCGTCGACCAAGGATTGAACCCATATCCCTTGCATTGGAAGGCGGATTCTTAACCACTGGACCACCAGGGAAGTCCTCAATTCTTTTAAATTTGTTGTTTATTTTATGGTATGGTCTATCGTGATGAACGTTCCATAAGCCCTTAAAAAATGTGTATTCTGCTGTTTTGGGGTAGAGTATCTTATATATGCTAATTAAGTTGGTTGATAGTGTTGATTGGTACTTCTATATCCCTACTGATTTTCAGTGTAGTAAATAGTTCTATCAATTGCTGAGAGTGAGATATCGAAGTTCCTAACTACAATTGTAGATTTGTCTATTTCCCATTTTACCTCTATAAATTTTTGCTTTGTGAATTCTGGGGCTTAGTTTTTTTGATGTGTACACGTTTAGGATTATTAAATCTTCTTGGTGGATTGATCTTTTTATTATATGTAAAGGTTTTATTTGTATCTAGTAATAGACTTTTCTCTGAAGTTTACTTTATCTGACATTATGTAGGCACTTCTGCTCTTTTTAAAAATTAATGTTTACATGGTATATCTCTCTCCATCTTTTTTTTTCCAACTTAATCCATATCATTAAATTTGAAGTGAGTTTCTTGTAGCCAGTACATAGTTGGGTTGTGTTTTTGATTTTTAAAAAAATTTACTTGTCCAATCTTTGCCTTTTGAGTGGTGTGTTTAGAACATTTAAATTTAAGATGATTACTGATTTGTTAATGCTTAAGTCTATCATTTTATTGTTTATTTTCTGTTCATTTCCACTGTTTCTTGTTCTTCTGTATCTCTCTTATTGTCTTCCTGTGAGTTACTTGACCAATTTTTACAATTCTATCTTTATTTATAGTTCCTTGGGGTGTATTACTTTCTATAGCCTTCTTAGTGATTGCTCTGGGTATTACAATACACATTTATGACTTATTACAATTTGCTGATATCAGGGTTTTACCACCTCATTTGTGGTGTGGAAATCCTACTTCCATTTAGGTCCTTGTACCCTCATCACTTTAAAATATTATTGAGTGTCAGATGGATTTGTAATTTTTTGTTTCATTCATCATGTATGGTATGGGCTGAATTGTGTTTCTTCAAAAGATATGTTAAAATACTAACCCCTAGCTCCTCAGTATGTGACACTATTCAGAAATAGGGTAATTGAGATGGGGTCAAACCAGAGGCTGGACACTTATTCCAATCTGACTGGTGTCCTTATAAGAAGAGAAGAGACACAGAGACAGAGACACACACAGGGAGAACTCCACATGATGATGGCAGCAGGAATTGAAGCACCACGGCTACAAGCCAAATACTGCCAAAGATTGTCAGCCATCAATATCTAGGTAGGGGAAAGGAAGGATTCTCCCCTACGGGTTTCAGAAGGAGCAAGTCCCTGCCAACACCTTGATTTTGGACTTCTAGCCTCCAGAACTGTGAGATAATAATTTCTGTTTTTTCCAAGCCACACAGTTTGTAGTACTTTGTTATAATAGCCTTAGGAAATTGATACTGATTTTGGTAATGGGAAGTGAGGTGCTGCTATAAAAAAAATACCTAAATATGTAGAAATGGCTTTGAAATTGGGTAATAGATAGAGGCTGGAAGAATTTTGAGGTGCTTGGTTTTAAAAAACAACCTAGATTGCATCGAAGAGATAGTTGGTAGAAATATGAACATTAAAGGTGCTTCTGGTGAGGACTTAGAAGGAAATAATGAACAAGTTATTGGACACTGAAGGAAAGGTGATCGTTGTTATAAAGTGGCAGAAAACTTGTCTGAATCATATTCTGACATTGAATGGAAAGTAAACTTGTAAGTAGTGAACTTGGATATTTAGCTGAGGAGATTTCCAAGCAAAATGTGGAAGGTGAGGCCTGGTTTCTCCTTTCTGTTTATTGTTAAATGCATGCAGAAAGAGATAAATTGTGGAATGAGCTCTTAAGCAGAAAGAAACCAGACAAATAACAGAAATAAAAGGTATCCAAATTGGAAAAGAAGAAAAACGGTCACCATTTGCAGATGACACAATTAATATATATAGAAACCCCCAAAGACTCCAACAAAAAACTATTAGAACTAATAAATGAATTCAGTAAAGTTGCAGAATACAATTAATATACAGAAATCTGTTGCTTTTCTATACACTAATAATGAACTATCAGAAGGAGAAAGGAAGAAAACAATCCCATTTATAATCACATCAGAAAGAGTAAAATAACTAGAATAAACTTAACCAAGGAAGTGAAAGACTTATACTCTCAAAACTATAAAATATTGATGAAGGAAATTAAAGCTGATACAAGGGAATGGAAAGATATCCCTTGCTCTTGGATCGGAAGAATTAATATTGTTAAAATGTCCATACTACCCAAGGTAATCTACAGATTTAATGCAATCCCTATCAAAATACCCATGACACTTTTCACAGAACTAGAACAAATAATCATAAACTTCATATGGAACCACAAAAAATCCCAAATTGCCAAAGCAATCTTGAGGAAAAAAAATAACTAAGCTGGAAATATTATGCTCCCAGATTTCAGATTATACTACAAAGCTACAATAATCAAAACAACATGGTACTGGCACAAAAACAGACACATAGATCAATGGAACAGATTTGAGAGCCCAGAAATAAATCCACGTGCTTATGGTCAATTAATCGATGACAAAGGATGCAAGAATATACAATGGAGAAAAGACAGTCTCTTCAGTATATGGTAGTGGGAAAACTGGATAGCTACATGTGAAAGAATGAAATTAGAACATTTTCTCACACCATATACAAAAATAAACTAAAAACGGATTAAAGACCTAAATGTAAGTCCTGAAACCATAAAAATCCTAGAAGAAAACAGGTGGAACACTCTCTGACATAAATCCTAGCAATATTTTTTTGATCTGTCTCCTAAAGCAAAGGAAATGGAAGCAAAAATAAACAAATGGGACCTAATTAAACTTGAAAAGCTTTTCCACAACAAAGGAAACTATTGACAAAACAAAAAGACAATCTATTGAATGGGAGAAAATATTTGCAAATTATATGACCTAAAAGGGGTTTATATCCAACATATATAAACAGCTCATACAACTCAATATCAAAAAAAACCCAAACAACCCATTTAAAAAATGGGCAGAAGACCTGAACAGACATTTTTCCAAAGAAGATATACAGATGGCCAACAGCCATATGAAAAGATGCTCAACATCTCTAATCATCAGAGAAATGCAAATCCAAACCACAATGAGCTATAGTGGTAATTTTATTACCACTATTATCAATATAAAACCACCTGCTATATCCCAATATCAAACACCATTATTTGTATGATCAGTATTAATCACAGCATTATTACTTCTGTTATCATTACGTGTGCTAGCAGCCGGAATCACTATACTACTAACTGACCAAAACCTAAACACAACCTGTCAGAATGACTATCACCAAAAAGTCCACAAATAACAAATGTGGTTCCTCAAAATCTAAAAATAGAATGACCATTTGATTTCCCAATTCCACTTCTTCGTATATATTCAAAGAAAACGAAAATGCTAATTTGAAAATATATGTGCACCCCAATGTTCATAGCAGTGTTATTTACAATAGCCAGGATATGGAAGCAACCGAAGCGTTCATCAACAGATGAATGGATAAAGATTATATATATATAATATATATATTATATATATATTATATATATATATATATCACAATGGAATATTGCTCAGCCATAAAGAAGAATGAAAATCTGCCATTTACAACAATGTAGGTGGACCTAGAGGGTATTATGCTAAGTGAAATAAGTCAGACAGAGAAAGACAAATATTCTGTGTTATCACATATGTGGAACTAAAAAAAAAAAAAAACAAAGACAAAGTGAGGTCTGTCTGCATTTTATGTGTGTGTGTTCATGAAAGGCTTTTTTTCTTTTCTTCTTTTTTTTTTTTTTTTTGCCGTACGCGGGCCTCTCACTGTTGTGGCCTCTCCTGTTGCAGAGCATAGGCTCCGGACACGCAGGCTCAGTGGTCATGGCTCACGGGCCCAGCCGCTCCACAGCATGTGGGATCTTCCCGGACCGGGGCACGAACCCGTGTCCCCTGCATTGGCAGGCGGACTCTCAACCACTGTGCCACCAGGGAAGCCCCATGAAAGGCTTGTTATTCAAAGTTGGTATAATTCTGACAAAAGATGGAAAGTATTTTTATTTAATGGCTAAAATAATATCAAAATGTGGCAGTAGCATAACAGATTATCTCACATACCTGCCCATTTTGAAACTAATTATGGTCTTTCTGATGATTTTTAAATTTGAAATATTTCAAAAATTGTACAGTCCAACTCTCAATATTTTGTATTGTACTCTCTAATTTGTATAATTAAAATTCCTATAAAATGTGACCAAATTGGAACACATGAAGCATTGCTCTCTGACCTCATCTCTACTCCTTTCCAACCACACTGGCCATCTTCTAGTTCCTTAAGTACTGCAGGCTTCTCTCTGCCAAAGGTCCTTTGTATGTGGTGTTTCTGGGAAATCCCCCACTCTCATCTCCATATTCCTCTTCACCTAGGTCAATCCTACTCATTCTTAGGGTGCAAGTCTCAGTATCAGGTCAGGTTTCTTTGTCAGTGTTTCTCATGAAACTATGTTCCTTTCCTTCAGAGCTCTTATCAGTTTTAAATCATATGTTCATAATCAAAGCGATTTTTAAACTAATGTAAGTTTTATGAGGAGAAAGTCAAAGTCCCATTTTGCTCACCATTGGCATCCTCAGTACCTAGCATAGTTCCTGGCACACAGTAGGTGCTCGGAAATAATTTGTTAAATTAATTAATTGATTAATGAACAAGTGTCCATAGTTGCTTCAGTAATTTCTAATTTTGCCACAGCAGCCCAGATAATGGGTTTTAAATTAAAAGGAAGGGCCCTGCAGTATCATAATAGCTAATATTTATTGAGTATCTTATATATGTACCAGCCACTATTTTAAATGCTTTATATGCATTATCTCATTTAATTATTCCCCAAATCCTGTGAGATAGGCACCATAATTATTCCCATTTTACTGATGGAGAAATTGAGGTAAGTCTTATTGTTAACAAGATGAGACGATTGAATTCAATCCCAAGCAGTCTACTTCACATTCCATGCTCTTAAATGCTAAGCCATCTAGCCCAACCTCTTCATTTTCCAGATGGGGAAACTGAGGCCCAGAAGAGAAGTGACTTGTTTTTCTTACAACCAATTTAGTGGCAAAACCAGGAATATAACCCAAGTATCTTGATTAATAATTTATAACTTTTAACTACTTCATTCTGCTATTGATAATAAATTAACTCTAATAGAACTATTACACACATGCAATTATAAAACATGTTATTATGTTTAATATAATGACTCTTTTAATTTCATTTTGAAAAATGGCATCTTTCTCCAAAAAAGATCAAAGCCTTTTTGAGACAGGAGTTTACTAATTTTCTTAGTTTTTAGCCTAATAAAAAAAATACTTGGGGGTAAAATGATGGAGTGATTTCTAAGGAATCAAAATTAAGAACCTTTAAGAAAATACCTGTACACATCTGTTAAAAAATAGCAGATGTTAAGTATTACCTGACTGCCCGCTTGGTCCCAAGATTTCACAAGTGTGATCTTTAATCCATGATAAGTCTATGGGAGTGATAGTCTTTTTTAAAATAATTAATTAATTAATTTTTGGCTACGTTGGGTCTTCATTGCTGCACGTCGGCTTTCTCTAGTTGCGGCAAGCGGGGGCTACTCTTCGTTGCGGTGCTCAGGCTTCTCATTGCGGTGGCTTCTCTTGTTGTGGAGCACGAGCTCTAGGTGCGCGGGCTTCAGTAGTTGTGGCTCACGGGCCCTAGAGTGCAGGATCAGTAGTTGTGGCACACAGGCTTAGTTGCTCCGCGGCATGTGGGATCTTCCTGGACCAGGGCTCGAATCCATGTGCCCTGCATTGGCAGGTGGATCCTTAACCACTGCGCCACCAGGGAAGTCCCAGTGATAGTCTTGTTATACTAGTTTTTTTCTTTTTTCTTTTGTCAGAGACTCTGGGATACAGAGATATCAAAATAATTTGTCACGAATTTAGCAGCTAGTAAGTGGTGGATCTCAGCTCATTCTCAACTCCAATTCCAAAATAGGGGGTAGGGTGGAAGGTGAGATATTGATTACTAGGAGTGGCATTTTGTGACATTAGTCCCTCCATAACAATGCATGGAAGTTTTTTTTCTTCTTGGGTGCTTAAGGACAGCAAATCATTATAGGCATACCTCGTTTTATTGAGCCTCGCTTTTCGCACTTTGAAGATACTGCATTTTTTACAAATTGAATGTTTGTGGCAACCCTGCGTTGAGCAAGTCTATGGACACCATTTTTCCAACAGCATTTGTTCACTTTGTGCCTCTGTGTCACAATTTGGTAATTCTTGCAATATTTCAAACTTTTTCATTATCATATTTGTTATGGTGATCTGTGATCACTGATTAATGATGTTACTCTTATGATGGTTAGCATTTTTAAATTAAGGTATGTACATTGTTTTTTGGTAAACATAATGCTATTGCACACTTAATAGATGGCAGTATAGTTAAACATAGCTTTTATATGCACTGGGAAGGCAAAAAATTCTTGTGACTTGTTTTAGTGTGATATTTACTTTATTGCAGTGGTCTGGAACTGAGTCTGCAATATCTCTGAGGTATACCTGTAGTTACTTTATGTGTGATTATTAAACTTAAACTGACCAGTGGGTGTTTTTCTTTTTAAATTATTAAATTGTACCTTGCTGCTTCATCTGTGAGCCCCTAGAAGACAAGGTATGTTCTTTATACAGTTGACACAGGGGTTGAGGCACCGACCCGCTTCCCAGTTGAAACTCCATATGCAACTTTACAGTGGGCCCTCCGTATCCGCGGTTCTGCATCTGCGGACTCAACCAACCTCCGATCCTATAGTACTGTAGTATCTCCTACTGAAAAAAAATCCACATATAAATGGACCTACACAGTTCAAACCCATGTTGTTCAAGAGTCAACTGTATTTAATTTTTTTTGTTTTCTTATCATCTAGTACAATATCTGACACAGAGTCAAATATTTATTGAATAATTGTTAATGTCAGTATTAATATTTATATCATATTTTTGAAGTGGTATAGGCAATATAGTTTATGCTGGAAATAAGTGTCTTGAGTTAGAGACATGGGCTTGGACAGGACAAGCACAGAGGGCTTTGTCAGCTCCGGTGAAAAGTCTTTGAAGGCTATTCATTGTGTGATCTTGAGGAAGTTTACGTCACCTCTCTGGGTCCCAAGTTTCTTAAATGTAAAATAGAGAAAATGCCTCTCTTGCAGAATTGTTGTGAGAAATGATAATTCATGTAAAGTGCCTTGCACATAATAGACAATAAATAAATGATAGTTATTTTCTTGGGTCAGTGGAGAGGAGGAGATAGACTAAAACTCCATTATGATGCGAGGAAGATGTTTTGGAGAATTCATGTCCCTAATACAGAAGTTCCTAACCTGTGAATCTTCTGAAATTATATGAAAACTTTTGAGTATGCTCATTTTCAGGGGGCAAAGACCCATTGATTTCATTAGATTCTTAAAGTGGTATGTGGCCTGAAAAATTTAATAACTACAACTCCAATTATTTTAAATAGAATACTGTATTAAAGCAGTGTGATAATCACTTCTCTCCCAAATTAAGTCCATTTAAAGCCCAACTCCAAGGCAGATCAAATGTCTTTAGACAAAGGACTTGCCATCTTCCCCTTAAGCTCTGGTACAATCTCAACTTTGGCCAAGAGGGAAAAGAAGGAATGTGAAACTACTGGGAAAAGAATGGAACCACTTATCCGCTCCAACCATGCCATTAATTTAGTTCAAGAGGAATTTTTCTCTAGGGCCACGTTCTCTAGGATACACCTCTGAATCCTGAACAGAGTGAAGAATATACACTTGTGATATCCATCACACAGGGAACTCAGAAATTGGGAAAAACAAAACCTCATAACATTAGAGGGGTCCAATTCTGGGGGCTTTAACTGCTCTGCCCCCTCATTCTCTATCATCCCCCACTTCTTTAATCCAGCAACTCCAAATCTCTTTTTACTCTTTAAAGTAATAGCTACAGAGGTTGTTTTCTGTCTTTCATAGTCCCTGGCGAAGAGAAAAAGACAATATAGTGCATTTTAAATAAAGGATTGTCTGATTGTCTTTTGGTGTTAAAATGATCTTCTGTGAATTGATAATGAAAAGTTTTATTTTTTAAAATGTCTTTACTTAGCAAAATAAAAAGTTGGTGACTATAGAGACTCCCTTCTCCTTTTCTTTTTCCATATTTAAAAATTTCCCAGGTGTGAAATCGAAGTCTGGAAATCACTGAATTAGGACAATGTTGCAATAGTTCAGGTGAAACACCATGAAAACTTGAATTAAGGCAGTGTCAGTGGGAGGGGGTGCATAGAAAGGCAGGAGAATTGAGAGTGGCCAATTGGATGTGAGGATAGAAGAGAAAGGAATTGCTGGTGAACCTTGCTCTCTGGCTTGGGTCACTAATTGGATGAATGGCAGCACCATTAACTGAGCTAGAACACACTCAGAGGATAAAGGGACTTTGAAATGATCTTGAATAGATAGGTCTGAAGAACTTGCAGAATGTCCAAGTGGAGATAACCAGCCTAAACTGAAATATAGCACAGGAACTCAGGAGAGGTTTGTGGAAATCTAGGTGGTAGTTGAAGTGGTGGAAGTGAATGAGACCATCAAGTGAGAATAGAGGGCCACTTTCTCATACACATTTTTCAATTTCTTTTTTTTAAAATATATATATTTATTTATTTTTGGTTGTGTTGGGTCTGTTGCTGCACAAGGGCTTTCTCTAGTTGTGGCGAGCGGGGGCTACTCTTTGTTGCAGTGTGCAGGCTTCTCATTGCAGTGGCTTCTCTTGCTGCGGAGCACGGGCTCTAATCACGCGAGCTTCAGTAGTTGCATCATGCGGGCTCTAGAGTGTGTGGGCTTCAGTAGTTGTGATGCACGGGCTCAGTAGTTGTGGCTCTTGATCTCTAGAGTGCAGGCTTAGTAATTGTGGCCCATTAGCTTAGTTGCTCCGTGGCATGTGGGATCTTCCCACACCAGGGATCAAACTCGTGTCCCCTGCATTAGCAAGTGGATTCTCAACCACTGTGCCGCTAGGGAAGTCCCTTTTCAATTTCTTTGAGTAATGATATTTAAAACCAAAGAAGTGGCTGTTGGCTTGTGTGTGCCACAATGACCTTCTTGTGGTTAGCCAGGGCTCTAGGTTCTCATGGGTGGCTCACGTGGACTGGGTACTTGGAAGCAAAGTCCAGTTTGTCTAGACATAGCCAACATTAAAATACTGAGCACAGTGAGGCTAGAACTTGAGAAAGTCCCATTAAAGGATATTATGGAAAATCTGACATCTTTTGGATAACAGGCAAATTAAAATTTATTACTTTTCAATAAACAGCTTTGACACTTTGAGAGGACTGCATGTCTGCAGAATCTGTCTGGATCACAAAACAAGGACATCATTTGTTCTAAGTCCTTTGAAGACTGGACACACTAGAACATGATCCCCCAATTTGAGGGGCAGCAAAAATCCTCTGCACAAAACTCTAGCCCAGTGCTTCTCAAATGTTCACATGCATGCAAATCACCTAGGAATCTTGTTAAAGTTCACATTCTGATTCAGTAGAATTGTTGTAGGGCCTGAGATTCAACATTCCTAATGAGTTTCCAGATGATGGTAATGCTGATGTTCCTACTCAAAGTGTTACTCAAAGTGTGGTTAGAACCTTCTACGGCAATTTTACATTGATCAGTGGACTTGTGTTAAACAGGGTACCAAGTTTTTGCAATTATTTTCTTTATCCCTATGTTATGTTTGTTTTCAAATGTAATTTTACATGTTGAATTGAGTACATGAGAGCTTTTATTTTGCATATCTTTTTAAATTTCACTTTAAAAATCATTCTTATTGTGTTTTATAATAGTATTAGTTTGTGATGGATTAGAGGAAAAAATTGATCCCTCACCACAGATAGTTTGAGAAACACTGCTCTAGACAATGAAGAACTTTTTATTTGGGACATAGAATTTAATTAGAAATGGCTGGTTTCTGTTACATATGATTCTAAAGCAGTATTTTAAACTTTTCTTTTTTATTTATTCCATAAACAATAACAAAACTCAGCTAGGTAACATTATGACAGTTTCACCATACACTCAATCACAAATATTTAAAACCTTTGCAACAAGAACAACAAAACCAGAGGTGTTACAAGAATAATTTACAAGAAAATCTATAAAACAGCAAGAAGCTCACAAATGTTCATTTTCTTTTGCACAAGATCACTACACTCTTCCACAACATGTTTTGTGTTACAAAATTCCCAACAAAAGTGTATTTTTTCTTTGTATTGTGGTTTCTAAAACCAGAAACTTTGAAGTAAATATCCTTTTATTAGCACCTAGTGGTGCAGAAAAAGGAAAATTCTCACATACAGACACTTCACAGCACTTTTCTAAGAAAAATATACACTTACAAAATATGTTACAAATTGGCACACTTAAAAATATACAAGATTTTGTAGGCGTCTTAAGAGTGATCCTTAAGCTTTATTCAATTGACTCTACAGATTATTTATAAAGCTTAACTCTAAAAGAAAAAGGCAAATAATTTCCTAACATTTTAAAGTTGCAGTGTCATATGTCAAACAGAAACTTAGGTTACATTCATAAAAAGGACCTCTAACACTTTCATTTTAAATTTTCTTAAATGCTTAAGGGGCTTGGGAAAGGAGAAAAAAAATGGGGATAATCATTTTATTTAGCACCATAAATCAGTAACTTACTAAAGAGGTGCATTCAGTTTTATGAAAATTAAATTAAGGACTAGTACATTCAAAACTCTGTAGGCAGCAAACTCTAGTCAGTGCTACAAGTATCCCAGTAGAGCATCTCAAGCTTTCTACCCTCCTTCACTGGGAGTCAAAAACAAAAGGCCTCTTCTAGTTTTCATTCTAAGCCTTTTCTTTTGTGTTGTAAAACTAGACATCTCTCAAGGAGGCAAAATGATTTAAATATCTCCTTTCTTCTCTTTGAAGGGGATGTCTTTCTAAGACTCAGAAACCACTGAGCCTGCTAGATGCATAGACATCCTTTCCATCTCATGTTTACTCAGATACCAATTTTAAAGCCTCATTCACACCTTAAACTTTGTACTAACTCTCTGTTTTACATTGTCCTTCTCCAATGTTTTACCTCTTAGTTATTATTCTGAAACCAAGAGTACGTCTCAAGTATCATGTAGCTGCAATAGGAGCTCTGCTTCATGACTGTAGCTACTGTTTAATGCTCTGAGTGAAAAATGTGCCTTAAAGGGTAGCCTGAGTACTGCCATCAAAATAATACCATGCTGGCTGAGGACCCTCAAGCTGATGACAGTGTTTCCCAAGTTAAACAGTCCACCTAAAATCTTTTCTCTCTTATTTGGGTCCTTGAGAAACCTTTACAAAATCCCAGGCCTACACTGTGTTGACAAGATCCCTATTTGTTACTAAAAATATTTGATTTTGGTACTAAATCTTCCAAACATGATGGGCTTAGTGAATTTTATGATTAGAAAATGAATTTCATATTAGTGTTATTTCATATAAAGGACATACTCCTGTAGTGATGGTTAGTCACTTAAAAAATCTCTAAATGAATACAAAAACTCCTTAAATTAGATAATTTCTCAACAATACAGGAGAAAACATATACTTCTAGTTCTAGCAATAGTTAGGACTAGCTAGTGCTCCATTCTCTTCAGCGCAGAAACTTAGCTCTCTGTAAATCTTGGAACTGTTCTGAGAGCATCTGTAAATTGAAGATGTGGCAGATCTGCATTAGACTGGTTCAGCTTGGTAAGAGCAAGCTTGGTTAAGAGGTCCTTGGATATGGTTTTTCTCCTTTAGGCAGTAAATGCTAATTAGAACTCACTAAAATGGAAATTCACTACAACTGCAGAACCTCACATAATAGGACAAAGGATGCTAGCCAGAGTTGTTTACAGCTTGTGAGCATCCTTTATGCTTCTCTCTCTTTTATACACACTTACCACCCCCCCAGTCCCGCCTGCACACATACAGATGCTTCCCAGCAAGAAAAAATGTCAGAGAAGGTGAAAGTTTTCACAACGCCCACCTAGCACCAAGGACTTCAGGGAGATGGCTAAAGAAGTGATGGTCAAGGTAGTGTTGGAGGTTTGAAAACATTTAGGAAAAGGTAAGGCCTTAACACATAATTGCACAAAGTAACAAGTCAGAAGAGAAAGCAGGGAGGAAGCAGCATGTGAAGAAGCTGGTATATGAGACACTGGAGAGGCCACTGGTTCAAGCCAGTTATCACAGACCAAACATAACGCCCAAAGTCTTGAAGAACCTTGGTCAAGGCCACTGTTTTCAGCACCCTGCTCCACATAGTCCAGCAACTAACCAGGGCAGAAAGGGATCAGATCTATTCTTATAGATCTTCAAGGAAAAGGAGTTTCCAATTTTCCTTAGTCATGCAATATAATTCTGCATGTGTGTGTGCATGTGTGTGTGTATGTTTAAAATTAGATTTGAAAGTAACCAAGGCAATTAAAAGTAATTAAGAGTGAGAAGGTTTCCCTCTGAACTTCTGGAAGAAAGTAGCCTGGCTAAGGTTCTTATAGTCTGACACTTTGGGGAGGTGGAATATAAGATTATAAAAGAAGAAAAATTCTAAGATCAAGAATTGAAATTAAGTAAGGAGAATACGGGAGAATACCATTCCCAGGAAAGTAAGATTAAATGAGAGTCTGTTGGGGAGGAATTCATAGGAAGCAGCTTCTCAGAGGGAAGAGGTTAGAAGGGAGTGGCAATCAGGGATTTCAGACCAAGGAAAATTCCATATAGCTGACTTGAGATATCAATGATAGGGCAAAACACTACTTTTCTATCACTGGTCCTCACTCCACTAAGGCAGCTGGTTGAATAAGGGAGCTACAAAAAGATAGGCCTACTATGTTTTTACAGGAAGAAAATGAATTGTGAGAGCAGAGACAGGACCAACAAAGCCCTAAAAACCGAAGAACTCGGAACATAATGTACTGAGAGGGATATTAAGTGCAATTAAGAGAATAATCATCTTCTGCCCTATCCTGTTGCTCATTTCTCAAACTCAGCTTCCTGTTACATTTTGGTACAAAATGATCGGTTACAACTCACTAATTTAATCTTAAAAACATATAATGAACTGTAGGCCAAGAAAAAAGGTACTTTAAAATGGCAATTCTCTTTGGAGAAAGGGATGAACCATGTCCTAGAATTGGCTCCTAGTGGGCTCCATAGGAGCAACTGAAAGAGTATCCATTCCAAAGGACTCATGATAGCAAGTTCTGACAAGGAAATTGTTTATTTCCAAGAGTTTCAGGCTGTCCTTCTATCCCACCTCACCCCATTCTCCAAAGCTGAACTGATACTGAGAAAAACTGGGACAACTGCTCCCATATTTATTTTTATAAAACACATTGTTCTCATGGAACATTTTCTTTATTCCTTATTTGACTGCCACCTTTGATTACATAGAGCGCACTCCATTCCTGTAAGCTAACAGGTGACTTTGAGATCTGGAGTCTTGGGGATCACAGTACAGGCAGAGTTGGTTATTCCAAACTAAATTCAGCTGCAAAACAGAAAAATAAAAACCAAAACAAAACAAAGACCAGTTCCTAGGAACCAGCCATAGCATTTAGTAAAAACAGCTAGCTATCAGAGTGGAGAAATAGAAGAAAATGTTCCAGTTTGATTATTTTCCCTTTTGGATGGCTGCTGTAGAGCAGGAGACATGTTGCACCCGGTGCCTTTACATTAAGTAATTTTCCAGGACTCACCACACACAAAGCCTAGGAATAGGCCTGAAGCAGCCTCATGAAATGCTCTTCACTCACTTGTCCCCACAGACATACACAATCACACCATCAAGAACACAGGCTTGTTCATTTTACTACCTAGTAGTAAGTAGTAGAGCTGGCTGGTAAAAGGAATCATGGACTGGGAAGTGTGTATACTTATATATATGACAGGCTTCCTTCCATTTCTCTCTGACTACTTTCAAATGTTGCTTCTCTGTTTGTGAATATATTTAGGTGGCAATGACTAGGTAGGTTCATATTTTGCTTAAATTTTTCCTTTTGAAACATTTTCCCTTTTTTTAAAAATTCCCTTTTCCCCCACCCACTTATTCTCCACCCTCCCACCCGCAGCCTATATATTCACAAGTTAATAGGTTAGTAACAATATTAGTAAGAATAGTAAGAGTAACAACAACAACAACCAACAATATTAATAATATGAATCCCCTATATCTCTATAGCACTTTACGATCTACAAAGCGCTTTCACATCCATTATCTCATCTGTGCCATAATGCATCAGTCATCAGACACACAGGCCTTCAACTGTGCAAGGAAAATAGACCAAATGTTAGAAGTCAAGTGGTGAATAAAGGGGAAGAAAAAGCTAGTCGTGAGGGATGCTGAAGCTGTGAAATATTTTAAAAAGGGAAAGGGCTTGAATAAAAAAGTGTGATTTCAAAAATTTATATTAAAGATTGGGAATTAAGTTTAGTGTGTGGCATCAAATACTAGTTATCCTCAGACTAAGTATATATGGCCCCAATTAATTGTTATCACAAATTGTTCAGCTTATCGAATGTGATTCATAGGTGTCAAACTGAGATGCCTTAACATTTTCTTTAAATGACATTGGCATTGCAAGATTAAACACTTAACACTAAAGCCATGATATGAGTGCACTTTTGACAAAACTGGAATAAAACATTTAGGAAACTACTTAAATAAAAGCAATCTATGTACTTCATTTATCTTAGTGTTAATTTTATAGCTATTTTATAATTTATCCCAGACTATTATAAAATATATAAAACTGAGATATAAAGTATCAGCAATATAACTTTGCACTTTAAATAATTTTCAGCTACAGATTTTGCTTTTAGAAAACAAACTTTAAAGCAGCTGTTTTGTTTCCTTGTAAAAGTTTCTGTAAATGCATATACTTGGGTCCCTGATGGACTTAGCTGTTGTGACTTCCAGACTTTTCCAACACTTTAACCCTTATACAATGGAACAAACAAACCTTTATTGTGCCTTGTTTAATGGTTCATGTTTCCATACAGGACAGTAGAATTTAAATTTTTAAAATAATGTATGTATGCTTATATATATATATTTTAAAATTTAATTAATGAGCTTTAAACTGTGGGGTGAATCTGTGAGATGAGGTAAGGAAATTTGGCACATTTCAAACAGTATCCTTTACGTTTTGGTAAATTGTGTAACACAACATATTTTTCCACTGTGATCTACAGGTGCTATCCACATAAGTGGGGGTGGTTAATAGCAAGAATCACTGGAATGTTTCTAGTAAATTAACAGGGACAAGCTCCCCAAATACTCACAACCAAATGTTGATATAGAAGTAAAAATATATACAATACAGTCACTTTTTTGTAGTTTGGCACAATGTTTTACTTCCCTTCCCCTTGGGTAAACAGTGCATAAACTACTTTGTGCAACTGTATGACTTCTAAAGTCTTTTACATAGAACATCAGATTAAAGTTTGCTTCCAAAGACTTATTCCCACACTTTAAAATTCTTTTCTTTAAGCACTTACATGTCAACATACATACCACAAGGCATATTTTGAAAGAAATAAAACACAAACATCAAATGTCTTTCTGGAAAATGGGAGTCTCTTCTTCAAACACAGGTAAAACCCAAAATGCTGTTTCTGCTTTTAGGAGATTGCAGTCGGAATCCCTGCAGAAAAACCAAACAATTTATGCCATCTTAGTTAGCTTTAGTGTATGTCCCACGAAGGGATCATACAATCTAAATTTGTTTACATCATACTAGA
This sequence comes from Hyperoodon ampullatus, assembly GCF_949752795.1. Lineage (NCBI taxonomy): Eukaryota > Metazoa > Chordata > Mammalia > Artiodactyla > Ziphiidae > Hyperoodon > Hyperoodon ampullatus. The sequence goes on from NC_136913.1 coordinate 63,705,757, forward strand.
TGCCGTACGATGCAGAAAAAGATACAAATAGCAGGGGCCACTAGAAAGCACTCCTAATTGCCATATGATGAAATTTTGTTTTCCAAATTATGCTCTTTTTGCTTAAATGATCTTGGCATTTTTGTCTATATAACTTTTAAATTCTGTTATTCAAATATTTTCTCACTGCAAAGCCCTTCCCTTCCCCAAGTCATTCAAGAGCATATTTTAGTTGTATTTTCTCAGTAAGTAAAAACTAATGCTGACTAGCAGAAAAAGTAGCCTTGTCAGAATTTATCCCTAGTCAAGCCACTACAATATTGCCCAATCTTTTGTGTGGCTTAGAGGTATAGGGATTTTCATGCACTTTTTTTCTTTTCATTTTCATTTGAAAAAGAAGGGAATGGGACAGTTTCTTTCATGCAAACTGCTTTCAAGAGGGAAAAAAATGAGTGACTGCGGGCTTAGCAGAGTAGGAAAGCTAAGGGTGCATCATCTCAGCCATTTCGGTGCAGTATTACCTCAGTTTTTCAAAAGAAGCTGTCCCAGCCTCATCCTTGTGGACCTGTTCTCGCTCCATACGCTTTCCCTTACACTTCTCATCTCTCAGGGCCTTGGAGCTGGTTTTGTGACGATATAACTTTTTGTGTGTCGGTCCATTATTGCCTAAAGTGCTCAGGTTATTATACTTTTTATCAAAGAAGGCAGAGCGAGAGTCCTCGTTATAACCAGGCATGCTTGCACGACCAGGATCACCTATCGCTGCTTTCCCATTGCTTTTACTCACACCCTTGATGGACCGGTGATTCTTAGTGGCTCCTGGAGAGCCACTGTTGGCCTTTTTCTTAGATTCCTGTGGTGTCCCAGCCAATATTTTGAGGGTTTTTAATTTTAGACTATTGGATTCAGGGGAGTAGAATATATTGGGGTCTCCATGGTGCTCCATGGGTTCGCAAAGGGGCTCTATGGAGGCCATCATGAATCTCTGCACATCTGCCATACCAGAGGCAATGTTGGACAAGATATAAGAAGGCTCCTGAAATTCTCGTTGATCATCATCCAGAAGGTTGTTGGTGTTGGTGCCCATGCTCATGTCACTCCAGCCTGGGCTGCTCTCCTTCCCTAAAGACCAATCTCCAGAAAGTCCCTTCTGACTTGGCATCTTCATAGAGGCCACAGGGCCACTATGTTGGATACATTCAGCCAAAGTCTTCCCTGTGGAGGATATGCTGTTGATTTGGCCTCCTCCACGACCGATGCCAATTTGCATTTTCTCTCCATTGACTGCAGCCATGAATTTCCCTTTCTTTGTTGACTTAGGGACTTGGCGGGAGGCTTTGCCAGGTGGTTTTTCAATCCCTTTGTTATTGGCTTTGGGGTTTTTTTTCCTGTTGTTTTTCTGAGAAGAGCTTTGGTTCGTAGCCCCACTCTTGTTGGGTGAACTTTTCTTTCTTGATTTTGACACCTTGTTGTTGGTACTCATTTGACCAGATGGATCATTAAACGCTGATAAGCAAGGGGCTTTTTGGAGCAGGCTGACAGAATCCTCATCATTGAACATATGGAACTGAAACTGATGGTTATTTAAAGTAAATCCATCATCCACTTGGACCTGACGTGAAAGGGTACTGCAGTCCCATTTGATTTTTTCCATATTGCCCAGTATTCCTGGGACACCCTCTTGGAACCCCTTTAGTGTTCCTAGTGTCTTGATATTCTCACATCTGGTAATCTGAGGGGAAAGATTGGGGGTGTCAGGTGGGGACACCTCTGAGAGGGAAGAGTGGCGGAATTTGTCAGGAGTGAAGTTGGAGATATCCAGGAGGTCAGTGGACTCCTTTAGTGGTGCTATTTCATCAATGCTCTGCTGGATCACCAGCTTGGGGCTGCAATGGGCCAGGAAGTCATCAGTGATATCATCATCACCATCCTTTTCACAAGACTTCAAGCTTAAGGAGCAATAATTGCTTGAGTTGACAGAGAGTGGGGCCATGGAATCAAAGCTAAAGAGCCGCCCATCATCCATATTCACTGGACCCTGCTGGAAAGGAAAGCAGATCTCTCCATTATTAAAGTGACATAATTGATAAGAGTCATCAGATGAGAGCTGGGTGTCTTGCACAGAGGCATACAGGACCTTGTTGCAACTACTGCCACCACTGTTGAGGCAGATCGGATTGTATGTTGTAGCTGTGAGGTTATTTTCCATGGAAACTACTTGAGAGACTCCAAATTCACATGATTGGTTTGGAGCTATCTCCCTTGAGACTGCAGCCATGAATTCCTGGGAGCCAGAAGTAGGTTTGTTGGGCCACACATTTCCATAGTTGCTTGATTCCATTTTGAAGTTTTGGGATGATTGAAGCAGCTCAGACTCAGAAGGCGAGGAAAGCACACAGTCCTGGGCAGGCTGGAGAGGTACAAATGATTTTTCTGTTTGAGTGAGGCTGACTTCATTTTGCTCTGGAGAATGCTGAGTGAAGTATGAAATGCCAGTATTATTTGACAAGTCAGAAGCATCTAACAATGTCTGCAAGTACCCTCCAGGGATAACAGGTATATTGTTGGCAACATGAGCAGATGATAGAGGCATTTCAGAAGAGCAAGTGGTTGATAGGAAAGTAGAGTTCTTAGCAACCTTTGTCTCATGAAATTCAGATAGATGTGAACCACTTGAGTTCCCAGGAGTAGCTTCATTCTTTGAATTAGCCTTGGAAGATTGGTCTCCCAAAAGAGGGGTCATTTGAACAACTGGCTTGCTTTCTTGCCCAGCTTTGATTTTCTTGGATTTTAACCTGGCTTCACTTTTAAATTTGATTTTGTTGAGCACTTTCCTCTCTGGCCCCTTAAATTGTGCATCTTGGGCTTTGACTTTCACTGAGTCAGGGCCTGTGATGTCATTTAAATGTGATCCATTTGCACAGCCGGGGGCAGCCAGAGGTGCTGACTTCAGTGTACCTTTCAGGCCTCCATCTTCTTTACGACTACTAGCTTGCCTCTCATCATTGCAGAATGAAACCTGCTTACCACTTGCTGAAGTTTCCATGGATGGGATTCTTTGAATCCTGTGCCTGTTGCCAAGTTTAGATTTTCGTTTGCGAGCAGGTGGCAGGAATGACACCTCAAAGCTACCTGGTTCAAAGCTTTGTTTTTGGCATAAGGGTGTTTTGTTGGAGTCTGAATTGCTGTTTCTCTGCTTTTTCTTCTTTTGCCAGAAGCCCTTCAAGGGGGCCAGCTTGGTATATTTGTTGAGCTGCGTCTCACTCAAATTCACTGTTGTCTCACTGGCATCCACCCTACCCAACTTCACCAGCATGTTCTTCTCACCTTTAAAACGATTGATGATGATATATTTGATAATAACAGGGGGCTCCTTACGAGTTACTTTTCTTCTCTTTTTGGGACACCATTCATCATCATCTTCCTCTTTATAGCCACCTGGCAGCCATTCCTTCCTCTCATTTACTTTTTCACCCTCTAGTGAGTCAACATCATATAGATAATCTTCACTATACCTGACTTTTCTCTTGGCTCGCAGCCCATAATTCTGCTGGGAGGAGGAGCTGCCAGAATTAGTGTCCCGAGCCATATAGCGGCTACAGTCCTTGATCTCCCCCATGGCATCATAAGAGACCTCAATGAAGGAACTGTCATCACTAAAATTCCCTGATGCCTCCAAGGAATTGGCAAGATGGCCCTGCTTTGGATTCTTAAATTGCCCTACTTCAGGTCCACTGCATGGTTTATTTAAGGCAGATTTTTCTCCATTATCCTCTGCATCTTTTTTCTCTACACCTTTGTCTTCCTGGCCTTCTTCTTTGCCTTTCTTCTTGTCCAAGTTTTTATCTTCCTCCCCCCAGATAATGCTCACATCAGGGACCTTGAATTGGGAAAGATCACTGCTCTGCTTCAGGACCCCACTCTTAGACTCCCGCTTGGGGCAGGTAGTGAAGACACTGGGAAAAAAGTTGAATTGGGCATCCTCCTGCATCAAAAGGGTGGTTTTGTCTCGAACGTTGTCCTGGAAGGATTCATATCGAATTTTCAGGGAGCAGACATCACTGCCCAGTGTTGACTCATCATCATCGAACATGTAGTTATCCACATCTTCTTCAGAGAACAGGTTGACAGACAGCTCATTCTTAGAACAGAGGTCAAGCAGTTCAATCTTACTCTCACTAATAAAAGTCTCAAAGTAACCCCAATCCTGATTGGAATTTGCCAGCAAAGCCTCTTCCGTATTGCACTTATCTAATAGTAATGCCTCATAATAACTTTTCTGAGCTGGGTCCTCCAAGTCAATGTCAGGTTTCTCGGCTTCTCGTCTATCTCCTGCCCTTGATTTGTGCAGTGGGAAGCCTAGGAGCTGGTCTGAGAGCAGCTGCTCTCCGTATTTCATGTTTTCTCCAGCATTAATACACTGAATCCCTATATCAGAGACTGCACAAGTTTCATAATCCCTATTTAGATCACTGACTTTTAGACTGATCCCTGGCTCAGGATCTACTGCATCCTTGGATTCCATGAAGCAGCCCAAGCAAGTCCGGCTTGGCTGCATGAGGCACTCCCCATTCAGAGCTGACATGCCTGCAGGCTCCATTATGGCAAATGGAGCTTTCTCACACTCATTGGGCAGTGACCATGTGTTCAGGCCTTTTGCAACACCAGATGTAAGGGAGATGGCATTCACAGAAGCACTATTAGCAGCATGCTCAGGTGCTTCAATCAGGCCCAAAGGAGAGGGAGGGCTCTGCATACAGGACTTCTTAGAGGGCAAAGGCAGGAGACCTCTGGGATACATCAGGTTCTCTTTTTGAGTCACCAGTATAGGCTGGATTGGTGTAGCAGCTTCTAGAGCTGCAAATGACTTCACTGCCACATCCTGGTCCTCTGAATCTAGAGAAAAGGGGAAAAAATGACAGAAATAAAGTTAAAGGTATTAGAGCAGACTCATTAACTCTCTTTCCCTTGATCAGTTTCTGGTACTTGATCTTATGATATAAAATCTAAGCTTCAGCTTCTCTAACTTCAGAAGTAGAAACTACAGAGTTAAAGAACAACCTTGATTTTATATTGAACATTCATGCGAGTGAAAAATAATATTTTTTTAGGTTCAGCTTTTTCTTCAGACACACACAACACTCTCCTCAGAAATGAGGAAAAAATTGGATTGCTTGATCAACTGGAAAGTCAAAGCTTTCAGGGTGGGTAAATGATGAGATGGGATATATTCATGGTTTTGAACTATGAAGCATAGTCCTATCCTTCAGACCTCACCTATGTTTTGGAAGCTCCTACTGAGTCTAAACATTCCAAACTTCATATCAGAGCATATTTCTAATTCACCAGGAATTTAGAGGAACTTAAATATCCATTTGATAGAGATGATTTGGGATAGCAAAGGGGTTGGATTCGATACCTCTTAGAGACCCTTCTAGTCCAGTTAGAGATCTGGTGGAATAAAGTTTAGGACTAACTCCTACCTCAGAGGCATCCTAGACTTAACTTGCCCCAGCTCTGTGGATACCGTAAATCTATAGTACTAACAAAGGACTACTGGGAGAGATAATACATACCACAATCAAATTCCCTTACCATTTTCCTTGACCCCATTAATCATAGTGTTTTCTCCGTTGGCTGAGGCAACAACAGCCTTATCTTGTTGGTTATCCATGAATGGAACCTCTTATTGTTTCATTCCAAGTCCAAATGCTGTCCAACCTGCACATTTCAAATACATAATATCAGTCATCAAATTTTCTTCTCTGTTTTAAGCTCATTTCAGCTAGAGAGGTTTTAAAAGGTTCACTGGAATTTACCTATTTCCAGACTGGCTTCATAGCCACTATTGTTTTTGTTTCATAGTTTATACCTACCATATAAGTCAATTTGGGAACTCACACTTCATTCATACATTCTAGATCCTTCTGTCCCCTCTAGGCTACCATACCATTCAAAACTGAAATCTGAGGAAGCAGACAAACATCTTCTTCCAGATAGTAATACATTTAACCTAATCATGACCATCCAATTAGGAAGGATGCAAAGTAGAGCCCAGACTAACCTGAGACAAGGGGTGTGTACATGTGGAGATTGGCTTTATTTCTGTTTGTCTCATCTCTAATTCAGATGATCATAAGCTCTTCAAAAAACAAGCCAATTTGTATATACACACATATACATCACATTCGTATTTTCTCTGTGCTTAAAATTTGACTGCTAAGTATGAAAGAGGTAGAGAATTCCTTCCATGATTTCTTGGCTTTCATGACCTGAGCTCTGGTTTTGACAAATATTTCTCGAAGCCCACAGCAGGATTTTTAAATGTGACTACAAAGAAGATCTGGAATTTCTGAAAATGTCCCAGCATTATTTGGTATTTTTAGTGTATAGAACACATATCTATAGCCCCTCATGTCTTGCCCACCTACTTGGAGGGTAGGTATATGCAAAATGATATGCGGCACAGCCACTCAAGGTGGAGGTCTCTACCGTGTGCCACTGCAGCATCTATAAATCTCTATTTATTCCAAACCCCCTTTCTCTAGACCTTTTCCTCAGCCAAGGATCCATCCCTTTATTAAAAAGCATAGACTACTTTACTGATGGCCAAGCAGCTATTATAAAAATCTCAACTGTATATTCACTTACTCTAAAACATGCAAATACTATAAAAGGTAGGTCCAGCATTATGGGAATAAGACAATTTTAAATGATTCAATCTTTATACCCTAAAACCTATCTGGGCCTATTTCCTTATCTGTAAAATAAGAAGTCTGTATTAGGCAATCACTCAGTTTTTTAAAAGTTAGATGATCCTGGGTTCCCCTAATATTATATATCATAATTGCCCAACTTTCTTCTCATTTTATACAAGACCTGACTTGAAAGTAGCCAATAAAACCACAGGTGTCAGGAAAAAGAGAAAGAGATGCTTACTTGTTGTATTTACACAGAAAGAAGGGCTGGAGATTTCTAAAAGGTAGAGATGCTTGGCTAACAATGTCAAAGTCACCATCCTTTGGCAAGGAGGGCTCATTTGTGGTGGAATCGAATGAACAGATCAGATGGTTGAGCCTCTGCTTCAGAGAGGACCCTATGGGCAGATGGAATCATACTGTCATCATGGATTACTCTGTGTATCTTTTTTAAAACAGGAACTCAGTAGAACTTCAGGTATCATTTTACTCTTCTTTAACCCCTCCACTAATTGTATCTTGCCAAGAACTTGATAAGGGGCAAATTATTTGTATATTTCAATAATTTAGTGGCTTCTTGTCCCTTATGCCTAAGGCTAACTAAAAGGAAGTCCATTTTTAATCACCAGGAAGACCAAGGCACAGAGAAACAAAAAATAAAATAAAGTCACAAAATAACATAATGGCAGATCTAACAAAGGAATCCAAGTCTCCAGACCAAGAAACCAGGTGTTTTTTTCTTAGAACACAAATGCTTTTTCTATTCTTACCACTTCCAAACCCTGGCCAAAACAAGGCTGTAGAGATATGTTTCCACAGGTTACTGATCTATACTTATACCCCCTTTCAGGTAATGAAATAAAGAACAGCTGCCTCAGGCAAGTATTGATTATTAGCAAAAATTAATGTACCATAAAATATATACAGGATCAATGCACTTAAGTATCAAGAATTATCCAATCTTGTCAGACATGACAAGAATACTGTGTCATGGGACATATTAGTGTCACTGTAACTCTACTCTGGGATGTTATTTCCCTAAGACCATATATTTCCTCTCAGAAAAATCTGTCCAAGCACCCAGGATTTATGGCTCTGCAGTAAATGGAATCTTAAAGGGTTGAGAATAGAGGAAATATGTTTTGGCAAAAGATAAAGAAGAGGTGGAGAGGGGTATGGGAGCTTGATAAGTTGGGAAGGGGAGAGGAAGGGAGCACTAGGTGCTGGGCTGGATAGAGTTACAGAAGTTATCTCATTCTGTACTAACAATCACCTTGTAAGGTTGGTTCTACTAGGTTCTTTTTTTTTTTTTTTCTTTTTCTGGGCCGCACAGTGTGGCTGGATCTCTGACCAGGGATCACTAGACCACCAGGGAACTCCCTTATTTTTTTCAAAAGGGCAAACTGAGTATCATAGATACTAACTTAGATACTAACAGAGGTACTATATTAGATATTAACTTAATGATTATCGACTATTTGGGCTTTTTTTTCTACAGAATTAGAAGGCTAAATCCTGAGCAGACAATCCTTCAGTCCTTTCCTATAACTTTTCAAATCTTAGCTCTAAATGACACAACTTAAAGGTATGTATTTTCCCACATTTTTATTTATTTAGACCTTGGCTGCTTATAAAAAATGATTCATGAGAGGGATTATAATTTTTTATAGCTACAATACAAACAGCTCTGGGCTTGCTTTAGCTCTTCCCAATTGATCAGCATTTTAAGATAGCAAATTTTGTGGGGTTATTAAAATCTATTTTGAGCTAAAATTGATTAACACTTTTGGAATAATGTACAATAAGTTGCTTTGCTGATCATGGTAAATCATACAGTGTGTAACGGCACTGATCTAACATTAGCGTGGAGACAGGTATTTTGAAGCAAGAAAATGCTCATTTGAAGTGGAAAAACAACCACTCCTACTTGGCTTTCCCCTCAGTTGGGCCTGAAGAGGGCTCATAGATCCTGTCCCAGTAGGCTGCTATGCTCTTGCCCAAAGGCCTTTAAGGCTCAGGTCTTCTCTTCACCTCCCCTCTATACTCCCAGTCTAGATGACCCACACGAGCATTTGTGTTGGGGGCTGTCCCTGGCCTTTCCCAGCTGAAAAAAATAACAAGGAAAGAAAGTATATCATATTTCTGCCTATGGACCTGAGACAACATAGCCTTTGGGACTGGAGTAGTGCTGATCTCTGGAATACCAGTTTAAATCAATTCAACAAATTGACTATGTACTACCTGTGGTCGTGGTGGTGTACCAGAAACTGTAGTGGAAAAGACAGGTGACTGAGACTAGATCCATGTTCTCAAGGTGCTCAGAGTCTATGGGGGAAAACAAGCCATAGACAAATTCTAATAAATATATAATACACTGAAAGAGAGGCAAAAAGTTTCTACAGGAGTTCAAAATGGAGAGATATTATTCCACTTATAGAGAGGAGGGAAATCAGTGAAGGCTTCACTAATAGCAGCAGCATTTGTGATGGATCTTGAAGGATGGTCTTTCAAGAGGTGAGGATGGAAAAGTATGAAGGAGAGAAAGGCATTCCAGGCTGAAGGAACTTCCTGAGATGCCATGAGTCTCTCCCTACTCCAGTCTAGCTAAACAACTGCTACAGAATCATAGGCCTGACAACTTTCCTTGCATATAACACCCTTTTCAATCAATATTCAACTTCTCAAGTTGTATTCTCCTTTCATTCTCTTCACCTCTCCTCTATACTCCCAAATATTCTAACTCTCTCTGTTTCATTAATATGCTAGACCATTTTTTGCTTCCAGGAGTCTTGCTTTTGATATTCTCTCTGCCTGGAATGCCTCCCCCCACTCTTTCCCCTTCCTCTATTCCTTCCCTTCTCCCCCCCCTTCCAGCTTCTCTTTCATCTCCCTCTCCTATTCCCTACTCAAAATCTCCCTGACACTTTCCTTGATTCTTCCCACCCCAAACAAAATTTGTCTCTTCCCTTCTGTGGTTCCCAAAGAACTTTGCTCTCCTCTGTGTTTATCACCTTATATAAACATTACTTCCTTATATCTGATACCCTCAAAAGACTAAGCACCCCTCACCTCCACAGGGCTTAGCCCAAACGGTGCTTAGAACATGGTATATACTCTGTAAAAGTTGACTAGAAGATGATGTTGAATGGTAGGAAAAGATGGCAGAGAATTTGGGGAACAGTAGTAGTTGGCTAAAATACAGTAAGATCCCTATGTTCAAACGAGTTCTGTTCTGAGAGCACATCTGTTAAGTCCAATTTCTTCGTAAGCCCAACAAAGTTAGCCTAGGTACCCAACTAACACAATCGGCTATATAGTACTGTACTGTAATAGGTTTATAATACTTTTCACACAAATAATACATAAAAAATAAACAAACACAAAAGTAAAGAAAACATTTTTAATCTTACAGCACAGTACTTTGAAAAGTACAGTAGTACTGTACAACAGCTGGCATACAGGGGCTGGCATCGAGTAAACATGCAAGAAGAGTTACTGACTGGAGGAGGGAGAGGAGGTGGGAGATGGTAGAGCTGAAGGATTGTCAGCAATAGGAGATGGAGGACAAGCTGCAATTTCACTCACACCTGACATTGATGGCACAGGTTCTGGTTCCTTGCTGGATGCAATTCTATCTACCCTCTTGAAAAAACGATCCAGTGATGTCTAGATAGTAGCTCTTTTTTCTCGTCATAGATGACACATTAGCACTGGATTGCATTCTGAATGGCTGCTGCAACCTTAGTGTACCATTCTAGGTTCGGATCCTGTGCCTCAAAAATTAGCAGTGCCTCCTCAAATAAAGAAAATCCCCTTACCATTTCCTGCATCGTGAATCTCTTCAGTTCTTCAGTTTTCTTTCTTCCTCTAGTCTCTCTTAGTCCTTTCTCCGGGCCTCCGTTTCCATCAGGTTTTCATTAGTAAGCTCCTCGTGTTGCACAGCAAGGAGTTCGATGAAGTCATCCTCTTGCAGATCTAGCTCCAGCTTCTCACTGAGGATCACTAAGTTGCTGAAGACCTCTTTGGACTCCTCATCCACCTTCTCAAATCCATGAAAATCGTGAACAAATTGCGGGCAAAAGTTCTTCCAAACCCCATTCATGGTGACTGGAGTAACCTCACGCCAAACAAAGTCAATGTTTTTATGGCCTTGTAGATGCTATAGTCCTTCCAAAATTGTCACAAGCTTGATCCTGATTCATCACTTGCCTTTACTGTTTAACGAAAAGTGTGACATAAATAATATTTCTTGAAAGTCACTATAACTCCTTGGTCCACAGGTTGGATGAACGACATAGTATTCGGTGGCAGATGCACTACTTTGACATTGGGATGAAAGTCATCCATGAATGGGGGATGGCCCGGAGCACTGTCAAGGCAGCAAAAGAATGTTGAATGGGACGTCCTTCTCCAAGCAATATTCCTCTACCTCCAGGACAAAGTGGTGGAAAAACCAGTCCTGGAAAATGGCCTGTGTAACCCAGGCTTTGGGGTTACTCTTCCACACAACAGGAAGAGAGCCCTTGGCTATGTTTTAAAGGGCTCTTGGGTTCTCTGAATGATAAACTAAGAGAGGCTTCAGCTTCATATCGCCGGAAGCATTGCCACCAAATAACAGAGTTAGCCTATCCTTTGCTGCTTTATAGCCTGGCACCAACTTTCCTCCTTACTGATGTAACTTTGGTCTGGCATCCTCTTCCAGGACAGTCCTGTCTCATCCATATTAAAAACATGCTTGGGTAAATACGTGCCTTCATCAATAATTCTAGTAGCATTTCAGGAAATTGCCAGGCAGCTACCGTAGCTGCACTCACTGCCTCACTACTTTTACGTTGTGAATGTTGGTTCTAGCTTTGAACCAATGAAACCAGCCATGGCTGGCATTAAAATATGCACCCTCTGATTTTTCTCCGTGTTTCTTCTTCAAGTCTTCATAAAGGCTTTTAGCTTTCTCTCGAATCAGCATTAAGCTGAGCAGGACTCGATGCTGATGCTGATCCTGCATCCACATACTGAGAAGTTTCTCCTTCTCCTCCATCAATTTTCCATGTTTCAACATTATTGTTGACATGATCGGCACAGCAGACTTCACATGTTCCAAGATCTTGTCCTTGTTCTTTAGAATCGTGCCGATGGTTGAATGATTCATGTTATAAGAATGAGCGATGTCTACCATCTTTTCACCACGCTCCACTCTCTCAGTTACTTTCACTTTTGTTTCCATTGTTATCCCTTGGCGCTTCTTAGCAGTACCAGCTACATCACCTCTGATTTTATGCTTGCTTCCGGACATCCTGGGCTGAAATATAGATACTGCACTATTGTACTCTATACAGTACTGTCAAGTACACAAAAGCACGACCACTTGTAGAGGATGCACACACGTAACAATGTACGCCAGACACGTGAACTAACTTACATGAATGGACATGCAAACACATGTTTGCATCTTTGAAAGTTTGCAACTTAAAGGTTTGTATGTAGGGGACTTACTGTATCGGGTACATATAAGAAGATATGACTGAAAAGGTAAGAACTATACTCTGGAGGCCACCCAAATCCTAACTCAGGAAGACACTGAGGGTTTTGAGCAGAGGAATGCTATGATTAGAACATTGGGACCAGTGAGGGTGGGAGAATCAGAGTTAAGAAAATAGGTTAGGAGATGCGATGTTCAGGTGTGAGTAGTCAAGAAGATTAGAATTAGGGAGGAGGAAATAAAAATGGAAAGAAGATGTTAAATTTGAGTAGAACTGCAGAGGTGTGCTGTATAGATTTGGAAAATGATTTAGATGTGGCAGGCAAGGGAGCAGGAATTGGCATATAGAGAGAAGAGAGAGGTCAAGGAGTTAATAGATGGTTGTAAAAGGAGCATTAGGGGTGGTTGGATTCCAGGTTAGAGTAGCCTTAGAAATACAGTGCCAGGATGTTCACGAGAATAAAGCAAGGTGAGTAATAAGCCAGTTGTGAGGTCCAACATGGATAATGAAGCTGACAAAGGTCTTAGCTGTCATACTGGAAAGGAGGCAACTGACCAGCAAGCTGTTATAGATCTACAGGTTTGATTAGGGACTGAAATGGATCAATGAGATAGGACTGTTGTAGCGAACAGGTCCACAGAAGGTTTCCAGGTTAGCCTAGCCAAGATCTATCTAATCTAATTCTTCGCAGTTCAGCTCCAGTCAGTTGATGGATGACAGAATCAGCATTAGTACAGAGAGCACATACTTATCCATAATGCTGCCTGGCTAATTCATTTTTCTAATATCTACCAGGATTTCATGATACTAGGTTAGAAATATGGAGCCTTTAAGTACAGAAATAAAAATGAAAGCCTTTAAGTACAGAAAACATGCTTAAAAGAGGAGCCGTATAAGTTTAAAAATATTAAGGATGAGAGAGACATCAAAAAGATGATCACAGTAAAATGCTAAAAAAATTCTATATATCTCAGAAGTGTGGTATGAATCTATGTCATCTCTCAAGATGAAGATTCCAAAATTCAAAAGATATGCACGGCTCTATTTACAATAGCCAGGACGTGGAAGGAAACTAAGTGTCCATCGACAAATGAATGGATAAAGAAGATGTGGCACATATGGAATGGAATATTACTCAGCCATAAAAAGAAACGAAATTGAGTTATTTGTAGTGAGCTGGATGAACCTAGAGACTGTCATACAGAGTGAAGTAAATCAGAAAGAGAAAAACAAATACCGTATGCTAACACATGTATACGGAATCTAAGGAAAAAAATGGTTCTGAAGCACCTAGGGGCAGGACAGGAATAAAGATGCAGACCTACTAGAGAATGGACTTGAGGACAAGGGGAGGAGAAAGGGTAAGCTGGGACGAAGTGAGAGAGTGGCATGGAGATATATACACTACCAAATGTAAAATAGATAGCTAGTGGGAAGCAGCTGCACAGCACAGGGAGATCAGCTTGGTGCTTTGTGTCCACTTAGAGGGGTGGGATAGGGAGGGTGGCAGGGAGATGCAGAGGGAGGGGACATGGGGATATATGTATATGTATAGCTGATTCACTTTGTTATAAAGCAGAAACTAACACACTATTGTAAAGCAATTATACTCCAATAAAGATGTTAAAAAAAAGATATGCACGAAAAACTCATATAAGAAGTGATATCATATAATGGATGGAGTACAACCACTAACTAGCTGGGTGTCCTCAGATAAGCTCCTTCCCCTCTCTGGTCCTCAGTTTTATCAGCTATACAATAAGGGAATTGAAGTAAATTATATCTAAGGGTCTTTCTAACTTTGAGCAATCTATAATTCATTTAATTTTTTTTAATTTAAAAAATGAAATTCCATGTACAAGGAAAAATCACATATATTAAGAGTTCTGATTTAAGTTTTGTGTGATACTGAGGTGATCCTATAATGTACACCTGAGGGAACTCTTTACTCTCTTCCTTCTCATGTCGCCTCCTGTATTTGTCTGATTTTTGTACATTCCTACCCCAGTTCTGCCAGAGGTAGCAAATAGGGTGCTGCTGCTGGTGACAGGGCTCTGTATGTTCCATCTGCCTTAATTTTTGGCAGTCATCAGCTTAAGGAAGGGGTCTTATTTGCTATTAGGCTCCTGGGCAGCAGCTATAGTGGCTGCATTTTGGCACAGCTCAGTGGTTCAACATTTGGCTCTCCCTTCCTCTTACTTTTTCCTCCCTCACTATTGTTATCTGCACCATCCTTTGTGATATCACCCTAAAGGAATTTCCAAAAAGAGCAAGTACATAGGATCAAAAATCAGTGAGAAAGTATGTGAAAATGCATTGTCTATGTTAAAGCACTATACAAATGCCAGAAAACCTAGTATGCAATAAGACCTGAATTAGGGGTGGACAGAAACAAGCAGAGGCATTCATGGGCTCAAGTTGGGAATAGACAGCCTCCCCACCAGTCTTTACCTAATTCTTTGCTGAGCGTTAGTAGTTTTCTGGTAGCATCTTTAGGATTTTCTATGTATAGTATCATGTCATCTGCAAACAGTGACAGTTTTACTTCTTTTCCAATTTGGATTTCTTTTATTTCTTTTTCTTCTCTGCCATGGCTAGGACTTCCAAAACTATGTTGAATAATAGGGGTGAACATGGACATCTCTCTCTTGTTCCTGATCTTAGAGGAAATGCTTTCAGTTTTTCACCAATGAGAATAATATTTGTGGTGGGTTTGTCATATATGGCCTTTATTATGTTGAGGTAGGTTCACTCTATGCCCACTTTCTGGAGAGATTTTATCATAAATGGGTGTTTTTCTGCATCTATTGAGATGATCATATAGTTTTTATTCTTCAATTTGTTGATGTGATGTATCACAATGATTGATTTGCAAATATTGAAAAATCCTTGCATCGCTGGGATAAATCCCACTTGATCATCGTGTATGATCCTTTTAATGTGCTGTTGGATTCTGTTTGCTAGTATTTGGTTGAAGATTTTTGCTTCTATGTTCGTCAGTGATACTGGCCTGTAATTTTCTTTTTTTGTGTGATATCTGGTTTTGGTATCAGGTTAATGTGTCCTCGTAGAATGAGCTTGGGAGTATTCCTTCCTCTGCAAATTTTTGGAAGAGTTTCAGAAGGGTAGGTGTTAACTTTTCTCTAAATGTTTGATAGAATTCGCCTGTGAAGGCATCTGGTCCTGGACTTTTGTTTGTTGGAAGATTTTTAATCACAGTTTCAATTTCAGTACTTGTGACTGGTCTGTTCATATTTTCTATTTCTTCTTGGTTCAGTCCTGGAAGGTTGTAGCTTTCTAAGAAGCTGTCCATTTCTTCTAGGTTGTCCATTTTATTGGCATATGTTGACTGTAAGAGACTCATGATCCTTTGTATTTCTGTGGTGTCAGTTGAAACTTCTTTTTCATTTCTAATTTTATTGATTTGAGTCCTCTCCCTTTTTTTTCTTGATGACTCTGGCTAAAGGTTTATCAATTTTGTTTATCTTCTAAAGAACAAACTTTTATTGATCTTTGCTATTGCTTTCTTTGTTTCTATTTCATCTATTTCTGTTCTGATCTTTATGACTTCTTTCCTTCTACTAACTTTGGGTTTTGTTTGTTCTTCTTTCTCTATTTCCTTTAGGTATAAGGTTAGATTGTTTATTTGAGATTTTTCTTGTTTCTTGAGGTAGGATTGTATTGCTATAAACTTCCCTCTTAGAACTGCTTTTACTGCATCTCATAGCTTTTGGGTCATTGTGTTTTCATTGTCATTTGTTTCTAGGTATTTTTTGATTTCCTCTTTGATTTCTTCAGTGATCTCTTGGTTATTTAGTAGCATATTGTTTAGCCTCCATGTGTTTGTATTTTTTACAGATTTTTTCCTGTAATTGTTATCTAGTCTCATAGTGTAGTGGTCAGAAAAGATACTTGATATGATTTCAATTTTCTTAAATTTACCAAGGCTTGATTTGTGACCCAAGATATGATCTATCCTGGAGAATGTTCCATGAGCACTTAAGAAGAAAGTGTATTCTGTTGTGTTTGATGGAATGTCCTATAAATATCAATTAAGTCTATCTGGTCTAATGTGTCTTTTAAAACTTGTGTTTCCTTACTTATTTTTATTTTGGATGATCTGTCCATTGGTGAAAGTGGGGTGTTAAAGTCCCCCACTATTATTGTGTTACTGTTGATTTCCCCTTTTATGGCTGTTAGAATTTGCCTTATGTACTGAGGTGCTCCTATGTTGGGTGCATATATATTTATAATTGTTATATCTTCTTCTTGGATTGATCCCTTGATCATTATGTAGTGTCCTTCCTTGTCTCTTGTAACAGTCTTTAACATCTATTTTGTCTGATATAAGTATTGCTATTCCACCTTTCTTTTGATTTCTATTTGAATAGAATCTCTTTTTCCATCCCCTCACTTTCAGTCTGTATGTGTCCGTAGGTCTGAAGTGGGTCTCTTGTAGACAGCATATATCCAGGTCTCATTTTTTTTATCCATTCAGCCAGTCTATGTCTTTTGCTTGGAGAATTTAGTCCATTTACATTTAAGGTAATTATTGATATGTATATTCCTATTGCCATTTTCTTAATTGTTTTGGATTTGTTTTTGTTGGTCTTCTTTCTTCCCTTCTTCTTTTGTTCTCTTCTCTTGTGGTTTGATGACTAACTTTAGTGGTTTGTTTGGGTTGCTTTTTCTTTTTTATGTGTGTACCTACTGTAGCTTTTTGGTTTGCAGTTCCTATGGGGTTGTGATATAGCAGTCTATATATGCACAATGTTGTTTTAAGTTGCTGGTCTCTTAATTTCAAATGCAATTCCCATTTCTTGCACTTGTACTTTCCTCATGGTTGCTGGGTTTGATATCATATTTGTGCGTTGATGATTTCCTACTATTACTTTATGTTTGCCTTTACTAGTGAGCTTTCCCATTTGTGATTTTCTTGTTTCTAGTTGTGGCTTCTTTTTTTTTCTCCCCACCTAGAGAAGTTGCTTTAGCATTTGTTATAAGGCTGGTTTGGCGGTGCTGAATTTTCTTAGTTTTTGCTTGTCTGTAAAGCTTTTGATTTCTCTGTCGAATCTGAATGAGAGCCTTGCTGGGTAGAGTACTCTTTTTTTTTTTTTCCCGGTAGAATATTCTTGGTTGTAGGTTTTTTCCTTTCATTGCTTTAAATATATGGTGCCACTCTCTTCTGACCTGCAGTTTCTGCTGAAAAATCAGCTGATAACCTTATGGGGATTCCTTTGTATGTTATTTGTTGCTTTTCCCTTGTTGCTATTAATATTTTTTCTTTACATCTAATTTTCGTCAGTTTGATTAATATGTGTCTCAGTGTGTTCCTCCTTGGGCTTATCCTGCCTGGGACTCTCTGCACTTCCTGGACTTGGGAGACTGTTTCCTTTCTTATGTTAGGGAAGTTTTTGGCTATAATCTTTCAAATATTTTCTCAGGCCCTTTCCCTTTTCTTCTTCTAGGACACCTATAATGCAAATGTTGGTGTGTTTAATGTTGTCCCATATGTCTCTGAGACTGCCCTCACTTCTTTTCATTCTTTTCTCCTTATTCTGTTCAATGACAGTGATTTCCACCACTCTGTCTTCCAGTTCACGTATTCGTTTTGCCTCAGTTATTCTGCTATTGATTCCTTCTAGTATATTTTTCATTTCAATTATTGTGTTGTTCATCTCTGTTTGTTCTTTAAATCTTCTGTCTTTGTTAAACATTTCTTGTATCTTCTTAGTCTGTGCCTACATTCTTTTTCTGAGATTTTGAGTCAGATTTAGTGTCATTACTCTGAATTCTTTTTCAGGTAGATTGCCTATCTCCTATTTATTTAGTTCTTCTTGTGGGTTTTTATCTTGTTCCTTCATCTGCAATATATTTCTCTGTCATCTCATTTTGTCTAACTTTCTGTGCTTGTGGTCTCCTTTCTGCACCTGAGGATCATATTTCCATATTGCTTCTGGTGTCTGCCCCCTGATGGGTGAGGTTGGACCAGGGATTTGTGTAGGCTTCCTGGTGGGTGAAGCTGGGTCTTTTCCCTCTGGTGGGCAGAGCCGTGTTGAGGGAAGTGTTTTGAGGTAGCTGTGAGCTCAGTACAACTTTAGGCAGCCTGTCTTCTGATGGGATGGGCTGTGTTCCTATCCTCTTGGTTGTTTGGCCTGATGCTTTCCAGCACTGGAGGTTGTTGGGTGGGGCTGGGTCTTGGTGCCAAAATGGGGACCTCCAGGAGGCCTCACTCCAATCACTATTCCCTGAGGCCTCTGCTACTGGTGTCCTTGACCCTTCTGTGAGCTACAGCCAACCCTCGCCTACCCAGGAGACTCTCCAAGACCCCTAGGTAGGTGTATCCCAAGCTCCTATGGAGGTACTGCTTTGTGTTGGGTCCCAGTGCATATGAGACCTTGTATGCACCCTCTAAGAGTTGAATCTCTGTTTCTCCCAGCACTATGAGCTCTTGCACTCAAACCCTGCTGTCCTTCAAGGTTAAATGCTCTCGAGGTTCTTCCTCCCAACTCCAGACCCTCAGATTGTCTTGGAGGACTACTTTTACATCGGAATGCCCCTGTGTAGCCTGCGTGGGTTTAATATTTTTTGATGCAAGGGCTGTTTTTAGTTTAGATGTCTGCCAACTCTTTCTTCAGTGTATGCTGGCTGTTATCCCCTTGATAAGAGGTGTGACTATTGTTTTGTGACCAAGGCCTGCAATGGATATTGAGCAGGCCTCCCCTTTGCTCTGTAGTTGTCACTGACCTGTCAGGGGTGGGATCTACTCCCTAGTTTTTGGAGTAGAGGCCCCCAGATCTGTTTGTTAGCTGTGTTTCTGATCTGCAGTGTGATGTAGGCAGGACTGAAGCACTCCCACTGGGAGAGAAGCCACTGAGTACTCCTCCTCTGGAGCTGTTCACCTGTGGGTGTGCTTTGTTGTGTCACCTTTCACTGGTTGTGCGAGCTCTCAAATTATACTGTTTTTGGCACTGCTCTCAGCCCCACCTTAACCGTGGGTATGCTGGAAGTTGACCCTGGTCTCTCTCAGGTGTTGTTTTCACCAGGCCTCCAGCATAGACCCACTGAAGTCAGGTCCCAGGATTGCAGTAATCATGGAACTGAACTTGCTGTGGGCGCTATGGGGGCAGCTCAGACTCTGGCTGGGCCCAACCCCCACATGTATGTGTCCACAAAGTCCACAGCTGCTAAAGATAGACTTATCTTGGCTGTGGGAGCACTCACTGTCCATTCAGATGTTCTGCAGACGCTGAGTTTACAAATCTGGTTGCAGGGATGTAAATCTGCAGTTTGTGCAGCTGTGAGGTGAGATTTCAGCTCTTCTTCCTTAGGTGCATGGCCCCTGGGGGCTCAGCTGTGGTTTCAGCTACACCCCTGCATGTGGGTCACCCCACCCGGGGACCGGGTATGGAGGAGGAGGAGGCAGTGGCCGGAGGTGCAAGATCCTGTCCCGTTGGGGATGGGTCAAAGAAGAGGAGGTGGCACCTGGAGGTGTGAGACCCTGACCTGGTGGGAGTGCTTCTTAGTGTCCAGGGAGGCAGGGGCTGGTATGCAGGGAGAGAAGCTGCAATGGTGGCCTCACCCTTTGTGTGTCACTCAACAATGCTGTTTCACTTACATAGCAGTATGGGCTTCCTCCACGAGCATTCCTGGTTGCGGAGCTCCTCACTACCATGCCCTCAGGTTGTCTCCTCACAGCCAACAGCAGTCCTCTCCCTGGGTCTGCTCTCCAAACCCCATGTTCCAGCACCCATCCCCCGTCTGCAGCAGTGGGCACACATCTTAGGCTGGGGTGCACAGACCAGTTGCTGCATTCGCCTCTGAGCCCTTGAAGCTTCCCTTCTGTCCCAGCTGATCTCCCCGCTGGTGAGGGGGCTTCCCCAGGTGCAGGAACGTCTCCTCACCTTCAGCTCCCTGCCAGGGGTGCAGGTCCCAACCCACTTACTCTCCTCTTCCTGTTCCCTTCTTGTTTGTTTCATCCTACCTGGTTACACGGGGATCTTTCTTGTCCTTTTAAGTGTCCGAGGTCCTCTGCCAGTGTTCAGCAGGTGTTCTGGGAGAACTGTTCCATTTGTAGATTTATTCTTGATGCATTTGTGGGGAGAGGTAAACTCCATGTCCTCCTACTCCCCCACCATCTTGACTCCTCCTAATTTATAAACTTTTAGACCATAGATAGCTCAAATTTACTGGCACATCTCAGAGTCCCTTTGCTTTTGCAAAATAATTATATTTTCAGGACTTCTGCTTGCTTTCCCTCTCAAGTTCAAGGAACAAGTGGTAGAGAAGCCCAATCACTGTCAGGTCAAGAATATGAAGTATTTCTTTCCCAAAAGAGTCCCTTTCTTCTTGTTGCCAGACCCATATGGGCAGTATAATGGCACATTAGTTACAGGGAGACCAACCTGGAACACCCATTGATGTGTACAAGATGGTGAGTCCTTGGAAAGACTGTGCCACTGTATCCTGGCACTCTGTGAGAATGGGTTTATACAAGGTTTGTGTCCTAATCACAGAATGCCTTTGTTGCCAGGCAGCACTGAGTTACATTTAAGGCTTGAGTTCAATGACTGTAGGCTGAATTATCTTTTAACTTTCTCCATATGGATCTCTTTTCTTATTACTAATCTAGCCTGTTAATTAAAAATTTTAAATATTATTAAATTACTTTAAGAAATATAACCACTGAACCACAGGGCTAGAAGGATCTAGGAAGATAGTCAAATCTCCTAATCCCCATTTTACAAATGGGGTAACCAAGTCCCATAAATGGGAAACTACCTGCTCAATGTTACACACTGAGTTGCTAACACAAAACATCCTTGGAAATATCCCCATGGCACCAAGTGGTTACTTTTATTTATAAGGTGAAATATAACTTATAAAGAAAAATAATCACTATTCAGAGGGCTAACTTTTTGTTTGTCTTTACTGGCGGAAATACTGTCACAAATAAGAAAAATGTCCTTGCTTATCCCAAGACGGGGAGTGGAAGGGAGTGGAGAAAAAGCCAAACCCTAAACCTATTTGGGAAGGAGGCACTGCTCTTCCAGCCTCTGGCTTCTTGAGCTCTGTGTTGTCACCATCAATATAACAGTTCTGGGAACATATTTCTCTGTTACACACACACACACATCATGTTCATATATACTCAAAAAAAATTCATGGTGTATTTCTTTTCTCATTGTGGAAGCAGAATGCTGCGTATTGAACTAGAGTTGGGAGACAAGCGGAGCTGGGAGTTCTAAGATAAATGCAACTACTTAATAATGCCTAGTCAAAACACCACTTGAAATTTTGGATGTGGGTTTGAGGGACCAGAGATACCATGACCAGAGATACCAAGTTAAAAGGTTTTTGAAAAAGTCCCAAGTGATCACAGTAGATTTCTTTTATAGTCTTTTACTTATCTTTTACTTCATCTTAATCCCCAAAGCAGGAAACAAGAATCTAAAGAAATAAACATCAAATTAACAACTATATTTATTTAGAACCCCTAAGGAATTACAGCTGTATCTACTCATTTCCTGATAGCTATTTTTAGTAAGTAGACAAAAATCATCTATAAATGGTTCCAAGTAAATTGAGGACAACACATAACCAAATACAAAACATCCCATAAACAAAAGTGATACTGCTAACCTGGCCCAGGAATTTGGAATCAATCTTGGTCCTGTACTGGAGTCTTCCCATGGGATGATGAGCTAGCTGTTACAGCTAGCTGTGGTCCTCAGTTTCACCACTGATAAAATCTCTGGCCTTCCTTTCTAATTTCAGAGATACCTCCAAGTCTTTCCCAGTATGTGTACTTGCAAGAGAGGTACCTGTCCTCTATTCTAAGTAGTGAAGAACAGCATAGTTCAACATTGATGAAGATCTATAGATCTGGGGCTTAGTTGAGCACCCTACTTCCTTACCCTTTTTGGCTATGTGAAAACAAGTACAAACAGCTGGTTGGAAGGCTGGGACTGTCACATAGTGTGGACATATGTTGACTACTTACACAACTATTAAATACCTGTTTTATATGTTAGAGTATGCCATGACAAAAACAGAAGTGAGAAACACAAGTTCTACTGCCAAGACATTTACAGTCTAGGAGAGGTAGAAGTATATTTGGCATAGAAGGTATCTCTCAGTGTGACAACTCAGATTGGCTCAAATATTTACTTCTATATTTTGATTTTACTTTCAAACTATTCTCCTAGCCTTGCCAATCTCTAGGATAGGTCTTCCAGATACTGGTCCAACTAGTATTTCCTTCACCAAGGGGGGGAAAATTCCCCCTGATCTGTATGCCCAAGGCTTAGAAAAATGAATCCACTTTTGATCACTCTATGAAGATAAGTGCAACTTCCCACTCGACTCTGGACTTGCTCTTGCTAAATACACAGCTGCTAGGCAACCCCTAGCAAGTGGTGAGACTACTTTTTCAGATCCCACTCCACCCTCCTCACACTCTTTTTGCAGATATGCTTGTAGTAGACAGAGCTTGACAGTCACTCTCAAAATGACAGGCTGGTAAATGCCTGGATCTTTTCACAACGAGATGATCTATCACTGCCAAAGGTCACAGGTCCCAGACATCCTTCACCAGTAAGTGGACTCCACCAGGGTATCTCTTTGTATAGCTACTTATATGTAGAGAAAAATACTTTAAGATGAGTTTGACCCTTTACAAAAGTACTGTTACAATGGCTATAGAAGTTTTATTTAACATAGGAAGGAAAAATTCCAATAACCCACAAAGGCACCCAGCTACCCAATGCCATATATTCACAAGACCATGCACCCCTATCCCATCAGGAGAATTTTTGTTATATTCCTTTAATTTTCTTCATAGGGCCAGGAATGGTTATCCAAGGGAACAAGGGAAATGATAGGGGTACAAGGTGGGGATACATTAGAAAAGAAGAGGGGCTGGATATAAGAATAGGTATGTTGCCATTCTAGTTGGAGTTCTGCAACAGCCTAGCAATCATCTGTTGCTGTTATCTCTCTATTCTGGCCCCTGGCAATTCATTACTGTCACTCATAGCCAAGGCAGCAAAAAAGCCCTCATAGCAACAGAATCTCTGAAATGGCTTCCTGGGATATCTTCTACAGCACTCAGCTCAAGCCAATCCTGGCTAAAACCATAAAGATGGCATTCTGGGACACTGTGCTCATTAAATTCTATATAGGAAACACCCATTGCATGTGCAGTTCCAAAGCCTACATTTGCTGAACAGCAGCAGTAGGCTCTGCAGGACATGTGCCAATTCCAGTAGCCAAGTCCACAGCAGGTAAGAACTCTCAGGGCCAGGCTTCTGGAGGTTCACCTACTGATGAGAAAAACAAGTCCTGGAAAAGGCAAGGGTAAGTGCTGTTCTTTCCTAGTGATACTGGTTTTCTTAGGTTCCTTTGTTATCTTCTCATCTACTGGTAGGGCCAAGTGTTTCTTAAAAGGAATGTTGCCTGCAACTACAGCATCTATTTATCTTTTTTGTGCCAATATCAGGGTTCATTTGCAACTTCTAACCTGCGCCATCCAGTACAGTAGCCACTAGTCACATGTAGCTATTTAAATCTAAATCTAAATTAATTAAAATTAAATGAAATTTAAATGTCAGTCTCTTACTCACACTAGTCATAT
The DNA here is from genome assembly GCF_949752795.1 of Hyperoodon ampullatus. Classification (NCBI taxonomy): domain Eukaryota; kingdom Metazoa; phylum Chordata; class Mammalia; order Artiodactyla; family Ziphiidae; genus Hyperoodon; species Hyperoodon ampullatus. The sequence continues at coordinate 63,729,549 of NC_136913.1, forward strand.
TTCAAGTGCTAAGTAATCACATGCAGCTACTGGTTACCATATTGGACAGCACAGATACAGAACATTTTCATTATCAAAGAAAGTTCTACTAGATAGAACTGTTATGCTTACTCCCCAATCATCTAGTCACCTTCTCTGTTTGTATTTCTAGCACTTTATTTATCTTATTGGTTTCAGGCAAAGAGGATTGATGTCATCATATTCCTCAATTCATCAGTAATCAAAGTAAAGGTTCTTTCTTGCCATTATTCATTTATTCCTACACTCTTTCATAGGTAACCATTCTAATGTGGTAAATGTCTATCTTTGTACGTGTTCTTTTAAAAGAACATATTGTTTCATGTGCATATTTAAAAATTTTATGAAAATGATACATACTATAGATCTCATTCTTAATTTCTACTATGAATCATGTTAAGATCCATTCATACTTCTACATATCTAATCTGTTGCTTTTATCTGCTGTATAATGCTCTATGGTATGCACCCACCACATTTAACCTATTTGCTCTCATTATATTATAATTATAATAACCTAGGATGCCTGGCTTAGTACTTTATAGAACTCTTGGCAGAAATTCCTGGCTTCCTAGAAAATCTTCAAAGAAAATTATAACCAAAAGTACTTGTAATTTGAGTATGTGACCCCACTTTTAATTGTGGGTATCTTCACTCCTTGGAACATACACTCTTGTCCTATCCTTCAGTATTCTAACTTACTGGTATTCCTTTTTGCCTGTTATTGGTCACTGTCCATTTTTTGATTGGCTCTGGTCTTATATGAGATTTCTTCCCTATTCTTGACTCCAAATAATGGTTTTCCATTAGTCTTTGGCTTTTATTACCTGGACTCAGGTTATCAGTTTGTGAAGTCTCTTATCTCTGCTTTTTATTTCTGACTCTTCCTGTAACTCCTGCTGCCACTCAAGATTCAGTTCAATGGGTAGTTTCCTGGCTAAAGTTTTCACTGAGCAGTGGGGGTTAGAGACCTAATGGAGAGAGGATTGCTGCACTGATAACCAAAGACATTCAGTGCCTAGTGGGAGGTTTCACATTCTCTGTTAGCTTGACACACCAGGGAAATAACCTTTTAATCCAGTGCAAGATAATTTATTGTAGTGTTATCCAGTTCGAAGATGTTATGAAAAACATCCCCAGAGAGATTTAAGATTTCAAAAATATCCTGAGTTTGAACTTAATTCAACTACTCCAGAAGGCTAAAACAACAAAAGATGACCTTTTAGGCACTTCATATGTCAGGCACTGTTAGGCCAGATAATGTCATGCCAAATTAGAATGTTTGTCTCCTGCGGAGGGAGGAGGGTTGGTGGGAAGGAGAGGTTGAGGGTATGTGCTTTAATTAAAATCATCTGTCAGTGCTAATGACCTAACATTTAAAAAATGATTATTCTATAGAGATACAAATAAGGAATTGAACAGGGGATACTTGATGTTTTTATGGTGTCAGAAAGGGAACAAAAGTATGTTCTAATCATCTTTGATAAGGGATGAGACAAATAGGAGCTCATTTAGAGGAAAAAGTCCAGAACAAGGGGACTCGACACTGATGTTAAACTCAGGGAAGAATATTCAAGCAATGTGTTTTCTGTCTTCAAATACCTGAAGAGATATCACAAAAAAGTGAAACTAATTTTTTTTTCTATTTCCTACCCACTGGCATTCAGGTGTCTTTTTTTAAATTTAATATTTATTTATTTGGCTGCATCAGGTCTTAGTTGCTGCATGCGGATCTGCATTGCAGCATGCGAGATCTTTCATTGCAGTGCACAGGCTTCTCTTTAGTTGTGGCACGCAGGCTCCAGAGCGCACAGGCTCAGTAGTTGTGGCACATGGGATCTGTAGTTGTGGTGCACGGAATCCAGAGCACGCAAGCTCAGTAGTTGTGGTGTGCGGGCTCTAAAGTGTGCGGGCTCAGTTGCCCTGCGGCATGTGGGATCTTAGTTCCCTAACCGGGGACTGAACCTGTGTCCCCTGCATTGGAAGGCAGATTCTTAACCACTGGACCACCAGGAAAGTCTCTCAGGGGTCTTTAAAAAATTTTTATTGAAGTATAGTTGATTTACAATGTTGCTTTTAAATTCTGCTGTACAGCAAAGTGACTCAGTAATAGAATATATATATTCTTTTTCATTATGGTTAATCACAGGATATTGAATACAGTTCCCTGTGCTATACAGTGGGATCTTATTGTTTATCCATCCTATATATAATAGTTTGCACCTGCTAAATTTGTTTAGTCAGACCACAATGGGAAATAACTTGAGGGAGGAAGACTATATAGTTCAATATATGAATCAACAGAGGTGTCCAAAGATGAAATGGATGCTGAGGGAGGGGCATAGGGAAAAAAGTGAGCTCACTAGCTCTATTCAAGCTGAGGCTGGGCAAAAATTCAGCAACATTAAAGAACAGATTTGAGCATTGGATGGAGAAGCTGGACTAGATGAATCTAATACTTTACAATTCAATGTGACAGCAAGAAATCATTTGTAAAAATCTGAAGCAAATTCAAGGAGCTGTTAAAAATATATAAAAGAAATACAGCAAAGCCAATGAAACTGGATCCTATTCGAGCTACCCAGTCATGTGTGTGAGAAAGGGAATAACAGAAGACATTCCCACACTCTGACACCAAGTACCACCTTGGATATGGGCCCATAGCAGCAAGGACCATGGCCTGTCCAGGGACTCAAGTCATGTTGAACCAAGAATTTATAAAGGACAGAGAGACTCTCACAGGAACCAAGGCCCTTTGGGAGCTGGAGGAATGCTACTAAAAAATAAAATCTTAAAGAACCAATCTATAGTTTTTTCTCAGCCAGAGTCATGACAGTTTTTCCAAAGCAATTAAGATACATGCAAATTGGCCTAGGTAGATAAGGGTTACTGCCTTCAGTACATTGGCACTACCTCCCCTCCCAACCTAAAAAAAAAGTGTTTTCTCCAGGAAGGCTTTGCCACATTTTTCCAGGGCTCTGCCCAGAGTTTGAAAGCTCAATGACATGACACTCCACTTGGCTGGATTTTATTGCCTGCTGTGCTCTTCAGTTTCCCTTCTAGCCCAGACTCAATTACAATCAAGGTTTGCAGAAGGCAAACAACATGCAGTGAACCTGTCACAGTGCCAATTAAGCACAAACATATCCTGAAAATTAAAATGAAAATCGAATGTCAACACTATGAAAAGAAACTAACAGCTTCTTCAGAAATGATGAATAAAGGCAGAGAGAAGAAAAAAACCAGCAAACCTGCTCTTAGCCTAGCAATGCAGCCCTAGTCCTGTTATATAATATTCCATCATCTCCCACATCTGCATACTCTATATCTTTATCAAATTGTTTGTTTTAGCACATTTATAATAAAGATGTCTTAATGTTGATTTCATAAATTTTATTTAGTGTCACATGGTTGCTCTGGGTTTCCAAGACAACAAATGTACTTTGCCCCAGCCACCCAGTAAATCATGACAGTTCACAATCTTCAGGTCTCTCCTGTGTGTTGACAGGACAAGGCTTTATGGCCTAGGGAATGGCTCCAGCATGGTGGTGGTGGCTAGCATCAAAATTGGTTAGTTTGAAATCCCTGATTACACAGATCAGATTTATTTCAATAAATCTGGTCTATGGAATCAAAGATCCCAAATCAACCTTAGGGCTATAGTCCAAAAGTAGCTACCAGTTACTGTTATAGGTCCCCTCAGTGCCTAGTACAGGGCTTAGTAAATATTAGTTTAATTTCTTTTCCTCCCCTTTTCTCTCTATACCTACTTCAGTTCCAGAGGCAAGTGGTACATAATATAATAATAATAGTGAAAATAATAATAATAACTAATAGTTAAATAGTGCTATCTTCCTTTGGAGATGGATAAAATTAGGGATGGGGAAAATAAATTAATCAGTAATGAATGAAGTCAGTAGGCTGGCTTCTAGTCCCCCAGCTCTGCCACTTAGTAGCTATGTGATTCTGAGGACATCCTTTAAACCCCCCAAGTTCCAGTTTCCTCATCTGTCAAACAAAAGTACAGGTTTCCCCCACTATCTGAAAGAAGAGCATCCCCAGGGAAACTTTTGTAAGCCAAAATGGTGTAAAGTGAAGAAGCAATTACCTTAGGACACATCTTGCTAATGGATACACAAAATAAATCGAGATAAAGCACAGGGGCTCACAGACATAGTTCAACACTATGGTGGCTTGACACTGAGATGCTGAGTATAGTTCCTGGAAAGGAGCTTGGTGGTGCCACTCTCACTGATTGGGGCGCACACTGCCTCTTATAACAGCTCTCTGCAAACAAACACTGAGCACTATTTTCGATTTTCACTTTTTTTAGTAAAAGCAAAAATCCTCTTCGGATTTACTTTGGTTAGTGAAAACAGGTACAATGTAGGTCTTTCATAAAAGTGAAGTGATGGAAAGCAAACTTTTGAACAGTGGGGGATACCGGTAATAGTTACCTCATAGTGTTACTGTGAGAGTTAACTGGTTTATGAATATACATAAAGTAGTACAGCACCTGGCTCACAGTGGGTCCTCAAAAGTAGTAGTTCTCATCTTCTTCTCCCTCCCCACCCCAGAATACCACTTAAAAAATTCCTAGCAGGATACTCTTAAGTTGGGAGGTAGAATCCCCAGGACCTTGGGGGTAGTTCAAGGCAGGGGGCACAGAAACCAGCTTTGAAGCAACTCAACAGGTTGGAAGAGGAGAACTACCGGAATGGGGCAGTCTGGTCCTTCCTTCATCTTTCCTGTTGATCTCTAAGATATTTTGTGGTACTAATAGCAATGGGAATGATAAAGTTCCTACAATCTATTTGGTGCCTGAAAAGTATTGCTGAGTGAAGGAGGGGCTGTAGAAAGTTGTGGGACATGGTTTAAGATAAATGAAAAAACCTTGCCCTCTGCCATGCAGCTGAGCTCCCCCATGGCTGCAGACTGGATGGTTTTACATGGCCTTAGTATAATTCTACTTTTATCCCCCCACCTTCTCGCCCCTCCCCACTAGCGCTATCCTGGTGACTGAATCTTGCCTTTCCCCCACATCCTGACAAGCTGATGCTGTCAATCTCAAAACAGCCCGAGGTCAAATCCAGAATCCATCTGGGTTTTTAGGTGGAGAGGGATGAGAGAGGGTTTTTGCCGCCAGTGGTTTCCACCTCCAGAAAGTTGATGACAAAAGCCTCTGCTACCTTTCCCTTCCAACCTCTCCTTGGGGAAAGAGAAAACCCTCTATTTCCACTATCTGCTCTGTTGAGCTTGTTTCACTCAATGACAGTTTCTATCTTGCTTATTGCCTCACCAGCTATGCAACAAGGAGGAATCAAGCTTTGAGGCAGTATCCCTAGAGTCATCTGTTCCCTGCAGATATGAAGGAAACAGGACCTTCTGGGGAAAACAACAACAACAACACACCATTAAAGCTTTCATTCCAAAGTCCTCAACTCCTTAGCTCCTCAGGTATCCACTACCTCATGTTTTCCAAATGCTGATCCAGCTTCTTATTCAGATTTTTAAAAGGCAGCTAGTTCTTGAGAGAATGGCTGGGATGTGTCTGGTGGGGGAAGGGAGTGGGGGAATCAAGCTACAATTACACTTTTTAGCCAGAAAAAAACAAATCAGTTGGTGATGAAATCCCAGGAGAAAACATAGATTAAAGTCTGTGCTTTCTAAATCTGTTACTTAACTAAACACAGCTGTTAAAGATGATGTCTTTGCTATGCATGTATATCTATAATAATGCTGTCATTAGTATTCAGATATGATGCTGGGAACCCTCCACATCTCTAAGATATGCACTCAGAATGAGTTTCTACAGGACTGGGAGATTCTACACTGATCCATCCACAACCTCACCTGGTTACCCTATGTTCACAGTATGGGAAGAGAAAGAAACTAACATTTACTGAGTGGTGTTCTACTAAGTACTTTAAATATATTTATTATTTTAATTCAAACAACAGTCTTATGAGATATATATTATAATCTCCTTAATTGATAAGAAAGTTAAGTAACTCTTTCAGGCCCACCTAGCTAGCAGGAGGGGAATTAGGATTGAAACCTAGCACTGAGTTACTCCAAAGCTCACAGTCCTGCCACTCACCACAAGCTTCCGAGATGCCTGGGCTGAAGGCCAGGGTTCAGTCTTTGGTGGGACCATAGAAGTGGACTGACTCACCCTTAGACAACTTCAATTCAGTAACATGCTGCTCTAAACAATCCAGTTGAACTCTTTACATATAAAACATCCCTTGAAAGGAAATAAAGAAAGGAGAGAAGAGGTTGCAGTAGGTTCCCAATCTGAAGAATATCTGAAATCAAGAGCTAGCATTTACTTGAGATACTTTTTTCAGGTCAAACTTAACAAAAGACCCCCAACACAATAGTGTCTTATCCGAGAACAGACTCTTGTGCAGCTAAGAAAGTAATATATACTATTTTTCCATGACCAGTCCGAATTAAACTTAAGGAATAAAGTGAATATGATAACAGGGCTATAGAGGGCTTGACAGTTTAGTAGAACTATCACATTCATCCTGACACTTGAAAATTACCACCCAGTGAGTCAGGAAAATAAGTATCATCATCTCTGTGTACTCATGAAAAAACTAAGGATCAGGGAAGTAATAAAATAAAGTTGTTGAGATGCGGCTGGGTGGGCCCCGAAGTCGTGACTGTTATCCTTTCTTCAGTACATTTTTAAGTGACATGATCAAAGTCGTATTTTTTTTTTTAAGATGTTGGGGGGGGTAGGAGTTTATTTATTTATTTATTTTTGCTGTGTTGGGTCTTCGTTTCTGTGCAAGGGCTTTCTCTAGTTGTGGCAAGCGGGGGCCACTCTTCATCGCGGTGCGCAGGCCTCTCACTATAGCGGCCTCTCTTGTTGCGGAGCACAGGCTCCAGACGCGCAGGCTCAGTAGTTGTGGCTCACGGGCCTAGTTGCTCTGCGGCATGTGGGATCTTCCCAGACCAGGGCTCGAACCCGTGTCCCCTGCATTAGCAGGCAGATTCTCAACCACTGTGCCACCAGGGAAGCCCCAAAGTCGTATTTTAATACTAGTCAACTCAGGATGAATTGTAAGAGTTAGGGCTGTAGCTGAGAGGAATGCTGGACTAGGAGTCAAGGGCTCTGGTTTCTAGTCATGGTTTTATCACCTTTATTAATGTGTGAGCATCTAAAGCGAAGATGAATATCCCTGCCATTTCTACTTAACAGGGCTGCTGGGGACTCAAATGAGAGAAATAATGGATGTAAGTATGCTTAATAGGTCATTAGATACATTTAAAGAAATCAGACCCTTGGTGACTAGATGAATTATAGTCAGTTTTTAATAAATATTCTGAGGATCATTCATTCTGTTGCCACTTATGGTATCTAAGTATAATGTCATGACAATCTAAAATATTCTTAGTGAAGAAATAAGACAATAGCTCACCTGAAAATATGCTCCAAAGCTTTTGGATACTTTAGGTACTTTTTTATTGAAGTATAGTTGATTTAAAATACTATATTAGTTTCATGTGTACAGCACAGTGATTCAGTATTTTTACAGATTATACTCCATTATAGCTTATTACAAGATAATGGCTATAATTCCCTGTGCTATACAATATATCCTCATTGCTTATCTATTTTATACATTGTAGTCTGTATCTCTTAATCCCATGCCCCTAATTTGTCCCTCCCCTCTTCCCTCTCCCCTTTGCTAACCATCAGTTTGTTTCCTATATCTGTGAGTCTGTTCCTGTTTTGATATATACATTCGTTTGTATTATTTTTTTAACATCTTTATTGGAGCATAATTGCTTTACAATGGTGTGTTAGTTTCTGCTTTATAACAAAGTGAATCAGTTATACATATACATATGTCCCCATATCTCTTCCCTCTTGCATCTCCCTCCCTCCCACCCTCCCTATCCCACCCCTCTACGAGGTCACAAAGCACCGAGCTGATCTCCCTGTGCTATGTGGCTGCTTCCCACTAGCTAGCTACTTTACGTTTGGTAGTGTATATATGTCCATGCCACTCTCTCACTTTGTCACAGCTTACCCTTCCCCCTCCCGATATCCTCAAGTCCATTCTCTAGTAGGTCTGCGTCTTTATTCCCGTCTTGCCCCTAGGTCTTCATGACCATTTTTTTAATTCCATATATATTCATTGGAATCCGTATTTGTTTTTGTCTTTCTGACTTACTTCACTCTGTATGACAGACTATAGGTCCATCCACCTCACTACAAATAACTCAATTTCGTTTTTCTTATACCTGAGTAATATTCCATTGTATATATGTGCCACATCTTCTTTATCCATTCATCTGTTGATGGACACTTAGGTTGCTTCCATGTCCTGGCTATTGTAAATAGAGCTGCAATGAACATTTCGGTACATGACTCTTTTGAATTATGGTTTTCTCGGGGTATATGCCCAGTAGTGGGATTGCTGGGTCGTACGGTAGTTCTACTTTTAGTTTTTTAAGGAACCTCCATACAGTTCTGCATAGTGGCTGTAACAATTTACATTCCCACAAACAGTGCAAGAGGGTTCCCTTTTCTCCACACCCTCTCCAGCATTTATTGTTTGTAGATATTTTGATGATGGCCATTCTGACCGGTGTGAGATGACATCTTATTGTAGTTTTGATTTGCATTTCGCTAATGATTAATGATGTCGAGCATTCTTTCATGGGTTTGCTGGCAATATGTATATCGTCTTTGGAGAAATGTCTATTTAGGTCTTCTGACCATTTTTGGATTGGGTTGTTTGTCTTTTTAATATTGAGCTGCATGAGCTGCCTGTATATTTTGGAGATTAATCCTTTGTCAGTTGATTCATTTGCAAATATTTTCACCCATTCTGAGGGTTGTCTTTTCATCTTGTTTATGGTTTCCTTTGCTGTGCAAAAGCTTTTAAGTTTCAATACGTCCCATTTGTTTATTTTTCTTTTTATTTCCATTTCTCTAGGAGATGGGTCAAAAAGGATCTTGCTGTGACATGTCATAGAGTGTTCTGCATATATTTTCCTCTAAGAGTTTAATAGTGTCTGACCTTAAATTTTGGTCTTTAATCCATTTTGAGTTTATTTTTGTGTATGGTGCTAGGGAGTGTTCTAATTTCATTCTTGTACATGTAGCTGTCCAGTTTTGCCAGCACCACTTATTAGAGAGGCTATCTTTTCTTCACTGTATATTCTCGCCTCCTTTATCAAAGATAAGGTGACCATATATGGGTTTATCTCTGGGCTTTCTATCCTGTTCCATTGATCTATATTTCTGTTTTTGTGCCAATACCATACTGTCTTGATTACTGTAGCTTTGTAGTATAGTCTGAAGTCAGGGAGCCTGATTCCTCAAGCTCCATTTTTCTTTCTCAAGGTTGTTTTGGCTATTTGGGGTCTTTTGTGTTTCCAGACAAATTTTGAAATTTTTTATTCTAGTTCTGTGACAAATGCCAGTGGTATTTTGATAGGGATTGCATTGAATCTGTACATTGCTTTGAGCAGTAGAGTCATTTTCACAATGTTGATTCTTCCAATCCAAGAAAATGGTATATCTCTCCATCTATTTGTATCACCTTTAATTTCTTTCATCAGTGTCTTAAAATTTTCTGCATACAGGTCTTTGTCTCCTTAGGTAGGTTTATTCCTAGGTATTTTATTCTTTTTTTGCAATGGTAAATGCAAGTGTTTTCTTAATTTCACTTTCAGATTTTTCATCATTAGTGTATAGGAATGCAAGAGATTTCTGTGCATTAATTTTGGATCTTGCTACTTTACCAGATTCATTGATTAGCTTTAGCAGTTTTCTGGTAGCATCTTTAGGATTCTCTAGGTATAGTATCATGTCGCCTGCAAAGAGTGACAACTTTACTTCCTATTTTCTGATTTGGATTCTTTTTATTTCTTTTTCTTCTCTGATCGCTGTGGCTAAAACTTCCAAAACTATGTTAAATAATAGTGGTAAGAGTGGGCAACCTTGTCTTGTTCCTGATCTTCGTGGAAATTGTTTCAGTTTTTCACCATTGAGGATGATGTTGGCTGTGGGTTTGTCATATATGGCCTTTATTATGTTGAGGAAAGTTCCCTCTATGCCTACTTTCTGCAGGGTTTTTATCATAAATGGTGTTGAATTTTGTCAAAAGCTTTCTCTGCATCTACTGAGATGATCGTATGGTTTTTCTCCTTCAATTTGTTAATATGGTGTATCACATTGATTGACTTGTGTATACTGAAGAATCCTTGCATCCCTGGGATAAATTCCACTTGATCATGGTGTATGGTCCTTTTAATGTGCTGCTGGATTCTGTTTGCTAGTATTCTGTTGAGGATTTTTGCATCTATGTTCATCAGTGATATTGGCCTGTAGTTTTCTTTCTTTGTGACATCTTTGTCTGGTTTTGGTATCAGGGTGATGGTGGCATCGTAGAATGAGTTTGGGAGTGTTCCTCCCTCTGCTATATTTTGCAAGAGTTTGAGAAGGATAGGTGTTAGCTCTTCTCTAAATGTTTGATAGAATTCGCCTGTGAAGCCATCTGGTCCTGGGCTTTTGTTTGTTGGAAGATTTTAAATCACAGCTTCAACTTCAAGGCTTGTGATTGGTCTGTTCATATTTTCTATTTCTTCCTGGTTCAGTCTTGGAAAGTTGTGCATTTCTAAGAATTTGTCCATTTCTTCCAGGTTGTCCATTTTATTGACATAGAGTTGCTTGTAGTAATCTCTCATGATCCTTTGTTTTTCTGCAGTGTCAGTTGTTACTTCTCCTTTTTCATTTCTAATTCCATTGATTTGAGTCTTCTCCCATTTTTTCTTGATGAGTCTGGCTAATGGTTTATCAAATTTTTTTATCTTCTCAAAGAACCAGCTTTAATTTTATTGATCTTTGCTATCGTTTCCTTCATTTCTTTTTCATTTATTTCTGATCTGATCTTTATGATTTATTTCCTTCTTCTAACTTTGAGGGGTTTTTGTTCCGCTTTCTCTAATTGTTTTAGGTGTAAGGTTAGGTTCTTTATTTGAGATATCTCTTGTTTCTTAAGGTAGGATTGTATTGCTATAAACTTCCCTCTTAGGAATGCTTTTGCTGCATCCCATAGGTTTTGGGTCATCGTGTTTTCTTTGTCATTTGTTTCTAGGTATTTTTTGATTTCCTCTTTGATTTCTTCACTGATCTCTTGGTTACAAAATAGTGTAATTTATAGCCTCCATGTGTTTATATTTTTTACACATTTTTCTTGTAATTGATATCTAGTCTCATAGTGTAGTGGTCAGAAAAGATACTTGATATGATTTCCATTTTCTTAAATTTACCAAGGATTGATTTGTGACCCAAGATACGATGTATCCTGGAGAATGTTCCATGAGCACTTGAGAAGAATGTGTGTTCTGTTGTTTTTGGAAAGAATGCCCTATAAATATCAATTAAGTCCATCTTGTTTAATTATCATTTAAAGCTTGTGTTTCCTTATTTATTTTCATTTTGGATGATCTGTCCATTGGTGAAAGGGGGATGTTAAAAGTCCCCGAATATGATTGTGTAACTGTCAATTTCCCCTTTTATGGCTGTTAGTATTTGCCTTGTCTATTGAGGTGCTACTATGTTGGGTGCATAAATATTTACAGTTGTTATATCTTCTTCTTGGATTGATCCATTGATCATTATGTTGTGTCCTTCTTTTTCCTTTGTAATAGTCTTTATTTTATAGTCTATTTTGTCTGATATGAGAATTGCTGCTCCAGCTTTCTTTTGATTTCCATTTACATGGAATATCATTTTCCATCCCCTCACTTTCAGTCTGTATGTGTCCCTACGTCTGAAGTGGGTCTCTTTTTTTTGTTTGTTTTTTGTTTTTTGGTGGTACATGGGCCTCTCACTGTTGTGGCCTCTCCCGTTGTGGAGCACAGGCTCTGGACACACGGGCCTAGCTGCTCCGCGGCATGTGGGATCTTCCCGGACAGGGGCACGAACCCGTGTCCCCTGCATCGGCAGGCGGACTCTCAACCACTGCGCCACCAGAGAAGCCCTGAAGTGGGTCCTTGTAGACAGCATATATATGGGTCTTCTTTTTGTATCCAATAAGCCTGTCTATGTCTTTGGTGGGAGCATTTAATCCATTTACATTTAAGGTAATTATCAATATGTTTGTTCCTATTCCCATTTTCCTAATTGTTTTGGGTTTGTTATTGTAGTTCTTTTCCTTCTCTTGTGTCTCCTGCTGAGAGAAGTTCCTTTAGCATTTTTTGTAAAGCTGGTTTGGTGGTGCTGAATTCTCTTAGCTTTTGCTTGTCTGTAAAGATTTTAATTTCTCTGTCAAATCTGAATGCGATCCTTGCTGGGTAGAGCAATCTTGGTTGCAGGTTCTTCTCCTTCATCACTTTAAATATGTCCTGCCACTCCCTTCTGGCTTGCAGAGTTTCTGCTGAAAGATCAGCTCTTAACCTTATGGGGATTCCCTTGTGTGTTCTTTGTAGTTTTTCCCATGCTGCTTTTAATACTTTTTCTTTTTATTTAATTTTTGATAGCTTGATTATTATGTGTCTTGGTGTATTTCTCCTTGGACTTATCCTTTATGGGACTCTGTGCTTCCTGCACTTGATTAACTATTTCATTTCCAATATTAGGGAAATTTTCAACTACAATCTCTTCAAATATTTTCTCAGTCCCTTTCTTTTTCTCTTCTTCTTCTAGGACCCCTATAATTCGCACGTTGGTGAGTTTAATGTTGGCCCAGAGGTCTCTGAGACTGTCCTCAATTCTTTTCATTCTTTTTTCTTTATTATGCTCTGCAGTAGTTATTTCCACTATTTTATCTTCCAGGTCACTTATCCATTCTTCTGCCTCAGTTATTCTGCTATTGATCCCTTCTAGAGAATTATTAATTTCACTTATTTTTTTGTTCATCTCTGTCTGTTTGCTCTTTAGTTCTTCTAGGTCCTTGTTAAATGTTTCTTGTATTTTCTCTATTTCCAAGATTTTGGACCATCTTTACTATCATTATTCTGAATTCTTTTTCAGGTAGACTGCCTATTTCCTCTTCATTTGTTAGGTCTGGTGGGTTTTTGCCTTGCTCCTTCATCTGCTGTGTGTTTTTCTGTCTTCTCACTTTGCTTAACTTACTGTGTTTGGGGTTTCCTTTTCGCAGGCTGTAGGTTTGTAGTTCCCATTGTTTTTGCTGTCTGTCCCCAGTGGCTAAGGTTGGTTCAGTGGGTTGTGTAGGCTTCCTGGTGGAGGGGACTAGTACCTGTGTTCTGGTCGATGAGGCTGGATCTTGCCTTTCTGGTGGGCAGGTCCATGGCTGGTGGTGTGTTTTGGTGTGTCTGTGGCCTTATTATGATTTTAGCCAGCCTCTGTGCTAATGGATGAGGTTGTGCTCTTGTCTGACTAGTTGTTTGGCATAGGGTGTCCAGCACTGTAGCTTGCTGGTCGTTGAGTGAAGCTGGGTCTTGGCATTGAGAGGGAGATCTCTGGGAGATTTTTGCCATTTGATATCACATGGAGGTTGGCGGTCTCTTGTGGACCAGTGTCCTGAACTTGGCTCTCCCACCTCAGAGGCACAGCCCTGATGCCTGGCTGGAGCACCAAGGGTCTTTCATCTACATGGCTGAGAATAAAAGGTAGAAAAGAAAGAAAGAAAGAAGAAGATAAAATAAAGTAAAATAAAATAAAGTTATTAATATAAAATAAATATTAAGAAAAATTTCTTAAAAAGTAATAAAAATAAAACAAAAAAAACGGGGAGACAGAACCCTAAGATAAATGGTAAAAGCAAAGCTATAAAGACAAAATCACACACAGAAGCATACACATACACACTCAAAAAAGAGAAAAAGGGGGAAAAAACATATATATCTTTGCTCCCAAAGTCCATGTCCTCAATTTGGGATGCTTCATTGTCTATTCAGGTATTCCACAGATGCAGAGTACATCAAGTTGGTTGTGGAGATTTAATCTGCTGCTCCTGAGGCTGCTGGGAGAAATTTCCCTTTCTCTTGTTTTTTCTCACCGCTCCCAGGGTTCAGCTTTGGATTTGGACCTGCCACTGCGTGTAGGCTGCCTGAGGGTGTCTGTTCTTCGCTCAGACAGGATGTGGTTAAAGGAGCAGCTGATTCGGGGGCTCTGGATCACTCAGGCCCTGGGGAGGGAGGGGTACGGAATGCGGGGCGAGCCTGCGGCGGCAGAGCCCAGCGTGATGTTGCACCAGCCTGAGGCATGCCATGTGTTCTCCCGAGGAAGTTGTCCCTGGATCACGGGACCCTGACAGTGGCGGGCTGCACAGGTTCCCGGGAGGGGTGGTGTGGATAGTGACCTGTGCTTGCACACAGGCTTCTTGGTGGCTGCAGTAGCAGCCTTAGCATCTCATGCCCGTTCCTGGGGTCCACGCTGATAGCCTCGGCTCGCGCCCGTCTCTGGAGCTCCTTTAAGCGGTGCTCTTAATCTCCTCTCATCGCACACCAGAAAACAAAGAGGCAAGAAAAAGTCTCTTGCCTCTCCGGCAGCTCCAGACTTTTTCCCGGACTCCCTCCCAGCTAGTTGTGGCGTACTAGACCCCTTCAGGTTGTGTTCACGCAGCTAACCCCAGTCCTCTCCCTGGGATCCAACCTCCGAAGCCCTAGCCTCAGCTCTCAGCCCCCAACCTCCCCGGCAGGTGAGTAGACAAACCTCTCGGGCTGATGAGTGCTGGTCGGCACCGATCCTCTGTGTAGGAATCTCCTGCTTTGCTCTCCGCACCCCTGTTGCTGTGCTCTCCTCCGCGGCTCTGAAGCTTCCCCCCTCCACCACCTGCAGTCTCCACCCTTGAAGGGGCTTCCTAGTGTGTGGAAACCTTTCCTCCTTCAGAGCTCCCTCCCACTGGTGCAGGTCCTATCCCTATTCTTTTGTCTCTGTTTTTTTCTTTTTTTCTTTTGCCCTACCCAGGTACGTGGGGAGTTTCTTGCCTTTTGGGAGGTCTGAGGTCTTCTGCCAGAGTTCAGTAGGTGTTCTGTAGGAGTTGTTCCACATGTAGATGTATTTCTGATGTATTTGTGGGGAGGAAGGTGATCTCCATGTCTTACTCTTCCGCCACCTTGAAGCTCCTCAGGACCTGTATTATTTTTTTAGACTCCACATATAAGTGATATCATACAGTATTTGTCTTTCTCTATCTGATTTATTTCACTTAGCATAATGCCCTCCAAGTCTATCCATGTTGCTGTAAATGGCAAAATTTCCTTCCTTTTTATGGCTGAGTAATATTCCATTGAATATGTATACCATATCTTTATCCATTCATCTGTTGATGGGCACTTGGTTTTCTTCCATACCTTGGCTATTGTGAATAGTGCTGCTATGAACATACCTGCATATATCTTTTCAAATTAGTGTTTTCATTTTTTCTGGATATATACCCGGGAGTGCAATTGCTGGATCATATGGTAGTTCTATTTTTAGTTTTTTGAGGAACCTCCATACTGTTTTCCATAGTGGCTGTACCAATTTACGTTCCCACCAATAATGTATAAGGGTTTCTTTTTCTCCACATTTTCACCAACATTTGTAATTTGTGTTCTTTTTGATAATAGCCATTCTGACAGGTTTGAGGTTGTTTTGAATTGGGTACTTTTCTTGAATTAGTTAAGAATAAGATGAATGTGGTGGAATTGCTGACTCTTTCCTTATCTGGCTACCTCTTTACCTAACCCGAGTTTCCTCGGGAGTCACTAGTCCCCAAAGGAAGCAGCCTCATTTAAAGGCCAAGATATATGTAAGAAAGCAGGAATAGCGGGATTATGAATCATAGTAGAGAGAGGTATGACATAATGCCTCCTAACATCTGCTATCATGGGGTGCAGGATGAAGAAAAAGAAGATCTGCACACTCACATTTTAATATTTTCCGAGTGCCAGAGACAGCTTAATTAGCTCTCATAATATACCTAGATAAAAGTCTCATTATATACTTTGACAAAATAAGTCCATTATTAGGCCTGCCTATAGACTATAGACAAGCAGCAGCATCTTGATACCTATGACAAGGTTTTTGGGGAGAGAAAGGAGATTGTTATCTTAACCCATGTTTTCTTTATTCCTCTCTTCTTGTCCTACCTCCTACTGGCCCCTTTTCACTTTTGCTCCAACTATTTTCCCAATTTTCTTGTTTCAACTAGTTTTGTGCTATCATTCACCCCTTCTGGTCACAAAATATTCAAAAATATTATAACAGCTCTGAAATAATTGTACCACCTTTAGATAGGGCAATCCCATCCCCACCCTACCCCACAGTTTGTCTGAATTGGTGTTTTTTTGCCAGGATGCTCAGCTTTGAAAAGGTGAAAGCCAGTATTATAAAGTCAGTGTCTGAAATGTGATCAAGTAATTAACAATTCAGAACTCCCACTGATACTATCTAATAAAAGGCACCTTGCCATTTGCAATACGTCACAGAATCAGTTTAGAGCCTGTCATTTTGCTCATGCCTTGCTCATAACTGAGCTCACTCTGACAGAGAGGTATTCTTGGGTTCTTGAAATATAAAGAATTGAGACAAAGGAGCTGGAGTTTTCCATTCAATGGGTACGGAGAGTTGAAAATTTTTCCAGTGGGTTAACAGGACAAAGTCTCTTGCTATTTCTTACCTCTGCCCCCAGCTTGA
Organism: Hyperoodon ampullatus; assembly: GCF_949752795.1. Taxonomy (NCBI): domain Eukaryota; kingdom Metazoa; phylum Chordata; class Mammalia; order Artiodactyla; family Ziphiidae; genus Hyperoodon; species Hyperoodon ampullatus. Next base: position 63,746,185 of record NC_136913.1, read on the forward strand.
ATATACTAGGGCTCAATCCTGTTACCTCAGGGTGGCAGGTCTAGCTGCTGACACTATCTAAAATCTCTGCTGTAAACCATTTGTCACCAACAAGCTTTGGAGTGATAAGGCAATTTTTGATTTGATTCCATTTAGATGGAATAGGCACAATAGGCTCAGCATGTATTATCTGCTAAATTACTGTGGAGGATTATGTGGTACTTCAGAGCCAATGATTTCCAAATATTTAATTGCAGCTAAGTGAGTTCTCTGGCACTTTTCTGTAGATTTATTTATACTAAAAACATATTTTATATATTTATTTAGTTAGTTGCTTATTTATTTATTTAACCATAAAAGTGATCAAGGACAAGGGGGCAAGATGTACAGAGTACTTTACCTGGAAAAGGCCTTGTGGCCTTTGTACTATCTTAGATGAAATCCTGGTCCTGTTGAATAGAGAAGGAAACCGATTCAAGCAGAAGGGGAATTTCTCCAAAAATATGAACATGCGAAAATTTCTTCATGTACTGCAGATAAATGGAGAGTGTTCATGTTCTAGTATGCCTGAACGGGTGGCACAGACAGCACTTGCAGGTAAATGGCAATAAACAGCTCTCACTGTCAACACCTCTCATATGCTATCTTTCATTCTCTCTTGAGCTCTGCCAAGTGAAGCTACACCATAGTCAAGGTTCATGGGGAAATACAGGGATGTAGTTTTTGAACCAGTTAAACTGGAATCACGTTACCCTGAGGAGTGGCCTCACTTCATTCATAGAGAGTAGGATTACCTTATATTGCAATGAATACGTCAACTTTTTAAGGTTAAAAATATAGTAATTCCCCCGGACAATATATACACTGGATTTACTAGCTGCTGATCACTCCCCCAACATAACCCCAACCCAACTGTAGGGAGTTATATGAACTGAAACCCAGGCTGCTACTTAAGCAGCTGCTGATGGGACCAGGTTAAATTCTACACATTTGCAACTTCTTAAACAGCAAGCTGAAAAACATTTTGGCGGCCTTTAGATAAATGCAAATAAGTCAAAAAACTAAGCTGACCTATCACCTCATGATGTCTAATGATAAGGGTATTAACATTTATCTATCACTTACTGTGTACTAGAAGGTTTATATTTTTTGCATTTAACCCTTACAAAAGCCCTGTGAAATAGGCAGGAATTAAAATTGCTATTTTATAAATGAGAAAACTGAAGCTCCTCAGAGAGTTTAAGTAACTTGCTCAAAGGCACACAGCCTATTACCATCATTCTAGGACAATACGTTCAGGTCACATACAGAAATTTTAATAGAGGGAAGAGACGTGTGTGTGTGTGTGTGTGTGTGTGTGTGTATAAAAGTGAACAGTACTGGGGCTTCCCTAGTGGTGCAGTGGTTGAGAGTCCGCCTGCCAATGCAGAGGACACAAGTTCGTACCACGGTCCGGGAAGATCCCACATACCGCAGAGCGGTTAGGCCCGTGAGCCATGGCTGCTGAGCCTGCGCATCTGGAGCCTGTGCTCCGCAACAGGAGAGGCCACAACAGTGAGAGGCCCGCGTACATCCAAAAAAAAAAAAAAAAAAAGTGAACAGTACTTTCCTGAATAACTAAGAACAAATTGCTACTTCAATGTTGTTTTTCTTATCTTCATGTAATTTCCCCTTCATTTACAGTCCTTTTGTGCTAGTGTTTTGTTCAGTTTGTCTGTGGTACATTTTTTTCTTTATTGAGGAAATATTGTGTCATACATGACAGAAACTTAAAAAGATATTTTTTTAACATCTTTATTGGAGTATAATTGCTTTACAATACTGTGCTAGTTTCTGCTGTATAATAAAGTGAATCAGCTATATGTATACATATATCCCCATGTCCCCTCCCTCCTGCGTCTCCCTCCCACCCTCCCTATCCCACCCCTCTAGGTGGTCACAAAGCACCGAGCTGATCTCCCTGTGCTATGTGGCTGCTTCCCACTAGCTATCTGTTTTACATTTGGTAGTGTATATATGTCCATGCTACTCTCTCACTTCATCCCAGCTTACCCTTCTCCCTCCCCGTGTGGCACGTTCTTAATTTCTTTTCAGAACCATTGACTGATTCAACTCTGGGAACCCACTATATTTTAAGCCTATAGGTTAATTAACCAGTTAATGTTAAAAATGTGTTTATAACTGACAGACATGTTTTTTCACAAAAGTCACCTATGATACCAAGAGTTCTAACTGGTTAAATGAGACATAACCTGACCTTCTGTTATGAGCCATTGTTCTTGCTCTCCTTTTTTAGCCATATCTTGTTTTCAATAGTCATTCTTCATGCCTATCATCCCATCCTACAAAGGGAGCTAACAAATGGGTTTTTGATAGTATGTGCCTGTCTCTACTCTAATTCACCCTGCACATTGCTTCTTAAAACACTATTCTCTTATCAATATCCTGGCTCAAGAACTCACAATGAGTCATCACTCCTTATCAGATCAAATCCAGTCTCCTCTACAAGGCTTTCAATTCAAGGACTTTCATAATCTGGCTCCAGCATACCTCAGCAGCCTTACCTAGCATCATGCACAGCACTTGACATGCTTACTGTCCCAACATAGACAAGGTTTCCTTGTCACCTTCTTTTCTGCCTCTCTAAACCTCTCCTTCCAAGGCCCAGACCACTAACAATAACAAAAAAACAACCTTTTTTCCCACCTATGTTTTGTGGATTCAACCAGAATTTGTGCTTCTGGAAAGAAGGCTTTCAGGATTTTATATCTACTACCATACCATGCCCATAGCACAAAGCTGGGCATGCAAGAAGAGATCCTTGCTGCTTGATTCCAAAAAAATATTTTCTTTGGGGAATTTAGAACCCAAATTTATATAGTTTATACTTGGAAATGGCTGGGAGAAGATAGACTCAGATTTCATCTAAGCTTGTTACATTTTACTAATTGCCTTTAACGTACTTCCTCGCCAGAGCCAGTCTGCTTTAATTACTCCTGGGCATTCTTTTGGGAATTTCACCAAGATACCAAAGGAAAATGAAATCTAACTATATTCAAGTGATGTAATTGCTATTGGCCTTCGTATCAAACACAGATAAAGGTTGAATTTTTTTTCTTTCTTAATGTTAACTTTAACCAAAGTGTCCAAATGAGCTGAACCTAAGCAAACCTAGGTCTATAATTAGGCCTGGAACTCCACAACATAATCTAGTTGGAAGCATGGTTCACAGATGTGATAAAGTTGTGTGCTTTTCAACATTTCTTGACTAATCTGATAAAACTGCCTTACATTTTCACAGTATTTTATAGGTTATAAAATATTTCATATCTGTTATTTTGTTTGATCTGTGCAATAAAACTATGAAACAGGTATTATCTCTCTTTTGTGTGAGGTGAAACAAATTCAGAGTCAGAGAAGTTAATAACCCTACCCAAGGCCCCAAGCTAGGAAGAGGAAGAAACAAGGCCTAAACCCAGGGTACAGAGAAGTTGGGCAGGGAAGGGAGAGTACAGCACAGGGGGTGTCTGCTAACTCAGCTGAACATCAACTGTGTGCTAGGCACTGCCACATGACACAAGTATGAACAATACTCCTACCCTAAAGACACATAAATGTGTGAGAAATATATGAAAAAGCTGGACAACTGTTAGTTGAAAGAAAACTAAGCCCAAAAGTCATCACTCCTAATGCTCCTTTTCCTACAATTCTGGTGCAAGGGTCCAGCTCCCACTTACCACCTTCTGTCTCTTCTCCTTTTAGTGTTCAGAGGCCACCTTTTGGAATAGCTGCAAAGTAGACTCTGCTGAAGCCCCATGGCTCCCCAGAGAAAGAATAAGAGCATATTGGTTGGAAAGGAACATTGGGAGAGGTTGCTAGGCTCTCCTCCTCTCCAGGAGGTTAGTGGTGTGAACAAATGAGAGCAGGAACTTTGTATTTTGGTCCACTGCCAAATATGCAATGGGTACTGAACAGCAAACTATAAGAAGTATGTTTGAAAGAGGGAGTCAAAGGGAGAGTGCAGGGAGAGAGAGGCAGATGAGGAGAAGAGGGAGAGAACAACAGAGAAGCCTCAGGTTTGGTGTATATGAAATTTATACTAATATTTGCCTTCTTACCAGGATATGGTATAGCTCTGTTAGTGGAGGCCAATGGTTTATTGACACTTGCTATTCTTGAGGACAGGGCAGGGATGGACTAATTGAGAATTTGGTAAGTCTCCACAATATAGGGAACCAACCAGATTGACATGAACATTTGAATGTCTGAAGAGTAGGTAAGAACTTGAGTGCCCTGAACCAAAATGGTGGCTAAATGACAGTGTTCTCCGCTAAATCCAGAGATTAAAAATGTTGAGGGGAGGGTGGCTTAAGGATGCACCTCTCCCTCAGGAGCTCCACTTACATTAAACTCCTCTAATTTACTGTGCCAGAGAGAGGTCTCTAGGAGCTGGCAGCATCTCCTGGGCAAGGCAAAATCCTCATTACCAAGACAAAGAGTTCTGAAACTCTTTCAAACTTGCGAGAGGGCTGCTTCAGAGCTTAGGTTTGGAAATTTGGCAACTAACATATTATGCTACTTAGCAATTTAGAATATTTTAATAAAATATATTTCATATTCAGAGTTGAACAAGCCAGGAGGCAGGAGGTTCAGAGATTTAGGTCCTTGCCATCATTTCCTAAATCCAAAGGGTTGGCAGACCAGCAAACCCTAAATGCCCCCTATTCACACCATTCCCCCATATGAGGCCACCTGCATGGGCCTTACTTCCTACCATATCACATCCCAACATTTCTACATGGCTTTCAAGGACTGCCACCAAACAATTCCTGCTGCCCTAGTTATTAGGTTTGGCCTCATTACTCCACAGATCATGCTCTTCCTCTTATCTTCCTGTGTGATGTCACTGCTAGGTCTATCTGGAACACCCTCCCCTCTGCATCTCACCCAGTGATATTATACCCATATGTCGAAGTCTGCCTCCCCCTTAAAGCCTTTCCTAACTATTAGAGACTTTGCTGATCTCCCTCATTTCTGAAGAGTAAATGTGATCTGCAGTAAGCAGCCAGGATAATGGAAGCAGTGTGGTGAAATTTAAAATAGTAATAGAGGATTAGGAGAAATTTTGAATTCAAGTTCCAGGTCTGCCAGTAAATAGACTAAATGACTTTGGCAAAGTTATCTAAGCTTCAAGTATTTGTTTGTGTTTTACTCTATTTCTACTCCATTATTCATTACTTGTCTACTATATGCTAGTTGTTGTTGAATCCTATCTAGATCTTGCCATTGAGGATTTTACGGTCTATTAAATGAGATATGTATATAAATAATTAGAAGTAAAAACAGGAAAAGTAGTTAAATATCAAGAGAGCATCATAGAAATTTCCTCAAGAGGTCAGAGGAAGTTTGAATTTCCCTGTGTAGAAAATAGCATTGGAACTTGCTTTTGGAGCATGAACAAAAATGTTCTAAGGATCAAAAAATATATAGGAAAGTGTTAGGAAATAATACATGGAAAATGCCATACAATGCAAGGGCTAGTATTTTAACTGGGGTGAGTGGTAGGAGAAGCTGTTCTAAGGAATGATGAAGTGGAGCAAGGAGTGCTTCAATCCCTTAATTCTTTAGGCATAACCTGCCAAATACTTTACTTCAGAAGACGCAATGGAGTCCCTTGATGGCAGGGCTTCCATCTATATTCTCTGTCCTTTTCTGCCAGCACACAAAAGAGCCTACATTACGTTGTGCATGAAAACTTTCTGGGGCCACCTGGAGCAGGGTGCTCAGAAAGAACCCCAGATAATGCTCAGTAACTCTGGAAGCAGACAGCCAATTTGAGGAGAACCACTGGTACCTCCAAGACAAAGGGTGAAAGAATATACCAGCAATACAAATGAGCTGGTTTTATCTTATATGCAGAATAAGGGCAACTGCCTCAGGTCCCGCTCTTGGGCAGTTGATGGGGGGAGCTACAGCAGCTACGCAGGTATAAAGCAGGGGAGGAGCCTGACAGCAGCTAAAATACTCTAACGTGCACTCCCTCACCAAAGCTCCATCAGGAGGCTTGTTGTCCATCTGTAAGATCCACCCTCCCCCAAGTTGTTCTCCAATCTACTGGCTGCCACCACCAACTGGGTTCAGATAATACAGACTATCGCTTGGTAAATGCTTTCGGCAGTTTTAGGCATGAGTAAGTGTGCCTCCTCAGGAGGACCCTCTTCCTCCCCCTCTCCACAAGGAAATCATTCTAATGCACAGTGCACAAGTTTCATTTCCATAGTCTTTTTTTTTTTTTTTTTTTTTTTTTTTGCAGTACGCGGGCCTCTCACTGTTGTGGTCTCTCCCGTTGCAGAGCACAGGCTCCGGACGCACAGGCTCAGCAGCCATGGCTCACGGGCCCAGCCGCTACATGGCATGTGGGATCTTCCCCGACCGGGGCACGAACCCGTGTCCCCTGCATCGGCAGGCAGACTGTCAACCACTGCGCCACCAGGGAAGCCCATTTCCATAGTCTTTTTCTTCATTCTTAGAGGGCACTTTTTTTTGGAAAAAAAAAAGATCAGGGTTTGGCTGGGCATCTAGTCCAGTATGTAGCTCAAAATGATATTCCAACAGTATTCAGGTTCACATAAATTCATCTCAATTCAATTCAGACTCAAATTCACTGTTGGTATTAGTCATCATATTATTAATCACAGCCTTTTACTGGGCCTTGCTCAGGAAGCACCTGTCTATGCCTTTTTCCAGAGGCTCAATTCTACACCTTCCTTGGAAGGGTCACTTCCTTGCCAAAACTCCATCGTGGGTAGTGGAACAATTTGGCTTGTGCACGCGCCCCCCCCCCCCAAGAAATATGTAGCTAATGATAAGAATGTACGGTGTCAAACTGGAGGGACCAAATGGTTCTAGTGACAAAATTATCTCTATCAGAGAGGAAAACTCTTCAGTGGGATTATTTTCACAGCCTCCCATTCACTGCTCTGAGGAGCTACCTTGCAAATGTCCATTATTACTCTGCTCAGTCACACCCTAGGACAGCTCTAGCCCTCATTACTCATTTGTAATAATAATAATACCTTGCATTTAATGTACTGCTTATCATATATATATAATATGTCATATAACACTTATGATATATTTATTTACATTTAATTATAATTTAATAATTTGATGTATGTATTTTATAATGTACTGCTTTATCATATATGTATATATAGTACATTAAATTCACAATAATTTGATACCTATGTGTGAAGTAAAGAATTAACCCAGCATCCTTGAGTTACTCAAATCTTGTACATTCTCAGAAGGGCCTACTTGTATGACTAGCCTTTGGCTGGCTACTAGGAACTAAGGTCTTAGAATGTCCCCTATGCTACTAACTGATTAGGGCACTGTGCATGCATGAGGTGTTGAACCACATTATACCAGCTTGTGTGGATATTTTGTGTAAAAAATGTGATTTATGGTGAACACCTGCTTTCCTTCTGGGGGGTCTGAAGTTTCAGTAACTGCAATCAGCACTGCAGTTACCCCAATAAATACCCTGGACTTTTAGGCTCAAGCAAACTTCCCTGGCAGAAAACATTTTGCATGTGTTTCTGCAGTTCATTCTGGGCGATTTAGTATGTCCTGTGTGACTCCACTGGGAGAGGACTCTTGGAAGCTAATACCTGGTATCCTCCAGGTTCTGCCTGATGTACCTTTTTCCTTTATTGATCCTGCTTTTTATCCCTTTGCTGTAATAAACTGTAGCCTGACTATAATGACCTGTGAGTCCTGCAAATCCTTCTAGTACATCAGTGAACCTGGGGGTGAACTTTGGGATCACCAATACAGTCTCACAATGTTAAGAGGATTATCACTTCCACTTTACATATAAGGAAACTGAGTTTCAGAGAAATCAAAAGACTTCCTCAAGAGTGGAGTTAGTTCTTGAGCTGGAACTGGAACACAATTCTTTTCTCCAAATCTCAAGTTTTTTCTACTACACTAAACTGCTCCCTCAATAAATTTTGTTGAGTTTGGAGGGGTAGATAAAATGGTATCAGGTCTCTTTCAGCTCTGACAGCCCATAAGTGTATGTCCAGAAGCCCACGTAAAAAAAGGGGAAGTACAACTTTAAAAATTCAAAGTTTATTCAGGTCATCTCTCCCTATCCCTATTTTGCACACCTCGTTTCTGTCATAGAGTGTCCAGGGCTCTACTGACACTCTACAAGAATGCATGGGCAAGGAAAATATTATACTTTAAAGAATGACTAGTTCTACCATGCATAGTTTTCCCCATTCTAATACTTGACAAATAAAACTGTACATGTGGATTTGAGAAAGACCCTGGCTGGATTTGTTTAGTATCATTATTAGGGTAAGAATGGAAGGGAAAGTTTATAGCCTTCTCTGACCTGATATTGCCAACATAACCTTGCCTTGCTCTAAACTCCCAAAGGACCCATACATCTGTGTAGTCTGTGTCACTAACTAACCTGTGTGTTCTGCGAATGGTGAGGGAAGAGATTGTGCCTAGGTAGGATAATAGATAAAACTTAAGAAATAAATCCCTTCATAATTTTTTTTTTCCTGGCTGTGACACACGGCTTGCAGGATCTTAGTTCCCCAACCAGGGATTGAACCTGGGCCCCTGGCAGTGAAAGCCCAGAATCCTAACCACTGGACTGCCAGGGAATTCCCCCACCCTTTCATGAAATTTAATATTTATAAAATATGTTATATGTTTTAAAGAGAACACTAAAGTAAATGAATGAATTAGGCTGCAACCTTGCTTTTATCCCCAATATTAAAATATCATTGGGTGAATTTCAAGGCCCTGGGCTGAGCTTTGCTTTGCTATGCTGGGCAAAGTTTTCCACTGAGCAGGGAAAGTGGGCAGACACCCACATGTGTAACAATCAATCTTATCCTTGGCAATAGCTTCCTAAAGGGACTTTCTGCTCTGATTTTGGCATCAGCAAGTCCATTTTCATTACAACGTTTGGGGGTTTTCACAGATTTATATCACTCAGAAAAGAAGCTTGTTTGTCTATGCGGAGAATGTTGAGTTAGTTGTACAGTGTGGGGGGATAGAATTTGGCTTGTCCAGAGATAGAAAATACCTCTGAGAAAGCACTAAACGACAGCTAAACACATCAAGATTAGTTTTGATCATATACAGAAGGGAATGTTTGGTGAGAAAGGAGGAAGAGGCAGCTCAATTACTTATAAAGATATTTTCAAGTACACACTGGCACACAGCATCTCATATCTGTTAATAAAACGGGGCTCTGCAAGACAAAAGGTAGATTATTTGCTCTTATTAAAAAGCTCCAGTTTCGAGAAAATACTATTATCCTAAATCCAGCACCTGCCCCCATATAACTATACACACCTAGCCAGATGAGCACACAATATTGTTAAACTAATGACACTCTTTAACTCTGCCTTCCTTTACAAACAAAAAAAAGCACATATTTACTAAATAGTTCTGACAGGAGGAAGTGGTAAAATGCAGAACTTCGAGGCAAAATTAAAGTAGGTAATTGAAAACAAGGTTGTTTACATGCAGACACAGACACACACACACACACACACACACACACACACAGCCATCCTTCTCATGCCCTATATTGCATCAGCTATTTCCAGTTAAGCTATGCCCCTTTCACTAGAAAGATAAAGACTGGAGCCATGGGCATTTCATAGTCCCTTTTCTACTTGCCCGGTATCTACTCTGGTTCCTGTTAAGATTCACTCAGTGTAACCAGTAATAAAGTGAGAACTACCTAGCAAATCAGAGCTATTGCTTTTTGGTCTGGGTCTCAATTTCCACAATTGTAAAATGAAGGGACAGAACTGGACCTCCTAAGTCAGCTAATATCTTACAGCTGTTTGACTCTATTACAAACAACTGCACATGCCACAGGCCACAAGATAGATGCCAAAGATGCTTTCAAGCCTTTCTTCTTATGTATAGGCCCACACATACACGAGGGTTTTCTTTTTGGCTCAGAAAGGCAGGGGAGTTCAAGGGTCAAGACTTTCTCGAATGCAGATAAATAAGCTGAGAAGATTAAAATGACTAGATGCTCTTTACCCCAGTTTGCCTCTTTTTAGGGAGAGAGGAATGCTGAGCTACAATGGCAAGGTCTCAAAGAATTTGAGCACAGTTGTGGTGACAGTGCTTTGATGACTACTGGTTTCTGTGCTGCTGTGAAGAGAAAGAGTACACTCCTCCTCCTCCTTAGAGGCCAAATCTTTCTTTGAGCTTTGAGCCAGAGAAACTATAGATGATTTCTAGGCTAAGGACGAAGCCACATCTAAAGGTGGGGTTTGCTAGATCCTGGTACACACCAAACATAAGGGGATAACCTCGGCCCAGAGGACCAAAGTCAGTCAAGAATTCCAAATGAAACCCCAAATAGTAATATCTCAGGAATATGCCAGTGTTTACTTGGTAAACTGAAATAATGTGGATTTTGTGAGGGTGAGGAAGTACTCTATAAAATTAGCTCAATCTGGAATAAAGCTGATGTATTTTCTACAGCTGCTAGAACAAAAAGAAAAAGTTACCTACCTACTAAGTTCTGAGGAAAATGCTGGGTCACTTTAAGAACTAAATATCTACCTCTCCTGATGGAAGAAAAATAGATTGTATCTTCAAGACCGATTTTTAAACATGTGATACCACCTAACACGTGTAGCATTTTATATTCTGTCTAATCTGATCACTAATACTTAATAATTCACATTTGTATGATGTTAAATTTATAAAGTACTTTAATATATTTCATATTGTTTACCTTATGTTGATGCCTACCAACAACCCTGTAAATGTGAATGGGTAGGTGTTATCCTCATTTTACTGATGTCATGAATAGGAGGCTAGGAGAGGTTGAGCACTAGATAGTTGGCATTAGAAACCAGGCATCAATATTCCAAGCTTCCTCTGCTTTGCAGAGAGGTCAGCAAGGGACACAAACATGATATAATGCTGCATACCCCATTCCAGGTCAAAACTAGTTATCTAACCCAAAGTTTATCATTACACAAGTTTATCTGTTGGAATGCCTGCCAACATGAAACCCAAGCCTAACTTCCTGAATTATTAGGGAGGTACATGCTGGGAGCCAGAAATCTTGATTATATTTCCTGATTTTGGCTCAAATATCCCCTTATCAAGAAAAGAGGAGAGGACGATACAATTTTAACAGTCTCCCAGAAACTTCCAAAGATTTCCAACTCCCAGGGGGCCAGTACCCTGCCATCTAGTGGTCATTTGTAGAAATTTCATCTTCCTGGTACCCATGGGAGGAAACATCCTTTGGATATTCCATTTTCCATCCATATAGAATAGGCTATGAAAGCGACCAGTACTGCAATCAATGAGCTCAGCAGCAGATACCCCACTGCACCATACTCACAACCTCCAGTCGGACTTCTTGGAAAGGGATTGAATTAAAAGTAGTTTAATGATAGCAGCAAATGCACTCCAAGGTATATACCCAAGCGAATTGAAAACTTAGGTCCACACAAAAACCTGCATGTGATGTTTATAGAAACTTTATTCATAATTTCTAAAAGCTATAAACAATCAAGATTTCTTTCAATAGGAGAATTGATAAACATCTTTACAATGGAATATTATTTGGTGATAAAGAGGAGCTATTTGAAAGAACTACTGATTCACACAACAACATGGGTAAGACTTAAATGCATTTTGCTAAGAGACAGAAGGCATACACAAAGGTTACATGATGTATGATTATATTCATATGACACTCTGGAAAAGGTAAAACCATAGGGATGGAATTCCCATCAGTAGTTTCCGGGTGTTGGAAAAAGGGGGGCTGGTTGATAACCAAGGGGATACAGAGAAGAATTTTGAGGGTGATAGAACTCTTCTTTATGGCTCTGGGGTGGTGAGCACATGATACTATGCATTTGTCAAAACCTATAGAACTGTAGTTCACAGAGAATGAGGCTTAGTGTATGCACATTAAAAAATCAACCAGATGTCAAGAGATAAATGATGAAATGCAGACTGTGACAAATGAATCTAACTGTGTTACAAATGTGTGACATAACTGCACTGGGTGGGGGTATGAAGTTGACTTTGGAAAATTGTGTGTGTTTTTTTGTTTTTTGCAGTACGTGGGCCTCTCACTGTTGTGGCCTCTCCCGTTGCGGAGCTCTGGACGCGCAGGCTCAGCGGCCATGGCTCACGGGCCCAGCCGCTCCGCGGCATGTGGGATCTTCCCGGACCAGGGCACGAACCCGTGTCCCCTGCATCATCAGGCGGACTCTCAACCACTGCGCCACCAGGGAAGCCCTGGAAAATTGTGTTTTGACTGGAAACTATAAGGGTAAAGACAAAAGAACCATACATAAGCACTGTACTCCAGTTGGTACATTTGTTTCTTATTGGGTATGAGTGAACAATTCTGACCCTACTTTGCACATATACTGGGGTTGAACAAATAAATAAATGGATGGTGGACAGTGAAAGCCAGGTTGCTCACTGTTAGAGAGGGAAGTTACAGATAACAAGAAAGGAAGGCTAGAATGAACCCTGTACTAGATTAGAGTTGAAGACATCAGTATGAACTTATGCTTAGCGTAATATATATACAAATGCATAGATAGATAGAAGATATAGAAACAACTATAGATATGCATGCATACACAGGTTAATATACAAATGTATATTACCTAGCCCTGTCAACTAAGAAAGCCTAGAATCAATAACAACTCAGTAACAATGATCACTCCAGATCTTGATTTCTTTCTCTTTTTTTAACTAAAATATGGTTGACATACAATATTGATAGTTTCTGGTGTTACTACATAGTGATTTGACATTTGTGTACATTATGAAATTATCACCATGATAAGTCTAGTAACCATCTGTCCCCATACAAAGTTATTACATTATTATCAACTCCTTATGCTATATATTACATCCCCGAGGCTTATTTATTGTACAACGAAGTTTGTAGCTCTTAATCCCCTTCACCTATTTCACACCCTCCACACTCCCCTCATCTTTGGCAACTACCCATTTGTTCTATTATGAGCTTGTTTTTGTTTCATTTTCTTTTTTAGATTCCACATATAAGTGAGAGCATACAGTATTTGCCTTCCTCTGTCTGATTTATTTCACTTAGCATGATACCCTCTAGATCTATCCATGCTGTCACAAACGACAAGATTTCATTCTTTTTTTTTTTTTTTTTTTTTTTTTTTTTTTGCGGTAGGCGGGCCTCTCACTGCTGTGGCCTCTCCCGTTGCGGAGCACAGGCTCCGGACGCGCAGGCTCAGCGGCCATGGCTCACGGGCCTAGCCGCTCCGCGGCATGTGGGATCTTCCAGGACTGGGGCACGAACCCGTGTCCCCTGCATCAGCAGGCGGACTCTCAGCCACTGAGCCACCAGGGAAGCCCTAGATTTCATTCTTTGTTATGGCTGAGTAATATTCCATTGTGTATGTATATATGTATATATATATGATATATACATATATATTACACATTCTTTATTCATTCATCTATCAATTAACATTTAGGTTGCTTCTATACCTTGGCTATTGTAAGTAATGCTGCTATGAACACTGGTGTGTATGTATCTTTCCAAACTAATGTTTTTGTTTTCTTGAGGTAAATACCCAGAAGTGAAATTGCTGGATCATATGGCAGTTCTACTTTGTACTTTTTGAGAAACTTCCATACTGTTTTCCATCGTGGCTGCAACAATTTACAATCCTACCAACAGTGCACAAGCGTTCTCTTTTCTCCACATCCTCACCAACATTTGCTATTTATTGTGTTTTTGATAATAGCCAATCTGACAAGTGTAGGGTGATATCTCATTGTGGTTTTGACTTGCATTTCCCTGATGATAAGTGATGTTGAGCATCTTTTCATGTGTCTCTTGGCCATCTGTATGTCTTCTTTGGAAAAATGTCTGTTCAGGTCCTCTGCCTATTTTTTAAATTGGGTTGTTTGCTTTTTTTGATGTTGAGTTGTATGAGTTTCTTATATATTTCGGATATTAACCCCTTGTGAGATATATCGTTTGCAACTATCTTCACCCATTCACTAGGCTGTCTTTTCATTTTGTTGATTGTTTCCTTCACTGTGCAAAAGATTTTTAGTTTGATGTAGTCCCACTTACTTATTTTTGCTTTTGTTGCCCTTGCCCGAGGAGACAGAGCAAAAAAAATATTGCTAAGATTGATGTCAAAGAATGTACTGCCTATGTTTCCTTATAGGAGTTTCATGGTTTCAGGTCTTACATTGAAGTCTTCAATCCATTTTGAGTTTACTTTTGTGTGTGGTGTGAGAAAGTAGTCCAGTTTGACTCTTTTAATATAGCTGCCAAGTTTTCCCAACACCATTTATTGAAGATAATTATATCATATGTATACATATATATATATATACATATATATATATATGTGTGTGTATATATATATATATATGTATATATCTTGCCTCTTTCATCATATATTAATTGACCATATAAGCTTGGGTTTATTGCTGGGCTCTCTATTCTGTTCCATTGATTTGTGTGTCTGTTTTGTGCCAGTACCATACTGTTTTGATTACTGTAGCTTTGTAATATAGTTTGAAATCAGAGGGCATGATACTTCCAGCTTTGTTCTTTCTCAAGATTTCTTTGGCTCCCATACCTTCATTTCTATAATACAATTTTCCAATGAAAGGAACTGGGGTTCTTTGGAGAAATAGCTAATTCTAGGGCTAAGGAAGGGAAAATACTAGATGAGTCTGAAGTATCTTGTACTACCAGAAAATAAGGAAGTACTAAAAAGATAAAAGGAAGGGGGCATTTCAAAGGGATACAGGAGCCAACCTGAAAGAATTCCCGATGGTCAAAGGTGTGACAATTTTGAGCAACAAAATAAATGAGGTAGTATTGGATTAAAACTCAAAGTATAAAATAAGTATATGTGAGTCCATACACATATAAATGAATGAATTAATAAATAAACAAAGGTGGAAAAGACACAGATATTCTTTACAGATGATTCCAAATAATATGTGTAGATACTCCCCCTTCCTGGAGGGCAAGCTTGAGTGTGGCCTGAACTTAGTGAGTTACTTCCAAACAACAGAGAAAGAAAAGACAAAAAATAGTAACTTTACTCTGGACAAACATGGCGAACACTATGTTAACGGAGTGATCAATTTTAAGTAGTGATACTTACTAGTGATAACGCTTGCTGATATTATGTACCCCTGATATAACGTGATGAAAATGGCACTTTATTTCTGTGGTATTCTTCTCTCAAACGAATAACCCCAGTGTGATCATGAGAAAAACATCAGACTAACACAGATTGAGGGACATTCTGCAAAAATCTGACCAATACTCTACAAAAAATGTTAAGTTTATGAAAAACAAGGAAAAACTGAGAAGCTGCCACAGACCAGAGAAGACTAAGGACACATGATGATTAAATGCAATGTTGTACCTTGGACTGGATCCTGACATTAAAAAAAAAGACATTAATGGGAAAATTGGTGATATCTGAATGAAGTTTGGAGTTTAGTTAATAGTAAGATACCAATGTTGGTTTTGGTAAATGTACCATAGTAGTGTAAGACAATAACATTAGCAGAAACTGGGTGAGGAGTGTATGGGAACTCTCTGTAATACTTTCACAACTTTTCTGTAAATATAAAATTAATTCAAAATAAAAATTTTAAAGTTAAACCATATGGAATATGTGAAAACGTTCACACACACATCATTAAACAGATACACCAGTTAGATTCCTCTTTAACATACAACTAGGGAGGAATAACAGCCTTCTGAAGGCAGAGGTCCATCATTATCTGACTGTGTGACCTTAAGGAAGTTCCTTTTCAACTTGGGGCCTGAATTTTCCATCCGTACTATGAGAGGTTGAACCAGATGGTCTCCAAAGGCCCTTTCAGATCTACACATTCTGAGCTCCTTTTTAGCTGCATGGGAGGCAGGAACAGACCCTAGGAACTTCCCGTGGGTTTGATTCACAATACCAGCTGTTTTACCAAATATAAGCTCAAAGTAGAATGTTCCATGTGAGTTCCAGTCGCCAGCAATCCCAGAGAGATGGGTTCAGTAAGAAGCAGGATGAAACTGTGCATGATATAACTCTTCCTGGGCAGAGTTGTGTGTTCTACAAGAAATGAGGGCAACGTGAAAGCCATCTCTAGGTAGACATTTTTAAAAAGAAAGGAGAATGAACCAAAACTTATATTTCTATGGTTAAGATACATGTTGCTTCTTGGTGAGCCATGGCCACTCAACCACACTGGCTAAGAAGGACACATTGCCAATAAACCAAAGTGCCTTCAAAATATCACTCTTCCTGTTCACTAGACATAGAGAGGTTAATATTTGAGAGTCAGTAATGCCTACCTCCCAGAGAGAGTTGGGGTCACTCAGCGCAATCACAATATTATTACTCCCTACCCTTGAAGGTCCTTTGTCAGGACAAACTCTTCAAGGAAATAACACTTGACTCCCTATGACCAGAATGTGCTAGCTTCAGACCTTGACATTACTTCAATGGCTTTGTAGGAAAGAGATGGCTGAGAAAGATGTGCACCCTCACTTTCGAAGATAGTGACTGTGTGTGATAAATATATATATATTCTCGCACACAGTACACCAACCTCAAAACTAAAGGGCCAGATCACCATCTTGTAAAAGATTTCAACTGCCAAAAGTCTTCCTAGCTGATTCCAGCCTGACTACAGCCCAAGGGAAGGTTAAAATAATAAAGGTGGAAAATAAACCTAAAATTCAATGGAGATTTCCAAATCTTATCAACCTGCAGAGAAATAAGGAGTACCTCACTCGGAAAGGAACACAAGCCTATTCTGCCACCACCACATTTAACTGTACTTAAACCTAATAGCTGCTTTTATATTTCATTCTTCCCTCAATCAGGACTTTCAAGAAGCCC
This sequence comes from Hyperoodon ampullatus, assembly GCF_949752795.1. NCBI lineage: Eukaryota > Metazoa > Chordata > Mammalia > Artiodactyla > Ziphiidae > Hyperoodon > Hyperoodon ampullatus. The sequence goes on from NC_136913.1 coordinate 63,763,131, forward strand.
AACTGTCAGTGTGACAGACAACCTGAGAAACTCTGGTTTTTGCCTGAAATTCATGGCTTTGAAGCCAAAGGGGCTTTTGCAGAAGGTGTTTCTTAGGACAGAGTCTTGCTTCCTTCTTTGTATTTAGATAATTTTCATAAAGAGCAAGGTGAACATTTGGTTACTATAATTTTCTTACCAGGTTAAAATTTTTTTAACCTTTATTTTCCCCCAGTACATTTGCTGCCAACACAGAAGCTCTAGTTAGATGGCAATAGAGTATACGTTTTAAAATTTTAATTTCTGCAATCTTCCCCACAAAGAAACAAAATTATGGTTATTCCTTCTATTAACACATCCCTATTGATGCTAACTTAAAATACTTAGTCTCATGGCCAGTGTTTAATAATGCAACAGTCACAGGGTAAATGGAATAATACAGAAAAGGAGAAACCAGAGAGAAAGTTGGATGGGAGAGAAGGGCAAAGAAAAGGGAAAGTGAAGAGGAAAAAAAGGAAAGATGGAAAGAAAAAAGGGAAAATAAAATAGTTGGAGAAAAACAGAGGAAGAAAAAGAAGTAAAGGAAATTCTTCCAACTTCACATTAATATTTGTTGATGATTTCTTCCATTTTAGTTGTTCATTATGACTTTGCAAGGCCTGAAAAGACAATTTTAAACATAGCTTTAATTTGTTAAGCACATCCCCATATATTAGCAACTGATTAAAAAAAATAGTACCTGAAAAAAAGCAAAAAGATGATAGTGAAATAATAAAGCAATGAAGAAAAGTCTCAAGTTGCCACTGCTTTTTAATTTTATTGAATAGTGATACTGTAGATCTAAGAATATTTGTTGCTGAGTGTGAAATAGATTGGATTCCAATTGCTATTTGTGCATAGAGGGAGATTTTCACAAAGGCCTCAATGAAGGCCTGGCTCTCCTTCACAATAAGTCCACTGACTCATTCTCAACCCAGCTATAGGATTTTATTAGACTAGGGAGTTAATGATCCAAATTCATGCTGGTTTCAGAGCTGCTACAGAAGATGCTTCTGATCTCTCATGGAATTAAAGATCATATGGTTCCCTCTCCCCTTGCTATTTACTTCACAGACCAGTAACACAAACACACATGCACATACTTCCTCAAATCTGTGGATTTAGCTGGCCCAAAATAACAATAAACTCCTCAAACCCAGTAAAAAAACATTATATTGATAAAAGAATCTGTTCATCAAGAAAATACAATAATTATAAATATATACACATATAACATCAGAACCCCAAAATATATGAAGCAAAAACTGACAATTGAAGGGAGAAATACATAGTTCTATAATAATAGTTGGAGACTTCAATATCCTACTTTCAATAATGGGTATAGCAACTAAACAGAAGATCAATGAAGAAATAGAGGACTTGGACAAAGCCACAAACTATTAAGACCTAACAGAAATATAGAGAACACTAGACCCAACAACAGCAGAACACACATTTTTCTCAAGTGCACATGGAACACTCTCCAGGCTAGGCTATATATTAGGCCATAAAACGAGTCTCAATAAACTCAAAAAGACTGAAATCATACAAAGTATCTTTTCCAAATTGGAAATCAAAATTAGAAAACTAGAAACTCACAAAAGTAGATATTAAACAACACATGCTTAAACAACCAGTAGGTCAAAGGAGAAATCACAAGAGAAATTGGAAAATACTTTGAGATGAAAAAAACCATAACGTATCAAAAATTATGGGATGCAGTGAAAACAGTGCTCAGAGGGAAATTTATAGCTGTATATGCCTATATGTAAAAAGAAGAAAAGTCTCAAATCAATAACTTAAATTTATAACTTAAGGAGCTAGAAAGAGAATAGCAAACTAAGCCCAAAGAGAGCAGAATGAAGGAAATAATAAAGATTGAGTGCCGATAAATGAAATAGAGAATAGAAAAACAATAAAGAGAATCAATGAAATTGTAAGTTGGTTCTTTGAAAAGATCAACAAAATTTACAAACCATTGGCTAGACTGGTTAGGGGAAAAGAAGCTAAGACTCAAATTACTAAAATCAGAAATGAGGGTGGAAACATTACTACCAAGCTTACAGAAATGAAAAGGATTATAAGAAATATTATGAACAATTGTATGCCAACAGAGTAGATAAGCTAGACAAAATGGACAAATTCCTAGAAACACACAAACTACCAAAATTGAGTCAAATGGAAATAGAAAATCTGAACAGAACTTTAACAAGTAAAGAGATTGAATCAGTAATCAAACCCTCCTAAAGGGCTTCCCTGGTGGCGCAGTGGTTGAGAGTCCACTTGCTAATGCAGGGGACATGGGTTCATGCCCCAGTCCGGGAAGATCCCACATGCCGTGAAGCAGCTGGGCCCATGAGCCATGGCTGCTGAGCCTGCACATCCGGAGCCTGTGCTCTGCAATGGGAGAGGCCACAACAGTGAGAGGCCTGCATACCGCAAAAAAAAAAAAAAAAAAAAAAAAACCCTCCTAAAAGAAAAGTCTAGAACCAGATAGTTTCACTGGTGAATTCTATCAAACATTTAGAGAAGAGTTAACACCAATTATCCTCAAACTGTTCCAAAAATGGAAGAGGCGGGAACGTTTCCTAACTCAGTCTATGAGGCCAGCATTACCCCGATACCAAAGCCAAAGGTATCACAAGAAAGCTACAGACCAATATTGCTTATAAATATAGCTGCAAAAATCTTCAAACAAGCAGAATCTAGCTGCATATTAAAAGCAGCTGGGATTTATCCCAGGAATGAAAGTGTGATTTATCCCAGGAATGACCAAGTGTGATTTATCCCAGGAATGAAAGTATGGTTCAACATACAAAATCCATCAATATAATATACCACATTAATTGAATGAAGGAGAAAACATCACATGATCATCTCAATGGATGCCAAAAAAATCATTTGGCAAAATTCAACAACTTTTGCGATAAAAACACTCAACAAGCTAGGAACAGAAGAGAATTTCTTCAATGTGGTAAAGGGCATTTGTGAAAAACCCACAGTGAGCATCAAACTCAATGGTGAGAGACTGAGAGCTTTCCCCCTAAGATCAGGAACAACTTCTACTTAACACTGTACTAAAAGTTTTAGCCTGAGGTATTAGGTAAGAAAAAGAAATAAAAGGCAGCCAAATTGCAAAGGAAGAAGTAAAACTATCTCCATTGACAGATGACATGACCTTTTATGTAGAAAATCCTAAAAAATCCTGCAAAACACCATTAGAGCTAATAAACAAATTCAGCAAAGTTGCAGCATACAAAATCAACACACAAAAATCATCTGTATTCTTATAATAATGGCAATGAGTAATTCTACAAGGAAATTAGGAAACAATTTCATGTTAATTAATTGTATTTGTTGAATGCATACATGCATCTTAAAATTGTTATTTTAGTGTATCTAAGATTTTGCACTTAACAATATCTCAAGAGATTTCCCTACTGTCGTTAAGTTATATATAAAAATATTCTACCCTTTGAATAGACTACAGTATGTTTATTTCTTTATAACAGAACAGTTAACTTGTTGCCAATTTTTAAAATAAGGACATTGTGATGAATAAAAAAGAAACAATTTCATTTACAATAGTATCAAAAAGAATAAAATACTTATTGATAGATTTAACCAAGGAGGTGCAAGATGTGCACTGAAAACTACAAAACACTGTTGAAAGAAATTAAATAAGACCTAAGTAAATAGAAAGATATCCTGTGTTCGTGTATGGGAAGACTTACTATTGTTAAGATAGCAGAACTCCTGAAAAGATCTACAGAATCAGTGCAATCCTTATCAAAATCCCAGTGACCTTTTTGAAGAAATAGAGAAGGTAATCCTAAAATTCGTTGTAAAGGACTCAGAATAGCCAAAATAATCTTGAAAAAGAGTAACAAATTTGGAGGACTCACACTTCCCAGTTTCTAAACTTACTGCAAAACTATGGTAAACAAAACAGTGTGGTACAGGCATGGGAAATGAAACAGAGATTAATGGAACATAATTTAGATTTCAGAAGTAAACCCATAGATATATGGTTAGAGTTCAACAGGGGTGCTGAGGCCATTCAATGAGGAGAGAATAGTCTCTTCAACAAATGCTGCTGGGACAACTGGATAGCAACATGCAAAAGAATGAAGATGTACACTTACCTCACACCATATAAAATTTTTAATAAAAATGGATCAAAAACTTAAATGTAAGAGCTAAAATTATAAAACTCTTAGATGAAAACCACAGGCATAAATCTTCAAGACCTTGGGTTTGACACTGGTTTCTTAGATAACACCAAAAGTATAAGCAATGAAAGAAAAAAATAGATAAATTGGATTTCATCAAAATTAAAAACCTTTGTGTCTCAATGGACACTATCAACAAAGTGAAAACACATCCACAAAATGGGAGGAAATATATGCAAATCATGTATCAAGTCTGGTACCCAGAATATATAAAGAACTCTTACAACTAAACAACAAAAAGACAAACAATCTTGGGCAAAGGACCTGAATAGACATTCTTCCAGAGATACAAATGGTCACAAGAAAATGAAAAAATGCTCAATGTCATTAGTCATTAGAGAAATACAAATCAAAACTACAATGAGATACTACTTCACGTCCACTAGGATGGCTATAATTTAAAAAAAAGGAAAATAAGTGTTGGTGAGAATAGAGAAATTGGACACAATGACTTTTGCTCTCCCTTTGGAGGCAATCCTTCCCCAAGTCCCCGGTAACAACTGATCTGTTTTCTGTCCCTACAGATTTGTCTTTTTCAGAATGTCTCATCCTTTTTTATAGCTGAAAAATATTTACTGCATGGATAGATCATACAGTAAAATTTATTTAGCTCGTCCCCTACTGATGGACGTTTCAGTTGTTTCCAATCTTTTGCTTCAAAGGCTATCGGATACTGAGCACTTACTCTGTACCAGGCCTCATGCTAAATCTCTTTTTATCCATTCCCGTTTATAATCCTCCCAATAATGCCACAAGGTAGCCACAATTAACTCCATTAAAAAAAAACACAAAAACCCACAAACCACATCTCAGAGAAGCTAAATAACTTGCCCAAATCACACAGCTAATAAACAGCAGAGAAAGCGTTCAAACTCAAATCTAAGACACTCTCTTCAATCTCATTAGTACCTCCCCACACACTGACAAGTAAGTAGGGCCAGTACTATCACTTTTCGAAGATAAATAATATTTAACGTATTTTTTCTTCTTTCTTATGAGTCAATGTTGATACATTATTAACTAAAGTGCATAGTTTACATTACTGTTCACTCTTTGTGCTGTACATTCTATGGGCTTTGGCAAATGTATAACGATACGGATCCACCATTACAATATCACACAGAATAGTTTCACTGCCCTAAAAATCCCCTGTGCTCCACCTGTTCATTCTTCCCTCCCTCCCCTTGAATTTCTGGCAATCATTGATCTTTTTACTATTTCCATAGTTTTGACTTTTCCAGAATGTCATATAGTTAGAATCCTAGAGCATGTAGCCTTTTCAGATTGGCTTCTTTCACTTAACAATATGCATTTAAGGGGTTTGCTGAGGCATTTATGAGTCTTCCTTATAGACCTGATGAGCAAATCTCAAGCAACCAACTTGCATAAGCGTCATCAGAAAGGTTTCTGCTTTTGAGAGCACCAAATCCTCAGCTAATGAGTCTAACTTTCCTCCCTCTAGTATTTTCCGTAGGAGCTCCTTTTATCCTTTAATCTGATATTCAGTAATTTTCATGGCTTGATAGCTCATTTCTTTTTATTGCTGAATAATATTCTATCGTGTGGATGTACCACGGTGTGTTTATTCTTCACCTATTAAGGAACATCTTGGTTGCTTCTAAGTTTTGGCAATTATAAATAAATCTGCTATAAACACTTGTGTGCAGGTTTTTGTGTGGACATAAGTTTTCAGCTCACTTTGATAAATACAAAGAGGCACAATTACTGGATCATATGGTAAGAATATGTTTAGTTCTGTAAGAAGCTGTCAAAATATCTTCCAAAGTGGTTGTGCTATTTTTCAGTCCCACCAGCAATGAATTCCTGTTGCTCCATATCCTCGCCAGCATTTGGTATTGTCAGTGCTTTGGACTTTTGCCATTCTAATAGGTGTATCTATTATATTGTATACTGGTATCTCATTGTTGTTGTTTTTTTAATAGCTGATCTTTTTTTGTGGTAAGAAACACATATCAGAAAATTTACCATCTAAACCATTTTAAATGCAGTTCAATAGTATTAAGTATGTTTACACTGTTGTGAAACTGATCTCCAGAACCTTTTTGCAGAACTGAAACTCTATACTCATTAAACAACAATTCCTCTTTGCTCCTTCCCCCAGCCCCTTGTAACTATCATTCTACTTTCTATATCTATGAATTTGACTACTTTAGATATTTCATAAAATTGGACTTGTATTTGTCTTTTTGTGATTGGCTTATTTCACTTAATATAATGTTCTCAAGGTTCATCAATGTTGTAGCATGTGATGGGATTTCCTTCCTTTTCAGATGCTGCATAGTATTCCATTGCATGTATATACCACATTTTGTTTATTCACTCATCCATTGATGGACATTTGGGTTGCTTCCACCTCTTGGCTATTGTGAATATTAGTGCTCTGAACATGGGTGTGTTCATTAATGTTTTATTTTGCAATTTCCTCATGATATAAGATGTTCAGCATCTTTTCATATGCTTATTTGCCATTGGTATATATTCTGTTCAGATATTTTACCCATTTTTAAATTAAGTTGTTTTCTTATTGTTTACTTTTTAAAGTTCTTTATATATTTTGGACACCAGTCCTTTAATAGAAAATACTTCCTCCTGGTCTGTGGTTTGTCTTTTTATTCTTTTAATAGTGTCTTCCACAGAGCAGAAGTTCTAAGTATTAACTGAGCCCAGGGACTTCCCTGGTGGCACAGTGGTTAAGAATCTGCCTGCCAATGTGGAGGACACGGGTTTGATACCTGGTCCGGGAAGATCCCACATACCACAGAGCAACTAATCCCATGCACCACAACTACTGAGCCTGCGCTCTAGAGCCCATAAGCCACGACTACTGAGCCTGTGCGCCACAACTACTGAAGCCCACATGCCTAGAACCCATGCTATGCAACAAGAGAAGCCACCACAGTGAGAAGCCCATGCACTGCAAGAAAGAGTAGCTCTGGCTCACCGCAACTAGAGAAAGCTCGTGTGCAGCAATGAAGGCCCAATGCAGCCAATAAATAAATAAATAAATAAATAAATAAATAAGCCTAACTTACTAATTTTTCTTTAATGGTTCATGCTTTTGGTGTTGTATCTAAAAAGTCATCACCAAACACAATGTCACCTAGATTTTCTCCTTTGTCATCATCTAGAAGTTTAATAGTTTCCGTTTTATATTTTGGTCTATGATGCATTTTGAGTTAATTTTTGAAAAAGATGTAATGTCTGTATCTAGATTCACTTTTTTACACGTGGATGTCCCATTGTTCCACCAGTAGTTGTTGAAAAGACTATCCTTTCTCCACTGAATTGCCTTTGCTCCTTTGTAAAAGATCAGTTGGCTATATTTGTGTGTGTGTGTGTGTGTGTGTGTGTATTCTGTTCCACTGATCTATTTGTGTATTCTCTTGCTAATACCACACTGTCCTAACTACTGTAACTTTATAGCAGGTCTTGAAGTTGGATAGTGTCAGTCCTCTAGCTTTGTTCTTCTCCTTCAATATTGTGTTGGCTATTCTGTGTCTTTCACCTTCTCATATAAACTTGAGTGTTTGTTGGCATCTTCCAAATAACTTACCGGGATTTGATTGAGACTGGGTTAACTCTATACATCAAGTTGGGAAGAACTGACATCTTGATAATATTGAGTCTTTCTGTCCATGTACATGTAATATCTCTCCATTTATTTAGATCTTCTTTGATCTCTTTCATCAGACTTTTGGTTTTTTCCTCATATAGATCATATTTTTGCACATTGTACATATTTTGTTAGGTTTATACCTAAGTATTTCATGTTTTTGGTGCTAATGTAAATTGTATTGTGTTTTAAATTTCATAATTAATTGCTAGTGTATAAGAAAGCAATTAACTTTTGTATATTAACCTTGTATCCTATAACCATGCTATAATCACTCATTATTTCCGAGAGAGTTTTTTGTCGCTGATTCTTTGGGATTTTCTACGTAAACAATCAGGTCTTCTGCAAACAAAAATAGCTTTATTTCTTCCTTCCTAATACCTTTTATTTCCTTTTCCTGTCTTACTACATTATCTAGGACTTTCCAGAAAAATATTTAATAGAAGTGGTGAGAGTGGACATGCTTGTCTTGCTCCCCATCTTAGGAAAGCATCTAATTTGTCACCATTAGCTATGATGTTAGCTGTAGATTTTTGGTAGTTGTTGTTTATCAAATTGAGGAATTTCCCCTATATTCCTAGTTTGTTAAGAATTTTTTTTAATCAAAAAATGGTGTTAGATTTTGTCAAATGCTTTTTCTTCACCTATTGATATGATCATATGATTTTTCTTCTCTAGCCTGTTCATGTGATGGATTACATTAATTGTATTTCAAATGTTGAAAAAGTCTTGCATACTTGGAATAAATCCCACTTGGTTGTGTTGTGTAATTCTTTTGATACATTATTGGATTGTTTTGCTAATATTTTTGAGGATTTCTGCATGTATGTTCATGAGAGATATGTAACTTTCCTTTCTTGGTCTTTGTCTGGTTTTGTTATTAGGATAATGCTGGCCTTATAAAATGGTTTAGGAAGTATTCCCTCTACTTCAATTTTCTGGCAGAGATTGTACAATTTCTTCCTTAAATGTTTGGTAGAACTCACCAGTGAACCAATCTGGTCCCGGTGCTTTCTGTTTGGGAAGGTTAATTATTGATTCAATTTCTTCAATAGCTATATAGGCTCTATTAGCTTTTACATATGGCATTCTAAGGCTCTCTAATCTCTAAACAAAGATGACCCTTTCAAATTACAATGGAAATGGAAAGGAGCTTTTTTGTTGTTGGAGGAGGGAGTACATTTCTGCTTAAAAAAACAAAAAGTTCTAACACTTTCCTGTCACACCTGGAACATTATTTCTACTAGGAATAAAAAGCAAAAATAAAAGTCATAATATAATTAAAATTGTAGGACCACTCCTGTGTCCAGATGGGGCAAAGGCAACTGTTCACTTCAGGGTGTATGACTTGGAATCTATGAAACATGGAACTCTGTTTCACAAGAAACCTGAACAGAAAATCACCAGAAAAGTCAGAGAGCTGTACTTACACTGTTTTTTCTTTATTTGTGGAATCTTCAGAGGAGTTGGTCAACCCCCAGCTTAATAGCTTAATAGCCTAAAATATCGAGCTAGAAATGTTGTGCCAACACTGGACCAAAGGACACTAAGCAGAGACATTAGTTCAGTGGCCTCATTTAACAGATAAAGAAACTGATTCATATGACATGCTGGAGCTTGAACTCAGGTTTCCTCATGCCAAATCCATTGCTCTTTCTACTGCACACACTGCATTTGCAGCCCCCTTCCCCCAATACCCATACCCACAGTGCCTAAGTTTCAAGACTTTCCAGTATCAATCACACTTGCATCTTATGCAGTGTTTAGCACATGGTAGGTACTCATTGTTTGGCTGAATGATGAGGGTGTTTGGTTTACTGCATGTGAAGGAGCAGAAATAAGAGTGGAGTAATAAACATTGGAACCCAGGAAACTCAAAGTCAGTTATTGGTGGAATCAGCTTTTAAACAGGATTACAAAATAATTCTATGAGAGGAGAGGCTCTATCAAAGGGAAGAAAGAAAATATATCAACATCGCTTTGGTATTTTTGAAAAGGAGAAAATTTCAGTGTGTTTTCTTCTCTAGACAGAGAAAGATAATGATTGCAAGTTATAAATTGAATCATCCTTGTACTACTTGAAAGCTGCATTGCTTTGTAATTAGGATTTTTTAGAAAATTACAATTACAAAAAGCTCATCTCAAGGATAAGAGGCCTTTTTATTTATTTTAATTTTTAATAAATGCTAGCCTTCAAGGATAAAATGGGGAGAGATGTGGAGGTGGAGGTTTTCTAGTGGGTTTACATTAAATAACATACATTAGTATGTAAATTACTGTTCTTGCTTAATCTTGTGCCAATCATATAGCTCTAACTTTAAAACCTAAGCAATATGGTCTACCATAACCTTGGCAGAAACAAATCAAAGTAAAAGTAACCTAAGCTCCAGTTTTGAGGAGTATGGTGCAATGAAAAGAGCACTGAATTGAGCATTAGGATCTCTGGATTCTAGTGTTATCTCTGACATTATTATGTCACCTTAAGCAATTCATTTCTCCTCTAGGCCTTAGTTTTCTCATGTGTAAAATAGTCCTAACAACTTCTAAGTTTCATTGTGAAGATCAAATGAAATAACACAAATGAAGTTTATCAACTGCTCTACAAATTAGGAATGACATAATGGCTCAACAGAGCAACCTCATTTACTTCTTCCAAAACTCTATGAACAAACCAGAATCAAAGGGCTGTAGTACAAAGTCCAAGGACTACTCATAACAGCTACTATTTACTGAGTACCTACAACATGCCAAGCACTGAACTTTATATACATTATCTCACATAATATTCACAACATTTAACATTAACAACTATGCAAGAGAAATTACTATTATCTATATTCTACAAAGGAGAATAGTGAGGCACATTAAAGAAGCAGCAATATAGCAATGGTCCTATAGTAAGTGTGAGAAAGAGGAATTCAAAGCCAGGTTTAAGCCCTAAGGATACACTCTTCTACCCCCATATAGTCCAGATCACAATGAGACTTGCTCTAACTGTATATGTAAACAATACATTTTAGATCACTCAGCCCGGCATTTGCAGTCTTCAAAGATAAGGCTTACATAGTTTACCTTTCCAGTGTCATCTCCCAATATGACTTCCCCTTTCATTTTCCCTTTCCTTCCATATATCACCTGTAGGCCATGTGCCATGGGACTGGTTCCTTCCCGTAAGTGCATAAGAAAGTATCCTACTTGAAATAGAAGCTGTTTGCATTTCAGAGTCTCGTTATTGATAACATTGCCTTATGTCTGGTGTTAAAAACTGCAATTCACATATTTAGCATAGTAATCTTATAGACAAATCCAAAGACTCCACCGGTTTCAGGTATTCACTTACAGCTCTATTCCTTAGCTAGTAGCAATTTTTTTAACATCTTTATTGGAGTATAATTGCTTTACAATGTTGTGTTAGTTTCTGCTGTATAACAAAGTGAACCAGCTATATGTATACATATATCCCCATATCCCCTCCCTCTTGGGTCCCCCTCCCACCCTCCCTTTCCCACCCCTTTAGGTGGTCAGAAAGCACCAAGCTAATAGCAATTTTAACATAGCCTAGATTGAGGAGACTAGCAGTGAGGGCTAAGACTGAGTTCACATGCTGTCAGCAAAAGTCATCCACACCTCTAAGCAAGGTAGTTAGTGTTGCCTAGCCATCTCTCTGAGCCTGTAGGTTGCTTAGATTCTTTGAACCCACCCCTGACACACACACACACACACACACACACACACACACACACAACTTGGAGAGGAAACTAGCAGTATCATAAAGCCAGCTTCCCACTTTCTTGGCTACCCACGTCACAGTAACAGGATTCTCATTTTCTTCATAGGGTCCCAAGATGGTAAACTCCTGAGTTATGTAGGGATAAAGCCTCTGTGCTCCTTGCCCTTGCCTTCCAGGCATTAAAAAGTATCTCTTAGTAAGGGGGTTGGGTTGGTATGATAAATTCCGATCTGAACATAAGAGAAGGAAAACTCTAGCTTCAAAGAAAACATTTACGTGGTTCAATTAATCCCTCCCCTTCCAACCAGATATCTAAACCATAATTTGCTGAAAAATATGTTGCTATGACTTAGTGAAGATTAGATAGAGGGCAGAATTGTACCCTGGGAATAATTAGGAGGTAGAGTTTCATGCTATCAGTATTTCTAGCATTCTGCCACAGTAAATAGTGACTAACACATCTCAGAAGCTATTCTATTCACTATTAATGACTAACAATAATTCATTTGGTACATATAATTTACACATAGGATCCAAACAACATCCAAACTTAATTAAAACTATACACACATATACATGCATCCCCCACACCAAATTAATATATAGTTTCCCTAGCTCAATAGCTTCTTTTAAAAAATATATTTAAATAAAGTTCTTTGTTAGCTCCTTAAAGTAAAACAGATATTTACCAAGTTAATTAGGACCTTTAATCTTCATTGTGTTTAATGTTTCATATTCTTTTGACAGTTAAGATCTCGTATTCTTTGTAAAGATGCCAAATCAGGCTTCTTTTCTCTTCATTCAAGGATGATGTAAGAAACAGATCAGCAAATATTACATAGGGCAATATGACACCAAGAGGAGGAGGGGAAGGCTAAAGAAGATCAGAGTCAGGGCTACAAGAGACAACAAGTCTCAGGAGGACAAGAAATAGGAGTAAGAAAAGTTGAGAGTAAAAGAAAATCAGAGGAAAGAAGATAAGATTAGGGAAATATATCTAAAGAGAGAACTTCAAGAAAAGCCTATCATTTATCCTATATTTTCAGAAACCCAGAGAGCTTAACTGCTTGTCCAAGGTCATAAAAGAGGTAGAACTAGGACCAGAGGCCAAGTATTTTGATTCCAAGTGCAGCACAACTGTAGCTTTCTCTCCTGGTGTGATTGATCTCTGGCGGCTGAGTTGGGAAAACCTACTGTAATGAACAAATCACAAGTCTAAGAGTAACACTGCTTTTTAATCCCAGAGAATATTGGCCTACCTATTTATTTTCTTTATACTTTAGTTCCTCCTACTGTCAAACAGCAAGCATAATAACAGGCCCAAAATTCCCAGGGAGGATGTGAGGCTAAAGAAGAGAGGTGAGAAAACACTTAGAAAAGAATTATTTCATTAAATTGAGATTCTTTAAGGAGCTGCAATAATTAGATGGCACAGCCTTATTACACAGAAAGAAAGCAAACAATTCAGAGCCTCCACACTACTCTGCATTAAATTCAAAATTTAAACAAAATGAAAATCAAAATGAAAGGCAGACGTCTAAAATAACATGCTGAAAAAATCCATACTGTAAGTAACTGCTCCCAGGTCCCTCCTTGAGACAAGGAACTTTTTACCAAGTGCTGCCCACAGGTGCCACCAAACAGAGCCCAGAGAAATTCTATGCATTCTAAAGACAAGTTCTGTAAACTTTGACAGTGGGTGGGATTAAACCAGTATTCTATTTGAGACAATAAGTGTCTTGTGAAAGCATCTAGGTAAGAACATGTGCATACATGAAAATAAACACACATACATTTTTCTCTCACAACTAGTGAGCTAGTAGCTACATCAGAACTAGAAGCCAGGTTTCTTCACTCAGATTTCAATTCACTAGAATGTGAGTTCTATGAGAGCAGGAATTTTCATCCGTACATCTGTATTTTCACTGATGTATTGCCAGCATCACCAGTACTCAGTGGTTTTATTGAGAACATGTATTCATTTAGCATGTATTAAGGACTCAAAAAAGAAGTTAATGCTTTTAATGCATTTCTTTCAGTTGTGAAGGTCAAATGAGATAACAGTTGTGAAAACATTTTGTGTATAAATGACAATATATATGAAAAGGGATCATGAGAATTAAATCACAGCATTTCAGAGCTTAACAGTACCTTAGTATTGGCCATGGACACTGCTACTCAGAACCAGAATTTCTGAATTGATTTGTCATAAAGAGAGATTTATTGTCATCCCTGTAGCACATCTCAACAAGATGGACAATGGGTTACCTGTTCTTACTCCAAGGAACTGGTGCTGCCAGGACACTGACATGTTATTGTATTTAATCATCACAACCAGTTGCCAAGGCAGGAATTATTGCCCTATTTTGCAGGTAGGGAAACTCTGAGCTCAGCAAGTTTAACTGGAAGGCCCAAGTGGAAAAGCCAAGAACTGACCATTAATTAGTCAGATCCTCTCTTCTTAAAGATAAGTATATATTTCTACTTTGTACTTTGTATCCTGCATGATTGTACATGGGCAGTATCTCTGGAAACAACTCTAAAAGGAACATAAAGTCATCTTGCTGGTATAAGTCAACATTTCGAGTACTGTTGTGGAATCCAAACTGTTAGAGAGGTTCACAATAGTATATGGATCCAGACTTAAATATTATGAAATACCTTATTCTACTTCAATACATAGCCATGTTCCAGGTCTCATGCTATTCACTGCTGGGGGGTGGGGAACAAAACAGAAGTGTAGTCCCTATCCCTGGGGAGCCTCCATTTTATCTAGGAGTTCTGTATCTGATGCATGTGAAACAAACAACTTGACAATAATACAAGGTAGACTATGTAACTGACACAAACCAATAGCCAACAATACGTGACTGAATATATAATTGACATGATACAATTACAGAACAATAGAAACTAAACATATAATTGACTTCCTAATTTTGAACTCTGTGTTGGTTAATAAATGACACCCCATACATTTTTCTGTTGTCATGGACCCTCAGGAAACTTTCTATTTGCTTTAATTTCTAGATAAAGTGGGCTGAGCTCTGGGACTGGATTGGCAATGTTCCAGTCACTGCTGTCAGTGAGCTGCCTTGCCTTTCCAGAGAGACCCCTGGAGGGCAGAGAATCTTTGCATCAGTGGAATAAACCATGTCAATTTAAATCACTAATCAGGAAGAATCAATTTAATCAATATTTCTATAAAGAACACACACTGAGATTGGTTCAAGATGGCGGAGTAGAAGAATGTGCTCTCACTCTCTCTTGTGAGAGAACGAGAATCACAACTAACTGCCAAAGAATCATCGACAGGAAGACAGTGGAAATCACCAAGAAAGATACCCCACATCCAAAGACAAAGGAGAAGCCACAATGAGATGGTAGGAGGGGCGCAATCACAATAAAATCAAATCCCATAACTACTGGGTGGGTGACTCACAAACTGGAGAACACTTATACCACAGAAGTCCCCCCCACTGGAGTGAAGGTTCTGAGCCCCACGTTGGGCTTCTCAACCTGGGGGTCTGGCAATGGGAGGAGGAATTCCTAGAGAATCAGACTTTGAAGGCAAGCAGGATTTGATTACAGGACTTCGACAGGACTGGGGGAAACAGAGACTCCACTCTTAGAAGGCACACACAAAGGAGTGTGCACATTGGGATCCAGGAGAAGGAGCAGTGACCCCATAGGAAACTGAACCAGACCTACCTGCTTGTGTTGGAGGGCCTCCTGCAGAGGCGGGGGTGGGGGGGCTATGTCTCACCGAGAGGACAAGGACATTGGCAGCGGAAGTTCTGGGAAGTACTCCTTGGTGTGAGCCCTCTCAGAGTCCGCCATTAGCCCCACCAAAGAGCTTGGGTAGGCTCCAGTGTTGGGTCACCTCAGACCAATCAACAAGGAGGGAACCCAGCCCCACCCTACAGCAGACAAGCGGATTAAAGTTTTACTGAGCTCTGCCCACCAGAGCAAGAGCCAGCTCTACCCACCACCAAACACCCCCATCAGGAAAGTTGCACAAGCCTCTTAGATAGCCTCATCCACCAGAGAGCAGACAGCAGAAGCAAAAAGAGCTACAATCCTGCAGCCTGTGGAACAAAAACCACATTGACAGAAAGACAGACGCGATGAAAAGGCAGAGGGCTATGTACCAGATGAAGGAACAAGATAAAACCCAAGGAAAACAACTAAATGAAATGGAGATAGGCAACCTTCCAGAAAAAGAATTCAGAATAATGATACTAAAGATGATCCAGGGACTTCCGGGTAAGATGGCGGAAGAGTAAGACGCGGAGATCACCTTCCTCCTCACGGATACACCAGAAATACAGCTACACGTGGAACAACTCCTACAGAACACCTACTGAACGCTGGCAGAAGACCCCAGACCTCCCAAAAGGCAAGAAACTCCCCACATACCTGGGTAGGGCAAAGCGGAGAGATTCCCGCACAGAGGAGCGGTGCCGAGCGGCACTCACCAGCCCGAGAGGCTTGTCTGCTCGCCCGCCGGGGCGGGCGGCGCTGGAAGCTGAGGCTCGGGCTTCGGTCAGAGCGCAGGGAGAGGACTGGGGCTGGCGGCGAGAACTCAGCCTGAAGGGGGCTAATGTGCCACAGCTAGCCGGGAGGGAGTCCGGGAAAACTCTGGAGCTGCCGAAGAGGCAAGAGACTTGTTCTTCCCTCTTGGTTTCCTGCTGCGCGAGGAGAGGGGATTAAGAGCGCTGCTTAAAGGGGCTCCACAGACGGGCGCGAGTCGCGACTGAAAGCGCGGAGCCCAGTGACGGGCGTGGGACGCTGGGGCTGCTGCTGCCGCCGCCAAGAAGCCCGTGTGCGAGCGCAGGTCACTGTCCACACCGCCCTTCCGGGAGCCTGAGCAGCCCGCCACTGCCGGGGTCCCGGGATCCAGGGGCGGCTTCCCTGGGAGAACGCACGGCGCGCCTCGGGCTGGTGCAACGTCACGCCGACCTCTGCCGCTGCAGGCTCGCCCCGCACTCCGTGCCCCTCCCTCCCGCCCGGCCTGAGTGAGCCAGAGTTCCCGAAGAGGCTGCTCCTTTAACCCTTTCCTGTCTGAGCGAAGAACAGACGCCCTCCGGCGACCTACACGCAGAGGCGGGGCCAAATCCAAAGCTGAGACCCGGGAGCTGTGAGAACAAAGAAGAGAAAGGGAAACCTCTCCCAGCAGCCTCAGAAGCAGCGGATTAAAGCTCCACAATCAACTTGATGTACCCTGCATCTGTGGAATACATGAATAGACAACAAATCATCCCAAATTGAGGAGCCAGGAGTCAGTACTGTGCCTCTGAGGTGGGAGAGCCAACTTCAGGACACTGGTCCACAAGAGACCTCCCAGCTCCACATAATATCAAACGGCGAAAATCTTCCAGAGATCTCCATCTCAACACCAGCACCCAGCTTCACTCAACGACCAGCAAGCTACAGTGCTGGACACCCTATGCCAAACAACTAGCAAGACAGAAACACAACGCCACCCATTAGCAGAGAGGTGGCCTAAAATCATAAAAAGTCTGCAGACACCCCAAAACACACCACCAGACGTGGACCTGCCCACCAGAAAGACAAGATCCAGCCTCATCCACCAGAACACAGGCACTAGTCCCCTCGACCAGGAAACCTACACAACCCACTAAACCAACCTTAGCCACTGGGGACAGACACCAAAAACAACAGGAACTACGAACCTGCAGCCGGCAAAAAGGAGACCCCAAACACAGTAACATAAGCAAAATGAGAAGACAGAAAAACACACAGCAGGAGAAGGAGCAAGATAAAAACCCACCAGACCTAACAAATGAAGAGGTAATAGGCAGTCTATCTGAAAAAGAATTCAGAATAATGATAGTAAAGATGATCCAAAATCTTGGAAATAGAATAGACAAAATGCAAGAAACAGTTAACAAGGACCTAGTAGAACTAAAGATGAATCAAGCATCGATTAAAAACACAATAAATGAAATGAAAAATACTCTAGATGGGATCAATAGCAGAATAACTGAGGCAGAAGAACGGATAAGTGAGGTGGAAGATAAAATAGTGGAAATAACTAATGCAGAGCAAAATAAAGAGAAAAGAATGAAAAGAACAGAGGACAATATCAGAGACCTCTGGGACAACATTAAACGCACCAACATTCGAATTATAGGGGTTCCAGAAGAAGAAGAGAAAAAGAAAGGGACTGAGAAAATATTTGAAGAGATTATAGTTGAAAACTTCCCTAATATGGGAAAGGAAATAGTTAATCAAGTCCAAGAAGCACAGAGAGTCCCATACAGAATAAATCCAAGGAGAAATACGCCAAGACACATATTAATCAAACTGTCAAAAATTAAACACAAAGAAATCATATTAAAAGCAGCAAGGCAAAAACAACAAATAACACACAAGGGAATCCCCATCAGGATAACAGCTGATCTCTCAGCAGAAACTCTACAAGCCAGAAGGGAGTGGCAGGACATAATTAAAGTGATGAAGGAGAGAAACCTGCAACCAAGATTACTCTACCCAGCAAGGATCTCATTCAGATGTGATGGAGAAATTAAAACGTTTACAGACAAGCAAAAGCTGAGAGAGTTCAGCACCACCAAACCAGCTTTACAACAAATGCTAAAGGAACTTCTCTAGGCAAGAAACACAACAGAAGGACTATACCTACAATAACGAACCCAAAGCCATTAAGGAAATGGGAATAGGAACATACATATCAATAATTACCTTAAATGTAAATGGACTAAATGCTCCAACCAAAAGACACAGAGTGGCTGAATGGATACAAAAACAAGACCCATATATATGCTGTCTACAAGAGACCCACTTCAGACCTAGAGACACATACAGACTGAAAGTAAGGGGATGGAAAAAGATATTCCATGCAAATGGAAACCAAAAGAAAGCTGGAGTAGCAATTCTTATATCAGACAAAATAGACTTTAAAATAAAGACTATTAGAAGAGACAAAGAAGGACACTACATAATGATCAAGGGATCGATCCAAGAAGAAGATATAACAATTGTAAATATTTATGCACCCAACATAGGAGCACCTCAATACATAAGGCAAACACTAACAGCCATAAAAGGAGAAATCGACAGTAACACAATCATAGTAGGGGACTTTAACACCCCACTTTCACCAATGGACAGATCATCCAAAATGAAAATAAATAAGGAAACACAAGCTTTAAATGATACATTAAACAAGATGGACTTAATTGATATTTATAGGACATTCCATCCAAAAACAACAGAATACACATTTTTCTCAAGTGCTCATGGAACATTCTCCAGGATAGATCATATCTTGGGTCACAAATCAAGCCTTGGTAAATTTAAGAAAATTGAAATTGTATCAAGTATCTTTTCCGACCACAATGCTATGAGACTAGATATCAATTACAGGAAAAGAGCTATAAAAAATACAAACACATGGAGGCTAAACAATACATTACTTAATAACGAAGTGATCACTGAAGAAATCAAAGAGGAAATAAAAAAATACCTAGAAACAAATGACAATGGAGACACGACGACCCAAAACCTATGGGATGCAGCAAAAGCAGTTCTAAGAGGGAAGTTTATAGCAATACAATCCCACC
Source organism: Hyperoodon ampullatus (assembly GCF_949752795.1). Classification (NCBI taxonomy): domain Eukaryota; kingdom Metazoa; phylum Chordata; class Mammalia; order Artiodactyla; family Ziphiidae; genus Hyperoodon; species Hyperoodon ampullatus. The sequence goes on from NC_136913.1 coordinate 63,782,352, forward strand.
TTAAGAAACAGGAAATATCTCGACTAAACAACCTAACCTTGCACCTAAAGCAATTAGAGAAAGAAGAACAAAAACATCCCAAAGTTAGCAGAAGGAAAGAAATCATAAAAATCAGATCAGAAATAAATGAAAAAGAAATGAAGGAAACAATAGCAAAGATCAATAAAACTAAAAGCTGGTTCTTTGAGAAGATAAACAAAATTGATAAACCATTAGCCAGACTCATCAAGAAAAAAAGGGAGAAGACTCAAATCAATAGAATTAGAAATGAAAAAGGAGAAGTAACAACTGACACTGCAGAAATACAAAAGATCGTGAGAGATTACTATAAGCAACTCTATGCCAATAAAATGGACAACCTGGAAGAAATGGACAAATTCTTAGAAATGCACAACCTGCCAAGACTGAATCAGGAAGAAATAGAACATATGAACAGACCAATCACAAGCACTGAAATTGAAACTGTGATAAAAAATCTTCCAACAAACAAAAGCCCAGGACCAGATGGCTTCACAGGCGAATTCTATCAAGCATTTAGAGAAGAGCTAACGCCTATCCTTCTCAAACTCTTCCAAAATATAGCAGAGGGAGGAACACTCCCAAACTCATTCTACGAGGCCACCATCACCTTGATACCAAAACCAGACAAGGATGTCACAAAGAAAGAAAACTACAGGCCAATATCACTGATGAACATAGATGCAAAAATCCTCAACAAAATACTAGCAAACAGAATCCAACAGCACATTAAAAGGATCATACACCATGATCAAGTGGGGTTTATCCCAGGAATGCAAGGATTCTTCAATATACGCAAATCAATCAACGTGATACACCATATTAACAAATTGAAGGAGAAAAACCATATGATCATCTCAATAGATGCAGAGAAAGCTTTCGACAAAATTCAACACCCATTCATGATAAAAACCCTGCAGAAAGTAGGCATAGATGGAACTTTCCTCAACATAATAAAGGCCATATATGACAAACCCACAGCCAGCATCGTCCTCAATGGTGAAAAACTGAAACCATTTCCACTAAGATCAGGAACAAGACAAGGTTGCCCACTCTCACCACTCTTATTCAACATAGTTTTGGAAGTTTTAGCCACAGCAATCAGAGAAGAAAAGCAAATAAAAGGAATCCAAATTGGAAAAGAAGAAGTAAAGCTGTCACTGTTTGCAGATGACATGATACTATACATAGAGAATCCTAAAGATGCTACCAGAAAACTACTAGAGCTAATCAATGAATTTGGTAAAGTTGCAGGATACAAAATTAATGCACAGAAATCTCTGGCATTCCTATATACTAATGATGAAAAATCTGAAAGTGAAATCAAGGAAACACTCCCATTTACCATTGCAACAAAAAGAATAAAATATCTAGGAATAAACCTACCTAAGGAGACAAAAGACCTGTATGCAGAAAATTATAAGACACTGATGAAAGAAATTAAAGATGATACAAATAGATGGAGAGATGTACCATGTTCTTGGATTGGAAGAATCAACATTGTGAAAATGACTCTACTACCCAAAGCAATCTACAGATTCAATGCAATCCCTATCAAAATACCACTGGCATTTTTCACAGAACTAGAACAAAAAATTTCACAATTTGTATGGAAACACAAAAGACCCCGAATAGCCAAAGCAATCTTGAGAACGAAAAATGGAGCTGGAGGAATCAGGCTCCCTGACTTCAGACTATACTACAAAGCTGCAGTAATCAAGACAGTATGGTACTGGCACAGAAACAGAAAGATAGATCAATGGAACAGGATAGAAAGCCCAGAGATAAACCCACGGACATATGGTCACCTTATCTTTGATAAAGGAGGCAGGAATGTACAGTGGAGAAAGGACAGTCTCTTCAATAAGTGGTGCTGGGAAAACTGGAGAGGGACATGTAAAAGTATGAGATTCGATCACTCCCTAACACCATACACAAAAATAAGCTCAAAATGGATTAAAGACCTAAATGTAAGGCCAGACACTATCAAACTCTTAGAGGACAACATAGGCAGAACACTCTATGACATAAATCACAGCAAGATCCTTTTTGACCCACCTCCTAGAGAAATGGAAATAAAGACAAAAATAAACACATGGGACCTAATGAAACTTAAAAGCTTTTGCACAGCAAAGGAAACCATAAACAAGACCAAAAGACAACCCTCAGAATGGGAGAAAATATTTGCAAATGAAGCAACTGACAAAGGATTAATCTCCAAAATTTATAAGCAGCTCATGCAGCTCAATAACAAAAAAACAAACAACCCAATCCAAAAATGGGCAGAAGACCTAAATAGACATTTCTCCACAGAAGATATACAGACTGCCAACAAACACATGAAAGGATGCTCAACATCTTTACTCATTAGAGAAATGCAAATCAAAACTACAATGAGATATCATCTCACACCAGTCAGAATGGCCATCATCAAAAAATCTAGAAACAATAAATGCTGGAGAGGGTGTGGAAAAAAGGGAACACTCTTGCACTGCTGGTGGGAATGTGAATTGGTACAGCCACTATGGAGAACGGTATGGAGGTTCCTTAAAAAACTACAAATAGAACTACCATATGACCCTGCAATCCCACTACTGGGCATATACCCTGAGAAAACCATAATTCAAAAAGAGACATGTACCAAAATGTTCATAGCAGCCCTATTTACAATAGCCCGGAGATGGAAACAACCTAAGTGTCCATCATCGGATGAATGGGTAAAGAAGATGTGGCACATACATACAATGGAATATTACTCAGCCATAAAAAGAAATGAAATTGAACTATTTGTAATGAGGTGGATGGACCTAGAGTCTGTCATACAGAGTGAAGTAAGTCAGAAAGAGAAAGACAAATACTGTATGCTGACACATATATATGGAATTTAAGAAAAAAAAAGGTCATGAAGAACATAGGGGTAAGACAGGAATAAAGACACAGACCTACTAGAGAAAAAAAAAAAAAAAAAAAAAAAAAAAATAAAGATGATCCAGGACCTCGGAAAAAGAATGGAGGCAAAGATCGAGAAGATGCAAGAAATGGTTAACAAAGACCTAGAAGAATTAAAGAACAAACAAACAGAGATGAAAATACAATAACTGAAATGAAAAATACACTAGAAGGAATCAATAGCAGAATAATTGAGGAAGAAGAACTGTTAAGTGACCTGGAGGACAGAATGGTGGAATTCAATGATGCAGAACAGAATAAGGAAAAAAGAATGAAAACAAATGAAGACAGCCTAAGAGACCTCTGTGACAACATTAAAAGCAACAACATTCACATCATAGGGGTCCCAGAAGGAAAAGAGAGAGAGAAAGGACCTGAGGAAATATTTGAAGAGATTATAGTAAAAAACTTCCCTAAAATGGGAAAGGAAATAGCCACCAAAGTCCAGGAAGCGCAGACAGTCCCAGGCAGGATAAATCCAAGGTGAAACACGCTGTGACACATAGTAATCAATTGGAAAAAATTAAAGACAAAGAAAAATTATGGAAAGCAGCAAGGGAAAAACGACAAATAACATACAAGTGAACTCCCATAAGGTTAACAGCTGATTTCTCAGCAGAAACTCTGCAAGTCAGAAGGGAGTAGCATGACATATTTAAAGTGATGAAAGGGAAGAAACTACAACCAAGATTACTCTACCTGGCAAGGATCTCATTCAGATTCGATGGAGAAATCAAAAGCTTTACAGACAAGCAAAAGCTAAGAGAATTCAGCACCACCAAACCAGCTCTACAACAAATGCTAAAGGAACTTCTCTAAGTGAGAAACACAAGAGAAGAAAAGGACCTACAAAAAGAAATTTAAAAAATGGCAATAGGAACATGCATATCGATAATTACCTTAAACATGAATGGATTAAATGCTGCAACCAAAAGACACAGGCTCACTGAATGGATACAAAAACAAGACCCACATATATGCTGTCTAAAAGAAACCCACTTCAGACCTAGGGACACATACAGACTGAAAGTGAGGGGATGGAAAAAGATATTCCATGCAAATGGAAATCAAAAGAAAGCTGGAGTAGCAATACTCATATCAGATAAAATAGACTTTAAAATAAAGAACATTACAAGAGACAAGGAAGGACACTACATAATGATCAAGGGATCAATCCAAGAAGAAGATATAACAATTATAAATATATATGCACCCAACATAGGAGCACCTCAATATGTAAGGCAACTGCTAACAACTATAAGAGGAAATCGACAGTAGCACAATAATAGTGGGGGGCTTTAACACCTCACTTACACCAATGGACAGATCATCCAAACAGAAAACTAATAAGGAAACACAAGATTTAAATGACAGAACAGATGAGATAGATTTAATTGATATTTATAGGACATTCCATCCAAAAAGAGCAGATTACACTTTCTTCTCAAGTGCGCATGGAACATTCTCCAGCATAGATCACATCTTGGGTCACAAATCAAGCCTCAATAAATTTAAGAAAACTGAAATCACATCAAGCATCTTTTCTGACCACAACGCTATGAGATTAGAAATCAATTACAGGGAAAAAATGTAAAAAGCAGAAACACATGGAGGCTAAACAATACGTTACTAAATAACCAAGAGGTCACTTAAGAAATCAAAGAGGAAATCAAAAAATACCTAGAGACAAATGACAATGAAAAGACGACAATCCAAAACTTATGGGATGCAGCAAAAGCAGTTCTAAAAGGGAAGTTTATAGCAATAAAATCCTACCTCAAGAAACAAGAAAAATCTCAAATAAACAATCTAATATTACACCTAAAGGAACTAGAGAAAGAAGAACAAACAAAACCCAAAGTTAGCAGAAGGAAAGAAATCATAAAAATCAGAGCAGAAATAAATGAAACAGAAACAAGGAAAACAATAGCAAAGATCAATAAAACTAAAAGCTGGTTCTGTGAGAAGATAAACAGAATTGATAAGCCTTTACCCAGACTCATCAAGAAAAAGAGGGAGAGGACTCAAATCAATAAAATTAGACATGAAAAAGGAGAAGGTACAAGAGACACCACAGAAATACAAAGCATCCTACGAGACTACTACAAGCAACTCTATGCCAATAAAATGGACAACCTGGAAGAAATGGAAAAATTCTTAGAAAGGTATAACCTTCCAAGACTGAACCAAGAGAAATAGAAAATATGAACACATCAATCACAAGTAATGAAATTGAAACTGTGATTAAAAACCTTCCTACAAACAAAAGTCCAGTACCAGATGGCTTCACAAGGGAATTCTATCAAACATTTAGAGAAGAGCTAACACCCATCCTTCTCAAATTCTTCCAAAAAATTTCAGAGGAAGGAACACTTCCAAACTCATTCTATGAGGCCAAAATCACCGTGATCACAAAACCAGACAAAGATACTACAAAAAAGAAATTTACAGAACAATATCACTGATGAATATAGATGCAAAAATCCTCAACATAATACTAGCAAACAGAATTCAACAATACATTAAAAGGATCATTCACCAGGATCAAGTGGAATTTATCCCAGGGATGCAAGGATTCTTCAATATACACAAATAAATCAATGTGATAAACCATATTAAGAAATTGAAGGATAAAAACCATGTGATCATCTCAATAGATGCAGAAAAAGCTTTCGACAAAATTCAACACTGATTTATGATAAAAACCCTCCAGAAAGTAGGCATAGAGGGAACCAACTTCAACATAATAAAGGCCATATATGACAAACCCACAGCAAGCATCATTCTCAATGGTGAAAAACCAAAAGCATTTCCTCTAAGATCAGGAACAAGACAAGGATGTCCACTCTCACCACTATTATTCAACGTAGTTTTGGAAGTCCTAGCCACGGCAATCAGAAAAGAAAAAGGAATACAAATTGGAAAAGAAGAAGTAAAGCTGTCACTGTTTGCAGATGACATGACACTATACATAGAGAATCCTAAAGATGTCACCAGGAAACTACTAGAGCTAAGCAATGAATTTGGTAAAGTTGCAGGATACAAAATTAATGCACAGAAATCTCTTGTATTCCTATACACTAATGATGAAAAATCTGAAGGGGAAATTAAGGAAACACTCCCATTTTCCATTGCAAGAAAAAGATTAAAATGCCTAGGAATAAACCTATCTATGGAGACAAAAGACCTGTATGCAGAAAACTATGAAACACTGATGAAAAAAATTAAAGATAATACAAACAGATGGAGAGATATACCATGTTCTCGGATTGGAAGAATCAATATTGTGAAAATGACTATACTACCCAAAGCAAACTACAGATTCAATGCAATCCCTATCAAATTACCAATGGCATTTTTTCAGAACTAGAACAAAAAATCTTAAAATATGTATGGAGACACAAAGACCCCGAATAGCCAATGAAGTCTTGAGGGAAAAAAACTGAGCTGGAGGATTCAGACCCCCTGACTTCAGACTACACTACAAAGCTACAGTAATCAAGAGAATATGGTACTGGCACAAAAACGGAAATATAGATCAATGGAACAGGATAGAAAGCCCAGAGATTAATATCAAAAAAACAAACAACCCACTCAAAAAATGGGTGGAAGACCTAAATAGACATTTCTCCAAAGAGGACCTACAGATGACCAAGAAGCACATGAAAAGCTGCTCAACATCACTAATTATTACAGAAATGCAAATCTAAACTACAATGAGGTATCACCTCACACCAGTTAGAATGGGCATCATCAGAAGATCTACAAACAACAAAGGCTGGAGAGGGTGTGGAGAAAAGGGAACACTCTTGCACTGTTGGGGGGAATGTAAATTGATACAGTCTCTATGGAGAACAGTATGGAGGTACCTTAAAAAATGAAAAATAGAATTACCACATGATCCAGCAATCCCACTACTGGGCATATACCCAGAGAAAACCATAATTGAAAAAGACACATGCACCCCAATGTTCATTGCAGCACTATTTACAATAGCCAGGTCATGGAAGCAACCTAAATGCCCATCAACAGACAAATGGATAAAGAAGTTGTGGTACATATATACAATGGAATATTACTCTGCCATAAAAAGGAACGAAATTGGGTCATTTGTAGAGACGTGGATGAATCTAGAGACTGTCACACAGAGTGAAGTCAGAAGGAGAAAAGCAAATATCATATATTAACACATATATGTGGAACCTAGAAAAATGGTACAGATGAACCAGTTTGCAGGGCAGAAATGGAGACACAGATGTAGAGAACAAACGTATGGACACCAAGGGGGGAAAGCGGTGGGGGGGCGGGGGTGGTGTGATGAACTGGGAGATTGGGATTGACATATATACACTAATATGTATAAAATTGATAACTAATAAGAACCTGTTGCATAAAAATATAAAATAAATAAAGCACTTGGAGGGAAAAAGAAAAAGAATGCGCACTTGTTTGATTTAACCTTAATACATATTCTTTACAACTTAGATGCAGGATTTATTTTTAGAAGATATGTACGTATACAATTAAAGCAGTGGTTTATATTTTACATTTTAAGATTAGTTTTCAGCTTCATCATGAAACTGAATGATGAATTTTTTATTTTATGTATCAAAGCTAACTGAAATAAATCCTTTCACGATCACTTGGAAATATATGGAATTAAGGCCACTATCTTATTGGTGTCAAAGGCATGATCATTTCAGGGTTTCAAATCTGAGTGACTGGGAGCCATTCCTATGCCCTAAAATATATCAGGGTCACCAAATCTAATCTCTATTGCATGTTTTCACAGTGCTAATAGTGCCCCATGCTAGGCCTTTTTTGCCTCACAGTTGGGTTAAGGCAAGAGCTTTCTAGCTGCTCTCTCTGCCTCTAAAACATTTTCTACACTGCTAGCAAAACATTCTCTTGAAAAATATCCCTTTGCACATGTTCTCGTCTCCCCACTCAGAAACCATCAGTGGTTCCCTACTGCTCACAGTGGCTTTTTCTTGGTATTAAGGAGCTTTACGATCTGAACCTATTGCATTTCAACATCCTCAACCACTACTCCCTAATATGAAATTCTTGCCCCCTAAACAAACTGCTGCACTTACTGCCTCCCTCATATGACAGTATTTCCATTTCTGTCTCTGCACCTTAACACTATTTATTAACAATGTAGAGAATTCCATTCTTTTCCTTGAGTTCCAGTTTTCCTTCACCATCTTGTTCAAGTCCTACCTTTTTCAAAAAGTTTTCTTCAACTACCTTAGCTGACAATGACCTTTTTCTTACTTTTTAAAATTTATTTAAAAATTTCCCCACAGATTTATTGAGACATAATTGACATATAACATTGTGTAAGTTTAAGGTGTTCAACATGTTGATTTGATGCACTTATATACTGTGAAATGATTACCAAAGTAGCATCAGTTAACACCTCCATAACCTCACATAACTACCATTTCTTTTTGTGGTGAGAACATTTAAGATCTACTCTCTTAGCAAAATTCAAGTGTATGATACAGTATCACTGACGACAGTCACCATGCTGTACATTAGATCTCCAGAACTTATTCATCTTATAACTGGAATTGTTTACCCTTTGACCAACATCCTCCCATTCCTGCCCCACCTGGCCCAGCCCCTGGAAACCACCATTCTAATCTGTTTTATGAGTTTATCTTTTTTAGATTCCACATATAAGTGAGATCATACAGTATTTGTCTTTGTCTGATTTATTTCACTTAGCATAATGCCCTCAAGTCCACCCACATTGTTCCAAATGGAAGGATTTCCTTCTTTCTCATTGTTGAATTATGTGTATATATATTGTATATATATATGTTATAATATGTATATATATGTATATATAAATATATATATATATATATATCACATCTTCTTTATCCATCAGTGTTAGCAGACACTTAGGTTGTTTCCATATCTTGGCTATTGTGAATAACACAGTAATGACCATGGGAATGCAGATAGATATCTCTTCAAGACTCTGATTTTATTTCCTTTGGATATATATCCAGAAGTGGGATTGCTGGATCAAAGGGTAGTTCTATTTTTAATTTTTTGAGGAACCTCCATACTGCTTTTCATAGTGGTTGAACCAATTTACTTTCCCACCAACAATGCACACCAGTTCCTTTATCTCTGCAGCCTCACCAACAATTATTACTTCTTGTCTTCTTGATGACAGCCATTCTAACAGGTGTGAGGTGGCATCTCACTGTGGTTTTGATTTGCATTTCCCTGATGACTAGTTATGTCGGGCATATTGTCATTTGCACATTTCTGGAAAAATGTCTATTCAGTTATTTTGCCCATTTTTAAATTGGATATATATATATATATATATATATATATATATATATATATATATATATATATATATATATTGCTATTGAGTTGCATCAGTTCATTATATATTTTGGGGACTAACCCCTTAACAGATATATGATTTGCAAATATTTTTTCCCATTCCATAGGTTGCCTTTTCATTTTGTTGATTGTTTCTCACCAAACAATGAGCATTTATGCTATTTTTATTTAGAGCAAAATTATCTACATGCTAAATTAAGTGAACATATCTTTGAATCTTACAAATCTAAGGTAAGGTTTTTTGTTTTAAATTCAAGCCCCGTTAATATGAAAAGAAACTAAAATATTGGCTTTTGTAGCTAATTTATTCAGCCATTTCCTTTACAGATTGGAAAAGATGAGTTCCTACTTTTTTAACTCCCAAATGATTTATTCTATTTAGAATGAATAGATAATGAATAAGCAAACGCCCTCTTTATACTTAGAGATAAAAGCATTGCTTTTAAAAGCTAGATTAACATTTTAATGGTTTTTAATAACCCTCCTGCTTAAGTGCATCCCCCTCCACTTGGTATGACTTTCTTTAAAACCTCATCAGTAAACATAGATTCCTGAATGAGTTATCCCTAACCCTGAAATTTCTTACTTTTATATGAGGGGATGACAGTAAAATATCCATATCACAAGTAACTCCTTTTCTTCAGCAGTTGAGGACTTGGTAAGAAAATGAGTATGAGGTAGCATAGCATCAGCTGTGACCTATTAAGCTCTCCCAACAACTTAAATGATAATATAATGAAATCTGTGAGCATTAACATATTAAAATGTATTTTTGTATAGACTTCTTACACAACGCATTTTAATACACTTTAGAGCCCAATTTGAAATCTGATTTCTCCACCTAAATTACTCTTATTTACCCTATTCTGTCTTCATTTGTACCATTAGAATATGAAAGTATATTTAATTCACCGTTGTGAAATAAAAGAACTTGAGATATTCAGAGATATTTTATTTAGTTAGGTTTCTAATCTGGGCAAAAGCCTTCAGTGAAACAAATAATTAGTGTTGGGAATAGAAAGCTAAACAGAAATTCAATACATGAATTTGCTATTTTTATTCTTAGTCTTTAGCCATTACAAATGGACTCAAAGAATGGAAGATGACCATAACATCAATGCTGTGGCCGGTCTTAAACTACCAGTTCCTACTGAAGAAGCCCCACATTACACTAGTCATCATACAGTTCATACAACATCATGGTCCACATTCCAGAAGATTAAGGCAAGACAACAAAAGCTTCCCACATCATCTTTTATGAATAGTGAAAGAAAATACACCAGATTCCTTTAACAGTCCACATACCACTGGGTCAGGTAGACCTTAAAAGTCACCTAAATCAAAGCCCCATCTGATGCTGAAGTACCTCCATTGAAGAGTATGCTCACTACCCCCTGAAATTAGTCATCACATTCCATGCTCACCTATGTCGAGACAAACTTTCTTTCCCTATAGCTTCTGCCATATAATAGACATCTAATTCCTCTGTCTTTTAAGCCTTTGAGATAAAGACAGAAATCATGCCACCTCTTCCCAGTCTTTTGTTTTTTAGGGTAAACAACCCGATTCCTTTAATCTTTTCTGCAACTCCACTTTCCTAATAATAGCTCTAATTTCTTTAGTTCTAGGTGATGTTACACAGTAGAAATGGTAACTTTAATCTCTGTGCTTTAGTAGAAAACAACTGCTTCTTTTAAGAAGAACCTTTTTCTGACTTCTCTTCATACACCTCCCTCATTCCTTATCCAACATTGTCTTTTCTTTCCTTCCCCTTTCTTTTTTATTTTATTTTATTTTATTTTATTTTATTTATTTTTTTTTGCGGTATGCGGGCCTCTCACTGTTGTGGCCTCTCCCGTTGCGGAGCACAGGCTCCGGACGTGCAGGCTCAGTGGCCATGGCTCACGGGCCCAGCCGCTCCACGGCATGTGGGATCTTCCCAGACTGGGGCACGAACCCGTGTCCCCTGCATCGGCAGGCGGACTCTCAACCACTGTACCACCAGGGAAGCCTTCTTCTTTATTCTTTAACTGGCCATCATATAAAAGTGAAGAACATTTTAATTATTTGTTCTAAATTTTAAAAATCAAGTTAGTTTGTCCTTGGGTAGGTTTTATGAGGCACTTATATTTGGAACCTGAAAAAGTTGAACTTATAGAATAGAGAGTAGAATGATGGTTGTCAGGGGCTTTGGGGTGAGGAAAATGGGGAGATGTTGGTCAAAGGTACAAACTTAATGTTATAAGATGAATAAGTTCTAGAATCAAATGTACAGCATGGTGACTCGAGGTAATGAAACTGTATTATACACTTGAAAGTTGGTAAGAGAGTAGAGAGTAAGAGAGTTTATGTGATAACATTTAAGAAATGGTAATTACATGAGGTGATGGATGTGTTAATTAACCTTATTGTGAATCATTTTGCAATATATATGTGTATCAAATCATCACACTGTACACCTCAAACTTATACAACATTAAATGTCAATTATATCTCAATAAAACTGGAAGAAATAATATGTGATTTGCTCTGGAGAATACTGTAGCAACTTAATATTGTTTGCAGAGGAGCTCTCGGTTATAGGAATGTCAGAGACACAATAATACAAACATCAGAATAAGAAAGTGTTCTGGACATGTTGCCTGTCATACATAATCTGAGGTTTGAAGACAAATGCTATCAAAATAGAATCAGGTTCATTCTTTCCAGTGTTACCTTTTGTATCCAAATATGGAGCACCTCAAATGGCTCACTTACCTTAAAAAAGGTTCTTATAAACATCTAACTCATTCTCAGTATCTAATATCTACCTGCTCAATTAAACAGCAGCTATCCTAGGTCCACTAAAACTACTAATGTAGTTTTAAAGATGAAGTGTCAGAGTTGTAGATGACCCTTCCCACTTACATTATAATTCTTACTTGCCTGATTTCTTAGGTCTGGTTTTATATCTTCCAGACTCAATTCTGCAAATAGATAGACAGACAGATATACAGATATTGATATGTGGCTTCTAGTAACTACCTTCTGACCATGTTCACAAAGTACTAGAGGCAGACAAGTACTTAGATAATTTTTTTGATCAAGAATTATTATGAAACAGGTAGTCATACGCTGGTAAATGTTTAACTACCAGCTTGAGGGGTGAGGAGGCCTGATTTGTTGCCTTTGCTAATTTCTATGGGATAAATACTCCAACCATGGCTAATTTCAAGTTACCAATCACTGTACATGAACTTGTCACTGAACATTAGCTTGGAGTTGGGAAGTGATGTGCACAACTGGTTGTCATGAGCTGATGCAAGCCAACTCCAATACACCACTGGATACAGGCTGGAAAGAAATTAGAACAGGTCCCTCTCCACCCAACTCCACTCCCAGGGTAAAGAAAGTCATTCCCAAGACATTTTGCCTTGTTGCCTTCACAGGTAGACAACACAAAAGGCAAATTAAAACAAAGAGATATCCCATAAAGATGTGGCACATATATACAATGGAATATTATTCAGCCCTCAAAAAGAAACGAAATTGAGTTATTTGTAGCGAGGTGGATGGACCTAGAGACTGTCATACAGAGTGAAGTAAGAAAGAGAAAAATGAATACCATATGCTAACACATATATACGGAACCTAAAAAAAAAAAGGTTCTGAAGAACCTAGGGGCAGGACAGGAATAAAGACACAGATGTAGAGAATGGACTTGAGGACACAGGCAGAGGGAAGGGTAAGCTGGTACGAACTGAGAGAGTGGCATGGACATATATACACTACCAAATGTAAAATAGGTAGCTAGTGGGAAGCAGCTGCATAGCACAGGGAGATCAGCTGGGTGCTTTGTGACCACCTAGCGGGGTGGGATAGGGAGGGTGGGAGGGAGACACAAGATGGGGGAGATATGGGGATATATATCTATGTATAGCTGATTCACTTTGTTATACAGCAGAAACTAACACACCATTTTAAAGCAATTATATTCCAATAAAGATGTTTAAAAAAAAAACCAAAGAGATATCCCATACAATTGGTGCATATAGTTTCTTAATTATGTAGTGGAGAAAACAGTATGTCCCATACCACATCTTTAGTGAGGAGATAAGATTAGAGAAAGAAAACCACAAAGACAATGATGAAAACAAGGGCTGGAGACAGGTTTAAGTTACTTGGATCTTTCAGCTTGTAAAAGAGAAGGTTGTAGAGTAGAGAAAGAAGGTGGGTGGGTTTGTAGAAAGAAAAATCATTCTTAATAGGAAAGGTTTTTAACCTGTTCTGGGTGAGATAAAAGGAGGAGGAGGCATATGACTAGCTAATAATCTCCAATGAGGATAGAAAAAGAAAATGGGGCTTAAACTGCTGTGGAAGGTATTTGAGGTACTATGTTGAAAGAGGTGACAGAGTTGTTGTAGGAATACAGTATGTACCATGCAAAGTTCCAAGTACTACATCATTTCAAAGATGCCCATTCTGTTGCTGTGCTACAGGTATCCAGTAGAAGTTAAAACAGTCATGCTGATTACCATACAACTGACCATATAACTAACCAACTCACTATAGGCTTGCAAGAGTAAGAAAGAAGGGAATTCCCTGGTGGTCCAGTGGATAGGACTCCATGCTTCCACTGCAGGGGGCTACTGCAGGGGTTCAATCCATGGTCGGGGAACTAAGATCCTTCAAGCAGCATGGCACAGCCAAAAAAAAAATGTATAAAAAAAGAGTAGGAAAGGAAATGGAAGTCTAGATTAGTATTATCATAAAACGAATGCTACCAACTTGCTGTGTAATTTCAAGTCAGTCTCTTCTTTCTTGATAATCTGATTTCTTCTTAAAAATAGCAGACTTTAAATAATAGTAATACCTTCTATCTCACAGATAAAATGGCTTATGATTGCTTCTACTTTTAGTGGTTCTCTTGCCTACCAGGCAATTGTGAAATGATAAATTAAGCTGAAGTCACTTAGGGCAACAAACCACTGTAGGAAAGCTGTGTTACTTTAAGGTTTTTGTCATCCTAGCCTTACAAAGAAGCAGAAAATCTCATCTTTACCACAGCCTCTGAAATTTCCCCCCATCTAATCTCCTCTTTCCTCATCTGTGCTATGGAGTCAACAGCCAACAATACCCATTAGGGGTCATATTTTCTCCTACGCATCTAAAAATAAAACAGCTTATGATTTACAACACCTGCACATACTGAGAATCAACCTTGCACAGTTACCTAGGAAAGGCAACACATGATAGGTCTAGACAGGACAGAAATTAATTTCCCCCTATCTTCTACACATTCCAATAGTCTTATATGCCAGCAAACACAAGAACTGTCTTTTTTAATGTCCCTTACACTGACCAGATTCTCATTTTGGCTACTTAAGAGGGAAGTACATATTAATTATCTCCTAACACAAACAGACTATATAATTATAATTATTCTGTTTCTTGCTTTTTCACATTCCACAGTTCAGCCAATCCAAAAGAAAGGTAATAAACAGAAGAAGAATTTCTCTACTGTGTTGTCCTGCCCCTCTTTCTACCATTTCTGCATTTTTTTCAAAAGTACTTTTCTATCTACAAAGGTAAAAATGCAAACACCAGGGAAGGACTGTGCAGACTATTGCAAAGAAAGCAAAACAAGAGTATCAGTGAAGGTCTGAAAATGAAAGGGTCAGGTTATCAGAGTAGTCATCCATGGGGGCAATGATGGGGGCAATGATTACATGTAATCATCCACTCAGGTTTTTATAAGAGGAAGAAATAAATGAGACATTGAAAGAAAAAAAAAAAAAACCCTGAGCTCATGAGAAAGCCACAGTGATTTCTTATTTAAATGGCAAAGCACACAGTTATAGTCTATAAATATGTATGTGTATGTATATGTGTGTGTGTTTTCTGAATGACCCGTGAAAAAGAAGAGAGTGGTAACCACTGTAGATAGAAGAAGTAATCAAAACAGGTCCCACATAGTAAATACCTTACAAGCCTTGGACCTGAAAGAAAAATTAGTTTCGGTCCAGAATAAACTGGAATCTGAGTAAGTATAAATTTTAATTAAAAAATATAAAAAATGGAACCCAGAAAACCCTGATGTTTTGATGTAGGTGCATGTGTATGTACAATGTGCTAAAACCTGTAATATGGTTGAACATGGTCCCTACAATCTGTGTGATAACTAACCAGATTGAACATGGGGAAAGCAAAAGCTAACAGAACCCCAAATTTTTTATTTAAAAGCATTTTAAATTTTTTTACAAAGGAAAATCTTATGATACTAGATATTAAGCGAAATATAAAATTCATTTAAAACAACAGAATCAAAGTGGAGTAATTTTACCTTAAATTTGTTTTTCAAAGCAAGTTTTGAAAAGATGTAATAGTATCTTTTGATTGACATTTTATTATGCTCCCAATGAAGATTTCTCTATATCTGAAATGGTCACGCCCATCAGCCAGTTTGCCAATGGGCTGTTCCTTGGATAGGTGCTATTAACAACACATGGCAACAATGCATGGGTGTACTCTGAAAGCTCCAGACAGTGTACACAACTTTTGCTCTGCTCCAGGATCCTTACTTTTATTTTAACTGTTGGGTTTTTAAGGCTTTGCCTTAAGCTCTCAGTCATGCTGAAACTGAAGAGCTCTCCCCACCAAACTGCATCCTACCATACCTGGGCATAAAGCAAACAGGGTTTTCATACATCATTTAGTATCATCCTCATATATCATTATGATATAAAGAGAACATGGATGGCAAAAATTTAAATAAAAACCTGCAAATATGTACAAGTATAAACCTAAATTTTTAATTCTTCTGTATAGTTTTGTGATAAAATTCTAGTAACCTGCTCAATCCTTACTTAGGATATAAATAATTATCCTCCTTTTCTTGAAGGAGTGCAGCTATTGTCACTATGAGCTAAGTCCAGTTGCCATTAAAAATAACTATTCAGGAAAAATAAACATGTATTCCCTACCGTGTGATAATCTCACTCACTGAATTATTATAGATCACTCTTATCTCTTCTCAGCACCTTGTGCCATTTAGAACAGTTAACATAATTTGCCTCCCATTGTTCTTTATTTCTCTTAACCTAATTAGACTAAAAACCAGGTGGTGGCAAGGGGCTGGGATCCTGTTCATCTTGCATTCCCCACAGAGCTTTTCATATAGTAGGTATTCAATGTCAGTTAAGAATGACCCTTCGGGTCCTCTCCTAGAGATCTGAGAGAACTACCCCAGCTCCACACTCTTCTTTGGGCGGTATCACTGAGGAAGCCTTCTAACTATAACTCTGTAGCGTTTTTCATTGCTGTACCTGGGACTTAAAATCATCATCATTAATGAAGGCTCTCAAAACTAAGGGCTCCTGTTTGGGGTTTTCAATACTTTCGCCCATAACACTTACCTCAAGAGAATAAAGAATAGTTGCTTGCAGTAAACTTTCTCAACTCCCCTGGCGCGCCTCAGGAACACCTAATACGGGGCGGGGGGTGGGCGGGCTAGAGAGGAGAGACTGAGGAGATTTCTCATTCACAGATGACTTGCCTGATTTCTCTTTAACTCAGCTAACGAGCCTTGGTTACTCATCCAAACCAAAATAGCTTCTCTATACTTTGGCTGTAACTATATCGAAGCTCCAAAACATTTTGGAAGAGGTGCTACTAATGATTTGATAGTTATTAGATCTATGATTCAACTCAATAATTCAACAAGCATTTTCAGAATGCCTCCTATGTATAAGGTGAGGTAAGAAGGAATACAAACACAAGAGACTAGGATATCACCTTAACTGTATCTAGTAATACATCCTGCACCATTTTTTCAGCAAAACCAGTTGGACATGAATGTTTTAAATGAGCCAGGGCTTGCCCTGATTGGTTAGAGATTGGCACATATAGCAATTGGGGTAGCTAAATAAATAAACTAACTAAATAAACCCTACCAGGGCAGCTATTTGTAAAGATAATTAATGGTAATCTATTATTAACTATCAAGTGATTAAGTGCTCCCTGGCTACAGGAAACAGGATCCCTGAATTAGATTTTATTTAATTGAGTATCTACTATGTGCATGACTAGGTAATTAGTGCTGATGGGGAGGAATTACAGAGAGAAGTAGAAGCCATGATAAATAAGGATGATCAAATCATAATTTTCCCTATGGTATAAAATAGAGGCCACACCCCTTGCTCACCACTAATATGCTATGCCTTGTTTCTCCCCTTCAGGAAATGGACAATCTCCTGTGAAGATACACATGGATCAAAAGTAAACAAAAATAAAAGTGCTGTTCCCCCTCCCCCCAAAAAAAGGCAAATTCTCAATTGAGACGCTGTTCAAATAATTCACATTCCATGCTCTTCTTTGGGGCAAGGGCTAGAAACCCCAATCAAGAGATTCAAGCATGTTAGTATACAACAAATATAGATCAAGAGCTCAAGATATATTGGAAGAGTGGGGGAATGAAGGAGATAGTGAGCAAAAGAGAAAGGAAAAGTGAATATGCTAAGCATATGGGCCTATATGGCCAGTCAGCTAACAAATGAATCATGTTCTACTGTTTCCAGTATACATAGTGCTATTCCAACATCATACAAACTCACTTGTGATGTAATTCAAGAATTCAAGTAGACAATGTATTTGACCACTGACAAAAACTGAGTTTCTTCCTAAAAGTGAGTCATAATTTGCCTTAAAAATAAAGAATAACAATTTAAAGGGGAAAAAAACTATACACCAAATCCCCTAAACCCTAATGATGACCTTCTTTCTCAAAACATTTCCAATTAGCAGCTCCCAAGAACAGTATAACAGAAGAAGAGACACCAAGCTCATTTCATCATGAAACTGAATCTTTCCCCACAATTTGTAGAAAGATTCTTTACTGGCAGTGATTTAGTTACCCACCTAATGCTTACTTAATGTAAGTGTTTTCAGAAAACCTGCTATGAGAATTTTCAAATAGAAACAATCAGCACCCATTGTAATTAGCATCTTCTTTCCCAAAGCTAGAGGCTCTAATTTGCTAAAACCATTGATTCTCCTCCCAGCCACTCTCAATTGCTTCAGCTGCTAGCTAAAGGGCCCAGCTTTATAGGGTGAAACCATATTCAATTTTTTTCTTTTTTTTAATGGAAGAATAGTTGATTTACAATATTATATTTAGTTTCATGTGTATAGCATACTGATTCAGTATTTTTACAGATCATACTCCATTACAAGTTATTATAAGATAATGGCTATAATTCCCTGTGCTATACAATATATCCTTGTTGCTTATTTATTTTATACATAGTAGTTTGTATCTGTTAATCCCATATCCCTAATTTGCCCCTCCCTGCTTTGGTAACCACTAGTTTGTTTTCTATACCTGTGAGTCTGTTTCTGTTTTGCATATACATTCATTTGTATTATTTTTTAGATTCTACATATAAGTGACAACATACAGTATTTGTCTTTCTCTGTCTTATTTTACTAAGCATAATATTCTCTAGGTCCACCAACGTTGCTACAAATGGCAGAATTTCATTCTTTTTTTATGGCCAAGTAACATTCCATTATATATATACTACATCTTCTTTAACCATTCGTCTGTTGGAAACCATCTTCAATTTTATCTACCACTATCTTCCCTTCACACCTTAAAACAAACCCCATTACCTGGGCAGACAGAACAAATAATAAGCATACCCATCACTGTACAGGACTTAGTCAAAAGACCCCTCACCTCACTTAAGGGACGTACTCCATTCTGTTTTCAGTCCGTCCAAATTCTACCTGAATTTTAAGGCCCAGTGTGAGTTCCACCTCCATCACAAAACCTTCTCAAGGCCATTTTAGCCTACGGATATTCCACTTATGGACTATTTTACTAGCTCTCTGTACCACTCATTTCTCCTTTATCATATACTATGTAGTATTATTACCTGTTTTGAGAGTATCCTGTCTAGAAATTCTATGTTAGGATGACAGAAGGACCTGAGGGTGCTTGGCCTGGAAGAGAGATATTTCAGGGGCACATGGAGCAGACATATTTTTAAATAATTTAAGCTCTGTCATATAGAAGAATTAAAAATTAATCTTTGTTGTAATCTATAAACCCACACAACTGTACACAAATAAACTATGGCATACAGTTAAAAAAATTAATCTTTGCTGCTCCAGAAGGTAGAGTTTGAGGGGCTACACAAGCAAGTTATAAACATTTATCGTGGACTCACTATGCTCCATATACTAAATTGGGCACCTGCCCACATCTTGTCTCATTTAACTATAGAAGGATTTTCTAACAATATAACTGGGTAACAATGGAACAGTATGTTTTACAGAGTAATCAGCTCTTTTCATCAGAACTGTTGGAGGTAAGGATCCCGTGAGAGGGGCTGAGGGGTGAGGGTATGGGACTAGAAGATTCAAAATGTCCCATTTCAGTGCTGATATTATATGGGGTATGCCCATGAAGTTATGCAACAAATTTGTCTTTAGAAAGCAAATCCAAGTGCATGAGCACATATGTATTTCTACTTCAGAGAAGCCACCCTAGAAAACTTGAACTTGGCTCCAAATGATGAAGCTGCTCCACTCTCAAAGGATAAAGACCTGTCATCTCAGAGTAGATTCTAAGCAACATGCTGCAGGCTCTGGAGACAATCTCCAGGGAGGAGTGCCCAAAACACTCTTAAGCAATGGCAGTTTTGTGAGAATAATATGTTTCCTAAAGTGACCAATTTGGAAGGGGGAAATATGCATTTGCATACGTAACTGTTGGGTTTTTTTAAAGAAAATATAAATTACTTTATAATCACAGCCCATATACCTTGTCTCACCACCTCAATTATAAGTGCCTTTTGGCAAGGGCACTTTCAAGGTGGCAGTGTGCGCAGTCTGTTAACACCCCCTTCATAGATCTTAAAAGGTATCCATGTCAACTCAAGGTCCATTCCTTGCAGCTTCTGGTGGCTGATACCATTCCTTGGCTTGTGGCTGCATCTTTCTCTGCTCATCTTCACGTTACCTTCTCCTCCACATGTCTCTTTTCCTCTGTGTGCCTGTATTATCTTCCCTTGCTTCTTTCTTATAAGGACACATGTTGATAGCATCTGGGCCCACCGAGATAATCCAGGGTGATCACCTCATTTTGAGATTCTTAATTACACCTACAAAGAATCTTTTTTTTCTCTTTTTAGACTTGTATTTATTAAATAAATTGAATGTGTAGTCTAAAACCTTCCCACAAAGAAAACTAGAGACCCAGTTGAACTCTACCAAATAATTAAGAAATAATGCCAATTGTAAATGATTCTTCCAGAAAATAGAAGAGGAGAGACTATTTCCCAACTCATTTTATGAGACCAGTATTACCTTGGTAGCAAACTAGCCACGGATATTACAAGAAAAAAAATCACCAACTAATATCCCTAATGAATATAGATGGAAAAATCCTCAACTTAATATTAGAAAAGTAAATCTAGTAACATACAAAAAGGATAATAAATCCTGACAAATGTGAAGCTGGTTCAGTACTTAAAATCAATCAATATAAATCACAATGTTAACAGACTAAAGAAGAAAAACCATAAGACCACCTCAGTAGAGGCAGAGGGAAAAAAATGGACAAATCCAATAAGACGCTTATTTTCAAATAAGGTAACTTTCACAGGTTCTGGGGATTAGGATGTAAATGATCTTCTTGAGGGCTACCATTTAACCCACTACAATAATCAATCCTTAAAAAATAAAGACACATCAACATCTCATAAAAAGTTTGAAATAGCAAAGAAAAACTAATAAGGAAGTCTTCGTTAAAAACAACTGAACATTTAAAAATGGTAGTAATTGTTAATATGCTTACAAAGCCAATAGGGATATTAGTTGAATAGGCAAATGGGCACAAATTTCAGTTTTTCAACCACATCTACCTATAAAGATAGTATAACTTACAATGTAACTATTTTAAAACAAAAAATATAAGCCTATAAAACTACAGACTTTTAATGAGATATTATCTTGAGAATGAAAGATGCTAGGAGTAAGTATGGAAAATAGGAAGAAGGCAGGGCATCTTTGCTCCAGAGATATCTTTAAAAACAGGTGATATTCTCATCCGTTTGGGATTAAGGTGGGGTGTCTTCGACACACCTTGATGATGATGACACACCAACCCAAGGATTCTAGTAGTAACACTTCCATTCCACAATTCTAATTAATATAGGCACTGATTTACTCCTTTTGGAGTATTCAGAAAACACAGGAATGTGCTAAATGCTATAGAGCAGTGGTCTTAAAACTGTGGCCTGTATCATGAAGATTTTTCAGTGAATAAGGAAGCAATGATAGTTCCAAGGGAATCCACTGGAATATATTTAACTTGCATCTGTATTCTTTCCTAAAACTGAACTGCCTTAGAAAGAATCTGAAAAAGAAATCTCCTTTAATTACGGGTCCTTCCCCATCTTTATTAAAGAAATGTATACTTCTCACCTCTTCTGAATCGTAATACATGCAAAGTCCCAGGGTATAAAAACCTCCAGGGCACTAAATAAAGGAATAATTCCAAATATCAGTGTGGGTGTTGAAAAAGTCAATTATTCTATCAACTGGGTAACATACTTTTGCATGGCAGATAACATCTAATTCTTTAAACAAAATTAAAGAAGGATGTTCAGCTTATAAATCATTAAAATAATTTTGATAATAGATCATTGTAAGTTGTGGCAAATAACTTGAAAGGAGTTCAAAGAATTGGGTAATATTGATAAACAAAAGTTCTATTCCCATTCCATTACATGAGCAAAATTATGATCACTTATATCTTTAAAAAATGAAGAAAACTGATGCTGAACCTGTCATACTCTGCCAGTAATTAATACTGATCCATAGATATATCAACTAATAAAAAAAGTCCTATCCATTTCATTGATATTTTGCCATAAAAGTTTCATAATTTTAATGAAGACTCATTCCAGAAGACTTTTAACCCCTATGGATTTAGGGTCTCAGGAAAAAAAATTTAAGTATATACATGTATACATATAGTTCAAAACAGCTTGTGATACAGTACACCTTGAGAGGTAAAAGGACTATAGACATTTAGACAAACAAGAACAGCATCGTCTGCATTACCAAGGAAAGCTTCACTGAAGCATAGTTCAGTTTTTCAATGTAATTCAATATTGAGGCATTCAACATTTAGCACCTACTGTATCAAGGCACCATCATTTAGCGCCATGTAATGTTGAAAAATGAACAAAACAAGGTCTCCATCTTCTCAGAGTGTATAATTTGGTTAACTAGGATAAGAATGGTAAAAATTTCAATATTAAGAGGTGAAAGATGAGTAGTCCACAGATGGATAGAATAGTATGGACGGGGGGCAGGGAGGGGAAGAGGGAGAAAAGGGCAAGAACATAATCAATGAAGAACAAGTCATCCAAAAGCAGGATACCTGACATTTAACCATTCAGAAGTGTTATAAAAATGGAAGGTTTCAAACTGAAGCACCTAACCACTGAGATCTCTAAAGCACAATGGATACAGTGCTGAGAAATACTAAGTTAAAGCTACAGAATTCTGTTAGATAGCAAATTTGTATTGAATCAACTAAAATTAGATAATGATTAAAAATTAATTTTAAAAGGCATTTTTACACAAATAAAAAATGGACCAATTTAAACAAGATTTTTACTGGTTAAGATAATTTAGGAAGGGACAGGCAGGCTATGGTAACATGAGTAAGCAGATTATGGAAGTCTCCAGACCCAAGGCAGTCGTAAGCTTCAGGCCATAAACGTGTGTGTATACTGGGGGGAGGCAGGTAAGACAATGAAGGGTGGAAAAAACATTGGGAGGGTTAGGTTATGCAGCACTGGCAAAGGGTCTGATGTGTTGTCCACTAGAAAATAACCGCTTCA
The DNA here is from genome assembly GCF_949752795.1 of Hyperoodon ampullatus. Lineage (NCBI taxonomy): Eukaryota > Metazoa > Chordata > Mammalia > Artiodactyla > Ziphiidae > Hyperoodon > Hyperoodon ampullatus. The sequence continues at coordinate 63,805,592 of NC_136913.1, forward strand.
AATTAATATTTGGGGAGTAGAATATTCCAGAAGATAATTGAGGGGCAAAAAATGAAGGCAGAGAGATTTCTCTCCTAGACTTTCCCATCATGACAACTTTTAGTTTTTTTAGGAAAGCTATCAGACATTCATAACACTAATTGATTTTCACAAAGACATGCATAGATGAGGTCTCTTTGGGAAATGCCTGCTACATTTTGGCTTGGAAAGAAGAAAGATCTTTGCTAGTCTACCTGGGCTCCTTTAAACAAAGTTTAATTAACAAGGTCTCCTGGAAGGAAAGCTCACTGTGGTCCCCAGCTATTTTGTGAAGCTCCGCACTCAGATATGCTGTGACAAATTAAACCCAAGCAAATCATATCTGTCATGTGTTTCATACCAAAGGGATAGCAGTCAGAAGAGAAAGGAGATAGGTTTGAGACAGTAAACTAAAAGAGAGAAGCAGGAGAATGCCATTGCCTAGGAAGATTCTCAGAAAATACCTGAATCCAGAGGGCTACATAACTCTCCCTTTTTGCTAACCTGATGACTCTTCCAGAACTGGGGTGAGAGGTTTGAGAATGAAGGAGAAATGGAGAGTTTCCTAGGCCATTATTTAAGTCAATCTTTTGAAATATTATTCCTAGAAAAATTACTATGGCTCATCTCTCTTGTGAACTTGCAAGCAAATAGGGAGATCCATTTAGGAGACTAAAGAGACATCACAACTGAATATAGTACATGAACCTAGAATGGATCCTGAATTGGAAAAAAAAGTGATGGATATTATTGGGTCAATTGACAAAATAGGAATACAGAAGATAAAGTATCACCTCAATGTTAAATTTACTGGATATGATAACTGTACTGTGATTATTTAAGATAATTTTCTTATTCTTTGGAAACATACACTAAAGTAGTTAGGTTAAGGAGCCATGATACATGCAAGGTATTGTGAAATGGAAAGATTATACACACACATACACACACACACAAGAAAAAGTGATAAATTAAGTGAGGAAAAATATTAACAATAGGCGAACTTGGGTAAAGGGTATACAGGTATTCTTCGTGTTACTTTATGCACAATTTCTATAAACCTGAAATTATTTCTAAATAAAAAAATTTTTTTAAATGGTCCCACTAAAAGGACTATCCCAATTCTCCACCAAAAACAAAAAAGTCAAATTATATATCTAGGAATTCAGAGTGACAATCAGCAGGAATGATAGAGTAAAGATCTCAGAAAATCTGCTCCTTCATCCAACCTATGAGACCACTGGCAAACACTGTCAGAAATAAAGATTTTTGGAATTCTGGAAATTAACCAAGGCTTGCAGCAATTCAGGAGGCATTCTTTTTTTTTAAACATCTTTATTGGAGTAAAATTGCTTTACAGTGGTGTGTTAGTTTCTGCTTTATAACAAAGTGAATCAGTTATACATATACATATGTCCCCATATCTCTTCCCTCTTGCATCTCCCTCCCACCCTCCCTATCCCACCCCTCTAGGTGGTCACAAAGCACCGAGCTGATCTCCCTGTGCTATGCGGCTGCTTCCCACTAGCTATCAGTTTTACTTTTGGTAGTGCATATATGTCCATGCCACTCTCTCACTTTGTCACACCTTGCCCTTCCCCCTCCCCGTATCCTCAAGTCCATTCTCTAGTAGGTCTGTGTCTTTATTCCCGTCTTGCCCCTAGGTTCTTCATGACCATTATTATTATTTTTTTAGATTCCATATATACGTGTTAGCATACGGTATTTGTTTTTCTCTTTCTGACTTACTTAACTCTGTATAACAGACTCTAGGTCCACCCACCTCGCTACAAATAACTCAATTTCGTTTCTTTTTATGGCTGAGTAATATTCCATTGTATATATGTGCCAAATCTTCTGTATCCATTCAACTGTTGATGGACACTTAGGTTGCTTCCATGTCCTGGCTATTGTAAATAGAGCTGCAATGAACATTTTGGTACATGACTCTTTTTGAATTATGGTTTTCTCAGGGTATATGCCCAGTAGTGGGATTGCTGGGCCATATGGTAGTTCAATTTTTAGTTTTCTAAGGAACCTCCATACTGTTCTCCATAGTGGCTGTAACAAATTACATTCCCACCAACAGTGCAAGAGGGTTCCCTTTTTCCACACCCTCTCCAGCATTTACTGCTTGTAGATTTTTTGATGATGGCCATTCTGACTGGTGTTAGATGATATCTCATTGTAGTTTTGATTTGCATTTCTCTAGTGATTAGTGATGTTGAGCATTCTTTCATGTGTATGTTTGTTGGCAACCTGTATACTTTCTTTGGAGAAATGTCTATTTAGGTCTTCTGCCCATTTTTGGATTGGGTTGTTTGTTTTTTTGATATTGAGCTGCATGAGCTGCTTGTAAATTTTGGAGATTAATCCTTTGTCAGTTGCTTCATTTGCAAATATTTTCTCCCATTCTGAGGGTTGTCTTTTGGTCTTGTTTATGGTTTCCTTTGCAGTGCCAAAGCATTTAAATTTAATTAGGTTCCATTTGTTTATTTTTGTTTTTATTTCCATTTCTCTAGGGCGTGGGTGAAAAAGGATTTTGCTGTGATTTATATCCTAGAGTGTTCTGCCTATGTTTTCCTCTAAGAGTTGGATAGTGTCTGGCCTTACATTTAGGTCTTTAATCCATTTTGAGTTTATTTTTGTGTATAGTGTTAGGGACTGTTCTAATTTCATTCTTTTACATGTAGCTGTCCAGTTGTCCCAGCACCACGTATGAAGAGGCTGTCTTTTCTCCACTGTATATTCTTGCCTCCTTTATCAAAGATAAGGTGACCATATGTGTGTGGGTTTATCTCTGGGCTTTCTATCCTGTTCCATTGATCTATATTTCTGTTTTTGTGCCAGTATCATACTGTCTTGATTACTGTAGCTTTGTAGTATAGTCTGAAGTCAGCAAGCCTGATTCCTCCAGCTCTGTTTTTTTTTTTGTGTGTGTGGTATGCAGGCTTCTCACTGTTGTGGCTTCTCCCGTTGCAGAGGCTCAGTGCACAGGCTCAGTGGCCATGGCTCACGGGCCTATCCTCTCCGTGGCATGTGGGATCTTCCCAGACGGGGACATGAACCCGTGTCCCCTGCATCGGCAGGCAGACTCTCAAACACTTGGCCACCAGGGAAGCCCCCAGATCTGATTTTCTTTCTCAAGATTGCCTTTTCTGTTTGGGGTCTTTTGTGTTTCCATACAAATTGTGAAATTTTTTGTTCTAGGTCTGTGAAAAATGCCAGTTGTAGTTTGATAGGGATTGCATTGAATCTGTAGATTGTTTTGGGTAGTATAGTCATTTTCACAGTGTTGATTCTTCCAATCCAAGAAAATGGTATATCTCTCCATCTAGTTGTATCATCTTTAGTTTCTTTCATCAGTGTCTTATAATTTTCTGCATACAGGTCTTTGGTCTCCTTAGGTAGGTTTATTTCCAGATATTTTATTCTTCTTATTGCAATGGTAAATGGGAGTGTTTTCTTAATTTCACTTTCAGATTTTTCATCATTAGTGTATAGGAATGCAAGAGATTTCTATGCATTAATTTTGTATCCTACTACTTTACCAAATTCATTGATTAGCTCTAGTAGCTTTCTGGTAGCATCTTTAGGATTCTCTATGTAGAGTATCAAGTCATCTGCAAACAGTGACAGCTTTACTTCTTCTTTTCTGATTTGGACTCCTGGTATTTCTTTTTTTCTCTGACTGCTGTGGTAAAACTTCCAAAACTATGTTGAATAAGAGTGGTGAGAGTGGGCAACCTTGTCTTGTTCCTGATCTTAGTGGAAATGGTGTCAGTTTTTCACCATTGAGGACCATGCTGGCTGTGGGTTTGTCATATATGGCCTTTATTATGTTGAGGAAAGTTCCCTCTATGCCTACTTTCTGGAGGGTTTTTTTCATAAATGGGTGTTGAATTTTGTCGAAAGCTTTTTCTGCATCTACTGTGATGATCATACGGTTTTTCTCCTTCAATTTGTTAATATGGTGTATCACACTGATTGATTTGTGTATATTGAAGAATCCTTGCATTCCTGGGATAAACCCCACTTGATCATGGTGTATGATCCTTTTAATCTGCTGTTGGATTCTGTTTGCTAGTAGCTTGTTGAGGATTTTTGCATCTATGTTCATCAGTAATATTGGCCTGTAGTTTTCTTTCTTTGTGACATCTTTGTCTGGTTTTGGTATCAGGGTGATGTTGGCCTCGTAGAATGAGTTTGGGAGTGTTCCTCCCTCTGCTATATTTTGGAAGAGTTTGAGAAGGATAGGTGTTAGTTCTTCTCTAAATGTTTGATAGAATTCACCTGTGAAGCCATCTGGTCCTGGGCTTTTGTTTGTTGGAAGATTTTTCGTCACAGTTTCAATTTCAGTGCTTGTGATTGGTCTATTCATATTTTCTATTTCTTCCTGGTTCAGTCTCGGAATGTTGTGCTTTTCTAAGAATTTTTCCATTTCTTCCAGGTTGTCCATTTTATTGGCATAGAGTTGCTTGTAATAATCTCTCATGATCCTTTGTATTTCTGCAATGTCAGTTGTTAATTCTCCTTTTTCATTTCTAATTCTATTAATTTGAGTCTTCTTCCTTTTTTGTTGATGAGTCTGGATAATGGTTTATCTATTTTGTTTATCTTCTCAAAGACAGGAGGCATTCTTTAAAAAACTAAATATAGAGATACCATATGATCCCAAAATCCCATTCCTGGGCATATATCCAGAGAGAACTCTAATTCAGAAAGATACATGCACCCCAATTTTCATTGCAGCACTATTTACAATAGCCATGACCTGGAAGCAACCAAAATGTCCATCTACAGATGAATGGATAAAGAAGATGTGGGGGATACACAAACACACACACACACACACAATGGAATATTACTCAGCCATAAAAAGGAATGAAATAATGCCATTTGCAGCAACATGGTTGGACCTAGAGATTATCATACTAAGTGACGTAAGACAGACATAGAAAGACAAATATCATATGATATTGCTTATATGTGGAATCTAAAAAAAGGATAAAAATGAACCTATTTACAAAACAGAAACAGACCCACAGACATAGAAAACAAACTTGTGGTTACCAAAGGGAAAAATGGGGGAAAGGACAAAGAATACAGACTCTACAGATTAGTTCAGAAAATAAGCAACAACAACAAGTCCTGAGGAGGTAGGAGAGGATCTGATTTCCAGATATGCCACACTGTATCATTTGAAACATCCAGTTTCAGCAACAACAACCAAAAACATTACCAGATATGCAAAAGCCAAGAAAGTATTGCCCACACACAGGATAAAAAGCAAAGCAATCAATAGAAACTGTTCCTGAGGCAGCCCAAATGTTGAATTTACTTGACTTTAAGTTGGCTATTATAAATATTTTCATGAACTAAAGGAAGTAATATCTCAAGAACTAAAGGAAAGTATGAGAACAATATCTCACTAAATGGAGAATATCAATAAAGACAGAGAAATTATGAAATGAACCAAATAGAAATTCTGGAATTGAAAACTAAAACTGAAGTGCAAAATTAACTAGAAGAGCAAAATTGCACACTTGAGCAGGCAGAAGAATCAATGGACTTGAAAATAGGTTAATTTTGATTAACAAGTCTAAGGAAAAAGAAAGAAAAAAGAATGAAGGAAAATGAACAGAGCCTTACAGACCTGAGGGACACCAGCATACCCATGATGGGAGCCACAGAAGAGAGGAGAGTGCAAATGGGGCAGAAAGAATATTTGAAGAAATAATGGCCAAAATCTTTCCAAATTTGATGAGAAACATTAATCAACACATCCAAAAAGCTCACAAATTCCAAGTAGAGAAGACTCAAAGAGCTCTACACCTAGACATATTATATACCTATGATGAGTGCATCAGGAATTATTTTTAGATGATGGTATAAAAATAGGAGGAAAGAGGCTAGGGAGAAGAAAGTAGAGAAAATCAAGGGGAAAAAAGTTAAAATTTTAGACAATTGTTTATCACTTAAAAATCAGGGTTGCAATATTTAGTATGTGAAAACACCAGGGAAGTAAATTTCAGGAAAGCCATGCAAAGAATACATAGTAAAGAGCACTCCCGTTTCAAGAACGCACTGACATTTAGAATTGTGGTCTGATATTGAGCCATTGCTGAACACTGGTCATAATATCTGTTGACTACATAATTGAACTATTTGTTACTCATAGTTATTTCCCTGTGGATTATTTGATATTTCATTTTCTTTTTAATTCACTTTGACTTCCCATATTCTCCTGACACATGTAGGTGAAGCTCATTTTAAAAAAATCATAATAATATACTTTAAAACTCAACAGAAAAGACTTTTAAAATCACCTGATACTTGGGATTACTTGTACCACTGCTTTTCTCCTTTGTCGTGGATAATGGAGAAATGATCTTATATTGATAATCAAATGCATTCTCTAATTATCATACTAACAAAATATCTCCAAAATTATGCATGCGTGTATAAATTCATAAGTACTCACCATTGAACTGTACCGTATATGGTAATGGCTGAAGGCTCAACTACAACTCCTGACCTTCAGGAACTTAAGGGCATCTATTTCAAACGACGGAGTTTTTATGCAAGGCAGACTACAATTAGAGAACTATCTCATTTCCGCATCACCTTACCTTACACCCTCCCAGTGCAGAAACCCGACACAAATTCAGAGGGGACAGCAAAGGAGGAGGAATGGAAATCAAACATAACTTCCCAAGGAAGGCCACAGACTAAACTCCCTCTTCCACCAGCAGAACTCAGAACTCAGCATTGTGCCACCTATGAATTTCATCTGACATAATGAGGATGGTCTAAAAGAAGAGGGAAGGAGGGAAACTGAAAAGGGCCAGGTTTCCAGGACTTCACCAACACTTGGCCTTGGTTACAATATTTGGTCATTCCCAGAGCCCCACCTCTGTAGGTAGAGGCTAGGTAGAGGCTTTTGTGTACTGTAGGTAGAGGCCTTATAAGAGTTTGTAATTCCTTCAGGGCCACAAGGAAGGAATTCTTATCTCAGTCTTTGTTTCTACTCAAAAACCAACACTATAGGGCTTCCCTGGTGGCGCAGTGGTTGAGAGTCCGCCTGCCGATGCAGGGGACATGGGTTCGTGCCCCGGTCCGGGAGGATCCCACATGCCGCGGAGTGGCTGGGCCCGTGAGCCATGGCCGCTGAGCCTGCGCGTCCGGAGCCTGTGCTCCGCAACGGGAGAGGCCACAGCAGTGAGGCCTGCGTACTGCAAAAAAAAAAAAAAAAAAAAAAAAAAAAAAAACCGACACTATAGTAAAGCCTAAAAGAATGAGCTTCAAAGAGTGGCCCCTGCTTGCCACAACTAGAGAAAGCCCTCGCACAGAAACGAAGACCCAACACAGCAAAAATAAATAAATTAATTAATAAAAGAACACCAAAGAAGTTTAAACACAAATGCTCTTACATATTAAAAAAAAGAAAAGAATGAGCATTTATTATCAATAATGTCAAAATTGAAAAGGTTAATCACCATTAGTCAATGGAAATTAGGAGCAGATAGGAAGTTATTTATCACACAAATGAAAGGGCTTTGAATTGAAGCCCACATACAAAACAACAAACACATACCCAGATGCTCGGGCATCCCTTCTGCACACCAAATGGCTGCACCCCTTCCTCCCATGTGCGCTGCTCTCTTCTTGGATCCTGCATGCTCACAACTGCAGTGCTTGGGTTCATCACAGTATCTTTTTATGCATAAGACTGTTGGAGAAAAGCCTAGGCAACCAACACAAGTGCCATCTCTCACTTTTCCTCTCATCTCAACCTAAGAGAAAGAACCCAATCCATCCTCAAATCCCAGCAGCACCTCTTCAGACAGCGTCTAGGCTTTTCCGGCCAGATTCGCATCCTAAAACTGATAGCAGCCCCTCGTGCCTGCTCTACAGGTAGGAAATGAGGCATATGAAGTCTGGGAATCGCTAGAGTCAAAAGTGAGACAGATAGACAAAGAGACATGTCCAGGCAAGTGTTGGCAGATGATTCTGTGTCCTCAGGTGTGCGTACTGTACCTACAATCCCAGAGGAACCCAATATCTCGAGTGAATGTCCCCTTAAGTTCACCATGATTCGCACTGATATCTTCACAGTACAGTGATAGTATTCAAGTGCTCTGAAAGCCTTTCCTATATTTACTTACATGGCTAACCCCCAACATACACACACGTGCACAGATGAGTGCACATGCACACACACACACATACACAGAGAAAGTAAGGGAGGAAAAGCAGAGACCAAATCAAAACAACTTCTATGGGACTCAGGCTCTTCACCTAGATCAGAGTTTCTCGAGCTGGCCACTACTAACATCGTGGGTCAGATAATTCTTTGTCGTGGGCCGGAGGGTGGTGGCAGTGGCAAGCCTCTCCCATCAACTGTAGAAAGTTTAGAAGCATCCCTGCCCTGTACCCATTAGATGCCAGCAGCAACCCCTCCACCTAGTTGTGGCCAAAAATGTCTTCAGACATTGCTAAATGTCCCAAAGGGAACACTTTTCTTCTTTCCCCTTGAAGAAACTGACTTAGACCTAAAGGGTTTGCCCAGAATGACTCCAACCAGTGCACGAATTGCCACATTACAAAAATAGATGCAAGTTTAACTAGTCAATCCTTTTAGTACAGAGTCAGAGAGGAGGTCAGAGATTTTCATAACCAGAAGTCCCTCTCAATAAAAGGAAAGTATCCCTGCCACCTAGTAATGAGTCTTCCCTATGACGGCCTAATCTAGGATTGTCTTGGCTTCCTTCTGACATAGTTTCCCACATAGTGTTCAAGTACCAAGTGACCCAGCTGGGCCCCTCCACATGTGATTTCCTGCCAAACAATTGTTCACATTTGCTGTCTCAGCAAATTTTCATATTTGCCAAGCCAATGCATATATATGTGAATATATATATTTTCCATTTCCAAAAATAGCAAGAAAGGAATTAGACTAGAGAACTGATGGTAGGTTAACTGTAGTGGTATTTATTCATCTAAAAAACCTTACGGTCTCTATCCTTAGTTAGCTGTGTGGTCATGATGGGGTAATAATCCATGCTTTGCTTACCTACTGAGGTGTGGAGAGGATAAAATGAGATCATGAATGTGGAAGTACCTTGAAAATAGAAAGCACTATACAATTAGAAGATGTTTTATTATTTCCGTTAATGTCCAGGTCTGCAAAACTGAGAGGAAGAAATAAGCTGTGAGGGGAAGGATGGGATATTTTAATTCCCAGGACCAAAGTGGAAAGGCAGAAAGGAATGGAATGGGATGGGAAAACAACTTGTTAGGCTTTGAAAATGAAAACAACAGTGAGATGGAAGGATGCCAAGTACTAACATCAGATGGTAAAATGTTTCCTTTTCTTAGGGCACAGAAGTGGCAGAGACCAAATGGGCATGGGAACCAAAATTATAAAGGAAACATCATTTGACTTAAAAGCTTCACGTCCTCTAAATTTCAAAAATAGTCTTTCTCAAACTGTGTGCCTTGGAACACAAGCATTTCTCAAAATGCTAATAGGTATTTTCAGCAAATGAGTTTGGGAGAAGTTGCATCTTAGAGTCACAATATACATGAACAGAAAGACTGTGGGACGACATGTAGTAAAGAAATTGTTTTATTTTGTTTAATCAATTATTTCCTAAACATATTTGACCTGAGAGTCCTATCTATCTATCTCCCTGTTAAGATCAGATTGAGAAATGTAACACTCAAAGGATTTCAGGATCAGAATAGACTATAAAGAAAATAAGTCAGAAAGGTGGTTGTTGAGTGTACCTGTGATTGCATGTATAAAAATACAAGCCAGGATGGTAAATCCATCTTCCCAGAGCACTGATCAAATTCTTCCTGAGGTAGCACATCTAGTTCTGGGCTCCCAAAGGCCATGAAAAAGAGAGAGCTAAAAAAGACCATGAAAGTGATAAAATTCATTAAAGGAACCAGTTGAAAGATCTACGTTGTATACATCTCAGAGATAGCTGAAGGGTAACTTAATAAGAACAGAGGGAGCAACAAGGGGTGTTCAATGAACAGCCATAACCAAAGACACACTCCGGAGTCTGCTTTAGTTTCCTTCTCATTGTCTGCCTGCTGCAGGTGCTTCCTGACTTAATTTCTCTCTCCTTCCACCAAACTTGTACTTAGTTTCTTCCTCCGGTCCACAGCTCACTACACTATACATTCCAGTTCTTGTCCCATAGATCCTTGTACCCATCTCGGTTGCATGCCTGATGACTCTGATCCTATCCTAGGTCTTTAATCCTAGACCTACATGTCTCTCTCAACCAACTACAGGAGAGGTATGTGTTGCATGTGAGGAAGATATTCTTAACAGAGTGGGTGTAGGAGACAGGGTTTCATGGACAGTATTAAAACTGAATACCTATCTACCCTTGTTAATTAGGTACAATTTTATTTTGAGGAGAGAACACAAACTGTAGAAGAATAGAAGCCAGGAGAGACTAAGAAAATCCAGAAGCTACATTTTAGAGCAGTTGGAAATTGACAACTAGCCTGAAAAAAACATTAAGGGAGTCAGGTACAGGCACTCTAAATAGAGTCCTAGACAAAAATTAAAAAGGGAAACCCCAATATTAAACAATGTAGCTGTGCCCCAAAATGCATCATTTGAATTACATACATGTTCACAAACATATTCTTGATTACTTGGTTAGAAAGGCATTTTATTCCTTTTCCAAAAATTCTCAACAGGACCTGCAGCCACAAGGACAAACCCACCCTCCATTGCAACACCTGAGGATTTCCAAACTTGGAAACTAAATCTCCAACTCTTTCAGGCCATGTGGCAGAGGGACAGTGACTGAATACTCCGTGACCAAGTGTGAAACCACAAGAGATGGTGAGAAACTTGGCCACAGCAAGCCTTTTAAGCTTTGACCCTGCTTGCCAGACCGGAGAGCAGCACAGGGGAGGGGAACAAGCCAAACAGTGGCAAGTCTCCACACCGTAACTGCATCGTGCAGTATCCATTCTGCCAGAGCCACGAAGTAAATAAGGGGAGAAAAAAAACTCCCTTTCTCAAAACAGACCTAGAGTGGGTGTGTGGCTTCAATCTGACAGTCTCACTTTACTTCAGTGCTTTTGGGCAGGGTGGGGAGGAAGAAAGGAGAAAGAGGAGGAGGTGAGAGAAAAAACACAGCCATTTTTGTAATTAAATTTCAGAATCTTTTCATTATGCAGTTTCAATTCATTGAAAGTTTTTTTTCCTTCCAGCACCCTCCTCCTCCTTCCTTAAAACTCTTGTTCCATTCACTACCCACTCCTTCGTGAACACACACACACACACACACACACACAGTGTTACCCTTGATATGAATCAAAGCAGGCAGAGCAGCTCTGCCTCAGTACTCGCCTTTGTAACCAGGGATGTAAACAATATTCAGGAGAATTTTTGGCCTTGAGAAGGGTTTAACAATAATGGTGCTGTTCCACTTTTACTCAGGAAAAGCTGAAAGGAAACTAAAAGGTTTAATAGCTACAAGTATTGTGCTTCTGCTACATCAATAAATAATGCCAAAGTGGAAGAATGGCAGCGCGTGGTAACGTATTGAATGATGGTGTTTCTGGTAATCCTCCAGCAAAAGCCTTTGTGAAGTTTTATGTCACTAATCGCATTAAATTGACCTCTGAGGGCCAGGACATAATGTTCTGTTATTGTTGTGTGTTTGTTTGTTTTACTATTTAATAGCTCTCATTTTAAAGCTTAACTTAAATATGGGGTGATGCAGAAAAAAAACCCCAAGCAACTAGAGGTTTGACTCGATGAATCTGTCCAGGAAAGAGTATGAGATTTGGACAAAGATGTTTAGGCCTCTGGCCAAGGAGAAATTATTGCTGTGGAGCATAAGACTGGGGAGTCTATGGCTTCCGCTTTGAATTAATCAAGTTGTGTTCTTTAGACATTTGAACTCAGTTTATTCTACTTCCCCAAAATGGCTCCTGTTCCCCTCACCTTTTCACAGTTCAACCTGGAGTGAAGTAGTAAAGAATATGGCACAGAAAGCTGCATGTTTGCAAGCTGGGCTAATACAAGTCATTTCCCCAGGGTCAGCAATACTTGCATCTACAAGAAGCTATTTTGAGGGAAGTTTTACCAAGTCCTAAATATGTATTTTTTTTCTCTCAGAAATTCTTTGAAGCAAAATTAGTTGACTGGGCTGTAGGCCATAAAACCTAATTAGCTCTGTAAGGTTGTTTAATGTTTAAGCCTAACCATCAGTGGACAGCCATACCAAAGAGGTTTTTTGAATTCAAAGCCTCAGTGCAGAGGGACAAAAGCTAAACACAAAATAGAAAGGAATCATTTTTTTTTTTTTAATTTGGGCACCAGGGGAAAACAAAAACCTGAGAAGGGAAAAGAGAAATTAGTTATAAGGCTTCCAGGATTCTACAGGGCTCTGGGGAATTAACCAAAGATCTTACACAGGGCTAATAAAGCATCTACATTTTTGTTTCTAGGCACTCAGGCTACAGTACACATAGTATATTCCTCATTCTCCCCACAGCCTGATAAAATAGGAGAGGCAAGTATTTTTATTCCCACCACCCTAATATACCTTAGAAGCTTTGTCCTGCTGTCAGAGTCTCCAGGGTTTCACTATTGAGTGATACAGATATTGATACATATTGCATAAGCAGAGTTGAAGTGCTGCCTCTAATTCAGCTTCTTCATCAAAGCTCGAATCCGCAGAACAATGATCAACTTTGCATTCATTTTCCAACATCAGCCACCTCATTTGAATGACACTATTTTAATGACAATAAATGTTGCATGGGCACCGTGAAGTGAGAAACATCACCCTGCATTAATACCCCATCTGCCTGCCATCTCCCTAAGATCCTGAGGCACGTTTCAAAGCAAGCATAGGAGAATTTATACCTAATTAAAATCATAGGGGGAATGGAATGTCAGAGGCAGAGTTTAGTTTCTTTTTTAGAATTAGAGTATTTTTGAGGCGTCAGACTAGTCTCTCCACCAGATTTGCCGAGGAGGGAGAGGTGGAGAGGGAGAGGGAAAGGGAGAAGATATGTACGCATGGGAGTAGGGGTGAGCAAGGAGGAAGAACTAGACAGTTATTTTTTAAAGTAAAGATGCTGATTTAAGTATGAAGGAAGTATTAGAAAGTGGACTGATTTTTGCCCCCACATTTTTCTGTTTTCCCCTACATGCCTAAGCCTGGCACTGCTCTTCTGGTAAAATCAGAAAAAAAAATCCCATATATATGTATGTTTTGGTAGAAGTGACACTGAACAGCTGAAGGGTGAAGAAACAAGAGTCCGAATAATCCACAAAGCAAATGACTTTAGACAATAGAAAACTGAATATGTCTCATTTTATCATTCAAGAAGCTAAGGCACAAGGAAGAAAAGGGACTTGGCTTTTTTTTAAGTTTATTATCTATCTTTGCCACCTAGCTCTAAGTCCTCAGGCTGCAAAACAAAATGGAAGAATAATAATCTAAAAGTTTTCTTGTTTCCCGCCCGCACGTTTTTATAAAGACTTAAAAGAGTTCGTCTAATGAGGGAGCTAAGACTTACATTGATTATCTTACACCTGGCCTTAAAGTCACAGCTAAACACGGCATTTCATCCTATGTGCAACATTATTATACTTAAGCTTGTGCATTCAACAAACATGGGAGAGAGAAGAGATGAGAGAATGAGGAGACATGGCACCCAAGACAGAGATGGCAAGACTGGGTTCAGGTAAGTTGGAAGATTTAAAAAATATCCAGCACCCATGTACACACAATCGGATAACATCTATGGACGGTGTGGAAGCTTTTCCTCAGTCTTAACTTGGGCTCATCAGACCCTTTGCAGAAATTCTTATCTCCTACATTTATTCAAAGCTGCCCAACCACCAGGGTTAGTCAGGGCCATTTGGACCTGGAGTCATTACCTGGCTCTGCCATTAACTTAGATACCCCTATGCAGGGAAGGAGCACATTGATCGCATTTACATTGACTAATACTTTGGGGGGTAAAGGAGCATTTAAAAGTTCAAGTTTCCAAAGGACTTAGTTTTTCCTTAAGTAAAAAGAATCATATCAGCAGAATTCATAATCCTCACTCAGTTTACTTCAGAATCTCTTTCAGGTAGCAAAGAAGTAAAGTTCATAGCTTCAAATAATTAAAGCCAGCCCCATTTCCCCTTTTTCTATAGCAGAACAACTAATTAGTCATGCTTCCCAGGTTCCTCTATCATCCCTCCATCTCAGAGATCCATAAAATATTAAAGCTAAGAGATCATCCTCACCAAGCTCTACTCTTGGAGTAGCGATTTATGTCTACACCCACGTACTCCCTGCCTCCATCCTTTATCACCAGAGTTGAAAAATCTAGCTCTCAATCCCTTTGCTGCCCTCCTCCTTCTCTGGGTACTCCCCCTCCCTCAGCCCTGAAACTCAGCCTTTCCCATTTGCCAGCCAAACTTCAGACCACTTCCTTCCGAATATTACATTACTTCCTTCAGCCCACTCTGGCCAGTAGGTGGCACCGCAGACAGCTAGCACACTCTTTTCAACTGATGACTCCTTGAAGGCAGCAGGCTTTTTGGGTATAGCAACCATTCATTCTGGAGAGTTGTGATCTGAAATATTCTGTATACAACACAATTTCTGGTTTGTACAAACTGGTTTTAAGATTGAGGGAGTGGTCAGGTAGAAAGAGAGAAAAGTTTTCTAGCTTTCTTTTTTCACCACATCTCAGTTCTAGCCCACATGACAAGACTTACTATCTTCTTGCCTTCATTGTGAATGAACAGAGACATACCAGGAATAAAAATTGGTGCCTTTAGCCAAGTCTCCCAGTACAGTCTCTGAAACCTCCGACATAGAAGAACAGGGACTGGGCACTAGAGTGTGCATGTGTGACAAAATATTGCTGTATAAATTATTTGGGGATTATACACTGTTCAAGATTAGCTGCACCTCAGCACCTTCCCATTAGAATTTGATAGGTGCTGAAAAAGAGACAAAGCTAGCTGCCTAATATCCTCAGCAAGCAAGGACAATTAGAAAACCCTCATTTTTGTTCTGTTCACACTTCTATTCCCAAAGCTAACCATATGCTTTCTAGGTTCTGGCTTGACCACCCCATCGATATCTACTAGCATACTAAAACAATTTTTATTTTTAAAACTTTTCATAAACATTTGCATTTCAGACTTAGCTTTCATATTTCATTTTATATCAGGAGGTTAAGTTCAGCCCATATGCAAATGTGTAGACAATTCTGATTAAGGATGAAGGTCTGACAAACAAGTGTTAGCCTACACAGTCAAAGTTTAAACAAAATGTAAAGGTTACTGGAGTAAGAGTCAAGAGAACTGGGTCTAACTCATATGGCAACTTTGGACAAGGCACCCTCTCTGAGACTTTGTTTTCTGGGCATATCGCTACATGCCCTACCTGATTCACAAAGGGATTAGAAGGGTCAAAGAAACAAGTTTCTAAATGGCTTTGAAAAATATTAATATTCTGCACAAAGCAGAAGCATTATGTTTCCCCCTAGGGTCTTCATTCTTATACAGGGTCATGTATTCATTCAGTGATAAAGCCTGTGTACTAGGTACTATCACAAATAGATTCCAGATATGGAACTACTTTTGATTTCTCTCAAATTTTTTTATTATACAGATTTTTTTTCTTTTTTTTTTTTTGGCCACTCTGTGTGGCTTGTGGGATTTTAGTTCCCTGACCAGGGATTAAACCCAGGGCCATGGCAGTGAAAGCACCAAGTCCTAACCAGTGGACCTCCAGGGACTGCCCTCTCTCTAATTTTATAATGCAAAGTTGTGAAGGGTAAGAAGAGTGGGAGAAGGTAGTTCAAGTAACTGACAAAATGTAATGTTTCCAGAAGAAAGAAACTAGGAGAGAGAGGAGTCAATAAATCTGCCACATGAGGAATGTCTGAATGAACAGGTGGGAAATGTTTAGTCTGGAGCAGACTAGAGGAGGTAATGATGACTGTTTTCAGAAATCTGAAGGCCTATCACAAGAGAGATTAAGGTTTTTTTTTTCATGGCAGAAGGCAGAACAAAAATCAACTAGGCTCAAAAGGAAAAAAAATTAACCTACAGTGATGGAGGTATTGTCAAAGGGACACAGGAGTCAACTGAAAAAGCTCCCAATGGCCAAAGCTGGAACAATTTGAGAAACAAAATAAATAAAGTAATATTGGACTATAACCCTAAGTTTAAAATAAATATCCATGAGCCAATACTGATATAAATAAATGACTGAATAAATAAATGGGAGAGAATAGACACATCTCCAGTGCACAAAAATTCCAAAGAATTTATGTAGATAGTCCATCCTCAAGGAAGTGATGCATAATGCCGCAGTCTTAAAGTGCAGACTGCCCAAAGTAATTCCTTCTAAAGAGTACATTATGGAAATGAGGAAAAAGTAACTTTACTCTGGAGAAGCCTGACAAGTACTTCCTCAGCCAGGTGATCATGGTCAGCATCAGTAGTGATAAGTCATGTTGATAGTATGTACCCATGATATGATGTGATGAGAATACTTTATCTCTGTGGTCTTCCTCCTTAAAACAGGTTATCTCAATCTAATCATGACAAAAACATCAGACAAATCCCAACTGAGGGACATTCTACAGAATACCTGACCACTAATCCTCAAAACTGTCAAGGGAAAGTCTGAGAAATTGTCACAGTCAAGAGGAGCAAAGGAGACATGATGACTAAATGTAATGTGGTATCCTAGATGGGATACTGGAACAGAAAAAGGACATTATGGGGATACTAAGGAAATACGAATATAGACTTTAGTTAATAATAATGTATTAACATTGGTTTGTTAATTGTGACAAACGTGCCACTGTAATGGAAGATATTAATAATAGGGGAAACTGGGTGTGGGGTATATAGGAACTCTCTCTGCTATCATCACAATAATTCTGTAGATCTAAACCTGTTCTGAAATGAAGTTTCTTTAAAAAAAAAACAGGGAAAGCTACAAGAAAACATATTTCATCTCAGCTTAAGAATAGGCTTTCTGAAAGAAATAAAAGGCATCCAAATTGGAAAGGAAGAAATAAATTTATCTTTGTACGCAGATGACATGATCATATATATAGAAAACCCTAAAGGTTCCACAAAAAACTGCTAGAACTAATAAATGAATTCAGCAAAGTTTCAAGATACAAAACCAACATGCAAAACTCAGTTGTGTTTCTATACACTAACAATGAACAAGCCAAAAAGGAAATTAAGAAAATTATCCCATTTACACTAGCATCAAAAAGAATAAAATATTTAAGAATAAACTTAACAAGGAGGTGAAAGACTTGTACACTGAAAAGTATAAAATGTTGCTGAAGGAAACTAAAGAAGACACTAATAAACAGAAAGATATTCATGTTCATGGATTATAAGACTTAATATTGTTAAGATGTCAAAACCACCCCAAACAATCTATAGATTCAATTCAATCTATATAAAAAAAACCCAATGACATTTTTTGCAGGAACAGAAAAATCCATCCTAGAATTCATATGGAATCTCAAATAGCCAAAACAGTCTTGAAAAGAATAACAAAGTTGGTGGCATCACACTTACTGATTTCAAAACTTACTACAAAGCTACAGTAATTTTTTTAAAAAATTGGTACTGGGATAAGGACAGACATATAGACCAATGGAATAGAATAGAGAGGCCAGAAATAAACTTTCACTATATGGCCAAAAGATTCTCAAGAAGGGTGCCAAGACCATTCAATGGGGAAAGGGCAGTCTTTTCAACAAACAGTGTTGGGAAAACTGGATATCCATATGCAAAAGAATGAAGTTTCACCCTTACATTACACCATATATAAAAATTAATTCAAAATGGATTATAGACCTACATGTAAGAGCTAAAACTATAAAACACTTAGAAGAAAACATAGGGGGAAAGCTTCATAATGTTGGGTTTCGCAATGATTTCTTGGATATGATACCAAAAGCAGGCAAGAAAAGAAAAAAATAGATAAATTGAACTATACCAAAATTAAAAACTTTTGTGGATCAAAAGAAACTACCAACAAAGTGAAAAGAAAATTCATGGAATGGGAGAAAACATTTGCAAATCATGTATCTAAAAAAGGATTAATAGGTAGAATATATAAAAAAACTCCTACAATTTAGCCCATAAGCACATGAAAAGATGCTCAACATTACTAATCATTAGAAAAATGCAATTAAAACCACCTCACAAACATTAGGATGGCTATTGTTAAAAAACAGAAAATAACAAATGTTGTCAAGGATGTAGATAATTTGGAACTCTTACGTACTGTTTGTGGGAATGTAAAATGATGCAGCTGCTATGGAAAACAGTATTGCAGTTCCTCAAAAAATTAAAAATAGAATTACCATATGATCTAGCAATTCCATTTCTGGGTATATACCCAAGAGATTTGAAAGCGGGGTCTCAAAGCAATATTTGTTCATAGCAGCATTATTCAAAATAGCCAAAAGGTGAAAGCAAGCCAAATGTCCACTGACAGATGAATGGATAAAAAAAAAAATGTGATATAAACATACAATGGAATATTATTCAACCTTTAAAAGGAAGTAAATTCTGACACATGCTACAACATGGATGAACCTTGAGAACTTCATGCTAAGTGAAATAAGCCAGTTACAAAAGGACAAGTGAATACTGTATGATTCCACTTATATGAGGAACGTTGAATAGTCTAATTCATAGAGACAAAGTAGAATAGTGGTTGCCATGGTCTGGGGAGAAGGTGGAAATGGGGAGTTACTGTTTAATGAGTACAGAGTTTCAGTTTTGCAAGATGAAAAGAGGTCTAGAGATGGATGGTGGTGATGGTTGCATAGCAATGTGAATGTACTTAACTCCATAGAACTGTATACTTAAGAATGGTTAAAGATGGCAAATTTTTTATGTGTATTTTGCCACAATTAAAAATAATAAAATAAAAGAATGAGCATCTGGCATGGACTGCCTTTGGAGGTAGTCGCTTGTCCATGGATATATCTAGGCAAGGTAATCTAGAAAAAATGATTAAGGTACCAGATAAAAATTATTCAATATTTAGATGACTTCCCAGTTATTTCTAAGAGGCAAAAACCACTTGTGGCCAAGATGTCAATGTGAGGCTTAATGAGTAAGCATACAGATGGCCAGGGTGGTAGTGCTTCTAAATTTTGTTGTGATTTGCTTCACAAAGCACCAGTGAGGCACAACTTACAACATTTGTCTTCTGTTAGCAGGCAGTTAGGAATAGTGCAGTTGTTGGTTTACCTGGTTCCACTATACACCTTTCAGGCCCAGTAAATCCTGCTGAAGAAAGTATTACAAATGCAATTTACAACCCCCAGAGGCATGACTATCTTATGCCTAGCCTTAGAAATAGTCCTGTGCACATCTCTCTTCCCTAATAAAACAGTTTCCCTGAAACAGGGGGTATTTTACTCACCTATGCCTCCATTATTACTCCAACCACCTCCCTTGTCCCAGCTATAGTATCCTATACTTAGTAGGTATTCTTTAAGTATATCATATCTATGAATGACTTAGAGCTTCAGATAAATGAACTGAGAGCGCTCCTTTAATACCCTTCCCAGAAGCTGAGGGCCTGTCTCAAATACCAAGGCAGTTCCAAACCACCCTATGTGCCTTTAATGTATATTAAGGTCTCTCTCTGCCTGACTGTTGAGTTGGGACATTAGTCTTCTCCAGCCCTAGGACTGGAACTTACACAATTGGCTCTCCTGGTCCTTAGGCCAGACAGACTATTGATTCTGTCTCTCTGGAGAATCCTAATACAGATTTTATGATCACAGATGAGTCAAAGTTACAGGCCAGAAGAGTCATAAGGGAAGCCAAGTATAAGGATACAAAGTGGCTCCCAATTGGGTCAGTTTTAATTCCAGCTCAGCGATTAACTTTCTATTTGGCCAAAGACTTACTTGCTAACTCAAAAATGGCAGGTGGGGGTGGGGTAATTAAATCAGTGGTTCCCAACCTGAGGTCCCTGGTCATCTTAACATCACAAAGGTAATCATTGGGATCCTCAAGTCATTTTCAATATTTCAGAACTTTAAAGAAAACAGAGCACTTAATTATCCATACAGCTGCCCCAGTTATCTAAATGCCAAGTTTCTTTGCTTTTGCCTGGAATTACAGCAACCAAGCACAATAATATTGGTTGTCCATGCTGATTAGAAATTCTGACACACACGTGTGTGTTGTGTACGAACACAGAGAAGCTATTATTTAATAAATGTAGCTTTTTCAGGAGAAAAAAAATCTCTTTGAAGCATTAGACCTTATGAAAAAAGGTAAAGGAAGGGTTTGGGAGGGCATGAAAATATTGGGAAGCACCGATCTCACTTATCTGTGGCTGAGGTCCCTTACAACTCTTCCAGGCTCCCACATCTACTTGCCTCTCTTGTCTTTCCCAGTAAGGACTGCAATCTTCACTTATCTGAGACACTGGAAACAGATGAATAATGGACTTCTTGGTCTGCCACCCTCCTAGGGTCTGAGGACAGTTGTGAAATTTCTGCAGCCCCCCTATACCTGCTACATCCATGCATTGAGACCTGATTGGTTAAGTGGGGGCCTTTGGATAGACAAAAAAAGCAAGATTTCCCACAGCCAAGCTGGTCAGCATACAGGCAAGTTCACTGCACTGTAGATGCAGCAAGTGCCACTTCTCATTTCCCAAAGCCTTTGATAGGTGTGGCAGGTTCAGACTCCCACAGAGAAGTTGTCTGCCCAGTTTGAAGGGGAAATGCTCCTCAGTGCCTAAAGCCACTCCCTGTTATAAAGGCAGCTTTAGCTCTGCAGCTTTTGCTGTGGGGAGGGGAAAGGGGTGTGGAAAGAAGCTCCCTTGAATTGAAACTTGAATCTGGGGGTAAACACAGCTGGGACTTTTTCCAACACTGTCTTCTATGACCTGGAAACAAGAGCACCCTATGTCCCACCAAAACACACGTTTGCTGAGTCTCATCCTGCCTATTTCTAAACCTCAATCAACTGCAGAAATAAGTATCTTTAAAAATAAAATCTTTTGGCTGGGGAGAGTGATCTTTTTAGAGGAATTTGTTTAATTATTTCAATTTAAAATCTTGAACATTTCCAATCTTGCAGTCCTCACTAATTGCAGGCATACACTCACTCGTCAACACACACACACACACACACACACACACACACACATGCACACATACCAGCCCTGAGAGAGCTTGAGGCAGAAATGCAGTTAGTCACTAGCGTGAGTCTTGGCTTTCCAGCCCTGCGTGAAAGAACAGAGCCTGGAACTGAAAAATTGAAACTGTCAGGTGCTTCTGAACAACTACTGTGATTTGACGTTTGGCCCATCTAAAGAGAATCAAAGGCATCAAGGGCAAGATAGCAATGAATTAAACTGATTAAAGCAGAAGCGTGGTGAGCTTCAGTGGGCTAAGGTCTGGCTTTCCAAGACCCAAGACCAGGAATAATGATGCTTTCATTTCACTTTATTTTATTTTTTAATCTCAGCATCCTGCTTTTTTTTGCTGTGTAACCTTGAGTGAGTAGCTTAATCTCTTGGTGCTTCATTGTTTCAAGCACATTGAACTGTCTAGAATGATAAACCATCACCTCTCTCCCAGCAGGTTTTGATAGTTGAATGTAGTTTTGCATATACGACAATGAGTACAACCAAAATTGTACTCAACAGTTCTAACTATATATATGTGTGTGTGTAGAAGTGGTGTGACTTTGTCAGGGATGGATGCCCCTCTCACATAAATACTGAGGAAGTTTTAAACACTGTTATCCTGTTTGTGCTCCAGCTTTGAAAAATTGAGAACCTGATCTCATCCCACAGAACAAGAAAACAAACCACTGTCTCTTCCTCGGGGTGGCTTCTCTGAGCTTGGAGGCCCCAGAATTGGCTCCCCATGGGCCTCAGAGGCACCTCTTATCCTTGGTTTGGAGGTGGAGGGGTGTGTCAGGGTATCACTTGGTCATACCTCAAGCCATTTCAGACCATAATCTAACTGTTATGTATGAATAATTCAGGAGCAGGAACCCTGAAAATGTCAGTCGAGGTTTTGTTGTTGTTGTTGTTTAGAAGAACAAGATCTGGTCAAAGGACAGGAACAAACTTGCTGGGGGATATAGCATGGTCCTGTTTCTTTCTCTACGTAAGTCTCTGCCTATGCTATTTTAATGGCTACATAGCAAAAGTGTGCCTTAAAAATTGTTCATTGGCAAGATTTCAATGTACAAATCTGTCTTTTGAAAACTGTACATTATGACATTACAATGTTAAGTGGGGAAAAAAGCAAGGGAAGGTGCAACCGTAGAAACATTAAAAACATACAGGAAAAAAAGTTTAGAAGATAAAAATATTAAATTGGGCAGTCCTTGATTTCTTCATTTTTATGCTCTTCTGTTTTTACCACACTTTATTAAAATGGATTGCCTTTATAACAAACAATTTCAGTTTTAGATTTCTTTTTTCTCTCTTTTTTTGCCATGGAAAGTTTTCACATACAGGATAGGGAGCCAGGGGTCTCAAGTACAATATTAAAAGGACGTGTGCCCTTGTAACTAATTTTCCTTCTCTGGGCCTCTATTACTCCTTCATAAAATGGGGTTGGAGACTGACAAGGTGGTGTCCCTAGAGACCCTTCCAATTTTGCTCTTCAGTGTTTTATAGCCCAAATCACTGGGCTGGCTGAGCTGCCTAAAGCCTTTGCAAATTGCTCTCTGGTCCTAAGAGCTATCAATTGGTTGGATTCTCCAATTTTCTTTTTCTTTCTTTCTTTTTTTTTTTTTTTTTTTTTTTGTGGTACACGGGCCTCTCACTTTTGTGGCCTCTCCCGTTGCAGAGCACAGGCTCTGGACGCACAGGCTCAGCAGCCATGGCTCACAGGCCCAGCTGCTCCAAGGCATGTGGGATCTTCCCGGACCGGGGCACGAACCCGTGTCCCCTGCATCGGCAGGCAGACTCTCAACCACTGCGCCACCAGGGAAGCCCTCCAATTTTCTTATAATGTGATTAGATAGTATTTTATCATGAAAAATATCATGAAAAAGTAAGGTACATGTAATTGGTTCTACAGCAGGGGTCCGCAACCCTTGGGCCGCAGACCCGTACTGGTACCAGGCCGTGGCCTGTTAGGAAACTGGCTGCACAGCAGGAGGTGAGGGAGTGAAGCTTCATCTGCCACTCCCTATTGCTCCTTGTGTTACCACCTGAACCATCCCCCCTCCTCCCATCTGTGGAAAAACTGTCTTCCATGAAACTGGTCCCTGGTGCCAAAAAGGTTGGGGACCACTGCTCTACAGTACAGTTAGAGTGGGAAAAGGAAATGTAAAAAGGAAAATGGAATACATCCCTAAACAAGATGTTGAATGAAGGAAAAGAAAGCTAGCTACAGAATGACACATACATTAAGATATTATTTATGTAAATTAAGAAAAACAAACAGGACAATTCTATATATTGCTTATGGATATATAAATTACATGGAAGAACACATACCAAATTCATCTGTGCCTCTGTGAATGACTGGAGAGGAATAGGGGACAGAATTTAACTTGTCTCTAGTGTATTATTTCTCCCACTGGGAAAAAATCTAAAGCAAACTTTATATTAAAAATGGTAACAGTTGTTATGCAACATGAATAAATTCTAGAGATCTGCTGTACAACATAGTGCCTATAGTTAACAATACTGTACTGTAAACTTAAAAATTTGTTAAGTGGTAGATATGTTAAATGTTCTTACCACAATAAAAAAAAATGTTAAGTTTGTCAATTCTGAGTAAAGATCCAGTTGTGTTTGTTATATTACTGATTCTAAATGTTCTTCAGTATTTTTCTAATCACTCAAAATAAAATGTAAGTAATTTTTAAAAGCAAAAGGTTGATTATTTCTTTTCCATATTTTTCACAATCTGTGAAATGTTCATGGATTATTTTGATAAATGGTAAGTGAATTTAATCTCAAAACTAGGGAAATGGAAAAGAGAAAAAAGTAACAGGACAAAGAAAAATGAAAGAGGTGGTCACCAGGATGAGATACAGAGAGGCCCTGGGAGCCTCAGGAACTTTTGGCCCAAAACTAACAAACTCTATAAGCCAAAGATTTAATGAATGAACCCATTGCAAGATGGGTGCTTTTGGGTGTTCTATCCCCCATCCCCCACCATATGTATTTAAAACCCTACTCTGTTTCATTGATTTTCTCCGGACAGAAACTTTCAGTGAGTCTCCTCCAATTACCTAGCCTTTCAGGGACAAATTTTCCATCTTGGCTTCCAAGGCGGCTGTTACAACACCACAAATCACCTTCTGCCATCTCTTCTTGAGCCAAACTCCTACTGGTTTCCAGGAATCATGTGGGAAATATGGCTCTCTGAATTTATTCCCTCACAGTACTCAGCACACAACATTTCTTAAACTAAATGTCTTACTACAAAAGCTGAACCTGCTGAAGATAAAAGCTTTTCATTTTTCCCCTACTGCCCTTCCCCAAGCTAAATCCTCGTCACAGTCAGAAATGCCACTTTATCCTCCAACTCTGAAGAAATCTCAGTCATCTCGGCTCTTTGCTGCATTCTGATTGATAATTGGATCCATTTGCTTTTATCAACTCACTGTCTCTTGATTTCCCCCATGGCCCCTTCTGTCAGCCCTTTTCCGGCAGCCCTCCTTGCTTTTTGTGGGCACCTCACAATATATTTTTGAATGGCTCTTCCTACCCTGACCCTCTGCCATACCCAGGAACCATAGCCTCCCTTGGCTGATGTAACTAAAGTGTTGGCTCCACACTTAGCTCTCTAAGGGTAGCAATGACCTTGCATCCAGCCACACAATATGCCAGGAAAGCAGCTATCGTCAAAGGAGATATGGATCCTGGGCAACATCAAGTGGAAGGTTAAAGGCTCTGCTGATAAGTGAGGTGGGGTGGGCTCTGAAGGCGAGGGAGAGTGTTAAATGGAATGGATGAGCACAGGTTTCATGTGTTCGGAAGTGAAAGTCCCCCTTGCCTCACTATTCAAAGAGACCACTGATAGGGCAATCTAAGGGAAGGAATCGGGGCTTGGTCTGTAGTTATCACTCTGTCCCTGATTTACAGTGTGGTTTTGGGAAATTCACTTTAAAGTATCTGAGACTCAACTTCCCCATCTGGAAAAAGTTACCATTGTGGAAACTGTCGCTGGGGGAAAAGACCTTAGAGATTAGCTCTAGACCAAGCCCTCATTTCACAGTTTGAAAACTCTGAGGCCCAGGGAGGAGAAGCAATTTGTCCTATGTGGTCTTCAATATTTACCTTTCCTAAGTCCATGAGGTTGTTTGTGAGGTCAAATGAAATAAAACATAGGAGTCCTTTGAATCCTCTAGAAGAGAGGGTGTATAGAATTAATATAAAGTGTTATTTTTGGCAGCTTTAGTGCCTATGGTCCCTTAACATAACTGTCTCCTAAAGAAGACATACCAATCTTAGTTTTTACTTCCTCAGGACCACTGAACACACAGCTGTCTCTCTCAGCTGGCCATCTCAGCAACAAGCCCAGACAGCAGCTCTCTGCCCTATCATCCACTGCTGCCTCTCCCGCCTCAGGCTATCCCAGCTGCCTAAGCACTCCTTCTATCTGAGGGTCTAGAAACAGCTGGTAGTCCCAGCATCCTCCTCTGAGCTCACTGTAGCCAATGCTGCCTTACACTGTGTGACACCCAGGATTTCAGTGCCATAAGTAAAACACATGGAGAAGGGAGAAGCTCATTACTAAGGGCCTTCTAGAGGGATCTTGGGAGTGGAGTCAGAGCAATGAAGACCAGAGAAAGGCTGAGGAAGACCAAAAGGACAGAGGGCAAAATAAAGAACATACCTAGGATCACACGTTTCCTTTCAGTGCATATTATGCCCAAATGGCTTTTCATTTAAAAGAGTAATTTGAGGGTGTTCTTGTCTAGTATGTGGCCCAGTTGTCTGAGGCAGGCCTCTGGATTCTTTTTTTTTTAGATTATTATTGGAGTATAGTTGCTTTACAATGTTGTGTTAGTTTCTACTGTGCAGCAAAGTGAATCAGCTATATATATACATATATCCCCTCTTTTTTGGATTTCCTTCCCATTTAGGTCACCACAGAGTACTGAGTAGAATTCCCTGTGCTAAACAGAACGTTCTCACTAGTTATCTATTTTATACATAGATGTCAATACCAATCTCCCAATTCATCCCACCCTCCGCTTTCCCCCTTGGTATCCATACATTTTTTCTCTAAGTCTGTGTCTCTATTTCTGCTTTGTAAATAAGATCATCTATACCAATTTTTTCAGATTCCACATATATGCATTAATATACGATATTTGTTTTTCTCTTTCTGACTTACTTCACTCTGTATGACAGTCTCTAGGTCCATCCATGTGCCCACAAATGACTCAATTTCGTTCCTTTTTATGGGTGAGTAGTATTCCATTGTATATATGCACCACATCTTCTTTATCCATTCCTCTGTTGATGGACATTTACGTTGTTTCCATGTCCTGGCTATTGTAAATAGTGCTGCTATGAACTCTGTGGTGCATGTGTCTTTTTGAATTATGGTTTTCTCAGTGTATATGCCCAGTAGTGGGATTGCTGGGTCACATGGTAGTTTTATTTTCAGTTTTTTTAAGGAACCTCCATACTGTTCTCCATAGTGACCATACCATTTTACATTCCCACCAACAGTTCAAGAGGGTTCCCTTTTCTCCACACCCTCTCCAGCATTTATTGTTTACAGATTTTGTGTTGATGGCCATTCTGACCAGTGTCAGGTGATATCTCATTGAAGTGGTGATTTTCATTTCTCTAATAATTAGTGATGTTGAGCATTTTTTCATGTGTTTGTTGGCTTGGAGAAATGTCTATTTAGGTCTTCTGCCCATTTTTGGATTGTTTTCTTTTTGTTTTTTTGACATTGAGCTGCATGAGCTGCTTATATATTTTGGAGATTAGTCCTTTGTCAGTTGCTTTTTTTGCAAATATTTTCTCCCATTCTAAGGGTTGTCTTTTCATCTTGTTTATGGTTTCCTTTGCTGTGCAAAAGCTTTTAAGTTTCATTAGGTCCCATTTGTTTATTTTTGTTTTTATTCTCATTACTGTAGGAGGTGGGTTAAAAAAGATCTTGCTGCGATTTATGTCAAAGAGTGTTCTGCCTATGTTTTCCTCTAAGAGTTTTATAGTGTCTGGCCTTACATTTAGATTTTGGATTTTAGATAATGGATTTAAATAATCCATTTTGAGTTTATTTTTGTGTATGGTGTTAGGGAGTGTTCTAATTTCACTGTTTTACATGTAGCTGTCAAGTTTGCCCAGCACCACTTGTTGAAGAGGCTGTCTTTGCTCCACTGTATATTCTGGTCTCCTCTGTCATAGATTAGGTGACCATATGTGCATGGGTTTATCTCTGGGCTTTCTATCCTGTTCCATTGACCTATATTTCTGTTTTTGTGCCAGTACCATACTGTCTTGTTTACTGTAGCCCTGTAGTATAGTCTGAAGTCAGTGAGCCTGTTTCCTCCAGGTCTGTTTTCTTTTTCTCAAGATTGCTTTTGGTATTCAAGGTCTTTTTTGTTTCCATGCAAAATGTAAAATTTTTTGTTCTAGTTCTGTGAAAAATACCATTGGTAATTTGATAGGGATTGCATTGAATTTGTAGACACAAGCCTTAAATGACATATTAGACCAGATAGACTTAATTGATATTTATAGGACATTCCATCTGAAAGCAGCAGAATATACTTTCTTCTCAAGTGCACATGGAACATTCTCCAGGATAGATCACATCTTGGGTCACAAATCAAGCCACGGTAAATTTAAGAAAATTGAAATCATATCAAGCATCTTTTCTGACCACAGTGTTATGAGATTCGAAATCAATTACAGGAAAAAAACTGTAAAAAACACAAACACATGGAGGCTAAACAATATGCTACTAAATAACCAAGAGATCACTGAAGAAATCAAAGAGGAAATTTAAAAATACCTAGAAACAAATGACAATGCAAACATGATGACCTAAAACCTATGGGATGCAGCAAAAGCAGTTCTAAGAGGGAAGTTTATAGCAATACAATCCTACCTCAAGAAACAAGAAAAATCTCAAATAAACAACGTAAACTTACACCTGAAGCAACTAGAGAAAGAAGAACAAACAAAACGCAAAATTAGTAGAAGGAAAGAAATCATAAAGATCAGAGCAGAAATCAATGAAATAGAAATGAAAAAAAAACAGTAAAGATCTATAAAACTGAAGTCTGATTCTTTGAGAAGATAAAATTGATAAACCTTTAGCTAGACTCATCAAGAAAAAAAGGGAGAGGACTCAAATCAATAAAATTAGAAATGAAAAAGAAGAAGTACAACTGACATCACAGAAATACAAAGCATCCTAAGAGACTACTACAAGCAACGATATGCCAATAAAATGGACAACCTGAAAGAAATGGACAAATTCTTAGAAAGGTGCAACCTTCTAAGACTGAACCAGGAAGAAATAAAAAATATGGACTGATCACAAGTAATTAAATCAAAACTGTGATTAAACATCTTCCAACAAACAAAAGTCCTCTGCTAATAAACTGAATTTTCAGAAAATAAAGGAACCCCATTCCGGGCATTAGCTGCATCCATTTTAGGCCTCCATTAACCAATGGTACTCAGTGTTGGAAGATATCGAGGTCATACCTGAGGGTAGAATGGTAGAGGTGAGAATCAAAAAGGAGAGATTAGTCCACCTACCTGCTTTCCAACATCTCTCAGTGGTTGGTTAGAGGTGACTTGTCCTTGATGAATCATGAGTCATTGGGGTCAGAAATATCATGACATTACCACCTTATCTAAACAAATGGGTCTTTCCATTTATTCAGGTGCTAAATATATGTATGTGTAGCTACCAAAGCCTTGTTGAAATAGGGCAAAAACAGTGGCTTATAGGAAAAGGGTGAGATCAATGGCAAGGAAGGCTGATTCCAGGTTCTCTTCCCAGATCTGTATAACAGCATCCTGGTCCTTTGGCCCCTCTGCTTAACTAGTGATCATTGTCTTCAAAATTAAGTGGTGTATTTGCAGCCTTCTTGAGAGGCAAAGTAACTAATCAGGATTTTGATTGCTCCCACTATATTATCTCCATATCTCTGAGTAACAAACCAGGAATACTCACCTCTTCCCCACAAATACACATATGGAAGGATCTAGGTGAGCCACAGTCCTGGATTTACAACTTATACCTTGACCTTGGGTTATAAAGTATGCTTATCTCTCTCTTTACAGCCTAACTTCCAAACTGCTTCTCCCTCAGATGAGTATGCATTTTTGTTTAGCTTTAAGTCAAACCACATAAATCTGAAAAACTCACTGTAGCACTGCACAATTCCCTTTCTTTCACTTATTTAGCCAAATGGTTTGACTGTGTCATTTATGAAACATCTTAACATGTCAAGGCCACAGCTTTACATATATAGGATTTGTTATGGGAAAAGGCAATGTGACTTATATACCATACATATAACATATATTCAATAGACAATGGGTACACCCCTTCCCTTGCTGAGAGATAAAGTACATAGGCAGTCCATAAAAGCAAACACTCAAAAGATGTATTTCCAAATATAGAGATCCAATAAGGGAAAATGTTACTGAACTACCCCTAGGGGAAATTGTGAACACTGACTCTACATTAAGGACACTCCTACAAGTCTAAGCAAAGAGAGATTTGAGAAGGCAACAGTTATGCCAGTGCACAAAGAAGCTGTGTAACAGGGTCTACTGACTCTCTAGGCCTTGGACAAAAAAAGTGCCAAGTCAACACGGAGCTCTGTGAAGGACAGAGCTCTTTCACAAATGCTCCCAACTGGCTGAGCATGCTGGAAGCCTCAAGTATCAGAACACAGGGGCCACCAACATGCCAAATAAACCCTAGATTCTACAAATCAAATGAATACCCTTTTCATAACCTACTCTTTTCTGTTAATATTTCCTCAATCAATGGTTACTTCAGTCATGGAGGTGGAGTTTGTTGCTATGAATAAACAAACTTCTCCCCAATAGGTGAGAATTTCCCTTTAATGAAATGGAATGGTATAGGAATCTGCAACATGTCACCCCACGTCTCTTACAAAGATTGAGAGGAAGAAACTTGGTTAATACTATGCTATAGTTTCTATCAACTCTACTGGGTCGATAACGTCCAGTTAAGTTCCCTGTACCCGTACCTCTGTAGTATTCATAGCACCTCAGGCTTTGGAAACAAACCCCAGCCATAGACCTCAAATCCAATAACTAGGTCTTTGTCGTATTCTACCTGTGCCACAGTATCTAACCCCAAACCTCAATTCTTATAGGACCAAGCTCCCTTCCCCACCCCTTGTCTTCCTATGACAGTGTTCTATGTATGTGTTGTCCAATATGGTAGCCACTAACCACATATGGGTATTAAGCACTTGAAATGTGACTGAATTCCAACCCCCACCCAGAAGTAATGAGAAGCCCTGCCCTCCAAGTGTCAACAGAGGCTGAGTGGGAAACCTGAACTTCCACTTCCACCTGGCAGTAACAAAGGCAGCACACTCCCTTCCCCTGCTGAAGCAGTATCAGAAAAAGTTAGCCAAAACAGAAGGTTTAAATAAGATCCAGAGTCTCATAATGTACTACAAAAATGTCCAGTTTTCTGTTAAAAATCACTCATCATACCAAGAACCAGAAATATTTGAAGCTAAATGAAAAAGGCAAGCAAATAGCTGTCAAAGCCAAGATGACAGAGATGTTAGAATTATCTGGCAAAGATTTTAAAGCAGCCATGATAAAAATGCTTTAATAATCAATTACAAACACTCTTAAAACAAATGAAAAATAGAAAGTCTCAGCAAAGAAATACAAGATACATGGAAGGACCAAGTGGAAATTTTAGAAATGAAAAATACAATAACTAAAATTCTTTTAGAAATCTCAATATATGTGCTCTACAATAGAATGAAGAGGACTGAGGGAAGAATCAGCTAACTTGAAGACAAAATGATAGAAATTATCCAATCTGAACAACAAAGAAAATTAGATTTTAAAAAAAAACGAACAGGGTCTCAGGGTCTCTATGGGACTATAAAGAAATATCTAACTTTCCTGTCATTATAAGAGGCCTGGAACAATAGGATAAAGAAGGCAGGACAGAAAAAGTATTCAAAGAAATAATGGCTGAAAACTTCCCAAACTTAGCAAAAGACATAAACCTACAGATTCAGGAAGCTAAGAGTATTCCAAACTGGATGAACCAAAGAAATCTATGCCAAGGCACATCAGAGTCAAACTTTTGAAAACTACAGACATTTTTTTAAATAGAACTTGAAAGCAGTGAGAAATGATATCTTACTAACAGGGGAAAAATACAATTCAATTGACAGCAGATTTCAGAACCCATGGAGACCAGAAGGGAGTGGCACAACCTTTTTCAAGAGTTGAAAGAAAAGAACTGTCAACTCAGAATCCTATATGCAGTGAAAATATCCTTCAGGAATGCAGGGAAAAATCAAGAAATTCTCAGATGAAGAAAAACCAAGAGAATTCACCGCTAACAAACCTGCACTAAAAGAATGACTAAAGGAAGTTCTCTAAACAGAAAGAAAAATATAGAAGAAGGAATCTTGAAACCTCAAGAAGGAAGGAAGAACAACAGAGAGTAAAAGTAAGAATAAATACAATTGACTTTGCTTCTCCTGTTGAGTTCTCTCAATTATGTTTGACAGTTGAAGCAAAAATTACAACACTGTCAGATATAGTTCTAAACATATAGAGAGGAAATATCTAGGACTATAATATTATAAATGAGGGAGGATAAAAGGACTTAAAGAGAGGTAAGGTTTATTTAAACAGGTAAAGTGTTGATACTAGTAGACTGTGATAAGTTATGTACAGGAACTCTGGAAAACAGTTTTGCAGTTTCTTAAAAAACTAAACATATACGGGCTTCCCTGCTGGCTCAGTGGTTGAGAGTCCGCCTGCCGATGCAGGGGACAGGGGTTCGTGCCCTGGTCCAGGAAGATCCCACATGCCACGGAGCAGCTGGGCCCGTGAGCCATGGCCGCTGAGCCTGTGCGTCCGGAGCCTGTGCTCCGCAACGGGAGAGGCCACAACAGTGAGAGGCCCGCGTACTGCAAAACAAACAAACAAACAATAAAAACACTAAACATATAATTACCATATGACCCAGTTATCACACCCCTGGGCATTTTCCCCAGAGAAATGAAAGCATGTTCACACAAAAAAACTGTACACTAACTTGCACAGCTTTCTTTGTAATAGCCCAAAACTGGAGACAACCAAAATGTCCCTAACAGGTAAATGGTTAAACAAACTATGATACATGCATACCATGGAATACTGTTCAACATTATAAAGGCATGTACTGTTTATACAGAAGACAACTTGGATAGATCTCAAGGGCATTATGCTGAGTGAAAAAAGCGAACATGAAAAGGTCACATACTCTATGACTCCATTTATATTAACATTTTTGAAGTGATAAAACTATAGATTTATATTTTAAAAAGATTAGTGATTGCCAGGGGTTAGGAATAGTGGAGGTGAGGGGGGTGAGTGTGACTATAAAAAATAATAAAGAGATAGCACAAGACAGATCTTTTCTGGTGATGGAATAGTACTTTATCTTGATTGTGGTAGTGGTACACAAATCTACACATGTGATAAAATGACACAGAACTAAACAAACCCATTGTTCTAATATCAAGTTCATGGTTTTGGTCTTATACTATAGTCATGTAAGATATAACTATTGGGGGAACTGGGTAAAAAGTACATAGGACCTCTCTGTCTTTGCAAGTTCCTGTGAATCTATAATTATTTCCAAATGGAAAGAAAAAAAATCAAGTCACTGTGGTAGCCAGAGTAATGACCCTCCAAAGTAGGGTCACTACTATAATCTGTGAATATGTTAGGTTATATGGCAGAAAGGGAATTAAGGTTGCAGATGGAGTTAAGTTTGCAAATCAACTAACCTTGAGATAGGGAGATAATCCTGTACTATCCATCCAAGTAGACTTAATGTAATTACCGAGGTCTTTAAAAGTGGAAGAGGGAGGCAGAAGATTGAGAGTCAGAGAAGGAGATGTGATGATGGAAGCAAGATTGAAGTGATGCAATGTAAGGAATCAATCCACCATTGCTAACTTTGAGAATATAGGGGGGTCCATGAACCAAGAAATGTCGGCAGAATCTAGAAGCTGGAAGACAAGAAAATGGAGTCTCCCTTACAGCCTCCAGAAAGGAATTCAGCCCTGCTCACACCTTGATTTTAGCCCAGTGAGGCCTATTTCAGATTCTTGACCTCTAGAATTATAAGATAATAAATTTATGTTGTTTTAAACCACTATGTTTTTGGTAATTTGTTACAGCAGCTATAGAAAACTAATATAATCACCAACTAGGAGTTAAAAACTAACCCACTCAAAGATGGACAACCGGCTTTTTGCAGAGTACATTCAATTCATTAGTCAGAAGTCAATAACTAAGGACTAAAATCTTGAGTCAATGGTCAACATGTCATGGCTAATGCTATCTGCAATTCCACATCACCAATGATATCGATGATAGAAATCTTGCCTCAGAATTGCAGGGAAAGAAACATGTTACTCCCTATTAAATGGGGCCTGCTAAGCCAATGCAGCAATAAGAACAGAAACATCTGTGCCATGGAGGCTGGAAATCTTGTCTCAACTTAGCTAGAGGTAACTGTTTGGTAGGGAATTTCCTGCTGTGTTAGAAAAGAGGACATTTATACCTATTTTCTAACAGGGAGAATGTAGAAATAATAGAAAAATGCATTAAATTAGAAAAAGGGTAAGGTAAATTAATAAAGATGGTAAAAAGACCCAGCCAGAAACAAAACTAATTTTCTATAAGACAGGAGAATCTGTTTTATTCTTTTCTCTTCCCCAGTATCCCAGTGCTTAGCACATAGTAGATGCTCAATGAATGTTTGCTGAATTGAATTAGAAATGATCATTAATAGATCCATCCAGATTTAGAATTCCATTAGCCCTCATACTCTGCCATACCCCAAACTGCTAAGAAAGGAAGCAAAGAGACAGGCAAGAAACATTTATTCATGGATAGGAATACCACATATTCCTACCGTCACAACTGCATGGCACAGATGTGACATATATTCATGTTTGCAGAGGTTAAGGAGCTTTGCCTTTAATATATGATGTTAGATCTCCAGGATGGCTAATACTGCAAAAGGCCCATGAGTCCCAAGGGTCATCCTTATGAAGATATATGGACACCACCTCCCTCTCTGGCTCCATCACTGTACTTAAAAATCAGTGCTAACATGAGTTTCCTATTTTTGTCAAGGCCACTGGCTAAGAGGAATATATAGAGATAGAGCGAGAGATGAAGAAGAGAGAGAGATGGGGGCAGGTGAGCATGAGTGAGCTTTTATGTAATGTATTTTATATATTAATAATGAACCTGTGGAGGGTGAGTGCTGAACAGACATTTTTAAGAATCTGAAAGTTGACAAGTCAAGGATTTGGAGAAACTAGACTTGATTTGTTTTTGGTGAGAATAGTAATGTCAAAATGAATGTAAGTGACTCTTTTTCATAATAAAAAATGCCTGTGAAGGCTACTCAGAAAAATGCTTATAACAGTAGCTGTGAACCACAAGTATACTAATAACAGCCTTTTTTGAAAGAGTCATTTTCATGTCTTCCATTTCAAGTTACCTTGACCATGACAGCCATGCAACAGGAATTATTGTAACAACTGGGCAAAGGCTAGTGCAGAGGTTTTTCACTCACAATGCATGGTTGGACTTTCTGAAAGTGTATGAAAGTGTCATATATTTAAATGACGTTTCTGAAGAGGAAATCCTTGGCATTCATCATATTTTCAAAGGGGTTCATGCCAAAAAAAAAAAAAAGGTTAGGAACCACCGAGCTAGACAGTGATGGCCTACTTTTTCTACTCCCCTACTCAGTAAAGCTCTTCTTCAGAATGTGTTCCAGTTATTTAGTAACTAAAGAGACAGCAGGTCTCTGTTCAAGCAAGTTGCTGAGACCTGGTCTCTGGGTTAATAAATCACATGGATGCCTGGAATGACATGGCAAATATTGGAAAGGAAGACAGGAAGAATTTATTAGCACCACAAAATTTTACTGCAATAGGCAGGAAAGAAAAGATCACTATTGACATTTTGACTCAAACAAAATCCACATGTGGATTTCACTTTTGGGGTCATCCCCCTGTCACCCCACCAGGTTCTGGACAATCTCCCAAACACTAGATATCAGCTGATAGACATGTGTTCAGGAAATGTGGACTCACTTTAACACTGGCCTAAGTAAAGCTCAGTTATGAAGAGGAAGCTTGAAAACATTTGTAAAAGCAACTCTAAATGGCTTCACATTTTCTTCTTGTCTACATTATTTCTTTTTCCATAGCAGGCCAGATTTGGCCTGTGGGCCATAGTTCCTTTTGACTCTAACCCTAGATCAATGAAAGCCAATCACAGACACTTAAGACTGGAAGGCAGTTTAAAAAGTCATGTTGTCCATTCCACAAAAGGCAAATGGAAATATACATAATACAGTAAGTCCCATACATACAAACGAGTTCCATTCCGAGAGCACGTTCGTAAGTCCAATATGTTCATAAGTCCAACAAAGTTAGCCTAGGTACACAATTGGCTATATAGTACTGTACTGTAACAGGTTTATAATACTTTTCACACAAATAATACATTAAAAAAACAAAAAAATAAAGAAAACATTTTTAATCTTAGAGTACAGTACCTTGCAAAGTACAGTAGTCCAGTACAACAGCTGGCATACAGGGGCTGGCACGGAGTGAACAGGCAAGAAGAGTTATGACTGGAGGAGGGAGAGGAGGTGGGAGATGGTAGAGCTGAAGGATCGTCAGCAATAGCAGATGGAGGGCAAGCTGCAATTTCACTCAGGCCTGACGTTGATGGCACAGGTTCTGGTTCCTTGTTGGATTCAATTCTATCTACCCTCTTGAAAAAACGATCCAGTGATGTCTGGGTAGTAGCTCTTCTTTTCTCGTCGTAGATGACACGGTAGCAATGGATTGCATTCTGAACGGCTGCTGCAACCTTCGTGTACCATTCTACATTCGGGTCTTGTGCCTCAAAGCTAACAGTGCCTCCTCAAATAAAGAAAATCCCCTTGCCATTTCCTGCTTCGTGAATCTCTTCGGTTCTTCAGTTACTTCTTCCTTTTGTCTCTCTACTCTCTCAATTATTTTCACTTTTGTTTCCATCGTTATCGCCTGCCACTTCTTAGCAGTACCAGCTACATCACCGCTGCTTTTACGCTTGCTTCTGGACATCCTGGGCTTGAAATAAAGATACTGTACTACTGTACTCTATACAGTACTGTACAGTAAAGTACACAAAAGCACAACCACTTGTAGAGGATGCATGCACGTGACAATGTACACCAGACACGTAAACTAACTTACGTGATTGGACATGCGAACGCACGTTCACATCTTTGAAATTTCGCAACTTGAAGTTTCGTATGTAGGGGACTTACTGTATATGTAATATAAATATGTATATTAAAATTTTATTTGTATATTTGACAAGACCACATGCAAACTATTCTGGACAGAGATTTACCTGTGTACTTCTCAAAACGTGTTCTAAAAAGAAACTAACACAACGTTGTAAATCAACTATACTCCAATAAAAAAAATTTAAGAAAGGAAGAATTCAGGGAATTCCCTGGAAGTCCAGTGGTTAGGACTCTATGCTTCTGCTGTAGGGGGCCTGGGTTCGATCCCTAGTCGGGGAACTAGGATGCTGCATGCCGCGTGGAATGGCAAATAAATAAATAAATAAATAAAAATAAAAAGAGAAGAATTCACACCTCAATTGGTACCACCCTCTTTTGTCTTAGAACTACTATGTTCAGGATGATCTTTCTAAACCTAAATGCCTCCTGATATGCTTTAAGCTTATAACCTATTACCAGTCTTTCATGAAAGTAAGATCAGCCACTCTCCAGCATGCAGACAACACCTCTGTGTGTGTGTGTGTGTGTGTGTGTATGCACAAATGCATTTTGGAGGCATGTCTTTAGGCCCAATAATCCAATTCCATCAAGCCCAAAGCCTGAATCATTTCTGGGATTCTACCTCCAGAAAGACTTCTTAGCTAGGAAAAAGATAGACTGAGCTGATTAGGGACTATGACATCTTCAAAGCTCATGCAAGTTTTACATATATAACCATCTCCCCAAATCAAGAAGTACAGTTTGATTTAAAGGTGACATAGTTAGGGTGACCATAGAATTTTTTTTGTCCAAAATGGGACAGTTGAGAGTGAAATAAGTATGCTGGGACAACAGGTATAAACCACAACATATGGCCATCCTACTTACTAGGATGCTTTAACTTAGAGGAAATGCTTTAACTTCCCCTAAACAAAATGAATCTCTATGCCTGTTGTCAATGGAAGATAGCTTGGCACTACTCTAGTAGTCAGGCCCACAGTATAATCTTGGTTTCTAACCTTTAAACCTCCTCAGGTTAAACATTAGGAGCAACTTCTTGCTTAGGCTAGTTGTGTAATACTTAAAATGGGCTACTGAGGGAGAGAGGAATAACTTTTAAATGGGACTTTGGGGTGTTTGAGAAAATAGTAGATAATTGCTTATATCAAAATCATCTTACTGAAGATGGAGAAGATGACGTATTGAAGTTCCTTTTAGAAAAATTAATATTATGTGCATAGTAGTTGGTCCTGAAGACATCAGTCCTTTTTCCACCAGAGAACAAGAGGGGGAGAGACATCAAGCCATAGTGCTTATCTACATAAAATGAGACCAAAAGGAACACATTCCCTAGCAAAGGGTTTGGAGAAAAAGAAAGTATTCACTAGAACTGGACTTAGGAGCACAGAAACTGCAATCAGTGATTCTTTGGATAGGCTAGTCCGTCTCCTAAGCAAATACTTCTGTGAGATTGGGATCTCCACCGTTGATTGTGTCAGAAAGCCATGAGCATATGTGTTTAAAATCCAGCCCTTATCACTTTTCTCATCTCTCTTTCCCCACCTCCTAAACACAGGCAACACCACCACATCTTTAGCTCTCTCTGCTCACTGGGTAGTTTACAGGTAATCAGACAATTGTGGAAAAAAAGGAAAAGGGAAGAGAGACAGATTGGGTAAAACAGAGAGAAAGCGGCAGTGTTCTGCACTTGTTTGACTTTGGCAACAGGGTGTAATAGGTTTGCTTGTGTGTGTGTGTGCGTGTTTTAAAATGCATTGATGCATCGAATATTTATTCACTGAACAGGTTGATTTATTTAACAGACTTGACATATGTCAAATTCTACCATGTGCTTACATAATTGTTACCCATTTATCAGAGCTTTTATTTAGCCAAATATTTGTTTTAAAAGCATTTTCCTTTAAATGGCTTTCTCTAGCTCACTGCACAATCAATCCGTGGTTCATTTTAATTATGTTATGTTACGTTACATTGTGTTGTGTTAACAACAGCTATTTGGTGGAGGTCTCTGAAATCTAATCTTCCCAGGGCCATTTCATCTCCACCCAAAATCTATTTTTTTTTTACCCAAAACCTGTTTCTTTTTTCCCTCATAATAAATTTTTGGTTAAAATCACATCATAGGGAACATTTTAAAAATATGTACGATGTCCTTTCATGTTATGCTATCTTACACTGTTGACTCCCCCCCCCAAAAAAAAAGCAGTTTCTCAACATACTGTTAAAATCACAGATCTGAATATTGTTAACCTAAAAAACTGGCTATAAGGACAAAAGGATATGTTTTTTTTTTGTATGTGAGTGTGTGTCTGTGGGGTGTGGAAGGGCAGTTGGGACAGCTAGGGGAGAGCTAGGTGGATAATTAGAATAAGAGAAAGTAAACAGAATCAAATTTCAAGACAAATTTTGTTGAATCACTCCACTCCATCTGAACACATGTGCACAAAGAATTATATTTTTTCAACTCAAATGCATGCAATTTATCTAGGTTCTGTGGGAGGTAAAATATTGGAAGGTATTTCCAAGAAACAAAAATGTCTAATTACTAGCTGCCATGCCTAGTTTGAGTTCCTCTATTGTAAATATGCCATTTGCAAAAGCAAGAGGTTTGTTTTGACCTCCCAGGTCAGAGAGTATGGGGACTAGTATAGATGAGGTGTGGGAAAGAGGAAGGGAAATCCCACCATCACACAAGTGAATCTTTGACCTAGTAAGTGACTACGTTTTTGTTGTTACTGTTGGGTAAAATGTCCAAGTCTTCCAGAAATTAGACACTGTAATAAAAATGTACCAGCCCAAATTTAAATTGCTCACTAGACAGATGGTTAATTATATTCACAGCCACATATTTCACTGGGATAGAGTTTCAGACACTCAGCCAGTTTTATTTGATTAGCCGGTTTCCCAGTTAATATGTAAAATGACAGTTACTTAGGCCTTTTTTGTTCCCTTCTAAAAATATGTTTTAAATAAGTGTAAATTCTCCTCAGCCATGAGAACGTCATGGCTGTAAATAAAACG
Source organism: Hyperoodon ampullatus (assembly GCF_949752795.1). Taxonomy (NCBI): domain Eukaryota; kingdom Metazoa; phylum Chordata; class Mammalia; order Artiodactyla; family Ziphiidae; genus Hyperoodon; species Hyperoodon ampullatus. The sequence goes on from NC_136913.1 coordinate 63,845,243, forward strand.
TTTGGTCATGTTACCCTATGTGTAAAAGATGTAAGGGAGATTCATTCCCCAAAACCCAAATGATCTCTATAGTTCACAGAAAACCATGGAGCACCTTTTCTCACCAAGCAAAATATCTCAGCAACTATCAGCACACCCTGCTCCTCCACCAAAAACAACCGAGGAGATATTCAAATCCCAGGTTAAAGTGCTTTAGATGCTTTTTAAAAACAGCCCTGGAAGCCCTACACACAAATCATGTCTTTTCAGATAACAGTGTAGAAAATGGAATGTTAGGAAAAGGCCACAGAGCTAAGTATATTGTTGTGCACAGAATTCAACAATATGCTGGGAGCCAAAACCCAGAAGCAAAATATGAAACCCACTTATTCCAAAATGCAGAAGCTCAAAGAAAATCAAATGTGCTGGTGTCTTAATGGGTATGCCAATTTTTTTTTTTAACTTCTAAAAAAGACAGAAAACCTTGGGCGGGTTATTCGGTCCCTCACGGATCAGACAGACAGAAGCAGTCATGCTGAAACCACTGGATTCCTCAGCAGAACGGCGCCAACTCAGCGGCGCGTTTTCCACACTTTCCCGGAGCCTGGCCCCGCTCTCCAAGCGGGCTCGCGGCCTCCCCGCCCCACCGGGTGTGCGAGAGCGGAGCGGACGTGTGCTGCGGGGCGCGGCAGAGCGAAGCGCCAGAAGCCACGCAGGAAAGCGTCGATTCGACTGCCACCGAGAGCGGGAAGGGGCCGCGGGCCAATTACGCAAAGGTGACAAGCCGGGTGAGGCTCGGTAGGCCCCCAACTTAGACCCGCCCGCGGCCTTGGTCGGGTGGAGCGTGCTCAGGGGCGCTCTGTGGTCGCCAGGGCAGCCCAGCGCGCACAGGAGCCGCCGGCGACCGCGCTTCGCACCTTTGCCGCTTTGGCCCTGACGCCCCGGTCGCCGCCGCCGCCGCGTGCGTTTGCCCGCTCCCGCCGGAGCGTGCAGTGTTAGTGCCCGTTCCCCAGACGGGATCTCCCGAAAGCCGGCCCGAAGGGAAGCGGCACTCAGCTGGCCCCAGCCGCCCGGCTCTGAGCCCGGCGGCTCCGGCCCGCTCGTTTCCCCTCCCCCCACACACACACACACGCCGGCGCAAGCACAGAGGCCTTTCCTAGATTGCAGTGCCTGTCAGGGCTAGCCGGGATCTCTCGCCCTTGCGGCCTCACTCCCTCGTATACAGACACACGCACGCCATTCTCCCACAGACGTCCTCCCTTCTGTTTTCCCTTCCTCTTCTCACTCGGCTTCCCCCAATCCGTTCCACCCCCTGCCGCCGCCACCCTGCACCAACCGGGAAGCCGGCGAGAAGGCCAGGGGGCTGGATGGCAGCGCTCATACTCACCTCCCGGGCCGACTCCCGAGGTGCACGTCGCCGGCGGGCTCAGGCAGCGGGCGCTGGGGCTAGAGCAGCCGCAGTCAAGGCTGGGCTGCCGCCGTCGCCGCAGCTGCTCGAGCTGCCCCCGCCGCCGCTGCTGCTACTGCTGCCGCCGCCGCCGCCGCCTCTGCCTCAGCTCCATGCGCCGGGCCCGCCAGGTGGACGCGACTGTCTCCCTCAGGCGCCGCCGCTGCGGCGGTGCTAGATGGCTTCAGAGCTATCAGGTTCTGGCCCTGAAACTCAGCGCCTCAGCGGCCGCCGGCTGCTCCTGGAGTCGGCTCTTAGCGTGCACCTCCGCTTGCTCAGGCCGGAGCTATCTCACCAGCCGGCTGCGCGCGCGGCGCTGGAGCCCTGCTCAGTGCGGTCGCTGTGGCCGTCCGCGGGAAGGAGAGAGAAGGAGGGCGGCTGCTACTGTCGCTATCGCTGTTAAAGCTATTGCTAAATGTTGCTACTGCTGCTACTGCTACTGCTGTGGCGGTGGCTGCTGCTGCTGCTGCTGCTGCTGCTGCTGATGCTGATGCTACTGGTTTTCCTTCCCGGGTTCTCCCCCTGCCTCTTGCCCACTCCTCCTCCCCCCCCCGGCCTTTCTCCACCTCCTCCTCCTCCCCCTTCTCCTCCCGCGCCGCTTTTCTCAGAGCCTCTGCGGGCGCTGCCTGGTCTCCTCTTCTCCCCGATCTGCCTCTGCCCATTCAGAAAGGTGCCCAGAGTGGGACTGCCTCGGCTGCCACCATCGCTATTGCCCCTGCCATTGTTTCCTCCAACAGGGCTGTTCTTGCTGGACGCGATCCCCCCTCTACCTCCCTTCCCCACCACAGCCCTCTTTTTTCCTCCCGCGCTCTCTTTACCCTCTCTACGGTCCCTTCCCATGTGCCCCCTCCCACTTTGTCCGTCTGTCCCTCCCTCCCCTCAGGCACCCGGGAGCGCGCACTGCGCGGCCACCTGTCATAAAGGGCGCGCACCCCCTTCCCCACCCCCACCCCCACCCCCCACCCCGCATTCTTGCAGCCAGCCCAGTCCACCACGCCAGTGACGCGTTCTACCCCCAGCAGACACGCAGCTGGACATCACTCTCCCACGCCTTTTAGGGTAGTTATGTGTACCGAGAGGGCGCTCTGAAGTTTGGGGAAGAATATTGCAATGGCTTCTTCCACCAAGTGTCTAACCATTCAACCTCTACCTACCCTTAACTTCAGAGTCTAGGCCCCAAGTAGGGTGGGTTGTGTTGGAAGGGTTGGATGAAGGGACATTCCCCAGAGTACTGGAGAAGGGTGAGGGGTTTTTTTGGAATAAAGAAGGAGAGAAGAAGGAAAGGAGAATGTGCCTGGAAGGATATGGGATGTGCCTGACTGCTGTCATAGAGCAATCCCTTAGGTGGTCATTTTCCTTCAGAATTCCTGGGAACCCAACAGGAAACAGCAAGAGATTTGAGAGCAACTTAGAAGGGACCATTCAGCACTCCTGGAGATCTGGGTGTAATGTTGGGGCCTAATCCCCTGAGTCACCAACACTAGGAGCCAGGGCAAAAGATGGAAAGGCTAGTGCTAGAACAGAAGGGGTGAAACTAAGCTACTTTGTGTGCACTTGTTCCAGCAAGCCATTACCACAGCACAGCATCTCCAGTCTGGCAGGGCCCAATTTCAAATTTATCTGCTGCCACAGCTGCAGCCTCATTTTGCTGCCAAAGCTCAGGCTTTGTGACCTGTTATGTGCAACTCTCACAGTCACCCTAAACAGAACCTCTATGGCCTGTCACACAACCCTTCCCCAGGAATAGCACAGGTTGGGAGGGGTCTGTTTCCCTTTCCCTGGCAAAGTATGAAATATCATACTTCTAAATGTCTCATTGCCAACAAGGTCTGGGTTGCCTTTTCACGTTTGAGACACTCTCCTTGGGTCTTTCATCACTGAGCAGTAAACGGGGCCCTTTTACAATTCCTCATCTCCATGCCTTGCGTTTTGCCATTCCACCTGCTTGGAACACTCTTGTCCTTTCTCCTTCTCATTTTTTTTACATCTTTATTGGAGTATACTTGCTTTACAATGGTGTGTTAGTTTCTGTTTATAAAAAAGTGAATAAGTTATACATATACATATATCCCCATATCTCCTCCCTCTTGTGTCCCCCTCCCACCCTCCCTATCCCACCCCTCTAGGTGGTCACAAAGCACCGAGCTGCTCTCCCTGTGCTATGTGGCTGCTACCCACTAGCTATCCATTTTACATTTGCTAGTGTATATAAGTCCATGCCAGTCTTTCACTTGGTCCCAGCTTACCCTTCCCCCTCTCCAGGTCCTCAAGTCCATTCTCTAGTAGGTCTGCGTCTTTATTCCTGTCCTGCCCCCAGGCTCTTCAAAACCTTTTTTTTTTTTTTAGATTCGATATGTATGTGTTAGCATACGGTATTTGTTTTTCTCTTTCTGACTTACTTTACTCTGTATGACAGACTCTAGGTCCATCCACCTCACTACAAATAACTCAATTTTGTTTCTTTTTATGGCTGAGTAATATTCCATTGTATATATGTGCCACATCTTCTTTATCCATTCATCTCTCGATAGACAGTTAGGTTGCTTCCATGTCCTGGCTATTGTAAATAGAGCTGCAATGAGCATTGTGGTACATGTCTCTTTTTGAATTATAGTTTTCTCAGGGTATATGCCCAGTAGTGGGATTTCTGGGTCATATGGTAGTCCTATTTTTAGTGTTTTGAAGAACCCCCATACTGTTCTCCATAGTGACTGTATCAATTTACATTCTCACCAACAGTGCCAGAGGGTTCCCTTTTCTCCACACCCTCTCCAGCATTTATTGCTTGTAGATATTTTGATGATGGACATTCTGACTGGTGTGAGGTGATACCTCATTGTAGTTTTGATTTGCATTTCTCTAATGATTAATGATGTTGAGCATTCTTTCATGTGTTTGATGGCAATCTGTATATCTTCTTTGGAGAAATATCTATTTAGGTCTTCTGCCCATTTTGGGATTGGGTTGTTTGTTTTTTTGATATTGAGCTGCATGAGCTGCTTGTAAATTTTGGAGATTAATTCTTTGTCAGTTGCTTCATTTGCAAATATTTTCTCCTATTCTGAGGGTTGTCTTTTTGTCCTGTTTATGGTTTCCTTTGCTGTGCAAAAGCTTTTAATTTTAATTAGGTCCCATTTGTATATTTTTGTTTTTATTTCCATTTCTCTAGGAGGTGGGTCAAAAAGGATCTTGGTGTGATATATGTCATAAGGTGTTCTGTGTATGTTTTCCTCTAAGAGTTTTATAGTGTCTGGCCTTACATTTAGGTCTTTAATCCATTTTGAGTTTATTTTTGTGTATGGTGTTAGGGAGTGTTCTAATCTCATACTTTTACATGTACTTGTCCAGTTTTCCCAGCACCACTTATTGAAGAGGCTGTCTTTTCTCCATTGTGTATTCTTGCCTCCTTTATCAAAAATAAGGTGACCATGTGTGCATGGCTTTATCTCTGGAGTTTCTATCCTGTTCCACTGATTTATAGTTCCATTTTTGTGCCAGTACCATACTGTCTTGATTACTGTAGCTTTGTAGTATAGTCTGAAGACCAGAAGCCTGATTCCTCCAGGTCCATTTTTCTTCCTCAAGATTGCTTTAGCTATTCAGGATCTTTTGTGTTTCCATACAAATTGTGAATTTTTTTGTTCTAGTTCTGTGAAAAATGCCATTGGGAGTTTGATAGGGATTACATTGAACCTGTAGATTGCTTTGGGTAGTAGAGTCATTTTCACAATGTTGATTCTTCCAGTCCAAGAACATGGTATATCTGTCCATCTGTTTGTATCATCTTTAATTTCTTTCATCAGTGTCTTATAGTTTTCTGCATATAGGTCTTTTGTCTCCTTAGGTAGGTTTATTCCTAGATATTTTATTTTTTTTTGTTGCAATGGTAAATGGAAGTGTTTTCATAATTTCTCTTTCAGATTTTTCATCATTGGTGTATAGGAATGCAAGAGATTTCTGTGCATTAATTTTGTATCCTGCTACTTTACCAGATTCATTGATTAGCTCTAGTATTTTTCTGGTAGTGTATTTAGGATTCTCTGTATATAATATTATGTCATCTGCAAACAGTGACAGCTTTACTTCCTCTTTTCCGATTTGGATTCCTTTTATTTCTTTTTCTTTTCTGATTGCTGTGGCTAAAACTTCCAAAACTATGTTGAATAATAGTGGTGAGAGTGGGCAACCTTGTCTTGTTCCTGATCTTAGTGGAAATGGTTTCAGTTTTTCACCAATGAGAATGATGTTGGCTGTGGGTTTGTCATATATGGCCTCTATTATGTTGATGTAAGTTCCTGCTATGCCTAATTTCTGGAGGGTTTTTATCGTAAATGCGTGTTGAATTTTGTCAAAAGCTTTTTCTGCATCTATTGAGATAATCATATGGTTTTTATTCTTCAATTTGTTAATATGGTGTAATACATTGATTGATTTGCATATATTGAAGAATCCTTGCATTCCTGGGATAAACCCCAGTTGATCATGGTGTATGACCCTTTTAATGTATTGTTGGATTCTGTTTGCTAGTATTCTGTTGAGGATTTTTGCATCTATGTTCATCAGAGTTATTGGCTTGTAGTTTCCTTTTTTTGTGATATCTTTGGTTTTCGTATCAGGGTGATGGTGGCCTCATGGAATGAGTTTGGAAGCGTTCCTCCCTCTGCTATATTTTGGAAGAGTTTGAGAAGGATAGGTGTTAGCTCTTTTCTAAATATTTGATAGAATTCGCCTGTGAAGCGATCTGGTCCTGGGCTTTTGTTTGTTGGAAGATTTTTAATCACAGCCTCAAATTCAGTGCTTGTGATTGGTCTGTTTATATTTTCTATTTCTTCCTGGTTCAGTCTCGGAGGTTGTGCTTTTCTAAGAATTTGTTCATTTCTTTCAGATTGTCCATTTTATTGGCATATAGTTGCTTGTAGTAATCTCTCATGATCCTTTGTATTTCTGCAGTGTCAGTTGTTACTTCTCGTCTTTCATTTCTTATTTTATTAATTTGAGTCTTCTCCCTTATTTTTCTTGATGAGTCTGGCTAATGGTTTATCAATTTTATCTTCTAAAAGGCCCAGCTTTTAGTTTTATTGATCTTTGGTACTGTTTCCATCATTTCTTTTTTCGTTTATTTCTGATCTGATCTTTATGATTTCTTTCCTTCTGCTAACTTTGGGGTTTTCTTGTTCTTCTTTCTCTAATTGCTTTAGGAGTAAGGTTAGGTTGTTTATTTGAGACTTTTCTTGTTTCTTAAGGCAGAATTTTATTGCTATAAGTGTCCCTCTTAGAACTGCTTTTGCTGCATCCCATAGATTTTGGGTCATCATGTTTTTACTGTCATTTGTTTCTAGGTATTTTTAATTTTCTCTTTGTTTTCTTCAGTGATCTCTTGGTTGTTAAGCAGTGTATTGTTTAGCCTGCATATGTTTGTATTTCTCCTTCTCATTTATATCTGTGAAACTCATTTATAAATAATAGCTCATCTTCAGGTAATTGGTATGTTTTGCATCCCTACTATGTGCCAGATACTATGCTAAGCACTTTACATGAATTATTTTATTTAAGCCTCACAACAAACACAATTTTATTATTCCTGTTTTACAGGTGAGAAAAATGAGCCACAAACAAGTTAGCTATACATATCTTGAGAATAAAAGCAATATCTTCTTTATCTTGCATGTGTCAGGCCCTGTGCAAATACATTTGCATCTTTCAGTCACTGGGATAAATGTGAAGAAAAATAAGGGTAACTGCTGAACCCCTCCCAAATTCATATATTGAAGCCCTAACCACCCAATATCTCAAAATGTGTTTGGGTCTTTAACGAGGTGACTAAGTTAAAATGAGGTGGCTATGGTGAGCTGAAATCCAAATGAGTGGTGCCCTTATAAAGGGAGTAAATTTTGACACACAAAGAGACACTAGGGGCACATGAGTACAGAGAAGAGAACATGTGAGGACACAGCAAGAAGGCATCCATCTGCAAGACAAAGAGAGAAGTCTCAGGAAAAACCAAATGTGCCAACACCTTGATCTTGGACTTCTAGCCTCCATAGAACTGTGAGAAATATTTTGAAGCCACTCAGTCTGTGGTATTTTGTTATGACAGAACTAGGAGACTAATACAATAGGAAACTATGAGGTGTCTTAGTAAAAGGGTGGTAGAAAGGACTTATTACAGGATTTGAGCTTTGGTTAGGTAATTTGGGGGAGAGTCTAAGAAAGTAGGAGTTCATTCTATATTGAATGCTATCAGAAAGGAAGGGCAATTCTATGACTGAGCACCTTAATAAATCCTATCTATAAGGTAGGAAGACTAAAGTGAGAATTAAGCTTTTTTGGGTGGCACAGTGACCTTGTTTTTGTCTGTGCTTAGACTAAATTATGAAGCAGCTTTGCTTTGTCTCACTTTATGATGTTTTCAGAGTAACATTGTCTGCTGTGGGTATTTTGTGAGATTGTTTATGTCCAGCAGGAGAACAACAAGTTTATGTCCTACCTGTGAGTGCCAGGCCAGCTTTCAGATGTAAGGGGCTGCTTTTTTTTTTCCTTTCTCGTATGTGACTACTTAATGCCATTCATTAGTTGTAACTAACTTGGCTTTAGGCAAGTTACTTTACTTCTCTGTGCCTCAGTTGCCTCACCTATACTTGAGGGAAATGGAATTAACCATAGGGTAGTTGTGGGAACTAAATGGAGGAATATACATAAAGTCCTTAGAACAGGGCTTGGCACATAGGTGGCATTCATTGAATATGAGCTATTATCCATTTCTCTCTTCTCAAGCAGACCATTTAGCATGAAGTTATAGTTATGTATTGATATATTCTCTCTTACTAGACTACAAGCTCCCTGAGGGCAGGAATAATGTCTATTGCCATAGTAATAATAAATAACTTTTATTGAGTGCTTTCAATGGGCCAGGCACTATTGTTAGTTGTAGTTACTCCAAGAAAACTTCTGATGCTCCTTTCCTACCTGTAGGCTAGCCTGAGTGTCCTCCTCTATGCTCCCACAACACCCATGTTTACCTTAATTACTGTACTCAGCATATGATACTGATGCTGTCTTCTTATGTGTCTTCTTCCCTTTCTAGACTGTTCACCTATAAAGGGGAGAGCAGGTACTTTTAAACTTTACAAATAAAAATTGTATATATTTAGGTGGACAATGTGATATTTTGATATATGTATACATTTTGAAATGATTACTACAATCAAGATAATTAGGGGCTTCCCTGGTGGCGCAGTGGTTGAGAGTCCGCCTGCCGATGCAGGGGAGGCGGGTTCGTGCCCCGGTCTGGGAGGATCCCACGTGCCGCGGAGCGGCTGGGCCCGTGGGCCATGGCCGCTGGGTCTGTGCGTCCGGAGCCTGTGCTCCGCAACGGGAGAGGCCACAACAGTGAGAGGCCCACATACCACAAAAAAAAAAAAAAAAAAAAAAGATAATTAACACATCCATCACCTCACATAGTTATGATTTTATTTTCTTTTTGGTGTGGTGAGAACACTTAAAAATCACTTGGCAAAGTTCAACTATAAAATACAGTATTATTAACTATAGTTACCATGCTGTACCTTAGATTTTAAGGACTTACTTATCCTGTATAACTGAATCTATATACCCTTTGACTAATAGCTCCCCATTTCCCCCACACCCAGCCCCTACCAAACACCACTCTATTCCATTTTTTAGTTCAACTTTTTTAGATTCCACATGTAAGTGAGATCATGCAGTATTTGTCTTTCAGTTTCTGGCTAATTTCACTTAGGATAATGTCCTCCAGGTTTATCCATGTTGTCACAAGTGGCAGGATTTCCTTCTTTTGTAAGGTTGAATAATAGTCCATCGTGAATGTGTAGGTGTGAGTGTGTGAGTGTGTGTGTGTGTAATATTTTCTTTATCCAATCATCCATCGACAGACATTTAGGTTGTTTCCGTATCTTGGCTGTTGTTAATAATGCTGAAATGAACATGGATATCTTCAATATACTGATTTCACTTGAAAGCAGGTACTTATAACTTTGTTGCCCATGTCTGAGCACAGGGCCTAGCACAACAGAGGCAGTGAATATAAGGCATTGATCACATTTCCACTACATTCTTTGCCTTGTCTGAAGTGGAACTCAGGTCAAGGCAGCTGTCTTAGCTGCCTTGTCTTAGCTCACATTGCCCCTTTCCCTGGGGATTTATCGACTAAAAATGTAACAAAGGATCTCTTACATAGTGTTCTCCCTACAAGGTAGATCTAGAGGAGAGAGTCACCATAAGACTTCAATACAAGAAGGTGCCATTTGGGAACAACTGGCCCCTGCTATTTAGCAGTCAAATGTAACATGTCCATTGGGGCAAAGTGGAATAATAAAGGAGTATGAGACTAGGACCCAGAATCTTCGGTTTTGACTTTAATTTTGCTGTTGACAAACTGTGTGATGTTCAACAAAGCACTGAACCTCTCTGACTTTCAGTTTCTCTATGGCAGAAATGGAGAGCATAATCTCTTTATTCACTGGCTAATAGAGCTTGATAGCAAGATTAAAAAGAGTTTACTGGAGTTTCCTTTTGGGGAAAATATTTAACTCCTCCATTAGTTCCATGTTGCATGCCTGGATGATTCTTAGCCTCTGGAACTGGTGTTCCAAAATGGTCACAGCCTTTCAGATGCCAAGCAAGTGCCATGGGTATTGTTATCTTTTAGCCTGCCATACTCCCTAACAGTCCCACAATTCAGCCTGTTTCCAGTGAAGGGAACTATGGTGTCTGGAAATTTGGGGGACATAAGAGGTGCTTCTGTCCTGGAGTTGGACCCAGAAAGTTTCTCTCCATTATGCTGAGGACAGACATAGGATGTTTTTCAGCTCAAATTTGTTTTCTACCTTAGCCCACAGGGATAAAATAAGGTGAATGACAGAATAACATTATCGCAGTATCACATGCATATACAAGGGAGGAAACTACCATATTATTTTTCATATAATGTACCACCATTGTGCCCAGAGACTATATAACCATCATAATAATGGCCTCTGGCTGGGACTTTATGGCACCTTTCCCTTGCGAATTCCAAAGAATGGGCCAAAGGAACTCGGGGGGGCCAGATTTGAGAGGGCAGTGAATTGAAACCAGCATTAGCTGTTCCTCGTGTTTGAGGGGCAGTACCCAGAACACTGAGGGCTCCCATTAAATATTTGAGGGGCAGCACTCAGCACATTGAGGGCTCCCATTAAATATAATGGAACTGACAAATTGCCTCAGTACTTCCCTCCTTTGTCGTAAATAGCATTACAAAACTATAGCTCTCTCCCTCCTGACAATAGACAGACATGTCACTTTTTTTCTTTCAGCAGCCCTAGAAGGAGCAAGGGGATATTCATTTATGAGTTATTCAGTTAGTGTTTTGTTGGGACCCTGTATTAGGTCTCAGGAGGAGAAAACAGAGACAACTAAAGACATAGTCTTTACCTCAAAGAAGCCTAAAGTCTATTAGCCTAGGGATGGAAACACAGGAGAGCAGTACTCTCAGGCAGTGCAGAATGAGGGCTGAGTGAGAGGTGAGAATAAGTCAGGGCCTTTTTGGTCAGGAGGCCAAAGGAGTTTGGGGTTCCCCAGGGCATGTGCCAGGTAGAGGTGGCCCTGGGGGAGAAGTAGGACTTGCTAGGCAGTGAGAAGAGCATGAGCTTAGGAAGTGCTGAAGAGGAATGGTGAGCGATGTATTTGGGAATCAGTGACATGAACATCATGGCTGGAGCCAGGGCTTGCTCCAAGGAGGAAGCCAAATTTGGATGGGTTGAATGGGGCCATACTGGGAAAGCTTTGGAACTCTAGGACATTTTACCCTTGAATTCTCACTCTCTACTTTATAAACGTGGAAAAGAAAGGTCGTGGTCACATATTAGGTAGCTAGATGAGGCACTGAACCTTAGTGTTTAGATGATAGCAATGATGAACATTTGTGATTTATGATGGATGTTCACATACATCATGTCATTTGTTCATGACAATCTATTAAAAAACAATGCCCCACTGTGGACATTCCCTTCCTTGAAGCCTTAAAACAAATAAACAAACCAAACCCTTTGCTTGAGTTCATTGTTCTTTGAAGGTAGAGCTGAGTTGTAACATCTGGGCCCACAAATCAAAGCCAAATGAGTGAAGTGCTGGTTCCAATTAAGCGTGTCTGGGGTGTCCTGCCCCCATTTTCTCAGCATGCTCAGATGCCTTGGCTGCTGTGTTCAAAGCCAGCCTAGGCAAGGACAGCTTCTCCCACTGAGCACTTTCTCAGGATGAGCCTTTGAAACATGCTGGGACAGGCTGCATGACTCAAAGTTAGGGAACTGAGGTCTGGAGAAAACCATTTTCATCTTCAGTTGCCAAGGGCCATTGAAGAAGCCCCAGATGAAGGCACAGGCCAAATGTTTGTGGCCTAGCAGCACTGAGGAGGGCCTAAACAAGGTGTTAGTAGGGGTGTTGGTGGGTGGTGAGTGTGTCCAGACTTAGAGCAGGACCATGGACAGAGATCAGCAGGCATCTTTAACCAGATCCCACAGTGAAATGCAGCTCTCCATCATGCGGCTCTGCATTCTGTGTTCTGCGGATAACGTATGGAACGTGTGATGTGGGTTTTGAGCTTCCTTGTGTTGGGCACCATCTGACTACCCTGCACAGTGTGATCTCCCTCTCAGGCATGGACTCACAGGCCTTATTTAGTGTGGGAGGTATTAGTAGTGCCAAATGTACACTGTTGGAAACTGCAATGTAGTCTTGTGGTTTGAACAGTAGCCTTAGAGTAAAGAGACCCAGTCAGACTGAGCTCAACTAGCCTTAGAAACATCTGGTTCAAGGCTTCTTGGACATGGTTCCCTCTTCTCCTTTAAGGAAAGGACCTTAAAGGATTCCTCTTAATATAAGATCCAGTACCCCAGAGTGTAACTCATTCCCTGACTGCCACCAACCCAGGCAGAGGAAAGCAAGCTGAGCTGTGTTGTAGTAGAAAAGCACTGGACTTGAATCAAATGACCTCGGGTTCTGCCCCTTACTAGTGTAATCCTAGATGGTTTACAGAGTCTTCTCAAAGCCACAATCTCTTCATTTGTAAAAAGGGGCTAACAATTATAATCTCTACCTCACAGAGAGAAGTTCATGAGTTAAGGTGTATGAAAACACCTGGCAAAAGGCTTGGCATATACAAGCATAAAATAAATATGTCTGCTTGTGCATGTATTCCAGAAGTTCCTGAAAGCTCCCTTTCTGCAGGAAAGCTTTCCTAAGTCATTAATGAAGGCATGAGTTTCCTTCTATCCACACTAGTAGTTCCTGTTGTATCTTCCTTTTACTCTGTTCATTAACTATTGCTCCTACTGCTGATGTTGATAATGGTGGTGATGATGGTGATGGTGATAGTGTAATGTGGTGAATAATGACTGTCTCAGATCATGGAACAAATAATACAGGTAAAAGGAGAGTGAGAAAAGATGACTATAGGAAGGAAACAGAAGCTCTGGTTGAGTTTGAGGCCTGGCCTTCCCTGAACTAACCTCTCCAGCTCCATCCACATAGGCAATCATGTCAAATCCCCAAGGACATTTCACTGGGGATTACGCAGCAAAATATGTGGTCCTAATTAGATCCTGCCCAGAATGGAGGATGTGTTTCAAAAGAGCAAGTGCAGAACAAGGCAAGAAAAGATATGTTCCCATCCATGTAACACAAATGCTCCTTAAGCACCCTCTTTGGCTACATACAAACCAATCCATTGGCATCTAGGAAATGTGGAGTCAACACACACACACAGAGCAGTCAACGAGTGCCCTCAGCTTTGTTAAATAACAGGGTATTCTCTCTCATTACTTCAAACCTTCAGAATCTTCAATGGCTTCCTAAAGTCTGAATAACAAAATGTCAAAATCCCTAGGCTAATAATCATGAAATAGTTCCAGTATCTTTCCAGCTCTACATAGCTGGCACTCCAACCACAGGACATTCTCCGTTTAATATGTCCATGTCTTTCCTTATGCTGTTCCCTCAGCTTGGAATTCCCTTTGTGCTCTTCTGCATATCAAAATTCTTCTCTTCGTCAGTGCGCTCGGTGGTCCCCCGGATCTGTCTCTTGCTTCAACAGTGTTTGGACAGAACAGACCCAGGGATGCCCTTTGCTTCAGCCTCTGACCACCCTCCAACCCTTTTTCCAGTCGCAACCTTCGGAGCCAGCCATTCAGCTATCCTTGGTCACCGGGACCAGCCAACACCATTTTTTTGAGCTTAACTCCTTATTACCGATCAACCATGAGCTCCCAGATTCATCAGAATTATTCCACCGAGGTGTAGGCCACCTACAACCACCTGGTCAACATGTGTCTGCGGGCCTCCTACACCTACCTCTCTCTGGGCTTCTATTTCAACCGCGATGATGTGGCTCTGGAGGGCGTGAGCCACTTTTTCTGCGAATTGGCCAAAGAGAAGTGTGAGGGCGCCGAGCGTCTCTTCAAAAGGCAAAACCAGCACAGCAGCCGTGCCCTCTTCCAGAATGTGCAGAAGCCATCTCAGGATGAGTGGGGTAAAACCCAGGATGCTATGGAAGCCGCCATTAACATGAAGAACCTGAACCAGGCCCTTTTGGATCTGCATGCCCTGGGTTCTGCCCGTGCAAACCCCCATTTCTGCAACTTCCTGGAGAGCCACGTCCTAGATGAGGAGGTGAAACTCATCAAGAAGATGGGTGACCACCTGACCAACCTCTGCAGGCTGGCTGGTCCCCAGGTTGGGCTGGGCGAGTATCTCTTTGAAAGGCTCACCGTCAAGTACGACTAGGAGCCTCCAGAGCCCAGTGGCCTTTGAGGAGCCCCTTTGGTGTCAGGGCTTCTGCCTGAAGCCCGTCTCTGCAGCCACGAGGCAGTTTTTAACCACCCTGGAGCCCTCTCCCAAGCCTTGGACCAAATGGAAACAATAAAGCTTTTTGCAGCAGCTAAAGAAAAAAAAAATCCTTCTCTTCCTTTAAGGTCCTCGAAGTGTCATGTCCTTTCTAATGCCTTTCTTTAATCCCCCTGTATTACTTTTCTAGAACTCCTGCAACACTTTACCACAAACTTGGTGGTTTAATAGAAACTCATTATTTCACAGTGGAGGCCAGAAATCCAAAATCAAGGTGTCGGCAGGGCCATGCTCCCTCCAAAGCTCTAGGGGGGGAATCTTCCCTTGCTTCTTCCAATTTCTGGTGCTCCTGGTGTTCCTTCACTTGTGACAGCATAACAACAATCTCTGCCTCCATCTTCATATGACCTTCTTGCCTGTATCTCTGTATTGCTCATCTTCTTATATGGACACCTGTCACTGGATTTAGGTCCTATCCGGTCAATCCAGGATGGTCCCATCTTGAGATATGTCACTTAATTAAATCTACAAACACCCTTTATCCACATAAACATAAACATAAATTCACATCCGCAGGTATCAGGGGGTTAGGACTTGGGTATATCATTTTTGTGGGGGGTCACCATTCAACCCATTACATGCTCTACGACCAAATTAATATCCCCTTCTTTTGACTTTACACAGCATATTCTCCCATCTATATTAGAGGTTTATGAATACAGTTCTGTCTCTATTACCAGAGGGAAAATTCTTGAATGCCAGGGACTATGTCTTATTCATCTTTGTGTAATTCATTACTTATCCCAGTGACTGATATATAGTAGGTATTCAGTTGGTTATTGTTGACATTTTAAAATGGTTGATTTACTTTCTACTTCTGGCATAGAGGGAAGCAGCTGTGGAAGGCAGGCTTGGGGCAACAACGTGCTACCTAACTATCAGAGTTATGATTTAGAATAAGTGCCTGCCTCTGGGAAAGTATTTGCTCCCCTTTCACCAGGAGGCAGTTGTTACTCCTTGTAGTATTATAATCCAAACAGCAAGGATTTCTTGAGAATTACCAATTCAAGCTATACTTTCTCCCTTAGCATTTCTTTTGGCATTTACTGATTTATTCAAGTATCTATCTATCTACCTATCTATCTATCATTCATTCATTCAGTTAACTGACCCCGTATGTGCCAGATGTTAGGCTAGGCCTGGTATGGAGATACATAAACCCACAAGATATAGATATTGCCCTTTATGAGCTTTGCGTCTATCCAGAAAGGAAACATATACATATGACATTTATGGGGTCAGATATAACCATCTGCAGGTAGGTGTGACTAAAAGACTACTGCCAAAGATAAGTTAAAGAGTCCATTACCTCAGTAGAACTTAGAAGCATGGACTCATCGAAGAAATCCTACCATTTTTTCCAGAAACATTCATTCTCTTTGGGCTTCCCGTGAAACAATATTAATTACCCAGGGCACATATATCCTGCCCATTTCATGGATCAGAATAAAACATGCCTAATTAGCAAATTCTATCTAACTACCAACCCTTTAAAGAACAAGAGTAACCCAACTCTATTCTACAACAAATCCCAGGAGGTTAAGGCAGACCACCAGGAAGTTTGTTTGCCTGGTGTCTCCTGGACACACACCACCACCCCCACCCTGGGAGACACTGTGACTAGGACTCTGGAACTTACAATCCTGGGTCCCAGATGCTGCAATTAAGGTGCTTGAATAAAGCAGTAGAGTTAAAGGCTGCCTGAAACTCCTAGAATGAAGTAGCAGAGAGTGGAGTAAGGAGGGGAAAGTGGAAGGATATATATTCCCCTT
Organism: Hyperoodon ampullatus; assembly: GCF_949752795.1. Lineage (NCBI taxonomy): Eukaryota > Metazoa > Chordata > Mammalia > Artiodactyla > Ziphiidae > Hyperoodon > Hyperoodon ampullatus. The sequence continues at coordinate 63,861,356 of NC_136913.1, forward strand.
TGGGGCCCAGGGGCAAAGAGCTAAGAAGGTAAGAATAAGATGGAGTTTGGGTACAGGGAAATAGTACTGCTCACATATTCCCCCACATAAACTAATAAAAAGTAGCCATGGGGGGCTGAGGGGATGGAGTGGGGAGTCCCAGCAACAAACTAACTGGAGGAGGGCTTGGAGTCAGGTGGCTGAACACTGTGATTGAAAACTAAACTCTTTTTTTTTTAACATCTTTATTGGAGTATAGTTGCTTTACAATGGTGGGTTAGTTTCTACTGTATAACAAAGTGAATCAGCTATACATATACATATATCCCCATATCTCCTCCCTCTTGCGTCTCCCTCCCACCCATCCTCCCTATCCCACCCCTCTAGGTGGTCACAAAGCACCGAACTGATCTCCCTGTGCTATGCAGCTGCTTCCCACTAGCTATCTATTTTACATTTGGTAGTGGATATGTGTCAATGCCACTCTCTCACTTCATCTCAGCTTACCCTTCCCCCTCCCCGTGTCCTCAAGTCCATTCTCTACATCTGCATCTTTATTCTTATCCTGACCCTAGGTTCATCAGAACCATTTTTTTAACATCTTTATTGGAGTATAATTACTTTTCAATATTGTGTTAGTTTCTGCTGTATAACAAAGTGAATCAGCTATACGTATACATATATCCCCATATCTCCTCCCTCTTGCATCTCCCTCCCACCCTCCTTATCCCATTGCAGCACTATTTACAATAGCCAGGACATGGGACCAACCTAAGTGTCCATTGACAGATGAATGAATAAAGAAGATGTGGCACATATATACAATGGAATATTACTCAGCCATAAAAAGAAACAAAATTATTTGTAGTGAGGTGGATAGACCTAGAGTCTGTCATACAGAGTGAAGTAAGTCAGAAAGAGAAAACTAAACTCTTGAGCTTTCCTGTGGTGCTGCAGTTTTGGCCCATGAGATTTATAATAATACCAATGCACACTTGTATGGTGCTTTACAATTTATAAATTTATTTCACATCTACTATCACATAGCCTTTAAAGGTTGAAAAGAATGGCTAAATTCACACCTCCTCATGCTGCCAGAATTCCATATGAACCATTTCATTTGCTTCTCATACAATCTTAGTGGAGAAAATGACCATTAGCATTATGCTTACCATTTAACAGAAGAGGAACCAAGCCAAGAGGGGCAAGTGACTTGGCCCAGTCACATAGTTGGTAAGTGATGCAGTTGAACATTTACCAGAAATACTGAACTACTTGCTATTCCCAGAAGCTGTGTGTTCTTTCATGCCTCTATGTCTTTGCAAGAGTACTTTGTTCTGCCTGGTACGGCCTTCCCTCCTTCTTTGGTGATCTGCTGCTCACCTGTCAAGGCCAAGTTGAATGCCACCTCCTTACCAAAGGCCTCCCTGACTCTTCGTACCTTCCCTAAAAGAATGAGTGGCTATCTCCTTTGAGCTCTTACAGTACCTAATATAGTATAAATCTCTATTAAAGTACTTATCTTGGTGTATTACAAATATTTGGGCATGTGTCCACTCTCACACTGAACTGAGAATTCCTATCTCCTTGAAGGCAGGAACCTTAGTTCCTTCTCTTTGTCTCTCCATTCTTCACACAGTGCTAGGCATTTACATTTGAAGAATAAAATGTCTAAATAAGTGAATGAGCTGAAGATTTTATGTATACTTTTATACCAGCCATGGCCCCACAGGTGAGTGTTCCTAATGGATATCTCCAAAGAAGTTGGTTCCCTCTTGAGCCTAGCTCAGTCAGTCAACATGTTTATCAAAAACCGGATGAGGTTGGGCTAATCGCCAGGCTCCTCATTTAATATGAGGTCACCCTGACCGGGACCACTGTCTCTACAAGAGGTTCAGTTCCAGGATTGGTGCGACCCTGAAGATAACCCGTCCCACAGAAGATGCCCTCATGTCTCCCTGCCTGAACTTAGGTGGCCATAGAGAGGGAGAGGAGGTTAGAATGGAAACAGGAAGAGAAAAAAGGACAGTAGGGAAGGAAGGAGAAGGAAGACAAGGAGGGAAAGATGCTGGAGAGGAGAGAAAACTAGGAGGGAGAGGGATACCAGAAATAAGCAGATGTGCCAACTTAAATCAGATGGTGGATGTTGTAGGCATTAGCTAATTGGTACCATCCTCATGTAAAATAATATCAATTGAGTTCTAGTCATGCACTCTGACTTTAACAATGAACACCTGTGCCCTTTACACTTTGCAAGGATAGTAGCAAGGTACAGTTGACATAGGCTCTGGTGTGAAGCAGATATGTATTCAAACCCTGAACTGTGTGACTTTGGGCAAAGAATAACTCTCTGAGGCTCATTTTCCTCATCTTTCAGATAAGGATAATATCTACCTTGTAGGGTTATCTACCTTAGGAAGATTAGTGGGACTATACAAAAAATGCTTGGTAAATAGACAGTCAGCAAATGACAGCTACTATTATTATGTGCTTTCAGGAAGCTGCATAGTGAAAAAACGCAGACTTTGGAGACAGACCAAGGTTTGAATCTTATTTCTGCCATTTACTAGCTAGATTTCATCTCCTCCTTCTGAGAAATTAACTCCGTCACCCTTTGAATTGCTACCTAGGCAGTGTAGTATAAGAGGTAGGAGCATGGTCTCTGGAGTTTTAATCCTGGTTTATTGTGTGACCTTGAGTAAATTACCTAACAATTCAGAGCCCTAGTTTCCCCATTTGTAAAGTGGGAGGAATAATAATAGTATCAATTTCCTAGGGTTGTTGTGAGGATTAAATGAGTTAATTTATGTCAAATGCTTAAAATTGTTTCTGATAGATACTAAAATCTCAAAAAAGTACCTATTGTTATCCTAAAATACTTTCCACACTCACCTGTTATCCTAAAATACTTTCCACACTCACCATCTCATTTATTTCTCACAATATCCTGTGAAAGGTGTATTCCATTCTCATTTTACAGGTAAGGAAACTGAGGCTTAGGCTTGTTCAGACTCATATAGGTAGTAAATGACAAAGCCCAGACTAAAAGGTGTTTTCTCAGAAGCTTTAATGTCTCCCTCTTCTCCTCCACTTTAAACCCTAATACCTACACTATTTCTCAGTGCTTTTCTTTGAATGCCATGCAGTGTGTCAGGTGTGCCAGGAATTCATTCTGGAAATGCGATATAGACTCATTCTCTACAGACATGCTGATGGGCTTTGACTCGACTACTTGTTAGAGAAGACATGACTTCTGAACATTCAGCTACATATCACCTACTATGAAAGCTAGATCCACCGCTTCCCTGCTTTGCAGAAGTCATTGAATATTGCCTTCCCCTGGAAATCAGAATTCTCTTCCTTTGCACATTTGGTCATCCTGCCAACATGCTTTCACTTTTGTCTGACCTAATCAGCTAGAATTTAAAGCTCTAAAATATTAATTTCCACAAACACGCTTGTAACCCAGCAAAGTTGGTTAAAAACACATTTCTGTAAAGAAAATTCTAATTCTCTCTTGACTTCCATTATAAAGTTGAAGGCGTGTTCCCATGGAAACGGTCCCCACAAAACACTGAATCAAAGCTTTTGGTGAAGAAGGGTCAACTATGCTGTGTTGGCAAGGACTGGGCAAGACTGGGCAGTGTGTGAAATGATGTACATGAAAACAAAGTGCTATATAAATAGAAGATAGTACTAGTAGTGAGAGCAGTACAAGCATCCACTCTTGGCCTCACAGCCATTCTTACCTACTTTCAGCTTCTGGAAAGTAGTAGGGGCATCCCTACCTTAGATCTTTGCAAGCTGCACTCTACCCCCCTTCCCAATACCTATCATGAGCACTCCCTATCATGCTTTGGTGTTTTCTGAACTCCATAGCACTTACCATCTAACATATCAATTGTTTTACATTTTTATGTGGTTTATTTTTGGCCCCTCTCTCTTTAGAATGTAAGCATCATAACATGGATTTTCTTTGTTTTTTCACTATTGTATCCTAGCACCTGAAACATCTTGCCTGATACATGGTAGGTGTTCAATAACTATTTTGTGTGCGTGATGTGTGCCACCCGGTTCCTAACAGGCCGAGGACTGGTCCATGGCCTGGGGGTTGGAGACCCCTGCTATATCCTATACTTATTTATTTTTTATTGACATATAGTTGATTTACAATGTTGTGTTAGTTTCTGCTGTACAAAAAAGTGATTCAGTTATACATATGTATACATTCTGTTTTATATTATCTTCCATTATGGTGTATCACATAATATTGAATATAGTTCCCTGTACTATAAAGTAGGACCTTGTTGTTTGTCCACTCTCTATATAATAGTTTGCATCTTCTAACCCCAAACTCCCAATCTATCCCTCTCCCACCCCCTCCCCCTTGGCAACCACAAGTCTGTTCTCTATGTCTGTGAGTCTGCGATAACTATTTGTTGAACAAAGGAAGGGATGAATGAATGAACGAATGATGACTATTGCTCCCTCTGTCTGAAAATCTCATCTCTCTGCCTCAATCCCCTTCACCTGATTAACTCTTCCACAGTCTCTAGAATGCAGCAGAAGTATCACATCCTCAAGAAAGATTTCCTGCTGCCTTAATGTTGGTTGGATCCTCCTATCAAATCTTGTTACCACAGCTTATACTTTTCCTATAGAGCACAATTGCAATTAAATAACAAATTATATAATATCTTATTTGTTTTCTGTCCCCCTCAAGACAGAAGCTCCATGAGGGCAAGTATTGTACTGTGTTCACCTCTGTATCCTCAGTGTCTAGAATAGGGCCTGACACATAAGAGGTGCTTAGTAAATAAGGTATGAATGATTGAATGAAAATTGTGTCAGTTATGGGATAGAGCAGGGGGTCTCAGCTTAAGCACATACTGTTTAGCATAGGATTCAGACATGTCTAGAGGAGTGGTGGGGTAGTCTCTTTAGTGATCTATTTAGATGAGGGATTGAGACTTCTGGGAAAGAATTCATCCTATGGAAAAAAAGAATGGAGGCTGACAGGGTTGGATGGATAGCATGAGAAAGAAAGGTAAAAACTGAATAGAGCACCAGTTGCAGTGTCTACCACTTAGTTTGTTCTTTGGCCCAGGTCTTGGGACACTCCAGCCTGAGTTTTAAAAAGTGTGTGACAGGAGGAAGAACAGTGACAGCTCTTTTGCCAAAAATAGGGCAGATTTAAAAAACACGAGGCAGCCCTGCTTTGGGAGCTTTCTTATTAAATGAAGCTTAAAAATGGAGGCATATCCTGGCTAAAAGAAGACCCATGTCACAGAAAATAAGGTCCTTAACATCAGCTCCCAGTGGTAGCACCATCTTTGGCAGACATTGACAGTGGTGGCAGTGATGGCAGCAGTGGCTGCAGAAGCTCTGGAATACAAGAGACCTGCAGTTAAGTGCCACAGGGAAGAAGAAAATGGTGGAAGACAAGTTTCAGCTGAGAGGACTGTGATTGTGAGCACATTTCCTGGCAACACTTAAACATAATTAGGTTACAATATTCTAACCCCTGTCCAGTAATTTACTTTGTAGAATTTATTTTGCCAGCTCTGGGATATTCTCTCTCCTTTGGTAATCAGCAGGGACCACCTAGGCTCAGCTGCCCCAGTCATGTCAGCAATTTTCAGCAACATTCACATCTCTCTCTCCCCATGCTTTCAACTTATGTTTTTTTTATTAAAAATAACAGGTTTATTGAGATATAATTCACATACCAAACAATTCACCATTTTAAAGTGTACAATTCAGTGGTTTTAGTATATTCATAGAGTTGTACAATTAGTTTTAGAACACGATTGTTTCCCCCAAAAGAAACAAGAAATTCTGTACCCATTAGCAGTAATTTTCCATTTCCCCCAATCTCCCCCTGAGCCTAGGCAATCACTCATCTATTTTCTGTCTCTATAGATTTACCTATTCTGTAGGGACCTATAGAGCAATTTGGGGAGTATTGCCATCTTAGCAATATTAAATTTCTCAGTCCATGAACACGGGATGTCTTTTCAATTATGTATGTTTAATTTATTAAAACAATATTTTGTAGTTTTAGAATAGAAGTTTCGTACTTTTCTGTTAAGTTTATTCCTAAGTATTTTATTATTTTTGATGCTTTTATAAATGGAATTGTTTTCCTAATTTCATTTATGGATTATTCATTGCTACTGTATGGAAATACTAATGATTTCTGTGCATTGATTCTATATCCCAGTGGTCCCCAACCTTTTTGGCACCAGGGACCAGTTTCGTGGAAGACAATTTTTCCACAGATGGGGGTGGGGGAAGGGGATGATTCAGGTGATAATGCAAGTGATGGGGAGTGATGGGGAGTGGCAGATGAAGCTTCATTTGCTCACCCACTGCTCACCTCCTGCTGTGCCACCCTGTTCCTAACAGGCCGAGGACTGGTCCATGGCCTGGGGGTTGGAGACCCCTGCTATATCCTATAACTTTGCTTAATTTATTAGCTCTAATAGTTCTTTGTGGACTTTTGAAGTTTTCTGAGGTATAAGATCATGTCACTTATGAATAAGAATAGTGTTACTTCTTCTTTTGCAATTTGGATGATTTTTATTTCTTTTTCTTGTCTAATTGCTCTGGCTAGAACTTCCATTACAATATTGAATAAAAGTGGTGAGAGGGGGCAACCTTTTCTTGTTCCTGATCTTAGGGGAAAAGCTTTCAGTCTTTCACCATTGAGTATGATGTTACCTGTGGGTTATTCATATATGGCTTTTATCATGTTGAAGAAGTTCCCTCCTATTTTTAGTTTATTGAGGTTTTCTTTAATGAAAGGATATTAGATTTTGTCAAATGCTTTTTCTGCATCTAATGAGATGAAATTAAAAAATGCAAGAAAAGAAAAAAGAAATATGAGATAATAAACATTATTTTTTTTAAAAAAGAAAGGAAAAGAATAGACACTACCTGGTATAAGAGAAAGCACAACAACCTAAGTCCCTGTTTCAGAAGGCACATTCTTTTTTTTTTTTTTTTTTTGTGGTATGCGGGCCTCTCACTGTTGTGGCCTCTCCCGTTGCGGAGCACAGGCTCCGGATGCGCAGGCTCAGCAGCCATGGCTCACGGGCCCAGCCGCTCCGCGGCATATGGGATCCTCCCAGACCGGGGCACGAACCCGTATCCCCTGCATCGGCAGGCGGACTCTCAACCACTGCGCCACCAGGGAGGCCCAGAAGGCACATTCTTAAAGGACTTTGGTTTGAGGGCTTCCATTACTCACACAGAAAGAAAAAATAAAGTACACATGTGAGGAAAAATATAATCAGTGTGGTAAAAATTAACTGCCTTAATGACCTTTGTGTTTTAGCCATTGTAAGCAGAACTCTGTTCTCCCAAACTGGAGGCAAAATCTATATGACACAAACATTTCTAAGTCCAAACCAACAGCCCACTTCCTGTGGTAAAATTGTAAAGCAATAGCTGATGAAGCTGAAGTCTCTCTCTGTGAGAATTTTATCTTGGCATGACTTTACGTTAGAAGAACAATCGTCCCTTCTTTTCAAAGCTTACCCACTTTCTCCCTAAATCTCAGTTAAACTTAAGAGAACAGGGAGATGACTTCAAAGTTTGAGGGAATCCCAGAAAAGCCTCTACATATTTCTTACTAGGCCCTGAGCATTTGGAGGGCTGGGCTTACATCTTACTCATCCTGTTATCCCCAGCATCTAGCTCAGGGACTGACCTGGAAAGTAGGCACTTAACCAATAGGCACTGGGAAACCAATGTATTTGTATTCTGAGACTCATGTGGAATAGAAATTATATTTTCTAATTACATAGAGTAAAACATTTTAGAAAAGTTTTCTCAGCTGATCAATAGGTCTCAAAAGTTTACAAATACCTTCATACTAGAGCATGTGGCTCTGTCTCTCTCTGAGAGAATTTTCAATAGTTGGTCCTGGCCAGAACTGAAAGACAGAATCTGACACAAATGTCTAGCAAGCATCCTGTGATAACACTATCTGGGATATATTTCTGAACTACATAAATATGCCAACATGCCCTCTCTACCTAGCTATCTTACAAGTACTTCAAAATGAACTTATTACCTTCCCTACTATTCCACCCTGTCCCCTAGAAATCTCAGAGTCATCCTTGTCTTCCTCTTCTCCCTCATCCAAATCTATTCTACCTCAGAAATCTCTGTTGAATATGCCCCCCGTCCTTTTGCTCCTACTGCCACTGCTCTAGGTCAACCCTTCATTCTGAGCTATTATAGAAACCTCATCAGTTTTGCTACTTTGCTCTTTTTGACCTTACTTAATTTTCCATATCACAACTGGCATGATCTTTTTAAAAAATATAAAACTAATCCTATCATTCCCTTGTTTAAAAACCATTAATGGCATTGCAATCCTGACAGGAAAAGCATCCTTACATCTTTAGCATACAAGGCTTTTCACAACCTATATCTTATCTATCCTTTCAGCCTCATCTCCTACTACTTAATTCCCACATGTGTACCCTCCAGTCATACCAACCTTCTTAAAATTTTCCTAACATGTCATGCTTATTCATATCCCATGCTTTTGCACATCTTATTCCATCTCCTTCCCATACTCTCTGCAGGGTGAACTCCTAGTTATCTATCAGTCCAATTCACAAGTCAGTCCTTTTGTGAAGACTTCCCTGACTTCCCAAGGCAGAGGTAGCTAGTTTGTTCTCTATGTTGTGTACAATCCTCTGTTATAAGCACATTGCATTATAATTGCTTTTTTGTGTGTGTGTGTGTGGTATGCGGGCCTCTCACTGTTGTGGGCTCTCCCATTGTGGAGCACAGTCTCCGGACGCACAGGCTCAGCGGCCATGGCTCACAGGCCTAGCCACTCCGCGGCATGTGGGATCTTCCCAGACCGGGGCACGAACCCGTGTCCCCTGCATCGGCAGGCAGACTCTCAATCACTGCGCCATTGCTTTTCTAACATCTCTGACTCCCCCACTAAATTCAGTGGTAGGAACTGGGTCTAGGTTGGAATCAAGTTTACATCCCCAGCCTCTAGCACAGCACTTGGTACAAAGCAGGCACTCAGAAAATATTTGTCAACGATCAATCCTTCAACAATATAGTCTTATTATTGAGACTTTCAGCAAAGTTACACTGGCAAATGGATAGAAACCTTATAAATACCTGGATTCAGATGGTCACAGTGATAGATCTAGGTTTTTAATACCAGAAAGCTTATTATACAGATAAAAAGGGATTATTTTCTCCCATTAGACAAATTCATTTTTATGAAGAATTTTGAAAAATATTTTAAAAGAATACTATTTCATGTGTACAAAAAAATAGAATGGTTGAAGATGAAAACTGCGTTCTTTACACAAAATACTTTCAGTGTTTTGGATGGAAAAGGCCTTGATTTTTGTTTAAAATTATGGTTAATTACATGCACAAACGCAAATCACTAAGTAAACAAATTGAGAGTTTATATTCACGCCTTGTTAAAATAATTATATGTGTTTTAGCAAAGGAAAAAAACCAAAATAAGTTGGTTGTTGTTGTTAAAATAAAACACCTTAATTCTCTTTTTTAATACAGCCTGGCAAAAAATAACTCACCAATATTCGTGATTAACCTGTTGAATAGTAAATGACTTGTCTCCTAGTGACCTCACAAGTATCTACTTCAATTAGCCTTCTCAAATAAAAAAATTCATTATTTAGTTTCCTTATGTAGATGCGAAATCAATCTGAAAAGAGTAAAAAAAAATGAGTCATTGCTTTAAAGTGTATTACTGTGTACCTTTTAAAGTGAAGCCTACATCTACTGCTGAGTTGAAGAACCTGCATTAAGGCTATAGCAAACAACAAGAAAGCACTTTTCCAAGAAAAATGTCAGGGATGTTGTAGTTAATAATCTGATTCATGAGTCAGACAGAGGGTTGGTTTGAGTGACCTCTAATTTCCTTTCCAAAGCCAGTATTTTATGGTTCTATGAAATCAAGTCTTCCTAACCTGTGATTTAAATATATTTACTTTAAATAAAATCTGCCTTACTACAAAGCACATTTGTTAATCAAATCACATTTTCAATGTCTTTCATTACAAAACCAGAGATGGGCTTCTATAATAGGAAAAATTGGGACCAAATGATAATTTTAAAAGCACACACTCAAGAATGCAAGAAGTCTTTTAAAATGACAGTTAAGTGGGGGGGGGAAGGTCATTTTCTGATAAAGTGTTAGTAACAATTCTGAGTACAAATCAAAAAGTATAAATAGTGCTTTACATTAGAAAAATGAACATAAGATCAGAAACTAGCTACCTCTAGTAAATATCCTTTTAAAATAACAAACTACTGGTCTATTTTTATTTAATTAATATTTTGATCTGCTTATAATTTAAAGTTACAATCTTTTTTGATACAATCAGGATACATTTAACTTTAAAGATCATTGTTTATCTCATTATTTCTTTTAGGGTCAATTTTCCCACATGATGGTTTTCCTCCAGATGTAGAAAACCTAGAGCAAGGCTTTGAGAGGAATATAACATAGTCAAGATCACTGGCTCTAGTATCAGTCTTGGGGATTCAGATCCCTTGTGATCTTAGGTTATCTAACTTAAACTAACTGAAGTGAAGTTTCACCAGATAAAAAATGGGTTGTAATAAGTACTAGGTGAGATAACTTTCTTCCAAAAATAACTGATCAATAATGGTTGTTATTATTAGGGCACAGCCCGCAAATGATCATTGGCATCTAGAGCTGCTAGAGCTGCCCCACTATGTAGGGCTTTCTTAATTAAAAACATCTTCATTGTTTTGTTTTATTTTTTGCCATTCCATAAAACTTCGTTTTATTGTTCTTACATAAAGAGAGAAACAAAAAGGGCAGGAACTTTTAAAGATCACAAATGTGAGCCAGTGAGGGTGGCTAGAGATTTTAGCTCTTCACATTGATTAACAAACTTAATTTCACTTAATGATTTCTCACTATGGGAGGGAACAAGATAGCCTTTCATTCCACTTCACAAAATAGGAAACAGGATGAGAATCATTGGCTTAAGTTGTAGCCAATAAAAGAGCTCATAGATTCGCTGAACAAGTAGTTATTATCTAGTGTCTCCAATGTGCAAAGTTCAAGGCAAATTCCTACTATAGGGGACGCAGATGAGGAAGATGCCCTCTTTGCTCTTGAGGAGCTTACAGTTCACTGGGTACAGTAAAAAAACATAACTGTTTTAACTTGAATTATAGTTGATTTACAATGTTGTGTTAAATTCTCCTGTACAGCAAAGTGACTCAGTTATATATATATATATATATATATATATATATATATATATATATATATATATATATATATACACACACACATATATAAGAATATATATGTGTATATATAATATATATATATATATTCCTTTTAATATTCTTTTCCATTATGGTTTATCCCAGGATGTTGAATATAGTTCCTGTGCTATACAGTAGGACCTTGTTGTCCATCCATACTATATGTAATAGTTTGCATCTACTAACTCCAAACTCCCAATCCATCCCTGCCCCCAAACACCTTGGCAACCACAAGTCTGCTCTCTATGTCTGTGAGTCTGTTTCTGCTGCATAGATAGGTTCCTTTGTGTCATATTTTAGATTCCACATATAAGTGATATCATATGCTCTTGTTTTTCTTTTTCTGACTTACTTCACTTAATATGATAATCTCTGGTTGCATCCATGTTGCTGCAAATGACATTATATGGTTCTTTCTTATGGCTCAGTAGTATTCCATTGTTTATATATGTACAACATGTTCTTTTTTTTTACATCTTTATTAGAGTATAATGGCTTTACAATGGTGTGTTAGTTTCTGCTTTAAAACAAAGTGAATCAGTTATACATATACATATGTTCCCATATATCTTCCCTCTTGTGTCTCCCTCCCTCCCACCCTCCCTATCCCACCCCTCTAGGTGGTCACAAAGCACTGAGCTGATCTCCCTGTGCTATGTGGCTGCTTCCCACTAGCTATCTATTTTACACTTGGTAGTGTATATATGTCCATGCCTCTCTCTCGCTTTGTCACAGCTTACACTTCCCCCTCCCAATATCCTCAAGTCCATCCTCTAGTAGGTCGCTGTCTTTATTCCTGTCTTACCCCTTGATTTTTCATGATATTTTTTTTCTTAAATTCCATATATATGTGTTAGCATATGGTATTTGTCTTTCTCTTTCTGACTTACTTCACCCTGTATGACAGACTCTAGGTCCGTTCACCTCATTACAAATAGCTCAATTTCATTTCTTTTTAAGGCTAAGTAATATTCCATTGTGTATATGTGCCACATCTGTATCCATTTATCCGATGATGGACACTTAGCTTGTTTCCATCTCTGGGCTATTGTGAATAGAGCTGCAATGAACATTTTGGTACATGACTCTTTTTGAATTATGGTTTTCTCAGGGTATATGCCCAGTAGTGGGATTGCTGGGTCATATGGTAGCTCAATTTGCAGTATTTTAAGGAACCTCCATACTGTTCTCCATAGTGGCTGGACCAATTCACATTCCCACCAGCAGTGCAAGAGTGTTCCCTTTTCTCCACACCCTCTCCAGCATTTACTGTTTCTATATTTTTTGATGATGGCCAGTCTGACTGGTGTGAGATGATATCTCATTGTAGTTTTGATTTGCATTTCTCTAATGATTAATGATGTTGAGCACTTTCATGTGTTGGTTGGCAGTCTGTATATCTTCTGTGCAGAAATTTCTATTTAGGTCTTCTGCCCATTTGAGGATTGGGTTGTTTGTTTTTTTGTTATTGAGCTGCATGAGCTACTTTTAAATTTTGGAGATTAATCCTTTGTCAGTTCCTTCATTTGCAAATATTTTCTCCTATTCTGAGGGTTGTGTTTTGGTTTTGTTTATGGTTTCCTTTGCTGTGCAAAAGCTTTGAAGTTTCATTAGGTCCCATTTGTTTATTTTTGTTTTTATTTCCATTTCTGTAGGAGGTGGGTCAAAAAAGATCTTGCTGTGATTTCTGTCATAGAGTGTTCTGCCTATGATTTCCCCTAAGAATTTGATAGTTTCTGGCCTTATATTTAGGTCTTTAATCCATTTTGAGCTTATTTTTGTGTATGGTGTTAGGGAGCGATCTAATCTCATACTTTTACATGTACTTGTCCAGTTTTCCCAGCACCACTTATTGAAGAGGCTGTCCTTTCTCCACTGTACATTCCTGCCTCCTTTATCAAAGATAAGGTGACCATATGTGCGTGAGTTTATCTCTGCACTTTCTACTCTGATCCACTTATCTATTGTTCTGTTTTTGTGTCAGTACCATACTGTCTTGATTACTGTAGCTTTGTAGTATAGTCTGAAGTCAGGGAGCCTGATTGTTCCAACTCCGTTTTTCGTTCTCAAGATTGCTTTGGCTATTCAGGGTCTTTTGTGTTTCCCTTCAAATTGTGAAATTTTTTGTTCTAGTTCTGTGAAAAATGCCAGTGGTAGTTTGGTAGGGATTGCATTAAATCTGTAGATTGCTTTGGGTAGTAGAGACATTTTCACAATGTTGATTCTTCCAATCCAAGAATATGGTATATAACTCCATCTATTTGTATCATCTTTAATTTCTTTCATCAGTGTCTTATAATTTTCTGCATACAGTTCTTTTGTCCCCTTAGGTAGGTTTATTCCTAGATATTTTATTCTTTTTGTTGCAATGGTAAATGGGAGTGTTTTCTTGATTTCACTTTCAGATTTTTCATCATTAGTGTATAGGAATGCCAGAGATTTCTGTGCATTAATTTTGTATCCTGCTACTTTACCAGATTCATTGCCTAGCTCTAGAAGTTTTCTGGTAGCATCTTTAGGATTCTGTATGTATAGTATCATGTCGTCTGCAAACACTGACAGCTTTACTTCTTCTTTTCCAATTTGGATTCCTTTTATTTTCTTTTCTTCTCTGATTGCTGTGGCTAAAACTTCCAAATCTATGTTAAATAAGAGTGGTGAAAGTGGCCAACCTTTTCTTCTTCCTGATCTTAGTGGAAATGCTTTCAGTTTTTCACCATTGAGTACGATGTTGGCTGTGGGTTTGTCATATATGGCCTTCATTATGTTGAGGAAAGTTCCCTCTATGCCTACTTTCTGCAGGGTTTTTATCATAAATGGGTGTTGAATTTTCTCAAAAGCTTTGTCTGCATCTATTTACATGATCATATTGTTTTTCTCCTTCAATTTGTTAATATGATGTATCACGTTGATTGATTTGTGTATATTGAAGAATCCTTGCATTCCTGAAATAAATCTCACTTGATCATGTGTATGACCCTTTTAATATGCTGTTGGATTCTGTTTGCCAGTATTTTGTTGAGGATTTTTGCATCTATGTTCATCAGTGATATTGGCCTGTAGTTTTCTATCTTTGTGACATCCTTGTCTGGTTTTGGTATCAGGGTAATGGTGGGTTCGTAGAATGAGTTTGGGAGTGTCCTTCCCTCTGCTATATTTTGGAAGAGTTTGAGAAGGATAGGTGTTAGCTCCTCCCTAAATGTTTGATAGAATTCGCCTGTGAAGCCCTCTGGTCCTGGGCTTTTGTTTGTTGGAAGATTTTTTATCACAGTTTCAATTTCAGTGCTTTTGATTTCTCTGTTCATATATTCTATTTCTTCCTATTCAGTCTTGGCAAGTTGTGCATTTCTAAGAATTTGTCCATTTCTTCCAGGTTGTCCATTTTATTGGCATATAGTTGCTTGTAGTAATCTCTCATGATCTTTTGTATTTCTGCAGTGTCAGTTGTTACTTTTCCTTTTTCATTTCTAATTCTATTGATTTGAGTCTTCTCCCTTTTTTCTTGATGAGTCTGGCTAATGGTTTATCAATTTTGTTTATCTTCTCAAAGAACCAGCTTTCAGTTTTATATATATTTGCTATCGTTTCCTTCATTTCTTTTTCATCTCTTTCTGACCTGATTTTTATGATTTCTTTCCTTCAGCTAATTTTTTGGATTTTTGTCCTTCTTTCTCTAATTGATTTTGGTGCAAGGTTAGGTTGTTTATTCAAGATGTTTCCTGTTTCTTAAGGTAGGATTGTACTGTTATAAACTTCCCTCTTAGAACTGCTTTTCTGCATCCCATAGGTTTTGGGTCGTGGTGTCTCCATTGTCACTTGTTTCTAGGTATTTTTTAATTTCCTCTTTGATTTCTTCAGTGATCCCTTCGTTATTAAGTAGTGTATTGTTTAGCCTCCATGTGTTTGCATTTTTTACAGATCTTTTCCTGTAATTGATATCTAGTCTCACAGTGTTGTGGTCGGAAAAGATACTTGATACAATTTCAATTTTCTTAGATTTACCAAGGCCTGATTTGTGACCCAAGATATGATCTATCCTGGAGAATGTTCCATGAGCACTTGAGAAAAATGTGTATTCTGTTGTTTTTGCATGGAATGTCCTATAAATATCAATTAAGTCCATTGTGTTTAATGTATCATTTAAAGCTTGTGTTTCCTTATTTATTTTCATTTTGGATGATCTGTTCATTGGTGAAAGTGGGGTGTTAAAGTCCCCTAGTATGAATGTGTTACTGTCGATTTCCCCTTTTATGGCTGTTAGTATTTGCCTTATGTATTGATGTTCTCCTATGTTGGGTGCATAAATATTTACAATTGTTATATCTTCTTCTTGGATCGATCCCTTGATCATTATGTAGTGTCCTTCTTTGTCTCTTCTAATAGTCTTTATTTTAAAGTCTATTTTGTCTGATATAAGAATTGCTACTCCAGCTTTCTTTTGGTTTCCATTTGCATGGAATATCTTTTTCCATCCCCTTACTTTCAGTCTGTATGTGTCTCTAGGTCTGAAGTGGGTCTCTTGTAGACAGCATATATATGGTCTTATTTTTGTATCCATTCAGCCAATCTGTGTCTTTTGGTGGGAGCATTTAGTCCATTTACATTTAAGGTAATTATTGATATGTATGTTCCCTTTCCCATTTTTTAAATTGTTTTTGTTTCTTATTGTAGGTCTTTTCCGTCTCTTGTGTTTCCTGCCTATAGAAGTTCCTTTAGCATTTGTTGCATAGCTGGTTTGGTGGTGCTGAACTCTCTCAGCTTTTGCTTGTCTGTGAGGGTTTTAATTTCTCCATCAAATCTGAAAGAGATCCTTGCTGGGTAGAGTAATCTTGGTTGTGGGTTCTTCTCCTTCATCACTTCAAATATGTCCTGCCAGTCCCTTCTGGCTTTCAGAGTTTCTGCTGAAGGATCAGCTGTTAACCTTACGGGGATTCCCTTGTGTGTTATTTGTTGTTTTTCCTTTGCTGCTTTTAATATATTTTCTTTGTATTTAATTTTTGACAGTTTGATTAATATGTGTCTTGGCATATTTCTCCTTGGATTTATTCTGTATGGGACTCTTTGTGCCTCCTGGATTTGATTAACTATTTCCTTTCCCATATTAGGGAAGTTTTCAACTATAATCTCTTCAAATATTTTCTCAGTCCCTTTCTTTTTCTCTTCTTCTTCTGGAACCCCTATAATTCGAATGTTGGTGTGTTTAATGTTGTCCCAGAGGTCTCTGAGACTGTCCCCAGTTCTTTTCATTTTTTTTCTTTATTCTGCCCTGCAGTAGTTATTTCCACTATTTTATCTTCCCCGTCACATATCCTTTCTTCTGCCTTAGTTATTCTGCTATTGATCCCACCTAGAGTATTTTTAATTTCATTTATTGTGTTGTTCATCATTGTTTGTTTCCTCTTTTGTTCCTCTAGGTCCTTGTTAAATGTTTCTTGCATTTTGTCTATTGTATTTCCAAGATTTTGGATCATCTTTACTATCATTATTCTGATTTCTTTTTCAGGTAGACTGCCTGTTTCCTCTTCATTTGTTAGGTCTGGTGGGTTTGTATCTTGCTCCCTCACCTGCTGTGTGTTTTTCTGTCTTCTCATTTTGCTTATCTTACTGTGTCTGAGGTCTCCTTTTTGCAGGCTGCAGGTTCGTAGTTCCCATTGTTTTTGGTGTCTGTCCCCAGTGGCTGGCTAAAGTTGGTTCAGTGGGTTGTGTAGGCTTCCTGGTGTAGGGCACTAGTGCCTGTGTTTTGGTGGATGAGGCTGGATCCTGTCTTTCTGGTGGGCAGGTCCACGTCTGGTGGTGTGTTTTGGGGTGTCTGTGGACTTATTATGATTTTAGGCAGCCTCTCTGCCAATGGGTGGGGTTGTGTTCCTGTCTTGCTACTTGTTTGGCATAGGGTGTCCAGCACTGTAGCTTGCTGTTCATTGAGTGGAGCTGGTTGTTGGTTTTGAGATGGAGATCTCTGGGAGATTTTCGCCATTTGATATTACGTGGAGCTGGGAGGTCTCTTGTGGACCAGTGTCCTGAAGTTGGCTCTCCCACCTCAGAGGCACAGCACTGACTCCTGGTTGGAGCACCAAGGTCATCTCATCCACACGGCTCTGAATAAAAGGGAGAAAAAGTAGAAAGAAGGAAAGAAAGAAAGAAAGAAAGGAAAGAAAGGAGGAGAGAGGAACAAGGAAGGAGGGAAAGAATGAAAGAAAGAAAGAAAGGAAGGAAGGAAGAAAGAAAGAAAGAAGATAACAAAATAAAGTAAAGTAAGATAAAATAAAGTAAGGTTATTAAAATAAAAAATAATTATTAAGAAAAAAATATTTTAAAGAAAACAAAAACAAACAAAAAAACAAAAACAGACGGATAGAGCCCTAGGACAAGTGGTGGAAGCAAAGCAATACAGACAAAATATCACACAGAATCATACACATACACACTCTCAAAAAGAGGAAAAGGGGAAAAAATAATAAATCTTGTTCTCAAAGTCCACCTCCTCAATTTGGGATGATTCGTTGTCTATTTATGTATTCCACAGATGCAGGGTACATCAAGTTGATTGTGGAGCTTTAATCCACTGCTTCTGAGACTGCTGGGAGAGATTTCCTTTTCTCTTCTTTATTCTCACAGCTCCCGGGGCTCAGCTTTGGATTTGGCCCCGCCTCTGTGTGTAGGTCGCCAGAGGGCGTCTGTTCTTCTCTCAGACAGGACGGGTTTAAAGGAGCAGCTGCTTCGGGGACTCTGGCTCACTCAGGCCGGGGGAAGGGAGGGGTACGGAGTGCGGGGTGAGCCTGCGGCAGCAGAGGCCGATGTGACGTTGCACCAGCTGGAGGCGCTCCGTGTGTTCTCCTAGGGAAGTTGTCCCTGGATCCCAGGACCCTGGCAGTGGCAGGCTGCACAGGCTCCCCGGAAGGGGGGTGTGGATAGTGACCTGTGCTCGCACACAGGCTTCTTGGTGGCAGCAGCAGCCTTAGCGTCTCATGCCCGTCTCTGGAGTCCGCGCTTTTAGCTGCAGCTCACGCCCATCTCTGGAGCTCCTTTAAGCAGCGCTGTTAATCCCCTCTCCTCTCCTCGCGTGCACCAGGAAACAAAGAGGGAAGAAGAAGTCTCTTGCCTCTTCGGCATGTCCAGACTTTTCCCCGGACTCCCGCCCGGCTAGCTGTGGTGCACTAACCCCTTCAGGCTGTATTCAGGCCGCCAGCCCCAGTCCTCTCCCTGCGCTGCAACCGAAGCCCGAGCCTCAGCTCCCAGCCCCGCCCTCCCCGGCGGGTGAGCAGACAATCCTCTCGGGCTGGTGAGTGCCTGAGGGCATCGATCCTCTGTGCGGGAATCTCTCTCCACTTTGCCCTCTGCACCCCTGTTGCTGTGCTCTCCTCCGTGGCTCCGAAGCTTCCCCCCTCCACCACCCACAGTCTCCGCCCACGAGGGGGCTTCCTAGTGTGTGGAAACCTTTCCTCCTTCACGGCTCCCTCCCACTGGTGCAGGTCCTGTCCCTATCCTTTTGTCTCTGTTTATTCTTTTTTCTTTTACCCTACCCAGGTACGTGGGGGAGTTTCTTGCCTTTTGGGAGGTCTGAGGTCTTCTGCCAGCATTCAGTAGGTGTTCTGTAGGAGTTTTTCCACCTGTAGATGTATTTCTGGTGTATCTGTGCGGAGGAACGTGATCTCCGCCTCTTACTCTTCTGCCATCTTCCCTCAATCCTCTGTTACTGGGCTGTTGTTATATTTGAGGGAGGCATTCAAAGGTCTATGAGTGACCATATATCTCTGATAGAATACAGTGAAACTGTCTTTTCAGAAAGAAATTCGGGAAGAGTTTTTGATCTGGAAGTCCCACAGCTAGGAATCTATTCTGCTAGTGTTGGAGAGCCTCCTGCAGAGGCGGGGGGTTGCTGTGGCTCACCATGTGGACAGGAACACTGGCAGCAGAAGTTCTGGGAAGTACTCCTTGGAGTGAGCCCTCCCAGAGTCTGTCATTAGCCCCACCAAAGAGCCCAGGTAGGCTCTGTACTATATGTTCTTTATCCATTCATCTAACGGTGGACATTTAGGTTTCCATGTCTTGGCTACTGTGAATAGTACTGCTATGAACATAGGGGTGTATGTATCTTTTGAATTATAGGTTTGTTCAGGTATATGCCCAGGAGTGGGATTGCTGGATCATATAGTAATTCTATTTTTACTTTTCTGAGGAACCTCCATATTGTTCTCCATAGTGGCTGCACCAACTTAATGCCCACCAACAGTGTAGGAGGGTTCCCTTTTCTCCACACCTTCTCCAGAATTGATTATTTGTAGACTTTTTAATGATGGCCATTCTGACTGGTGTGAGGTGATAACTCATTGTACTTTTGATTTACATTTCTCTAATAATTAGTGATGTTGAACATCTTTCATGTGCCTATTGGCCATCTGTATGTCTTCTTTGTAAAAATGTTTATTTAGGTCTTCTGCCCATTTTTCGTTTAGTTTTTTTTTTCATTGTTGAGTCGTATGAGCTGTTTGTATATTTTGGAAATTAAGCCCTTTTTGGTCACATTATTTGCAAATATTTTTTCCCGTTCCATAGGTTGCCCTTTCATTATGTTTATGGTTTCCTTTGCTTTGCAAAAGCTTGTAAGTTTGATTAGGCCCCATTTGTTTAGTTTTGTTTTTATTTCTATTCCCTTGGGAGACTGACCTAAGAAAACATTGGTACGATTTATATCAGAGAATGTTTTGCTATGTTCTCTTCTAGCAGTTTTATGGTGACTTGTCTTATATTTAAGTCTTTAAGCCATTTTGAGTTTATTTTTGTGCATCGTTTGAGGGTGTGTTCTAACTTCATTGATTTACATGTAACTGTCCAACTTTCCCAGCATCACTTGCTGAAGAGACTTTTTCCCATTTTATATTCTTGCTTCCTTTGTCGAAGATTAATTGACCGTAGGTGCATGGGTTTATTTCTGGGCTCTCTATTCTGTTCCATTGATCCGTATGTCTGTTTTGTGCCAATACCACACTGTTTTGAGTACTGTAACTTTGTAGTATTGTCTGAAGTCTGGGAGGGTTATGCCTCCTGCTTTGTTTTTTGCCCCCTCAGGATTGCTGTTGCAATTTTCAGTCTTTTATAGTTCCATATGAATTTTAGGATTATTTTTTCTAGTTCTCTGAAAACTGTTATGGGTAATTTGATAGGGATCAATTTAAATCTGTATATTGCTTTGGGTAATATGGCCATTTTAATAATATTAATTCTTCCAATCCAAGAGCATGGAATATCTTTCTATTTCTTTGAATCATCTTTAATTTCCTTTATTAATGTTTTATAGTTCTCAGCATATAAGTCTTTCACCTCCTTGGTCAGGTTTATTCCTAACTATTTTAGGTATTGGTGCAATTTTAAAAGGTATTGCTTTTTTTACATTCCCTTTCTGATATTTCATTATTAGTGTAAAGAAATGCAACTGATTTCTGTATGTTAATCTTGTATTCTGCTACCTTGCTGAATTCATTTATCAGTTCTAATAGTTTTTGTGTGGAATCCTTAGGGTTTTCTATATATAGTATCATGTCATATACATATAATGACAATTTTACCTGTTCCCTTCCAATTTGTATACATTTTATTTCTTTTTCCTGACTGATTGCTGTGGCTAGGACTTCCAAGACTAAGTTGAAGAGAAATGGTGAGAATGGGCATCCTTGTCTTGTTCCAGATTTTAGTGGGAAGTCTTTCAGCTTTTCACCATTGAGTATTATTTTGGCTGTGGGTTTGTCATAAATAGCTTTTATTATGTTGAGATATGTTCCCTTTATACCCACTTTAGTAAGAGTTTTTATCATGAATGGTGTTGAATTTTGTCAAATGCTTTTTCTGCATCTATTGAGATAATCATGTGGTTTTTGTGTTTTCTTTTGTTGATGTGGTGTATCACATTGATTGATTTGTGTATGTTGAACCATCCTTGTGAACTTGGGATGAATCCCACTTGATCATGGAGTATGATCTTTTTTATGTGTTGTTTGATTTGGTTTGCTAATATTTTGTTGAGAATTTTTGCATCTATATTCATCAAAGATATTGGCCTGTAATTAGAAAACATAATTTTAAAGCAAGGACCAATGTGCTGAGTGCAAATAGATTAGCACAAAGTGTGGTCAATTTCTACTACTCCTTGAAACATTATCTCTTGACATAGCAGTATTTTTTTAACATCTTTATTGCAGTATAACTGCTTTACAATGGTGTGTTTGTTAGTTTCTGCTTTATAACAAAGTGAATCAGTTATACATATACATATATCCCCATAACTCTTCCCTCTTGCATCTCCCTCCCTCCCACCCTCCCTATCCCACCCCTCTAGGTGGTCACAAAGCACCGAGCTGATCTCCCTGTGCTATGTGGCTGCTTCCCACTAGGTATCTATTTTACATTTGGTAGTGTATATATGTCCATGCCACTCTCTCACTTTGTCCCATCTTACCCTTCCCCCTCCCCGTATCCTCAAGTCTATTCACTAGTAGGTCTGCGTCTTTATTCCTGTCTTGTCCTTAGGTTCTTCATGACCATTTTGTTGTTGTTTTTTAGATTCCATGTATATATGTTAGCATATGGTATTTGTTTTTCTCTTTCTGACTTACTTCACTCTGTATGACAGACTCTAGGTCCATCCACCTCACTACAAATAACTCAATTTCATTTCTCTTTATGGGTGAGAAATATTCCATTGTATATATGTGCCACATCTTCTTTATCCACTCATCTGTTGCTGGACACTTAGGTTGCTTCCATGTCCTGGCTATTGTAAATAGAGCTGCAATGAACATTGTGGTCCATGACTCTTTTTTTTTTTTTTTTTTTTTTAGTTTCTGCTTTATAACAAAGTGAATCAGTTATACATATACATCTGTTCCCATATCCCTTCCCTCTTGTGTCTCCCTCCCTCCCACTCTCCCTATCCCACCCCTCTAAGTGGTCACATCTCCGGGCTATTGTAAATAGAGCTGCAATGAACATTTTGGTACATGACTCTTTTTGAATTATGGTTTTCTCAGGGTATATGCCCAGTAGTGGGATTGCTGGGTCATATGGTAGTTCTATTTTTTAGTTTTTTAAGGAACCTCCATACTGTTCTCCATAGCAGTATTCTTTATTCATTTAAAACATTAATCCATGTTTCTTAACCGAAGATCCAGAATCTGCTTCCATCTACTTGTTCTCAACAAAAACAGAGCTTAGTTCCAACTTCAGTTTTCCAAGCAAGTGGGGAAGGGGAGAAAGTTCTCACATAATCAGGAGATCTCACTTTTTTGTAATGGTTCCAACTGCTTTGTCACAAAGTTATGGTGTTAATACTGTTATTGGTATTTCTACAGAGAGCCAAATGGGGTGCCATTTCTCTGGTAGGCTCAGTCAGCCTCTTTGAATTAAATTGAGCAAGTTAACAGGTTTCTAGATCTCTCACTGATGTAGCAGACGTGGTGATCTGTGGTGGTAACAATATTAGAAACCTGGATTTGAGTACTGGTTCTACCACTAACCAGCTGTATGACTTGGAAGAGTCATTTCCCTCTCTGTGCCTTAATTTCCTCATCTGTAAAAATGATAGTAATAATAATCTCACAGAGTTGGTGTGAGGCTGAAATGAGAAAGTGCTTCATAATCCACACAATTGTGTGCATGTGGGTTGGGGAGTCATTTTGTTTTTGAGGGCAAGCTGGTCTTCTCCAGCCCAGAGCATCTAACAATTATTGGGACTGCTCATCCAAACTGATTTTTTTTTATCACAGTTGGGTGTGATTATCCTAAAGAAACCTTGCAGGTTCTCAGTTAAACACTTGCAGTTTACTCATCTGGATGAAATATTTTAGGGCCTGGTGATCACTTTTTCTAATCTTTCTCTTTATAAAAAGCCAAAATTCCCACCATCTCAGAAGTGTGGCTTTTGGATAGCATAGTACAAGAGGGAGCAAGAAGATGAAGATCATAAGTAGTGTTGAAGATGTGAAGGGGCTTTAGAAATTAAATAGTCCAACTTCCTCATTTTACAGTTGAGGAAACAGAGCCTGATGGTGGAACTGTTACATGATAATAATAATAACTAGCATTTACAGACTGCTTACTATGTTCCAGGCACTGTCCTAAGTGCTTTACATGCATTATCTCACTTAATCTTTACAATAATCCTCTGAAGTAGGAATTGTTATTATACCCATTTTACAGATGGGGAAATTGAAGCACAAAGAGGTTAATATGCCCAAGATCACCTGATTAGAAAATAACAGAACCCCAATAATGCAAGAAATCTTTGGCATATTTTTCCTTCAAAAAACCATACTACCTACTGAAAACAATATAAACTTTTAAATATGGCATTCAAGACCTTCTATGATTTGGCTGCAGCCTATCTATCCAGCCTTGTTTCCTATGATTCATCTTCATGTATCTTGCACTCCTGCAAACAGTTTGCTGAATATGTCACATGCTTTCCTAACTTGTTGCTATGGCTGTTAACTTCTATTCCCTCCTTTGGCATCTCTACACGTCTAAATGTTACCCATCCTTCAATACCCCATTCAAATGTCATTCAGGTCACTTAGAAATGACCTCAGCCTCCTCTATGCTTCTGAAGCTCTTCACACTGGCCTTCTGCCTAGGAAGGGCTTGTATTCTGGTTTAACCAGGGAGAAGGGATGACAAGAGAACCTCTACTTTTTTTCAGTTTCCTAGGGTCCTGTCTGCCTTTCAAGCTTGTCATAAGGATGTAATGAAGCAATGGATATGAATGGGGCTTTTGAACCATTAAGTACCGTAAAGGTTATAATTGTAATTTGGATATCCATTTATTGTCCAGGTTTGGGAAAGCAGAGCCCTTCTAGTGTGTACCTGTTTTTAGGAGGGCAAATTTTCATTCCTGATCCATATTAAAGAAAATTGAAAATGTCAAAATTGAATAAGCAGAAGGACAAGGAATAGAAAGTAACATGGACAAATAAAAATATTGACTTTTATTAGGTGATGAGAATGTGGACAATTGTGGTCTCAGATTTCTGTTGCTATACAATAGAAGAACATAAAAATGAGAAAAGTAAAGATAGTTGCTTGGAATTAATTGTGTATGTTCATAGCTTTTGTTTGACTTGCAAAATCTGTATTCATTTAAAAGCCCTAAGAGAGGGAGAGGGCTTATGCTATTTGCTGATAGAGTGATGGGGCCACAGTGCAATAAAATAAAGCGTGGCTACAGACCAAGGTTTTATTTATGTCTATGTGTGCACGTATAAAACCCACCTCTATGTTAAAGGATGACACTCAAAAGCCTTCAGAGAGACAGTGACATCTGCTATGGGGGAGTCACACTTCGACAACTTGATTGACCATTTTTGGCACATGCTGGTCTAAATTGGATTGTCTATTGGCTAACAATCTTTTTTGAATTAGGTCCAACTCTCAGCAGGCACACATTTCCATCTGGTTAAGTTTAGAACTCAAGCTGTTTTTTTTTTTTTTTAAACTACCTTAAACCAATACTAGCCTAGGCAAAGGGTTCTTATATATTATATCACCGTTGTCTTCCTTTAAACTGCATTTTCTTTTCCCTTTGCTTTAAACCAGGGGTGCATGGCATAGTTTGGGGGGCTCTTCAAGCCTGGGTTTTAAAGAAGAGAAAGTATATATTTTTTAAGGACACAAAGGGAGACAGGGAGGAAGAAAATATAGACGTCTGCAAAAACTGGTGTGCTTGGATGGTAAAACAGGAAGCTAACGTGTCAGGTGCCTGCATTCTCTCAGTGGAGGGAGGTAGCCCTAATGAACAGCTGCTTAGTGCATACAAAGTCCTCTGCTACTTGGTTCTCTCAATGATTCTATGCCAAACACTAGCTTTTGAGATAGTGCATCATATTATCAAGTCACATAGAGATACAAGAGAGATGACAATAAGCAAAGCCATGTGGTGTATAACATGTACCAGCAGGACAGTAAGTCAGAGGCCTGAGGGCTTTGCTTGCAATCAGCTCGGTAACGGTGTTGTTGGCCTTTGCTTAACACACTCTGCTCCTCACTTCTGGGTATTAATTCCCATAGGAGAGTTGGCTGGTTTAGGGATGGAAGGTGAAGAGAGAGTTAGAGGATTGAAAGACATGGTTAGTATTTCTTTAGAATGTGTTCGCAGCCCTGATATTGACAGAGCAGCCTGAGGCAGAGCCTCTTATGTCCAGGTGCTTTGTGATTCTGTCACAGGGCTGGGGTTAATGGGTGTCTCATGGTTGTTACAACTTTGTAAAAACACTGTTCACTTGTTTCACTGTCTGGATCAGGCTAGCAATTTCAGGAAGCAGTTTCTGGCTGGTGCCAGAAATCTAAGGGTGTTTCTTTTTTTCAATTAATCATTTTAAATTTTGAAATAAGTTGACTCATAAGAAATTGCAAAAACAGTAGAGAGTTCCCTTGTACTCTTCACCCAGCTTTCCCCAGTGATAACATCTTATATAACCATAGTACATTATCAAAACCAGGAAAACTGACATTGGCACAATACTATAAATTACATACATACCTTATTCAGATTTCATCAAGTTTACACGCATTCATTTCTTTGGGTATTTTTAAATGAAATCTTATCACATGTAAACTACCATTACCATCAGGATACAAAACTGTTCCGTCACCAGAAAAAAGTTCCCTTGTGTTACCCTTTTATAGTCAGTCACAGCAGGAGTGTTCAGTTTTAACTAAATTTTAACCTCTCTGAAGCAGCCTCTGTCAGGAAATACTCTCCTGAAACCACTCTTCCAGATCAAACTGCCATGCCTGGCCTCCAGAGGAGCACTATTTTCTCATTAAATCTCTGACACAAGTGTGAACAATTTCCTCCTTGCTTGGCTTCTCTTAGCACAGCTGTAAAAGGCTGAAATTTTTAAAAGACAAAAAAAAATGAAGAACACAAGGAAAATAAAGAAGTACAAGACACACACAAACACACACAAAATCAAGCTTCAAAAAAACTTGTTTCTAATTCCATACTAGTTAACTTGCTTACAAGGCTCTTAAGCCATATCCCATGCTTTATTCTGTCTCCTTAGCTACTTGTACTTCAGCCCCTAGGCAGTGGCTACTACAACTTCCCAGATACCTTGACTGTTTACTCACTCTCCAAATCTCCATATGGCAGGAGTCAATGTATTTCCTGTTACTTATTCCTTATTTTCCTTTCTTCCACCAAGTACCCATATCCCTAAGCCTTTATCACCATCCACTCATAGTTTCCCATCTAACATTTTATCCACAACTGATTGGTCACTAATACAACTAATATTCTCATCCTTCAAGTGAGACCCTGAAACAGTAATATACAAGCATACCTCATGTTATTGCACTTTGCTTTACTGCTTAGCAGATATTGCGTTTTTTTTCAAATTGAAGGTTTTGCTAACCCTGCATTGTCAGACGATGGTTAGCATTCTTTTAGCAATTAAGTATTTTTTAAAATTAAGGTAAATACATTGTTTTTTAGACATAATGCTTTGCACGCTTAATAGGCTACAGTATAGTGTAAACATAACTTTTATATGCCCTGGGAAACAAAAAGATTCGTGTGACTCGCTTTATCGTGATAATCACTTTGCTATGGTCTGGAATGGAACCTACAATATCTCCGAGGTATGCTTGTAGTAGTAGCATAAAGCCTTAAGATCTCTTGCTACAGAATCCCAGAAAGTAACCATAGCATCACTCAGAGTTATAGAGTATGTTCTCACACATTTGTCTCTAAGAGGGTGTTCCCTATAAACCTGAACTCATCAGGGAAAAGGGCTATATAAGTTTTCTATGGCTGTGTAACAAATTACCACAAACTTAGCTGCTTAAAAAAATTCATTTGTTACCTCACAGTTCTATAGAAGTCCACACATGGTGTAGCAGTGTTCTCTGCTCAGAGTCTCACAAGGCTGAAATTATTCTCTTGGCTGGAGACTAGCAAAGAATTTGCTTCTGAGCTCATTCAGGTTGTTGGAGAATTAATTTCCTTGAAGCTGCAGGACAGAAGTCCCTATTTCCCTGCTAGCTGTTGACTGGGGAATGCTCTTAGCTACTAGAAGGTGCCCCTCTCCATTGGCAGTTCACAACATGGATGTTTGCTTTATTCCAGACCAGCTGGAGTTCACTCTCTGACTTCTTCCTTAGAGAAAACTCTCTACTTTTAAAAGTGCTCATGTGATTAGGACAGGTCCACTACATAATCTCCCTATTTAAGATCAAGTGTCCCATAGGACATACATAACCTAATCATAGGCAAAAAAATGCATCATTTTCACAGTCCTGGGGATTGTGCAGGACATGCACACCAGGGAGAGGGAAATCTTGAGGGATGTTTTATAATCCCACCTACAACAGGACACACTGCTTTTTCTTTTTAATTTCCCTTGAATGGCTAATTCTCCATCCAGAATGAAGGCTAAATGATGTATAGCATAACTTCTCAATTGACATGCCATGAACAGGTAATATGTAAAACCAAATATTGATTCCTTCAGTCTTTGGGAAGATGAGTCTGAACCTGAGGTGAATGAGCCCCTAAGCCTAGTGGACTCAAGCTATGAGCTGCCTTGGTCACATATCTCAGGAAGCCGTGCAAATATTAGAATTTTTCTATGTGTGCTTAACATGAAAGAGGTCAGAAACAACTGCAGTGCTTTTGGAAGATCTAAACAAGCTATTCAGACCAATATGAAATGTGCTAAGAACTTAGATCTGACAGCTCTCTATTCTAGACAAGGACACTGATACTTAGCAGCGACTTGAATGTGCAAGGTGCTATTTAGAATACAGACATGCTACCCAAGATTTGTGTGTTATGAACATTAAAATTAAACTGAATTTTTCCCTTTATATGATTAAAATGGAAAATGTATAAAGCAATAATTATAAATCTATGTTAATGGGCACACACAATGCATAAAAACGTAATTTGTGACAATAACAACATAAATGGGGAGGGAAGAAGCTGTACAGGAGGAGAATTTTGTATAGGACTGAAGCAAAGTTGCTATTAATTAAAACTAGATTGCTATAAATTTAAGATATAAATTGTAATCTTCAGGGTAATAATTAAGAAAATAACTTTAAAAATACATAAAAGGAAAAGAGAAGGGAATCTAAACGTCACAATACAAAAATCAATTAAATACAAAAGAAGACAATGTTGAAACTGAGGAATAATAGAAGGCGTAAGACACAGAAAACAAAGAGCAAAATGGTTGAAGTAAGTCCTTCCTTTTCAGTAGCTACTTTCAATGTAAATAAATTAAACTGTGCAGTTAAAAGGAAGAAACCTGTGCCAACTAACTATATGCTACCTACAAGAAACTCACTTAAATCCAAAGACACAAATAGGTTGAAAGTGAAAAATGGAAAAAGATATCTTATGTAAACAGTAACCAAAAAAGGGTTGGGGTGGCCATACCAATGTCAGAAAAAATAGACTTTAAATGAAATATTGCTGTAAGAGACAAGGAAGGACATTATATGTTGATGAAAGGATAAGTCAATAAAGAAGGTACAGCAATTATGAACATACATGTATCTAACAAGAAAGACCTCAAATATATGAAGCAAAAATTGACAAAATTGAAGGGAGAAATAGACATTTATACAATAGTATTTGAAGACTTCAATAATCTACTTTCAATAATGAATAGAACAACTAGAACAACAATATAATAAGTAAATAGAGGACTTAAGCAACACTATAAACCAACTAGACCTAACAGACACAGAAACATACAGAATATTCCATGCAACAGCAGAATACACATTATTCTCAAGTGCATATGAAGATTCCCCTGGATAAACCAGACTTACAAAATAAGTCTGAATAAATTTCAAAAGACTGAAATCATACAAAGTATGTGCTCCAACAACAATGGAATTAAACTAGAAATCAATAACAGAAATAAAACTGGAAAATTCACAGATATGTGGATATTAAACAACACATTCTTAGTTAATGGGTTAAAGAGTAAATAACAAGGGAAACTGGAAAATATATTTCAATGAATGAAAACAAAAACACATAAAGAGTATTATATCGTTTGCAATCTGTAAGAAAAAAAAGAAAACAAAAGCAAAACATAGCCAAACTTATAGGATGCTGAAAAAGCAGTGCTCAGAGGGAAATCTATTGCTGCAAATCCCTACTTTAAAAAAGAAGATCCTAGGGAGTACTGGTGGCCTAGTCGCTGGAATTCTGGGCTTTCACTGCCGAGAGCCAGGGTTGAATCTCTGGTCAGGGAACTGAGATCGCGCAAGCTGCGAGGCACAACCAAAACAAAACAAAACAGCCCATGTATTAAAAAAAAAAAAGAGAGAGAAGATCCCAAAGTAATAAGTTAAATTTACACCTTAAAGAACTAGAAAAAGAAGAGGAAATTAAACCCAAAGCTAGCAAAAGGAAGGCAATAATAATGATTAGAGATAAATGAAACAGAGAATAGAAAAACAATAGAGAAAATAAAAAAAAACCCCCAAAATTGGTCATTTAAAAAAGATCCAAAATACTGACAAAACTTTAGATAGACTAAGGTAAGAAAGAGAGAAGACTCAAATTACTATAATCAGGAATGAAAGAAGAACATTGCTGTCTAACTTACTGAAATTAACAGAAAAGATTATGAGAATACTATGCATAATTGTATGACAACAAATTACAATAACCTAGATGAAATGGACAGATTCCTAGTAATACATGAACTAGACCAAAATAGACTCAAGAAGAAATAGAATATCAGAACAGACTTATATACAAGTGAACAGACTGGATTGATAATCAAAAATTTCCTAACAAAGGAAAACCCAGGGAGAGATAGTTTCACTGGTGAATTCTACCAAACATTTAAAGAAGGATTAACATCACGTATTCTCAATCTCTTCCAAAAAATAGAACAGGACAGAATACTTCCTAACTCATTCTATGAGGCCAGAATTACTCTGGTACCAAAGCCAGATAAAGACACCACAAGAAGAGAAAACTATGTGCACCAATTCCCTTGTGAATGCAAAAATCCCCAACAGAATACTGAAAACTGAATCCAGCAGCATATTCAGAGGGTTATATATCAACTGTACACATAAAACTCATATAATGTTATAAACCAATGTTACCTCAACAAAAAAATCTAAAATAAATAAAAGTAAAACGTTTTAACTTCCAAGAAAAAAAAAAAGATCAAGTAGGATTTATCCCAGGAAATCTTCAGAGAAATAGCAGTCATAACAGCCAAAAACCTGCAAATAATCAAAATATTTTATCAACTTGTACATGGATGAAGAAAATATGGGTATACCCATATAATAGAATACTATTCAGTAATATAAAGGAGCAAACAACTGGTACATACTAGCCCAGATATGACCTTCAAAAACATTACACTAAGTGTAAGAATCCACAAGCTGAATGATACTATCTATATTAGATGCAAAGTATTGTGCTGGGTGGTGCTGTGGAGCAATCGTAAATGAGGAAATTTCAAAAGAAGCTTACAGTAAAGAAGGACACAAATACTTATGTCCACAAGTCCAAAGTGTGAAGGAAGTATGGAATCAGGAAAGATTAATTTCAATTATGGATAGAAGTGTAAGTTTTTTGAAGGATGCATAATTTTAGCTGGGCCTTCTTTGAGGAATGAATAAACCTTTGAGAGGCAAGTTACAAGAGTACTTAGTGAAGAAGTAATAAACAAGGGTCAAAAGGTAAAAGTAAAACATGTGGAGGGTCTTGAATGCCAGTCTGAGGAATTAGGATTTTATTAAGAAGTGAGCCCAAGTATAGACATGTGTTTTAGAAAGATAATTCTGATAGCTTGGGGATGGGAAGGAATGAACTGGAGGGGAGATGAAAGTAGAGGTACAGACCACTTAGGGTGCTACAACCTCCATTTGAAAGTAAGAAATGGGTTGGATCTTTGAGGTAATAAGCCTAATCTAGGGAAGTGCAATGAGAACAAAGAAAGAAAAACTGGAGCTACTCTAGGAGCAAATTCTGTTGTTTGAATAAATAAGCAATGATAAATCAATGTTATTTGGCAAAATACTGTTTTTTGAGGGATTCTGAAGACATCACTAGGAGACTAGGATGCGGTGTCTGACTTTAGACAAAATAAAGAATAAAGGAAGAAGTTGCTTTGTGAATCATTCATGCATCTGATATGAAACGTTGCTTGGGGAGTTCCGGATATGTTCCAAGCAGGTCTTCGGGCAATCGATGGAGGAACAGTAGATGCTAGAGCTTAAAATAACTCAAGCTTCACACTAGTGTAAGTTAGGCATTTCTTAGGTTTCCCTTGAACTTTTTTTTTTTTTTGCGGTACGTGGGCCTCTCACTGTTGTGGCCTCTCCCGTTGCGGAGCACAGGCTCCGGACGGGCAGGCTCAGCAGCCATGGCTCACAGGCCGAGCCGCTCCGCGGCATGTGGGATCTTCCCAGACCGGGGCACGAACCCGTATCCCCTGCATCGGCAGGCGGACTCTCAACCACTGTGCCACCAGGGAAGCCCCTCCCTTGAACTTTTTATCTTTCATTTGCACAGAGACTTTTTCCTAAAAGTCTAAATATAATTTTAGAATAATTTCTTAGTTAAATTTTTGATAATAAAGGTCTGATGACCTCTTAACTTCACACAGTAATGGGGAGAATTGGCTGGAAAGAATTAAAGGAGTGGAAAAATAATTCAGGGCATTAATTTGTTCAGTGG
Source organism: Hyperoodon ampullatus (assembly GCF_949752795.1). Lineage (NCBI taxonomy): Eukaryota > Metazoa > Chordata > Mammalia > Artiodactyla > Ziphiidae > Hyperoodon > Hyperoodon ampullatus. Next base: position 63,893,373 of record NC_136913.1, read on the forward strand.
AGGTAAGGAGGTCACTTAAAAGGCACTTAACAAGAATTAAAAGGTGAGAAGCTCTATAACCAGTTAAACAGAATCTATTACGTTTAACACACACTTACTGAGCAATAAGCAAGGGCCTTACTAGACGCTGTGGGAGTTACAAAGGTAGACAAAATGGTCTCTGCTCTCCAGGAGGTACAGCCTAGTGTGGCATAGATAAGAAAAAAAATCACAGTGTGCACATGCCTGAGTAACTAACTGGAAGGGTGGCTAGTGCTTAGTAGAGGTGAGAAAAAAAACAGATTTGTTTTTATATTGGCCCACCTGATTTTTTTTTTGTCAGGGTCCATGGCTTGTAACATGCCTTAAACATTACACTTTAACAGCTCTCAAAATATGTGGAGTGGAAATGGGCATTTTGGATTGGAAAATAAAAGACAACTTTATTCTTAAGTCTAGCTGTGGCATTCAACTTTTTATATTGAGGAGTTCCATGTGTTTTCACATACATTCTCACTCTCCTATACCATTCCTGTGAGGTACAGGGAGACAGACATTATCCAGAGTATGCAGTGGAGTCATCTCTCCAAGATTCTTCAACAATAAATAGCAGAGCAAGGACTGGAATGTAGGTTTCCTAATTCTCACTCTAATCTCCCCTCATTTAAACTCCACTCCTTCCCAAGATGATACTTTAAAAAATAGTGAAGTAAAATCCTCTCCATTAGGTACTGTCAACTATAATTTGTTTATGACATTTTCGGTCATTCTAAATCTTAGGCCCTGGAAATATTTTAAAGACATTTCACTGGAATTTATTGGAGATGTATTCTTAAATCTAGGCAGACTTGGCAGGATCTGTAGACTGAATTCCTAATAAATCCCACCATTAACAGGGACTTTTAAAACTCTGAGATGCGTGATATTCCCTGCGAATTCACCAAAAGGCAGAGCAAAAACTGAGCTTAGCAGCTACTTTCCCTTAAAAACTGGAGCCTATTTTGATATGGGGAATTACCACTACCCAGATGCCTTTTTAAGTCATGTTCCTATAAGATTAGTCAGTCGAACGACACATTGAGCTCCTATTATGTGCTAGGCATGACATAAATTAGAATTTCACCTTCTTGTAATAGCTGAGCCAGGATGCCTGAAAGCAAAGAGAAATTGGAAACCTAGATCTGGATTACCAAACATTCCTTCTTTCTTTAGGTTGTAAGTTCTTGAATGTGGTGTGTGGATGGTTACAATTTGTGTTTGTGTTTGCATGTATACATAAATGTATACACACGCTATACATGTATATGTATATACACAAATACATACATATATATATATATATATAGGTACATACATAAGTATACTTGAAATGCTATTTCTGATGAAAAGGGATCTGTAATGCAGGTGGGAATAAAACTGAACTCAACAATGTTAGCTCTACTTGAAAATCTATAGTTCCAAGTAAGAAAGGCCAATAAGGTTTTGAAGAGGATAAAGTACAAATTCTCCTTTTCTTAAAAGTCGTGGGGGTTATACTCCATATCTTGATTGAGATAAAAGACTAGGAAGAGTTTTTTTTTAACATCTTTATTGGAGTATAATTGCTTTACAATGGTGTGTTAGTTTCTGCTTTATAACAAAGTGAATCAGCTATACATATACATATGTCCCCATATCTCCTCCCTCTTGTGTCTCCTTCCCACCCTCCCTATCCCACCCCTCTAGGCAGACACAAAGCAGCAAGCTGATCTCCCCATGCTATGCAGCTGCTTCCCACTAGCTATCTATTGTACATTTGGTAGTGTATATATGTCAATACTACCCTCTCACTTTGTCACAGCTTACCCTTCCCCCTCCCCGTGTCCTGAAGTCCATTCTCTATGTCTGTGTCTTTATCCTTGTCCTGTCCCTAGGTTCATCAGAACTTTTTTTTTTTTTAGATTCCATATATATGTGTTAGCATATGGTAATTGTTTTTCTCTTTCTGACTTACTTCACTCTGTATGACAGACTCTAGGTCCATCCACCTCACTACAGATAACTCAATTTCGTTGCTTTTTATGCCTGACTAGTAATCCATTGTATTTATGTGCCAGGACGAGTCATAAATTGCCAAAAAGATCTTTACTGTGAATAATCTAAGTCTTTCCTTCTTTAACAGAAACACATTTGCTCTTGTTTTGCAAAATAATATGAGAAGCCCATGCAAAAGTAAGAAAAGACAGGACTCATAATGAGGAGTCCTAGCCTCTACAAGCTCTGTCATTCATTCATTTATTCACTCATTTAGATATGCATACAGCAAATACCTATTGAGTGTCTACATTGTGCTAGTTATTGGGGATACAATGGTGAACAATACTGTGTGACTTGAGGTAAATCACATCTCTTCTTGGGCCTGAATTTTTCCATCTATAAAAATGAAAGTCTGGGACTTGATCTTTAAAAACACTTTTTTTTTTTTTTTTTTTTTTGCAGTACACGGGCCTCTCACTGTTGTGGCCTCTCCCGTTGTGGAGCACAGGCTCCGGACGCGCAGGTTCAGCGGTCATGGCTCACGGGCCCAGCCGCTCCACGGCATGTGGGATCTTCCCAGACTGGGGCACGAACCCGCGCCCCCTGCATCGGCAGGCTGACTCTCAACCACTGTACCACCAGGGAAGCCCAAAACACTTTTAATCTTGAAGAAAAGAGATAATGAGTGTGAAAATGCTTTGCTAATGGCAAAACACTGTAAAAAAATGTTAAGAGTATATGCTTTGTCCAAAGATAGCACATACCACAATTTGTTTTTTTCCCACACTTATTTTCAAGGGTTAACTTACTTAATTTGCATGGAATTCATATAGCTCACTCCAAGTCACAGTTGAGACCATGACTCCCTCTCTGTCTAGAAACCAATTTCCTTATTTGACAAGAGGCCACATCTCTCTTTTTTTAAAAAATTTTATTTTATCTTTGGCCGTGTCGGGTCTTAGTTGTGGGATCTTCGTTGCAGCATGCAGGATCTTTCATTGCGGCGCATAGGCTCTTTGTTGTGGCACGTGGGCTTCTCTCTAGTTGTGGCGTGTGGGATCCAGAGTGCAGGGCTCTGTAGTTGCAGAACATGGGCTCCAGAGCACGTGGGCTCTGTAGTTGAGGCTCACGGGCTCAGTAGTTGTGGCCCATGGGCTTAGTTGTCTCGCAGCATGTGGGATCTTAGTTCCCCGATCAGGGATTGAACCCGCGTCCCCTACATTGGAAGGCGGATTCTTAACCACTGGACCACCAGGGAGGTCCCAAGAGGCCACATTTCTAATAATGCTTGGAGCTTCAAGTCATGAATCCAAATCTTATATGTAGACTACTTCTCAAATGCTTTGGTCTCAGTACTGCTTTAGAACTCTTAAAAAGTATTGAGGACCCCAAATAGCTTTTGTCCATATGGGCTATATCTATCAATATTTACTGCATTGGAAATTAAATCTGATAAAACATGTAATATATCTGTTTATTATTTTAAAATTATAAACCTATTATATGACAGAAATAATATAACATTTTAGTGAATAATATATTTTACAACAAATTAGTGAGAAAGGTGGCACTGTTTTACAGTTTTGCAAATTTCTTTAATGTCTGGCTTAACAGAAGATAACTGTATTCTCATATCTGCTCTGTATTCAATCCACTGTGATATGTTGTTTTAAAGAAAATTCGGCCTTACTCAGATATATAGTTGGAAAGCGGGGAGTATTTTAACAGCTTTTTCAGATAACTGTGGATATTATTTTTTGATTCTACAACAAAACTTGACAAGTGGTGGTCTTAAAGTTGGCACAGTGTAGAATCTGAAACCATATCGAATTCTTTAGACTCAGTTACACTGATATCCATTGGTCTATCTTGCCCTTTGAATGTATCTTTTACCTATGCATGATTTTGTAACATCACTCATATGGAAAATACCAGTGCACTGAATTATGCAGGTATTCCAAATGTTGATGCATTCCATTCAAAAACATCCAGAATATCACATATGTTAATATCACCACATATCTCTTCAGAAAAGTCACTAAGTATTGGGAAGCTGTCAGGCTTACAGTGGTGGATACAAGTTTTTTAAATTCTAATTTTTCACTATAAACTCAAATTTTATCATTGGTAATAAATATGGTTCATTTCTTTCCTTGCTCACTTCATTAATTTTTGAGAAAACATCTGTCAAATATTCAAATCTGAAGAGCCATAGTTCTATCAGTCCCTCTTTAAAGTGAAAGTGGTGTTCCATGAAAAAAAGTAGCTAATTCGGCTCTCAACTCAAAAAAATGTACAAGTGCTTTTCTTTGAGACAACCGTCATGCTTCAATATACAGTGAAAGTGCTTTGTGTATACTTTCCATTTCATCCTATAGAATAGTTTTAAAAATTGTGCTCAAGGGTCGAGTTAATAAACTAACTTTTATGACTTTATTAAGGATATTCTTAAATGAAACTAGCACATTTATTTAAGTACATGATGGTGAAGAATACAGTGACTAGATATAGTTTGGTGCCACTGTCTTGATTCATGCTAAGGGACTGGCGGTTTTACCCACTCATGCTGTTGCACCATCAGTGCAAATGTCAACATGGTTGTTTCAGGATAAACCATGAGATTCAAAAAAGTTATTCAGCACTTTGCATATTATCAATACTTGTATGTGGCTCCATGCATTCTCATCAATTTCAGCCGCATTTAGATTCAGCCATTTGTAAGGCAAAAGTGTAGTTCTGAGGATGAAATAATAAGTCACTCTTCATATTTGCAGCTAAATATTTAATTAGATGAGTTACTGTATCATTATAAAGTGTCTGTACCACTATTTCTTCTACTGACTTTTCATTTGGTAGGCATTCATTAAGCAATGTCAACTGTACAAGGCTTAGTCTCTTAGTTACTGTGTGTGCTTTTCTAGCCAATTTATGATAATTTACCCATAAGTTGCTTTGGTGGCTTTATTTTGTTTTAAAGCTGTAACAAACAATTTTTGGATTTAAAGAGCTTATCCATCTATGTTTAAAATACTGAATTCTGTTTTCCATAATTAGTGAGTAATTGAACTCAAAATGTTGTTGCAATTTAACTGGTACCATAATACTACCTGAAAATGTTCTGTCACAGGAGACACAATAGGGTAAATTACTAACATCTATAAAGCCAAGAGAAATAGTTTTCATCATATTTAATTTACAGTTTTGCCTAGTTTCTTTGGAGTATATTCTTCCCTTCCTTGAGTCAAAAAATTCTGTTAACTCTATTGTGATGTCAGCTTCAAGCTAAAAATGATTTTCAGCATCTCTAGAGATGGTTGGAGCAGTTATGTGTTGAGAAAGTGATTTTCCTAGTCTTCCTTTTATAAGCCAATGATCTAACTCTAAGAATAAGAAAAATATAAATATGACTTTATAGTAGTATATATATTATTAAATTGTATAATAAGGTTTAGGTAAAATGTAAAAATTTAGAAGTTTTTGAAAATTAAAAAAAGTTTAACTACAAAACAAGAAAAATAAAGTGTACTTACTTCTTGTGTTTCCACATAGGCATTAGGGAAATTCTAGAATTTTAAAATCACTATTTGGTGGATAATAAGGAGATTACAGAGATTACTGAAGGTATAGCCATAGATAGCCAGTAAGAAAACAGTATAAGTATTGAGAACAAACTGAGTTATTTGTATGTAAGTGAACATAGCCATGTTTGTACCCTAAAACTACTACCTTAGAAAATTCTAGAAAACACAAGAACATACACATTAACTGTCAGAACAACGATGTCATTGTATATCATGTAGCCTCTGGAAAACACTATACTTACAAGAGAATGAAAATGACAAAGGCAAATAATGAGACTCTGAACAATCTTAGGAACCCCCAGACCACATTCTGAGGACCTCTGATCTAGATTTTCCACTTCCCAATATGACATGGAGCCACTCAATTAATCAATTTCTACATGTTTTTTTACTGGCAAGACAAAGGAAAATTAGACTGGGCGACCTTCTGAAATTGCTTACAATTCTCAGATAGGAAGATGAATGATTAACAGAATTATTATTCTTCCTCCCCAGGTTTACACTTATTTCCCATTAGATCATGCTTATGATTCACTTGAAACTTGGTGATATGACTTCCCCAGTTAAAAGTAAAGTATTCAGAACAGAGCAGTCAGAGAAAAGCTAGCCTGTACATCTTCTCCCCAAGCAACAGAGTTTCCAATCCTTCCCTCCTTTTCCCCTGACAAATCAGTTTCTGGAACAGGAAAATAATTACAGAAAAATGTCCTTAAGTGTCATGAACAATTAAAATTTCTACTACTGCCCCTTGGTAATCACAAATAAAATAACTATAGAAGTTACACAAAGAAAAAGAGAAAAGAATCAAAACCTATCAATACAAAAACAACAACAACAAAACCAACAAAACCCAAAGGAAGGCAGCAAAGAGAAAAAGAGGGATAAAAGACCTACATGAAAAACAGAAAATTTTAAACAAAATGACAATAGTAAATCCTTTCTTATCAATAATGACTTTAAATGTAAATTGACTAAAATCCCCAATAAAAAGATACAAAGTGGCTGAATGGATAGAAAATCAAGATCCCACTGTATGTTATCTACAAGGAACTCACTTTAGATTTAAGAACACACATAGGCTGAAAGTAAAGAGAAGGAAAACAATATTCTTAGCAAATGGTAACCAAAAAAGAGCAGGAGCATCTATAATTGCATCAAAGTAGATTTTAAGTCAAAAACTGTCTCTAGAAACAAGGATCAATACATAATGATAAAAGGGTCAATTCAAAAGGAAAAAATACAAATGTATATATATATGCACCCAACATCAGAGCACCTAAGTATATAAGGCAAACATTGACAGACCTGAAAGGAGAAATTGACAGCAATGCAATTATAATTGGAGATTTCAATAACCCACTTTCAATAATGAATAAAATACCCAGACAGAAAATAAATAGTTGACCTAAACAACACTAGAGACCACATGGACCTAACAGACATATACAGAACTTTCCACCCAACAGCAGAAGGATACACATTCTTTTCAAGTGCACATGGAACATCTCCAGGATAGATCACATGTTATGTCACAAAACACGTCTTAATAAATTTAAGAATATTGTAGTCATACCTAGTATCTTTTCCAACCACAATGGAATGAAGCTAGAAATTAATAACAGCAAGAAATGGAAAAATTCATGAATATTTGGAAGCTAAATAACATACTCTTGAACAACCACTGGGTCAAGTAGGAAATAAAAGGTTAAAAAAGATCTTGAGACAAACAAAAATGAAAATACAGCATACCAAAATGTATGGGATGCAGCAAAAGCAGTACAAAGAGGGAACTTTGTGGTGATAAATGCCTATATTAAAAAGAAGAAAGATATCAAATAAGCAACCTAACTTTACACCTCAAGGAACCAGAAAAAGCAGAAACAAATCAAAGTTGAGATGGAAGGAAATAAAGATCAGGGCAGAATAAGTCAAATAGAGAATGGAAAACAATAGAAAAAAAATCAATAAGTTGAGTTGATTTTTTTAAAGATTTATTTATTTTATTTATTATTTTTGGCTGCATTGGGTCTTAGTTGTGGCATGCAGGGTCTTCATTGAGGCATGTGAGATCTTTTTGTCATGGCTCACAGGCTCTTTATTGTAGTGCGCAGTCTTCTCTCTAGTTGTGGTGTGCGGGTTTTCTCTTCCCTAGTTGTGGCACGCAGGCTTCAGAGCACATGGGCTCTGTAGTTTGTGGCATGCAGGCTCTGTAGTTGAGGCACACGAGCTCAGTAGTTGTGGCACGTGGGCTTAGTTGCCCCTCAGCACGTGGCATCTGAGTTCCCTGACCAGGGATCGAACCCACATCCCCTGCATTGTAAGGCAGATTCTTTACCACTGGACCACCAGGAAAGTCCCAAGAGCTGATTTTTTTGAAAGAATAAACAAAATCAACAAACCCTTAGCTAGACTAAGAAAAAACAGAGAAGGCTCAAATAAACAAAATCAGACATCAAAGAGATGAAAGAGGAGGCATTACCATAGATATCTCAGGAATAAAAAGGATCATAAGGTACTATTATGAACAACAAATTGGATAACCTAGAAGAAATGGACAAACTTCTAGAAATATACAAATTACCAAGACTGAATCAAGAAGAAATAGAAAGCATAAACTGAGCAATAATAAATAAGGCGACTGAAGCAGTAATCAAAAACCTCTGAACAAAGAGAAGTCCAGGACCAGAAGGCTTCACAGCTGAATTCTAACAAACATTCAGAGAAGAATTAATACCAATTCTTCTTAAACTATTCCAAAAAATAGTAAAGGGAATACTTCCAAACTCATTATATGGGGCCAGCATCACCCTGGTACCAAAGCCAGAAAAAGACACCATGAGAAAACTACAAGCCAATATTTCTGATGAACATAGATGCAAAATTCTCAATAAAATACCAATAAACTAAATTCAACAATGCACCAAAAAGATTGTACATCATGGGGACTTCCCTCATGGTCCAGTGGCTAAGATTCGTGCTCCCAATGCAGAGGGCCCAGGTTCGATCCCTGGTCAACTAAGAACTGGCTCAGCCAATACATACATACATACATACATACATACATACATACATACATAAATATTTTTTAAGAAAAAGATTATACATCATGACCAAGTGGGATTTAACCCTGAGATGTAAGGTTAGTTTAACATATGCAAATCAATCGATGTGATACACCACATTAACAGAATCAAAGCTAAAAGCTACATGATCATCTCAATAGATACAGGAAAAGCATTTGACAAAGTTCAACATTCATTCATGATAAAAGCTCACAACAAAATATTTACGGAAGTAACTAACCTCAATACAATAAAGGCCATTTATGAAAATCCCACAGCTAAGATCATAATCAATGGGGAAAAACAGAAAGCGAAGATGCCCACTCTCTCCATTTCTATTCCACATATTACTGGAAGTACTAGCAAGAGCAAGCAGACAAGAAAAAGAAATAAAAGGCATCAAAATTGGAAAAGAAGAAGGAAAATTACCTGTTTGAAGATGACATAATCCTATATGTAGAAAAACCCTAAAGACTCCATTAAAGACTCTTAAAACTAAGAAACCAATTCAGTAAAATTGCAGGATTCAAAGTCAACATATAAAAATCAGTTGGGTTTCTTCACCCCAACAGTGATCTTTCTGAAAAGGAAATGAAGAAAATCCCATCTACAATAACATCAAAAAGAATAAAATACTTATGAATAAATTTAACCAAGGAGATGAAAGATCTGTACACTGGAAACCAAAACACTTGTGACAAAACTGAAGAAGGCACAAATAAATGTAAAGGTATCCCGTTTTCAGGCACTGGAAGAATTAATATTGTTAAAATGTCCACACCACCCAAAGAAATCTACAGATTCAATGTAATCCCTAACAATATTCTAATAGCATTTTTCACAGAAATAGAACAATCCTAAAATTTGTATGGGTCCACAGAAGACCTCAAATAGCCAAAGCAATTGAGAAAGAAGAATAAAGCTGGAAGCTTTTCCTGATTTCAAATTATATTACAAATCTATAATAATCAAAATAGTATGTTACTGGCATAGAAACAGACACATAGACCAGTGGAACAGAATAGAGAGCCCAGAAATAAACACAAGCATATATGATCAACTAATTTTCAACAAGGATGCTAAGAGTACACCATGGTGGGGGGGGAAACAGTCCCCTTAATAAATGGTGCTGGGAAAACTGGATAGCCACATGCAAAAGAATGAAATTGAACCCATATCTTACACTATACACAATAATAAATCCAAAATGGATTAAATACTTAAATGTAAGACCTGAAATCATAAAACTCTTAAAAGATAACATAAGGAAAAATCTCTTTCACATTGGTTTGGCAATCATTTTTTGGATGTGACACCAAAAGCTGAGGCAACAAAAGCAAAAATAAGCAAGTGGGGTTACATCAAACTAATAAGCTTCTGCACAGCAAAGGAAACAATCAACAAAATGAAAAAGCAACCTACAGATTGGGAGAAAGTGTTTGCAAGCCCATATATTTGATAAGAGGTTCATATCTAAAATACACAAGGAACTCATATAACTCAATAGTTAAAACACACATACACACACAAAACAAACAAACCCAAAGAACCTGATTTTAAAAAGGGAAAAGGACCTAAAAAGTCACCTTTCCAAAGACATACAAATGGCCAACAGGTATATGAAAAGGTGCTCAACATCACTAATGATCAGGAAAATGTGAATCAAAACCACAATGAGATATCACCTCATATTTTTTAAGATGGCTATTATGAAAAAGACAAATGATAATAATTGTTATAGAGGATGTGGAGAAAAGAGAACCCTTGTACACTGTTGGTGGGAATGTAAATTGGTGCAGACACTATGGAAAAGTGTGGAGGTTCCTCATAAAATCAAAAATAGAACTACCATAGGATCCAGCAATTTCTCTTCTGAACATACATCCAAAGGAAATGAAATCAGTACCTCAAAGAGATATCTGTACTCCTGGTGTTCACTGTAGCATTATTCCTAATAGCCAAGTTATGGAAACGTAAGTGTATGTCAATTGATGAATGGATAAAGAAATTGTGAAATATATATATATATATGTGTGTGTGTGTGTGTGTGTGTGTGTGTGTATACACACACACACAAACACAGAGTATTATGCAGTCTTAAAGAAAAAGATCCTGCCATTTGCAACAAGATGGATAGATCTGGAAGACATTATAAGTGAAATAAGCCAAACACAGAAAGAAAAATACTGTATGGTCTCACTTATATGTAGAACGTAAAAAAGTCAAATTCATAAAAGAAGAAAGTAGAACAGTAGTTACCAGGGGTGGGGAGGTAGGGGAAATGTGTAGATGTTGGTTACAGGGTACAAAGTTGCAGTTATGTAGGATAAATATACTGTAGATATCTAATTACAGGATGATGACTATAGTTAATAGTACCATATTGTATACTGGAAATTTGCCTTGGGAGTAGATTTCAGGTGCTCTCACCACACATACACACACAAAACTGACTATGTGAGGAGATGGATATGTTAATTAGCTTGACTATAGTCATCGTTTCACGATGTATATATATATCAAAACCACATGTTGTACACCTTAAATGCATAACATTTTTATTAACATCATTATAAAATTTTCTATTACTAATAGCACTGCATTATAACTAACAAAGACAATATCTAGTGTGTAAACACTAGCAAAAGCAGTCTTTCTTTAAAGTCAAAGAACATTTCTTCTGGCAGGAAGAAAAAAGAAAACCTGAAGTTCAAGCATTCCTACACACAGACACTCATATAAGTGAGTTAGCAGGATGTCTTTTGTTACAAACTCGTTTTTTGTGCCATTTATAAAAAATGAACAAAGTTCTTTCTGATGAATGATAGTATACTTCTAATATCCTAAGGAGAGGTTTGCCTTCAGAAGAAGCAATGATATGTCCTCTCCCAGGAATGAATCTTCCTCCACTCAAAAACAACAACAACAACAACAAAACGTATTTGTTAAGCTTTAATGGACTTTATCATATATTTTCAAAATTAAATTTTTAATATTGAAAGTAAATTCAAGAAGTCAACTCATAAAATTCTCTGCTGTAGAGTTAAATTTCCTAAAGTACTTAATTAGATAAGACAGATGTCAGTCCAATTCTTTAAAATCTCTAGGGACAGAGATTCTACTACCTCCTTCAAAACATCATTCTAGAGTTTAATCTTATTACTAGTTTATATGAGTGAAAAGTCCCATTACATACAAAAAATAACAAAGTCTCAAAGTGTGATTAATTGAATGACACTGTTGCAAGAAACTGTAATTTTGAGTACTGATTTTATTTCCTGCTCTTTTCTTACTTTTAATGGAACTCATCCTTATGCTTTCACATTTACCATTCACTGATATTTGGACACAATCACACTGCCACACGTTGACCTTTATGAGTCTGGTTCCTTTTCTTTGAATAAGGAAGTATATGGTCAGTAAGGTTTTTCTTTTTTTCTTTTCTTTCCTTTTTTTTTTACAAGTACATTACTGCTTTATGGATAAGCATTATTGTCACTTCCTTTGATTAATAGGTCTTACTATACTTTGTTGATATATTGGGATCTGCATTGCTCTTCTTCAGGTTTCTTGTGTTAGTCTAATGGCTTTTCTCTCTTTTTTTTAATTGGGGTATAGTTGTTTTACAATGTTGTGTTATTTTCTACTGTACAGTGACATGGAGTTCCCTGTGGTATACAGCAGGTTCTTATTAGTAATCTATTTTATATATATTAGTGTATATATGTCAATCCCAATCTCCCAATTCATCCCACCCACCCTTTCCCCACTTTGTGTCCATACATTTGTTCTCTACATCTGTGTCTCTATTTCTGCCTTGCAAACCAGTTCATCTGTACCATTTTTCTAGATTCCACAAATATGTGTTAATATATGATATTTGTTTTTCTCTTTCTGACTTACTTCACTCTGTATGGTCCAGGTCCATCCACGTCTCTACAAATGACCCAATTTTGTTCCTTCTTATGGCTGAGTAATATTCCATTGTATATATGTACCACATCTTCTCTATCCATTCGTCTGTTGATGGACATTTAGGTTGCTTCTATCTAGTGGCTTTTTATTTGTTTGTTTGTTTTTTTTTTTTTTTGGCTGCATTGGGTCTTCATTGCTGTATGCGGGCTTTCTCTGGTTGTGGCAAGTGGGGGCTACTCTTCATTGCAGTGTGTGGGCTTCTCATTGTGGTGACTTTTCTTGTTGCAGAGCACAGGCTCTACGTGCACAAGCTTCAGTAGTTGTGGTGCATGGGCTCACTAGTTGTGGCTCGTGTGCTCTAGAGTGCAGGCTCAGTATTTGTGGTGCACGGGCTTAGTTGCTCCATGGCATGTGGGATCTTCCTGGACCAGGGATTGAACCCATGTCCCCTACACTGGCAGGCAGATTCTTAACAATTGTGCCACCAGGGAAGTCCCTAATGTCTTTTAAATAGAAATAAGTTAATTGTTTCTAATCAGTGGTGAGCTGTGCATCCAGTTTTTCCAAAGGATAAAATTCTCTTGAAAGTAAATACATTGCTGCCAATCTACAAGTAAGGCATAGATAGAAAGGAAAAGAATGAGAATGTAATCTTTGAGGATCTATTCCATATCAGTTTTTGTACTTCAGGATGTAATTTGTGTAGTGTTCAAAAATATTTATTGAATGAAATAATTGATTATATATGTATATCAGTTATCCCTGACTCAGGAAGTTAATGAAAGCAAATATAGTGTACTTTTCTATTAAATTTTTTCATAATTTAATTTTGCTTCTTTAGCTCCTGATTAGCAAACGACTGCTCAGAAGTGTCACCCTGACTCTTAGAAACAAAACCCATGGGCTTGGTTAGCAAACCCATATTCAAACCTGAACATAGAAGTGGCCAATTAGTATTAATTAGGCTAATTGACAAATATAAATCTTATTATAAATTTCGAATCTTCCACAAATATGTAGTATGATGAATCCTTGTAATTCTTAGATTTAACTAAGAGTAAATCTTAGATTTAACCTAACATCTGGAAAGCCTGGGTATTTGTTTTGTTTTGTTTTTAGCTTTACTGTCTTAGGACAGCAAAACTGTATAGACTAGTGACTGGATTAAAGAATTAAATGTAATAAAACACAAGACATTAAATTGCCCATTTTAATTGATGGTCTCTTATTGTAGTCATTATGCACCCTAATTAGCTTTGTAGTATGATGCTCTCTGAATGGACTGAAAATAGAATCCCCCAGTGGTTTCTGCTCATACCTTGACCCCATCTTTGGAAATTATCACCCATTAGGCCTAGGTTCTTCAACCTTTATACAGGATTGAAGGAGTAGAGAACCACTCCTGACTCCAACATAACTGAAGATCCATTGGTTAGCTGAGATGTGGAGCAGACCCTAGCTCTGCTTGTCAGTTGGCTGACACTAGGCTTTTTGCTCAATGACTTGAGACCTCCAATTCATCATAGTTCTGGACCCTTGACATTCAAAACCAAGGTGTTATCAGGGTCAATGTCCTTCCAAAACCTTCTTGCCTCTTCCAGTTTCTGGTAGGCCCAGGCATTCCTTGGCCTGAGGATGCCATCAACCCAATCTTTGACTCTGTCATCACATGGCTGTGCTCTCCTTGTGTCTGTCCTTGAATTTTCACATTTTTCTGCCATGGTATTTATTCAGTGAGTGATATTACTATGAAATCTTTCACACGAACCCTATTTACCAGGGCCTGAAAACTTTTTATTGTTAACCAGGAAGAGTTCATTGAAATTCTCTACCATACTTGTGTTAGAGCTGGTCGTGTTAATCATCCATCTTAGAACATTAACTATAATTTCAAATATTAAATTAGAATGGCTACACAATTGGATGCAGACACCACACAAACAAGCTGTATTGAGCTAGAGTTTAAATGATACATTAATAGATTTCACGTGATCTTAAAATATGAAGAGGAGTGTTAATACCTCTGAGACCTTACAGAGGGCACAACCATTTGAAATTACTATGAAGGCTTCACTTGATTATATTACTCTTCATTTTTCCTTTTTCCTAAACACAGATAGAAATGGCAGGACCTCAGGAAAAGCAAAATCCTGAACTGAAATATTATTTTTGAAAAGGACACTCAGCAACAAGTCTAGAAAGCTGTTTTTTCTTCTTTGTTCTATTTTGTGTGCTCTGCTTAAGAAAGCCTTAACACCAGAGTTTTAATCAGGAGGGGAAGTCAGCTGGGAGAACAACTGGCTTAACCAAGGGTTCACTTAATTAATTCCTAATTATTCCATAGCTGAAAATTTGATTCTCAGATTATCAACACCTAAACTTTCCTCTTTATTTGTATTTTAGAACTTTGGTCGTCTTGCCATTCCCCCATTATGAGTGGGCTAAAGTGAGATAAAAGTAAGGGTAAGTAACCGCTTTTCATATGTTAATGAATCTGGTTGGGGGATAGGAAATTGAAATGGGACTTAACAATTTTTTATGAATTTCATGTATTTCTGAGAATTCCTGACCACCATGAAGTTAGCTAATAGTTCATTGTTTTAGTGCCAGTTATTTATTGTGGTATAAATGAGTGATAGGTGTTGCATTAAAAGAAAAATAAGCAGAAGGAGGGAACATGAATGGCCAGAAAACCTACAAACTAAATTAAGGGAGCCAAACATGGGAAAAATCAGAAACTTTCAGGACTGTGAAGTATTTAGATACTCCCTTTACAGGAAGTTTGCTGAATCCTGGACTAAACCATCTGAGATTTCTTCCAATTCTGATAATCTATACAACTATGAAATTATTAAGTTAATAATGAAATTATTAACTTACAATTGCATCCTATTTATAAACTTGCAGTATCTAATTTATGCAGTGGCTTTTCTTTATAGACAACCTGGCATCTAATATTACTAGTGGAAGAAGGGTTTGTTCTTCATGTTTCATGACTACAGTTAAAGGCATCATCTATAGAGGTTTTTTGTTGTTGTTCTTTCTTTTTATATCATCATCAAAAATGTTTCAAGTGAGGTGAATGAACCTTTGGAAATAGCAGTTGAAGACTCCTATAATTGAAACCAGAAGAAAAACTGTTTGAGGATACCGATTTCTTACTTCAATGGCATCATTTGGAATACAGAAGTAAAATACTAGCAACAACATACTACAGTGTCAGCATATGTACAAAACACATCTTGTATCATGAATCACAAAATACAGGCTATAGTCAATACACTTATCCTGTATCCATTAGCAGTAACTTCCCATCCCCCCACAACACACTCCTATCTCTAGGCAACTACTAATCTACCTTCTATCTCTATAGATTTGCATGTTCTAGAATGGAAGCATCCATATGTAACATGGATTTTTTCTTTTTTCTTTTTTATTGTCAAATATTCCATGGATATGGAATAGAAAAGATTTTATTTACCATTCATCAGTTCATGTACATTTGAGGTGTTTACATTTTTTGGTTATTAGGAGTGACATTACTATGAATGCTCATGTATGAGTTTTTGTGTGGACATATGTTTTCAATTCTCGGGCATTATATCTAGGAGTGGAACTTCTGGGTCATATAGTATCTCTATGTTTAAGTTTTTGAGGAACTGCCAGACTGTTTTCCATAGTAGCTGCACCATTTTACATTCCTACCAGCAATGTATGAGGGTTCCAACTTCTCCACATCCTTGCCAACATTATTATTTTCTGTCTTTTTGATTATAGTCAGTGTGAAGTTGTATCTCTGTGGTTTTGATATGAATTTCCCTAATGGCTACCTTTTCATGTGCTTATTGGACATTTGTATATTTTCTTTGGAAAATTTCTATTCAGATCTTCAGCCCATTTTTTAATTGGGTTATTAGATTTTTTAATTATCGAGTTGTAATTATATTTATATATTCTTTCTATATTCTGGATATAGTCTCTTATCAGATATATGATTTGTAAATAGTTCGTCTCATTCTAAGTGTCTTTTATCTTTCTTGATGGCATCATTTGAAGCACAAAAGTTGTTGCACTGTTGATTTGATGATGTTCAATTTATTTTCTCTTATGCTGCTTGTGCTGTTGATGTCTCATCTAAGAAACCATTGCCTAACCAAAGGTCATGAAGATTTACTATGTTTTCTTCTAAGAGTTTTATAGTTTTAGCTCTTACATTTAGGTTTATGATCTACTTTGACTTAATTTTTATATATGGTGTAAAGGAGTTTACCTTCATTGTTCTGCATGTGGATATCCAGTTGTCAAAACACCATTTGTTGAAGAGAATGTTCATTCCCCATTGAATCATCTTGGCACCCTTTGTCAGAAATCAGTTGGCCATAAATGTAATGGTTTATTTCTGGACTCTCAATTTCTACTCCACTGATTTATATTTCTATCCTTATATCAGTACTGTACACATCTTGATTACTGTAGCTTTGGGGTAAGTTTTACAGTTTGGAAGTTGAGAGTCCTCCAACTTTGTTTTTATTGCCTATTTGCCCTGGCTAGAACCTCCAGTACAATAACGAATAGAAGTGGTAAGACCAAACATTCTTGTCTCATTCCTGATGTTAGGAGGACAGCATTCAGTCTTTCACTATTAAGTATGATGTTAACTGTGAGTTCTTCATAGATGGCCTTTATCAGTTTGGGGGAGTTTCCTTGTATGCCTAGTTTATTAAACATTTTTATCATGAAAGGGTGTTGGATTTTGTCAAATGCTTTTTCTACATCTAATGAAATGATCATATGGGTTTTGTCCTTTATTCTATTACAATAGTGTATTACATTGATTTTTGGATGTTTTATTAATCTTGTATTCCTGGGATAACTCCCACTTGGCTATGCTCTACAATCCTTTTAAAAAGTTGCTGGATTGTTTACTAGTATTTTGTTGAAGACTTCTGTTATCTATACACATAAGGGATATTGTTCTGTGGTTTTCACGTGATGTCTTTTATTTTGGTATCATGATGTTACAGGTCTCACAGAATGACTTTGGAAGAATTCCCTCCTCTTCTTTTTTTTTTTTTTTTTGGAAGAGTTTGTGAGGTATTGGTATTAATCCTTCTTTAAATCTCCGGTAGAATTCAGTGATGAAGCAATCTAGGCCTGGGTTTTTCTTTTTGGGTAGTTTTGGATTAGTAATTTAATTTCTTTACTCCTTATAGACCTATTCGGCTTGGCTATTTCTTCTTAAGTCAGTTTTGGTAGGTTGTATCATTCTAAGAACTTGCCCATTTCCTCTAAGTTATCTGCTTTGTTGGCACACAATTGTTCATAGTCTTTTACAGTCTTTTTTATTTCTGTAAGATCAGTAGTGGTATTCTCTTTCATTCTTTTACTAATTTGAGTCTTCACTATTTTGTTACTGGTGAGGCTAGTTAATAGCTAAAAATGTTGATCTTTCCAAAGAACCAACTTGTGATTTTGTTAATTTTCCCTATTAACTTTATATTCTCTATTTCACTAATTTATGTCCTAATCTTTGTTATTTCTTTTCTTCTGCCTGCTTTGGGTTCAGTTTGGTCTTCTTTTTCTAGATTAGGGCAGAAGTTTAGGTTATGGTTTTGAGATGTTCCTTCTTTTTAAATATAGATATTTACAGCTATAAACTGCTCTCCAATGACAATTTTACCTTCATCCCATATGTTTTTGTTGTGTTTTCATTTTCATTCATCTCAAAGTATTTTCTAATTTCCCTTGTAATATTTGACCCATATTTAAAGTGTCTAATTTCCTTCTGAAGTCCCTAAGTTTTTCTCCTTTATTACTGATTTCTAATACATTGTGGTCAGAGAACATTCTTTGTATGATTTCAATCCTTTTAAACTTATTGAAGCTTGTTTTATGGCCCAGCATATGGTCTATGAAGAATGTTCCATGCACACTTGAGCAAATTGTGTATTTCCGTTCTATTCCCTTGTTGATCTTCTGCCTAATTGTTCTATCCATTGTTAAGTGGGGCCTTGAAATCTCACACTATCATTGTTGAATTGTCTATTTATCCCTTTAATTCTGTCAAGTTTTTGTTTCATCTATTTTGATAGGTTCTTAGGTGCATATATATATATAATATATTTATAATATATATATATATATATATATATATATATATATATATATATATATATATATATATATATATATATATATATATATTTGCTGTATGTGGGCCTCTCACTGTTGTGGCCTCTCCCGTTGCAGGGCACAGGCTCTGGACGCACAGGCTCAGCAGCCATGGCTCACAGGCCCAGCTGCTCCGCGGCATGTGGGATCTTCCCGGACCAGGGCACGAACCCGTGTCCCCCGTATCGACAGGCGGACTCTCAACCACTGCGCCACCAGGGAAGCCCTGCATATATGTTTTAAATTGTTATATCTTCCTGACAGATTGAATCTTTAATCATTGTGAAATGTCCCTTTTTTTCTTTAGTAACATTTATTTGTTTTAAGGTGAATTTCATCTGATATTAGTATAGTTACTCCAACAATTTTATGGTTGGTGCTTTCATGGTATATACATATATTTTCTCTCCTTTTACTTTCAACTTATTTGTATCTTTGACTATGGAGTGCTTTTCCCATAGACAGCATATCTGTTGAATCAAGTTGGATCTTGATTTTTTAAATCCAATCTGCAATCTCTGCCTTTTGATTTAATTAATTCATATTTAATGTTGTTATTGATATGGCTGGGTATATGTCTTCCATTTTAAATTTCTTCTATATGCCTCATGTCTTTTTTTCTGTTCCTCAATTATCTTCTTTTGTATTAAGTGGATATGTTTCAGTGTAATATTTTGATCCCTTTAATATTTTAAGTGTATTTTTAAGAGTTATTTTCCTGGTGGTAGTTCTAGGGCTTACAATATACATTCTAACTTACCAGAATTTACTTCATTTACACTGATTAATTCCAGTTAAATATAGAAATTTCACTCCTATATAGCTCCTTTCCATACCAACCTTTTTGTACTATTATTATTATATATATTGCATCTATATATGTTACAAACTAAATATATAGCTATAATTATTACTTTATATGATCTTATATCTTTTAAGACAGCTAAGAGGAGTGCAGATATATATTCAGTTTGTCATATTGACCATATTATATATCATTTCTAGCTCTCTTCATTTGTTCTTGTAGATTCTAGGTATCATCTGCTATCATTTCCTTACTCCAAGACAGCTTTGTTTCCACCCCCAACAGAAGAATGATACACATATTATTTCATGTGGTTGTTTTCTAAGTCAAAAGAAGTTTTTAAGTCTCTTAAGAAAGGAAAAACATGCAACTATACTATCTTTTGTAAGTACCTATATGAGTGCCTTTATTGGTGCTCTTTGTTTTTTCATGTGGATTTGAATTACTGCCTGGTGTCACTTGCTTTTTGCCTGAATACTTCCCTTTATGTTTCTTGTAATATAGGTCTACTAGCAATGGACTTTCTTTTTATTTATCTGGTAACATCTTTATTCCACATTTATTTTTGAATGATAGTTTTGAATATAATATTCTTGGTTGATAGTTTTTTACTTTCAGCAATTTGAACATGTCATCCTTCTGTCTTCTGGCTTTCACTGTTTCTAATGAAACTTAACCTGTTAATCATGTTGGAGTTTCCTCGTATGTGATGTCATTTCTCTTACTGCTTTCATGAGTTTTCTCATTTTTATCTTTCAACATTTGACTATCGTGTGTCTGAGTGTGGGATCTCTGCATTCATCCTACTTGGTGTTTGTTGGGCTTCTTTGATGTGTAGATTAATGTATTTCATCAAATTTAGGCATTTCCATCCATCTCTTTAATATTGCTTTTCTGCTCCTTTCCTCTCCTCTGGTACTCCCATTATGCATATTCCCATTGGTATGCTTAATGGTGTTCCACATTTCTCTGAAGTTATTTTTCTTCATTACTTTTTCTCTTTGGTCTTCAGATTGCATAATCTCTATTGATTTATCTTCAAGTTCACTGATTCTTCAGGCAGCTCAACTATACTATTGAGCTCCTCTAGTAAATTTCTCATTTCATTTATTGTATTTCTCAACTTCAGAATTTCCATTTGTTTTTTTATTTTTTAAATTCTATTTCTTTATTGACAAATCTTTGTCTGCTACATCCATCATCTGGGCCCTTTCTAAGGCAATGTTTATTGCCTGCTCCCCCCAACCCCCGTGCATCTGGGTAACTTTGTTTCTTTGCATGTTTTATAAATGTTATAAACTGGACATTTTATGTAGTATCTTATATCATCTCTGGATAATGATCTTCTTCCTCTGGGGGATTCTTACTTGCTTGGTTATTTCCCCTGCAGTACGCAGTCTGATATCACCTTTCTCTATCTTTTAGTTTAGCTACCTAAGGGTTGCCCCTGGCTTGGCATAAAGCAATTACTGGTCAGTAAGATTTTTACCCTTTACCATCGGATATGTGTGTGCTTGGAGGATGCTATCATAGTTCAGAAAGTTTACTTTTGACCCATGTTCAGCCAGGGACTAGTAGCTTGGAGGTACCTTCTCTGTTCTGAGAGGGCACAGCCTTTGACATACAGTCTTCCAGATTGCCAGGAATGAATGTGATTTTATTTTAAAGCCTGTGCTCCTAGGGTCAGAGCAACTTTTTGTTCAGTCAGTATTTGGTCAAGTTCCTTGTGCCAATCAAGCTTTTGCCATGTGTTGATGGTTCTGCATGTATTGGGAAATGCTTTTAAGTCTGTCCCACGTTCTTCTCTGATTGTCCTGAGTGGGTGCAGCCCAGCACATGCACAGTCTTCTCAATCCCGAGTTGACTGTACTCGCAGGAGGACTCCTCTGGGCTCCCTCCGGTTTCTATTAAACTTCTGGCTCCTCTGCTGCTTTGCTTGCACCACTCCTCCTAATTGCTCTCCACCAAGATCTCCATTGTTTTTAACAATGCCCTTAGGGATGGAGTTCTCCATGCTCTGTTTCAATGAAGTCAGTGTTCTGAGGCAGACCTGTGGAACTCTTTTGTCCTCATTGAGTGTCCTTCCCTTTGGAAAAAAACTCTGCATCACTGAACCAGAGCTACGGGCAGGGGCCCCAGAGTGAAACCGACATGCTGAGTGGGCACCAGGGCATGGTAGCAGTCCCTGGTACTCTCGGTTTTTCTCTGAGTGAAACCTCTAACCTTTGAGTTAGCTGAGGTGGAAAAAATCAGGGCCCCAGTATACTCAGCTTGTGCATGGAGTAGTGCTTCCACCCTAAGAGTGGGGGCTGGCTGGTGGAAGGGATCTCCAGTACTCTTGGTTGTGCCTACTTGGAATGGTTTTTACAACACAGTGATGGGGAGATGGTAAATGTAGGCAGCTACTTTGCCAGGGTGAAACTGTAGCCCCAGAGGAGTTGGGGAGAGAGGGAGCCCTACCTTTCCCTAACATCTTCACCACACCTGAAGAGAATAGAGCACTAAGGGTAGAGCTTCTGTAACAAAGACCTGGTGAGGTAGAGAGTATGCGGGTAATTCCTCAAATGCCACAGACTCCTGCTGTCTTGAGACTTAAGTCTCTCAAATGAATGTTTCTCCATTTGCTTTATGCCACTTGGATAATTTCTAGATACTTGAAATGATTTTTTTAAAAAAATAATTTTTACCAGTTAAGTTTTTGTTTTGTTAGAGAGGGTCTACTGAACCCCTTACTCTACCATTCTGGATGTCTCACCCGTCTCTCTCTCTATATATATATTTAACATCTTTATTGGAATATAATTGCTTTATAATGGTGTGTTAGCTTCTGATGTATAACAAAGTGAATCAGCTATACATACATGTATATCCCCATATCTCCTTACTCTTGCATCTCCCTCCTACCCTCCCTATCCCACCCCTCTAGGTGGTCACAAAGCACTGAGCTGATCTCCGTGCTATGCAGCTGCTTCCCACTAGCTATCTATTTTACATTTGGTAGTGTAAGTCCATTCCACCCTCTCACTTTGTCCCAGCTTGCCCTTCCCCCTCCCTGTGTCCTCAAGTCCATTCTCTACATCCACGTCCTGCCCCTAGGTTCTTCACAACCATTTTTTCTTTAAGATTCCTTATATATGTGTTAGCATATGGTATTTGTTTTTCTCTGACTACTTCACTCTGTGTGACACTCTAGGTCCATCCACCTCACTACAAATAACTCAATTTCATTTCCCTTTATGGCTGAGTAATATTCCATTGTGTGTATGTGCCACACCTTCTTTATCCATTCATCTGTCGATGGACACTTACGTTGCTTCCATGTCCTGGCTATTGTAAATAGAGCTGCAATGAACATTGTGGTACATGACTCTTTTTGAATTGTGGTTTTCTCCAGGTATATGCCCAGTAGTGGGATTGCTGGGTCATATGGTAGTTCTATTTTCAGTTTTTTAAGGAACCTCCATACTGTTCTCCATAGTGGATGTATCAGTTTACATTCCCACCAAGAGTGCAAGAGGGTTCCTTTTTTCTCCACACCCTCTCCAGAATTTATTGTTTGTAGATTTTTTTGATGTGTCAATATATTTTTGAACATAACTTCTGAGTGGAAATGTCATTCAGCAAAAAGAGAAATGGATTGGGTGTCAGGACCCAAAATTTTCATCCCAACTTGGCTAACAGTAAGCTCAGTGACTTCTCCTGAAGTACAGTTTCCTCATTTGTAGAATTGAGGAAATTGTATTAGAGGACCTCTACATTCCTTCCAACTCTAAAATCCAATGACTTTATGAAACAGAAATGGAACAGGAAGTCACAGGTGAAAAATATTCTACTGTAGCTGTGAGAACAGGAAGTATGTAAACAATCCACTGCCTTTTTTTAACCAAAAATGTTCCAACCTATTTCTAATTAGAGCATGTACTTCATTTCCAACTCTACCTAGCTAATCAAGATACTAGTTTAATGTGTGGTTTGCAGTCAAGACATTTTTCCACCCCAAAGGTTTCCTTCCTAATCATCAGAACTGAGAAACTGGGGGCAACAAAACGTTGCCTTTCACTGATTGGTCATTAAAAGTATGACATCTTAATGCTAAGTGAAAGCACTACAATTTGCTACCATTTTACCCATATTATGAGCACTGCAAACAATTACTTCCTCTCTGAGACAATTTCAAGCTTTCACCTTTTGCATAAGGCTGTAAGGCCATACTCCCAGAGTGTCTATCGAATTATCTGTACTTATTTGGAGTGTGTGAATGGCAAAATACTAATTCTCCCTATGCATTGCAGAAGAGTTGCTTCAATGGGACACCCATTTCTAGTCACAAAGACATATTGTTTATTTAGTACTGATTATCTGCACAGATTGTTATAACAATAAATCTGGTAAAGAACCTCCCTCACAGAGTCATTTTGTCTTAACTAATCAGTTTTAACCAGCTTATTTGACTTCATATTATCATTTACTATACAGTTTACATTCAAAATCTATATACTCAATGCAGGGAGAGAAGGGGCCTCTCTATAATTTAAGAAAGCTGCCATTGCAAACATATTTAAATGCTTTCAACTACTAATCCACAACAGAATATCCTATGATAAACCTACAAGGTAAGAGGATTATGAATATACATTGGTAAAAGTTGCTACTCCCTGAGACATCCAGCAATAAGGAAGGATAGGAGCAAGATGGCAGTGTGCACAAAGTGATCCAGAAATAAGGAAACATATAATCTTTAAATATCTTGCCTTTAAAAGCAAAACATATTTTTAAACTGGCCATCTTCACAAACTGAGCTTTGTCAGCGTCTAAGGGAAAAGGCAAAATATTTAACTAAAGGTATAGAAAAGGTGCAAATCCTTGCACAGGAGAAGTAAATGTGTATTTTGAGTTTATCCAAATGTTAAGGCCTCTTTCTGATTCTCACAAGTGACCCTCAGACTTGAGCTATTCAAAAATTTCCAAATGAGCCCATCTGCTCACCAAGATATTTCTATGTTAAAAACCTGCAGGAAGGCATGTGGCCCAGTTTTCACGATCCCAAATTACCTTGGTTTCAGTTTAATTTTTGTAAACTGGGATTCCCTTAGGAAGAAAGTAAAATTTTCAATCTTAAAAATAAAGGGATATTAAGAAACAAAACCCTATCCCTTGCGCCATTTTCAGAGCCCATATTCCAAAATTGTAGCTTATCTATCCCAAGACATTAAGAAAACATTGTTGCAACACTGATTTAGAAATTTGTACTTTTGTGTATGTAATACTGTAATGTAAAATTAGTACATTATAATAAATGTCCCTTTTCTTGGCATTTCCTCTGAATGAATCATTTTAGGAAGCTTTTGTCTATTATGTCACTGTATAGAACCACCTTTCTAAGATGGAGTTAAGAGAAAAAATATTTGACTTAGTTGTGGCCCCTACAATAACTGAGTTTTTCAGGTAATTTTTTATTAGCTGAAAATACTGGTTAATGACTACAATGACCCAGTGGTCTAGAGACCACCAGAGACCACCGCCAATCATATGAAAACAGCTTCAAATTTCTTAGTGGGGAAATTTCCCCACCCTAAAAACATTCCTATCTATTTTTTTTAGTTTATGTAAAAATTTATTTGACCAAAATGTAGAAAAGTGATACTATTACATATGACACTGTTGCAAGAATCTAAATGAAAAGTGTGGGTTTCATTCAATTGCACAATTTGCTAGTGTATTTCCTGGGTAGTGTGATGCTTAATAAATAGGAGTGAGGGGCAGAGGATTTGGATAAACTAGAAGCAGGGTAATTTTTAGTCAGAATTGTAAACTTGAGTTGACTCCCACACTGCTAGGGAATGTGGAATATTCCAGCTCTGAGATGTTAACTGAGAGAGCAGAAAGCTAACAAAGCCAAACTGTGCAGCCCTGTCTACAAAATACTCCATATCCAGTTTAATCAGGAGTTTCCTGGTCTTTTATTAACTTGGTCCTGAAGAAGGAATTAAAATTCCAGATAAGTAAATCTCCAATTTGCCAGTCCCTGGAGTATAGAGGAGAAGAAGTTAGGCCAATTACTTTTTCATCCTTACTTTGCTGTCAGAGAGGGCTATTTTGTCCAATATTTGTTTATGGGAAGTCTTACTCAACTATTGATGGCTAGCAGTCTTTTTGGTATAGCTTCTCTGAATAGGACTGAATTCTACAACATTCATTCCTGCTGAGTGGATGGCCTCATATCAGAGCAGATAAGCATGGGTCATTATTGGAATAAGACATCAGCTACTCAGAGAACAACTTTAGAGTGAAAGAAGCATAGAGAAGAGCATATCAAGGATCTATCTAGAAAACATTTGGGTAATTATTATGACTCTTTTCCAAGCATTCCCATGCTGGCTGCTCAGAGGATGTTTGTTCTGCATGGTGGAGTGTGGAAAAGAGCCAGGATGATTAGGTTAACTTCTGTGTGGTTTATGACTTCCCATAGTAACCCCACCCCCACTCCCCTTTTTTGCTCTGGATGGAAAATCCCCACCCATTTTAATGTGATGGTCCCTGGCCTCCTATAGTGTGACCAACGGTGGATATTCTACAACCTTTTAAACTGACCCATGACTAGACATCGGAATCTGTGTTTTAAAACTGTGGGGTTGTCTATTCTCCCAGGAACCAAATGCCCTCAGTCTTGAGAGTATGCTCAATATGAAATACCCTGCCTACCTCAGGAATAAATGAAATTTAAGGATAAAAACAGAGCTGAAAAACCTGATGTTATTTGAAAAAAGGAAGGAATAGATTTAACTGGTGCTCAAAGCTTCTCTGATACAAAATATTTGGTCATGTATTCATAATTTGCTTGACATTTCCTGCAAAGCAAAGAGACAATAACAAAGGAAACTTCTTACAAGAGAAGCGAAAGACACGGAACTCTGGAGTTTTTGTTGGAACAAAACTCTTCTGTTTTGGTTCTATACAGTTTAGTTCGTTTAGTGTCTGATCCAGTGTCTGATGTAAGTCCACGTTCTCTTCTTTGGCCTGGGCAAGTTTTTCTTCTAGCTCATCAATTTTTCCAGTTTTGCAACTGTTCTCTCTGCAAATTCGGCACGGGTCTCAGCCTCTTTCAGTTTGTCAGATAGAAGTTTAATTTCTTCTTCATGTTCATCCTCCCTTTCAGATGCATCCTCTGGCAACTTCAAGTTGTTAGTGACATTGAGTTCTTCTTCCAGGTCACCACATTTTATTTTATTTATTTTAATGGTTAATGTATTTATTATCTTTATAATTTGATGAAAAGGCACTGCTTCTTAGATATTTCATTGAAAAATTCTCAGTTCTTGTCACTGAAACGTGTAAGCAACTGAGCAGCTTCTGTCTGTATCTGTTTATCCTCCTCTGCATGCACTGGATAGTCCTTGGCTTTTGTTAGCCAGAAAGCAGCAAGCTTTTTGTAGTGTAGTTTCAAATATGTCTTTCCTAGAAGAAGCAAGTTTTTGCTGTAGAAGTTTGGATCCACTTGCTCTGCCCTGTGAAAGTAGCCTAATGCCTCCTCATAGATGGAACTAGGAGGAGTTGCAAACAGCATTTTAGCAATTCTTCTTTGATACCAAGGCATTTCAGCAAATGTGTAACACCAAATACCCATAAGGTGAATTGAGGTAGCATCTTTAGGGTTGAGTTCAACTGCTTTCTCAAAATGCTCCTTGATCATGTAGGCATTTGCAATTTTAGCCTTGATTCCTTCATAATCTCCAACATCACTAATACAGATTGCATACCACTTATGAGCTGCAAAACTTGATTCATTTTTTTCTAGTGCCCTTTTTGCATACTCTAGGGCTTCATACACCAAAATCTTTTTCTCCTCTTCTGAGGTTCCACTGAGTTGAGCTATAACACATGATGCCCATGCCAAACACCACAGTAACTCTGCATCTTCACTTTCCTTGTACTGGGATAGCAACTGGTAAAGTTTTTCTGTTTCTCCACTTTCATATAGATAGTCTGCTTGTTCAAGGATTTCTTCAACTCTGAAGACTCTGGCTGTGGCATGAACCACAGCAGCCTGGGAAATGACTTGATAAGTTTCAAAACCCAAATAAGACAAGGCAGAGAATAAAAGACTTCTTTTGAAAGCTCCTGGGTTTTCCATCACCTCAGTGCCATGGAGTCACCAAAGAATGAACTGCTCGCAGCTGCCAGCAGCACCCATCAGGAGCCAAGGTCCTGGGGCAGTGATACGTCCCAAAGGAAGGGAGTGCCAGAGTCGCAAGGCTAGTGCCATGATCTGCAGCTCGCAGGCCTGACCCCTCACCCCTTTGGCTGCTAAGAAGCGGGGCAGAGTGAAAGGCACCCCAGTCTTTCCACAGAGAGCAGTGTCTGCCGGCTTCCGGCCCTGCTCCTCTTCTTCCCCACAGCTTCAGGTCACCACATTTTAGTTCAGATGGCTTGGCATGCTCCTCCACCCTCTCCAGCTCACCCTCCAGGATGACCAACTTACGAGCTACCTCCTTGTATTTGTGGTCAGCTTACTCAGCAATGTCCTTGGTTTCTTTGAGCTGAATCTACTGAATCTCCATCTTCTCCTCATCTTCGTTGCCCAGTTTTCTATCACCTTCATTCCTCTTTTGCTCTCATTTGCACCCTTTTCTGCCTCCTCCAGCTTGCACAGGGCTGTGGCCAGTCATTCCTGAGCTCTGTCCAACTCCCCCTCAATGAGCTGGATGTGTCAACTGAGAGCTGCCACATCACCTTCAGCTTTCTCTCACCACTCACGCTCGCCATCCAGCTCCCACACTGTAGGCCATGTGCACGGTCCTCTGCCTCGTCCGCCTGCTGCTGCAGGGCCTGGTTCTAGCGTTTCACTGCCTCCAGGGAGTTGAGGCCAGCCATGGCGTGGAGGTGCATGCAGCAGGTGGTGGGCAGTGGGCAGTGGTGGGCGTTTGTCTTGGCTCCAGCGAGAGCTGCAGCAGCTGCACCCCAGCCCCCAACCCTTTGCCTACACCAGGTCCTATCCTTTGACTATATGTTTCCCATATCACAAAATCACTTACTTTGAATACCACTATTCACATTCAAAATGAATATTACTAATGATTACTTCAATCTTACCTGTTTGATTATGCAACTAAGCTAAATATTTTCCATCAACAACATTGGAAATGTATAGAAGGAATTAACAGAAGCAAAATTTCTATCTAACCACATTTCTAGTAATGCAGCTGGGTTATTCAAAGGACTTGTTGTTGTTGTTGTTCCTCAGAAAAGCAATCACGTCTATGGCTTCAGAGTAAGAAATGTCCCAAACCCCCCATTTTGCAGCTGATTACGCATCTCAGTGTTAACTCCAACTCCAAAAGCAAGATCCTGCACCACTTACTGTACTTTCAAAGACTAACCATAAAATACTGGCTTCAAGCTACTTATCAAATCACCTTTATATAACAAAACTGCAGACCCAATCAGTTTAGATATCTACCTACTAATGACAATACAAATCAGAAAAAAAATTAATCTCACCCATACCAAATTATGACTTAAAAGACAATAAAACCATAGACAAATAAATACTTTAAGACCTTTTCTGAGAAATAAAGCCTCATTATAGAGTTATGTGGCTGTTCATGACACACAAGTTTTTCAAGCTGAATGATTACTACAAAACAAATTAAAGCAAATTCCAGTTGGAAAGGGAGAGGAGCTTTCTAAGTGAATATATACCAACATTTTATTAATTATTTCTTGATTATCTTGTTTGGTCTCCTCCTTGTTATTTCAAGCTTAAAGGAACTCATTAAACTACTGAAAAAGGAAGGGAAGACTTGGTAATAAAGTAACTCTGAAGTGTCAACACAGATTAGAGTCCTGATCATGTAAATATATGTGAAATCCTCTCCTATTTGCCTAAAGGTCATTAATTTTTAAGTAGATGTTGCTTTATACACATGTATACACATGCAGGCGTGCACACATCCCATTTGGTTGTTTCTTTGTATAACTTCAGATAGCAAAAGCAGTGCATTTAAGATGGAAATAGAAAAGGCAATTAACTTCCTAAGCTTTTTAGATCACTCCCAGTATGGTAACTCTCAAATTACATCAGGGTTTATGAGTCTTTAAAAAGAAATGTATAAATTTTGGTCCAAAACAAAAGCAACACCTCATTTGGTGGAAAAATAAAATTTCCACCGCTAGATGACAGTTACAATGCTGGTTAATGATGAAGAACATTCTACATACCAACATGAGAGTCAAGGTTTTTCCTCTTAAAGGTATATAGGGGCATATAATTTTTAAAATGTAAGTATAGTTAACTATCATTGAAGTATTTCAATGGGGGAAGGGGAGGAGAAACAATGAACCTACACTCTCTTATTTTCTTAAAAATTTTTAAGAAACAGACACTTTCCATCTAAATTGTCAGCATAAAGGAGGTTTGAAAAACTACAAAAAATTTGGAAACAAATCTGATTCATCTGGTTATGGATAGCAAATGGCTATCAGGCCTCAAAAATGGAAATGGGGTATAGTCAAATAGTAACAAAAATTATGCTTTGACCACAACGAAGGCAGTAACAAGAAAATAATTTGGGGATAAATATAAATATCACATTAAATAGATTGTGAAAGATGTAAAACTCAATTCCCTTTCCAAAAAAATCTTATCTAAAAGAAGGATTATAGAAAATGGGAATGTATGATTATTTTTGTTTTTTATTAGTTTCTGCTTTATAACAAAGTGAATCACTCATACATATACATATTTCCACTTCCCTTCCCTCTTGCCTCTCCCTCCCTCCCACCCTCCCCATCCCACCCCTCCAGGTGGTCACAAAGCACTGAGCTGATCTCCCTGTGCTATGCGGCTGCTTCCCACGATCTATCTACCTTAAGTTTGGTACTGTATATATGTCCAGGCCTCTGTTTCACTTTGTCACAGCTTACCCTTCCCCCTACCAATATCCTCAAGTCCATTCTCAAGTAGATATGTGTCTTTATTCCTGTTTTACCCCTGGGTTCTTCATGATATTTTTTTCTTAAATTCCATATATACGTGTTAGTGTACGGTATTTGTCTTTCTCTTTCTGACTTACTTCACTCTGTATGACAGACTCTAGGTCTATCCACCTCATTACAAATAGCTCAGTTTCGTTCCTTTTTATGGCTGAGTAATATTCCATTGTATATATGTGCCACATCTTCTTTATCCATTCATCCGATGATGGACACTTAGGTTGTTTCCATCTCAGGGCTATTGTGAATAGGGCTGCAAAGAACATCTTGGTACATGTCTCTTTTTGAATTATGGTTTTCTCAGGGTATATGGCTAGTAGTGGGATTGCTGGGTCATATGGTAGTTCTATTTGTAGTTTTCTACGGAAACTCCATACTGTTCTCCATAGTGGCTGTACCAATTCACATTCCCACCAGCAGTGCAAGAGTGTTCCCTTTTCTCCACACCCTCTCCAGCATTTATTGTTTCTAGATTTCTTGATGATGGCCATTCTGACTGTTGTGAGATATCTCATTGTAGTTTTGATTTGCATTTCTCTAATGATTAATGATGTTGAGCATTCTTTCACATGTTTGTTGGCAGTCTGTATATCTTCTTTGGAGAAATGCCTATTTAAGTCTTCGGCCCATTTTAGGATTGGGTTGTTTGTTTTTTTGCTATTGAGCTGCATGAGCTGCTTATAAATTTTGGAGATTAATCCTTTGTCAGTTGCTTCATTTGTAAATATTTTCTCCCATTCTGAGGGTTGTCTTTTGGTCTTGTTTATGGTTTCCTTTGCTGTGCAAAAGCTTTGAAGTTTCATTAGGTCCCATTTGTTTATCTTTGTTTTTATTTCCATTTCTCTAGGAGGTGGGTCCAAAAGGATCTTGCTGTGATTTATGTCATAGAGTGTTCTACCTATGTTTTCCTCTAAGAGTTTGATGGTGTCTGGCCTTACATTTAGGTCTTTAATCCATTTTGAGCTTATTTTTGTGTATGGTGTTAGGGAATGATCTAATCTCATACTTTTACATGTCCCTGTCCAGTTTTCCCAGCACCACTTACTGAAGAGGCTGTCCTTTCTCCACTGTACATTCCTGCCTCCTTTATCAAAGATGAGGTGACCATATGTGCGTGGGTTTATCTCTGGGCTTTCTATCCTGTTCCACTGATCATTCTGTTTTTGTGCCAGTACCACACTGTCTTGATTACTGTAGCTTTGTAGTATAGTCTGAAGTCAGGGAGCCTGATTCCTCCAGCTCCATTTTTCGTTCTCAAGATTGCTTTGGCTATTCAGGGTCTTTTGTTTTTCCAAACAAATTTTGAAATTTTTTATTGTAGTTCTGTGAAAAACGCCAGTGGTAGTTTGATAGGGATTGCATTGAATCTGTAGATTGCTTTGGGTAGTAGAGACATTTTCACAATATTGATTCTTCCAA
This sequence comes from Hyperoodon ampullatus, assembly GCF_949752795.1. Lineage (NCBI taxonomy): Eukaryota > Metazoa > Chordata > Mammalia > Artiodactyla > Ziphiidae > Hyperoodon > Hyperoodon ampullatus. The sequence goes on from NC_136913.1 coordinate 63,925,313, forward strand.
TCCAGGAGCATGGTATATCTCTCCATCTATTTGTATCATCTTTAATTTCCTTCATCAGTGTCTTATAATTTTCTGCATACAGGTCTTTTGTCTCCTTAGGTAGGTTTATTCCTAGATATTTTATTCTTTTTGTTGCAATGGTAAATGGGAGGGTTTTCTTGATTTCACTTTCAGATTTTTCATCATTAGTGTACAGGAATGCCAGAGATTTCTGTGCATTAGTTTTGTATCCTGCTACTTTAGCAAATTCATTGATTAGCTCTAGTAGTTTTCTGGTAGCATCTTTAGGATTCTCTATGTATAGTATCATGTCATCTGCAAACAGTGACAGCTTTACTTCTTCTTTTCCGATTTGGATTCCTTTTATTTCTTTTTCTTCTCTGATTGCTGTGGCTAAAACTTCCAAAACTAGGTTGAATAAGAGTGGTGAGAGTGGGCAGCCTTGTCTTGTTCTTGATCTTAGTGGAAATGGTTTCAGTTTTTCACCATTGAGGACGATGTTGCCTGTGGGTTTGTCATATATGGCCTTCATTATGTTGAGGAAAGTTCCCTCTGTGCCTACTTTCTGCAGGGTTTTTATCATAAATGGGTGTTGAATTTTGTCGAAAGCTTTCTCTGCATCTATTGAGATGATCATATGGTTTTTCTTCAATTTGGTAATATCGTGTATCACATTGATTGACTTGCGTACATTGAAGAATCCTTGCATTCCTGGAATAAACCCCACTTGATCATGGTGTATGATCCTTTTAGTGTGCTGTTGGATTCTGTTTGCTAGTATTTTGTTGAGGATTTTTGCATCTATGTTCATCAGTGATATTGGCTGTACTTTTCTTTCTTTGTGACATCCTTGTCTGGTTTTGGTATCAGGGTGATGGTGGCCTCATAGAATGAGTTTGGGAGTGCTCCTCCCTCTGCTATATTTTGGAAGAGTTTGAGAAGGATAGGTGTTAGCTCTTCTCTAAATGTCTGATAGAATTTGCCTGTGAAGCCATCTGGTCCTGGACTTTTGTTGGAAGATTTTTAATCACAGTTTCAGTTTCAGTGCTTGTGATTGGTCTATTCATATTTTCTATTTCTTTCTGATTCAGTCTTGGCAGGTTGTGCATTTCTAAGAATTTGTCCATTTCTTCCAGGTTGTCCATTTTATTGGCATAGAGTTTCTTGTAGTAATCTCTCATGATCTTTTGTATTTCTGCAGTGTCAGTTGTTACTTCTCCTTTTTCATTTCTAATTGAGTCTTCTCCCTTTTTTTCTTGATGAGTCTGGCTAATGGTGTATTAATATTGTTTATCTTCTCAAAGAACCAGCTTTTAGTTTTATTGATCTTTGCTATCGTTTCCTTCATTTCTTTTTCATTTATTTCTGATCTGATCTTTATGATTTCCTTACTTCTGCTAACTTCAGGGTGTTTTTGTTCTTCTTTCTCTAATTGCTTTAGGTTCAGGGTAAGGTTGTTTACTCGAGATGTTTCCTGTTTCTTTAGGCAGGATTTTATTGCTATAAACTTCCCCCTTAGAACTGCTTTTGCTGCATCCCATAGGTTTTGGGTCATCATGTCTCCATTGTCATTTGTTTCTAGGTATTTTTTTTATTTCCTCTTTGATTTCTTCAGTGATCACTTCGTTATTGGGTAGTGTATTGTTTAGCCTCCATGTGTTTGTATTTTTTACAGATCTTCTCCTGTAATTGATGTCTAATCTCATAGCATTGTGGTCGGAAAAGATACTTGATACAATTTCAATTTTCTTAAATTTACCAAGGCCTGATTTGTGACCCAAGATGTGATCTATCCTGGAGAATGTTCCATGAGCACTTGAGAAAAATGTGTATTCTGTTGTTTTTGGATGGAATGTCCTATAAATATCAATTAAGTCCATCTTGTTTAATGTATCATTTAAAGCTTGTGTTTCCTTATTTATTTTCATTTTGGATGATCTGTCCATTGGTGAAAGTGGGGTGTTAAAGACCCCTACTATGAGTGTGTTACTGTCGATTTTCCCTTTTATGGCTGTTAGTATTTGCCTTATGTATTTAAGTGCTCCTATGTTGGGTGCATATTTACAATTGCTATATCTTCTTCCTGGATCGATCACTTTATCATTATGTAGTGTCCTTCTTTGTCTCTTCTAATAGTCTTTATTTTAAAGTCTATTTTGTCTGATATAAGAATTGCTACTCCAGCTTTCTTTTGATTTCCATTTGCATGGAATATCTATTTCCATCCTCTTACTTCAAATCTGTATGTGTCTCTAGGTCTGAAGTTGTTCTCTTGTAGACAGCATATATATGGGTGTTGCTTTTGTATCCATTCAGCCAATCTGTGTCTTTTGGTGGGAGCATTTAGTCCATTTACATTTAAGATAATTATTGATATGTATGTTCCTATTCCCATTTCCTTGTTTTGGGTTCCTTATTGTAGGTCTTTTCCTTCTGATGTGTTTCTTGCCTAGAGAAGTTCCTTTAGCATTTGTTGTAAAGTTGGTTTGGTGGTGCTGAACTCTCTCAGCTTTTGCTTGTCTGTAAAGGTTTTAATTTCTCCATCAAATCTGAATGAGATACTTGCTGTGTAGAGTAATCTTGGTTGCACATTTTTCTCCTTCATCACTTTAACTATGTCCTGCCACTCCCTTCTGGCTTGGAGTTTCTGCTGAGAGATCAGCTGTTAACCTGATGGGGATTCCCTTGTGTGTTGTTGTTTTTCCCTTGCTGCTTTTAATATGATTTGTGTTTAATTTTTGACAGTTTAATATGTGTCTTGGTGTATTTCTCCTTGGATTTATTCTGTATGGGACTCTCTGTGCCTCCTGGACTTGATTAACTCTTTCCTTTCCTATATTAGGGAAGTTTTCAACTATAATCTCTTCAAATATTTTCTCAGTCCCTTTCTCTCTTCTTCTTCTGGAACCCCTATAATTCGAATGTTGGTGCATTTAATGTTGTCCCAGAGGTCTCTGAGACTGTCCTCTCTTCTTTTCATTCTTTTTTCTTTATTTTGCTCTGCAGCAGTTATTTCCACTATTTTATCTTCCACCTCACTTATCCGTTCTTCTGCCTCAGTTATTCTATTGATCCCATCTAGATTGTTTTTAATTTCATTTATTGTGTTTTTAATCGATGCTTGATTCATCTTTAGTTCTTCTAGGTCCTTGTTAACTGTTTCTTGCATTTTGTCTATTCTATTTCCAAGATTTTGGATCTTGGAAATAGAATCTTCGATCATCTTTACTATCATTATTCTGAATTCTTTTTCAGGTAGACTGCCTATTACCTCTTCATTTGTTAGGTCTGGTAGGTTATCTTGCTCCTTCACCTACTGTGTGTTTTTCTGTCTTCTCATTTTGCTTATCTTACTGTGTTTGGGGTCTCCTTTTTGCAGGCTGCAGATTCGTAGTTCCCGTTGTTTTTGGTGTCTGTCCCCAGTGGCTAAGGTTGTTTCAGTAGGTTGTGTAGGCTTCCTGGTCGGGGGGACTGGTGCCTGTGTTCTGGTGGTTGAGGCTCGATCTTTTATTTCTGGTGGACAGGTCCACGTCTGGTGGTGTGTTTTGGGGTGCCTGTGGCCTTATTACGTTTTTAGGCAGCCTCTCTGTTAATGGGTGGGGTTGTGTTCCTTTCTTGCTAGTTGCTTGGCATAGGGTGACCAGCACTGTAGCTTGCTGGTCGTTGACTGAAGCTGGGTGCTGGTGTTGAGATGGAGATCTCTGGGAGATTTTCGCTGCTTGATATTATGTGGAGCTGGTAGGTCTCTTGTGGACCCGTGTTCTGAAGTTGGCTCTCCCACTTCAGAGGCATAGCACTGACTCCTGGCTGCAGCACCAAGAGCCTTTCATCTACCCGGCTCATAATAAAAGGGAGAAAATGTAGAAAGAAAGAATTAGTAGAAGAAAGAAAGAGAGAGAGAAAGTAAGGAAGAAGGAAAGAAAGGAAGGAAGGAAGAAAGAAAGAAAGGAGGGAGGGAGCGAGGGAGGAAGGACGGAACGAAAGAAAGAAAGGCTAACAGGAGGGAGGGAGGGAGGAAGGAAAGAAGGAAAGAAAGAAAGAAAGGGGCGGAGGGAGGGAGGAAGGGAAGGTAGGAAAAAAAGAGAGAAGATAAAGTAAAATAGAATAAAGTATAAAATATAGTAGTGTTATTAAAAATAAAAAAGTAATTATTGAAAAAAAAACAGATGGATAGAACCCTGGGACCTATGGTGGAAGCAAAGCTATACAGAGAAAATCTCACACAGAAGCATATCCATACACATTCACAAAAAGAGAACAGGGAGAAAAAAATCGAAAATCTTTCTCTCAAAGTCCACCTATTTAATTTGGGATAATTCATTGTAAAAAGAGGAAAAGGGGAAAAAATCTTAAATCTTGTCCTCAAAGTCCACCTCCTCAATTTGGGATGATTCGCTGTCCATTCATGCACTCCACAGATGCAGCGCACATCAAGTGGACCGTGAAGCTTTAATCCGCTGCCTCCGAGGCTGCAGAGAGAGATCTCCCTGTCTCTTCTCTGCTCTCAACAGCTCCCGGGTCTCAGCCTTGGACCTGGCCCCGCCTTTGCGTGTAGGCCGCCGGAGGGTGACTGTTTTTCGCTCAGACAGGACGGGTTTAAAGGAGCCGCTGATTCGGGGGCTCTGGCTCACTCAGGCCGAGGGGAGGGAGGGGCACGCAGTGCGGGGCGGGCCTGCGGTGGCAGAGGCCGGTGTGACGTTGCACCATCTCGAGGCGCTCTGTGCGCTTTCCCGGGGAAGCCGTCCCTGGTTCCCGGGACCCTGGCAGTGGCGGGCTGCACAGGCTCCCCGGAAGGGGGGGTAGCCAGTGACCTGTGCTCGCACACAGGCCTTGTGGCGGCGGCAGCAGCAGCCCCAGTGTCCCACGCCCGTCTCCGGGGTCCGCGCCTTTAGCCGCGGCTCGCGCCCATCTCTGCAGCTTCTTTAATCAGCGCTCTTAATGCCCTCCCCTCGCGCACCAGCTAACAAAAGGGAAGAAAAAGTCTCTTGCCTCTTCGGCAGCTCCAGACTTTTTCCCCGGACTCCCTCCGGGCTAGCCATGGTGCACTAACCCCTTCAGGCTCTCTTCCTGCAGCCAGCCCCAGTCCTCTCTGTGCGTTCCTACTAGAACCCGATACCCGAGCCCTGATTTTTTTTTAATAAAACAATTCTGCTTTAGTGCAAATGTGTAGTCAAGGAAAAAAAGAAAGAAAGGAAGAAGGGAGGAAGGAAGAGGAGAGAAAGGAAGGAAGGAAGGAAGGGAGGGAGGGAGAAAAAAGAAAAGAGAAGAAAAGAGAAGAAAGAAAAGGTTTCATGTGACTTAGCAGGAACAGTTTCCACAGCCTTTCACACTGTTGACAATTTCTTCTTGTAGTTTCCTCCTTTCCTCCTCTTTGGACACATTTTCTTTCTTTGCATCCCATTTGGGGTTATCATGGTTCTGCACATGGCTGCTCTGTGTATGCCACATTTCTGAATAGATACTGCCAGGGTTAGCAAGCAAACCATGGTGGGTACCACGTTCAGCTACCTTACCCTAATAAGCAAAAACAAGAGAAACGTAGAGAAAGTCATATAAGTAGCATAACAATTGAAAATACATAATACTTTCTAAGCAAGAATTTTGAAAGATTTGCATTCATTAAAATACCTTTCCCAATTCTTCATTACAGTACAAATGGGAAAAACTGGGGTAGAAATGCCTTATTTACTGTTGAGTTATCAGTCCAGTGAGCAAACCAAAAGCTATGAAATTCCATATACCATATACCATTTCACTTAAAGGAAATAAAATTTGAATGTTTCATTTTTCATTTTGAAGAGCAGAAAAGGAAGGTGAAGATTTTCTAAAGGTGGTATTTTCTGTAATCAGTAAATCAAATTTAAATCAAATTTACATCAAAAGCACTGTTATTTATAGAGATTTAAAGGATTTTAAATAAATATCCCAAAATCCTATGTGTACTTTGAAATAAAAAATATTTCCCCATGAAAAGTTTATTTCTTCCAGTAACTATTTTTCTTAACACTGGCTATTAACCTTAAGATTGCATAGAATTGGTATTGATTCCTAACTCTTATCTAAAATTAATCTGTCTCTGGAGAGCTACTGCTAAACATGTTGGGAGACAAAAGTAATTTTGTCACTTTTACTGGTACTCCTGGTGAGAGGACGTTTACAAGTATACCCTTAAGCAAAATAACTGAAATTTGTGTGTGCCCACTTCTGAGTGGTTAAATTTAAGGCTTCTCCTTGATTGCTGGCTGGACAGTCTAGGAACTATTTCACTCAGCTATTTGAACTCTGGATCCTGAATGCAGTCCTCAACTTTGGTATCTGTGGACCACTTCACTAGCACAGAAGTCCCCATGGTTATGTATTTTATATTTTTTTACCACTGTAAAAAAAAACAAAATAAAAATCTCACTGCACAGACATAAAAAACACTTTTATGGTTACCAAAGGGGATAGGGAGGAGGGAAGAACAAATTAGGAGTATGGGATTAACAGATACAAACTACTATATATAAAATAGATAAACAAAAAGGATTTACTGTATAGCACAGGGAACTGTATTCAATCTTCTGTAATAACCTATAATGGAATATAATCTAAAAAAAAAACTGAGTCACTGACACAATATTGTACATTAACTACACTTCAATTAAAGAAATCCTCAATGAAAACTGCATCAAAAAGTATTAGAAAAAATGGAATTATTTTTGCAGAAAACCAATGAAATAAATCACAAAAAATTATCCTGCTTTAAAAATGTATATTATATTTTAAATTATTTTTGTTTGTATTAAAGTATAAATGTACACACCTTAAAAAGTCAACTAATAATTGCAAAGTTTATAACAGAAAGTACAGTCTTTTGTCTCCTCCTCCTCCACCCTTGAATATCTCCTTATCTCCAAATCTGTAGCTATTTCTTCTGGCATTTACACACACATATACATATTAATGAGATTCAGCACTTTTAACTATTCCACATTCCCAATGCCTCACTCTTCACTCTCCTAATAACATTGGTTATATCATAAATGTTATTTAAGTTAATACACAATGTGTACTTTATTATGACTATGTAAGTATTATCTGTTGAGCCAAGTGAAGTACTAGGATTTTATATTTTCTCATAAATTTTTATTCTTCCTGGACATAGTAACTGCCTTGTTTTTTCATTTGCTTAGTTTTCTATGTCACTATTGGTAATTCTCTCTAAACTTTAAGTCTGTCTGAACAGTATTTTTCTCATAATCAACTATATTAGGTAATCTATTATTCAGTCCCCACCCTGCCCGGAGATATTTCTCTCACAGCTTTTAAGTTCTTTTCCTTATGCTCAATTCTGAAATTTTATGATAATTTGACTTTTATTTTTCTTTCCTCCATTTATTGTGGTGGGTTCTTGGTAGGCCCTTTCAATCTGGAAACTCATGCTCTGAAGTTCTGGACATTTTTGGGGTATTATTCTTTAGTTATTTCCTTCCCTTTTTCCTATCCCCTCTTTCTAGAACAAGCATTAGTCAAATGTTGGACCTCTCAGACTAATTCTCTTGTTTTCTTATCTTTCCTCTATTTTCTCTTTTTTTGCTCTACTCTTTAGAGATTTTCTTGACTTTATTTCAGCAATGACTATTTTCATTTTCAAAATCTCTCGTTCTCTAGCTGTTCATTTATTTATTTACTATCCCCATTTTAAATTTGAAATGTTGCAAGAATGGTAAAAATGAATGCCTATATATGCTTCTCCTAGGTTAGCAACTGTTCATTTTTCCACATTTGCTTTCTCTCACTTCATCCTGTCTCTAAATTTACACTACTTTTTGCCAAATCATTTAAGAATGAGTTGTGGACATCATTACATTTCTCCCCTAAATATTTCATTAGCATGTATCTCCTGAAAACAAGGACATTCTCCTATGTGACTAGAATACAACAATATCACACCCAAGAAATTTATCTTATAGCTCATATTTAGATTTTACCAATTATCCCAATAATATCCTTTATATATATTTTTTCCATCCAGGATCCAATCAGGATCAACACATTAAATTTATAAGTTTCCTACTCTGTGTGAATGTGACAATGACATTTCTAAAATGTCCAGGCTTGTTTTTTTTTTTTTTTTGTTTGGTGGTATGCAGGCCTCTCACTGTTGTGGCCTCTCCCGTTGTGGAGCACAGGCTCCAGATGCTTAGGCTCAGCAGCCATGGCTCACGGGCCTAGCCGCTCCGCGGCATGTGGGATCTTCCCGGACCAGGGCACAAACCCGTGTCCCCTGCATCGGCAGGCAGACTCTCAACCACTGTGCCACCAGGGAAGCCCCAGGTTTGTTTTTTAAAGAATGCCCTTCACGTTGTATTTGTCTAGTTGTTCCTGATTCTTAGATCCAGGCTAAACATTTTTGTTGCAATACAATATAGGTGATATGTCCTCCGTGTATCATATTAGGAGGTACATGATGTCATTTTGCTCCACAGTTAATGATTTCAGTTTGATCACTGGTTAAGGTAGTGTCTACCAGATTTCTCTATTTTAAAGGCACTTTTTCTCTTTGTAATCAATAATTAATCTATGGGTTATGCTTTCAAACTCTGTGAATATTCGATTCCCCAATAGTTTTTCACCATATGGTTTTAGCAAACAATGATGATCCTTATGTGAATCATTTATTACAATGGTGGTTGCAAAATATGATTCTGTAAACTTATCATTCCTTGTATGTGTTAGCATTTTTTTCTCAGCGTTATAATTAACATACAACATTACATTAGTTTCAGGTGTACAACAGTGATTCAGTATTTTTATACATTATGAAATGATTACCTCAGTTAAGTCCAGTTACCATCTGTCACCATACAAAGTTATGAAAATATTATTCACTATATTCCCTATGTGTACATTACATCCTCATGACTTAGTTTATACTTCTTAGTACCCTTTACCTATTTCATCCGTCCCCCCTGCCAACTACCAGTATGTTCTCTGTATTTATGAGTCTGTTTCTGGTTTGTTTGTTCATTTGCTCTGCTTTGTAGATTTCACATATAAGTAAAATCATACGGTATTTGTTTTTCTCTGACTTATTTCACTTAACATAATACCCTCCAGGTCCATTAACATTGCTGTAAATGGCAAGATTTCATTTTTAAAAAAGAGCTTTCTCTAAGTACAATTATGGAATTATAGATTAGTTTTTTATTCAATGTGTTGTGATTCATTAGTATCATTTTTTTTTTGACATTCAAATCATCCCACACTTGGCCAGTGGGAACCCATTCAAAATGGTTCTGGTGTCCTTGTGATATGCCTTCATTAATTTCCCTGCTCCAAATAAATATGGAATCAGTCATTTCTCCAAGGAGTCTTGGTTCCTTTTAGTGAAACAGTATTTAGTGTCCAAGATCTACATGCTAGTTACACTCATTACTACTGGAATTTCATTGTTTCTAGGGCTTTTCACTGAACAAAGTTAGGAATATTTTTTTTTCATCATGAACTGATATTGACAATTCTGTTCCAATATAACATCACAAGGCTCCTCTTCTTTTCCCATTCCATATCTGTATCTTTCTTCTCCCAAGTAAGACCTCTATTTCTCAACATCAGTATATTTACTCACATGCTCAGTCTTACAGTATACACAAAATAGTTTCAAAACAGCTACTCTCATGCTACTAACAAAAACAAACTTACTAAGTTCAAGTCTGAGTTATTTTTATCCTTATAATATATTCCACTAAGGCTAAAAAATCAGAGTAATGTGTTCAAAAGTTATTTGGGTTAATTCTGCATGCTATTTTTCTTCTACATAGTTATGTTATTAATTCGTTATATACCTAGTTTTACTTCTTTCTGTTTGTATTCAATTCCTGCTTCTGCCCCATCCTTGTTGATTTTTAAATATATAAAAACATTAGCATGGTTCAAAAGTAAAAATAATATAAAAAAGTATAATCAGCAAAGTCTTACTCCCTCCCCTTTGTCTTCTACCCCTTTTTGTCTCCATCCTGCAGGTAAACAATGTCTCTAGTTTCTAGTTTATCCTCCCAGGGTTTCTTTTTGCAGAAACAAGTAAATATACGTATGTTTCCCCCACATCCTCCTTGCAAAAGGTAGCATACTATATACTCTTTTGCAGCTTTCTGTCGCTTAACACTGTATCCTGGAACTCATGCAATATTAAGTCTTCTTTATTTTTTTTCTTAACAGCATTTGCCCTTATTTTATTTATTTTTATTTATTTGTTTTTGCGGTACGCGGGCCTCTCACTGTTGTGGCCTCTCCCATTGCGGAGCACAGGCTCCGGACGCGCAGGCTCAGTGGCCATGGCTCATGGGCCCAGCCACTCCGCAGCACGTGGGATCCTCCCGGACCGGGGCACGAACCCGTGTCCCCTGCATCGGCAGGCGGACTCACAACCACTGCGCCACCAGGGAGGCCCCCCTTATTTTAAAATGCTATATTTTCCATGACCTCTGATGATATTAATTATATTTTTAAGTTTTCTTATGCTCTCTGCATTGTCTACATTTTCTACTGAATTTTTTTCTGCTTGCTTTGGAGGCCTTCCTTTATTATCCACTGACACTTAAAAATACACTATTAAAAAAAGCTGACTGGAAGCTCTATGTGCATGGGAGTGGGCTTCTCAGCTGTTGGGTTTCATTGTAGGATGATCACATGGGTATCTGGTCATTTTGTGGGGGTCCCCAAATATGAACATGTTTTTTTATGGGGTTACTTTTGTTTCTCTAGAGAAGAATCCTCTAATTATCTGCTGGTGAGGGAAGGAGTGGTGACAGTAGAAATAAATAATTGGTTGGCAAGGTTCTTGGAGCCAGTGGCACAGGAGGGTCTGTGGTCTTATTCTTCAGTATGTTTTGATTTCCAGTTCATCTCGCCCATCTCTGTTAATGTGCTTGGTAATTTTCTTGTGTCCAGAGCCTCTCTGACTCAATTTCCTGACAAGTAAACCCCCAGTCTCTTGCCAAGGCTGGGAACAGGTAATCACCAGGCTGCAAGAGGGTGAGGAAGGGCCTTGGGAACTATGTTATGAAGACTTAATATTAATACTACCAGAGACTGTTGATGGAACACATGAGGTCACATTAGTTTCACTAGAAAATGAAAATCTCTGATCTTCATAATCAAGCAATTATAGAACCATCAAATTCAACATAAAGAGATTTTAGATACAAATGGTATGATCAATAGTTAGTTCCAATTATAATCCAAACCCCAAGTGGCAATGTTATGATATAACTGTATAGATACTGTGAACCTCCTGGCATGAGGTAGGTAAGCACATGCTTGTTAAAGTACTTTTAACATTTTATATTTACAAGAAAAGGCTCTATGTACATGACTGCATACAATTGGAAAGTTTAGTAAAAAGCACAAAAGAGCAGATTTTATTTCAGATACCTGAACATCAATGAGATAATAAAGTATATTTACAAAACTTCCCATTTAAGACACTCTGGAACAAGCATACCGAAGAAAATCAGTTTACATTTTAGTCAATGTTAGCATTTTTGAACAAATGAACAAAAAGGCCTAGGGTAGCAAGTGCACAGGTAACACATAAAAGAAATAATATATATATCACAGAACTGAATATCACATAAGAAATTTTAGTGGCATGAAAAATTATCTCTCAGTATAGACAGTACAAGAGAATGCTTCTTCTCTCTTAACTCCCAGTACTCAGGCTTTCAAAATGATAAAAAATTGAAGGCTTATGTATTAGAAGGGAGAAATAAGCATAGAAAACACTGTTAGAAATAATCAAGTACAAAGGGGGGTGGGAGTAAGATATCCCTACAGAGAGGAGAAAAGAAAAACTATTACAATTTTCAAATCTACCAATCGCAATAGTGGCACTCTGATTTGTTCAGAACATTTAGACAGTATACTCTTATAGTAATTCCCTCAGAGAAATAAAGCAGCCTGTCCTTTTTCTTACTTTCCTCATGAGGAAAAAGATAAAATAAAAATGGCCATGCATGAAAATGACTTTATTTTACGGTAATTTTCTTTTAGACATCAAGGGTATGTGCAGGTATTAGAAAAATGAAAATATAAAATACAGTGAAGACAATGAGCAAAGATTCTGTACAGAGCAAAAATGAATAAAGAAAAATTATTTTAAATACATACCCTTTAAAACTGCTTCTACCATATTAGGATTTAATGCTTTTCTCATCTAACTTTGCTTTTAAAACTTTAATAGAGTGAGTTAATACAGTTTATTCATTTTTGGAAGTGGCATGCATTATTTCCTATCAAAAGGAGGTAAAAATGGAATCCTATCAGGATTCAATCTTACTCAAATAACACAAAATTCTATAACTTTCTTTAGAAATAATATTTAAGTTGCTTGCGTTTGTAACAATTTCTAATGTTCTTCAAACACTAAACATTAAAGTTCAAACTCTTACCTGGTCCAAGACAATGATCTCATCTGCATCAACAACTGTTGACAATCTGTGTGCAATGAAAATAGAAGTTCTGTGTTTGACTGCATCCCTCATGGCACCAAGAATAGTCTGCAAGTTTGACAACAAGAACATTAGGAGGGGAAAAAAAGATCTATCTATTAGGTAAATGTATAGTAAAATACTCATGTATTTCTGAAAAGAATATATAAAATGCTAGTTAATTTGGTATTATATAAACTTTATACCACTATCAAATATTTTACCTAAACTAATAATTACTAAGAAGAGAATAAAATCAAAGAGGGAAGGTGAATATGACCATATTATTATGAAAAAAATTAGCTTTAAGATAGGCAATATTTCTTTAAATTATAAAGTTTGGGAGAAGGCAGATATTCTCTATACATAAAAACAAACAATAACAATGATGAATCCACTGATATCAGGAGCATAGCCAGATATGTTTATCTGGACAATGAGAGCAAAAACAAAATGAGGAGGGACTCAAGTGATAGGATGTGGAGAAGTACAAAAAAAATCAAGATAGGAAACTCAAAGGGTACAGGAGCACTTGCTTTTCCTCAGTTCAAACAAAGAGGATGGAAAGGGTGACAAGGACAACGATGCATGTTTAACTTGAGAAAACTTCTTTTTCAAAAGCAGTCTGACTTCTTAAGGCATTCTGGAAAATACATTTTTGTTTACTGCCTGTAAAATGTAAGGCAACTGTATATATATTTACCTATACTTGGAAACCTGGGTCTAAGTACAGCTAGCTAGATGGAAATAGCAGTGTGGGGGATGGGGATATTCCCAATGGCTTTCTACAGGTATCTCTAGTCACTGTATTTATTAAAGAAATAAAATTATCATGACTAGATGGCTACCCAGGAAAAGAAGACCTTATATTTTACTATGGCAGACTTAAAATCAAGCACAGGGTCAATTCTAAGAAAAATTGTGATGTCTGGGGAGGACTCCTCTTTCCTACCCTCCAGAACTTAAACACTCACATCCTACTGATGCTCTGGACCTTTTTAAAAGGTTGATTAAAATTTACCAAATCTTCCGGTAACTCATTCCCTCGAGGGGGAGTGTTCTCTGCTAGCAATTAATGGGTTATGCTCGGTGAGCTAATAAAGATACGTGACTCAAATAATGACTGTTGTTAGGACTCTGAAATTGTGATAAATGTGGATGACACATTTTTAGGTACAAAGTTCTTGTAAGCAGATTCCTACTATGCATATGAATGGAGTCTGGTGCAGCTTAAGGTTCCCTTTAAATATATCAATAACAAATCCTCAGATTAGCTCATGATGGTAGAGTAGAAGGATGTGAGCTCACCCCTTCTTATGTAAACATCAAAATCACAATCAACGGGTAAACAACCATTGACAAAAAAAAACACTGAAACCTACCAAAAAAGATACCCTACATCCAAAGGCAAAGAAGAAATAACAACAAGACAGTAGGAGGGGCACAATCACAATAAAATCAAATTCCATACCCGCCGGGTGCTTGACCCACAAGCTGGAAAACAGTTACACCACAGAAGTTCTCCTACAGGAGTGAAAGTCCTGAGCCCCCCGTCAGGCTTCCCAACCTGGAGGTCCAGCAACAGGAGGAGGAGCCCCAGAGAATCTGGCTTTGAAGGCCAGTAGGGTTTGATCACAGGAATTCCACAGGGCTGGGAAAAGCAGAAACTCCACTCTTGGAGGGCTGACACAAGATCGCGTGTGCACCAGAACCCAGGGGAAAAAAGCAGTGACCTCATAAGAGATGGGGCCCAAACTACGTGTTAGTAATGGAGGGTCTCCTGCAGAGGTGTGGGGTGGCAGTGGCTCACTGTGGGGATAAGGACACTGGCAGCAGCAGATCTGTTGAGTACTCATTGGTGTGAGCCCTCCCTGAGGCTGCCATTAGCCCCACCCTACAGCCTGTAGGCACTAGTGCTGGAACACCTCAGGCCATGCAACCAACAGGGTGGGAACACAGCTCCACCCATTAGCAGAGAAGCTGCTAAAAATCTTCCTGAGCACAGCCCTGCCTACCAGAGAGACAAGACCCAGCTCCACCCAGTAGGCAGGGACCAGCCCCTCCCATCAGGAAGCATGCACAAGCCCCTTAGACAGCCTCATCCACTAGAGGGCAGACAGCAGAAGCAAGAAGTACAATCCAGCAGCCTACGTAATGGAAACTGCAATCACAGAAAATTAGACAAAATGAGATGGCAGAGGAATATGTCCCAGACGAAGGAAAAAGATAAAACCCCAGAAGAACAACTAAATGAAGTGGAGAAAGGCAATCTACTGGAAAAAGAATTCAGAATAATGATAGTGAAGATGATTCAAGACCTTGGAACAAGAATGGAGGCAAGGATTGAGAAGATGCAAGAAATGTATAACAAAGACCTAGAAGAATTAAAGAACAAACAAACAGAGATGAACAATACAATAACTGAAAATGAAAAATCCACTAGAAGGAATCAATAGCATAATAACTGAGGCAGAAGAATGGATAACTGACCTGGAAGACAGAATGCTGGAAATCACTGCCATGAAAAAGAATAAAGAAAAAAGAATGAAAAGAAATGAAGACAGTCTTAGAGACCTCTGGGACAACATTAAAAGCACCAACATTCATATTATAGGGGTCCCAGAAGGAGAAGAGAGAAAGGACCTGAGAAAGTATTTGAAGGGATAATAGCTGAAAACTTCCCTAACATGGGAAAGGAAACAGTCACTCAAACCCAGGAAGTGCAGAGACCCCCAGGTAGGATAAACCCAAGGAGGAACACACCAAGACAAAATAGTACTCAACTTGACAAAATTTAAGATAAAGAAAAAATATTAAAGCAACAAGGGGAAAGCAACAAAAACATACACAGGAACTCCCATATCCCATAAGGTGATCAGCTGATTTCTCAACAGAAACTCTGTAGGCCAGAAGGGAGTTGTACAATATATTTAAAGCAATGAAAGGGAAAAATCTACAAACAAGAATACTCTACCCAGCAAGGCTCACATTCAGATTTGACGGAGAATATAAAGCTTTACAGACAAGTAAAGGCTAAAGAATTCAGCACCACCAGACCAGACTTACAACAAATGCTAAAGATTCTTCTCTAAGTGGAAAAGAAAAGGCCACAACTAGAAACAGGAAAATTATGAATGGAAAAGCTCACCGGTAAAGGCAAACATACAGTAAAGGAAGGAAGTCATCTGTACATAAATATGATATCAAAATCAGCAATTAGTGAGGAGAGAACAAATGCAGGGTATTGAAAATGAATTTGAAATTAAAAGACCAGCAACTTAAAACAACCTTGCTCATATACAGACTACCATAGCAAAACCTAATGGTAACCGCAAACCACAAATCTACAATAGATACACACACAAAAAAGAAAAAGGAATCCAAATACAACACTAAAGTTAGTCATCAATTAACAAGAGAACAAAAGAGGAAGGGAAGAAAAAAGACCTAAAGAAACAAATCCGAAACAATTAACAAAAAGGTAATAAGAACATACATATCAATAATTACCTTAAATGTAAATGGATTAAGTGCTCCAACCAAAAGACAGACTGGCTGAATGGATACAAAAACAAGACCCCTATATATGCTGTCTATAAGAGACCCACTTCAGATCTAGGGACACATACAGACTGAAAATGAGGGGATGGAAAAAGGTATTCCATACAAATGGAAAACAAAAGAAAGCTGTAGTAGCAATACTCATATCAGACAAAGTAGACTTTAAAATGAAGACTGTTACAAGAGACAGGGAAGGACACTACATAATGATCAAGGGATTAATCCAAGAAGAAGATATAATAATTGTACATATATATGCACCCAACATAGGAGCACCTCAATATATAAGGCAAATACTAACAGCCGTGAAGGGAGAAATCAATAGTAACACAATAATGGGAGACTTTAACACACCATTTTCGTCAGTGGACAGATCATCCAGACAGAAAATCAACAGGGAGACACAGGCCTTAAATGACACATTAGACCAGATGGACTTAATTGATACTTATAGAGACTTCCATCCAAAAGCAGCAGAATACACGTTTTTCTCATGTGCACATGGAACATTTTCCAGGATTGATCACATGCTGGGCCACAAAGTGAGCCTCAGTAAATTTAAGAAAACTGAAATCATATCAAGCATCTTTTCTGACTACACACTATGAGATTAGAAATCAACTACAAGAAAAAAAGTAAAAAATACAAACATGTGGAGGCTAAACAATATGCTACTAAACAACCAATGGATCACTGAAGAAATGAAAAGAGGAAATCAAAAAATACCTAGAAACAAATGAAAACAAAAGCCCAAAGATCCCAAACCTATGGGACACAGTAAAAGCAGTTCGAAGAAGTAAGTTTATAACAATAAAATCTTCCCTCAGGAAACAAGAAAAATCACAAATAAACAACCTAAATGTACACCTAAAGCAACCAGAGAAAAGAGAACAAACAAAACCCAAAGTTAGCAAAAGAAAGAAATCATAAAGAGCAAAAATAAATGAAATAGAAATGAAGGAAACAACAGAAAAGATCAATGACACTAAAAGCTGGTTCTTTGAAAAGCTAAACAAAATTGACAAACCTTTAGCCAGACTAATCATGAAAAAATGGGAGAGGGCTGAAATCAATAAAATTAGAAATGAAAAAGGAGAAGTTACAATGGACACCATAGAAATCCAAAGGACCATAAGAGACTACTACAATCAACTGTATGCCAATAAAATGTACAACTTGGAAGAAATGGACAATTCTTAGAAAGGTACAATCTCCCAAATCTGAACAAGGAAGAAACAGAAACTATAAACAGACCAATCACCAGTACTGAAATTGAAAAATGTGATTAAAAAACTCCCAACAAACAGAAGTCCAGGACCTGATGTCTTCATAGGCAAATGCTATCAAACATTTAGAAAAGAGTTAACAACAATTCTTCTGAAACTATTCCAAAAAACAGCAGAGGAAGGAACACTCCCAAATGCATTCTATGAGGCCACCGTCACCGTTATACAAAAACCAGACAGACATACCACGAAAAAAGAAAATTACAGGCCAATATCACTAATGAACAGAGACACAAAAATCCTCAACAAAATACTATCAAACCGAATCCAACAATACATTAAAAGTATCATACACCATGATCAAGTGGGATTTATCCCAGGGATGCAAGGATTTTTCAATATCTGTAAATCAATCAGTGTGATACATCACATCAACAAATTGAAGAATAAAAACCAAATGATCATCTCAATAGATGCAGAGAAAGTTTTTGACAAAACTTAACACCCATTTATGGTAAAAATGCTCCAGAATGTGGGCACAGAGGGAACCTACCTCAACATAATAAAGGCCATATATGACAAAACTACAGCTAACATCATACTCAATGGCGAAAAGCTGAAAGCATTTCCTTTAAGATCTGGAACAAGATAAGGATGTCCACTCTCGCCACTTTTATTCAACATAGTTTCGGAAGTCCTAGCCACAGCAATCAGAGAAGAAAAAGAAATAAAAGGAATCCAAATTGGAAAAGAAGAAGTAAAACTGTCACTGTTTGCAGATGACATGATACTATACAGAGAAAATCCTAAAGATGCTACCAGAAAACTGCTAGAGCTCATCAATGAATTTGGTAAAGTTGCAGGATACAAAATTAATACACAGAAATCTGTTGCATTTCTATACACCAACAATGAAAGATCAGAAAGAGAAATTAAAGAAACAATCCCATTTACCATCACATCAACAAGAATAAAATACCTAGGGATATACCTACCTAAGGAGTCAAAAGACCTGTACTCTGAAAACTATAAGATGCTAGTGAAAGAAATCAAAGATGACACAGATGGAAAGATCTACCATGTTGGGACTTCTCTGGTGGTCCAGTGGGTAACACTCCATGCTCCCAATGCAGGGGGCCTAGGCTCGATCCGTGGTCGGGAACTAGATTCTGCATGCCATAACTAAGTGTCTGCATGCCGCACCTAAGAAGTCTGCATGCCACAACTAAAGATCCCACATGCTGTAACGAAGGTCCCACTTGCTGCAACTAAGTCCTGGTGCAGCCTAAATAAATAAATAAATATTTTCAAAAAAGATCTACTATGTTCTTGAATTGGAAGAATCAATATTGTCAAAATGACTATACTACACAAGGTAATCTACAGCTTTGATGCAATGCCTATCTAATTATCAATGGCATTTTCACAGAACTAGAACCAAAAAACCTTAAAATTTGTACAGTGCCACAAAAGACCCTAAATAGCTGCAGCAAACTTAAGAAAGAAAAATGGAGCTGGAGGAATCAAGGCTCCCTGACTTCAGACTATACTACAAAGCTACACTCATCAAAACAGTATGGTACTGGCACAAAAACAGAAATATAGATCAAAAGGATAGAAAGCCCAGATATAAACCCATGCACCTATGGTCAATAATCTACCACAAAGGAGGCAAGACTATAAAATGGTGGAAAGATAGTCTCTTCAATAAATGGTGCTAGGAAAACTGGACAGCTACATGTAAAAAAAATGAAATTAGAACATTCTTTAATACCATGCACAAAAATAAATTCAAAATGGATTAAAGACCTAAATGTACGAACGGATACTATAAAACTCTTAGAGGAAAACATAGGCAGAACACCCTTTGACATAAATCACAGTAATATCTTTTTCAATCTGTCTCACAGGGTAATGGAAATAAAAACAAAAATAAACAAGTGGGACCTAATAAAACTCAAAAGCTTTTGCACAGCAAAGGAAACCATAAACAAACTGAAAAGACAACCCACAGACTGAGAGAAAATATTTGCAAACAAGGTATTAGTCTCCAAAATTTACAAACAGCTCATGCAGTTCAATATTGAAAAAACAAACAACCTAATCAAAAAATGGACAGAGGACCTAAAGACACATTTCTCCAAAGACATACAGATGGCCAGGAGGCCCATGAAAAGATGCTCAACATCACTAATTATTAGAGAAGTGCAAATCAAAACTATAATGAGATATCACCTCATACCAGTCAGAATGGCCATCATCAAAAAATCTTCAAACAATAAATGCTAGATAGGGTGTGGAGAAAAGGGAACCCTCTTACACTGTTGGTGGGAATGTAAAATAGTATGGCCACTATGGAGAACAGTATGGAGGTTCCTTAAAAAACTAAAAATAGAGCTACCCTATGATTCAGCAATCTCACTCTTGGGCATATATCTGGAAAAAAACATTTTGAAAGGATACATGCACCCCACTGTTCACTGCTGCACTGTTTAGAATAGCCAAGACATGAAAGCAACCTAAGTGTCCATCAACAGATGAATGGATAAAGAAGATGTGGTATATATATCCAATGCAATATTACTCAGCCATTAAAAAGACTGAAATAATGCCATTTGCAACAGCATGGATGGACCTGGAGATTATACTTCATACTAAGTGAAGTTAAGTCAGACAGAAAAAGACAAATATCATATGATATTGCTTATATGTGGAATATGAAAAAAAAACGATACAAATGAACTTATTTACAAGACAGAAATAGACTCACAGACTTAGAGAATGAACTTATGGTTATCATGGGGGCAGGGTGGGGGGAGGGACAGATTGGGAGTTTGGGATTGACATGTACACAGTGCTATATTTAAAATAAAATGCCTTTTCATGAAAAATAAATAAAATAAAAATTTTCTAAATAAATATAACAAATCTTCATGCTAAACAACTGACTTAGAAATTAAGCTGTTTTAAACATATGGCAGATCAAGTAATGTGCCCTGAAACTTAACTCCATATGCAAATATGTCATATATGCTCTAAAGCTGAAATTAGGTCTATCCTTCAACAACAGGGTTTTACTATATATTCAAGTAAAACGTAGGTGAATGGAGGCAACTGACAAATTACATCAGCCTATCTTCAGTTTTAGATTAAGGGGATTCATTCATGAAATTATGATTGCTGTTAAGACTTTGGTATTTAATACAAAGATGTTATGATGTTTAATGTAGTTGCTGGGTGGTACCATGACGTCAGTGTCACAACATCTTGGTGCTTCACAATACTTGTTATGAAATGAATATAAACTGATACCAGAACCGCAGGCTGTGTGTGCCTAATTTGCATCTTAGTGAGTTGCTCCATGATAAGTGAAAGGCTTTCTGGTCTGTACCGTGTCACAATCATTTCTAAGACCTATTTTAATTAATGTTAAGTGGCAAAAATCAGAAAGACTAAAACCTTCCTTTGTCAGCAGGTTAGTTGATTCCCACAGCTTTGCAAGATGAAAAGGTAATACAACAAGAGCATAACGTGTCACACACAGTTTCAAAAAGAGATATATTTGCAAATGGACTTAACAGTGTGATAATATAATGCAACCTGGCATTCTTACTATCAACACTTCCTACATTGGGAAAAAGGGCTAGGTATTTGGCTCTACAGAACCTTCTATTGAAGCTCATTCAAAATATGAAAGAATGTAGCTATTTTACTGAAACTTCCAAGGAAAAAAGTTAAGCAATTTGAATTAAAGAGTTTTATGTTTTCACCATCATTTACCTCTTCAGTAATTGAATCTAATGATGAAGTAGCTTCATCATAGAGAATGACTGGGGGGTCCTTCAAAATGGCTCTTGCAATTGCTACTCTTTGCTTTTCTCCTCCTAGTAAAGAAAATTTTTAGTTTAAGAGAGCATAACATACATATTTTATATTTCTAGTATTTCCATTAATTACAACCACCAAATAATACCTTCAACATTTATCTTTACTGATTACTGATCATTTTACTCATCTATAAGAGTTTATGTTCATATATAATATTCTTTGGCAAACTATATTCCCTGGAACATAAATGTGACTCTGAATTCTGACTTTATGGCAGGCGAAAAGAACAAGGAGGGGAGGTGACAACTTTGATTCCAGAATTACCTCCCTCACCAGAAATATGCTCATGACATGTTATTTTATATGTATTTTATATTACTTCCCAATGAACAGCAACCTCAGATAGAAAAATTTCAATATTAGAGAATCAACAAAGCCAAAACCAAATTCAATATCTGAAGCCTGAAAACTTGAAGACATGAAACTATGAATAACTAAATTTATTTCTTAACATAAAAAAGTACCATTCAGCCAGTATTCTTAAAGACTTTTTTTTTTTTGACAGAAAGCTATTATTTTCACAGCACTCTTCAAAGTTAAGGCTACAAACTAGGACCTCTTATTTCACCTTAGTTATTTGTTATAGGACTCTAGCATAGCAGAATTTTAAAACAGAAAGGAAACAGAAGCCCAGAAAGGTTAAGTAATTTGCTCAAGGTCACAGGCAAGTTCTAGCAAAATCTGCTAGAACAGACTAATTACCCTCGACTAATTCCCAGTCCAATGCTCTTCCTTTCACAATGTACAAACCCATAATTATTCTTAAATTTATTCTAGAGAAAAGAAAGCAATCTTTCTTTCTCCACTGGGACTCCTGCAGGTCTAAGGCCATCAATCTTACATAAAACTATGGTTGGAAGTACAAAAGATGGTGCTTTGCTGAATATGTCCCTTTTGGCTTCTTTTCTTGTTCATTATCCATTAATTTATCAATGTCTGAAAAAACTTGTACTTTTTAGCATCAGTAACCTCTTCAGAAAACAAGCTCTACCTGTTGATTATCTGGTTCACAAGTATTAGTTCACTTTTATCTGTTCTTCAATTATTATCTTCAACCTGTAAGAGGGGCTCCTTATGTCTAATATTAGTGAATACGCTTATATTCATACTATCCACACTCTTCCTCATTTTGTAAGTTCAAAATTCTCCTGTCAAGACAGGCAGTATGCCAGAACAATCTGCTTACCCACCTAGCAACTCAGCAGCAGAAAGCTCCTAAAAGAACTAGATACTCAGAGGAAGAACTAGTTTTCACATGTTTCCCAAATTTCAAGTGGAAACCAACCCAGTTTCAATTCTATTCAATAGAATTTGGAAAAGAAACATTTGTTTGTTCTCTACTGAAATTATTTGCATAGGTGCTAAATAATATATTGCTCATTTTGAGAGGCCTGGTTTTAAGGCAATGGGTATTAGGTAAGCATAAAATTTTGTTAAACATTCCTACCCCCAGAGGCATGCAGAGAGGAACAAAATGATTGAAAAATGGGATGCAGCATAGCTAACTGAAGCAAAGTCATGTCTGAGACAGCTAGTCTGTATTACGTGACAAATTGGGTATCTCTAGAATTAGCCCAATGGATAAATAATCTGGGGTGTGGGCTAGTTAATTGGAAAGTCCTATGAAGAGCAATGGTAAAGTATAAAGGTGGACTGGAATGAAGCAGGCATCTTATACTATCAGGTAATGACTAAATAGCTACTACAAGCCACCTAAACTTGAAAATAATCTTTGCTTCGTATTTTCTAAACCTAGATCAAAACTTTCTAATAGACTGCAAATTCCTTGAGAGTACGTCCCTTGATGCTTCATCTTTTTAACTCTCAAATCACTTAGCACAGCTGCTTGCACATAGCATGTACCTAATCAATGTTGTGAATAACTGAAGCCAGCTTACAATGAAGAGGAACAGGGATTCATTAAAATTCATGTGGAGTATTCTTCATTCTCTTTTCCCTTACCCTCATCCCTAATCTATACATTTTCTCCCCAAACTAAACTAGAATGAAGAGTAAATGTACAGGATGCAGTATGTTTATATGAGTTATATTAATACTTTCAGGCATTAGATATCATTATACTTTTAGAATTCAAATAATTTAGGGCAAAGAAACATTTTTATGGATCCTCAAAAAAAATTCAGTCATTTTAGGATGATCCACTATTAAACACAGTAATCATCTCATAATTAAACACTTAAGTTAAAATGTGCAAGCCCTAAAATTTACTTAGCCACTGAACCAACAAAGACATGAAAATGAAGTTGGCTGTAAGGAAGTATAAGGAGGTCTAAAGTATTGAAAATATCCCATAATGATCTAGGAAACTATGAGGAGGTACACTATTTACTATCAAATTTCTTGTCCCTACTCTTACTTATTTCCCATGTGAATAATGACCTTGGCTTTCCTTTAATATTAAGATTATGGATAATAAGTTAACACTGATCTCAACATGTATCAGTAACTTACTATTAGGCACTTACAGTGTTTGCAGCTGCAAGTGAAAAAAAGAGACTTGCATGATTTGAGAACAGTTACTTCTAGCAAGTTGAATTGTTTAAAGTGACAGGCAGGAAACGGGAATTTGTCAAAAGAGACTGGATGAGCACTATGTTTGTACTCTGTCATTACATTTTCTAATAAATGGCCCTGACAAATTAAAGTGTGAAGGGAGTATATAAGTGGGGGCCAGGTCTAAAATCTTTGATTACCTGAAAGCTTGAGTCCTCGTTCCCCTACTTGGGTGTCATATCCATGTGGCATTCGAAGAATTGCATCATGGAGTCCAGCTAATTTTGCCACTGCATATACTTCCTCTGGTGAAGCATTGATGTTTCCATATAAGAGGTTGTAGTAAATGGTATTATGGAAGAGGACAGCATCCTGGAGCAAATTTATATATACACACATAGACATACATGTTCATATTTAACAATTCAAAGAATAGTAAAGACATAAAGGCATAAAACGTAAAACATTATAACTCCTTTTATCACCCCCTCATGCCTGTTCCATTTCCTTTCCCAGAGCTAATCACCATGAACAATTATAATCCTAGACTTCTTCTGATGCATTTATGTGCCTAAACAAACACTTTTTTTTCCAACAGAAGTGGGGCCATACTATATTTATTCATTTGTAAGTTGCTTTTTTCACTTAACACAACCTGGAGATTGTTCATGTCAGTAACAGAAACCTACCTCATTCTTTTCAACAGTTGTGTGATACTAAGAATATATCATATTTATCTTATCCATTCCTCTACTGATGGATATTAATTAAAACTTTTGCTACTATAAACAGTGTTGAAATAAAATATCATTGTATATATGACTTATGTACACCCATGCATTTCTGTAAGAAAGATTCCCAGAAGCACACTGATGAGTTAAAAGGTAAGCATATGTTTATCCTTTGATAGAAATTGCCCAACTATTTTCCAAAAACGCTCCAACAGCATATACACCAACTAACAGTGTACCAGGGTGCCAGGTCTCCATATCCTCAACAACGCTGGGTATTAATAAGTTTTAGTTGTTGCTACTTTTAAGGGTAAAATGTGCTTTTTGTTTAAATTAGTATTTCCCTAATTACTAATGAAGCCGAATGTTTTTATATGTTTCTCAGAAGCTTTTAAATTGGACTTAAAAAACAGAAAACAAAGAATTGATGCGCTATAGATTTTTGAGAAAGTTCACTGCAAGCATTCATTTGATATTTCAACTTATTCTGACATGGCACACTAAAGCTAAATTACTTAAAATGAGCATCCACCTCCCACTTTCCTTTCAGTATCCAACAGATGGAAGGTAACAGTAAGATGAAATAAAATGATTCCATTCATTAACATTAACCAGTACCCTCAATTAATTAAGATCTTCTTTAACATCACAATCAGCCCTAGAGTTACAGATATTATTTCAAATCACTTTAATAATTTTTATACCTATTACTAATATAAAATTTTCTTGTATTAAGATGGTAGTTAAAAGTAATGAGTTTAAAGTTCTACTTAAACTTTAAGAAGAACTTCAGAAAATACTTATTTTAAAATATTTTACATTTAGAAAAGAAGTTAACAAACAAATGCTAACTGGAAATGTTGAAAATACAAAATATGGGGCATTGAGAAGACAGCAGAGGAGTAAGATGTGGAGATCACCTTCGCCCCACAAATACATCAAAAATACATCTACATGTAGAACAACTCCTACACAACACGTACTGAACACAGGCAAAAGATCTCAGACTTCCCCGAAGGCAAGAAACTCCCCACATACCTGGGTAGGGAAAAAGAAAAAACAGAGACAAGAGAATAGGGACGGGACCTGCACCTCTGGGAGGGAAAGGTGAAGGAGGAAATGTTTCCACACACTAGGAAACCCCTTCACTGGCAGAGATGGGGGGTGGGAGGGGGAGGGAAGCTTCGGAGCCACAGAGGAGAGCACATCAACTGGGATGCAGAGGGCAAAGCGGAGAGATTCCGGCACAGAGGATCAGTGCCAACCAGCACTCACCAGCCTGAGAGGCTTGTCTGCTCACCCACCGGAGTGGTGGGGGCTGGGAGCTGAGGCTCAGGCTTCGGAGGTCAGATCCCAGGGACGTGACTGGGGTTGGCTGTGTGAACACAGCCTGAAGGGGGATAGTGCGCCATAGCTAGCCAGGAGGGAGTCTGGGAAAAAGTCTGGAACTGCCTAAGAGGCAAGAGACCATTGTTTCAGGGTGCGTGAGGAGAGGGGATTCAGAGCACCGTCTAAACAAGCTCCAGAGACGGGCACGAGCCGTGGCTATCAGCACGGACCCCAGAGATGGGCATGAGATGCTAACGTTGCTGCTGCAGCCACTGAGAAGCCAGTGTGCAAGCACAGGTCACTATCCACACTTCCCAGGAGCCCGTGCAGCCCACCACTGCCAGGGTCCCGAGATCCAGGGACAACTTACCCAGGAGAACACACGGCACGCCTCAGGCTGTTGCAACGACACGCTGGCCTCTGCCACTGCAGGCTCACCACGCATTGCATACCCCTCCCTCGCCCCAGCCTGAGTGATCCAGAACCCCCTATCATGCTACTACTTTAACCCTGTCCTGTCTGGGTGGGGAACAGGTGCCCTCAGGAGACCGACACGCAGAGGAAGGGCCAAATCCAAAGCTGAGTGCCAGGAGCTGTGCGAACAAAGAAGAGACAGGGAAATTTCTACCAGCAGCCTCAGAAGTAGCAGATTAAATCTCCACAATCAACTTGATGTACGCTGCATCTGTGGAATACCTAAATAAACAACGAATCATCCCAAAACTGAGGCGGTGGAATTTGAGAGCAATTGTAGACTGGGGTTTGCTTTCTGCATCTAATTTGTATCTGGTTTTATCTTTATCTTAGTTTAGTTTTTAGAGCTTACTATTATTTGTAGAGTTGTTTATTGATTTGGTTGCTGTCTTCCTTTTTAAAATATATATATATATATATATATATATATATATATATATATATATTTCCTTTTTCTCTTTTTATGGCTCTGTATGTGTATGCTTCTTTGTGTGATTTGGTCTGGACAGCTTGGCTTTTACAATTTGTTCTAGGGTTCTGCCTGTCCGTTTTTTTTTGTTTTGTTTTTACTATAGTTTTTAGCACTTGTTATCATTGGTGGACTTGTTTTTGGGTTTGGTTGCTCTCTTGTTTCTTTCTTTTTCTTTTTATTACTTTTTTATTTCTTTATATTTAATACTTTATAAATTTTTTTATTTTAATAAGTTTATTTTATTTTATCTTTGTTTCTTTTTTTCCCCTCCCTTTTCTTCTGAGCTGTTTGGCTGACAGGGTCTTCGTGCTCCAGCTGGGTGTCAGGCCTGACCCTCTGAGGTGGGAGAGCCAAGTTCAAGACATTTGTCCACCAGTGACCTCACAGCTCCACGTACTATCAAACCGCAAAAGCTCTCCCAGAGATCTCCATCTCAACTCTAAGACTCAGCTCCATTCAAAGACCAGCAAGCTACAGTGCTGGACACCCTAGGCCAATCAACTAGCAAGACAGGAACACAACCCCATCCATTAGCACAGAGGCTGCCTAAAATCAAAATAAGTTCAAAGACCCCCAAAACACACCACTGGATGCGGTCCTTCCCACTAGAAAGATCCAGCATCATCCAACAGAACACAGGCAACAGTCCCTTCAACCAGGAAGCCTACACAACTCACTGAACCAACCAATGGGGGCAGACAACAAAAACAACGGGAACTGCAAACATGCAGCCTTCAAAAAGGAGACCCCAAACACAGTAAGTTAAGGAAATGAGAAGACAGAGAAGAACACAGCAGATGAAGGAGCAAGGTAAAAACCCAAGAGGCCAAAGAAATGAATAGGAAATAGGCACTCTATCTGAAAAAGAATTCAGAGTAATGATGGTAAAGATAATCAAAAAACTTCGAAATAGAATGGAGAAAATACAAGAAACATTTAACAAGTACCTAGAAGAACTAAAGAGCAAACAACAATGATGAACATCACAATAAATGAAATAAAAAATTCTCTAGAAGGAATCAATAGCAGAATAACTGAGGTAGAAGAACAGATAAGTGACCTGGAAGATAAAACAGTGGAAATAACTGCTGCAGAGCAGAATAAAGAAAAAAGAATGAGAAGAATTAAGGACAGTCTCAGAGACCTCTGGGACAACACTGAATGCACGAACATTCAAATTATAGGGATCCCAGAAGAAGAAGAGAAAAAAATAGGGACAGAAAATATTTGAAGAGATTACAGTTGAAAACTTCTGAAATATGGGAAAGGAAGTAGTCAATCAAGTCCACGAATTGCACAGAGTCCCACACAGCATAAATCCAAGGAGAAACACTCCAAGACACATATTAATCACACTATCAAAAATTAAATACAAAGAAAAACTATTAAAAGCAACAAGGGAAAAGCAACAAATAACATACAAGGGAACACCCATAAGGTTAATAGCTGATCTTTCAGCAGAAACTCTGCAAGTCAGAAAGGAGTGGCGGGACACATTTAAAGTCATGAAAGGGAAAAACCTACAACCAAGATTACTCTACCCAGCAAGGATCTCATTCAGATTCAAAGGAGAAATTAAAACATTCACAGAAGCAAAAGCTAAGAAAACGCAGAACCACCAAACCAGCTTTACAACAAATGCTAAAGGAACTTCTCCAGGCAGGAAACACAAGAGAAGAAAAAGACCTACAAAAACAAACCTGAAACAATTAAGTAAATGGTAATAGGAACATATATATCGATAACTACCTTAAATGTAAATGGTTAGATGCACCAACCAAAAGACACAGACTGACTAAATGGATACAAAAACAAGACCAGTATATATGCTGTCTACAAAGGACCCACTTCAGACATATAGACACATAGACTGAAAGTGAGGGGATGGAAAAAGATATTCCACATAAATGGAAATCAAAAGAAAGCTGGAGTAGCAACTGTCATATCAGACAAAATGGATTTTATCTTTAAATTTTTAAAAAATATCTTTATTGGAGTATAATTGCTTTACAATGGTGTTAGTTTCTTCTTTATAATGAAGTAAACCAGCTATACATATATATATATATATATATATATCCCCATATCTCTTCCCTCGTGCATCTCCCTCCCTCCCACCCTCCCTATCCCACCGCTCTAGGTGGTCACAGAGCACCAAGCCCATCTCCCTGTGCTGTGTGGCTGCTTCCCACTACCTATTAATTTTACATATGGTAGTGTATATATATCCATGTCACTCTCTCACTTTCTCCCAGCTTAGCCTTCCCCCTCCCCGTGTCCTCAAGTCCATTCTCTAGTACGTCTGCGTATTTATTCCCATCCTGTCCCTAGGTTCTTCACACCCATTTTTTCTTTTTTAGATTCCATATGTGTGTTAGCATACGTTATTTGTTTTTCTCTTTCTGATTTACTGCACTCGGTATCGCAGACTCTAGGTCCATCCACCTCACTACAAATAACTCAATTTCATTTCTTTTCATGGCTGAGTAATATGCCATTGTATATATGTGCCACATCTTCTTTATTAATTCATCTGTCAATGGACACTTGGGTTGCTTCCAGGTCCTGCATATTGTAAATAGAGGAGCAATAAACATTGTGGTACATGACTCTTTTGGAATTATGGTTTTCTCAGGGTATATGCCCAGCAATGGGATTGCTGTGTCGTATGGTAGTTCTATTTTTAGTTTTTTAATGAAACTCCATAGTGTTCTCCATACTGGCTGCATCAATCTACATTCCCACCAACACTGCAAGAGGGTTGCCTTTTCCCCACATCCTCTCCAGCATTTATTGTTTGTAGATTTTTTCATGATGGCCATTCTGACTGGTGTGAGGTGATACCTCATTGTAGTTTTCATTTACATTTCTCTAATGATTAGTGATGTTGAGCATCATTTCATGTATTTGTTGGCAATCTGTGTATCTTCTTTGGTGAAATGTCTATTTAGGTCTTCTGCCCATTTTTGGATTGGGTTGTTTGTGTTTTTGATATTGAGCTGCATGAGCTACTTGTAAATTTTGGAGATTAATCCTTTGTCAGTTGCTTCATGTGCAAATATTTTCTCCCATTCTGAGGGTTGTCTTTTGGTCTTGTTTATGGTTTCCTTTGCTGTGTAAAAGCTTTGAAGTTTCAGTAGGTCCCATTTGTTTATTTTTTGTTTTTATGTCCATTTCTCTAGGAGGTGGGTGAAAAAGCATCTTGCTGTGATTTATGTCATAGAGTGTTTTGCCTACATTTTCCTCTAAGAGTTCTATAGTGTCTGGCCTTACATTTAGGCCTTTAATCCATTTTGAGTTTATTTTTGTGTACAGTGTTAGGGAGTGTTCTAATTTCATTTTTTACATGTAGCTCTCCAGTTTTCCCAGCACAACTTACTGAAGAGGCTGTCTTTTCTCCACTGTATATTCTTGCCTCCTTTATCAAAGATAAGGTGACCATATGTGCATGGGTTTATCTCTGGGCTATCCTGTTCCATTGATCAATATTTCTGTTTCTGTGCGAGTACCATACTGTCTTGATTACTGTAGCTTTGTAGTTTAGTCTGAAATCTGGGAGTCTGATTGCTCCAGCTCTGTTGTTCTTTTGCAAGATTGCTTTGGCTATTTGGGGTCTTTTGTGTTTCCACAGAAATTGTGAAATTTTTTGTCCTAGTTCTGTGAAAAACGCCAGTGGCAGTTTGATAGGGATTGCATTCAAATATGTAGATTGCTTTGGGTAGTACGGTCATATTCACAATGCTGATTCTTCCAATCCAGGAACATGGTATATCTCTCCATCTGTTTGTATCATCTTTAATTTCTTTCATCAGTGTCTTATAATTTTCTGCATACAGGTCTTTTGTCTCATTACGTAGGTTTATTCCTAGGTATTTTATTCTTTTTGTTGCAATGATAAATGGCAGTGCTTCCTTAATTTTTATTTCAGATTTTCCATCATTAGTGTATAGGAATGCATTAATTTTGTATCCTGCTACTTTACCAAACTCATTGATTAGCTCCAGTAGTTTTCTGGTAGTACCTTTAGGCTTCTCTATATATGGTATCATGTCATCTGCCAGGAGTGACAGCTTTACTTCTTTTCCAATTTGGATTCCTTTTATTTCCTTTTCTTCTCTGATTTCTATGGCTAAAACTTCAAAAACAATGTTCAGTAATAGTCGTGAGGTCGGGAAACCTTGTCTTGTTCCTGATCTTAGTGGAAATGGTTTCACTTTTTCACCATTGTGGACGATGTTGGCTGTGGGTTTGTCATATATGGCCTTTATTAGGTTGAAAGCAGTTTCCCCTATGCCTACTTTCTGGAGGGTTTTTATCATAGATGGGTGCTAAATTTTGTCAAAAGCTTTTTCTGCATCTATTGACATGATTATATGGTTTTTATTCTTCAACTTATTAATATGTATCACATTGATTTGCATATATTGAAGAATCCTTGCATTCCTGGGATATATCCCACTTGATTATGGTGTATGATCCTTTTAATGTGCTGTTCGATTCTGTTTCCTAGTATTTTGCTGAGGATTTTTGCATCTATGTTCATCAGTGATATTGGCCTATAGTTTTCTTTCTTTGTGACATTTTTGTCTGGTTTTGCTATCAGGGTGATGGTGGCCTCATAGAACAAGTTTTGGAGTGTTCCACCCTCTGCTATATTTTGGAACAGTTAGAGAGGGATAGTTGTTAGCTCTTCTCTAAATGTTTGATAGAATTCGCCTGTGAAGCCATCCGGTCCTGGACTTTTGTTTGTTGGAAGATTTTAAATCACAGTTTCAATTTCAGTGCTTGTGATTGGTCTGTGTATATTTTGTATTCCCTCCTGATTCAGTATCGGAAGTTGTGCGTTTCTAAGAATTTGTCAATTTCTTCCAGGTTGTCCATTTTATTAGCATATAGTTGCTTGCAGTAATTTCTCATGATCCTTTGTGTTTCTGCAGTGTCAGTGGTTACTTCCCGTTTTTCATTTCTAATTCTATTGAGTATTCCCTTTTTCTTGATAAGTCTGGTTAATGGTTTATCAATTTGTTTAGCTTTGGAAAGAACCAGCTTTCAGTTTTATTGATCTTTGATACCGTTCTCTTTATTCCTTTTTCTTTATTTCTGAACTGATCTTTATGATTTCCTTCCTTCTGCAAACTTTGGGGTTATTTTGTGTTTCTTTCTGTAATTGCTTTAGGTGTAAGGTTAGGTTGTTTATTTGACATGTTTCTTTTTCTTAAGGTAGGATTGCATTACTATAAACTTCTCTCTTAGAAGTGCTTTTGCTGTATCCCACAGGTTTTGGGTCACTGTGTTTTCACTGTCATTTGATTCTAGGTATTTTTTGATTTCCTCTTTGATTTCTTCAGTGATCTCTTGGTTATTAAGTGGTGTGTTGCTTAGCCTCCATGTGCTTGTATGTTTTACAGATTTTTTCCTGTAATTGATATCTAGTCTCATAGAATTGTGGTTGGAAAAGACACTTGATACGATTTCAAATATCTGAAATTTACCAAGGCTGGATTTCTCACCCAATATATGATCTATCCTGGAGAATGTTCCATGAGCACTTGAGAAGAAAGTGTATTGTGTTGTTTTTGGATGGAATGTCCTATAAATATCAATTAAGTCCATCTTGTTTAATGTGTCATTTAAAGCTTGTGTTTCCTTATATATTTTCATTTTGGATGATCTCTCCCTTGGTGATACTGGGGTGTTAAAGTCCCCTACTATGTGTGTGTTACTATTGATTTCCCCTTTTATGGCTGTTAGCATTTGCCTTATGTATTGGGGCTCCTATGTTGGGTGCATAAATATTTAAAATTGTTATATCTTCTTCTTGGATTGATCCGTTGATCATTATGTAGGGTCCTTTTTGGCTCTTGTAATAATCTTTATCTGAAAGCCTCTTGTCTGATGTGAGAATTGCTACTCCAGCTTTCTTTTGATTTCCATTTGCATGGAATATCATTTTCCATGTCCTCACTTTCAGTCTGTTAGGTGTCCCTGTGTCTGAAGTGGGCCTTTTGTAGACAGCATATGTACGGGTCCTGTTTTTGTATCCATTCAGCCAGTCTATGTGTTTTGGTTGGAGCATTTAATCAATTTACATTTAAGGTAATTATCAATATGCATGTTCCTATTACCATTTTCTTAACTGTTTTAGGTTATTGTAGATCTTTTCCTTCTCTTGTGTTTCCTGCCTAGAGAAGTTCCTTTAGCATTTGCTGTAAAGCTGGTTTGGTGGTGGTGAATTCTCTTAGCTTTTGCTTGCTTGTAAAGGTTTTAATTTCTCCGTCAAATCTGAATGAGATGCTTCCTGGTTAGAGTAATCTTGGGTGTAGGTTTTGCCCTTTCATCACTTTAAATATGTCCCGCCACTCCCTTCTGACTTGCAGACTTTTTGCTGAAATATCAGCTGTTAACCTTATAGAGATTCCCTTGTATGTTATATATTGCTTTTCTCTTGCTGCTTTTAATATTTTTTCTTTGTGTTTAATCTTTGATAGTTTGATTAATATGTGTCTTGGTGTTTCTCCTTGGATTTATCCTGTATGGGAGTCTCTGTGCTTCCTGGACTTAATTAACTACTTCCTTTCCCATATTAGGGTAGCTTTCAACTACAATCACTTCAAATATTTTCTCACTCCCTTTCTTTTCCTCTTCTTCTTCTAGGACCCCTATAATTTGAATGTTGGTGCATTTAATGTTGTCCAAAACATCTCTGAGACTGTCCTCAATTCTTTTCACTCTTTATCTTTATTCTCCTCTGTGGTCATTAGTTCATTTTATCTTCCAGGTCACTTATCTGTTCTTCTGCCTCAGTTATCCTGCTATTGATTCCTTCTAGAAAATTTTTTATTTTATTTATTGTGTTGTTCATCATTTTGTTTGCTCTTTAGTTCTTCTAGGTCTTTGTTAAACGTTCTGGTATTTTCTCCATTCTATTTCCAAGGTTTTGGATCTTTACTATCATTACTCTGAATTCTTTTTCAGGTAGACTGCCTATTTCCTCTTCATTTGTTAGGTCTGTTAGGTTTTTACCTCGCTCCTTCATCTGCTGTGCATTTGTTTGTCTTCTCATTTTGCTTAAACTTGCTGTATTTGGGGTCTCCTTTTACAGGCTACAGGTCTGTAGTGCATGTTGTTTTTGGTATCAGCCCCTAGTGGCTAAGGTTGGTATAGTGGGTTGTGTAGACTTCCTGGTGGAGGGGACTAGTGCCTGTGTTCTGGTGGATGAGGCTGGATCTTGTCTTTCTGGTGGGGAGGTCTGCGTCTGGTGGTGTGTTTTGGGGTGTCTGTGACCTTATTATGATTTTAGGCAGCACCTCTGTTAATGGGTGGGCTTGTGTTCCTGTCTTGCTAGTTGTTTGGCCTAGTGTATCCAGCATGTAGCTTGCTGGTCATTGAGTGGAGCTGGGTCCTGGCGTTGAGATGGAGATCTCTGGGAGAGCTTTCGTTGTTTGATATTATGTGGAGCTGGGAGGTCTCTGGTGGACCAATGTCCTGAACTCAGCTCTCCCACATCAGAGGCACAGGCCTGACAGCTGGCTGGAGCAACAACATCCTGTCATCCACAAGGCTCAGAATAAAAGGGAGAAGAAATGAAAGAAAGAAAAAAAAGAAATAAAATAATTAAAATAAAAAATAACTATTAAAAATAAAAAAAATTACGGGCCTTCCTGGTGGCACAGTGGTTGAGAGTCTGCCTGCCGATGCAGGGGACATGGGTTCGTGCCCCGGTCCAGGAAGATCCCACATACCGCGAAGCGGTTAGGCCCGTGAGCCATGGCCGCTGAGCCTGTGCATTTGGAGCCTGTGCTCCACAACGGAGAAGCCAGAACAGTGAAAGGCCTGCGTACCACAAAAAAAAAAAAATAAAAATTAAAAAATTGAAAAGTAATTAAAAAAGGAAACAAAGAAATGCACAGGATAGCAACGAAAACAAAAAACAAATCCACTAATAATAAGAAAAAATTAAAAACTATACTTTAAAAAAATGAAAATGGGCAGACAAAATGCTAGGACAAATGGTAAAAGCAAAGTTATACAGACAAAATTACACAGAGAAGCATACACATACACACTCACAAAAAGCGAAAAAGGAAAATAAAATATGTATCATTGCTCCCAACGTCCACAACCACAATTTGGAATGATTTGTTGCCTATTCAGGTATTCGACAGATGCAGGGTACATCAAGTTGATTGTGGAGAGTTAATCCATTGCTCCAGAGGCTGCTGGGAGAAATTTCCCTTTCTCTTCTTTGTTTGCACAGCTACTGGGGTTCAGCTTTGGATTTGCCCCTGCCTTTACGTGTAGGTCGCCTGAGGGCGTCTGTTCTTCGCTCAGACAGGACGGGATCAAAGTAGCAGCTGTTTATGGGGCTCTGGCTCACTCAGGCTAGCGGGAGAGAGCGGTACCGAAGGCAGGGCGAGCCTGCGGTGGCAGAGGCCAGCATGACGTCGCAACAGGCTGAGGCATGTCGTGTGGTCTCCCAGGGAAGTTGTCCCTGGATAACAGGACCCTGGCAGTGGTGGGCTGCACAGGCTCCCGGGAAGGGAGGTGTGGATAGTGACCTGTGCATGCACACAGGCTACTTGGTGACTGTAGCAGCAGGCTTAGCATCCCATGCTCGTCTCTGGCGTACATGCTGAAAGCCGCAGCTCATGCCCATCTCTGAGGCTCATTTAGGCAGTGCTCTTAATCCCTTCTCCTCACACACCGCAAAACAAAGAGGCAAGAAAAAGTGTGTTGCCTCTTCAGCAGTTCCGGACTATTGCCCGACTCCCTCCAAGCTAGGTGTGGCGAACTACACTCCTTCAGACTGTGTTCACGCAGCCAAGCCCTGTCCTCTCCCTGAGATCTGACCTCCGAAGCCCAAGCCTCAGATCCCAGCCCCCACCAGCCCCAGTGGGTGAGCAGACAAACCTCTCAGGCTGGTGAGTGCTGGTCAGCACTGAGCCTCTGTGCGGGAATCTCTCTGCTTTACCCTCTGCACCCCTGTTGCTGTGCTCTCCTCCGTGGCTCCTAAGCTTCCCCCGGGCCTACCCCCATTTCCGCCAGTGAAGGGGCTTTCTACTGTGTGGAAACTTTTCCTCCTTCACAACTCTCTCGCACTGGTGCAGATCCCATCCCTATTCTTTTGTCTCTGTTGTTTCTTTTGCCTTTTGCCCTACCCAGGTGCTTGGGGGAGTTTCTTACCTTTTGGGAGGTGTGAGGTCTTCTGACACTGTTCAGTAGGTGTTCTGTAGTACTTGTTCCACATGTAGATGTATTTCTGATGTACCTGTGGGGAGCAAGGTGATCTCCACATCTTACTCTTCCACCATCCTGAAGGACTTCTCAAAACAGACTTTAAAATAAAGACTATTAGGAGAGACAAAGAAGGACACTACAAAATGATCAAGGGATCAATCCAAGAAGACGATATAAGAATTTTAAATATCTATGCACCCAACATAGGAGCACCTCAATACATAAGGCAAATGCTAGCAGCCATAAAAGGGGAAATCAGTAGTAACACAATAATAGTAGTGGACTCCAACACCACACTTCCACTAGTGGACAGATCAACCAAAATGAAAATAAATAAAGAAACACAAGTTTAAATGATACATTAAACAAATGGACTTAATTGATAATTACAGGATATTCCATTCAAGAACAACAGAATACACTTTCTTCTCAAGTGCTCATGGAAATTCTCCAGAATAGATCATATCTTGGGTCACAAATCAAGCCTTGGTAAATGAAAGACAACTGAAAAGGTATCAAGTATCTTTTCCGACCATAACACTATGGAACTAGATATCAATTACAGGAAAAATACGTAAAAAGTACAAACACATGGAGCCTAAACAATACACTACTAAATAACCAAGAGATCACTGAAGAAGTCAAACAGGAATTCAAAAGATACCTAGAAACAAATGGCAATGAAAACATTACGACCCAAAACCTATGGGATGCAGCAAAAGCAGTTCTAAGACGGACGTTTATAGCAACACAATTCTACCTCAAGAAACAAGAAACATCTCAAATAAACAACCTAACCTTGCACCTAAAGCAATCAGACAAAGAAGAATAAAAACCCCTCCAAGTTAGCAGAAGGAAAGAAATCATAAAGATCAGATCAGAAATAAATGAAAAAGAAATGAAGGAAACTATAGCAAAGATCAATAAAACTAAAAGCTGGTTCTTTCAGAAGATAAACAAAATTGATAAACCATTAGCCAGACTCATGAAGAAAAAAAAGGGAGAAGACTCAAATCAATAGAATTAGAAACGAAAAAGGAGAAGTAACCACTGACACTGCAGAAACACAAAGGATCATGAGAGACAAATACAAGCAACTATATGCCAATAAAATGGACAACCTGGAAGAAATGGACAAATTCCTAGAAAAGCACAACCTTCCGATACTGAACCAGGAAGGAATAGAAAATATACACAGACAGATCACAAGCACTGAAGTTGAAACTGTGATTAAAAATCTTCTAACAAACAAAAGCCCAGGAACAGATGGCTTCACAGGTGAATTCTACCAAACATTTAGAGAAAAGCTAACACCTATCCTTCTCAGAGTCTTCCAAAATACAGCAGAGGGAGGAACACTCACAAACTCATTCTACGAGGCCACCATCACCTTGATACCAAAACCAGACAAGGACGTGACAAAGAAAGAAAACTACAGGCCAATATCACTGATGAACATAGATGCAAAAATCCTCAACTGAATACTAGCAAACAGAATCCAAGAGCACACTGAAAGGATCATACACCATGATCAAGTGGGATTTATCTCAGGAATGCAAGAATTCTTCAATATACGCAAATCAATCAAAGTGATATACCATACTAACAAGCCGAAGGGGAAAAACCAAATGATCATCTCAATAGATGCAGAAAAAGCTTTCGACAAAATTCAGTACCCATTTATGATAAAAATCCTCCAGAAAGCAGGCAGAGAAGGAATGTACCTAAACATAAGAAAGGCTATATATGACAAACCCACAGATAACATAGTTCGTAATGGTGAAAAATGGAAACCATTTCCACTAAGATAAGGAACAAGACAAGGTTCCTCATTCTCACCACTATTATTCAACATATGTTTGGAAGTTTTAGGCACAGCAATAAGACAAGAAATAGAAATAAAAGCAATTCAAATTGGAAAAGAAGTAAAACTGTCAGTACTTGCAGATGGTATGATACCATACGGAGAGAATCCTAAAGATGCTAGCAGAAAACTACTAGAGCTAATCAACGAACTTGGTAAAGTAGCAGGATACAAAATTAATGCACAGAAATCTCTTGTATTCCTATACACTAATGATGAAAAATCTGAAAGAAAAATTAAGGAAGCACTCCCATTTACCATTGCAATAAAAAGAATAAAATTCCTAGGAATAAACCTACTTAATGAGACAAAAGACCTGTATGCAGAAAACTGTAAGACACTGATGAAAGAAGTTAATGGTGATACAAACAGATGGAGAGATATACCATGCTC
The DNA here is from genome assembly GCF_949752795.1 of Hyperoodon ampullatus. Classification (NCBI taxonomy): domain Eukaryota; kingdom Metazoa; phylum Chordata; class Mammalia; order Artiodactyla; family Ziphiidae; genus Hyperoodon; species Hyperoodon ampullatus. The sequence goes on from NC_136913.1 coordinate 63,963,475, forward strand.
TTGGATTGGAAGAATCACTATTGTGAAAATGACTATACTACCAAAAGCAATCTACAGATTCAATGCAATCTGTATCAAACTACCCATGGCATTTTTCACAGAACTAGATCAAAAATTTTCACAATTTGCATGGAAACACAAAAGACCCCAAATAGCCCAAGCAATCTTGAGAAAGAAAAACGGAGGTGGAGGGATCAGGCTCCCTGACTTCAGACTATACTACAAAGCTACAATAATCAAGACAGAATGGTACTGGCACAAAAACAGAAATATAGATCAATGGAACAGGATAGAAAGCCCAGAGAGAAACCCCCACACATATGGTCACCTTATCTTTGATACAGGAGGCAAGACTATACAATGTAGAAAAGACAGCCTTGTCAATAAGTGGAGCTATGAAAAGTGGACAGCTACATGGAAAAGAATGAAATTAGAACACTCCCTAACACCATACACAAAAATAAACTCAAAATGGATAAAGACCTAAATGTAAGACCACATACTATAAAACTCTTAGAGGAAAACATAGGCAGAACACTCTTGACATAAATCACAGCATGACCCTTTTTGACCCCCCTCCTAGAGAAAGGGAATTAAAAACAAAAATAAACAAATGGGACCTAATGAAACTTAAAAGCTTTTGCACAGTAAAGGAAACCATAAACAAGATGAAAAGAAAACCCTCCGGATGGGAGAAATATTAGCAAATGTATCAAGGGACAAAGGACTAATCTCCAGAATATACAACCTGCTCATGCACGTCAATATCAAAAAAATAATAATAAAATAAACAACCCAACCGAAAAATGGGCAGAATACCTAAATAGACATTTCTCCAAAGAAGATATACAGATTGCTAACAAACACATGAAAGGATGCTCAACATCACTAATCAATAGAGAAACGCAAATCAAAACTACAATGAGGTATCACCTCACACCAGTCAGAATGGCCATCATCAAAAATCTAGAAACAATTAATGCTGGAGAGGGTGTGGAGAAAAGGGAACCCTTCTGCACTGTTGGTGGGAATGTCAATTGATACAGCCACTATGGAAAACAGTATGGAGGCTCCTTAAGAAACTAAAAATAGAACTACCATACGACCCAGCAATCCCCCTACTGGGCATATACCCTGAGAAAACCATACTTCAAAAAGAGTCATGGAACACAATATTCATTGCCGTTCTATTTACAATAGCCAGGAGATGGAAGCAACCTAAGTGTCCATCGACAGATGCATGGTAAAGAAAATGTGGCACATATATACAATGGAATATTACTCAGCCATAAAAGGAAACGAAATTGAGTTATTTGTAGTGAGGTGAATGGACCTAGAGTGTGTCATACAGAGTGAAGTATGTCAGAAAGAGAAAAACAAATACCGTATGCTAACACATATATATGGAATCTAAAAGAAAAAAAAGGTTGTGAAGAACCTAGGTGCAGGACAGGAATAAAGACGCAGACATTGAGAATGGAGTTGAGGACCCAGGGAGGGGGAAGGGTAAGCTGGGACGAAGTGAGATAGTGGCATGGACATATATACACTACCAAAACGTAAAACAGATAGCTAGTGGGAAGCAGCCACATAGCACAGGGAGATATGCTCGGTGGTTTGTGTCCACCTAGAGTGGTGGGATAGGGAGGGTAGGAGAGAGACACAAGAGGAACGAAATATGGTGATATATGTATATGTGTAGCTGATTCACTTTTGATACAGCAGAAACTAACACACCATTGTAAAGCAATTATACTCCAATTAAGATATTTAAAAAAAGGGAAATAGAAATATAAGGTAAAACAAAAAGTAAGTAAATAATCCATAATCCCACCATCCAGCAATAACTACTATTAACATGTTGCTGTATTTTCTGCAATATTTTTTCTGTTACAATATATTCATTTAATATTATAATATTGAGATATTACATTTTGTTTGGAACTTCTTTTTCAACAACCTTTGTATCTGAGCATTTATCTATGACACTCAATACTCGTTACAAACATGATATTTAAAAATGACTGACATTTGATTCTATGATGATAATTTAACCATCTACTTAATACTGGACTTTATAGTGTTTCCAACTTCTGCTGGTATAAATAACACTATAATGAACCGTTTAGCGTTGAAAAATCTGTTCACTTCCCTGTTTATTTCCTTACTAAAACTTCCTAGGGGCACAATTACTGTAATATAGGGTATAAATATTTTTCAGACTCTTGCTACATACTGCCAATTTGTTCATCAGGAAAGTTGTATGCTTCCTGCAGCAAAACAGACTAGCCATTTCGCACAGCCTTGCCCAAACTAAATACTATGCATTTTAAAATTTTCAGCAGTTTAATAGGTGATAAATGGTATCCCATTGTTGATTTAATTACTAAGACTTCTAATGAGGATGAGTATCTTTTCTTTCATTTATTGACCATGTATATTTTTCCTTAGTGAATAAAACATTTTATTTTTCAAAACGATGAGGGTAATTATTATACAGCCCAACAGAATGGATGAGGACACTGAGCCCTAAGCAGGCACAGCCCAGGATTCAGTTCACTTGATATATGGTTTAGGTCAGTGTTTTTCAACATATAGTCTATGAATCACCTAAATCACCTAGGAGGCATATTAAAAAATGCAGGTTTCTGGGGCCCCCACTGCCCTCCTAAACCAGAACCAAGGTGTGTGAAAGAGAGTTGGAATTTCGATAATCTCCCTAAGTGACTCATGAACACTAAATTTGGGATTCTCAGTGAAAGAGAGGACAGGGCAGAGTGGCATGTGTTAGATCACTTGATGACCTTTTACAAACTACATGAAAGGAACTGTCTGATCCTTTTCTTATAGTTCTCCCAGGGACTTGGTTCTTATTCTAGGTGGCAACTAATTCCCAGGTCTCTCTATTGGCTTTCAGTATAAGAAAAACTCACATCCTGTAAGGCTACCTCCTTCTTATCTTCTCACATCTTACTCTGAACTTACGTTTCCCCCTAAAGTCACTCAGCAAATACTTGTTAAATGCTCACTATGGGTCGGGCACTGTGCTTGGTACTGTGGGAACAAGGCATACCAACTTGAAGTTGGCAGCCAGACTGCTTTGTAATTTTTATAAATTTACTCTGCCAAAAACTGCTCAAAATTAAAATAATAGTTTTCATTTACTGAACAATTATGTGATGGACATTGTACTTGGTACTTTACACATATTATCTCTACTCCATAATAATTCTGTCCTATAAGAAAATGGCATCCTTATTTTACAGATGAGGAAACTGAGGCCCAAGGCCATACAACGTATATGGGTTAGAGCTGGGCTTAGAATCCTGTTCTATTTGACTCCAGTCTGGGCTCTTTCATCTATATTATGCTATCTTCCTAAGGCTTAAAAAAATCTTCCCATCATGAAGATTTTTGAATTCATGTTTTTTTGTCTTTTTGGTAACAGAATATGGCCTGTAGGGTCTAACACTTCCAACTTAATTAGCATATACTGACTCTTTGGATTCAAATGATTCTAGTAAAAGATCCACCAGCCCAATATATCTTCCCCCAAATAAGTTTTTTTCTTTTTTTAAATACCTGAGGTACCACTCCCACTGCCCTCCGAAGGCTTTCCAGGCTCACATCTTGTATATTTTGACCAGCAAGGTAAATGTTACCCTTTTGAGGCTCATAGAAGCGAAACAACAGCCTCACTATTGTGCTTTTCCTGAAATAGGAGACAATGAAAGGTTATGTAGCTCCAACTGGCATTAGGGAACCCCTATTTTAAACCACAGTCATCATTTTATTATGACACATAAAAAATATTACAATGGGAGTCAGCAATCAACAATGCAGAATTTTATAAAGAACTAAATTACCCACCCTGACCCACTACCTCCTACAATGGCCACTTTCTTTCCTGCAGGAACTTCAAAAGATATTCCACTAAGGACTTTCTGCCCTTCAATGTATTCAAAATGCACATTATCAAAGGCCACCGTAGCTGTCTGTGGTGTGATCTGAAGGGGAGATGCCATCACTTTGTCCTAGCAGGGAAGAGAAAAGAAAAGCCACTTTACACACCTCCTAGAGTACAGCTATGCAATTTTCTAATTCACAGAGAGAAAAAGGAAAATAAAGGGAAAGGAGGAGGTTTATAAGTGGAGTTAGACCACTTCTAAGCATGCTTTTAAAAATGTTTTTTCACTCCTCACTGTTAAGGGTAAAAATACTGAATGCTTTGATTTCTGATCAATTTGTTTTGGGGGTAAAGAGGGATGGTGGGCAGGGGAGAAAGGAGGTTGAGAATATGAGGAGAGGCAATCACATTTTATATCATTATTAGCAAAAGTAAATCAGGTACAAGTACAAATATTGAAGTTAACAAAATTTAGCTTCTAGGTATAATATTCTTTGCTAATACTGTAAGGTTTCCAAACACAGAAGTAAAAGCTGTAACAGCCTTTTAATACACATGATAGTCCCAATTCCTGCAAAAGAGAAATTAGTTTGCTAATATGGTAATGTAAAAATATTCCCCCGGAATAATACCATTAATGAGATGATGCTTATATGCTTTTAAAAAGGTACTAAATAGAGTACTTACTTTAATTCGGGTGTCTACCTTGAGTAGAGTAAACAAGGTGTTCATATCTATAAGTGCTTGTCTAGTTTCTCTGTATACAGTTCCCAGAAAGTTAAGGGGCAATGAAAGCTGAAAAAGCAGTCCATTCACCATTACTAAATCTCCAACAGTAAGGGTACCTTAATATGCAGTTGGTAGAAAAAAAAAATTTTAGATGTCATGAACTTTCCAGTTTAAGACAGAGAAGTTTACAGTTTACTACTGTGGAATACAGTTCAAAATGTACATAATCAGCAACTCTTAGACCTACTCAAATTCCAAAGCATTTTAATCCACGATTTAGGAAAATAGGGAACTAGATATATGCTAACTGGAATGGCAAAAGCCCACCCATACACTACACATAATATATAAGAAAAAGAGAATGGTTTAAGTGAGGAAAGAAATGGAAGGCTGAAAATCTCTCCTTTCATCCTAAGAAAGTTCCTTGTAATGTAAAATAGAAGTTTTTTCAAGTATAAATTAAAAAATTGGAGCAAATGGATATCATGATTGGGAATGATAAACCATGTATTAAGGTCTCAGTGAATGAATGAATCCTATCTAAGCAAGCAGGTTTCAGAAAAGAGGCACAGATATTATTTACTTTTGAAATGTTTTGCAATGAACAACTAATAGAAAAATTAAAAGGTTACTAGTAATTTTTATATATGACTGCTTGCATTTTAGTCCTTTGGACTAAATATTAAATTAATTACATTTCTTTCCAGGTCTACAAGAGAAATTAGAAATATCAAATGCTAAAAAGAAAGTTACTCCAAAAAGAATCAGGTTGTAGCCCCACAAACAGTAATCCCAATCAATGAGAGAACCAGTGCTAAACTTGTAGTGTTAAACAAAGGGAAGTAAAAAAAAACATCATCATGTAATCAAGAAAACATATTCTGATACAAAAACGAAAGTACTCCAAGGATGTTATAGCACCTTATTGAACATGCTTTATAATTAAGACTAATATACACATTTCTTTCATTAATCTTTATAAAGGTTAAGTAAAACATTGACTAACGTGAAAACCACATATCCATTACCTGCCACAATTCCCTGACTGGCGAGCACCATTATGGCTGTTAAACCAACACTGAAAATAGCACTTTGACCAAAGTTCAGCATAGCCAGAGTAGAGGTACTTTTCAATGAAGCAGTCTCATATGTCTTCAAAAATCCATCATATCTTTGTGCTTCATAATTTTCATTATTAAAATACTACAAAATACATAAAAATAGTAACTACATACAACTATAATTGGAATTTAATCTCTTAAGTGATTAGTATCCTTTTCATGGATACAATTTTGTACTGCATACATCATTTTAAAAACTGACTTTCCATATATTGGACTATGGTACTCCTGCAGTTTTCCACAATGGACAGTATTTGAAAAGTCCATAAAATTCATCCCCCAAACATTTACTGAATGCCTAGTTAATTTAAACCCAGATCTAAAAAAGCTGTCAATGGTACTTCCTTCACAAAGCTTTGCCTTGATCCTCTGAGACTCTGAATTGACAATTCTCATTGCCCCCACAACATTACGCCTTTCTCATGTAGCCACTTGCATACTTTACTTTAACTCTCCGAGTGCTTAGAAAATTCTGGGAAGGCAAGGATCAAACAGTAATCATTGTTTTTACCACCCTCCCCCATTACAGGACTTAGCATAGTGCTTTGCACACAAGAGGCATTCAGTAATATTTGTTAAATGGAAAAATGAACAGATAAATGGAAGAATTAGTGAAAAGCACTCTGCTAGGCACTATGAGGGATAGTCAAGAACTTAGTGTACATTCGGAATCAAGATACTAACCATACTGTCACTACTTATAAATTAATTCAGAAGGTAAAATTCTGATGGTGCCACACAAAAAATGAGGTAGAAAGGGCAATTTCTAAACAAAAGAAAAACAATAAAGTACTATTATTTCATCATACCTAGAGATCCTATACTAATCTGCAGCTCTAACTTACAGCACCTATTCAATTAAATGGCAGAACAAACCTTAGTGTGGTGTGAAAGGAAGAGGAAGGTAAAATTAAACATATTACCTTCACAGTTTCATAATTCAGCAGCGAGTCTATGGCAGCGTTACCTGCATCATTATCTGCTTTGTTCATCTCTATTCTAAATCTAGTTCTGTAAGACAAAGATTTGCATAGGCATGGAATGTTTGCTACAGAAGCATAACTAATTTCTGAAACTTGACTGACTTCTGGGGAATACCTTACCTCCACCGTGTGACAGCAACTGTGAATGCTGTGTATGCACCAAGTGTCCCAAGGGTCACCAGTGCAAACTGGGCACCACATCTATAATACTGGAGAAGGCAAAAGAAGAAATGAGAAACAGTCATTGCTCTTGCCAAATAGTTTATAATATACATTAGCAAATCTCAAAGATTTTAATTAAAAAATATGTTGGTATAAAGTTGTATATATGAAAAACTGAGTGAGAAAACAAATACCTTAGAAAATCAACTTTAAGTTATATGCATACTTTTAATTATAAAATATGAAATTGCCTAAAATGCTACAAATGGTGAACAGAAAGAAACCTAGATAATCTGAGCATATCAGTCCAAAGTCATATACCATAATGTCTGTTAACAAAAAAACTGCAACCACTAGCTAAATGACTGACCTATGTGTAGAACTGAACAGCTCTTTACAATAACATGATAAAGACTTCGGACACAGTCCCTTGAAGCTTGTGGCAAAATAATTAAACAAACTGTATAACCCTTCTGGCACCATGGGATTTTGCTTTCAAATCATAAGCATGCAATAGTACAAAAGCTTCAAGTACTAAATAGCTACTAACAAGAATGTAAGATAAAAGCTTGTCATGAAAAATGTTTTACTTACCAAAACACCACTGACAAGGGTCACTTGAATGTAAGATAAAAGCTTGTCATGAAAAATGTTTTACTTACCAAAACACCACTGACAAGGGTCACCTCAAACATGATGGGAAGAAGATTAAATACTAAAGCACTCAGGACAAAACTGATACCCCTTGTCCCTCTGTCAATAGCCTTTGATAAAGCTCCTGTCTGTCTGTTCAGGTGGAAAGCGAGATCCAGGTTGTGAAGATGGAGAAAGACATTTTTGGCTATTCTTCGGATTGAATTTTGGGCTACCTTGCCAAATACTGCATTTCGAACTTCATTAAAAAAGGCAGCTCCGGCTCTTGATACACCATCTAGCAATACAATCAAGAAAAAGTGGGGTGTAAAAACATTAGAATCGTTGGAGTATAAAAACGTCAAGGGCTCAGAAAATGTTTGTACAATGAATGAATATATCACAGAATACTTTCACTAAAAGAAACCTAGAAAATACCTAGCCTACTGAGTATCAATCTTTCCACCACCATGAAAACCTTTCACTGTTATTTTCCCCCATAAGATTCCAAATGTTGAAAGATTTTTCCAAGTAAATACTTTTACTAAACAGCAGCCCATAAGGCCTTATTGTGGATAAATGTACAGTATCTGTTGAGGTTTTGTGATCTAATTCAATTCCCCCAAATAACAATGATAAAATTGAGATCCTGAAAAATCCAAGTGCTTTGACTAAGCATGCCCCAACTCAGGTCTGAGTTTCAAAAAGTATCCTTTCTACTGCATGGGGACACAAAGCATCATATTCTATTCTTTACAAATTGTAGATTTGTGTCATGGTTATTGAATATAATTTAATGACACATTAATACAGGTATATCATTATGTAGCCATTTCCTATTCAATGGCTAACAACAACAGCAAGAAAATAACTAGTCTTACTAAAAAAAATCTTATAAGGAGCCTAACTATTAGAAGTGGTTATTATGAATTTAATGTCTTACTTCATGTTATTGTTTTCTAGAACTTAGAAAATGAGACTTTTATAACAGAATTTTTGGAAAGTATATCATACAAAGAATTTTTTAAAAACCACACATCAAAAAAAAAATCTCACATAAAACAAACATCCAAAATGCTAAGTTGTGTTTGTGGTGAAAAGGTCATATGCTCAAATATGATGAAACCCTCTTGGAGAAAGTCAACACCTGTAGACAGATTAAAGAACCAAACATACAGCCAATGAGAACTGCCGTTGCCATGGTTGCAACTGTATTTGGTGCATCACTCAGGTTCAGCATGTTTCCCGACATCTGGTTGAGGCTGTCTACAGCATATTTAAACATGAAGGGAACCACGATATTCATAGCCTAAAAACATAAAAGCAGCAATTATCAATCATATGCAAATTATGTATTTATAAAAGTACAAATATTTACCTTAAATTAGTATTTATGGGAATGTTTGGATATTAACCATTTACTAGTATTGGAATGATCTTCCCAGTTTATAAAGATAAAATCTTTGGCAGTGGGAGAGCAGTCATTTCAGGATTCCTACCTCACACTGACTGCCATGTTAATATTCATTTATAAGCTATGTGCATTAGTCAAATGCTCCTGCCTCCATGAAATCACCCTGATCATCCACTCAAAAATGCTTTCTCCATTACCTAAAATCCTACAGAGCTAATAACACAGCAAACTGCCTTATACTGTAGTTCTTTGTGTATGTAAGTAGAATGCTTTGTATACAGCAGGTATTCAATAAATATATGTAAAATTATTTATTCACCAAAATAATAGTAAAACTGAAATTATACAGCAAAAAAGGATCTCAAAAGCAGATACATTACAAGTATCTGTAGCTGATTCACCATTCAGGGGGAAAAAAACCCAACACTGATAGATCTATTTGCCCCAGAAAAAAATCCCTTTGCTCCAACACCGTATAAAAGAAAACACAGGAGGTTGAGGAAGATGGCTGAAGAGTAAGACGTGGAGATCACCTTCCTCCACACAGATACATCAGAAATACATCTACACGTGGAAAAACTCCTACAGAACACCCACTGAATGCTGGCAGAATACCTCAGACCTCCCAAAAGGCAAGAAACTCCCCACGTACCTGGGTAGGGCAAAAGAAAAAGCAGAGACAAAAAACAGGCATGGGACCTGCACCAGTAAGAGGGAGCTGAGAAGGAGGAAAGGTTTCCACACACTAGGAAGTCCCTTCACTGGTGGAAACTGCGGGTGGCGGAGGGGGGATGCTTCAGAGCCGCAGAGGAGAGCGCAGCAACAGGAGTGCAGAGGGCAAAGCGGAGAGATTCCCGCAGAGAGGATAGGTGCCCACCAGCACTCACCAGCCCAAGAGGCTTGTCTGCTCACCCACTGGGGAGGGCGGGGGCTGGGAGCTGAGGCTCAGGCTTCAGTTGGGTCTCAGGGAGAGGACTGGGGTTGGCGGCGTGAACACAGCCTGAACGGGTTAGTGCACCACGGCTAGCCGGGAGGGAGTCCGGAAAAAAGTCTGGACCTGCCAAAGAGGCAAGAGACTTTTTCTTCCCTCTTTGTTTCCTGGTGCGAGAGGTGAAGGGATTACGAGCACTGCTTAAAGGAGCTCCAGAGACAGGCGCAAGCCACGGCTATCAGCACGGACCCCAGAGAAGGGCATGAGACGCTAAGGCTGCTGCTGCCGCCAATAAGAAGCCTGTCTGCGAGCACAGGTAACTATCCACACCTCCCCCTCCTGGGAGGCTGTGCAGTCTGCCACTGCCAGGGTCCCGTGATCCAGGGACAACTTCCCGGGGAGAACGCACGGCGCACCTCAGGCTGCTGCAACATCATGATGGCCTCTGCTGCCGCAGGCTCGCCCCGCATCCGTACCCCTCCCTCCCCCCGGCCTGAGTGAGCCAAAGCCCACGAATCGGCTGTTCCTTTAACCCTGGCTGTTCCTTTAACCCCGTCCTGTCTGAGCAAAGAACAGATGCCCTCAGGCAACCTACTCGCAGAAGTGGGGCCAAATTCAAAGCTGAACCCCGGGAACTGTGCAAACAAAGAAGAGAAAGGGAAATCCCTCCGAGCAGCCTCAGGAGCAGGGGATTAAACCTCCACAATCAACTTGATGTACCCGGCATCTGTGGAATACCTGAATAGACAACGAATCATCCCAAAATGAGGAGGTGGACTTTGGGAGCAAGATAGATTATTTTTTCCCCTTTTCCTCTTTTTGGGAGTGTGTATGTGTATGCTTCTGTGTGAGATTTTGCCTGTATAGCTTTGCTTTCACCATTTGTCCTAGGATTTCTCCGTCCGTTTTGTTTTTTACTTAAAAAATATTTTTCCTAATAACTATTTTTTATTTTAATTATTTTCTTTTATCTTACTTTAGCTTATTTTATCATCTTTCTTTCTTTTTTTTCTCCCTTTTATTCTGAGCCATCTGGATGAAAGGCTCTTGGTGCTTCAGCCAGGAGTCAGTGCTGTGCCTCTGAGGTGGGAGAGCCAACTTCAGGACACTGGTCCACAAGAGACTTCCCAGCTCCACGTAATATCAAATGGCAAAAATCTCCCAGAGATCTCCATCTCAACACCAAGACGCAGCTTCACTCAACAACCAAGAAGCTACAGTGCTGGAAACCATATGCCAAACAAGTAGCAAGACAGGAACACAACCCCACCCATTAGCAGAAAGGCTGCCTAACATCATAATAAGGCCACAGACACCGCAAAACACACCACCAGACATGGACCTCCCCACCAGAAAGACAAGATCCAGCCTCATCCACCAGAACACAGGCACTAGTCCCCTCCACCACGTAGACTACACAACCAACTGAACCAACATTAGCCACTGGGGACAGACACCAAAAACAACAGAAACTATGAACCTGCAGCCTTCAAAAAGGAGACCCCAAACACAGTAAGATAAGCAAAATGAGAAGACAGAAAAACACACAGCAGATGAAGGAGCAAGATAAAAACCCACCATATCTAACAAATGAAGAGGAAATAGGCAGTCTACCTGAAAAAGATTTCAGAATAATGATAGTAAAGAGGATCCAAAATCTTGGAAATAGAATAAAGAAAATGCAAGAAACATTTCACAAGGACCTAGAAGAACTAAAGAGGAAACAAATAACTATGAACAACACAATAAATGAAATTAAAAATACTCTAGAAGGGATCAATAGCAGAATAACTGAGGCAGAAGAACGGATAAGTGACCTGGAAGATAAAATAGTGGAAATAAGTACTGCAGAGCAGAATAAAGAAAAAACAATGAAAAGAACTGAGGACGGTCTCAGAAACCTCTGGGACAACATTAAATGCACCAACATTCAAATGAGAGGGGTCCCAGCAGAAGAAGAGAAAAAGAAAGGGACTGAGAAAATATTTGAGGAGATTATAGTTGAAAACTTCCCTATATGGGAAAGGAAATAGCTAATCAAGTGCAGGAAGCACAGAGAGTCCCATACAGCATAAATCCAAGGAGAAACACGCCAAGACACATATTAATCAAACTATCAAAAATTAAATACAAAGAAAACATATTAAAAGCAGCAAGGGAAAAACAACAAATAACACAGAAGGGAATCCCCATAAGGTTAAGAGCTGATCTTTCAGCAGAAACTCTGCAAGCCAGAAGGGACTGGCAGGACATATTTAAACTGATGAAGGAGAAAAATCAACAACTAAGAGTACTCTACCCAGCAAGGGTCTCATTCAGATGTGATGGAGAAATTAAAACCTTTACAACAAGCAAAAGCTGAGAGAGTTCAGCACCACCAAACCAGCTTTACAACAAATGCTAAAGGAACTTCTCTAGGCAAGAAACACAAGAGAAGGAAAAGACCTACAATAACAAACCCAAAACAATTAAGAAAATGGAAATAGGAACATACATACTGATAATTATCTTAAATGTAAATGGATTAAATGCTCCCACCAAAAGACACAGACTGGCTGAATGGATACAAAAACAAGACCCATATATATGCTGTCTACAAGAAACCCACTTCAGACCTAGGGACACATACAGACTGAAAGTGAGGGAATGGAAAAAGATATACCATGCAAAAGGAAATCAAAAGAAAGATGGAGTGGCAATTCTCATATCAGACAAAATAGACTTTAAAATAAAGACTATTAGAAGAGACAAAGAAGGACACTACATAATGATAAAGGGATCGATCCAAGAAGAAGATATAACAATTGTAAATATTTATGCACCCAACATAGGAGAACCTCAATACATAAGGCAAATACTAACAGCAATAAAAGGGGAAATCGACAGTAACACATTCATAGTAGGGGACTTTAACACCCCACTTTCACCAATGGACAGATCATCCAAAATGAAAATAAATAAGGAAACACAAGCTTTAAATCATACATTAAACAATATGGACGTAATTGATATTTACAGGACATTCCATTCAAAAACAACAGAATACACATTTTCCTCAAGTGCTCATGGAACATTCTCCAGGATAGATCATATCTTGGGCCATAAATCAAGCCTTGGTCAATTTAAGAAAACTGATATCGTATCAAGTATCTTTTCCGACCACAATGCTATAAGACTAGATATCAATTACAGGAAAAGATCTGTAAAAAAGGCAAACACATGGAGGCAAAACAATACACTACTAAATAACCAAGTGATCACTGAAAAAATCAAAATGGAAATCAAAAAATACCTAGAAACAAATGACAATGGAGACAAGATGACCCAAAATCTATGAGATGCAGCAAAAGCAGTTCTAAGAGGGAAGTTTATAGCAATACAATCCCACCTTAAGAAACAGGAAAATCTCAAATAAATAACCTAACTGTGCACCCAAAGCAATTAGAGAAAGAAGAACAAAAAAGCCCCAAAGTTAGCAGAAGGAACGAAATAATAAAGATCAGATCAGAAATAAATGAAAAAGAAATGAAGGAAATGATAGCAAAGATCAATAAAACTAAAAGCTGGTTCTTTGAAAATATAAGCAAAATTGATAAACCATTAGCCAGACTCATGAAGAAATAAAGGGAGAAGACTCAAATCAGTAGAATTAAAAATGAAAATGGAGAAGTAACAACCGACACTGCAGAAATACAAAGGATCATGAGAGATTACTACAAGCAACTCTATGCCAATGAAATGGACAACCTGGAAGAAATGGACAAATTCTTAGAAATGCACAACCTAGCGAGACTGAACCAGGAAGAAATAGAAAATATGAACAGACCAATCACAAGCACTGAAATTGAAACTGTGATTAAAAATCTCCAGCAAACAAATGCCCAGGACTAGATGGCTTCACAGGCGAATTCTATCAAACATTTAGAGAAGAGCTAACACCTATCCTTCTCAAACTCTTCCAAAATATAGCAGAGGGAAGAAACTCCGAAACTCATTCTACGAGGTCACCATCACCCTGATACCAAAACAAGACAAAGATGTCACAAAGAAAGAAAACTGCAGGCCAATATCACTGATGAACATAGATGCAAAAATCCTCAAGAAGATACTACCAAACAGAATCCAACAGCACATTAAAAGGATCATACACCACGATCAGGTGGGGTTTATTCCAGGAATGCAAGGATTCTTCAATATACGCAAATCAGTCAACGTGATACACCATATTAACAAATTGAAGGAGAAAATTCATATGATCATCTCAATAAGATGCAGAGAAAGCTTTTGACAAAATTCAACACCCATTTAAGATAAAAACCCTGAAGAAAGTAGGCATAGAGGGAACTTTCCCCAACATTAATAAAGGCCATATATGACAAACCCACAGCCAACATCATCCTCAATGGTGAAAAATGGAAACCATTTCCACTAAGATCAGGAACAAGACAAGGTTGCCCACTCTCACCACTCTTATTCAACATAGTTTTGGAAGTTTTAGCCACAGCAATCAGAGAAGAATCAGAAATAAAAGGAATCCAAATCGGAAAAGAAGAAGTAAAGCTGTCATTGTTTGCAGATGATATGATACTCTACATAGAGAATCCTAAAGATGCTACCAGAAAGCTACTAGAGCTAATCAACGAATTTGGTAAAGTAGCAGGGTACAAAATTAATGCACAGAAGTCTCTGGCATTCCTATACACTAATGATGAAAAATCTGACAGTGAAATTAAGAAAACATTCCCATTGCAACAAAAAGAATAAAATATCTAGGAATAAACCTACCTAAGGAGACAAAAGACCTGTATGCAGAAAATTATAAGACACTGATAAAAGAAATTAAAGATGATACAAATAGATGAAGAGATATACCAAATTCTTGGATTGGAAGAATCAGCATTGTGAAAATGTCTCTACTACCCAAAGCAATCTACAGATTCAATGCAATCCCTATCAAACTACCACTGGCATTTTTCACAGAACTAGAACAAAGAATTTCACAATTTGAATGGAAACACAAAAGACCCTGAATAGCCAAAGCAATCTTGAGAACGAAAAATGGAACTGTAGGAATCAGGCTCCCTGACTTCAGACTATACTACAAAGCTACAGTAATCAAGACAGTATGGTACTGGCACAAAAACAGAAATATAGATCAATGGAACAGGATAGAAAGCCCAGAGATAAACCCACACACATATGGTCACCTTATCTTTGATAAAGGAGGCAAGAATATACAGTGGAGAAAAGACAGCCTCTTCAATAAGTGGTGCTGGGAAAGCTGGACAGTATAAAATTAGAACATTCCCTAACATCATACACAAAAATAAACTCAAAATGGATTAAAGACCTAAATGTAAGGCCAGGCACTATCAAACTCTGAGAGGAAAACACAGGCAGAACACTCTATGACATAAATCACAGCAAGATCCTTTTTGACCCACCTGCTAGAGAAATGGAAATAAAAACAAAAATAAACAAATGTGACCTAATGAAACTTATAAGCATTTGCACAGCAAAGGAAACCATAAACAAGACCAAAAGACAACCCTCAGAATGGGAGAAAATAGTTGCAAATGAAACAAGTGACAAAGGATTAAACTCCAAAATTTACAAGCAGCTCATGCAGCTCAATAACAAGAAAACAAACAACCCAATCTAAAAATGGGCAGAAGACCTAAATAGAGATTTCTCCAAAGAAGATATACAGATTGCCAACAAACACATGAAAGAATGCTCAACATCATTAATCATTAGAGAAATGCAAATCAAAACTACAGTGAGATATCATCTCACTCCGGTCAGAATGGCCACCATCAAAATATCTTTAAACAATAAATGCTGGAGAGGGTGTGGAGAAAAGGGAACACTCTTGCACTGTTGGTGGGAATGTAAATTGATACAGCCATGATGGAGAACAGTACGGAGGTTCCTTAAAAAACCTAAAAATAGAACTACCATACGACCCAGCACTCCCACTACTGGGCATATACCCTGAGAAAACCATAATTCAAAAAGAGTCATGTACCAAAATATTCATTGCAGCTCTATTTACAATAGCCAGGACATGGAAGCAACGTAAGTGTCCATCATTGGATGACGGATAAAGAAGATGTGGCACATATATACAATGGAATATTACTCAGCCATAAAAAGAAACGAAATTGAGATATTTGTGTTGAGGTGGATGGACCTAGAGTCTGTCATACAGAGTGAAGTAAGTCAGAAAGAGAAAAACAAATACCATATGCTAACACATATATATGGAATCTAAGGAAAAAAAGTCATGAAGAACCTAGGGGTAAGATAGGAATAAAGACACCGACCTACTAGAGAATGGACTTGCGGATATGGGGAGGGGGAAGTGTAAGCTGTGACAACGTGAGAGAGTGGCATGGATATATATACACTACCAAACGTAAAATATATAGCTAGTGGGAAGCAGCCGCATAGCACAGGGAGATC
Organism: Hyperoodon ampullatus; assembly: GCF_949752795.1. NCBI lineage: Eukaryota > Metazoa > Chordata > Mammalia > Artiodactyla > Ziphiidae > Hyperoodon > Hyperoodon ampullatus. The sequence goes on from NC_136913.1 coordinate 63,979,820, forward strand.
AGGTCCGTGGTTTGTGACCACCTAGAGGGGTGGGATAGGGTGGGTGGGAGGGAGGGAGATGCCAGAGGGAAGAGATATGAGAATATATGTATAACTGATTCACTTTGTTAGAAAGCAAAAACTAATACATCATTGTAAAGCAATTATACTCCAATAAAGATATTAAGGAAAAAAAAAACCAATGAATACCAAACTAAGCTTTCAAAAACCAACATATTTCTGCATGAGAATACACCAAAATTAATTAATTAATTAATTAATTAATAAAGAAATACATAAAGGGTATAATGCTTTCATATATTCAAGACAAGTTAGTCAATCACTCACATTTCACATTTTCTACGTTATGCTATTACAAACACCAACCATCATTTAGGAATAGGAAGTTGCGAAGACTGGCAAAGCTTTCTTTGAAGAAATTAAATTCATATACATTAAGAACATGTGAAAACAATTCTATAAGTCTTCACAAAAATACTGAAATCCCAGCTTTTGTTAATGTTCCATTATTATATCATTCACCTTTATTAAACAGAAATAATTTATCATCAACAAGCTTAAGTTTAGCTACAACTGACAGGAGCTATGTAAACCTTACCAATCAAGATTTCAAAGTAAGGTATACAAGTGTCTTAGCAACCAAGCAGGTACTCTAATATTCAATATCATTAAAATAGACAGCAAATGTTGGAATACTTTTAAAATGTAACACTATGGAAAAAATTGCTTAAAACTTTAAGATTTATACGTTCCCAAATATAATCTAATAGAATAGCAGGTTTCAAGTAGTATAAATTTCTCAATTTTGATTCCCATATAATCATATATCCTCAGGCTTCCGTTTCTACTTGAAATGGTGTCCCTACCAATTTACCCCTCCACTTCTCTGTTCTTCAAAACCCACTTTGAATTTCATTCCCATCATGATGCCTTCTCTAAAATCTGCAGCGCTTTTGGCACTTTCCATTTTCCAACTCCTTGTTTTTATAGTTTAAACCTCAGTATTTATAATTTTTATTATATATTTATCATTCACTGTCTTCAGGTGCATGTGTATGGATAACTCAGTAGAAACCTTTTGCAGCAAAGAAACATTTTGTGAACAGCTGTATGAGTCAGATATGGTGCTAGGTACCTTTCACAAAGGTAAGAGCTGAACGAAATAAGTCTATGAAATGGGTATTATCCCTGTAATTGAGAAAACTCAGGTTCTGTGAGGTTTAGTGACTTGTTCAGTAAGCAGCAGAGCTAGGATTAAAATCCAGGTCTGTCCTGAAATTCAGAATTTTTTCCTGTATACCATAGCCATATCAGCAGCTTAATAAGGTAGGGACAACATTATTTTATTACTTTTGCAGCCTAAAATGGATACTCTCAAATGCAATGCTTAAACCAGTTACAGTTGAAAAGTATGGCATAAGTAATCTAAATAAATTTGAAGAGATTCCAGGTTTTCCATATAAGGCCAAATCCCCTCACTTGCATTCCAATACTTTCTTGAGTGGGAGAAAAAGTGATAGTTATAGCTAGTATGCAATTCTCACAATACACAGCCCATTATATCTTTGCCACAGAGTGAGTCTGACTGAAACTCATGTATCACCAGGAAAACTGTGCAATTTTATTTTTTTTGAAAATGTGTTTGCATTTGGTCAAATTTGGGAGCATCCTTATAAGTATGTAAAGAATGTGAATGTCATCTGCCTGTGTTTTCACTAGCAGGAAAAGGGCAGTTAGCATAGCGCTAAGAACACAGCACTACCTGTAATGATAATTGTTGATTACTGTCAGTTTTCCCATAGAAGTAATTTTTTAAAGAAAAGGAAAAACACCAAAGAAATGGATATGTAGATGTTTTTATTAGTATATACATGTGGGTTCCATTGATGCTGTGATATTTTGGGGATGGGGGGGTGGCAAATATTGGTTTTCCCTAATATTCTGCTTTCAGCAGAATTAGACTTAAATCACCTCAGACAACTGTGAATTTTTAAAAACTTTTTATTTTGAAATAATTATAAGCTGACAGGAAGTTGCAGAAGTAGTACAGAGACTCATAACTCTTCACCCAGCATCTCCTAATGATGACATCTTATATAGCTATAGTTCCATATCAAAAACAAAAATATACATTGGCACATTACTGTCAACTAGGCTACAGAACTCATTCAGTTTTCATCATTTTTAAATGTGTATTAGTGTGTGTGTGTGGTTTTATGTGTCATCTCTGTGGTTCCATGCAATTTTATCCCATGTTCAGATCCATGTAACCATCACCACAATCAAGATACAGAACTATCCCTTCACCACAAAAGCACTTCCTTGTGCTACCTCTTTATATTCCTTCATCAAGGATGATGCATATATAAATAGCTCATCTCTCTTTATTGCTGAGTAGTATTCCATAGATGTAACAGAATTTATTCAAGCACTCATCCCTGAAGGATGTTTTGGTTGCTTCTAGTTTGGGGCTATTATAAATGAAGACTTTATGAACATTTTCATACAGGTGGTCATAAGTTTTCATTTCTCTGGGATAAATGCCCAAGAGTGTAATTGCTAAGTCATATGGTAAGTCTACACTGAACTTTTTAATAAACTGCTATACTCTTTCAGAGTGGCCGTACCACTTTATAGTCCCACTAGTAAAGTATGAGTGATCCAGTTCCTCTGCATCCTCACCAACATTTGGTATCATCACTATTTTTAAAAATTTTGAAACTATTTTAATAGGTGTATAATGATATTTCATTGTGGTTTTAATTTGTGTTCCCATAACAGCAATGATGTTGAACATCTTTTCATGTGCTTATTTGCCATCCATATATCCTCTCTGATGAAATATCTGTTTGTGATTTTTGTACATTTTACATTTGGATTGGTTTTTTGCTGTTGAGTTTTAGGAATTCTTTATAGATATTCTAGATATAGGCCTTTGTTGGTTATATGATCTGCAAATATTTTCTCCTAGTCCATCACTTGTCTTTCATCTTCTGAGGTGCCTGAACTCCTTCCCCACCTAGCAGTTGTAAGGAGTCCCTTTCCCCAGGAATAAATGGAGGCCAAGGTAAGAACCTGGACTTTCACCTGCACTTGCAGTAATGAGGCATCCCCACTGAAGCAGTGCCACAAGAGGCCTGCTAAACAGAAGATTTAAGTAAGATCCAGAGTCTCATAACATAATACCCCAAATGTCCAGGTTTCAATCAAAAATCACTCATCATCCCAAGAATGACTAAGATATCAACTTGAATAAGAAAATACAATAAATAGACACAAATGTTAGAACTATCTGACAAGAATTTCAGAGTAGCTATCATAAAAGTGCTTCAAGGAGCATTTATGAACATGCTTAAATCAACAAAAATAGAATGTCTCAGCAAATAAAGAGAGGACATAAAAGAAGAAACAAATGAAAAATCTGAAACTGAAAAATATAGCTGAAGTTAAAAAAAACTTGAGTGAATGGGATCCATGGCAGAATGGGGAGGACAAAGGAAAGAATCAGTAAACTTGAAGACAGAACAATAGAAAGTACTCAATATGGACGAGAGAGAAAACAGACTTAAAAAAAAAAAACAGTAAACAAGACTCAGGAACCTATGGGACCATAACAAAAGATCCAATATTCCTCTTCAGAGTGCCAGAAGAATAGAAGTGTGAAACTGGAAAAAGTATTCAAAGAAATTAAAAAATCCTCTATTTTGGTAAAGACAAACCCAAGAATTCAAGAAGCTGAGCAACCCCAAATAGGGATAAAGTCAAAGAAATCCACACCAAGACACATCATGATTAAATTTCTGACAGCTAAAGACAAGGAAAAAAATCTTAAAAGAGCTAGATACAACTAATACATTAAGTATAAGGGAAAAACAATTTGAAGACAGTATATTTCCAGGGAAGCTAGCAGGAAGTGGCACAACATTTTTCAAGTGGTAAAAGAAAAGAACTGTTAACCTAGAATCCTATAACCAGCAAAATTAGCCTTCAGAAATGAAAGGAGTATCGAGACATTCTCAGATTAAAGAAAACTAATAAGAATTAATCACCAGCAGACCTGCTCTAAAAGAACTGCTAAAGGAAATTCTTCATACACTTGGGAAATAGAAGCAGAATGAATCCTGGAATATTAGCAATGAAGGAAAAGCAACAGAAATGGTAAATATCTATGCAAATATAGTAGCATATTCTTCTCTTAAGTTCTTTAAAATATGTTTGATGGTTAAAAGCAAAATTTAAAACACTGACTGATGGGGTTTTCAATGTATGTAGATGTAATATGTAAGATGACTTGTAAACATAAAGAGGGAAGGTAAAAGGACTTAGAGGGCAGGAAGGTTTTTACATTCTACTTGAAGTGATAAAGTATTGATTCTAAGTAGACTGTGAAAAGTTAAGTATGAATATTGTAATTCCTAGAGCAACTACTAAAAAATTATACAAAGAGATTGACCGAAAGGCATGATAAATTAAAATGGGATAGTAAAACCTGTTCAAATAATGCAAAAGATAGCAGGAAAAGTGAAACAATGCAACAAAATAAAGAGGCAACTAGCAGATAATAAAATGCTATACCAAACTCCAAATATATCAATAATTATTAATACAATTATCAATATATTATAATGAGCAATACAAATGAACAATTATTAATGTATCAATATACAAGCAATGAACAACTGGAAACCAAAAATTAAAAAAAATTTACAACACCCCTCCCCACAAAAATAAATCCTTAAGTTAAATCTAACCCAGGGTTTCTCAACCTTCAGCACTACTGACATTTTGGTTTAGATAATTCTTTCTTATGGGAGGGGCTATTCTGTGTACTTTAGGATGTTTAGTAGTGTCCCTAACCTCTACCGACCACAAGCTAGTAGCACTCCCCATCCCCACACAATTGTGACCAATAAAAATGTCTCTAGCTACTGCCAAATGTCCCCTTAAGGGCAAAATCACCCCTGATTGGGAACCACTGATCTAATCAAAGATGTACAGTGTCTGAATGCTGAAAGCTACAAATGCATATGAAATAAATCATAGAAGATCTAAATAAATGGAGAGATATACTGTGTTCATCAACTACAAGAATCAACATAATAGGGACACCAATTCTCCCCAAACTGGTCTAGAGATTTAATAAAAATCCATTTAAATATCCCATCTGGCTTCTTTGTAGCTACAGACAAGATTATTCTAAAACTCTATGGAAAAGCAAAGAAACTAGAATAGCCAAACAATTTTGGAAAAAGAAATTGGAAGAATCATACTACCTGTCTTTAAGACTTACCATAAAGCTACAATAATGAAGACAGTGTGGTGGTGATGAATGGAGAGACACATAGATCAATGAAACACAGCAGAGTCCAGAAAAGGATGACATTCCACTATCTATCTATCTGAGAATCATGGCTCCCTAAACATCTCCATGTACTAATATCCGGAACCTGTGAAGATGATACCTTACATGGCAAAATGGACTTTGAAGATGTGATTAAACTGAAGAATGTGAGCTGGGGAGAGTATCCTGGATTATCTGGGTGGGCTGAATATAATCAAGAGTCCTTATAAGAGGGAAGTAGGAGAGTCAAAGTAAAGAAAAAAGATATGACTACAGAAGCCAAAAGTCAAAATCAAGAAGATTGAAGATGCTGCCGGCTTTAAGATGGAGGAAGGGGCCTTGAGCCAAAAATGCAGGTGACATCTAGAAAAAGCTGGAAAAGGCAAGGAAATTGATCCTCTCCCAAGAGCCTCTGGAGGCAGCACAGTCCTGCTAAATGCCTTTATTTTGATCCAGTGAAACCTAATTTTGGACGTCTAACCTTCAGAAATATAAGATAATAAATTTGTGTTGTCTAAGCTATTAAATTTATAAGTTGTTACAGCAGCAATAGGAAACAAAGAAAATTCAATGAGGAGAGGAGAGCCTTCATGCAGGAACAACTGGACAAAACAATGAACCTTCATTTAAACTGGATACAAGAATTAATGCAAAATGGAGCATGGATCTAAATGTAAAAGGTAAAAAAATAACTTTTAGAAGAAAACATAGGAGAAAATCTTGATGACCTTGAGTTAGGCAAACAGTTCTTAGACATAATAAAGCATAATCCATAAAGAAAAAAAATGATGAACTGAAACATATCAAAATTTAAAACTTTTATTCTATATAAGACACTATTAAGGGAATTAAAAACAAGCTACAAGAACTTCCCTGGTGGTCCAGTGGTTAAGAATCCGCTTTCCAATTTTGGGGAAGCGGGTTCAATCCCTGGTCAGGGAACTAATATCCCACATGTCACAGAGCAACTAAGCCCACACGCCAAAACTACTGAGCCTGCATGCCACAAACTACAGAGCCCACGTGTTCAGGAGCCCGTGTGCCACAACTAGAAAGAAGCCCACGTGCTGCAACGAAGAGCCTGCGTGCTGCAACTAAGACCTGACACAACGCCCCCACCCCCCCAAAAAATATTAGAGAAAGAGAAACAAGCTACAGACTGGGAGAAAATATTTGCAAATTATATATCTGAGAAAGGTCTCATACAGAACATATAAATAACTCACTAAACTCAACAGTAGAAACAACAGCCCAAATAAAAAATGGACAAAACACTTGAACAGAAACTTTACCAAAGTGGATGGATGGATGGCACCAAAGCACATGCAAAGTATATTAAAACCACAAGATACCACTATATGCCTGATGATACCAAGTATAGTAAGAGAAATGAAGCAACTGAAACTCTCATATATTGGTGGTGGCAGACAAAAACAGCCACTTTGGAAAATAATTTGGCAGTTTCTTATAGAGTTAAAAATACACTTACCGTGACCCAGCAATTCCACTCCTAGGTATTTATCCTAGAGAAATGAAAACTCAGATTCACACAAAAACCTGTACTCGTGTGTTTATAGCAACTCTAGTTATAACTGCCAAAGGGTGGAAAGAAACCACATGTCCATAAGTGGGTAAATGGATAAACAAACTCTAGTACATCCATACTATGGAATACTGCTCATTAATAAAAAAGAATAACTGATAGAGTCAATGACTTGGATGAATGACAAAGGCATTATGTTGAATTAGAGAAGCCAGCTCAAAAGTTTATATATTATATGACTCCATTTATATGGTATTCTCAAAATGACAAAGCTATAGTGATAGAGGACAAATGAATGATACCTAGCAGTTAGGGGCCTGGAGAGGGTATATCTACAAATGGGTTACACAAAGGAGATTTCTGGGGCAATAGCACTTTTCTGTGTCATCCTGACTGTGACAGTAATTTTATAAATATACACATGTGTTAAAAATTATAGAACTGTATATCAAAAAAGTACATTTTATTGCATGTATATTAAAAATAAAGCCAGTATCACAGGTCACATCCCATCTACCTCCCCTAGAGGCTGGAAATGTCTAAAAATAAAGCTAGATGATAGTGTATTTCAATAAAAAGTGACTCAATATGAAGTTTCATACCCCCTTTCCTTTCTAAATTGAGAAACTGGTTATTTTTACTAGATTATAACCATGTGACAAATGGTATGTTTCATCTATAACTGCATTGTACCCATTAATTTAAGTACAAAAGAAATAAAGGGACTTATTCTCACAAAACCTTTTTCTTTCACAGATGAAAAAGTTTAAATCACATATATAAATAATCTGCTAAACTCTTTAATTTTCACAGAAACTGGTATACCATTAGGGAACTGAATTCATTTAATTTTAACATGCAAATGTACAATTTGGGACACTGATTGAAGAACAGAGTCAAGGAAAAAGTAAAATCACCATAAAGAACAGTCAAAAGTATGTTGTATCTATATGATGCCAAAACATGGTCAGTTTGCTGAGGGTCTCAAATTCCGGATTTTAAAATGACTTTTCCCTTCCTGGTCATAAAAGTATTGTCTATCTCACCTGAAGAACACAATTCTTTCAGAACTTTTAATATCTAAATTTCTCAATAATTTATCTCTTTTACAGCAGCCTCTGATAATTAAGGGCTCTGTAACTAGTGCTGCTCAGAAGGGTCCAATATATGTGAAGAGGTAAAAGGGAATTTTGTTTCTTTGTTTAATTACCTCTCTGGTCCCTAAAAGATCAGAAGGAGAGAAAGAAAGAACAAGAGCACTAAAGGGAGATCTGATTAGCAAGGCAAAACAAGGAGAATAGAAAACTGGATAAAGTACTTATACAATTGGTAAAAACAGAGATAGAGGGAACATTTCCTAACTCATTCTAAGAGCCCAGCATTACCTTAGTACCAAAACCAGACAAAGACACCACAAGAAAGGAAAATTATAGACCACTATCTCTCATGAACATAGACCAAAAATTCTCACCAAAATATTAGCAAATCAAATCCAATAATGTATAAAAATAATTATATAATATGACCAAGTGGGATTTATTCCAGGTATGCATGGCTGGTCCAACATTGAAAAACCAATTAATGTAATTGATCACATCAACAGGCTAAAGAAAAAATAGGATATTTTATCAATAGATGCAAAAAAAGCACTTGAAAAATCCAACTTCTATTCATGATAAAAGAAACTCTAAGCAAAGTAGGAATAGAGGGGAACTCCCTCAACTTGATTAAAACATCTACAAGAAAACCTATAGCTAACAACATACTTAATGATGAGAAAGTAGATGCTTTTACCCCTAAGACTGGGAACAAGGCAAGGACGTCCTGTCTTACTGCTCCTGTTCAACATGGTACTGGAAGTCCTTAGCTAATACAATAAGACAGGAAAAGGAAATAAAAGGTATACATGTTGGGAAGGAAGAAATAAAACCATCTTTGCAGATGATATGATTATCCATGTAGAAAATCCAAAAGAATCAATAATAAAAAACCTCCTGAAACTAATAAGCAACTCTAGCAAGGTTGCATGTTACATGGTTGCAAGGTACATAGCTAATATACAGAAGTCAATCACTTTCCTATGTACCTCCAATGAACAATATGCAATTTGAAATTAAACATATAACACCATTGAAATTAGTACCAAAAAATTATGTATACATCTAACAAAACATGTACAAGATCTACATGAGGAAAACTATAAAACTTTGATAGATAAAAGAAATCTAAGAACTAAATGAACAGAGAGATAGCCCATGTTCATGGATAGGATGACTCAATATTGTCAAGATGTCAAACTTGATCTATATATTCAATTCAGTCCCAATCAAAATCCTAGCTAGTAATTTGGTAGATAGGGGCAAAGTGATTCTAAATTTTATATAGAAAAACAAAAGATCCAGAATATCCAACACAATATTGAAGACAAAAACAATGTTGACGGGCTGATACTATTTGACATCAAGACTTATCATAAAGTTACAGTAATCAAAACACTGTGGTATTGGGAAAAGAATGGACAAATAGATCCATGGAATAGAACAGAGTCCAGAAATAGACAAATACATACAAATATAGTTAACTGATCTTTGACAATGGAGCAAAGGCAGCCCAGTGGGGAAAGGGTAGTCTTTTCAAAAAATGGTGCTGAAATAACTGAATGTGAGAGGGAGAGGAGAGGAGAGGAGAAGAGAGGAGAGGGAGAGGAGAGGAGAGGAGAGGAGAGAAGAGGAGAGGAGGGGAGGGAGGGAGGAAGGGAAGAAAAGAAAAAAGAAAAGAAAAGAAAAGAAGAAAGAATCTAGACAGTGACCTTACTTACACCTGCAAAAATTAACTCCAAATTGATTACAGACCTAAATGTAAAGCAAAAAACTATAAAACTTCTAGAAGATAACATAAAGGAAAATCTAGGTGACCACTGGTTTACCAATGACATGAGATAACAACATTAAAGGCACAATCCATGAACACTGATAAGTTGGACTTCATTAAAATTTATAACTTCTGTTCTGTGAAAGACACTGTAAAGAGAAGGAAAATACAAGCCACAGATCGAGTAAAAATATCTGTAAAACATCTATCTGATAAAGAACTGGTATTCAAAATATGCAGAGATGGGCTTCCCTGGTGGCGCAGTGGTTGAGAGTCCGCCTGCTGATGCAGGGGATACGGGTTCGTGCCCCGGTCTGGGAAGATCCCACATGCCGCGGAGCGGCTGGGCCCGTGAGCCATGGCCGCTGAGCCTGCGCGTCCGGAGCCTGTGCTCTGCAACGGGAGTGGCCACAACAGTGAGAGGCCCGCGTACCGCAAAAAAAAAAAAAAAAAAAAAAAAAATATGCAGAGAACTCTTAAAATTCAACAATAAGAAAATGAACGCAAATAAAAAATCGGCAAAAGACCTGACAGACATTTCACCAAGATGGATATACAGATGCCAATAAGCATATGAAAAGATGCTCCATACCATGTGTCACTAGGCAATTTCAAATCACAACAAAAATGAGATACCATTATGCACCTATTAAAATGGTTGACAAGGATAGGGAAGAACAGAAACTTCGTTGCTAGTGGGAATGCAGAATGGTACAGCCAGTTTGGAAGACAGTATGGCAGTTTCTCACAAAATTAAACATAGTCTTACTACATAATCTAGCAATTGCAATCCTTGGTAATTACCCAAATGAACTGAAAACTTATGTCACACAAAATCCTGTACACAAATGTTTATTGCAGCTTTATTTATAATTGCCAAAATTTAGAAGCAACCAAGATATCTTTCAAAGAGAGAGTGGATAAACACACTATGGTACCTCCATACAGTGAAATATTTTTCAGCAATAAAAAGAAATGAACTATCAAATAAAAAGAAAGACACAAATGACCCAGAAATGCATATTCCTAAGTGAAAGAAACCAGTCTGAAAGGGCTACGTACTATATGATTCCAACTTTCTGGAGAAAGTAAAACTACAGAGACAGCAAAATGATCAGTGGTTATCAGGGATTCAGGAGGATGGAGAGAGAGATGAATAGGTGGAATGCCTCGGATTTTCAGGGCAGTAAAACTATTCTGTATGATACTTTAGTGGTGGTATCTCACATTATGCATTTTCCCCAAACCATGTAACTACAACACAAAGAATGGAATCCTAATGTACACTATGAACTTAGTTAATAAGAATAATGTATTTTTTTATACTTGGTTCATCAATTGTAACAAATGTACTACACTAATGCAAGATGTCAGTAATAGAAGAAGTTTAGTGGGGGGGCTTTGGGAGCAGGGATATATAGGAACTCTCTGTACTTACAGCTCAATTTTTCTGAAAATTCTAAAAATTCTCTAAAATATAAAGTCTTTTAATTAAAGAAATACTCCAGGGTATAAATCACACTTATCAACTTAAATAAAGGCTTCAGGTAGCATTGTTAGCATTGTTTTACTTTTAAAAATGTTTTCCAGAAAATTTTGAAGTATCAAAGTTAAGCAAAAAGTGCATTAATCTTTTGAAGAGAGTAGTTACTGAAAAACTCTAGCTCCTCCATGAAGCCTTCCCTAAATGCCTAATTCTTGGAACACCCCTATAGCTTCATTTGTGACTCCCTTTGGGTGTTTATGTTATATATAGATATATTTTATCATTATTTGTATGTTCTTCTCCTTCAGGACACAGCAACTCCAGGAGGGCAAGGCCCACATTTTATTCATTTTTGTATTCCCAGCTGCCTAAGCACAGTACCTTATACCTAACAGTCAGTCAACAAATGTTTGTTTAGTACATATTACTATGGTCTGAATGTTTGTTTCCCCCTACCAAATTCATATGTTGAATTCTAACCCCCAGGATGATGGTATTTGGAGGCAGGGCCTTTAGGAGGTGAGTAGGTCATGAGGGCAGAACCCTCATGAATGAGATTAGTGCCCTTATAAGAGTGCCCAGAGACCCTTCTTGCCCTTTACATCATGTGAGGTTACAAAAAATGACAGTGATCTATGAACCACCCAGCTTATGGCATTTTGTTATAGCAGCCCAGATGGACTGACACATATATTATCCATTACTTTATATAATATATGCATTCTTGAAGAAATGAGGTATTGATAATATTTTTATAAATCACACTCTCCCCTGAAATTATTTTATAATTTTAAAGTAGCTTATTTTCATTTCTAACAGATTAGTGAGACTATCTTTTTGCACTTGATATTTAATTTTCTGTGCCCCCAATTTCTCTGTCAACTAAGTGGTTTCCAAGACGGTAGTGGTTAGAGAATATGAGTAAACTTTTTTACAATATTAAAACATTTATTTTATAAAATCAGATGATTTCAGTAAATGTGTTTTATATTTTCCTTAAATCCTTATATTACATATTAAGTGTAATATACTAATAGAAAGACTGAAATTTTTTAAATCCTTAGAAGAGATTAATGATGATGTGATACTCCTATGATGTATGTGGATGATGAGAAAAGGTACTGCATAAAATCTGTAGGGATTTAAGGAATGAAGGCAAAGAGTATTCTATCTCTATTTCTGTGTCTCTTGTGGCAATAGAACCACTAAACTGTACCTCATACAGAACTCTACAGTACTAAAAGAGAATTGCTGTAACTTGGATAAAAGAAATACCAATCCATCCTCTTGGCCTCCTCTGGGCTGCAAGACATCTCTATATAATACAGTTAATCTTAAAAATCTTTGTTAGAGGCAATGACAGCATTAAGAATCTCAGAATCAAAAGAGCATTAAAAAGCAAATAAGCAAGCAGATGGTATGCTGTGGTCCCGTATGTTAACCATGAAATCCTCCCTTTTCCTTCTACTTACTAAACATTTCTCTCTTTCTGTCTTCCTTATCCTTCATGGATGCCTTAGGCCTTGTTATGAAACCACCACACACTGCTAAGATGGCTGGGTGGCATTCAATTAGAGCAGAAAAGGTTCCTGAACCCTGCCCTAAAGTTCCAAGAAGTATGTGGAGGAGATAGGGAAGATCTGAGTATAAAGGGGCATAGATTGGATCAAAGTGCTTATATGCCAAAGCATGTAATCAGGTTGAGGAAAAAAATAGGAAGCCAAGGAATGAAAGGGCTAACAATGCATCTAATGCACACTAATGATAAATCACACCTGCAGTACTACTCAAGAATAAATAAGGGACTCACACTTCACGATGGCTAAGGAGTAAGACGTGATCACCTTCCTCCCAACAGATACATCAAAAATACATCTGCATGTGGAACAACTCCTACAAAACACCTACTGAACACTGGCAGAAAACCTCAAACTTCCCAAAAGGCAAGAAACTCCCCCAGGTACCTGGGTAGGGCAAAAGAAAAGAGAAAAAAGAGACAAAAGAATAGGGACAGGACCTGCACATCTGGCAGGGAGCTATGAAGGAGGAAAGGATTCCACACACTAGGAAGCCCCTTCACTAGCAGAGACGGGGGTGGCGGGGTGGAAGCTTTGGAGCCACGAAGGAGAACGCAGCAACAGGGGTGCAGGGGGCAAAGCAGAGATTCCCGCACAGAGGATGGGTGCCGACCAGCACTCACCAGCCTGAGAGGCCTGTCTGCTCACCTGCCGGGGCGGGCAGGGGCTGGGAGCTAAAGCTTCAGCGTTCAAGGTCAGATCCCAGGGAGAGGACTGGGGTTGGCTGCGTGAACACAGCCTGAAGGGGGGTAGTATGCCACAGCTAGCCAGTAGGGAGTCAGAGAAAAAGCCTGGACCTGCCTAAGAGGCAAGAGACAATTGTTTCAGGGTGCGTGAGGAGGGAGGATTCAGAGCAACGCCTAAACGAGCTCCAGAGATGGGTGCGAGCCGTGATACCAGTGCGGACACCAGAGACGGGCATGAAACGCTAAGGCTGCTGCTGCAGCCACCAAGGAGCCTGTGGGCAAGAACAGGTCACTATCCACACCTCCCCTCCTGGGAGCCTGTGCAGCCCACCACTGCCAGGGTCCCGTGATCCAGGGACAACTTCTCCAGGAGAACACACGGTGCACCTCAGGCTGTTGCAACATCATGCCGGCCTCTGCTGCCGCAGACTCACCCCGCATTGCATACCCCTCCCTCCCCCCACCATGAGTGAGCCACAGCCCCCAAATATGCTGCTACTTTAACCCCGTCCTGTCTGGGCAGGGAACAGATGCCCTCAGGTGACCTACATGCAGAGGTGGGGCCAATTCCAAAGCAGAGCCCCAGGAGCTGTGCTAACAAAGAAGAGAAATGGAAATTTCTCCGAGTAGCCTCAGAAGCAGCAGATTAAATCTCCACAATCAACTTGATGTACCCTGCATCTGTGGAACACCTGAATAGACAACAAATAATCCCAAAATTGAGGCGGTGGACTTTGGGAGCAACTGTAGACTTGGAGTTTGTTTTCTGCATCTGTTTAATGTTTTATGCTTATTTTAGTTTAGAGCTTATTATTATTGATAGATTTGTTTATTGATTTGGTTGCTCTCTTCCCTTTTTTGTTTAACGTATATATGTATTTTTCCTTTTTCTCTTTTTGTGAGTGTGTATGTGTATGCTTCTTTATGTGATATTGTCTGAATAGCTTTGCTTTTACAATTTGTCCTAGGGTTCTGTCTGTCCATTTTTTTTTCTATAGTTTTTAGCACTTGTTATCATTGGTGGATTTGTTTTTTGGTTTGGATGCTCTCTTCTTTCTTTCTGTTTTTTAAGCACTTTTTTATTTTTAATAATTTTTTAAAATTTTAATAACTTTATTGTTTCCCTCCTTCCTTCTTCCCTCACTCCCTGCCTGCCTCCCTCCCTTCCTTCCTTCTCCCTTTTCTTCTCAGCCGTGTGGCTGACAGGGTCTTGGTGCTCCAGCCAGGTGTCAGGCCTGACCCTCTGAGGTGGAAGAGCGGAGTTCAGGACACTGGTCCATGAGAGACTTCCCAGCCGCACAAAATATCAAATGGCGAAAGATCTCCCAGAGATCTCCATCTCAATGCTAAGACCCAGCTCCACTCAAAGACCAGCAAGGACCAGTGCTGGACACACTATGCCAAACAACTAGCAAGACAGGAACACAAACCCACCCATCAGGAGAGAGGCTGCATGAAATCATAGTAAGTTCACAGACACCCCAAACCACACCACAAGATGCGGTCCTGCCCACCAGGAAGACAATATCCAGTTGCATCCACCAGAACACAGGCACCAGTCCCCTCCAGCAGGAAGCCTACACAAGCCACTGAACCAACCTTATCCACTGGGGGCAGACACCAAAAACAACGTGACCTACAAATCTACAGCCTGCGAAAAAGAGACCCCAAACACAGTAAGTTAAACAAAATGAGAAGACAAACAAGCATACAGCAGATGAAGGAGCAAGGTAAAAACCCACCAGAGCAATCAAATGAAGAGGAAATAGGCAGTCTACCTGAAAAAGATTTCAGAGCAATGATAGTAAAGATGATCCAAAATCCTAGAAATACAATGGAGAAAATACAAGAAACGTTTAACAAGGACCTAGAAGAACTAAAGAGCAAACAAGCAATGATGAACATCACAATAAATGAAATAAAAAATTCTCTAGAAGGAATCAATAGCAGAAGAACTGCGGCAGAAGAACAGATAAGTGACCTGGAAGATAAAATGGTGGAAATAACTACTGAAGAGCATGATAAAGACAAAAGAATGAAAAGAATTGAAGACACTCTCAGAGACCTCTGGAACAAGATCAAAAGCATCAACATTCGAACTACAGGGGTACCAGAAGAAAAAGAGAAAAAAAAGGGACTGAGAAAATATTTGAAGAGATTATAGTTGAAAACATCCCTAATATGGGAAAGGAAATAGTCAATGAAGTCCAGGAAGTACAGAGAGTCTCATACAGGAAAAAAATCAAGGAGAAACATGCTAAGACACATATAGTAATCCAACAATCAAAAATTAAATACAAGGAAAAAATATTAAAAGCACCAAGGGAAAAGCAACAAACACAAGGCAACCCCCAATAAAGTTAACAGCTGATCTTTCAGCAGAAACTCTGCAAGCCAGAAGGGACTGGCAGGACACATTTTAAGTGATGAAAGGGGAAAAACCTACAACCAAGATTACTCTACCCAGCAAGAATCTCATTCAGATTCGACGGAGAAATTAAAACCTTTACAGACAAGCAAAAGCTAAGAGAATTCAGCACCACCAAACCAGCTTTACAACAAATGCTAAGAGAACTTCTCTAGGCAGGAAACACAAGAGAAGGAAAAGGCCTACAATAACAAACTCAAAACAATTAAGAAAATGGTAATAGAAACATACATATTGATAACTATCTTAGATGTAAATGGGTTAAATGCTCCAACCAAAAGATACAGACTGGTTCAATGGATATAAAAACAATCCCTGTATATATGCTGTGTACAAGAGACCCACTTCAGACCTAGGGACACATACAGACTGAAAGTTAGGGGATGGAAAAAGATATTCCATGCAAATGGAAATCAAAAGAAAGCTGGAGTAGCAATTCTCATATCAGACAATATAGGACTGTAAAATAAAGATTATTACAAGAGACAAAGAAGGACACTATATAATGATCAAGGGATCGAGCCAGGAAGAAGATATAACAATTGTAAATGTCTATGCACCCAACACAGGAGCACCTCAATACATAAGGCAAATGCTAACAGCCATAAAAGGGGAAATCGACAGTAACACAATCATAGTAGGGGACTTTAACACCCCACTTTCACCAATGGACAGATCATCCAAAAGGAAAATCAGTAAGGAAACACAAGCTTTAAATGATACATTAAATAAGATGGACTTAACATATTTACAGGACATTCCATCCAAAAAGAGTGGAATACACTTTCTTCTTAAGTGCTCATGGAACATCGTCCAGGATAGATCATACCTTGGGTCACAAATCAAGCCTTGGTAAATTTAATAAAATTGAAATCGTATTGAGCATCTTTTCGACCACAACAACATGGAACTAGATATCAATTAAAGGAAAAAGTCTGTAAAAAATACAAACACATGGAGGCAAAACAATACACAACTAAATAACCAAGAGATCAGTGAAGAAATCAAACATGAAATCAGAAAATACCTAGAAACAAATGACAATGGAGACACGATGACCCAAAATCTATGAGATGCAGCAAAAGCAGTTCTAAGAGGGAAGTTTATAGCAATACAATCCTACCTTAAGAAACAGGAAACATCTCAAATAAATAACCTAACTTTACACCTAAAGCAATTAGAGAAAGAAGAATTAAAAAACCCCAAAGTCAGCAGAAAGAAAGAAATCATAAAGAACAGAACAGAAATAAATGAAAAAGAAATGAAGGAAATGATAGCAAAGATCAATAAAACTAAAAGCTGGTTCTTTGAGAAGATAAGCAAAATTGATAAACCATTAGCCAGACTCATGAAGAAATAAAGGGAGAAGACTCAAACCAGTAGAATTAAAAATGAAAATGGAGAAGTAACAACTGACACTGCAGAAATACAAAGGATCATGAGAGATTACTACAAGCAACTCTACACCAATAAAATGGACAACCTGGAAGAAATGGACAAATTCTTAGAAAAGCACAACCTTCCGAGACTGAAACAGGAAGAAACAGAAAATATGAACAGACCAATCACAAGCACTGAAATTGAAACTGTGATTTAAAATCTTCCAACAAACAAAAGCCCATGACCAGATGGCTTCACAGGCGAATTCTATCAAACATTTAGAGAAGAGCTAACACATATCCTTCTCAAACTCTTCCAAAATATAGCAGAGGGAGGAACACTCCCAAACTCATTCTATGAGGCCACCATCACCCTGATACCAAAGCCAACAAAGATGTCACAAGAAAATGAAAACTACAGGTCAATATCACTGACGAACATAGATGCAAAAATCCTCAACAAAATACTAGGAAACAGAATCCAACAGCACATTAAAAGGATCATACACAATGATCAAGTGGGGTTGATCCCAGGAATGCAAGGATTTTTCAATATACGCAAATTAGGCAAAGTGATAAACCATATTGACAAACTGAAGGATAAAATTCATATGATCATCTCAACGGATGCAGAAAAAGCTTTTGATAAAATTCAACACCTATTTATGACAAAAACACGCCAGAAAGTAGGCATAGAGGGAACTTATCTCTACATAATAAGGGCCACATATGACAAACCCACAGCTAGCATTGTTCTCAATTGTGAAAAAGTGAAACCATTTCCACTAAGATCAGGAACGAGACAAAGTTGCCCACTCTCACCACTATTATTCAACATAGTTTTGGAAGCCTTAGCCACAGCAATCAGAGAAGAAAAAGAAATAAAAGGAATCCAAATCGGAAAAGAAGAAGTAAAACTGTCACTGTTTGTAGATGACATGAAACTGTACGTAGAGAATCCTAAAGATGCTACCAGAAAACTACTAGAGCTAATCAATGAATTTGGTAAAGTAGCAAGATACAAAGTTAATGCACAGAAATCTCTTGTATTCCTATACACTAATGATGAAAAATCTGAAAGAGAAATTAAGGAAACACTCCTATTTACCACTGCAACAAAAAGAATAAAATACCTAGGAATAAACCTACCCAAGGAGACAAAAGACCTGTATGCAGAAAACTATAAGACACTGAGAAGATGATACAAATAGATGGAGAGATATACCATGTTCTTGGATTGGAAGAAGCAACACTGTGGAAATGAATATACTACCCAAAGCAATCTACAGATACAACGCAATCCCTATCGAACTACCAATGGCAGTTTTTACAGACCTAGAACAAAAAATTTCACAATTTGCACAGAAACACAAAATACCCTGAATAGCCAAAGCAATCTTGAGAAAGATAAATGGAGCTGGAGGAATCAGGCTCCCTGTCTTCAGACTATACTATAAAGCTACCGTAATCAAGGGAGTATGGTACTGGAACAAAAACAGAAATATAGATCAATGGAACAGGATAGAAAGGCCAGAGATAAACCCATGCACATATGGTCCCCTTATCTTTGAGAAAGGAGGCAGGAATATACAATGGAGAAAAGACAGCCTCTTCGATAAGTGGTGCTGGGAAAACTGCACAGCTACATGTAAAGACATGAAATTAGAACACTCCCTAACACCATACACAAAAATAAACTCAAAATGGATTAAAGACCTAAATGTAAGGCCAGACACTATCAAACTCTTAGAGGAAAACACAGGCAGAACACTATGACATAAATCACAGCAAGATCCTTTTCGACCCACCTCCTAGAGAAAGGGAAATAAAACCAAAAATAAACCTAATGAAATCTAAAAGCTTTTGCACAGCAATGGAAACCATAAGCAAAGGAAAAGAGAACCCTCTGAAAGGCAGAAAACATTTGCAAACAAAGTAACTGACAGAGGATTAATCTCCAAAATATAGAAGCAGCTCATTCAGCTCAATATCAAAAAAACAAACAATCCAAACCAAAAATGGGCAGAAGACCTAAATTGACATTTCTCCAAAGAAGGTATACAGATTGCCAACAAACACATGAAAGGATGCTCAACATCGTTAATTATTAGAGAAATGCAAATCAAAACTACAATGAGGTATCACCGCACACCAGTCAGAACGGCCATCATCAAAAAATCTACAAACAATTAATGCTGGAGAGTGTGTGGAGAAAAGGGAACCCTCTTGCACTGTTGGTGGGAATGTCAATTGATACAGCCACTATGGAGAACAGTATGGAGGTTCCTTAAGAAAGTAAAAATAGAACTAGCATACGATACGACCCAGAAATCCCACTACTGGGCATATACCCTGAGAAAACCATAATTGAAAAAGAGTCCTGCACCACAATGTTCACTGCACCTCTATTTACAATAGCCAGGACATGGAACCAACCTAAGTGTCCATCAACAGATGAATGGATAAAGAAGAAGTGGCACATATATACAATGGAATATTACTCAGCCATAAAAAGAAATGAAATTGAGTTATTTGTAGTGAGGTGGATGGACCTAGAGACTGTCATACAGAGTGAAGTAAGTCAGAAAGAGAAAAACAAATACCGTATGCTAACACATATATATGGAATCTAAAAAAAAAAAAGGTTGTGAAGAACCTAGGGGCAGGACAGGAATAAAGACGCAGACGTAGAGAATGGACTTGAGGACATGGGGAGGGGGAAGGGTAAGCTGGGTAGAAGTGAGACAGTGGCATGGACATATATACACTACCAAATGTAAAACAACTAGTTAGCAGGAAGCAGCCGCATAGCACAGAGAGATCAGCTAGGTGCTTTGTATCCATCTAGAGGGCTGGGATAGGGAGGGTGGGAGGGAGACACAAGAGGGAGGGGATATGGGCATACATGTATACATATAGCTGATGCACTTTGTTATACAGCGGTAACTAACATAACACTGTAAATCAATTATACTCCAATAAAGGTGTTAAATAAATAAATAAATAATGACTCGGTTTTAAAGATTTGGGAGAGTGATTATTTTTAAACTGAGGACAGTATAGAAGCTGAACAAATGGTGTTAGGAATGGTTAAATGCTACTACTATGCTCTACATTCCTAAAGTTGCTCTATGGTGTAGTTCCTACCTAGTGAAAGAAAACTTTTAATATATATGCTCCGAAAGTACCAGCACGCATCATAACACCTGGCAATTTCCTCCTTTTCCTGATCCAAAAGAAATCAAACATACATTTGGAAAACTTATTTCTCTATATTAATTTCTGTTTACTTGTAATCAGTTTATATGAGATTAGTACA
Source organism: Hyperoodon ampullatus (assembly GCF_949752795.1). Lineage (NCBI taxonomy): Eukaryota > Metazoa > Chordata > Mammalia > Artiodactyla > Ziphiidae > Hyperoodon > Hyperoodon ampullatus. The sequence continues at coordinate 64,000,450 of NC_136913.1, forward strand.
GCACTTTACATTCTATGGGTGCTCAGCATTTGTTGACAGGAGAATCAAATATTAGCCTTCTGAAAATATTTCAGTCCTTATGGATGTTAACTTGGCCTGCATTTTATACCTGATATCGACCTGTCACCAAGCAACAAAAATTTACATTTTGAAGGATTGAAATTCACTCTAAAAACAAAGTCTAAAACAAATGTCAGTACTTAGGACTCCTCCCTTTGACTAGCTTGGTCATCTTCTAATCTGCTATCTTCAATTCAAAAGAAAGTCCAGAAAACTATCTGCCTTTAACTTGTCAGCAAGGTACTTACAATCACATGAAGGAATAAAGGGCAATTTGCTAATTCTGCCTTGAACAGGAGCTCAGAAAAATCTTTATCCTTCAGTAATTTGTAGGTAAAAGACAATTCAGCAACCAATACTGTTCTAAAAATGAATATGAGTTAAAAATTTTCAACATTAGCTAACAAAATTAGATTTGTAATACAGTTCTCTCTTTTCGGCTTGACAAAGAGAATAAAGTATGGATTCTTGGTTTGTTGCTCAGAATCATCATTTAAATTCTCTCCCATGGAAGTTCACTGGGAGAGTACTCACCAGAGCCCATAGATGAGAAAGGAGACAAGAAAATAGATGGAGTCTGACTGAATTATTTTGGTTTTACTCTCTAATCATGCCTTCCCTTTTCCCACTATTATTTACTTCCCTACAGGAACACATTTATCACAAGTGACGTCTGCAGTTGTCGTCTATTTCTGTTCTTTTCTTTGATGAACTCACTAATTTGCATTGTTTCAACTATCACCTCAATATCTCTAGCCCTGGGCTCCTTCCTGAGCTTGTCTTGCATTTTGTATTATGAGCCACTTGATGTTCCACTGGCACCTCAAACTTAACATGCCCAAAACCAAAATTTTCATCTTCCCAAACAAGACTTCCTGACTTACTACCTACTTCTGTTAAAGGCATTATCATTCTCTCATCCTTGGCATCATCTTTGAATCCTATTCTTTTTTTTACTTTTAATATCTCATCCATTGTTAAGTCTTGTTGATTCTACCTCCCTTAATTCACAATATCCCTGGCATCTCTTCTCTCCATATTACCATCTCTATCATCTGCTCCAGTACAAACTACTATTACTTCTCATCTACATTAGCCTCCTAACTGGTTGGTAAGTGTTTGCTGAATGAATGCATGAAATGAAAATGAATGAATGGTATCCCTACTTTAGGTCTCTCAGCACCCTAATTCATCTTATACAACAGTCAAATTAATTCCCTAAAGTACAGCTCTAACGTTATTACTCTTCTACTCAAAATAGAGGTTCCTACTTCCAACATGATTAAATAAATTTTACAGTTTTACAGTTAAGGTATTTCACAGTAGGAATTCTATTTACCTTTCCAAGATTACTTCTAATTCCTCTGAAACATTATCTCCTCATTAGAGCAAAACTGGACTACTCACTTCTCCACTCACACTATATGATCTCTCTCATCTTGTCCATGTTATTCCTATACGTGTAACAATCCTACTCATCAATCCAGGCCTATCTCAGACATCACCTCCTCTGTGAAACCTTTCCTGACTCCCCATATTGGTGGTTCTTTCCTTTGAAGCCCTCCAATACTTGAATGGTACTTCTTTTCAATCATTTATGACCTATGTTGTATTATGACAATAAGTAAAACTTGTCTTATCGTTATAATTTGAGAAAAAAAATGTGCTTTATTCATATTTGAATACCCTGCAGGGCCAAGAACCATACTTGTATGACAAGTTCTCAGTAAATATTTTTAGGATAGGGTAAAGAATGAGTAAATAAAAGGGAACACACAGGAGACAGAGAAGAAATAAGTGATAAGACCTGGGTTCTAAAACAATGTATTTACCCTTATACATAGAATGATAACCAAATTATAGCCAAATCTCATTTATACTTTTGAGCAGACATTTTTTTTACTATATTTCTGATGGAAATCCAAATCTATTTTTATTTTAACACGTATATAGTGTTTTACTATGTGCCAGGTACTGTTCTAAGTCTTTTATATGTTAATTTATTTAATCCTTATGACAACCCTATTTTACCTTATTTTACAAATTGGGAAACCAAGGAACGGAGAGTAAGCAATTTACCCAAGGTTACAAGGTTAGTAAGAGGCAGAGCCCAGGAAGGCTGACTTGAGACTATAATATGTACTATGACTGTATATTGTACCTAAAGATAATAGAATTCACTGACTTTAAAATCTGAATAAATTGAAAGGAGTTCTTCTTGAAAGCCCAGAGTCATTATCATAACTTTGCCTTATTAAAATGCGTTACAGTATAGTGATGAACTGAGGAGGCTGCTAAGATGTAGAGGGTCCCTATACTGAATGTACCAAAATGCCCAGCTTTTTGGCTTTTGTTTTTTTTTAAGTTTTCCTGTTTTATTTTTCCCTTCATGTCACACTGCTGTTTACCACTTATGATTATTAATGTACCTAAAATGTCTTCATCCTCTTTTCAATTTACTAGGAACTGAAAACTAAGCTTACCAGAAATATGTATTAAATAAAAGCCAACAGGACTCTGAGGAGCTTCTTTTACAAATTCCTTATGCTTTGTTACAACCCAAGATCCTGTATCTTACACTGGTTTCAGGAAGAATTCCATTAGGTTGAGGCTGTTATAAGTCTGATACATAGATAAATCAGGCATTATCATATAATTTCTGGTGACTGCATAGGAGAGTTACATAAACGAGGGCCCTAAATGTTGACAATACTCCCCAAAGTGACTTATATCAGCCTAAGTTTCTTTACCAGAAAATGTCATAGTATTTCCTAGTTATAGCAACAAACAATACATAATTTCTCTTATTCTTACCTTTGCTCCACCCAAAAATCCCAAGGAAATGGCAACCCTAGCTCGTAGATCTGGCCTGTCTCTGGGCCACACATAAGAGAGCATTGCTTTTATGATTTTCTGAGTATCAACATCTTTTAACTGTTGAAAGAGAGAACAAAAGCAGTGAGTAACATGTCATTTCAAAAATAAATATAGTTCAATAGTGTAGAATTATGTAAATATTTGAGGAAAATACGAAAACATTACAAACATAACTTTTATTCTGAATCTAAGGTCAATATCTTTTAAACTCAAACTATTTCAATAGTTTTTAAAAGCTACTTATTTCTCTAAATTTCTTACTTTCAGCTATAGTCATCCTCATATTGTCAAAAAGTTACCCATACATTTATTTGAAGTAATCTATACATTTATTTCTTATCTATTAAGCTATCAAAATATTACATAAAATTTAAGAAACATTTCCATATTTCCATCTTTGTGGTCAAAATCTTTACATACGTTTGGCCTCTATCAGTATGGTTATGTAAGATATTTTGGAACCCTACGTCCAACCTCATGACAGAGCACAGTTACAATACAGTGTTTAGGAAAGTATGAGTCTTGGCATTGACTATGTAGAACAGAAGCTGGGTTATCAAAAATTTCAACAAAAACATAACTTTCCAGTCATACTTAATCTGACTTAAATTAAATCTACATTTTTCTTTTTCCCAAGTTCCTGAGGCAACATTCCCATTAAATCTTTCTGTTTTAGTTTCAGCTTTTAGAAACAGAATATTAAGAATGAAACCTACACTTTCCAAAGCCAAAATAAGAATATATACACACATTCCCAAACTACTATATTATTTTAGTTGGTGAAATAATCCCCATTTTAAAAATTGAAGTATCTGGGCTTCCCTGGTGGTGCAGTGGTTGAGAGTCCGCCTGCCAATGCAGGAGACACGGGTTCGAGCCCTGGTCCGGGAAGATCCAAGATGCCACAGAGCAACTAAGCCTGTGTGCCACAACTACTGAGCCTTCACTCTAGAGCCCGCAAGCCACAACTGCTGAAGCCACGTGCCTAGAGTCCATGCTCCGCAACAAGAGAAGCCACAGCAATAAGCCCACGCATCACAACGAAGAGTAGCCTCCGCTCACTGCAACTAGAGAAAAGCCCGCGTGCAGCAACGAAGACCCAGTGCGGCCAAAAATAAATTAAATAAATAAATAAATGTATTTTTAAAATTGAAGTATCTAATCAATTTCTGTAAAAGGTATTAAAAAATAAGAAGAAAGTTAATGCTCATTGTTGGTGAAGGTATATGGAAATAGGTACTCTAATACACTGCTAATGGGAGAGTGCACTGAAATAATCCTTCTGGAAAGGAATTTGATATCTGCCATAAGCTTTTAAAATAATTCTGCCCTTTGTGCTGAGAATTCCACTTCTGGGAACTTAATGCTTTAAATAAATATATGAATATTCTCCAAGTTGAATCAATTTTACTTCCTAAAAATCTCCTGAATTTGTCTACCTCTTTCTGTTTCCACCACAAACGTAATCCAAGCTATCATATGTGGTTTCTCACATAAACCACTGCAACAATCTCCTAACTGATCTCCTTGCATCTGCTCTGCTCCTGGTCCAATTAGTTCAGCCTGCAATCAGATATTACTCAGTTTAAAATCCTTCAATGTATATAATATGCATAAAATAGATAATAAGAACCTGTTGTATAAAAAAATAAATAAAATTCAAAAAAAGTAAAAATAAAAATAAAGCATTGCTAATATATATATATATATATATATATATATATATATATATATATATATATATATATATATATACATGGCCCTGAATATAAAAAGATACTCAACTTTACTCATAAAAATAAAAAATGCAAATTAAAACGACTCTGATATATTTTTTATCCAATCAGATTAGCAAAGATAATGCTTTGTTATGGTGAAATTGTTAAGAGATGGGCACTCCCAAATATTTGTTTTTATATTCAAAGATCATCTCTGGAAAGATACCAAAGAAACTGGTAATAATGTTTGCCTCTGGGAAGGGGAACAGGGTAGGGGGAAGATTTTTTTTTAAATTCTGTATCCTTTTGTTCCTTTTGAATTTTGAACCATGTGAGTGTGTTACCTTTTAAAAAAATTAATACAATTTTAATTAATAAAAATATAAATTGAAGTAAACAAACAAACAAACAGAAAAACCCTTCAATGGCATCCTATCACTCTTAGGATAAAGATCAAAGTCCATAGCATGGCTTATGAGGCTCTGCTTGCCCTGGCCCCTAGCTTCCTCTCTAGTCATGTCTTACACTACTGCTTTCAGTGTTCATGCCACACTACCTTTCTTTCAGCTCCTCAAATAGACTATAATCCCTCCTGCCACAAGGCCTTTGCACAATACCTTTCACTTTGTCTGGAATAATCTCTCTCTCTGAAACACCAACCTGCCCTCAACTTCTTCCAATTAGTTAACTGCCAGCTCAAGCAGTACTTCCTCAATGAGGTCTTCCCTAAACCCAGTCAGGATCCTTGGCTATATTCTACCACAGAACAGTATTCCTTTTCTTTCAGAGAATCCATTTCAGTTATAAACTACATATTCAACAATGTGATTATCTGATTAACAACTGCTCTCCTGCTAGAATTTAAGTTCCACATGAGTAGTAACTTTGTGTTTTGTGCTCACTGTTGTAACCCAATACCAAACACAATGGCTGACACACAGTAAAGGTACTCAACGAATAACGAATATTTATTGAATAAAGGGATGAAAAATTTAGCCATAAGGATGTTTATTCCCATGCTGCTTTAATAGGGGAAAAATTGGGTTTAGGCTAAATGATCAACAGTGGAGAATCATGTAAACAAGTTACAGTGAATGCATACAGCAAAATATAGCCATTCAGAACTATATGCAGTGACACAGAAACATGTTAAGTGAAAAAAGCAGAGTACAAAACATTTTTTGTAGAAAAAAATGTTATGTGTGTATGAGTTTACACATGCATACAAATGGATCTGGAAAGCAATACCCCCAAAGTGTTAACATCAGTAGCTGTGAATAGATGGAATCATTGATGATTTTTTATATTCTTTTTGCTTTCTTGTTTTCTGTAGTTCACATATAATAAGAAGAAAATTTAATTTATTTTGGGGGGAAAAGTTAGACAATTTCAAGTAGATTTGCACAGCAAAGAATGGGGGGAAACTGTCAACATATAAGTAACCCAGGACAACACATTATATTATACAGGGTAGCTTTTATATTATAGTTATTCCATCCAAGGCTCAGCAAACTATTTTCTAGTCTCTTTTATTCAGTTTATTAAGTAAACAGTAACAGAAATAAAACTGTTCATATTGTACTGAAAACAGGACTACCTTCTTGAGCTGCTTTAAATACACTGGATTGCAAAAACATGAAATGCTGAAAGTATAGCTCTTAATGCTTTATTTTATACACACATACACTCACACATATGAGCTCTCTTAACTGGTAGGGTATCTTTAAAAAGGGAATAAAGCTGTAATTTTAAAATTCACTTTTCCAATTGAACTAATACTAAACAAATATAATTTGATATGTTATAACACAAACTGCGATATTTCAACTACTTCCCCACTTCACAAGTTTCGTCTGTCTTATTTTTCTTGATGGAATAATAGCAAAAAGGCCCTGTTTCCACATATCTTTAGAAACACTCTCTCTTGTCAAAAACCTTCTACAACACACCCCAAAATTTCTTCAATAAGGACACAGAGAAGTTATGGCTAAGAGCAAGAAAATTATTCTAGTTGGCTTACTAGTGCATAAAATGTCACCACCTCATTTAACAAAATGGGTTCTAAAGTTGTGTAATCATGCATTATGAGTCCATTAGGCTGTAAAGTACATGTCTTTCAGTTATAGTTTAGATAAACTACAAAGTTTGAAAAACAACGTCTTTTTTAAAGAGCAGGCCAAATCAAGAGGCATTTCAGAGGCTGAGGCACATTTTTAAAGTATTTTAAACCAACTTATTCCTGCTGCACAAGAGTAAAGTAAAATTGAAGGCCTCAATACAGATCCTCAAAGATAATATACCCCCTTTCAAAATCACCACAGTTAATTCATACTGGACACCCAATGGTAATCCTGAAAGACAAAAGACTTATCTAAAGCTGAAAAGAGACCAGTCGCAGCTTGAGACTGAATCAGATATCATCTTCACATCAACTCATCTTTCCATTTCAGGCTAAGCAATACAAATAGCATATACACCATTTTAAGATCACATTCTTAAAGAAAAGGTGAGAAATGTAGGAAATGATCAAGGAGGATGACAAGAAGTTGAATTATTTGAAAACACACTATGTAAGGAGTAATTATATTATAGTATAGGGGGGAAAAACCCAATGATTTAAGAAAAGAAAGTCCTTTCTCAAGGGTCAAAATTCCTGAAGTAATCAACAGTTGATATCATAGTAGTTTTTCTTTAAGCCTTGCTTACACATAAACAGAAAATATGAAATTTTATGAAATTCTTTAACTTTTATAATTTTCACAGTACATAGAATTTAGAAGTTGTTTTAAAAACATAACTGTGATTACTACATCATGATAACAAAAGTTCTCTAAAATGAACACTATAGAAATATTAAAAAGCCTGTAAAAGTAGGAGTCAATCTACTTTCCTCCTCCGCTATCATATACAATGTGGCCTTCTTGCTGTAGCTAGATAGCCTCAAGTTCAAACCATGAAACTGATATTTTAAGCCCCATTACACTGTAAAACTACTACTACGTTAGTATGAGGAATAAAAGTTTTTAGAAAGGTCTCAACTATATACTGGAATTAGCTAGCCATAATAAAGGAAAGCAATTAGATTCAGAATAAAAACACAAGAGTAACAAAAGAAGGAATTCAAATTGGCTCACTAAGATCTCTGAATGATAACAAAATTGTACTGAATTTTTTTTCCCCTAGAAATGAGTTTGGAAGAAAAGGTTTGGAGACATCAGAGAGCTGTCATAGAAGAGATGAAAGTAAGTGAAAACAAGCTGGACAAAAAGAAAACAGCAGGTACCAGAGAAGAAACTTGATTGATACTAGAAACAATGCCCAATAAATATTTATTCAATTAATGAATTAACTATTCTTAAACACATGAGGACAAGTTCCAGGAGGAACACCTAAATGCTTGATTTATTAAGTCATCACAACTTTACACGGATTTTTAAATATTTATTTATTTGGTATTAATATATAGCTTAATAAGCTTTATGAGGCTGGGCAGGTAAGAAAAAATAATGAAAGGAATATCTACTTGTACACAGGGAACTGAAACAGCACAGTAGGCCTAAAACAAACACGAAAGTAACACTGGAAGTACCTGACCCAATAGTGTATAACTGGAAAGCCACAAACTGTACTGCTTATATGCAGCACTGCTCAATTCAACAGCATGACCTGAGGGAAAGATGCAGTTGCTCATAGTCATAAGTACTCTAAGTGAATACCTATAGCTAATAACCATGTGGACAGGGCACAAAAAGGACAAGTAAAAAATTAAAACATACCTGGAGCAGCTCACCTGGTAGAATTCTCAGATATTAAAGATAACTGTATATTGATAAACTGAATACATTTTGCTTCTCAAGTCAGTGATTTCATATTTCTCACCAGAAAAGGCTGTTTAGCACTGGCTATTTAGCACTAAAGCAAGAACAATTTTTTCTACCAAAAATCCACTCATTTCAAGGGAGTGGAGCCCACTGGGCTTCGATAGGAAAATAAAAGTGTAAGAAAAAAAAAAGATTTTTGATAAAGGTAGCAGAATCACCTTTTCTTGCAAGGTGAATTTATACAAGAATTCTGGTTTTAGAGACATTCTAAATTTCACTAGCAAGAAATGTTCTAACTCACAGAATCAAGGGATTGGTTTAGAAGGAAACTACTTGGGGGCAAAACTTATGGAGATGAAGAAAAAAAATATACCAAAAAATTTTGGATGCTATTTGTTTTGTATAAATGTGGGCTATAGGCTGAATGTTTTCTCTCTAAAGAACTAATTTAGCAGAGACTTTGGAAATGCCCACAATTTCAAGGATACGCAAACCATCCAAAGAACTGTCTCTTCAATCCAAGCTAAAGATAACTAACTGCAATTAAAGGAATAATTTTAACCACTACTTCAATACTGTTAGGGATAACAGTGGCTTGATAAAAGCTAGGTCAAAAGATAAGAAATTTGAGTAGATATCTAATGGAAAAATCTAGAAAGTAAGTGAAAAACTTTTCCCACATTATTGGGGATATAAGCATAATGAGTTTATGGGTGGGAAAGGAAAGATATATTAATTGTCAGGAAAAGCTTTGCAATTATTGTTGCTTTTTCTATACCTCGAAGTTTGTTTTCTAAGCTCTGTTGGTCTGAAACTGCAATGAAAAGCTTATCTGGCAGTGAAAAGGCCCTAGGAAAAAATGGCTTATTCTATATATGAGATGGATTTGAACCCAACAGTCAATTTAATAATTTATAATTAAAAAAACTACCAAGTTGACTGATATTCACATTGGCCACTCAGTGAATTCTCTATCTCAAAGGGAAGTCAATTTGAGAAATCAAATAAAGATCATAAGGCTGCTTGATGATGGATGTAATCAGAGCTGAAAAATGGCCTCTCCATGTCATACAGGTATTCTTGTCCACTGGTCTGTGTGTCCACTCATTTTAACAAGCCTGGAGGCTTATTATTCCATTTTCTCTCCAATCCTCCATTTTTTAATACTCTAAGTTGCTGTCTCACTTCTTTGATTATATCAATATTTATATCAAAGCCTCTGATTGCTCTAGTAAATGCTAATCTCTCTTTCAATACTACTAGCTTCTGGCAATATCTAATCAATGAGGATATGTTTCTAACATTAAAAAAAGAGTATGTCAAGCAAAGTCTAGGAAGCAGTCCTTATATTAAGCTCTGCATTATTCGTGTTTTTATTATGAGCACAGGATTATCTAAATTTACTAACAGATACTTCTCCCAAGGAGGCACGTAATAAAGTTTAAATGCAGGAGCAAAGTTCCAAAATCCTTTAAAAATCTGAAGATTCTGTTATAAAACAAGTAAGGCTTTATTTTAATTCATCTATTTTAACAACAGGGGCTTCCAAATATTGAAACTGCCACTCTTTTTCCACAACCCCTTTACTATAGCCACACTGGATAAACAAATGATTTAAATACCTTCTGAGTAGCATTATTAATGCTTAAGAACATACAAGTAGAAATGCATAGAAAGTAAAGTGGTAAAAGTTTCAGTTGGTTATAAGGTAAAATCTATAACTTGTCTGAGTGATAAAATTTCTACATGGTAGTTTAGATATTCTGTCATCTAAACTGTTAAGTTTCTGAACAGCAGGGACTGTGTCTTGCTCATTACTGTATCTCCAGTTACTTAACATAGAGTTATGCACAACGCAGGTATTCAATAATACATACTTTTAAAATGAATGGACAAGAGCAGAGTATAGGACTTAACAATCTCACATTACAGTAATAGCAGCTAATATTTACTGCTTACTGTGTGACAGGCACTATTCAAGAGCTTTGCATGGTGTGAAGAGTTAACTCATTCAAATCCCCTTTGCTATGATTATCAGCCCCATTTTAAAGATGAAGAAACTGATACATACAGAGATTAAGTATCTTGCTCATGGTCATTCCAGTAGGAAATGATGGAGCCAAGAGTCAAATCTAGACAGTCTGGCTCCAGAGCTCAGGCTTTTAACTTCAACTCCATATTGCCTCTTTTCTGGTGTAGCCTTCATGCTCTATTATTCTATGATTCTTTTTAGCTAATGAGGCTAAAGTAACACAAAGATGGCAGGGAACAAACGATAAAGAAGAGATCAAATATAAAGATTTACAATGATTTTTGCTTTGTTTTTATTTTACTGGAGAATAAAGAATCTAACTTGAAGTTTATATTGCTTGAGTCTAAGACTGCTTTTCCTGTATTAGTCAACATATTTTTGGTCTGTTTAGAGCATTACTTACAAACTATCCTTAAGAGGCCTTCGTGACAATCCTGAAAGCTGACAAATATCATGCTAACGATATGATATCATGCCATATTCATATATCCATAATATATGGATAAACAAATTTCAGTATTTGTATTAATTTTTTAAAATTCTATTTTATAATACTTTGTTGTTTCTAAAGACAACCAGGACAAATGTTAATATGTAAAAATGGGATAGAAACATGAATGTGATGTGTTTTGAGTTCTGTGAAAGAAGCTACATGGGGGATTAAAGAAACAGGGAGAAAAGCCCTGGAAAGGTTTTCTTACCAATCACCTCACACCAATAAAATAAAATTTATTTATCTCTCTACAATTTAGAGAGCACTTTTACATAAAATTTGTTCACTTGCCAATAAACCTGAAAATATCATTTCTACTTAGAGATACCATGCATATACTGGTTGGGTGAAGTTAGAGGAAGAAAATAAAGGCAAGCTTAGAGAAAGAGGGCCAGATGGAGAATTGTATAACAGTATTCCAATGACAGTTTCACTCACTTAGAAAAAGTGTAGTGCAATTAAATCTTTTGATTTCAGTGGCCCTACTGTTTAGCTTGTCTGTATAATGATAATCATAAAGAATATGGATAATTAAATAAATGGATTAGGTAAATGGAGGATTTACCATGAAGCTAGGGGACATTCTAGAATCTCTTTAAACCAAGAGTATAGAAGGGAAAACATTAACCTTAACACACATACACATTACTTGTAAGAGCTAAATGTAATTTATCTATATATAATGCTAGATTATATAACAAATAACCGCAACCAATGCTATTTAAAATAAAGAACTAAAATATTTAGGTTGGTAACTAACTTTTCTTCTTTTTTAGTCAATCACAATATTTTTTGTCTTAAGCTTGAGAAAATCTCATCTATATAACCATTGTCAATTCATATGGTTTTATATTAGAAAACCTGCAGTTACATGAGTCAATCAAAATATTCTGTAATATAACAATCTTTAATTTATCTATCTTCCAATCAGCTATAAGAATTTCCAGGTACTTGTTATTGTCTCTTACCCCTTCTTTCGGGTCTGTGTGGAGTCCTCCTCCTGCATGACCATGCCAACATGTCCTCTTTTCTATCAGTGGCCATACCTGAAGAACCTAGTTGAAGATGATACCAAGCCATCCATTAGCTATTAAAGAATTTCAGATCTTTAAAAATCTGATCTAATGAATGTCCCCCCCAATAAATTCAGAGGCATACCTTTGAGCCTAGCATAGCTAAGTAAAACACCTTCATAATAAACTTACAGATACATTTATACAAAGAATATTGAGATATAACAAATTACTCATACAGAAGTTACTTTCTCTAAATAGTTTTTGAAATTAATGTTTAAAAGATTTAACTTGTAATATACTTCTATTTGACTTATACCAGCTTTCTTACCGTCATTTGCTACTAAGGTACTGTGTAGGCCGTAACTCTAACATTGGCAAGTATATAATACAGTTAATTAATTCTATCCCACTTGTTTTCCATGTGTATAACATTTTTGCTTTACAATTTAATATAGTTCTTACATAACTGATTCTTTTTCTTATTATTCTGGCTTACAAATATATATATTTAGAAACAAAGTACAATTTACTTCTTCACAGTCTATCTTATGCTAGAGTAATCTGCATACATGTTTTGTCTTTACTACTATATGGTAAATTCTTAAGATTAGGGACAGTCTCTTTTATCCTTGTATCTCCCATGGCCCATACCACAGTGTCTTGTACATGGGCTTGTTGAATTAGCTTATAAAACAAAGCTATCTATAAATTTTCCAACTAGTCTTGAAAATATGCAAATATCTTGCCTATTATAATTTTTTAAAAGGCCCTAGATTACGGCTCAGGTTAGAAAAATATAAAAAGTAAATCATTTGAGAAAATATAATAGTTGAAAAGATAGTAAAGATTAGGCTTAAAATTTAGGCTTGCTAATTTTAAAGTGTTTCCTCAAAAATTACTTAACTACATGGATATAATAATGCTTCTTCAGTAGTCATAATAATCAATAATTAATGAACAAGGGCATAGTTTTTTACAAACACAAACGTGTATCAATACTGAATCCTAAGAGTTATCAGCTCTGGACCAAGCTATGAAAATGGAATTACAGAAAGCAAAAGTGCCTTCTTGTTCTCACCAGTTGAGACCCAAAAAAGTAATTGCCATAAATGGGTTACTGATTTTTGGATCAACAATCTTAAAGCATGTTGAAAGGGAAAACATCAAAAGGTAATATTTAGTGTGACAATGTCACTTTGTGACATTTTTTTCCCTCTAAAAGACTGAGCAATGTTACATCAAGGGGTCTAGTAAATAACACACAAGATAATGAGGTCTTCAACACAGCAAAAGATTAAAATACAAATATACAGTGGTGTTATAAACAATGAGAAGATGGAGCACCTTAACTTAAAACTTTAATTAAATAATGGAAAGTCTAATTCATTTCTACAGCTTCTGCATAAATTAGAACAATGCTTTGTACCTTAATGGCAAATAACTGTTAATCAAAAAGAAAAAATAAAGGAAGTACTCAGGACTTAGACTGTCTTCTAATTTTCTAGTCTTTCTATCTTGGAGATTTATTTGTCTCATTTTAAAGCACTGAGAATTTTTAAAGGCGTCTTTCACTTACATTAGCAATGAAAAATAACCCTCATCAACATGTAAACTCACATGACTTTACCCCACAGGCTCTAATAAGCTTACGGTCCCTTGATATTCTGATATTTGAACATCTTCTAAGGTAAAGAAACTTTAATCACTTGAAAAATGTACAGCATTCCATATATCACATACAAATTACCAGGATAAATTTAAGCGTCAACAAGCTGCCATTACATTTATAAAAGCTTTCTAAAAACATTACTCTAGTTGGCATTGATCTCAAGAGATTCAGACAGATTTCTTCAGGAGTAGAAAAATATCAAGATTTCTTTCTCCATTTCCAGTAGCAAAAACATATCTTCTTATTCATCTTGCCAGTACTTAGAAAAAAAATAAAAAGGGAAATTATTTGGAAAATATAAAATATGTAGTATAAATTGGAAAATGCTCTAAGGGCTTACACCTTTTTCCTAGCTATATGTAGAAGTGTCTGCTTCATCTTACCCTTGTAGCGTCTAATAACTGTCTTGAATTGCCTTTTCCTAGCCTCTGCCATGTGGTTTGTCTTAATGACTCTGAGACCTGCAGAAGAGAAAAAAAAATGAGGGAAGAAGTTTCAGAGTGGACAGTTAATGTTCATAGATTTCTTTTATTGTCCATAAACATACATAAAAGTAAAACCATAGCCAATATTAGAAAGATGGTTATGTTTCTAATACATACCTGAAAAGGTAAAAAATAAAATGTGTGGTCCAGATATAAAGTAAATTATATTACCCATTAAAAGTGTCAAATTGTACTTTCTTTTTGCCCTCTTTCTCTATAGGTTTCTCTTTGTTTCTGAAAGCCTCCGATGAAGTCTTTAACCCCATTTCTTTCTTAAATGGCTTTATGCTCTTTTCAAACACTCTTCTCTTTACTGTATTTTATTATGTTCTACCTTGTGTGTGCTCCCTCTTTAGTCTTAATGTGAATGCTAAATTTAGGCACTGGTCACAAGATCACTTTCTCCAAGGTTTGTAACCAGGTGATGGATTCTTGGGCCAATTTTTTGTCTTGATAATATTCCAGAAGTAGAGTTGAAAGAAAGCAGAATAAAAAATAGACATCTGTAGAATGGACACACATCCTTCTAAAATGCACCATCAATTTAGTGAAGAAAAATTTGCTTCTTAGGTCAAGAATCTCTCAAAAGGCAGGTAGTACTTAGGTTTTCCCTAAGCTATACATGAGTTGTACAAATGGATTAATGTCATTATATAAAAGTCAATGTTGTATACTGCAAAAGAGCAAAAATTAAATCAACCAAAAAACAACCTCCATACACACAAAAAAGCTAACCAAATTACTGAGAAAATTAACTCAGTTGCTTTCTAGAATGTAATGAATGGTAGTGGTTTCTGTTTACGTATACTTGTAAATACATAAGGCATTCCCTCAATTATAAAAATTTCAAAAATACTAATAGCTATTTGCACACTGTCTTGCCAAACCCAAGCTCCTACAACATGCCATGTACCCTCAAACCTCTATAAGCCTTCTACTGTCAATGATACCTTTCTGGTGCTTAACTCAATTGTTTTCCTCACTGCCTTTCACCCTACTCAGACCTCATACAAACTTTACTCCCTCATTTTCCTATTTTTCATAAGCCCCCAGTTCAAGTAACTATATTTCAAGCAAGATCTCGCATATGTCTGCACATGCATATGCAATTTAATCTTCTTTGCCTTTCAAAATTTACCCAGTTATCTCACAATGACTATCCACCTGGCTTTATTCTCTCTCGAAACGTTGCCTATATATGGCCAATAGGTAAAAGATAAATGTTGGTGACACACTTAAATTAACAGCATAAACATACTTTCTAAAATGATATTGGTCAAAATAAAGATAATTTATCAAAAAATCTAAGCACTTGAAAGTACTCATAAAACCCCTTCAAAATTTCTAGCTATCTCTTTATCCTTCTCTAATCAAACCATGTTTCCATTATGCATCAGGATTCAAGATAAATAATTTTTAAATGTTCACACTCAAACAGAACTTCTATTACTAAGATAGCATGGTAAAATTATGAACTATATCAGGCATATAAAAAGTTCAGAAAACAATATAATGAACACAGTATGTATTCACTACCCCACCTAAGAAATAACAGATAAAAAGAAAGCCCCTGACATGCTCCTCTACAATGCAATCTCCTTCCTGTTCCCCAGAGAAAATCAGCATTGATTATTTAAAACATCTTTCATTGCAAAAGCAAAAACAAAAACAACAGTCACATAATGTGTTAACTCCTTTTGAGGGCTAGTCCCACCACTAATTAAAATATTGTTTCTATGGAGAAAAATGTTCTGACTTCTAAACAACAGACTTACAAACACTTCTGAAACACAATATATTTGTAAGTTAGGGATTAACTCTACTTTTAAAACTCTAAAGGAAGGGGTTTATAGCAAAAACAACAACAACAACAACAAACTTAAATGGAAGAGGGCAACAAGGGAAAACAAGATGATTAATTCTTTGAAACTTGACTTTAAAATTAGAGGGTTGGCCTAGATGCTCTCTAAGGTCCCTTTCAACTCTAAAATTCTGTGATTTTTTTTTTTTTTTTCGTTTCATGAATGTCTTTTTTTTTTTTTATTAGTTTCTGCTTTATAACAAAGTGAATCAGTCATACATATACATCTGTTCCCACATCCCCTCCCTCATGCATCTCCCTCCCTCCCACCCTCCCCATCCCACCCCTCCAGGCGGTCACAAAGCACCGAGCTGATCTCCCTGTGCTCTGCGGCTGCTTCCCACTATCTATCTACCTTACGTTTGGTAGTGTATATATGTCCATGCCTCTCTTTCCCTTTGTCACAGCTTACCCTTCCCCTTCCCCATATCCTCAAGTCCATTCTCAAGTAGGTCTGTGTCTTTATTCCCATTTTACCCCTAGGTTCTTCATGACATTTTTTTTTTTTAAATTCCATGTATATGTGTTAGCATACGGTATTTGTCTTTCTCTTTCTGAC
Source organism: Hyperoodon ampullatus (assembly GCF_949752795.1). Lineage (NCBI taxonomy): Eukaryota > Metazoa > Chordata > Mammalia > Artiodactyla > Ziphiidae > Hyperoodon > Hyperoodon ampullatus. The sequence continues at coordinate 64,017,041 of NC_136913.1, forward strand.
TTACTTCACTCTGTATGACAGACTCTAGGTCTATCCACCTCATTACAAATAGCTCAGTTTCGTTCCTTTTTATGGCTGAGTAATATTCCATTGTATATATGTGCCACATCTTCTTTATCCATTCATCCGATGATGGACACTTAGGTTGTTTCCAGCTCCGGGCTATTGTGAATAGAGCTGCAATGAACATTTTGGTACATGTCTCTTTTTGAATTATGGTTTTCTCAGGGTATATGCCTAGTAGTGGGATTGCTGGGTCATATGGTAGTTCTATTTGTAGTTTTTTAAGGAACCTCCATACTGTTCTCCATAGTGGCTGTACCAATTCACATTCCCACCAGCAGTGCAAGAGTGTTCCCTTTTCTCCACACCCTCTCCAGCATTTATTGTTTCTAGATTTCTTGATGATGGCCATTCTGACTGGTGTGAGATGATATCTCATTGTAGTTTTGATTTGCATTTCTCTAATGATTAATGATGTTGAGCATTCTTTCATGTGTTTGTTGGCAGTCTGTATATCTTCTTTGGAGAAATGCCTATTTAAGTCTTCTGCCCATTTTTGGATTGGGTTGTTTGTTTTTTTGCTATTGAGCTGCATGAGCTGTTTATAAATTTTGGAGATTAATCCTTTGTCAGTTGCTTCATTTGCAAATACTTTCTCCCATTCTGAGGGTTGTCTTTTGGTCTTGTTTATGGTTTCCTTTGCTGTGCAAAAGCTTTGAAGTTTCATTAGGTCCCATTTGTTTATCTTTGTTTTTATTTCCATTTCTCTAGGAGGTGGGTCCAAAAGGATCTTGCTGTGATTTATGTCATAGAGTGTTCTACTTATGTTTTCCTCTAAGAGTTTGATGGTGTCTGGCCTTACATTTAGGTCTTTAATCCATTTTGAGCTTATTTTTGTGTATGGTGTTAGGGAATGATCTAATCTCATACTTTTACATGTCCGTGTCCAGTTTTCCCAGCACCACTTATTGAAGAGGCTGTCCTTTCTCCACTGTACATTCCTGCCTCCTTTATCAAAGATAAGTTGGCCATATGTGCGTGGGTTTATCTCTGGGCTTTCTATCCTGATCCACTGATCTATCTTTCTGTTTTTATGCCAGTACCACACTGTCTTAATTACTGTAGCTTTGTAGTATAGTCTGAAGTCAGGGAGCCTGATTCCTCCAGCTCCGTTTTTCGTTCTCAAGATTGCTTTGGCTATTCGGGGTCTTTTGTTTTTCCAAACAAATTTTGAAATTTTTTGTTCTACTTCTGTGAAAAATGCCAGTGGTAGTTTGATAGGGATTGCATTGAATCTGTAGATTGCTTTGGGTAGTAGAGTCATTTTCACAATATTGATTCTTCCAATCCAGGAGCATGGTATATCTCTCCATCTATTTATATCATCTTTAATTTCTTTCATCAGTGTCTTATAATTTTCTGCATACAGGTCTTTTGTCTCCTTAGGTAGGTTTATTCCTAGATATTTTATTCTTTTTGTTGCAATGGTAAATGGGAGTGTTTTCTTGATTTCATTTTCAGATTTTTCATCATTAGTGTACAGGAATGCCAGAGATTTCTGTGCATTAATTTTGTATCCTGCTACTTTACCAAATTCATTGATTAGCTCTAGTAGTTTTTCGGTAGCATCTTTAGGATTCTCTATGTATAGTATCATGTCATCTGCAAACAGTGACAGCTTTACTTCTTCTTTTCCAATTTGGATTCCTTTTATTTCCTTTTCTTCTCTGATTGCTGTGGCTAAAACTTCCAAAACTATGTTGAATAAGAGTGGTGAGAGTGGGCAGCCTTGTCTTGTTCCTGATCTTAGTGGAAATGGTTTCAGTTTTTCACCATTGAGGACAATGTTGGCTGTGGGTTTGTCATATATGGCCTTTATTATGTTGAGGAAAGTTCCCTCTATGCCTACTTTCTGCAGGGTTTTTATCATAAATGGGTGTTGAATTTTGTCGAAAGCTTTCTCTGCATCTATTGAGATGATCATATGGTTTTTCTCCTTCAACTTGTTAATATGGTGTATCACATTGATTGATTTGCGTATATTGAAGAATCCTTGCATTCCTGGAATAAACCCCACTTGATCATGGTGTATGATCCTTTTAATGTGCTGTTGGATTCTGTTTGCTAGTATTTTGTTGAGGATTTTTGCATCTATGTTCATCAGTGATATTGGCCTGTAGTTTTCTTTCTTTGTGACATCCTTGCCTGGTTTTGGTATCAAGGTGATGGTGGCCTCGTAGAATGAGTTTGGGAGTGTTCCTTCCTCTGATATTGTTTGGAAGAGTTTGAGAAGGATGGGTGTTAGCTCTTCTCTAAATGTTTGATAGAATTCGCCTGTGAAGCCATCTGGTCCTGGGCTTTTGTTTGATGAAAGATTTTTAATCACAGTTTCAATTTCAGTGCTTGTGATTGGTCTATTCATATTTTCTATTTCTTCCTGAGTCAGTCTTGGTAGGTTGTGCATTTCTAAGAATTTGTCCATTTCTTCCAGGTTGTCCATTTTATTGGCATAGAGTTGCTTATAGTAATCTCTCATGATCTTTTGTATTTCTGCAGTGTCAGTTGTTACTTCTCCTTTTTCATTTCTAATTCTACTGATTTGAGTCTTCTCCCTTCTTTTCTTGATGAGTCTGGCTAATGGTTTGTCAATTTTGTTTATCTTCTCAAAGAACCAGCTTTTAGTTTGGTTGATCTTTGCTATCGTTTCCTTCATTTCTTTTTCATTTATTTCTGATCTGATCTTTATGATTTCTTTCCTTCTGCTAACTTTGGGGTTTTTTTGTTCTTCTTTCTCTAATTGCTTTAGGTGCAGGGTCAGGTTGTTTACTCGAAATGTTTCCTGTTTCTTAAGGTGGGATTGTATTGCTATAAACTTCCCCCTTAGAACTGCTTTTGCTGCGTCCCATAGGTTTTGGGTCGTCGTGTCTCCATTGTCATTTGTTTCTAAGTATTTCTTAATTTCCTCTTTGATTTCTTCAGTGATCACTTCATTATTGAGCAGTGTATTGTTTAGCCTCCATGTGTTTGTATTTTTTACAGATCTTTTCCTGTAATTGATGTCTAGTCTCATAGCATTGTGGTCGGAAAAGATACTTGATACAATTTCAATTTTCTTAAATTTACCAAGGCTTGATTTGTGACCCAAGATATGATCTATCCTGGAGAATGTTCCATGAGCACTTGAGAAAAATGTGTATTCTGTTGTTTTTGGGTGGAATGTCCTATAAATATCAATTAAGTCCATCTTGTTTAATGTATCATTTAAAGCTTGTGCTTCCTTATTTATTTTCATTTTGGATGATCTGTCCATTGGTGAAAGTGGGGTGTTAAAGTCCCCTACTATGATTGTGTTACTGTCGATTTCCCCTTTTATGGCTGTTAGTATTTGCCTTATGTATTGAGGTGCTCCTATGTTGGGTGCATAAATATTTACAATTGTTATATCTTCTTCTTGGATCGATCCCTTTATCGTTATGTAGTGTCCTTCTTTGTCTCTTCTAATAGTCTTTATTTTAAAGTCTATTTTGTCTGATATAAGAATTGCTACTCCAGCTTTCTTTTGATTTCCATTTTCATGGAATATCTTTTTCCATCCCCTTACTTTCAATCTGTATGTGTCTCTAGGTCTGAAGTGGGTCTCTTGTAGACAGCATATATATGGGTCTTGTTTTTGTATCCATTCAGCCACTCTGTGTCTTTTGGTGGGAGCATTTAGTCCATTTACATTTAAGGTAATTATTGATATGTATGTTCCTATTCCCATTTCCTTAATGGCTTTGGGTTCGTTATTGTAGGTATAGTCCTTCTGTTGTGTTTCTTGCCTAGAGAAGTTCCTTTAGCATTTGTTGTAAAGCTGGTTTGGTGGTGCTGAACTCTCTCAGCTTTTGCTTGTCTTTAAAGGTTTTAATTTCTCCATCAAATCTGAATGAGATCCTTGCTGGGTAGAGTAATCTTGGTTGCAGGTTTCTCTCCTTCATCACTTTAATTATGTCCTGCCACTCCCTTCTGGCTTGTAGAGTTTCTGCTGAGAGATCAGCTGTTAACCTGATGGGGATTCCCTTGTGTGTTATTTGTTGTTTTTCCCTTGCTGCTTTTAATATGATTTCTTTGTGTTTAATTTTTGACAGTTTGATTAATATGTGTCTTGGCGTATTTCTTCTTGGATTTATTCTGTATGGGACTCTCTGTGCCTCCTGGACTTGATTAACTATTTCCTTTCCCATATTAGGGAAGTTTTCAACTATAATCTCTTCAAATATTTTCTCAGTCCCTTTCTTTTTCTCTTCTTCTTCTGGAACCCCTATAATTCGAATGTTGGTGCGTTTAATGTTGTCCCAGAGGTCTCTGAGACTGTCCTCTGTTCTTTTCATTCTTTTTTCTTTATTTTTCTCTGCATCAGTTATTTCCACTATTTTATCTTCCACTTCACTTATCCGTTCTTCTGCCTCAGTTATTCTGCTATTGATCCCATCTAGAGTATTTTTCATTTCATTTATTGTGTTTTTAATCGATGCTTGATTCATCTTTAGTTCTTCTAGGTCCTTGTTAACTGTTTCTTGCATATTGTCTATTCTATTTCCAAGATTTTGGATCTGGGAAATAGAATCTTGGATCAGCTTTACTATCATTATTCTGAATTCTTTTTCAGGTAGACTGCCTATTACCTCTTCATTTGTTAGGTCTGGTAGGTTTTTATCTTGCTCCTTCACCTGCTGTGTGTTTTTCTGCTTTCTCATTTTGCTTATGTTACTGTGTTTGGGGTCTCCTTTTTGCAGGCTGCAGATTCGTAGTTCCCGTTGTTTTTGGTGTCTGTCCCCCGTGGCTAAGGTTGTTTCAGTAGGTTGTGTAGGCTTCCTGGTGGGGGGGACTAATGCCTGTGTTCTGGTGGTTGAAGCTCGATCTTGTCTTTCTGGTGGACAGGTCCACGTCTGGTGGTGTGTTTTGGGGTGCCTGTGGCCTTATTATGTTTTTAGGTATCCTCTCTGCTAATGGGTGGGGTTGTGTTCCTGCCTTGCTAGTTGCTTGGCATAGGGTGACCAGCACTGTAGCTTGCTGGTCGTTGACTGAAGCTGGGTGCTGGTGTTGAGATGGAGATTCCTGGGAGATTTTCGCTGCTTGATATTATGTGGAGCTGGGAGGTCTCTTGTGGACCCGTGTCCTGAAGTTGGCTCTCCCACTTCAGAGGCACAGCACTAACTCCTGGCTGCAGCACCAAGAGCCTTTCATCCACCCGGCTCAGAATAACAGTGAGAAAAAGTAGAAAGAAATAATTAGTAGAAGAAAGAAAGAGAGATTGAAAGAAAGGAAGAAGGGAAGTAAGGAAGGAAGAAAGAAAGAAAGGAGGGAGGGAGGAAGGATGGAAAGAAAGGAAAGAAAGGAGGGAGGGAGGGAGGAATGAAAGCAAAAGGAAGAGTGAATGGAAGAAGAGAGGGAGGGAGGGAGGAAGGAAAGAAAGAAAGAAAGACAGGAGGGAGGGAGGGAGGGAGGAAGGAAAGAAAAAGAAAGTGGAAAGAAGAAGGGTGGGAGGGAGGGAGGGATGGAGGAAAGAAAAAGAAAGAAGGAAAGGAGGAGCGGAGGGAGGGAGGGAGGAAGGGAAGGGAGGAAAAAAAGAAAGAGCAGGTAAAGTAAAATAGAATAAAGTATGAAATATAGTAGCGTTATTAAAATTAAAAAGTAATTATTGAAAAAAAACACGGACCGAAAGAACCCTGGGACATATGGTGGAAGCAAAGCTATACAGAGAGAATCTTACACAGAAGATTACACATACACATTCACAAAAAGAGAGCAGGGGGAAAAATCAAAAATCTTGCTCTCCAAGTCCACCTCCTCGATTTGGGATAATTCGTTGTAAAAAGAGGAAAAGGGCGAAAAGTCTGAAATCTTGCTAAGTCCACCTCCTTAATTTGAGATAATTCCTTGTAAAAAGAGGGAAAAAAAGGGGGGGAAAGTCTTAAATCTTGTCCTCAAGGTCCACTTCCTCAATTTGGGATGATTCGCTGTCCATTCATGCACTCCACAGACGCAGGGCACATCAAATGGACCGTGGAGCTTTAATCCGCTGCCTCGGAGGCTGCACAGACAGATTTCCCTGTCTCTGCTCTCACAGCTCCCGGGTCTCAGCCTTGGACCTGGCCCCGCCTCTGCGCGTAGGTCGCCGGAGGGCGTCCGTTCTTCGCTCAGACAGGACGGGTTTAAAGGAGCCGCTGATTCGGGGGCTCTGGCTCACTCAGGCAGAGGGGAGGGAGGGGAATGCCCTCTCCTCGCGCACCAGGCAACAAAAGGGAAAAAAGTCTCTTGCCTCTCCGGTAGCTCCAGACCCTTTCCCCGGACTCCCTCCGGGCTAGCACTAACCCCTTCAGGGTCTCTTCCTGCCGCCAGCCCCAGACCTCTCCCTGCGCTCCGACTGAAAGCCGATACCCGAGCCTCAGCTCCCAGCCCCGCCCGCTCTGGCGGCCGAGCAGACAAGTCTCTCGGGCTGGTGTGTGCCTGAGGGCACCGATCCTCTGTGCCAAAATCTCTCTGCTTTGCCCTCCACACCCTTGTTGCTGTGCTCTCCTCCGGTACTCCGAAGCTTTCCCCCTCCGCCACCTGCAGTCTCCGCCCTCGAAGGGGCTTGTAGTGTGTAGAAACCTTCCCTCCTTCACGGCTCCCTCCCACTGGTGCAGGTCCCGTCCATATCCTATTGTCTCTGTTTATTCTTTTTTTCTTTTGACCTACCCAGGTATGTGGGGAGTTTCTTGCCTTTTGGGGGGTCTGAGGTCTTCTGTCAGCGTTCAGTAGGTGTTCTGTTGGAGTTGTTCCACGTGTAGATGAATTTCTGATGTATCTGTGGGGAGGAAGGTGATCTCCGTGTCTTACTCTTCCGCCATCTTCCTCCGGCTCCCAAAAATTCTGTGATTTTTATGGAATAAAATGAAAATGCTGCAGTTATTAATTGGATTTTAAAAATCTTAACTGAGAAGCTTGTGTTTATTTCTTCAATAAATCTAGCCTCTGAATTTATTTATAACATCATCCTTCCAAAGACACACACAGAAATAAAACATATATTACTGAAAATAACAGACATGACTACTGTTCAGATACCATACAAATGCAGTATTCTGAAAATGACAATCTGCCAGTCCATTTGAAGAGGCATGTAAGTTAAAACACTGGAGAGTCATGTTTATTTTACCTAAAAAAAGAAGAAATTCTGGAAGAACCTAAAAGTCATCTGTGGCATCCAAGCATAATAATGTATGCTCTTATCTAGAACAGAACTACCTGTCCACTAATTAATAAAAATATTAATCCTCGACAGACAATTGCATAGGCACAATATCTTGCTCTGTGTAAACATTAAATTACTATTTACAAAAATTTTATCAGCACTAAAACCATCAAACTAGCAGACAGAACTACCTCCACGTAAATGAGACTAAGATTCAAGCATCGGAGACTAATAAAATCAAAACCTATTCCATTACAATTGCATTTTTCCTTTAAGGTAAAAATTCAATTTTACTAAAAATAATCCTACTAAATAACTCTTTAGTGATTACTAAATATGATTGCATCCTTTTTTAGAACAGTTAGCTTTCATAATACAAGTTATGTTCAGTGTTTATGACACTTGAAGAATTACCTAATAATAAACAGAGATTAAAGAGCAATTTATAAATTGTCAACCCATCAGAGATTTTGCAGTCAATTATATATTCTGCATTCCTGAGGCTTTGGAAACAGAACTAAGTTTACAATTATCCATCCATGATGCATGTAATGCTTAACAGTATCAAACAAGTCATGCATGAATATTGTTATCATCTGATCATTATAAACCTAAAACATTTAAAATTAAGCTCTTGATACATTTTTATTATATATATATATATATATATATATATATATATATATATATTTATTATTTTTTTTTTTTGCGGTACGCGGGCCTCTCACTGTTGTGGCCTCTCCCGTTGCGGAGCACAGGCTCCGGACGCGCAGGCTCAGCGGCCATGGCTCACAGACCTAGCCGCTCCGCAGCATGTGGGATCCTCCCAGACCGGGGCACGAACCCGCGACCCCTGCATCGGCAGGCGGACTCTCAACCACTGCGCCACCAGGGAAGTCCCCTCTTGATACATTTTTAAAGAGAAACTTATAATTTAAAATTACATTTAACTTACTTTAAAAGTTTAAAAGTCTGAAATAAATGTTATTTAAACTTGGTTTTCTTCCCAACTTCTTAGAAACTAGCTGTGGGGGGGAGGGGTATGGAGAAAAGGAGAGGAAGTAAGGGGTGAGGTGGGTGGGGGACCTGAGGGGTAAGAGGGGGAGAGGGAGAGGAGAGAAAACGTTAGACTGACTTCTTAGGTTTTGAAATTATACTTCTCAACTGTAAGTTGAAGGATAAAAGGATTTCTTTAATTGTGTTAGATATTCAATAAATGTGTGTTGAATGAATGAATAAATGAATAAATAGCTTAAGGATGTTGGGCAGCTCGCATCACCTAAGTATTCATTCATTAAACTACAAAACCATCAGGTTGAACTACATTGCTACAAAATTTGATGCCTCCAGAACAGGGATTGGCAATTTTTTTTCTCTAAAGGGCCAGAAAGCAAATAATTTAGAGTTTGCAGGCATATAATCTGTGTCACAACTACTCAACTCTGTCACTGTGGCACAAAAACAGCCACAGCTGTTTTTGTGCCACACGAATGAGTGTGGCTGTGCTCAAATAGAACTTTATTTACAGGGCTTCCCTGGTGGCGCAGTGGTTGAGAGTCTGCCTGCTGATGCAGGGGACACGGGTTCGTGCCCCAGCCCGAGAAGATCCCACATGCCACGGAGCGGCTAGGCCCATGAGCCATCGCCGCTGAGCCTGCGCGTCCGGAGCCTGTGCTCCGTAACGGGAGAGGCCACAACAGTGAGAGGCCCGTGTACCACAAAACAAACAAACAAACAAAAAAAACCCTTTATTTACAGACACTAAAATTTGAATTTCATACTGTCATCTGTCACAAAAAAAAATTCTTCTTTTGATTGTTTTCCCAACCATTAACAAATGTAAAAAAATTCTTAGCACAGAGGCCTTGCAAACATAGGTGGCATACTGAATTTGGCTCAATGGCCACAGACTGCTGATTCCTGCTCTAGATGATTTCTAAAATTCCCTACAGCCACCTCCTGCTCTGGATGATTTCTAAAATCCCTGCAGCCTCTAAGGATTCAGAGAACGCCACAGCAAAACAAAACACCTCCACAAAAAAATCACCACCATCACCATCACAGAAAATCAACTCATGAACAAAAATTATCCACAGAATTCCCCCCCTCCTCAACCAGTTTTCCTTTAATCTACCAAATTTTTACATCTCTGAGGGCATAACACCAGCAGCAAGGCCTATTTAGCAGTTTGTGCAAAAACTCTTCATAATTTTTATGTTTGTTTAGGCAATTTCTGTGAAGAAAGTTTAGACCTTGTTCCCCATTCATATAAGAAACTCATTTATCATCACATTTTTGTCATCATGAAACCTGTGCTCTGCTTCATATGTTTCATCTAAGTGGTGTGAAATTCCATGCTGTTTGATAATAAAGTAACAAAGAATTACAAGGCATTTGCCAAATTCAGGGCAATAAAAACTAATGACAATGTTAAAAAGTATTAAAAAAGAAAGGAGGTGGATGGACCTAGAGTTTGTCATACAGAGTGAAGTAAGTCAGAAAGAAAGACAAATACCGTATGCTAACACATATATATGGAATTTAAGAAAAAAACATGTCATGAAGAACCTAGGGGTGGGATGAGAATAAAGACACAGACCTACTGGAGAGTGGACTTGGAGATATGGGGAGGGGGAGGGAGAGGCTGTGACAGAGTGAGAGTGGCATGGACATATATACACTACCAAATGTAAAACAGACAGCTAGTGGGAAGCAGCCGCATAGCACAGGGAGATCAGCTCGGTGCTTTGTGACCACTTATTTTTCTGATTTTTTTTAACAACTTTATTGGAGTATAATTGCTTCACAATGGTGTATTAGTTTCTGCTTTATAACAAAGTGAATCAGTTATACATATGCATCTGTTCCCATATCCCTTCCCTCTTGCGTCTCCCTCCCTCCCACCCTCCCTATCCCACCCCTCCAGGCAGTCACAAAGCACCGATCTGATCTCCCTGTGCTAGGCTGCTTCCCACTAGCTATCTACCTTACGTTTGGTAGTGTATATATGTCCATGCCTCTCTCTCGCTTTGTCACAGCTTACCCTTCCCCCTCCCCATATCCTCAAGTCCATTCTCTAGTAGGTCTGTGTCTTTATTCCTGTCTTACCCCTAGGTTCTTCATGACATTTTTTTTCTTAAATTCCATATATATATGTTAGCATACGGTATTTGTCTTTCTCTTTCTGACTTACTTCACTCTGTATGACAGTCTCTAGGTCTATCCACCTCATTACAAATATCTCAATTTTGTTTATTTTTATGGCTGAGTAATATTCCATTGTATATATGTGCCACAAACCCTCAGAATGGGAGAAAATATTTGCAAATGAAGCAACTGACAAAGGATTAATCTCCAAAATTTATAAGCAGCTCATGCAGCTCAATAGCAAAAAAACAAACAACCCAATCCAAAAATGGGCAGAAGACCTAAACAGACATTTCTCCAAAGAAGATATACAGACTGCCAACAAACACATGAAAGAATGCTCAACATCATTAATCATGAGAGAAATGCAAATCAAAACTACAATGAGATATCATCTCACACCAGTCAGAATGGCCACCATCAAAAAGTCTAGAAACAATAAATGCTGGAGAGGGTGTGGAGAAAAGGGAACACTCTTGCACTGCTGGTGGGAATGTGAATTGGTACAGCCACTATGGAGAACAGTATGGAGGTTCCTTAAAAACCTACAAATAGAACTACCTTATGACCCAGCAATCCCACTACTGGGCATATACCCTGAGAAAACCATAATTCAAAAAGAGTCATGTACCAAAATGTTCATTGTAGCTCTATTTACAATAGCCCGGAGATGTGACCACTTAGAGGGGTGGGATAGGGAGGGTGGGAGGGACGGAGATGCAAGAGGGAAGACATATGGGAACGTATGTATAATTGATTCACTTTGTTATAAAGCGGAAACTAACACACCATTGTAAAGCAATTATACTCCAATAAAAATGTAAAAAAAAAAACAAAAGAAAGAAAAACAACAACAAAAACCTTCAGAGGGCTTCCCTGGTGGCGCAGTGGTTGAGAGTCCACCTGCCGATGCAGGGGACACAGGTTCATGCCCCGGTCTGGGAAGATCCCACATGCCGTGGAGCAGCTGGGCCCATGAGCCATGGCCACTGAGCCTGCGCGTCCAGAGCCTGTGCTCTGCAACGGGAGAGGCCACAACTGTGAGAGGCCCGCGTACAGCAAAAAAAAAAAAAAAAAAAAAAAAAAAATCTTTCAGAACCATTTCATTTTAAATCATGATATTGGGGGAAAACGCATAAAGAGAACCTTATCACACTAAGAGTAATTCACCAAGGGCATATTTTAGACACATTTAATAGTGAATTATTTCACTGGGCTCGTTTATTAGAACTTTACGAAATTGGTATGAATCTCTCAGTGCTTCTAAGATTCCTAGCCCTATTGTGTTTGTGCACAGAATGGAGACATTACCATACATTTCACACTGCAGCTGGAATGCTGAGATAATGTGAAAGAAGTTGAGAAAGTGGAATTGGACCTATTTTTTTTTTTGCTACTTTACAGTTTCAACTTTCAGTCTTTATGTTTACTAATATGGACGTAGAAGAAAACTCTCAAGCACATTTCCTAACTTTAAGTTCCATAGCTGGACCATTTGAATCAGTAGCAGACCTGCCACTTTGTTTAGTTATACTTTTCTGTAAATGCTCTCATTTATGTTTGTTGCCTTTTACAGATGTATCAGATTGCCACTGATGACCAAATTACCTGGAAAATTACCCTAAACTCGTACAAGATAGGATTTTCATTTACTTGGGTCATTCTGCAAGGCTCACCTATGCAGGTCATATTCAAAATACTTTAGCTTTCTTTATATGCACTCCAACAAAATCTAGTAACAGGCAGTCCTTTGGTAGGAAATATGTGACATAATATTTGCTTATTAACACAGGTACATACTGAAAGTACTAATATAAACATAAACTCAACTCCAGGGCTTACAAATGATACCTAATGAGTTCCTGCTGAGCACTAGATGGAAAAGGTATTTTGAAGAAGGTATTTGGTTTTGTGCATTTTAAATTCCTTTTGGCTTATCCATAGTCTCTTTCTAGCATGCTATAAGTTAATTTCTGCTCCAGAGGTAGGTAAACACGCACATTTCAGGCTGATAGCAATGTGCCACTCCCCTCAACATGGGTAACTCCTCTTTATCTCTTTGCTACCCCCTTTTGCTCTCTTCTTATGTGTTCGTAGATTTCTCTTTCTCTTCTGCCTTTTTTTTGTTAGTTTAGTACTGCTAATGGCACTCAAACCTGAGAAGGCTGCTAACCTCTACTCCATTATCTCCTCATGGTCTTATTGAACAGAGACAAGATATAGAACACAAATGTGTATTTCTGGTAACACAATTATTGTCCAAAACAATTGACTTAATTTCTCAAATGAAAACAAAAGGAAACTTTTCAAAAGATATTGCGCCCCTTCAAAAATATATACACAAAAATGTCTTAATTTTGCTGCCTCTCATTTATCTATTTGAGCCCTGAAAACCTGTCAAAGGTTTTTTTCTAAAAATATCCACTCTTCTTTTCAATTGCACTTTGAAAATTCATAAGGTGACCATAATTCATACAATGACTAGAACAGTTGTTTTCAAATAATCCTGGGAAGAAACTTGACAGCTCTCTTAGAAGTATTTTATGAGCAGTATATTTTTTCTAAATGCCTTCAAGAGAAGCACCTAGAGCCTTAAAGTCACGCTAAGAATGTTTCAAGAGTAAACAAACCTTGCTCTAAATTGCCATATCAACCTTCTCAAATTGGACACACTGTTGAAATATAAAAAGGTTTTTAACTTACATAGTGCACACAACAAAAAAATTAAATAAGTGTTCCTCACGTTTTAGGAGTTTATAGTCTAAAGCTAACAGATGCAGGCATAAATATCACAGCAAGGCAAATGCAAAGGTAAGATATATCTTGACGGCCTTCCTACCATCATCCACCCAAAAATACCATTCAATTTTAGTTCATCTCTGGAGATGCTTAGCCCAGAACAGAATAGCAGATTCACTGAAGGCCAGGGTAGTTTAGTATCAATATTTTATCCACTTTTCATATTTTAATTTGGATCTTAGTTTGCTAAGGTATTTTTGCATTATGATGCAACATGGATTAGAAGCAGCTATACTATAATCATTTTTAGTAGGAACCACAGCAGTTACCGTTCACTAAGCAATCATTATTTGGCTGGCCTTCTGCCCAACACAACATTATCTTATTTCATTCTCACTACAATCCTACAATGTATCTACTATTATTATTATTCCCATTTTACAAACTAGATACTGAGGCTCAGAGAGGCTGCCTTGCTCAAGTTCATACAGCTAGTAAATGGTGGAATGGAGATGGACATTTCTAACATTAGCAATACTAACAATACAAACAATGTCACTGGACCTAGTGATTTTACTCTTCCTGATTGATAACCTTGAAATGCCTAGGTTAATTTTTTCGGTTATTAACAAGGAAGACGTGGTGTTGTTTGTTTGTTTGTTTGTTTTTGGTAAAAGTATCAACGCAATTGTGATGTTAAATACAAACAGTGACATCACCAAAAGCAGCAGAGTATGAAACTCCAAAAAAGTGTACCTCCACTAAAACAATTATTAAGCTGTAAAAAACTGACAAAAACAATTTTTAGAACTCTGGAATCTAATAAAAAAACATATAAAAACCAGGGAGTACATAAAGAGGAAAGAAATTGCTAAATTTCAGCAGAGAGCATTACGACATTTGTGCATACTCACCTCTCATATCCCATTCCCCAGATCAGAGGTAGCTATGGGGATAGATGGTATCTCTCATTCCTGGTATGGCTGGCTGCTACCAGAGGGGGAAATGTAAGCCTTGTTCTCAAAGAATTGTGATTGTGTCTTCTGACTCATCTGGCAGCTTCCTGAACACCTGGTTCAGGGGCTTACCTCGTTTTGCAACGTTCAGAACTCTCTTCAGGATGGAGCTGTGTTCGGTGTTGTTTGTTGGAAGTATATAAACTACATAAAGTATATAAAGTACATACACTACCTGCACATGCCTGGAGCAACAGCTAATGGGGCAAGCAGGAGACAGAATAAAAGTCTAACAGTATGGAGGTTCATTAAAAAACTAAAACTAGAACTACCATATGACCCAGCAATCCCACTACTGGGCATATATCCTGAGAAAACCATAATTCAAAAAGAGTCATGTACCACAATGCTCATTGCAGTACTATTTATAATAGCCAGGATATGGAAGCAACCTAAGTGTCCATCGACAGATGAATGGATAAAGAAGATGTGGCACATATATACAATGGAATATTACTCAGCCATAAGAAGACATGAAACTGAGTTATCTGCAGTGAGGTGGATGGACCTAGAGACTGTCATACAGAGTGAAACAAGTCAGAAAGAGAAAAACAAATACTGTATGCTAACACACATATATGGAATCTAAACAACAAAAAAAAAAGGTTCTGAAGAACCTAGGGGCAGGACAGGAATAAAGACCCAGATGTAGAGAATGGACTTGAGGACATGGGGAGGGAGAAGGGCAAGCTGGGACAAAGTGAGACAGTGGCATGGACATATATACACTACCAAATGTAAAACACACAGCTAGTGGGAAACAGCCGTGTGGCACAGGGAGATCTGATCAGTGCTTTGTGTCCACCTAGAGGGGTGGGATAGGGAGGGTGGGAGGGAGATGCAAGAGGGAGGAGAAATGGGGTTAAATGTATATGTATAGCTGATTTACTTTGTTATACAGCAGAAACTAACACACCACTGTAAAGCAATTATACTCCTATAAAGATGTTAAAAAAAAAGAATAAAAGTCTAGGAAGGAAGAGTCTGGGGCAGGAGGTACATCCTAGAATAAGGATTTTTAAAAGAGTAGCAATATTATATTTTTAATGTAACAAAAGATAAATAAACATAAAAGTATATTAACATCTATTTAATATGATGCTAAGAAAAAATAAAATGTTGAGAAAAAAATATTTTAAAAAATAAGGTTAAGTACACCAAGATTAAAGATGAAAGATCTCATATTACAAGAGTACACAGAGTGCCAAAAGGAAAAATAAAAAACTACCATCTCGTCATATTCACTATCAAACTTAGGAATATCAAACTAAAAGAACATATTCTAAACGAATCCAAAAAAACCCAAATAACATAAAGCAAAACGAATCAGGGAGAAGCTTCAAGTTGGCGGAAGAGTAAGATGCAGAGATCACCTTCCTCCCCACAAATACATCAGTAGTACATCTACCTGTGGAACAACTCCTACAGAGCACCTACTGAATGCTGGCAGAAGACCTCTGACCTCCCAAACGGCAAGAAACTCCCCACGTACCTGGGTAGGGCAAAAGAAAAAAGAAAACACAGAGACAAAAAGATAGGGACGGGACCTGCACCAGTGGGAGGGAGCTGTGAAGGAGGAAAGGTTTCCACACACTAGGAAGCCCCTTCGTGGGCGGAGACTGCGGGTGGTGGAGGGGGGAAGCTTTGGAGCCACGGAGGAGAGTGCAGCAACAGGGGTGCGGAGGGCAAAGCAAAGAGATTCCCGCAGAGGATCAGTGCCGACCAGCGCTCACCAGCCCGAGAGGCTTGTCTGCTCACCCACCGGGGCAGTGGGGGCTGGGAGCTGAGGCTCGGGCTTCAGTCAGATCGCAGGGAGAGGACTGGAATTGGCTGTGTGAACACAGCCTGAAGGGGGCTAGTGTGCCACGGCTAGCCAGGAGGGAGTCAGGGAAAAAATCTGGAGCTGCCTAAGAGACAAGAGACTGTTTCTTGCCTCTTTGTTTCCTGGTGCGCGAGAAGAGGGGATTAAGAGCACTGCTTAAAGGAGCTCCAGAGACAGGTGAGAGCCGTGGCTATCAGAGCAGACCCCAGAGACAGGCATGAGACGCTAAGGCTGCTGCTGCAGCAACCGACAAGCCTGTGTGCAAGCACAGGTCACTATCAACACCTCACCTCCCGGGAGCCTGTGCAGCCCACCACTGCCAGGGTCCTGGGATCCAGGGACAACTTCCCGGGGAGAATGCACGGCGCGCCTCAGGCTGGTGCAACGTCCCGCCCCGCATCCGTACCCCTCCCTACCCCCGGCCTGAGTGAGCCAGAGCCCCCGAATCAGCTGCTCCTTTAACCCCGTCCTGTTTGAGGGAAGAACAGATGCCCTCAGGCGACCTACACACAGAGGCCGGTCGAAATCCAAAGCTGAACGCGGGAGCTGTGTGAACATACAAGACAAAGGGAAATCTCTCCCAGCAGCATCAGAAGCAGCGGATTAAATCTCCACAATCAACTTGATGTACCCTGCATCTGTTGAATACTGGAATAGACAACAATTCATCCCAAATTAAGGAGGTGGACTTTGGAAGCAACGATATATATATTTTTTCCCTTTTTCTCTTTTTGTGAGTGTGTATGTGTATGCTTCTGTGTGTGATTTTGTCTGCACAGCTTTGCTTTTACCATTTGTCCTAGGGTTCTGTCTGTCCCTTTTTTTTTTACCTAAAAATTTTTTTTTGTAATAGTTATTTTTTATTTTAATAACTTTATTTTACTTTATTTTATTTTATTTCATTTTATTCTTTCTTTTTTTTCTTCCCTTTTATTCTGTGCCATGTGCAGCACAGGTTCTTGGCGCTCCAGCCAGGCGTCAGGATTGTGCCTCTGAGGCGGGAGAGCCAAGATCAGGACACTGGTCCACAAGAGACCACCCACCTCCATGTAATATCAAACGGCAAAAATCTCCCAAAGATCTCCATCTCAATGCCAAAACCCAGCTCCACTCAACGACCAGCAAGCTACAGTGCTGGACACCCTATGCCAAACAACTAGCACGACAGGAACACAACCCCATACATTACACAGAGGCTGCCTGAAATCATAATAAGGCCACAGACACCCCAAAACACACCACCAGACGTGGACCTGCCAACCAGAAAGACAAGATCCAGCCTCATCCACCAAAACACAGGCACTAGTACCCTCCACCAGGAAGCCTACACAACCCACTGAAACAGCCTTAGCTACTGGGGACAGACACCAAAAACGGGAACTACGAAACTGCAGCCTGCGAAAAGGAGACCCCAAACACAGTAAGTAAAGCACAATGGGAAGACAAAAAAACACACAGCAGATGAAGGAGAAAGGCAAAAACCCACCACACCTAACAAATGAAGAGGAAATAGGCAGGCTACCTGAAAAACAATTCAGAATAATGAGAGTAAAGGTAATACAAAATCTTGGAAAGAGAATGGAGAAAATACAAGAAACGTTTAACAAGGACCTAGAAGAACTTAAGAGCAAACAAACAATGATGAACAAACAACACAATAAGTGAAATTAAAAATTCTCTACAAGGAATTAATAGCAGAATAACTGAGGCAGAAGAACGGATAAGTGACCTGGAAGAAAAACTAGTGGAAATAACTACTGCAGAGCAAAATAAAGAAAAAAGAATGAAAAGAATTTAGGACAGTCTCAGAGACCTCTGAGACAACATTAAATGCACCAACATTCCAATTATAGGAGTCCTAGAAGAAGAAGAGGAAAAGAAAGGGACTGAGAAAATATTTGAAGAGATTATAGTTGAAACTTCCGTAATATGGGAAAAGAAATCGTTAATCAAATCCCGGAAGCACAGAGAGTCAAATACCGGATAAATCCAAGGAGAAACATGCCAAGACACATATTAATCAAATTATCAAAAATTAAATACAAAGAACAAACATTAAAAGCAGCAAGGGAAAAAAAAAAAAACAAATAACACACAAGGGAATCCCCATAAGGTTAACAGCTGATCTTTCAGCAGAAACTCTGCAAGCCAGAAGGGAGTGGCAGGACATATTTAAAGTGATGATGGAGAAAAATCTACAACCAAGATGACTCTACCCAGCAAGGATCTCATTAAGATTTCATGGAGAAATTAAAACCTTAGAGACAAGCAAAAGCTAAGAGAATTCAGCACCACCAAACCAGCTTTACAGCAAATGCTAAAGGAACTTCCCCTAAGCAGGAAGCACAAGAGAAGGAAAAGACCTACAATAACAAACCTGAAAAAATTAAGGAAATGGTAATAGGAACATACATAGCAATAATTACCTTAAATGTAAATGGATTAAATGCTCCAACCAAAACACAGACTGCCTGAATGGATATAAAAACAAGACCTGTATATATGCTGTCTACAAGAGACTCACTTCAGACCTAGGGACACATACAGACTGAAAGTGAGGGGATGAAAAAAGATACCCCATGCAAATGGAAATCAAAAGAAAGCTGAAGTAGCAATTCTCATATCAGACAAAATAGATTTTAAAACAAAGACTATTACAACAGACAAAGAATGACACTACATAATGATCAAGGGTTCAACCCAAGAAGAAGATATAACAATTGTAAATACTTATGCACCCAACATAGGAGCACCTCAATACATAAGGCAAACACTAACAGCCATAAAAGGGGAAATCTACAGTAACACAATCATAGTAGGGGACTTTAACACCCCACTTTCACCAATGGACAGATCATCCAAAATGAAAATCAATAAGGAAACACAAGCTTTAAATGACACATTAAACAAAATGGATTTAATTGATATTTATAGGACATTCCATCCAAAAACAACAGAAAACAATTTCTTCTCAAGTGTTCACGGAAGATTCTACAGTATAGCTCATATCTTGGGTCACAAATCAAGCCTTGGTAAATTTAAGAAAATTGATATCATATCAAGTATCTTTTCTGACCACAGTGCTATAAGACTAGATATCAATTACAGGAAAAGATCTGTAAAAAATGCAAACACATGGAGGCAAAACAATACACTACTTAATAACCAAGTGAACACTGAAAAAATCAAAGTGGAAATCAAAAAATACCTAGAAACAAATGACAATGGAGACACGATGACCCAAAATCTATGAGATGCCTGCCAATGCAGGGGACACGGGCTTGTGCCCCGGTCCGGGAGTATCCCACATGCGGCGGAGTGGCTGGGCCCATGAGCCATGGCCGCTAAGCCTGTGCGTCCAGAGCCTATGCTCCGTGGCAGGAGAGGCCACAGCAGTGAGAGGCCCTCGTCCCTCAAAAAAAAAAAAAAAAAAAAAAAAAAAGAAAAAGAAAAAGAAAAAAGAAGACACTGATGAAAGAAATTAAAGATGATACAAACAGATGGGGAGATATACCATACCATGTTCTTGGACTGGAAGAATCAACACTGTGAAAATGACTCTACTACCCAAAGCAATCTACAGATTCAGTGCAATCCCTAACAAACTGCCACTGTCATTTTTCACAGAACTAGAACAAAAAATTTCACAATTTGTATGGAAACACAAAAGACCCCGAATAGCCAAAGCAATCTTGAGAAAGAAAAACGAAGGTGGAGGAATCAGGTTCTGTGACTTCAGACTACACTACAAAGCTACAGTAATCAAGACAGTATGGTACTGGCACAGAGAAAGAACTACAGATCAATGGAACAGGATAGAAAGGCCAGAGATAAACCCACACACATATGGTCAGCTTACCTTTGACAAAGGAGACAAGAATATACAGTGGAAAAAAGACAGCCTGTTCAATAAGTGGTGCTGTGAAAACTGGACAGCTACATGTAAAAGAATGAAATTAGAACACTCCCTAACACCATACAGAAAAATATACTCAAAATGGATTAAAGACCTAAATGTAAGGCCAGACACCATCAAACTCTTAGAGGAAAAGATAGGCAGAACACTATATGATGTAAATCACAAGATGCTTTTTGACCCACCTCCTACAGAAATGGAAACAAAAGTAAACAAATGGGACCTAATGAAACTTAAAAGCTTTTGCACAGCAAAGGAAACCATACACAAGACAAAAAGACAACCCTCAGAATGGGAGAAAATATTTGCAAGTGAAGCAACTGACAAAGGATTAATCTCCAAAATTTACAAGCAGCTCATGCAGCTCAATGTCAAAAAACCAAACAACCCAATCCAAAAATGGGCAGAAGACCTAAATAGACATTTCTCCAAAGAAAATACACAGATTGCCAACAGACACATGAAAGAATGCTCAACATCATTAATTATTAGAGAAATTCAAATCAAAACTACAATGAGATATCATCTCACACCAGTCAGAATGGCTTTCATCACAAAATATAAATGCTGGAGAGGGTGTGAAGAAAAGGGAACCCTCCTGCACTGTTGGTGGGAATGTAAATTGATACAGCTGCTATGAAGAACAGTATGGACGTTCCTTAAAAAACTAAAAACAGAACTACCATACCACCCAGCAATTCCACTACTGGGCATATAGCCTGAGAAAATCATAATTCAAAAAGTGTCATGTACCAAAATGTTCAGTGCAGCACTATTTACCATAGCCAGGACATGGAAGCAACCTAAATGTCCATCGACAGATGAATGGATAAAGAAGATGTGGCACATATATACAATGGAATATTACTCAGCCATAGAAAGGAACGAAACTGAGTTCTTTGTAGTGAGGTGGATGGACCTAGAGACTGTCCTATAGAGTGAAGTAAGTCAGAAAGAGAAAAACAAATACCATATGCTGACACATATATATGAAGTCTAAAACAAAAATGGTCATGAAGAACGTGTGGCAAGACGGGAATAAAGATGCAGACCTAGTAGAGAATGGACTTGAGGACACAGGGAGGGGTAAGGGTAAGCTGGGGCAAAGTGATAGAGTGGCATGGACATATGTACACTACCAAACGTAAAATAGATAGCTAGTGGGAAGCAGCCGCACAGCACAGGCAGACTAGCTCGGTGCTTTGTGACCACCTAGAGTGGTGGGATAGGGAGGGTGGGAGGGAGGGAGATGCAAGAGGGAAGAGATATGGGGACACATGTATATGTATAACTGATTCACTTTGTTATAAAGCAGAAACTAACACACCATTGTAAAGCAATTATACTCCAATAAAGGTGTTTAAAAAAAACGAATAAAAAGGCATCAGAGTTTTCAACAGGTTAGACTGGGTGCAAAAAGACAATGGAGTAAGATTACAGAGCACTGAAGGAATAGAATGTTGAACCTAAAGTTTTATATACAACTAAATTGTCTTTCAAATATGATGGCATCATGGGCACAGATTCATATCGGTCTGTTCAGTTTGTAAGAATCGTCAAGCTGTATACTTATGAAATTTGCATTTTTCTGTACATATATTATACTTAAATAAAGAGTTAAAGAAGTCACAGGATGTCAGAAAAGGAAATCCCAGCACTCGTTCTCCCACAGAAAAACTAATTTAAACAACAATATATGGACCAAAACACGTTTATGAGTTTTCCACATTAGCATTAAGAAGTTGCAGTACCCCAGACAAGGACAAAGTAGAGAACAGCTGCAATGAAACAAGATGACCAAATTCACTTTATCCACATGAGCCCCTCCCCCAACCCAGCAGAGCTCAGTGTCAAGACAGATTACTCAGGCATGCAACTTCTCCCTCGGGGGAAAAGAGGGAGTGGAATATTAGTCCCACATCCCAGAATTACAGAGTGTGCCCAAGGTAATGGATTCTCTTGCAGCTTACTTGGAGTGCTGATGGACCAGAACAGTTTGGATGCCTGGGGGCAACTATGAACAAAGGAAAGTGGCTGGAATGTTACTACAGTTGGCATGGTTTGTGTGATTGGAAGGAGGCACACAACGTGAGGCTTCCCTCCTGACAGTGAAGGAGAGGAGTGGAAGGAACATGTGTTCAATATCCCAGCCGTTCAGAGTGCTGCCCAAGGGACTAGTTTCTGTCTTTCTTCACCTGAAGCTCTGACAGAACCAGCATAGTTTGGAAACCTGAGGACTGCTGAGAATAATGGTAAGTGGCAAGCAGCCTACTGTGGGTGGCACACTCAGCGTGATTACAAGGTGCACAACTCGAGGCTTCTACCTTTGAAGGGAGAGAAAGGAGTGGAGCATGCATCCAATATTCTGATCTTTCAGGGGGCTGTACAAGAGACTGGTTTCTGTCTTGCCTGACTCAGAGTGCTGATTAGACCTGGCATATTATAAATACCCGGGAGAGCTGAAAACAAAAAAACTAGCTTGATGATGTGCTACTGTTTCAGAGAACCAGCAATACAGCAGACAGACACCAGAGAAAGCAAGAGATTATGAGTTTCTGAAAAAAAGAAACCAACAAATCCCTCTAATTAGAAATCTACAAACACAAGTCCAGAGAAGATACATCCACAGGCCCCCAGAATTTTGAGCTGGGATGACTGATGAAGGTCTTTCCCTGTCAGAGCCAGTACATAAAGACTAGGATATATGACTGTCTCTTCAAATGTGCAGATATCAATGCAAAGCTAAAAGGAACATGAAAAGAGAATAATAAAGTCCAATCAAAGGGACAAAATAAAGCTCCAGAAACTGATACTAATGAAATGAATATTTTGAACAAAAAGTTCAAAATAACTGTCATAAAAATGCTCAATGAGGTTGGGAAAACTGTGCATGAATAAAATGAAAATATCGAGAGAAAATATGAAAAAGAAACAAATTCTGAAGATGAATAATACAAAAACTGAACTAAAAAAATTCAATGCCTGGGTTCAACAACAGATTTAATCATATAGAAGAAAGAATTAGCCAACATGAAGAAAGGTCATTTAAAATTACCCAGTCAGAGGAGTAAAAAGGAAAAAGAATGAAGAAAGCCTAAAGGACTTAAGTGATACCATAAAATGAATCACCCTTCATATTATGGGAGTCTCAGAACAAGAAGTGAGAGAGAAAGGTTCATAAAGTTTCCCTTCTCAGAACCAGAAGAGAGAGAGAGAAAGGTATTTAAAGATAATAGCTGAAAACTTCCCAAATCTGGAGAGGGAAATGGACAACCAGATTCAAGAAGCCTAAAAAGGACCAGAAAAGATGAATCCAAAGAAATCCACACCAAGACACATTCCAATCAAATTGTCAAAAGTCAAGGACAAGGAGGGAATCTTTTTTCAAAGGGAAAATTTTAAAAGCAGAAATATTAAAGTGACTCATCACATAAAAGGGATCCCCAACAAGACTAACAGTGGACTTCTCATCAGAAACTTCACAGATCAGAAGGGAGTGTAATGATATATTCAAACTGATGAAAGTAAAAAAAATGCCTACCACGAATATTACATCCAACAAAGATGTACTTCAAAAAATGAAAGAGAGATAAAGACTTTCAGATAAACAAAAGCTGAGGGAGTTTGTCAATGTTAGACCTGACTTACAAGGTATGATAAAGGGAGTCCTTCAAGTTGAAACAAAAGGATACTAAATAGCAATACAAAAGCATATGAGAGTATGAAGCTGGATGGTAAAGGTAAATATACAGACAAATAAAGAGTACCATAACAATATGGTACAAAGATCACTTTTTCTAGTACTTGAGTTAAAAAATAAAACCATAAACAATAACTATAACTAGAAATATTTAATAAACACTATAAAAGATGTGATTGTGATATCAATAATATAAGGTGTGTGGGGGAGAGTAAAACTAAAGTTTTTATAAGTGACCAAAGTGAAGTTGTTATTAGCATAAAATGTACTGTTATGTTTTATGAAAGCCCCTTGATAACCACAAAGAAAATGCCTATAAAAGATACACAAAAGAAAACGAAAAGAATCAAAGAATACCACTACAAAAAAATCCAACAACAACCAAACACAAAGGAAGCAAAAAAAGTGGGGCAAAAGAGCTATAAGACAGAACACAATTAGCAAAAATGGCAATAGCTAAATCCTTATCTATCAATAATTACTTTAAATTTTAATGGACACATTCTCCAACCAAAAGACAAAGAATAGCTAAATGGGTCAAAATACCAGTATCTAACTACATGCTGTCTTACAAGAAACTCACTTTAGACTTAAAGACACACATAGGCTAAAAGTGAAAAGGACAGAAAAATATATTCCATGAAAATGGTAACCATATCAGACCAAATAGACTTTAACTCAAAAACGAACGGTCACAAGAGACAAAATAGGACATAATATAATGATAAAAGTTTCAATTCACCAGGAAGATGTAACAGTTATAAATATATATGTACCCAACATCAGAGCACCTAATATATATAAAGCAACCTTTGACAGAAATGAAGGGAGAAATACATAGTAACACATTAATAACAGGAGACTTCAATACCCCACTTTCAATAATTGATAAAACATATATGCATTCAACGAAATGAGAGAACCTGAACAACACTACAGACCAAATGGACCTAACAGACCTAAGAGACAAATGAAAATGTTCCATGTAACAGCACCAGAATACACATTCTTCTCAACAGCACAAAGAACATTCTCCAAGATAAATCACCAATTAGGTCATCTGTTTTGTTAAAACAGATCTTAACAAATTTAAGAAGATTAAAATCATACAAAGTATCTTCTCTGACCTAAACAGACTGAAATTAGAAATTAATAGGAGAAGGAAAAAAATACAAATTGGAACCACAGTAAAATATCACTTAACACCTCTTAGGATGGCCATTATGAAAAAACCAACCAAACAAACAAAAAAACCAAGTGTTGGTGAAGATATGGAGGAACTGGAACCCTGTACACTGTTGGTAGGAATGTAAATTGGTGCAGCTGCTACAGAAAACTATATGAAGGTTCCTCAAAAAATTCAAAATAAAACTACCACATGATCCACCAATCCCAGATCTGAGTATTTATCCAAAAGAATTGAAATCAGGTACCTGAAGAAATATTTGCATGCCCATATTCACTGCAGCATTACTTGGGATAGCCAAAATTCAGGAAGCAACCTAATTGTTCATCAATGGATAACTAGATAAAGAAGGGATGATACATCCAAACAATGGAATATTTTTCACCCTTAAAAAAGCAATCTTGGAAATTCCCTGGCAGTCCAGTGGTTAGGACTCCATGCTTTCACTGCTGAGTGTCCAGGTTCAATCCTTGGTCGAGGAACTAAGATCCCACAAGCCACATAGCATGGCAAAAAAAGAAAAAAGAAATCTTGTCATATGTGGTGACATGGATAAACCTGGAAGATATCATGCTAAGTGAAATAAGCCAGTCACAGAAGGACTAACACTGCATAATGCCACTTATATGAGGTATCTAAACTAGTCAAACTCACAGAAGCAGAAAGTAAAGTGGTGGTTGCCATGGACAGGGAGAAGGAAGAAATGGAAAGCTGATAACATGCATAAAGTTTCAGTTATGCAAAATGAAAAAGTCTTGGAGATTTCTCATAAAACTTTGTGCTTAAAATTAACAGTATTGTACTGCACACTTAAAAATTTGTTAAGAGGGTGGATCTCAGGCTATGTGTTTTTACAACCACAATAGAGGAAAAAATAGTTTAAAAACATGATGGAGGAGATAACAGGGCAGTAGAAGCATAATATTTTCATCTTGAATTCTCACATTACAAACAGATAGGATAACTATACAAAACAAAGAACAGAACTTATGAACAAAATATACAACAAAACTAAGACATAAGAAGTCCCACTTGAACCTCATAATACAACCACAAGGAGATAAACCACCAACAGCAACATGATCTGCATGGTAACAGCAATTCTATGGTAATAAGCAGATACCATATGCAGACCTGAGAACAGGAGAATAAACACATAGTACTCACTGGAAAACACAGTGGTCAAATTAGGAACAGTAGGTGAAATTGGAAGGGCTTTTGTCAATTCCAATAGTGGATGAATGCAAGCAGTCTGGGATAATAAGTTCTAAAGGAGCTGGAGCAGTCTAATCCCATGAACTCTCAAAATTGACTAACAAAGGCTCCTTTTTAAGACACCATGAGGACAAACTGCTTTAAGTGTAATTAAAATTGGGCAGGACAAGGACAATAGAAAGAAAGAAAAAGAAGACCCAGACAAAAGTAAGGGTAGGGAAGGGAGACAGGATACCACAGAAAAAAAAGGTGAAAAAACACAAAATGGAGCTCTGTGTAGTTAGAAAACCTAGCTGAACCAAACTTCCTTCTAAAAGCTCAGGCAAAGTAACTTCACATAAAAACAAACAACAGAAAGCTATCAAGATCAAACCCCATACAAAATTAGCATAAAAAATACAAAAGAATGAGAATGACACAGCTATAGAAAAGGAAAGCACAACAGAAAAATATGCTTGTAAAACAGATCAAAACGAGAAATTATCTCAAAATATGCTAAAATTTTTAAGAAACAGACACAAAATATGAAAGAACATATATCAGAATTGAACAAACTCAGGAATAAGATGAGAATTTAATAAGAACTAAAGAATTAGAATTTTTTTAAATTTCAGAAATAAGGCCCAAATTAAAAGGAACACAAGAGCAAACACACAAGGACAAACAACAAATAATTTCTTAAGAAAAGCAGAAGGTGAAAAGGAAGAAAATATTAATAACCCAAAATAAATGAGACAAAAGGATTCAAGAAAAAGTGACACAACTGAATATAGGAAAAGAAGGTCCAGCATATGAATAACAGATGTCCCTGAAAAGAAAATTAAAACATATTTCTCGATTTCAAAATTTACTACAAAACTATAGTAATTAAGACAAGGTAAAAACAAATTAACAAAACTACAAAAAAAAAGACAAGGTGGTACTGGCATAGAGACAGAAATATAGTTCAACAGAACAGAACTGAAAGTCAGAAATAAACCAATAAATTTACTGTTGGTTTATTTTTGACAAGGGTGTCAAGAAAAACAAATGGGAGAAAAAATACTCTTCAACAAATGGTCTTGGAGCAACTGGATACCCACATGCAAAAGAATGAATTGGACCACTTCCTTAGCTGTACACAAATGACATACACACACACACACACACACACACACAAACCTCAAAATGGATTGATTACCAAATTATAAGAATATGAACTATAAAATTCTTAGAAAAAAACATATATAGGACAATTTTTAGTTTTTGCTTTTGTTGCCTATGCTTTTGGTGTCACATTCAAAAACTTTTTGTCAAGAGCAATGTCAACAAGCTTTTTCCTGTGTTCATCTAGGAATTTTATGATGTTATTTATTATGTTTAATCCATTTTGAGTTGAATATTGTGTATGGTGTAAGATAAGCGTCCTAAATTCATTCTTTTGCAAGTGAATATACAGTTTTCCCAACATCATTTACTAAAGACATCATCCTTTCCCCATTTTGTATTTCTGGTGCCTTTGTTGAACAGTAGTTGACCATACATGCCTGGGTTTATTTCTGGGCAAATCAAGCAACATAATACACATTAACTAGACAAGGGATAAAAATCATATGATCATCTCAATAGACACAGAAAAAGCATTTGACAAAATGCAACATGCATTTATGATAAAAATTCTCAACAGGGGCTTCCCTGGTGGCGCAGTGGTTGAGAGTCCACCTGCCGAGGCAGGGGACACGGGTTCATGCCCCGGTCTGGGAAGATCCCACATGCCGCGGAGCAGCTGGGCCCGTGAGCCGTGGCCGCTGAGCCTGCACGTCCGGAGCCTGTGCTCCGCGACGGGAGAGGCCACAACAGTGAGAGACCCGCGTACCGCAAAAAAAAAAAAAAAAAAAAAAATCTCAACACAGTAGGTATAGCAGAATATACCTCAACATAATAAAAGCCATCTATAACATACCCACAGCTAACATCATACTCAGTGGAGAAAAGCTGAAAGCTTTTTCTCTCAGATCAGAACAAGATAAGGATGCACACTATCATCACTTTTATTGAACACAGTATTGGAAGTCCTAGCTACAGCAATTAGGCAACAAAAAGGAAAAAAAGGATTCCAATTTGGAAAGGAAGAAGTAAAACTGCTACCATCTGCAGATGACAAGCCATTATATACAGTAAGTGCCCTACATATGAACCTTCAAGTTGCAAACTTTCAAAGATACTAACGTGTATCTGGTTCCAGCAAGGAAGCAGAACCCGTGCCATCAACGTCAGGTGTGAGTGAAATTGCAGCTTGCCCTCCGTCTCCTATTGCTGAGGATCCTTCAGCTCTACCATCTCCAACCTCCTCTCCCTCCTCCAGTCAGTAACTCTTCTTGCCTGTTCACTTGATGTCAGCCCTTGTATGCCAGCTGTTGTACTGTACTACTGTACTTTTCAAGGTATTGTACTGTAAGATTAAAAATGTTTTCTTTCTCTTTTGTGTTTGTTTGTTTTTTATGTATTATTTGTGTGAGAAGTATTATAAAGCCATTACAGTACAGTACTATATAGCCGATTGTGTTAGCTGGGTACCCAGGCTAACTTTGTTGGACTTACAAACAAATTGGACTTACAAACGCACTCTTGGAATGGAACTCGTTCATATGTAGGGGACTTACTGTATAGAAAACCCTAAAGACTCCTCCAAAAACCTGTTAGAATAAATGAGTTCAGTAAAGTTGCAGGATACAAAAATAATAGATAGAAATCAGTTGTGTTTCTATATACACTAATAATGAGTTATCAGAAAGAGAAAACAATCCCATTTACAACTGCATCAAAAAGAATAAAATACCTAGGAATAAATTTAACCAAGGAGGTGAAAGACTTGTACTCTGAAAACTATAAGACACTGATGAAACAAAACTGAAGAAGGAACAAATAAATGAAAAGATATATCATTCTCATGAATTGGAAAAATTAATATTGCTAAAATGTCCATATTACCAAAACTGATCTATAGATTCAATGCAATCCCTATTAAAATACCAATGGTATTTTTCACAGAACTAAAACAAATAATCCTAAAATCTGTAAGGAATGACAAAAGACCCAGAATAGCCAAAGCAATCTTGAGAAAGAAGAACAAACCTGAGGCATCATGCTCCCAGACTTGAAACTATACTATAAAGCCATAGTAATTAAAAGTGTACGGTACTGGCATAGGAACAGACACATAGATCATTGGAACAAAATAAAGAACCCAGAAACAAACCCATGCATATATGGCCAATTAATCTATGACAAAGGAGGAAAGAGCATATAATGGAGAAAAGACAGTCTCTCCAATAAAAAGTGTTGGGAAAACTGGACAGGTACATGCAAAAGAATGAAACTGGATCCCTTTTTTACAACGTCCAAAAAAATTGACTTGAAATGGATTAAAGACTTGAATGTAAGAACCGAAGCCATAAAACTCCTAGAAGAAAGCATAGGCAGTAAGCTCTCTGACATCAGTCTTAGCAATATTTTTTGGTCTTATCTCCTCAGGCAAAGGCAACAAAAGCAAAAATAAATAAATGGAACTACATCAAACTAAAGAGTTTTTGCACAGTGAAGGAAACCATAAAAAAAACGCAACCTACTGAATGGGAGAAGATATTTCCAAATCATTTATCTGATAAGGGGTTAATATCCAAAAAATTCATGAAAAACGTATACAACTTAATATCAAAAAAGCAAACAACTTAATTTATAAATCAGCAGAACACATGAATAGACATTTTTCCAAAGATATATACATGGCCAACAGGCACAAAAAGGATTCTTGACATCACTAATTATCAGGGAAATGCAAATCAAAACCACAATGAAATACTGTCTCATACCCGTCAGAATGGCTATTATCAAAAAGACAAAAAAATAACAAGTGTTGGCAAGGATGGGGAGAAAAGGGAACCCTCATGCAATATTGGTGGGAATGTAAATTGGTACAGCCACTATAGAAAACAGTATTGGGGTTCCTCAAAAAATTAAAAATAGAACTACCATATGATCCGGCAATTCCACTCCTGGGTATTTATCCAAAGAAAACACTACTTAGAAAAGATATACGTACCCCTATGTTAACTGCAGTATTATTTTCAATAGCCAAGATATGGAAACAACCTAAGTATCCATCAATAGAAGAACAAGTAAAGAAAATGTGTTTTATATCTATACACAACAGAATGTTATTCAGCCACAAAAGAAGAATGAAATCTTGCCACTTGTGACAACATGGATTGGACTTAGAATTATGCTAAGTGAAATAAGTTAGAGAAAGACAATTACCATATGATTTCACTTATATGTGAAATCTAAAAAACAAACAAGTGAATGAACAAAGTAAAAACATACTCATAGATTCATGAAAACAAACTGGTGTTTTCCAGGGGAAAGTGGGGTTGGGTGGTGGGCAAAATATTTGAACAGGATTATTAAGAGGTATAAACTTCCAGTTACAAAATAAATAAGTTACGGGGATGTAATACACAGCATAGGGAATACAGTCCATAATAGTGTAATAACTGTATGGTGAGAGATAACTAGATTTATCATGGTGACCATTTCAAAATGTATATAAATCAAATCACTATGATGTAGATCTGAAACTAATATAATATTGTATGCCAATTATACTTCAATTAAAAAAATATTTCAGCTGGTTTTCAATGTCCTGATGACAGAGAAGCCCAGGAAAAAAGAGAAAATGACAGCTTTATCTATCCCTGTGTTTTTCCTGATTTTCCTCTCTCAGGAGTCCTTACATCAGAATCCCTGAAAGAGGTGAGTAAGTGTTAAACACATAAGATGTAGTAAGACAAACATTATTCTAGAAATTAAGAGATTTTGGTTTTAAGTCTGATTCATTCATTATCTCTTTATGCTACCAGGCATATGATTCTTCAGTTTCTCATTTGTAAGATTCGCAAAATGGAGAAGATTACCCCTAAAGGCTATTTGAATGCTAACATCCAATGAATCTATGATTCATGTGTAATCACTTCATGTACTTAAAAAAGCAACTGCCTTTGCTGGCAATTAAAACATTAGCTAACAGCCATTTGAAATGTCATCCAAAAGTAAATAAAGTTTACTTAAATGAAATTTGGATAGAATACAATATCTGGCCTTCCCATATGACTATGAGTGAAATCTTTGATTCACAGAAATTTTATAAAGTGAAAAATCTCAAACAAAGTTCTTACACAATTTCAAACAGTAATAAATCAAAATCAAAAGTAAACTTATTAAAAGACAACTACATTACATAATTATACATGTTTTTAGACCACATAATGAAATTAAGTATATTAGTATGTTATATTATATGATAGTATGTGCTCTGAATACTCATTTAAAAACCACACCAGCTCTAAAAAAAAAAAATATCACTTGCTCTTCAGTTTCTCTATCATATGTGCCAACTTAAAATATTAAAGTATGAAAGTTAATATGAAGAGATTAATAAACACTGATATGGTGATTGCTCAGATACAGGTGCTCATTAACAGAATTAGTATCCTTATGAAAAAGACCCCAGAGGAATCCCTCAGCCTATCCACCATATAAGGATACAGTGAGAAAACAGCTGCCCATGAATCAGGAAGTGGGTCCTCAACAGACACTGCATTTCCTGGCACCTTGATCTTAGACTTCCCAGCCTTCAGAAGTGTGAAAAATAAATTTCTGTTGTTTATAAGCCACCAATCTATGGTATTTTATTGGAGCAGCCTGAACTTAGACAATCTCAAATAAACAACCTTACTTTTCACCTCAAGGGTAGACAAAGAACAAACTAAACCCAAAAATAGCAGAAGGAACGAAATAATAAAGACTAGAGCAGAAATAAATCAAATAGAGGATATAAAAACAATAGAGGGAATTCCCTGGCGGTCCAGTGGTTAGGACTTGGTGCTCTCACTACCAGGGACCCAGGTTCGATCCCTGGTTGGGGAACTAAAATACCACAAGCCACGCAGTGTGGCCAAATAAAAATAAAAACAATAGGAAAAAAATCAACAAACTGAGAAAATACTTGTAAATCATATGTCTGATAAGGATTAATATCCTGAATGAAGAACTCCTACAACTTAGCAACAACAACAACAAAACCAAACAACTCAATCAAAAACTAAGTAAAAGATTTCAACAGACATTTCTTCAAAGAAGATATATAATGGGCAATAAGCATATGAATAGATGCTCAACATCATGAAATATGAGAGGAATGTAAATGAAAATCAAAATGAGATACCACCTCACACCTCTTAGGGTGGCTATCATCAAAAAGCAAACAAAACAAACAAACAAAACAGAAAATAACCAGAGTTGGAAGGATAATGAGAGATTGGAATCCTTGTGCATTGTTGGTGAGAGTATCAAATGGTGCAGTCACTGTAGAAAATGCTATGGCAGTTCCTGAAAAAACTAAGAACAGGGTTACTATGTAATCCAGCTGTTCCACTTTTGGGTGTATAACTAAAACAATTCAAAGCAGGGAC
This sequence comes from Hyperoodon ampullatus, assembly GCF_949752795.1. NCBI lineage: Eukaryota > Metazoa > Chordata > Mammalia > Artiodactyla > Ziphiidae > Hyperoodon > Hyperoodon ampullatus. Next base: position 64,049,510 of record NC_136913.1, read on the forward strand.
TCAGGCATCTGTACATCCATGTTTACAGCAGCATTATTCACAATAGCCAAATGGTGGAAGCAACCCGAGTGTCCACTAACAGATGAATGGATAAACAAAATGTAGTATATGCATAAAATTGAGTGTTATTCAGCCTTAAAAAGGAAGGAAATTCTGACACATGCTACAACATGGATAAATCATAAAGACATTATACTAAGTGAAAAATACCAGTCACAGGAAGACAATATAAATATTGTATGATTCTACTTATATGAGGTACCTAGAGTAGTCAAATTTAGAGACAGAAAGCACAGACACGTCATTTTATTGAGCTTCACAGAAGAGTTTTTGTTTTGTTTTGTTTTTTAACAAACTGAAGGTTTGTGGCAATCCTGCATTGAGCAACTCTATCAGCAACATTTTTTCCAACAGCATTTGCTCACTTCGTTTCTCTGTGTCACATTTTGGTAATTCTCACAATATTTCAAACTCTCCACCAGAAAAAAGATTATGACTCACTGAAGGCTCAGATGATGGTTAGGATTTTTGAGCAATAAAGTATTTTTTTAATTAACGCATATACGTTTTTTACACATAATGCTATTGCACACTTAACAGACTACTGTATAGTGTAAATATAACTTTTATATGCACTGAGAAGCCAAAAAATTCATGTGACTAGCTTTGTGATACTTGCTTTATTGTGGTGGTCTGGAACCAAACCTGCAATATCTTCAAGGTATGCCTGTACAATGGTAGTTGCCAGAGGTAGGAAAAGCGGGGGAATAGGGATATTTCCTATTCTACAAACTACAAACTAATAGGGAAATTAGTTTGTAGTTAGTGGGTACAGAGTATCAGTTGGGGAAGTTGAAAAAGTTCTGGAGATGGATGGTGGTAATCACTGCACGACAATGTGAATATACTTAATGCAACAGAACTGTACACTTCAATATGGTCACAGTGGTAAATTTTATGTTACATATGTTTAAGTACAATAAAAATAACCAAATTTAAAAAAACAGAATGTATAGGATGCAGTGAAAACAGCGCTCAGAAAGTTACAGCACTAAGTACCTACATTAAAAATGAACAAAGATCTCAAATAAATAACCTAACGTTACATCTTAAGTAACTATAAAAAGAAGAGTAAACTAAACCTAGAGATACCAGAAAGAAGGAAATAATAACAATTTGAGTGGAGATAAATGAAATAGAGAAGAAAAGAACAATAACGGCAATCAACAAAAGCAAAAGTTGGTTCTTTGAAAACACCAACAAAATTGACAAACTTTTAGTTAGAATGACAAAGAGAGACACAAATAACTAAAATCAGAAATGAAAGGAGAAACATTACTACAGGCCCTACAGAAATAACAAGGATAAACAATTGCATGGCAATACATTAGATGACCTAGATAATAAGGACAAATTCTTATTATAATAAAAATTACCAAACTTAAGTTATTTCAAGAAGACACAGAAAATCTGAACAGACCCACAACATATAAAGACATTGAATCAGCAATACAAAACTTCCCAACAAAGTCCTTGACCATATGGCTTCACTGGTGATTTCTATCAAGCATTTTGAAAAGAAATAACTTAAATCTTTCTCAAACTCTTCCCCAAAAATTGAAAGGGAAGGAACACTTCCTATCTCATTCTATAAGGCTAGCATTACTCAGATACCAAAGATAAAGACATTAGAAGAAAACTAAATACCAAAATCCCTTATGAACATAGATGTAAATACTCTTGACAAAATACTAGCAAACTGAATCAAGAAGTATGTTAAAAGGATTATATACCATGATCAGGTGGGATTTACCCCAGGAAAGGCACAGCGGTTCAACATAAGAAAATCAATTAATATAATACACAACAGTAATAGAATAAAGGGGAAAAAAACCCACTTGATCATCTCAATTGATACAGAAAAAGCACTTGACAAACCCAACACCTTTTTGTGATAAAAACCCTCAGAGAACTGGGAATAGAAGGAAACTTCTTCAACATGATAGACCACGTAAAAACCACAGCTAACATAATATTCAGTGGTGAAAAACTGAACGTGTTCCCCTTAAGACATGGACAACAGCTTTTAACTACTGCTACTCAATACTGTACTGGAAGTTCTAACCAGAGCAATTAGGAAAGAAAAAGAAGGTGGTTGGGGAGGAGGGAAGTTAGAGGACACATACTTACTGATTTCAATGTCACCTGCAAAGCTACAATAATTGAAAGTGCAGTACTGACATAAGGATAGACATAGAGACTAGTGGAATAGAATTCATAGTGCAGAAATAAACCCACACAGTGATGGCAACTGATTTTTTTTTTTTTTTTTTTTTTTTGCAGTACGCGGGGCCTCTCACTGTTGTGGCCTCTCCTGTTGCAGAGCATGGGCTCCGGACGCGCAGGCTCAGGGGCCATGACTCACGGGCCTAGCCACTCCACGGCATGTGGGATCTTCCCGGACCGGGGCACAAACCCATGTCCCCTGCATCGGCAGGCGGACTCTCAACCACTGCGCCACCAGGGAAGCCCAGCAACTGATTTTTGACAAGGGTGCCAAGTCCATTCCATGGGGGAAAAAAGTCTCTTCAACCAATGATACAGTAACAACTGGATATCCACATTCAAAAGAATGATCCTGGACCCCTACCTCAAATCATATATAAAAAGAAGAGCTAAAAGCATAAAACTCTTAGAAGAAAACATAGAGGGAAATCCTCATTACCTCAGATTTGGCAATAGATATACGAGTGGCCAACAAACACATGAAAAGTTTCTCAATCTCATTAGTCATTAAGGAAAAGCAAATAAAAACCACAATATGGTTCCACTTCACATTCACTTGGATGGCTATATCAAAAATGCCCCCCCTCAAAAAAAGACCAGAAAATAAGACACGTTAGAAGGGATATGAAGAAACTGGAAACTTCATACACTGCTCGTAGGAATACAAAACGCTGCTGTGGAAAACAGTCTTGCACATCCTAAAAAAGCTAAACACGGAATTACCATATGATCCTGTAATTCCACTCCTAGATATATAATCAAAAGAATTGAAAACAGGACCACCTCAATATATAGAGCAAATACTAACAGAACTAAAAGGAGAAATAAAACAATAGTTGGGGACTTTAATACCTACTCCTGATAACAGGTAGATCATCCAGACAGAGAATCAATAAGGAAATAGCAGATGTGAACAACACGATAGGCCCAATGGACCTAAAAGACATAAATAGAACACTCCATCTAACAGCAGCAGAATAGGCATTCTTCTCAAGTGCACAGAGAACATTTTCTAGGATAGATCATATGTTAGGCCACAAAATTAGTCTTAGCAGATTTAAGAAGACTGAAATCATACCAAGTATCTTCTCACACCACAATGGTATGAAACCAGAAATCAATAACAAGAGGACAACCGGAAAATTCACAAATACATGGAAATTAAACAAAATATTCCTGAACAACCAATGGATCAAAAGAAAAAAATTAAAAGGGAAATTTAAAAATACCTTGAGACAAAAGTGAAAACACAACATACTAGAACCTATGGGCTGCAGCAAAAGTAGTTCTAAGAACTTATGGGCTGCAGCAAAAGTAGTTCTAAGAGGGAAGTTTATAGTAATACACATTGAGGAAAAAGAAACACTTGAAATAAACAACCTGACTTTACACCTCAAGGAACTAAAAAAATAAAAACAAAGCCCAAAGTTAGCAGAAGGAAGGAAATAATACAGATTAGAGGAAAATTAGAGAGCAAGAGAACAGGAAAGATTAACAAAACCAAAAGTTGGTTCTTTAAAAAGACAAAACAAAAGTGACAAACCTTTAGCTAGACTAGCCAAGAAAAAGCGAGGCCCCAAATAAATAAAATCAGAAATGAAAGAAGAGACATTACAACTGATATCACAGAAATACAAAAGATCATAGGAGACTAACAAATTGGACAACCTAGAATAATGGATAAATTCCTAGAAACATAAGATCTACCAAGACTGATCAGGAAGAAACAAAAATTACAGTATGGTGACTATAGATAATAATACTGTATTTTACAGTATTAACTTGAAGAACAAGGGTTTGAATTGTTAGGGTACACTTATATGAGAATTTTTTTCAACAGTAAATACTACAGTACTACACAATCTTCAGTTGGTTGAATCCACAGATGCCAAACTGTGGATATGGAGGAACTGCCTATAGAGAAGGCCAACTATAAGTTATATGCAGATTTTGAACTGTGCAGAGAGTTGGCACCCCCAGCCCCCACATTGTTCAAGGGTCAAGTGTATATTTGAAGGTTGCTTAGAGAGTAATTTTGAAAGTTCTCATCACAAAAAAAAAACACTGTAACTATGTAAGGTGATGGATGTTAACTAATTGTGGTAATCATTTCACAATATACACATATATCAAATAATTATGTTATACACCTTAAATTAATACATAATATGTCAATCATATCTCAATAAAACTGGAAAAAAAGAAAAAAAATTGAAAACAGGTACTCAAACAAGTATATTACATGTACATGCTTGTTTCTAACAGCAAGATTCACAATAGCCAATACGTAGAAACAGCCCAAAGGCCTTCAACAGATGAATGGATTAAAAATTGTGGTATATACATGCATATACAAAGAAATAATATCCAACCATTAAAGGGATGAAGTACTGATACATTCTACAATGTAGATGAACCTCGGAAAGATTATGCTAAGTGAAAGAAGCCAGACACAAAAGGTCACGTGTTGTATGATCCCATTCATATGAAATATCTAGAACAGATAAATCCACAGAGACAGGATGCAAACTGATGGGGGCTGGGGGAAGGTAGGAATGGGGAGAAACTGCTTAACAGATAAGGAGTTTCACTTTGGAGCAATGGAAATGCTTTGGAATGATGGCTGCACTACATTGTGAATATATTAAATGCCACTGAATTGTTGACTTTAAAATTATTATTTTCATATTATACAAATTTCACCTAGTAATTTTTAATAAGTAATCTATTACAGAATTATATCAAGGGCATTTAATCAGAACAAATGAAAAGTTGGACGCACATTTCTGAAAATACAGCTTATCAAATAAAATAATAAGCAGAATTAAATGGCCTCGCTGGTCTTATGTGAAATTAGCATTCCTAGATGAAAGCTTATTAAATTTTCTTAGCAAAGCCAGTAAATACATTTATTTGTGGATACTGGCAATCCCCAGAACTTAGAACTGATTATGTTTTAAAAATGTACAGTCATCTAGCATCTAGATCTTCATGTCTACATACCATTTTCCAATAAAAGGCACAGGGTTCCTTGTAGAAAGGGATGATTTCAAGGCCAGGTCAGGGAAAATATAAGAGGAACCTGGAACACTGTGTGGTGCCAGAAAGAAAGGAAGTACTGAAAAAGGATGGGGGCATGTCCAAAGGACACAAGAGCCAATCTAAGGGAGCTTCCAGTGGCCCAGAGCTAGGACAACTAGAACAAGAAAATAAAAATTGAGAGTATTAGATGGTAGTCCATAGAATATAGTTTATTAACATCTATGAGTTCAGCCTGATATAAATAAATAAGTAAAAATATAAATGAGGGAGAAGGCAACAGCTCTTCTTTACAGAAGTCCCATTAACAAATGCAGAATGAAGGAAACAAAAAAATGTATTCAGGCAAACACCACAGTAATAACTGTTGTAGATATGCTAATATTAGCTGGTGAAAGTTTGAGGAGAAACATGACATTTGCATATTCTCAAAGAATCTCCCTCAAGGCGTTTTTTAATTACAAAGGAGAAAATAGTATTTTTCACTGGAGAAACCCAGTAGATACCACCATAACCATTCAATAGAGGTTAACACCACCAGTAATAAGACATATCAACATTATGTACCCCCTGATATGATGCACTGAAAAGGACACAGCTTAATGTTTTACTGCTTAAGACACTGTAATATGGCTTCTACCACCATATCACCACTCTGTTTTTTATCAGGAATACTAAATGAGCAACTAATTGCTAAATTCAATAACATCTTGCGTATTCATCTTACATACCCTCTCTGTCGCATAATACTATTAACCATTCCTTCCTTTCTAAAACCCTCTCCTCTCTTGGCTTCTAGGATATCTATCTATCCCTATTCCTTGAACCTCTCTGGCCACTGCATATTCTCCTTCTTGAACTATACTTCATTTAAATTTTGGCAGTCTCAGGAGTGTCTTCCTTAGCTCTCTATTTATTTCTCATTCTAAATAGTCTCCAGAAGGTATCCATGGCCACTATAAAAAAAATTACTTCCACGATGATTCTCAAACTTTACCTCAAGTCCAGATCTCTTTCTTGAGTACCTACCCCATACATACAACTTGTTCATTAGACATTTTCATCATGATGTCTCATAGATAGCTTAAACTCCACATATCCCAAGCTGAACTCACCATTTTCTCTAACTTCTCCAACTCCTCAAATTTGTTCCTCCCCATCTTAGTTAATAGCATCACTATCCACCCAGCTGCCTAAGCCAGACACCCAGGAACTACACACTTTATTTTTTCTTTACCCTCTATCAAACCACTCAGTAACTCCTATCAACTTTACCTCCTAAATATCTCTATAATCAGTGTCATAGCCTTAGTTGAGATTGTCATCCCTTCTTACCAATATTACCATTAAACTCTCTGATGTTCCATTCAAACCAAATGTCTCCCTACCTCCAATCTTGTCCACTTTCAATCCACCCTCCAAACTACAGCTTTTCCAAAGAACACATGTTATTTAATACCTTGTGCCCTAAAATGCCCTTTTCTCATTCATCCACCAGACCAGTATCTACCTACACATCCTTCAATATTCATCTATAAATTCTTTGTTTGGAAAGTTTTCCATGACCTCTCTAGACTGAGGGTGGTTCCCCTCAAAAACCCTGCACACATATCTACTAAAGCACTTACCACACCTTATTTTGAATAGTTGGTTACCTGTTTTCTCCTCTAAATCATGATTCCCTGGAGGGCAAAGGCTATGCCTTGTTCATGGTTGTAGCCCCAGTACCTAGTACAATGTCTGCCAAATGGCAGGTAACTGATAAATGTTTGTTAAAAGACTGGCTGAAGATGGTGGCATGTTCTTTTTGTAAATGTAAAGCTGTGACAGGCAGTGGTAAACTCTAGAAAGACAAGTATAGTATGATTTTGCTACTTTTGTATCTATGATAATATTCTAAGCTAGTAATATATAAAAATTCATTTAAAAGATAATTTTACAATAGGTTTCTTTAAATAGATTTCCTCTAGCTATTCATCAAAGCAATAGATTGTAGTTGCACAAAAGATCCTAAATAAGAACTAAAATTCATCAGAGTTGTGAAAAGTAGAGCTAGCAAGATGAAGGGGAAAGAGATGAGTGAAAGGACCTGGGGCGTAGTGTCAGTTCTGTCACTGATTTGCTAGGATGTAACTGGACAGCTTGAGAAGTATTCAAAACAGAAACAACGATAGTAGCCTAACCACATGAGCTCTATCGGCAAACCCCACAAAATCCATTACCAAAAATGGTGTTTTACTACAGAACCATACACCAAAATTGCAATGGCAAAAGTTTAAAGCACTTTACAATTCACAAACTGCTTTCATATCTGTCATTCTCTTGATCCTCCCCAGAATAGTGGAAGATAGGTCTTACTCAAATGTCCATTTTATAGCCTAAAAACACCGAGATTAAGATAAAGTAGCTAAAACAAAGTAATACTCTCCTGATTCAAAACCTTTCAAAATCTTTCCATGATATTAGACTGCTTGGTGACAAATCCTGACAACACTTCCTCATGACAGGAAGTGCAGGCCCTTATCACTTCTCTTCTATATTACTTCAGTATCCTCCTAACTGATGTCCCTATCTCCAATCCCTGCCTATTTCCAATCTATCCTTCAAGCTGCAGGCAGAATCATATTGCTAAAACAAATTTGATAATATTATCCCTACTTAAAAATTATATTCTAGGCCAGCCATGTCCAGTAGAACTTTCTGTGATTATGAAAATGTTTGTATCTGTGTGGTCAAATACAATAGCCACTTAGACACATGTGGCTATTGAGCACTTAAAATATGTCTAGTGTGACTAAGCTACTAAGTTTCAAATTTTATTTAATTTTAATTGAAATTTAAATAGCCACATGTGGCTAATGTCTACTGTATTTGAAAGTATAGCTCTAAGCAATAGGAAGCCTTTATTTATTTTTCTGATCCTGGTGAAAACCAATGAATAAATAAATAGGTTATACTTACTTATTAGACAAAAAGTTTTAGAGCATAACTGCTTTTTGTTCTTTTCTCCTTTTCAGTGTTTTCTAATCTTTCAGTAGCTGGTATGTACTGTTTTGGTAAATTTTTTGTAAATACAAGAACTTGATTTTGAAAAAAGAAACATGAGTATAGATCTTTATTAGGCAGCATCAAATATGCAGAATACCTATGTTACATAGAAACTGAAGAAACTACTGAAATAAAGAGGAAATACTGGGACTCAATCCTCAAAAATCCCCCAATTCCCCAGTAAAATGATAACCAAAACTGGCTAAACCTAAAAGCTGCAGAATACTTCCAGGAAAGCTTCTTAAACATGTTAAAGACTGTTTTACATTACAAAAAATAATCATTAAGTCATATGCAAGAATGCTAAAATGCATTACTAGTAGACAAAACAAACCAGAGTTCAATAAATGAACATATTAATACAACCTATTCAAAAAGATCAGACCACCAACTGAAAAGCTTAAATATGAAATTTTTTCATTATAAAAACAAGTATATCAAACAATGCCAAACTAGAATGACAAGTGAAAGTTCATTTTTACTGTCCTCTGGCCTCCCAACCCATCCCCTCTCCAGAGGCGTGTTTGCAGTATATGCTTCCAGTTTTCTATGTATTTACATACACACACACTGTCATGGACTGAATTGTGTCTCCTCCAAATTCATGTTGAAGTCCTAACCCCCCAGTGTCTCAAATGTGACTGTATATGGAGATAGGGCCTTTAAAGATGTTTATTAAGGTTAAGTGAGGTCATTAGGGTGGGACCTATCTAATATGACTGGTATACTTATAAGAAGAGATTAAGACACAAACTTGCACAGAGAAAAGACCTTGTGAGGACAGAGAAGACAGCCATCTGCAAGCCAAGGAGAGAGGTCTCAGAAGAAATCAACCCTGCCAACACCTTATCTCAGACTTCTAGCCTCCAGAACTGTAAGAAAATAAATTTCTGTTGTTTAAGCCACCCAGTCGATGGTACTTTGTTATGGCAACCCTAGCAAACTAATACACACACACACATACAAACAGCTGTTAAGTCATCATAGTTAAGAATGGTTGAAGAAAGAGTTCACACTTGGCAAATACTCACACACTTAAAAATATGAATATATTACAATGACAAGTCAATACAAGTTACTCAAGATCAGTAAAAAATAATCTGATAAGTAAACCAAAATAGAAGCCTCAACTTCTCTTTTCTAGTATGCTTTGAAAAGCATAAGTTAACAGTTTAAAAGCCTACTCTCCTAAAACATCAGTATCTGAGAAACTACACTCTTAGGATATAGTTTCTCCACTCTAACACCTCTTTCACCTCTGGATGTGGTAAAGAAAACTTAATCAGAGAACTAATAAATAAGCCAAAATACAGCCTGCAGTTAAAATTGCTACAAGGACTAAAATTTTATATATCTTATTCCTCAAAGAACTCCATCTTATAAGTCATATTTTAAGCAAAGGTTGCCTACTAATAAAGTAACTCAAAAATTTTAAAAGCATATATGCTTTGGTTATTGAGCAAAAACTGACATTCAGTGACACTACCCCACCATAGTACCACCTAGTGACAGAAATGCAATGCACAAACTTAAGAGGTTACCCTCAAGTTTAATAATTCCACAATCTGATTATGATTTTGCTGAAATATACACTTTATGTAGAAAGTGAGCCTTCTATTGCAAATGTATAGTACAAAAGCAAACATTATTTATTCTTATGTTAGACTTTGTTTTGATTTGATTATAGGGTTTAATCACTCATTTTATAAATATTTTCTGAGTGTCTGCTACATGTGAGATACCATGCCCAGCTATGCGGAAGATAAAAAAGATGACTGGAATGTATCTGCCTTTTAGGTGCATAAAATCTTACCTCCTCCACAAGACACATGATAACTGTACTTGTAGAAAAAGGTATTATAGGAATTCAGAGGAGGAAGAAATCAGTGTCTTATAAGCTTATAAGGAACAGTTCTGTGACATAAATTGGCCCTTGAGCTAAGATTTGAAAAACAGAAAGGAGTTAGAGAGAGGACATTCCAGACAGAGTGTATGGTATAAATGAAGAAACAAAAACAAAAAAGCACAATGTCCAAGGAACAGGGAGCAATCCAGGGTAGCTGAAGGGGCAGGGAATTTATAGAGAAATAGTTAATAATATGGCTAGCAAGCTAGTTAAGTGAAAATCCTTTAGGGCCTTGAACGGCAGGCTAAGGTGTAGAGACCACTGAAGTCCACAAGCAGGAAAGTCATACTTATCAGAGTTATGCTTTAGGAAGAATAATCTGGATGTTTTGTGTGGGATGGGTTGGAAGGGTGAATGCCTGAGGCAGTGAGAAAAGTCATGCGTAAAGTTACAAGGGCCTAAAACTAGGGCAGAAGTTGAGGGACTGAAAAGGACAGAATAGGCCATTGCTACTACAATGAAATGTTCACCTACCTCACAGGGCTACTGTAAAGATCAAACGACATAATAAAAGATCTGAAAAGTTTATTTACTCACTAGTGACAAACTTTACAAGAGTGTCAAGAGCACAAATGAGGACTTTAGGGAGAGAGATTTTAAAAACAGAAAGAAAAAAATCAAAACAACAAAAATGTCCTTTTGCAGGCAGCTAAATATATACCTATTAAAATTACTAAAATATTAAATAATTAAAAGACCTAATTTTGGTAAAGACTGAGTACTAAGTAAAAGAATGCTTATAAGTAAAAAGAAACAGGATTTAAAATTATCTCAGCAACGTAAAAATTATGTACATATAAGAACTGAAATTCAGGGGGAAAATGGAAAATTATTTAAGAGGTGAGATTGTGGGTATTTTTCTCATGTTTATTAGATGTGATTTTATACAATTAAAGAGAAATGTATAAATAAAATAAAAAAGGAAAACTATAAGAATCACATACAGAACAGGCAATTTCGCCTCTACTGTATATTTTACAACATGGAAAGTACACACTCCTTTGAAAAACCAACAACTTTAACATCACAACATTGAATATTGATGTATTACTGCATTTTGCATTTAATAAAAAGTTTGATATGAGCAAAACAGGTTTCTGTTCCATTTCGACCCCCACTGCCCAGTGACAAGGGCCCTTTACTCTGCCACTGGCTACTTAGAATCTACATTAGAAACCCACCAGCCTGCAATATTTATCGGGGATTCTCTGATACCCCTGATATTGCATGCAAAATGAAGCATATGTGTATGTGCATTTTTCTAGGGGGAAAGTTCATAGCTTTTATCAGATTCTCAAAGGGCCTATTGTTCTAAATGAAATGAAAGTTTAGAACCACTATTATGAACTTTTCTCCCCCTCCTATTAATCTCAATAACCAACTCAAATCAATATGTCAATGGTTTAGAGAATGTTATTTATTCAACCATTTCTGAATGAGGGGCCCTCTGAATTCCTCTTCTCAATCCCCAGTGCCACTTCTGCAAGTGGCAGAAGACCTTTAGACGTAAAAAGTTTCTAAGACCTTTTTATTTCCATTCCTTACCATTTATAGCCCATGTAAGCTTCATCTTTAATTTATAAAAAATTTTATAGTAATGCCACTACTCTCCACCACCTCCTTAGAATCTTTTCTACCTTCCTAGATGATTTTAGAACCTAGCTTACATTTCCTCCACTCTAATTCCATCTCCCCAACACTAGCAAATACTAAACTCACCATCAATCTCAGTTCTTCTACTCCTACACTAAGATCAATAAGTAGTATAAGAGACAACAATACAAATTTGCTCCATTAAAAATTCATGTGGGACTTCCCTGGTGGTCCAGTGGTTGAGACTCTGTGCTCCCAATGCAGGGGGCCCGGGTTCGATCCCTGGTCAGCGAACTGGATCCTGCATGCTGCAGCTAGGAGCCTGCATGCTACAACTAAAGATCCTGCATGCTGCAACTGAAGATCCCGCATGTCACAACTGGGACCTGGTGTAGCCAAATAAATAAATGTTTTTTAAAAAAATTCATGTGAACTGAAATGTATCCTATGTTGCTCCTGGCAAACCACTACCAGTAATAAACTAGGCTCTCAAACTAGAGGTATTGGGTTGGCCAAAAAGTTCGCTCAGCATTTTTGAAACATCTGGAAAATCCCAAACGAACTTTTTGGCCAACCCAATAGTATATATTCAAAGGGCTAGTCCCAACAGATCAAAGTCAGGAAACTACAGAAGTGGAAGAAACCTTAAAGATCAAGTAGCTGAATCTTATTTTACAGAAACTGAGGTCCAAAGGAACAAGTGATCTGTCCAAGATAATTAGAGTAGAAACAGAGCTCAAATGGTCAGGTGTCCTGGTCCAACGTTCATTCCACCGCGCCATGTTATGTCCTTTGTACACCAGTTGTTTATTCTCTTCAATATTTAGAAATCAAAATCCTTCAAATTGTCTGTATTTTCTCCAGTACCTCAAGACTCCTTAATATATGCAATATCATTCCTTCCTGGCTTGTTGAGAGAGAATGATACAAGGGACAGGAATTGAGCCTTAATGAAATCAAGGTCAACTGTACATCTGAGTACACTGTCACTCTCTTATATGAAGAACTGAATTGGTTTGGTATGTCTTATTCTTCTCAAAACCAAGCTGACTGCTTCCTAATAGCTTATATTCTTCTAATGATAGCAAATTATTGCCTAATGATTTGTTCTAGTGTCTTCTAACACAAAAGCCAAAACTAGAATCCAACTCTTCTGATTGTTGGTTTACCAATATTCTTTCTGCTAGATTATCCTCTTTAAAGTGAGCTGTGGGGACTTGCCTGGTGGTCCAGTGGATAAGACTCCACGCTCCCAATGAAGGGGGCCCGGGTTCGATCCCTGGTCGGGGAACTAGATCCCGTATGCATGCCACAACTAAAGAGTTCACATGCCGCAACTAAGAGTCCACATGCCACAATGAAGATCCTACACACTGCAACTAAGACCCAGCACAGCCTAAATAAATAAATAAATAAAATGTTTTAAAAAATAAAGTGAGTTGTGATCCTGAAGGATATAAATTTAAGTCAGTTCTATCTTTAAGAAGATATCTATTTAAGTTATGATTAATGGTTATTTATTCTGCCTCTTAGAACATCATTTATAAAGTTGTTTTGTTATCCCAATAAAAGGATTATTAATTTAAGGAATTTCTTCTAATATGCACATGAAATCCCTCTTCCTTCAACTGAAGTCTATATTTCTGTATTATAAACTAATATTCCAGGTACGTTCAGGTATCACTGAACTATTACAAGGACAGCTTTTAATTTTTTAAAAAATAATTATCCTTCAGATACTTTAAACATAACTGAATCACCTCTCACCCTCTTCAGTTCCATGAAAAATAATCCACTTGAAAACATCCTTAATTTTTTCCTGTTAAGTTGTTTTTCATTATCTTATTACATTTTGTGTCTCCTCAGTATTCACTGTAATTTCTTGACATGCATCTTATGTTATGAAACTTAAATCTTAAAACTTTAGGATCTCTAAAAAGCAGAGTAGGAGGATTATTTCCCTAGTGTTATTATATTCCCACTTCAGTTATTATGAAGGCCAGAAGTCTCTTAACTTTTATCTACTTTGTTAATTATCAGCAGCTAGTCACCAGTGGGAGGGTAGGAAGAGGGAACTTACACACTACTGGAAGAAATTAAAGTTCCCATCCTTTGTCCATGATGTCAGAGCCAACAAATGAAAACAAAACAGTACCTATCCAAAAGAACTACTAAATGGAACATACAAGGTAAGTACCTCACTGATAATATCTCCTACAAACCAAAGAGAAAGGACAGACTGCTTTGCTGCACGCAGTAAGCCAAAGAACATGAACCCGTCAAAAACAAATGAAAAGAGTTCCACTTCTAACATGACAACATAAGGAGCTCCTTACACTCACTCTCCAACAAAACTGGTGAAATTTATAAAGTATTACCATTTGAAGTCCCTAGAAATGGTCCTGGAGGCATATAGCAAATGAAATATCATTTACTCAAGAAAATCTATTAGAGCTCAGTAAGAATGGCAAGAGTCTGTGGTGTTTGAACCAGGACACACTCCCTGCCTCCCGACTCCCAGTTCAGCCATATGGAAACTCCACTTGAGATTGGTGCTCCCAATGCTCTCTCTGCCCCCTGAGCTCCCTCTGCTCTCAGTGCTCCCTCTGCCCCCTGAGCTCCTAGTCAAAAGACTATCTTCCTGGGAAAGGCAGGACATCAGCATTTCTCATCCTTCCCCTCAACAACCTGTTGCTGAAGCTAAGTTCTGGGCTAACATGGCCAAGAGGTAGGGTCTCCCTTCTTCCACACACCCCCACTAGAGGGACAGAGGCTCTACCTTGGGTGTGATGCCACTGAGAATAATGAAGCCCCAGTCACCCTGGCCCTGACTCATAAGAGGGTAGTTGCATACCAAGAGAGGAAAGGCAAAAAGACCTGAGGCTACTGCTCCTCAAACTCCATCTAGTGCTCAACTCCTAAAGTGGGGATATCACTCAGAGAGAAGCCACCATTGTCCCCTATGCCCAGCTCCAGAGCTGTGGCTGGGAGATTTTGCCTGGAGAGAGAAGGCCCTGAAGCAGATAGCTCCTAATCTCTTCCCAGAGGAAGTGACTTCATACAACTAGACGTGGATTAGTTCAAGCCCAAGGCTACTCTCAAATATAGTAGAGGTTGAGGTGAAAGGCAAGTAGGAGGAGACTAGTGGAATCACTGGACGTAGAGGCTGAACTGTATTTAAGCTGGTTTGCCCCAGAGAACCAGAAAATCAAGGAGGGAAATGTACAGGAGGAGACTGCCTAGGGTCAGAAAAAACCTCAAACACTGACCTCAACAACTTTCACTTCAAAGGAACCCCAATCTGATGGCTTTAGTCGGTGAAACAATTTCTGCCCCGGGGCACTGTTGGAAAAAACAGTGCTGATCTCCCAGCAACAATTGGAGCATAACTGGAAAAGAGACAGAGAGCGCCTCAGCAAAACCACTGCCCTCTCAGGGTGACTGTGGGCATATGCCAGGCTATGCTGGTAAGGCTATGTTGCTTAAGAGGCAACATCAGAGGCACTAACACTGTGAGGTGGGGAGCAAGGGGAGGGTGGAGAGAGACAGCACTAAAATCCAGCCAGTTCCTAAATAAACAAACAAACAAGTAAATAACACTAATGAGCCCTGGGAGGGAGGGTACCAGTACCTAGAGTTACTACTGGACTATCTGGACTATCTAAAATGTCCAGTTTCCAAAAAATTGCAAGACACACAAAGAAACATGAAACTACAACCTATACACTGAGGAAAAAAGCAGGCAAAAGAAACTGCCTACGGTTTTGACCAGATGTCAGACTGAAGAGAAAAAACCTTCAAAGTTGTCATTATAAATATGTTCAAGAACTAAAGGAAACCCTGTTAAAGAAATAAAAGATTGGTTCAAGATGGCAGAGAAGAAGGACGTGCTCTCACTCCCTCTTGCAAGAACACCAGAATCACAACTCACCGCTGAACAATCATCGACAGGAAGACACTGGAACTCGCCAAAAAATATACCCCACATCCAAAGACAAAGGAGAAGCCATAATGAGACAGTAGGAGGGGCACAATCACAATAAAATCAAATCCCATAACTGCTGGGTGGGTGACTCACAAACTGGAAAACATTATACTACAGAAGTCCCCACACTGGAGTGAAGATTCTGAGCCCCACGTGAGGCTTCCCAACCTGGGAGTCCAGCAATAGGAGGAGGAATTCCTAGAGAATAAGACTTTGAAGGCTAGCAGGATTTGATTGCAGGACTTTGACAGGACTGGGAGAAACAGACTCCACTCTTGGAGGGCACACACAAAGTAGTGTGTGCATTGGGACCCAGGGTAAGGAGTGGTGACCCCACAGGAGACTGAAGCAGACCGACTTGCTAGTGTTGGAGGGTCTCCTGCAGAGGCGGGGGGTGGCTGTGGCTCACTGTGAGGACAAGGACACTGGCAGCAGAAGTTCTGGGAAGTACTCCTTGGCGGGAGCCTTCCCAGAGTCCGCCATTGGCCCCACCAAAGAGCCCGGCAGGCTCCAGTGCTGGGTCGCCTCAGGCCAAACAACCAACAGGGAGGGAACCCAGCCACACCCATCAGCAGTCAAGCACACTAAAGTTTTACTGAGCTCTGCCCAACAGAGCAACAGCCAGCTCTACCCACAACCAGTCCCTTCCATCAGGAAACTTGCACAAGCCTCTTAGATAGTCTCATCCACCAGAGGGCAGACAGCAGGAGCAAAAAGAACTACAATCCTGCAGCCTGTGGGGGAAAAAAACACATTCACAGAAAGATAGACAAGATGAAAAGCCACATGGCTATGTACCAGATGAAGGAACAAGATAAAACCCCAGAAAAGCAACTAAATGAAGTGGAGATAGGCACACTTCCAGAAAAAGAATTCAGAATGATGATAGTGAGGATGATCCAGCACCTCGGAAAAAGAATGGAAGCAAAGATGGAGAAGATGCAAGAAATGTGTAACAAAGAACTAGAAGAATTAAAGAACAAACAAGCAGAGCTGTACAACACAATAACTGAAATGAAAAATGCACTAGAAGGAATCAACAGCAGAATAATTGAGGCAGAAGAACGGATAAGTGACCTGGAATACAGAATGGTGGAATTCACTGCTGCGGAACAGAATAAAGAAAAAAGAATGAAAAGAAATGACGACAGCCTAAGAGACCTCTGGGACAACATTAAATGCAACAACATTCGCATTATACAGGTCCCAGAAGGAGAAAAGAGAGAGAAAGGAACTGAGAAAATATTTGAAGAGATTATAGTCAAAAACTTCCCTAACATGGGAAAGGAACCAGACACCCAAGTCGAGGAAGTGCAGAGAGTCCCAACAGGATAAACCCAAAGAGAAACACACTGAGACATAGAGTAATTAATTGGCAAAAATTGAAGACAAAGAAAAATTATTAAAAGCAGCAAGGGAAAAATGACAAATAACGGACAAGGGAACTCCCATAAGGTTAACAGCTGATTTCTCAGCAGAAACAGAAGGGAGTGGCATGATATACTTAAAGTGATGAAAGGGAAGAAACTACAACCAAGATTACTCTACCAGGAAGGGATCTCATTCAGATTCCATGGAGAAATCAAAAGCTTTACAGACAAGCAAAAGCTAAGAGAATTCAGCACCACCAAACCAGCTCTACAACAAATGCTAAAGGAAACTTCTCTAAGTGGGAAACACAAGAGAAGAAAAGGACCTACAAAAACAAACCCAAAACAGTTAAGAAAATTGGAATAGGAACATACATATCAATAATTACCTTAAACGTGAATGGATTAAATGCTCCAACCAAAACACACAGGCTTGCTGAATGGATACAAAAACCAGACCCATATATATGCTGTCTACAACAGACACTTTTCAGACCTAGGGACACATACAGACTGAAAGTGAGGGGATGGAAAAAGATATTCCAGGAAAATGGAAATCAAAAGAAAGCTGGAGTAGCAATACTCATAACAGATAAAAGAAACTTTAAAATAAAAAATGTTACAAGAGACAAGGAAGGACACTACATAATGATCAAAGGATCAACCAAAGAAGAAGATATAACAATTATAAATATATATGCACCCAACATAGGAGCACCTCAATACATAAGGCAACTGCTAACAGCTATAAAAGAGGAAATTGACAGTAACACAATAATAGTGGGGGGCTTTAACACCTCACATACACCAATGGACAAATCATCCAAACAGAAAATTAATAAAGAAATACAAGCTTTAAATGACACAATAGACCAGACAAATTTAATTGATATTTATAGGACATTCCATCCAAAAACAGAAGACTACACTTTCTTTTCCAGTGTGCACGGAACATTCTCAAGGACAGATCACATCTTGGGTCAGCAATCAAGCCTCAGTAAATTTAAGAAAATTGAAATCACATCAAGCATGTTTTCTGACCACAACACTGGGAGATTAGAAATCAATTACAGAGGAAAAAAACGTAAAAAAAAAAACACAAACACATGGAGGCTAAACATTACTAAATAACCAAGAGATCACTGAAGAAATCAAAGAGGAAATCAAAGAACTACCTAGAGATAAATGATGATGAAAACAAGAGGATCCAAAACCTATCGGATGCAGCAAAACCAATTTTATCAGAGAAGTTTATAGCTATACAAGCCTACCTCAAGAAACAAGAAAAATCTCAAATAAACAATCTAAACTTACACCTAAAGGAACTAAAGAAAGAAGAACAAACAAAACCCAAAGTTAGCAGAAGGAAAGAAATCATAAAGATCAGAACAGAAATAAATGAAATAGAAACAAAGAAAACAATAGCAAAAATCAATAAAACTAAATGCTGGTTCTTTGAGAAGATAAACAAAATTGATAAACCATTAGCCAGACTCATCAAGAAAAAGAGGGAGAGGACTGAAATCAATAAAATTAGAAATGAAAAAGAAGAAGTTACAACAGACACCACAGACTTACAAAGCATCCTAAGAGACTACTACAAGCAACTCTATGCCAATAAAATGGACAACCTGGAAGAAATGGACAAATTCTTAGAAAGGTATAACCTTCCAGACTGAACCAGGAAGAAACAGAAAATATGAACAGACCAATCACAAGTAACGAAATTGAAACTGTTATTAAAAATCTTCCAACAAACAAAAGTCCATGACCAGATGGCTTCACAGGTGAATTCTATCAAACATTTAGAGAAGAGCTAACACCCACCCTTCTCAAACTCTTCCAAAAAATTGCAGAGGAAGGAACACTCCCAAACTCATTCTATGATGCCACCATCACCCTGATACCAAACCCAAAGATACCACAAAAAAATGAAAATTACAGACCAATATCACAGATGAATATAGATGCAAAAATCCTCAACAAAATAGTAGCAAACAGAATCCAATAACACATTAAAAGGATCATACACCATGACCAAGTGGGATTTATCCCAGGGACACAAGGATTCTTCAATATACGCAAATCAATCAATGTGATAAACCATATTAACAAATTGAAGAATAAAAATCATATGATCATCTCAACAGATGCAGAAAAAGCTTTTGACAAAATTCAACACTGATTTATGATAAAAACTCTTGAGAGAGTGGGCATAAAGGGAACCTACCTCAACATAATAAAGGCCATATATGACAAACCCACAGCAAACATCATTCTCAATGGTGAAAAACTGAAAGCATTTCCTCTAAGATCAGGAACAACACAAGGATGTCCACTCTCGCCACTATTATTCAACACAGTTTTGAAAGTCCTAGCCATGGCCATCAGAGAAAAAAAGGAAATAAAAGGAATACAAATTGGAAAACAAGAAGTAAAACTGTCACTGTCTGCAGATGACATGATACTATACATAGAGAATCCTAAAGATGCCACCAGAAAACTACTAGAGCTAATCAATGAATTTGGTAAAGTTGCAGGATACAAAATTAATGCAAAGAAATCTCTTGCATTCCTATACACTAATGATGGAAAATCTGAAAGAGAAATTAGGGAAACATTCCCATTTACCACTGCAACAAAAAGAATAAAGTACCTAGGGATAAACCTACCTAAGGAGACATAAGACCTGTATACAGAAAACTATAATAAGACACTGTTGAAAGAAATTAAAGATGATACCAACAGATGGAGAGATATACCATGTTCTTGGATTGGAAGAATCAATACTGTGAAAATGACTATAATTCCCAAAGCAATCTACAGATTCAATGCAACCCCTATCAAATTTCCAATGGCATTTTTACAGAACTAGAACAAAAAATCTTAAAATTTGTACGGAGACACTAAAGACCCCGAACAGCCAAAGAAGTCTTGAGGGAAAAAAACGGAGCTGGAGGAATCAGACTCCCTGATTTCAGACTACATTACAAAGCTACAGTAATCAAGACAATATGGTACTGGCACAAAAACAGAAACATAGATCAATGGAACACAATAGAAAGCCCAGAGATAAACCCACACACCTACGGCCAACTAATCTATGACAAAGGAAGCAAGGATATACAATGGAGAAAAGACAGTCTCTTCAATAAGTGGTGCTGGGAAAACGGGACAGCTACTTGTAAAGGAATGAAATTAGAACATTCCCTAACACCATACACAAAATAAACTCAAAATGGATTAGAGACCTAAATGTAAGACTGGACACTATAAAACTCTTAGAGGAAAACATAGGAAGAACACTCTTTGACATAAATCACAGCAAGATCTTTTTTGATCCACCTCCTGGAGTAATGGAAATAAAAACAAAAATAAACAAATGGGACCTAATGAAACTTAAAAGCTTTTGTAAAGCAAAGGAAACTACAAACAAGACGAAAAGACAACCCTCAGAATGGTAAAAAATATTTTCAAACAAATCAGTGGACAAAGGATTAATCTCCAAAATGTATAAACAGTTCATGCAGCTCAATATTAAAAAAACAAACAACCCAATCATTAAATGGGCAGAAGACCTAAATATACATTTCTCCAAAGAGAACATACAGATGGCCAAGAAGCACATAAAAAGCTGCTCAACATCACTAATTTTTAGAGAAATGCATATCTAAACTACAATGAGGTATCACCTCACACCAGTTAGAATGGACATCATCAGAAAATCTACAAACAACAAATGCTGGATAGGGTGTGGAGAAAAGGGAACCCTCTTGCACTGCTGGTGGGAATGTAAATTGATACAGCCACTATGATGAACAGTATGGAGGTTCCTTAAAAATCTAAAAATAGAATTACCATATGACCCAGCAATCCCACTACTGGGAATATACACTGAGAAAACCATAAGTCAAGAGGAGTCATGTACCACAGTGTTCATTGCAGCACTATTTACAATAGCCAGGCCATGGAAGCAACTTAAATGCCCATCGACAGACGAATGGTAAAGAAGATGTGGTACATATATACAATGGAATATTACTCAGCCATAAGAAGGAACGAAATTGGGTCATTTGTAGAGATATGGATGAATCTAGAGACTCTCATACAGAGTGAAGTAAGTCAGAAAAAGAAAAACAAATATCGCATATTAATGCATATATGTGGAACCTAGAAAAATGGTACAGATGAACCAGTCTGCAGGGCAGAAATTGAGACACAGATGTAGAGAACAAACATATGGACACCAAGGGGGGAAAGCAGCGGCGGGTGGGGGTGGTGGTGTGATGAACTGGGAAATTGGGATTGACATGTATACACTGATGTGTATAAAATGGATGACTAATAAGAACCTGCTGTATAAAAAAATAAAATTCAAAAATTCAACAAGGGCTTCCCTGGTGGCACAGTGGTTGAGAGTCCGCCTGCTGATGCAGGGGACAGGGGTTTGTGCCCCAGTCTGGTAAGATCCCACATGCCACGGAGTGGCTAGGCTCGTGAGCCATGGCCACTGAGCCTGCGCGTCCGGAGCCTGTGCTCCGCAACAGGAGAGGCCACAACAGTGAGAGGCCCACTTACCGCAAAAAAAAAAAAAAAAAAAAAAAAAAAAAAAAATTCAGCAAAAAAAAAAGAAATAAAGGAAGGTGTGATGACAATGTCACATCACAGGTATAGTATCAATAGGAATGTATTGATATGTATAGGAATTATAAAAAAAAGAACCAAATGGAAATCCTAGAGTTGAAAATTACAATAACTGAAATGAAAAATTAAGTACAGGTGCTCAACAGTAGATGTGAACTGACAGAACAAAGAATTAATGAACTCATAGATGAGCAATAGAGCGCTTCCCTGGTGGCGCAGTGGTTGAGAGTCCGCCTGCCAATGCAGGGGACACGGGTTCGTGCCCCAGTCCGGGAGGATCCCACATGCCATGGAGCAGCTGGGCCCGTGAGCCATGGCCGCTGAGCCTGCACGTCCGGAGCCTGTTCTCCGCAACGGTAGAGGCCACAACAGTGAGAGGCCCGCATACCAAAAAAAAAAAAAAAAAAAAAAAAGATGAGCAATAGAAATCATGCAATATGAAGAACAGAGATTTAAAAAGAGTGAAAAAAAATAAACAGATTCTCAGAGAAATGTAGGACATTATTAAGTGCATATATATATATATATATATATATATATATATATATGTATATGTATATGTATATATAATGACTGTACCAGAAAGAAAGGAGAGAGATAAAGGGGAAGAAAACCTGCTCAATGAAATAATGGCTGAAAGCCTCCAAAGCTTATTAAAAAGAAAAAACATTTACCCATCCAGGAAGCTCAACAAATTCCAAATAGGAAACATGCAAAGAGATCCACAGACACATTATAGTAAAAATACTGAAAGCCAAAAACAAGGGGAAAATCTTGAAACTAACAAGAGAAAAAAGACCCCTCACTAATAAGAGATCCCCAATAAAACTAACAGCTAATTCCTTAGCAGAAACTAGTACAGGTTGTAAGCCAGTAGGATACCATATTCAAAGGGCTCAAAGAAAAAACTGCCAAGGAAGAATCCTATATCCAGGAAAGCTGTTGTTCAAAAATAAAGGCAAAATAAAGACATTCCCAGACAAACAAAAATTGAGAGAATCTGTTACTAGCCAAACTACCTTACAAGAAATACTAATGTAAGTTCTTTAGCCTGAAAGCAAGTGACCTCAGACTGTAATTCAAATCCACACACACAAAAAAACAAGAGCAAAAGGTAATTGTGTTATTATAAAAGACTGTATAAATGCATACTTTTCTACTTTCTTCTTTGTACTAATTTCAAAAGCAATTGTATAGGGCTTCCCTGGTGGTGCAGTGGTTGAGAGTCCGCCTGCCGATGCAGGGGACAGGGGTTCATGCCCCGGTCCGGGAAAATCCCACATGCCACAGAGCGGCTAGGCCTGTAAGCTATGGCCGCTAAACCTGCGCGTCCGGAGCCTGTGCTCCGCAACAGGAGAGGCCACAACAGTGAGAGGCCTGCGTACCGCAAAAAAAAAAAAAAAAAAAGCAATTGTATAAAGTAATATTTATATAATGTATGATTAAGCCTATAACATATAGAGATGTAGTATACTTGCCAATAACAGCACAAAGGAGATGGATGGATGGGAGCACAGCTATATTGGGATAAGGAAATGACTCCAGATGGTAACTCAAACACAAGAGCACAAATGAAGAGAACCAGAAATGATAAATATGAAGGTTAATATAAAAAAGCCATAAATATTTACTTACCCTCCTTTCTTCTCTCAGCCTCTTTAAAAGTCATAAAATTATATAAAGTCATAATTATGACAATATATTGTTAGGATTTTAACATTTATAGATGTAATATCTATAAAAGTAAAACAACAATGCAGGGTAAGGAACTAGAACTATGCAAAAGTAATGTTTCTATATCTCACTAGAATTAAGTTATAAAATTCTTAGAAGAAAACATAAGGGTAAATCTTCATGACCTCAGATATGGCAATGGATTTTTAGCTATAACACCAAAAGTATGACCAACAAAAGAGAAAAAATAAATAAACTTGACTTCAACAAAATGAAAAATTTTTGTGCTTCAAAGGACACTATCAAGAAAGAAAAAGACAACCCACAAAATGGGAGAAAATATTTGCAAATCATATATATAAGGGACTTGAATCTAGAATAAAGACTCATATCTCAAAAATAAAAAGACCAATAATCTAATTAAAAATTGGGCAAAGGATCTGAACTGACATTTCTCCAAAGAATATATACAAATGGGCAATAAGCACATGGATAGATGCTCAACGTCTTTAGTCATCAAGGAAATACAAATCAAAACCACAAGGATACATGACTTCACACCCACCAAGATGGCTAGACTAAAAAAAGTCAGATAACAACAATTAGCTAGGATATGGAGAAACTGGAACCCTGTATACTTCTAATACTAATGTAAAATGTTGTAGTCACTTTGAAAACCAGTCTGGCAGTTCCTTAAAGAACTAAACAGAATTACCATATGACACAACAATTCTACTCTTAGGTATACACCCAAGGGAAATGAAAACTCATGTCCATATAAAACTTGTACATGAATGTTTATAGCAGCATTATTCATAATAGCCAAAATATGGAAACAACCTGAATGTCTATCAACTGATGAACACATAAAGATAATCTTTTACATCCATAACATCGAATATTATTCAGCCATAAAAAGGAATTAGGTATTTAATGCATGCCATAACATGCATGAACCTTGAAAACATAATGCTAAGTGAAAGAAGCCAGACTCAAGACCAAATATTATATGATTCCATTTATGTAAAATGTCCAGAATTTAAATATAAAAAATGAAGAAAATATATGACCAGTGTCAGGATCAAGAGTCAAGGACTTGTTAAACATAGATAAAAAAGGCACTATGGATTAAGTATATGATGCCTCAGTTTCTACCATATCAATATTAATGAAATAAATCCAAAATTCTATCATTCAAAATTCATAAGTCCTTTCAATATTAATTAGTATAGTAGAGAGGCAACTATATAATAATCATTACAATTTATGTCTTATCATATGAAATCTTCCCATTTTAAGAAAAAACTGTTTTAGGTGTTTCCCTCTATGAATAGTGGTCTAGTAATTATTAGATAAGTATCTTTAGAATTCAACAAACATTCACTGTATGATTAGGGTCTGTCACAGTCTTAATTACCCTTATATAAATATCTAACACACAGAAGGCAATAAACAAATGAATGGCCTTAATGGCTGTCATTTATCTATACTAGAACTTACTCTCCTCATCTGCAAAATTAGAAGGGCTGGATATGATCTTTAAAAAAAAAAAACTTTGTGGAGTACTTTATTTTTATTTATTTATTATTTATTTATTTTTTGGGGGGCTGCTTTGGACCTTTGTTGCTGCGCGTGGGCTTTCTCTAGTTGCGGCGAGTGGGGCCTACTCTTCGATGCAGTGCGCGAGCTTCTCACGGCGGTGGCTTCTCTTGCTGCAGAGCATGGGCTCTAGGCGGGCGGGCTTCAGTAGTTGTGGCTCACGGGCTCTAGAGTGCAGGCTCAGTAGTTGTGGCGCACAGGCTTAGTTGCTCCGTGTCATGTGGGGTCTTCCCGGACCAGGGATGGAATCCGTGTCCCTGGCATTGGCAGGTGGATTCTTAACCACTGTGCCACCAGGGAAGTCCCTGATCTTTTCTAAAGTAGTAGTGTTCAATAGAAATTTCTGCAATGATGGAAATGTTCCACACCTATATGGCTATCCAGCCCTTAAAATGTGACTAATGCAACTGAGGAATTAAATTTTTAATTTAATGTAAATTTAAACAGTCACAGGAAGCTAGTGACTACCACATTGCACAGCATAGCTCTAGGGCAAAATCCTGTGTGAAAAACACATTTCACAATGCATTCCAGTAACCGCATACACATGGTAATGTATATACATGTATTCGTAAAACAATACTTCCCTTAATACATATAAAGCATTGATATTTTCTTTCCTATTCTACTAAATTTCATCTAAAACAAAGTGCTGATCCAACCCACTAACGTGATTTCATAACACTGCACTAAGGTTCCTTTCAGCTCTAAAATATGCTATAAATACTAATGACTGTCCTGAAAGTATGCATTCATTATTTATTTTGTAATCTTAACCACAAGTAACTAATTAATCTGAAAATTTGCCTCAGGTTGTACCAGGTTCTACTTTAAAAGCCTTATAATCATTCCTTAATCTCCCTGTTAAATCAACATTTTTAAAAAAGAGGAAAGAGTTGCATGTCTTTAAGAAGTAGAAAACAAAGGTAACATCCTTTCCTTGTTTTTCATACTTCAGAAATGGTAACCAAAGAAATGGCAGGATATGTAGGAGAGAGTGAAGGAAATTGTGGAGATAGTGTTCATGTAAAGAGAGAAAGCTAACTTTTTATTGTCATCACCTCCACTGAATCTCCTAATGACGTCTCCTTCCCTCTCATTCTTCGAGCCTGAAAGTCCTACAAATTTTATCTTGTTTTAAATTAATTTTTACTGGAGTATAGTTGCTTTACAATGTTGTTTTAGTTTCTACTGTACAGCAAAGTGAATCAGCTATACATATACATACATCCCCTCTTTTTTGGATTTCCTTCAAATTTTATTTTAACTTCATCTGGCTTATTAGAGGACTACAGAATAAGACTGGCTCCCAAGAGATCACATGTTACAAATTTCAACTACAAAGTGCTTTTAAAAAACCTTAATAAAAGGATCTGGATTTGCTTCTCTACCCTAATCTGCCATCTCCTATCATGAAATCCTCACTAGTCTAAACTATAAGCAGTTCTACAAAAGTTTCATGCTCTCTCTTACCTGTGGGCCTTTGTACATCCTATTTCCTCTTTAGCTAACTTCTAATTTTTCAGGTCTTGGTTTACATATCAGTTACTCAAGTCAATTTTCTCCACCTCAAGATTAGTCTTGATGCCTCTCATGTATATTCTTCCAGTACTTTGTACCTCCCCCATCACTGCACTACTGTATTAATTGCCTGTTTATTTATCGATTTCCCCTACTAGATTTTAAACCCTTTAAGGACAGGGTGTATATTTTGTACTGTTCACTGATGTAAAGATGTTCAATAATTACGGAATGAACATATGGATATAATTCCTTCAGCATTCCACATGCCTAGTGTCATACTCCCTGCTTGGAATGTTCTCCCCAGTTCTATTGCCAGCATGAGATCCTCTCTATAATCTAGTTCTTAATTATCGCTATTTCCTCTGGATGCCTACAGCCCTTATTATTCATACTATTCATTTGATATTTAATCTATTACGCTGTTTTTTAGTTATTCTTGTAATGCATAGATCCAATCTCATTAACTAAATTGTCCAGCTTGAAGATATTACTGTGTTTCTCTTGGTACTGCATTACCTAGCATAGCACTATGTAGATAGCAGACATTAAACATTTGTTGACAAAAAATCAAAATTTGAGAGGTTGTTTCTCATATGAAGCTGACAACACTTTAGCGATACAGATGAACAAGGGGTGCCAATTAAGCTTTTTGTCAATTATAGGCAATAAAAAGATATACTTAAGTACGAATACAAATAACAATAAAACAGTATTCTTAAGTGAGAGATAATAATGAACACAAATACTAAGATGCACTGTAGCCAAAGCTACATTCATTAAAGACAAGTAGCCTTATGGCTTCCAAAGAGACCTGTGTACACAAAAGAACACTGTTTTTCAGATCAAGGGATAATCGTGTTTACATGTGAATTTAGGGCGGTCTGTTTTGGAGACATAGATAATTACGGTTTGGGCCTATCAAGGAGCGCTGTCAGCAAGGAAGCTAACTGGTGCTAACTCAATTTGCCGCTTGTTAACAGGCAGCTTGTTTCTTCCAATGCCCTCCAAGTTGCTAATTCCGACTGAGTAAAATCTTAACCATTGGCAAACTGGTCCCAAATGCCATTACTAACTTTGGAAAGTAGCCCAGTTCTCCTAGCATTTAGAAAAGTAAGCAGTATGGGAATGGTGTCTACCCTGCCTCCTAAACTAAGAGAAAAAAACTGTAAATCCTGCGAGAGTCACCAGCGCTCCAGGTGCCCTCTGCCCGGGACCTTCCGTCCCGTTCCCATTTACTGTACCTCAAAGATTTTCTTCACCCCTTCCTCAAATTCCCAACCCTAACTTCCTTCACTTACTGCTGCTCCAAGTTAGCCCTGACAACCTTTCTTCTATGTACTGGCTCTGACCTGAAGACACAAGGGCAACCTTTTCCCTATAGGTCCCCTTGTCCTTCACGCTACACTTCCAAGTGAACGGCATCTCACCTGGGAAATTCCAGCAGTTCCCGAGCCGCCGAGCTGACGTGACCTCCATTGCGGACCTGGGCCCCAAACAGAGACTAGGGGCCGTATCGGTATCACGGCGTGCCGACGCTTTTCGAAAGCAACCGCCGCAGCTGCCCAGCTCCAGGAAGGTATCGCGAGCAGCGCCATCTTGAGCGAGGAGAGAGGAACCGAGAGCAGAGGATTGTGGGACGCTGGCGGTCCGAACTCGCTACCTTAATCCTCCTCACCCCACCCTCCTCCCTGGAGGAGAGCGGAAATAGCTTCTCTCTGAAGATTCGGGCGCATTAGCGCGACCGCATTTTTTCTTCTAGGGCTGGTCTTTGAGTGTTTTTATTGTTTTGTTTTGTTTTTAACATCTTTATTGGAGTATAATTGCTTTACAATGGTGTGTTAGTTTCTGCTTTATAACAAAGTTAATTAGTTATACATGTACATATATCCCCATATCTCTTCCCTCTTGCGTCTCCCTCCCTCCCACCCTCCCTATCCCACCCTTCTAGGTGGTCACAAAGCACCGAGCTGATCTCCCTGTGCTATGCGGCTGCTTCCCACTAGCTATCTATTTACACAGCAGGGAATAACGGAGTAACATTGTCTTTCTCTCTTTTCCTAGATTTGTCAGGTAAAACACAGGATGCACAGTTAAATTTGAATTTCAGATAAACAATGAATCATTTCTTAGTATAATTATGTCCCAAATATTGCATTTGCTAAATCTGGCAACCCTATCTTGTCAATCATTTCACTCTTCTCCTGCCGCCTCCAACTCAGTGCCAAAATCCACTCTCTCCATTTTCCCTGTGAATATTATCACTCTCCTGTGTACTAACGCTTAGGGCAGATTAAACTACAGATATTGATTTCCCCAGGAAGAAGGCTTCATCTGTGAGATTCACTGCCTGTGAGAGTCACTTGCTGTGTTGTAAGTGCTTTCATTTGGCTGATTGTTCTTTTTTGCACAAACTTTGGAGCAGTTTTCCTTTGGTCTTTTGCTCTTGGAAGAGTTTTAAACACACACACACACCCCTTTACTCTGCTAATTTGCCTTTCTACCTCTTCCCTTTGGTTTCTGCAGCATCTAATTATTGCAAAACAGCTGGATTCGCTGAAGGACCGTAAAATGAAAATGTATGCAGAGAAGTCCATGTTTAAAGACAGGTTTATATTCTTTTGTCACCACTCTCATCCAACAAAATAATGTTGAAATATGTTTACAGTTATCTAGGAAACTACATTTCCAAGTGTAAATGTAACCTGAAGCCCTGGCGACAGTAATGCGTTTGCAATTTCTGTTCATTGCTGCGTTCTCAAACTTTCACACAAGACAGGGAAATAATTATTAACTCCTTATGTAGAGGCACCATGGACTAATGATAAGTCTGATGAAGACAAAGGATATGCATGGCCCATGCAGTTAGCTTTACTTTGTTTCAGGATTCATATTACACCCCAGGTTTCCAGGGTAAGAGGATGCTTGAAAGGAATTATTTACAGAAGAATAATGTTTCCAGTTGAAGGGAGTTCCATGTGAAGGAAATGGCATTTTTAACAGCAAGAAGTCGAAAGAAAATATTTCCAGGTTCGGGAGTCTAGGGAGTGTATGGCAGAGAAGAGATGAGCCTGGGTGAGCAGAGGCCTGATGGTGAAGGGGCTTGTATTTCATTTTAAGAAGTTAATGCTTGATTCTGTACCAAGTGAATAGTTTTAATCATGAAAGTAACATGATCAGATCTGTATGTTCATTAAACCACTCTGGCTTAAGTAGTAAGGTTGGACTGGAGGGAGTTCAGATTGGAGTCATGAATTTAATGCCATAGTCATAAAATAAAGGCCTGAACCTGGCAGTAGCAATGGCAGTAGATCAATTCCAGAGATATTATGGAGATAGAATTGACAGAACTTAGTGATTGATTGGATGTTTCTGGCTTATTATTGTCTAGTTGACAAATCAATAATGGTCTCTTTCATTAATGCCTACCTATATCATCATCAGTAAATATTTACTCAGCATCTATTCTGTATTATCACACTTTACACTAGAGAAACCCTAGACTCTACCAATGATTTCTATTAGGGCTGAGTATTGCCACTGAATCTTTCTACCCAGGTAAAGTATTGTCCACTAATGCTCTAATTTGTTTTTAATGTAGGAGCCTGGGAGTTCCCTGGCAGTCCAGTGGTTAGGGCTCCATGCTTCCACTTCAGGGGGCACGGGTTCAATCCCTGGTCGGGGAATTAAGATCCCAAATGCTGCACAGGGCAGACAAAATAATTTTTTTTAATGTAGGAACCTATACAATATATATTTTGTGAGAGACTATCAGATATAATGCGACAAAATAATATCTTAAATTTTTATACTTTCAGAAACACTCACACACATTATCTTGCTGGATCTTAATCACAGCGTTTTGGGTGTATTCCTTGTTCCTTATTTGGCTCATGTTCGAAGAGCCAAGGTCCATGTGGTGACAGAGTCAGAACTAGAACCATGGTATTCTGGCTGCTATTCCACTGTTCTTTACACTAAAGATGTTACCCGCACTCAGATACAAGATTTAATTGGAAGTCTCTACCGGCCATATAGAATTATAAGATTTTAAATCAGGCGAGCTCTCAGAATTCTGAAACATCTGACCCTACAGATGATTTCTCAGGAGTTTTGAGGAGTTTCATTAGAATCACCTACAGGCATTATTGGCATGGAACAACAGTTGTGACGTCTTGGACGGGAATCAAAGCATTTTTACCAAAGTAGTCTCATTGTAAGTCAACTCCTCTGATCAAGAAATGTGAATAACGTTGGAATAACAAAGTAGTTACTCTGTGATGAGCTAAAATGAGTCGAACACGAGCCAAATAAGCCAAAGAAAATTTCCAGTGCACCCAGAAATAGAACATGAAGCATAATGAGAGTTGTGTACTGGGGGAGAACTGAAGCAACAGGCCAAATTGGCCTGCAGCAACTTGACACATAAGTGTTGGAAATAAGTTAGAGAGACAGAGGAGCACACATAAAAGCCGCTATAAATAGCTGTTGCAGACACAGATCACATGACAACACTTTGTTTATGCAATAATTATATCTATACTTGCCCAAGGGTACTTACCTATTAAGCAGCAGAGCCATAACTCAAACTTAAGTCCTGACCCTAAAGTCTGTGCTGTCAACCTAAACTGTAATGCCTCCTCACGTACTTCTCAACAAGGCCCATAGAGTTTAAGGAGCATACCAAAGCTGTTTTCACTCCCTAATACTGTGGGCAATCCTGTGTGTTGTAAAGCAGCAACCAAACTTTTCTTGGCAATGAATGATCTTGTAGAAATTTTCCTTTGACTGTGGGACTCCATGCAGATGGCACAATAAGAATCATTCTCTTTTTTTTTTTTTTTTTTTTTTTTGCGGTACGCGGGCCTCTCACTGTTGTGGCCTCTTCCGCTGCGGAGCACAGGCTCCGGACGCGCAGGCCCAGCAGCCATGGCTCACGGGCCCAGCCGCTCCGCAGCATGTGGGATCCTCCCGGACCGGGGCACGAACCCGTGTCTCCTGCATCGGCAGGCGGACTCTCAACCACTGCGCCACCAGGGAAGCCCTCATTCTCTTTCTGAGAACTATGCATACCATTGCTCAGAAAGTAATCAAGTGGATCCCTTAGAAATGTTGCTAGATATACCATGATTTCAAGCTCCTTGAAAATCTAATTAGCTAGCTGTTTCATATCTCCATGGTTTTACTCTGATGTGAAGGAGCCAGTGAACTGTGAAAACATGTCTTCTTCTCTGTGTGCCATGTAGGTCCATGATGAAGCTGTATGCAGCATGATGTTTTTAATCTTTCAGAGCTCACTTCAGTTTTCACCTTAAACTGTCCCTTAAAAGAAGGTGGTGATTTCAACAAGATGATCCAAAGGCCAGCAGAGTGGAGTGAGAAAATGAGAATAGAAAGATCAGAGAGGGTTATCTGGGAAATTATTTCAATGAGGCAGGTTACAAAGGGGTTAATAGGCTTGAGTATGACATCAATCTTTAGGCTGAGCCTGATGAATATTCTTTTCAGACTACTGATGTAACATCTTTAAGATTCCTCTGGCTATAAAAACCCATGATTATGTGATTTCTTGCTAAGCAGAAAATCATTACTTTCCTTATTTTGAGTGAGGCTTTCTAGCAAAATTGGATTTTTAGAAAGATCTATTATTATCTAGGCAACTGCAATAATTATGACACAGTATTAATAATCATGGAGAAGGAAGGGAACACAGGTACATGGAGGCAGTACTGGATGGTATGATAAAAAAAGGGTCTATATGACATTGTATTCACTTCCTGTTGTTACATAAAAAATTAGCACACACTTGGCAGCTTAAAACAACATACATTTATTATTTCACAATTTCTGTGGGTCAGGAATATTGTTACAAATCAGCTGCATCTTCTGCTCAGAGCCTTACCAAGATAAAATCAAGGTGTCATTCAGGTCGGCAATCTCACCTGAGGTGTGGGATACCTCTTCCCTGCTCCCTGGTTGCTGGCAAAAATCACTTCCTTGCTGTTGTCGGACTGAATTCATTGTTTTCTTGCTGGATGTTGGCTGGGAACTGCTCTCAGCTTCTAGAAGCATCCTCAGTTTCTTTCCAGGTAAGCCCCTTGATAGGCAATGAACTTGGTTGCTTCTTCAGGGCCAGCAAGAGAATCTCTTTTGCTCATTTTTAATTGAGATAAAATTGGTGTATAACATTGTATTAGTTTTAGGTGTACAACAAAATGATCTTATATATATATATAGATATAGATATAGATATAGATATATAGATAGATAGATATAGAAAATGATTCCCACACTAAGTTTAGTTAGCATCCATCACCCCACATAGTTACTAATTCTTTTCTTGTGATGAGCACTTTTAAGATCTACTCTCTTTTCTCCACTGTATATTCTTGCCTCCTTTATCAAAGATAAGGTGACCATGTGTGCGTGGGTTTATCTCTGTGATTCCTATCCTGTTCCATTGATCTATATTTCTGTTTTGGTGCCAGTACCATACTGTCTTGATTGCTGTAGCTTTGTAGTATAGTCTGAAGTCAGGGAGCCTGATTCTTCCAGCTCGGTTTTTCTTTCTCAACATTGCTTTCGCTATTCGGGGTCTTTTGTGTTTCCATACAAATTGTGAGATTTTTGTTCTAGTTCTGTGAAACATGCCAGTGGTAGTTTGATAGGGATTACATTGAATCTGTAGATTGCTTTGGGTAGTAGAGTCATTTTCACAATGTTGATTCTTCCAATCCAAGACCATGGTATATCTCTCCATCTATTTGTATCATCTTTAATTTCTTTCATCAGTGTCTTATAATTTTCCTCATACAGGTCTTTTGTCTCCTTAGGTAGGTTTATTCCTAGATATTTTATTCCTTTTTTTTTTTGACGTTGGGGGTAGGAGTTTATTAATTAATTTATTTATCTTTGCTGTGCTGGGTCCTTGCCCCTGCATGAGGGCTATCTCTAGCTGTGGCAAGCGGGGGCCACTCTTCATCGCGGTGCGCGGGCCTCTCACCATCATGGCCCCTCCCGCTGCGGAGCACAGGCTCCAGACGCGCAGGCTCAGTAGTTGTGGCTCACGGGCCCAGCCGCTCCACGGCATGTGGGATCCTCCCAGACCAGGGCTCGAACCCGTGTCCCCTGCATCGGCAGGCAGACTCTCAACCACTGCGCCACCAGGGAAGCCCGATATTTTATTCTTTTTGTTGCAATGGTAAATGGGAGTGTTCTCTTAATTTCACTTTCAGATTTTTCATCATTAGTGTATAGGAATGCCAGAGATTTCTGTGCATTAATTTTGTATCCTGCTACTCTACCAAATTCATTGATTAGCTCTAGTAGTTTTCTGGTAGCATCTTTAGGATTCTCTATGTATAGTATCATGTCATCTGCAAACAGTGACAGCTTTACTTCTTCTTTTCTGATTTGGATTCCTTTTATTTCTTTTTCTTCTCTGATTGCTGTGACTAAAACTTCCAAAACTATGTTGAATAATACTGGTGAGAGTGGGCAACCTTGTCTTGTTCCTGATCTTGGTGGAAATGGTTTCAGTTTTTCACCTTTGAGGACGATGTTGGCTGTGGGTTTGTCATATATGGCCTTCATTATGTTGAGGAAAGTTCCCTCCATGCCTACTTTCTGCAGGGTTTTTATCATAAATGGGTGTTGAATTTTGTCCAAAGCTTTCTCTGCATCTATTGAGATGATCA
Source organism: Hyperoodon ampullatus (assembly GCF_949752795.1). NCBI lineage: Eukaryota > Metazoa > Chordata > Mammalia > Artiodactyla > Ziphiidae > Hyperoodon > Hyperoodon ampullatus. The sequence goes on from NC_136913.1 coordinate 64,083,872, forward strand.
TATGGTTTTTCTCCTTCAATTTGTTAATATGGTGTATCACATTGATTGATTTTTGTATACTGAAGAATCCTTGCATTCCTGGAATAAACCCCACTTGATCATGGTGTATGATCCTTTTAATGTGCTGTTGGATTCTGTTTGCCAGTATTTTGTTGAGGATTTTTGCATCTATGTTTATCAGCGATTGCCAACAAACACATGAAAGAATGCTCAACATCATTAATCTTTAGAGAAATGCAAATCAAAACTACAATGAGATATCATCTCACACCAGTCAGAATGGCCATTATCAGAAAAACTACAAATAATAAATGCTGGAGTGGGTGTGGAGAAAAGGGAACCCTCTTGCACTGTTGGTGGGAATGTAAATTGATACAGCCACTATGGCAAACAGTATGAAGGTTCCTTTAAAACTAAAAATAGAACTACCATACGACCCAGCAATCCCACTACTGGGAATATACCCTGAGAAAACCATAATTCAAAAAGAGTCATGTATCACAATGTTCACTGCAGCTCTGTTTACAATAGTCAGGACATGGAAGCAACCTAAGTGTCCATCAACAGATGAATGGATACAGAAGATGTGGCACATATATACAATGGAATATTACTCAGCTATAAAAAATAAATGAAATTGAGTTATTTGTAGTGAGGTGGATGGATCTAGAGTCTGTCATACAGACTGAAGTAAGTCAGAAAGAGAAAAACAAATACCATATGCTAACACATATATATGGAATCTAAGAAAAAAAAATGGTCATGAAGAACCTAGGGGCAGGACGGGAATAAAGACACAGACCTACTAGAGAATGGACTTGAGGATATGGGGAGGGGGAAGGGTAAGCTCGGACAAAGCGAGACAGTGCCATGGACATATATAGACTACCAAATGTAAAATACATAGCTAGTGGGAAGTAGCCGCATAGCACAGGGAGATCAGCTCGGTGCTTTGTGACCACCTAGAGGGGTGGGATAGGGAGGGTGGGAGGGAGGGAGACACAAGAGGGAAGAGATATGGGGATATATGTACATTTATAACTAATTAACTTTGTTATAAAGCAGAAACTAACACACCATTGTAGAGCAATTATACTCCAGTAAGGATGTTTAAAAAAAAAAGATCTACTCTCTTAGTAACTTTCAAATAAATATCCAACACAGTATAGTTAACTATAGTCACCATGCTGTATATTACATCCCCAGGACTTATTTATCTTATAACTGGAAATTTGTACCATTTGACCACCATTTTACTTTGACTCTTTCTTCAGGAAAGGCCTGAATCCCCTTTTAAAGGGCTTGCCTGATTATGTGAGGCCCAGTCTGAATAATCTCCCTTTTGATTAACTTAAAGTCAAGTGATTAGGGACCTTAACTACATCTGCAAATTCCTTCACCTTTGCCATAAAATATAACCAAATCAAGAGAGTGATAGCCCATCATATTCACCAATTCTTCCCATACTCAATGGGAAGGTGTTATACAGGGCATGTACACTAGGGGGCAAGAATCTTAGGGGCCATCTTTAAACTTTGCCTATGATGAAAACTGAGGTTCAAGATCAAGTTGTAAATGAATACATATGTCCGCACAAAAACATATAGATGAATGTTCATAGCAACATTACTCATAATAGCCAAAAACTGAAAACAACTCAACTGCTCATCAACTAGTGACTGGATAAACAAAGTATGATATATCCACACAATGGAATATTATTTGACCATACAAAGGAATGAAGTATTGATATGTTACAACATGGACAGCCCTTGAAAACTTTATGCTAAGTGAAAAAATTCAAAACACCACATATTGTAAGGCTCTATTTATATGACATTCCCAGAATAAGGACATCTACAGAGACAGAATGTAGACTAGTGGCTGCCTAAAACTATGGGGTTTAGGGGTAAGTGCTGGAGTGGCTTCTAATGGGTATGGGTTTTTTTTTTCTGAGATGATAAAGTGTTCTAAAGTTGACTGTGGTGATGGTTGCATAACTCTATGAATAAACTAAAAGCTATTGAATTATATTCCTGATAAAGGTGAATTAGATGGTATATGAATTATATCTCAATAAAGCTGCTAATACAAGATCAAGTTGTATTACTTGATAACTTCTTTGAAATTCAGGAATTTAAACCCAGTTTTCTCATCCTTCAGTGGGTGTAACACTTATTTTACAAGGTTGCTGTGAGGATCAAATGATATAATTATGGGGAATTGTTTTGTAAATTGCAAAATGCTATACAATTTTTAAAAATCATTATTATGTAGTCTGTAACTCTGCAATCAAGGCAAATCAAGTTAATTCTTTTTTCAGTCTGTCTTCATAATAGCACTCAATATAATAATTCTTATAGCTGGGTCTCAATTCTATATTTCCAGAGCTAATCCTTCTTGCCCTCGTATGTACGTTTCCTTTTATTCTTAACAGTAATGGAGAACAGTTGCTCAATACTACCTTTCATCTACTTGAAGTCTTTTATTTAAAATTCCTCAATCTTCTCACCCATACCAGTAAGCTAATTCAGTTTCAAAGCTAAATAGGCACAATTTCTTTAACCCTTACTCATGAATCCTCACAAATTAAAATACCATTGCCCCTCTTCTGATCCTTTTATATGTAGGAGATAAATAAGGGCTGCAGTCTTAAAAGTAAGATCTGCCTTGAGGTCTATCTACAACAACTGATGTTTAAAGCAAAGGTCATGGAAAGGATAAGAGAACAGGGCCTGGAGGCAACATTTTCTTTGGTTGAAACTAAGATGAATCCAGAGATTACAATTCTCTGGTTTGAAGTAGCAGATGAAATCACAGAGGAAAAAGTTGACAGGCATGTCAATGACATGTTAAAATGCTTGCAATATAATGCTAAAGGGAAAGGCTAAATTTAAAAAAAATAGTAGATGTAGTATATTCATGTAGAGAAAATTTGAAAAGTGGAAACAGCTGGTTGGTCAATTTTTTGATTAGTCAAATTTTTTTAAGTTCTCTAATATTGTTTTCTGTTTTAAAAATAATAAATATAATGTAAAATAAGGAAGTATTCTCATATCATGGAGAGTTCCTGAAATATAAGTCATTCTATAGTGTGATTCTGGAGACATTATTAGTAAGATCAAAGTGAAAAATTATCAACTGAGCCCATAACCAATAAAAGACATGTTAAATTTAGCATTTAAACAGGATACAAAGCACACTGTAAAGTCATCTAAACTTCAACTGCATTCACAGTGGACACGAGGCATACTCATAAAAATGGTGCAGGGAGGGCAAGCATAATGAGATTTTCTTAGACATTTTGAAAGATCGTATCAAAAGAGAACTTTCAAATCATTATCCTAATGTCTCATCACTTGTGACACCAAATACAAGGTTTAAGAAACTATCATAAATCATTACAGAGAACTTACCAAGTCTTAACTTATCTGAGGAATCTGAATTTTTGCCTTGTCCATGATTATTTAAAAATAATAATATTAGTATCTTCTGCTACCATAACAAAAATTAAACAACTAATATATCTATGATTATTTAAAAATAATAAAATTCTGAGCTTCTGCTGCTACAATTAAAAATAAAAAATACTAAATGGACATATTTACAGAATATGTCCACCTGAGTTTATTTTACCTCACAACAACTAAGAAGAATTTGAGCTCATAGATGAGCTGACTTGCCCAAACACAGCTGCTGGAGAATTTGCACCCAAGTGCTCTAATTTACAAATCTATTTTGAGGTAAATTGTGAGTCAAATTCAGGAAATTCATTAAGGAAATAATAGTAAAGGTCAATGAAGCCAAAGGGAACTGGGAAGAGGAATCAGACTTTCAGCAGTTTGTGGAATTGAAACTAAGGTACTGAATGCATTTCACTAGTCCCTTAGGTCATTTGTAGTCTGGTACATTAATTATACCCAGTAGATTCATTGTTGCTTTCCATAAGAACTAATACCAGTAATTTTTATGCCTATTAATATGCATGGCCACTCTAGATAATTAAGTATATATTAATGAGAAGTTTTAAGATAACATGATGTCCTATTTAGAGGCTGGGGAAGTTTTAATAAGAGAAAAAACTATCCCCCATTCCCCAATTCCCAACCTTACTCATCTCAGTGTAGTAAATCATGAAATTATGCCAGTTCTTCCTGCATGATGCCTCTAATTTCGGGTTAGGGTAATATCAGTGGTTTTGAAACTGAGCAGGACTCTGCAGGGCATTCCCAGGGACAGAGCCTGCTCCCAACACCAGCCCCCACCCTGTGTCCCCTGCCTCTTGTTTGTAGAAAAGCTTTAGCCTCCTAGGCTTTCCTCAAGTTCAAAGGAGCAAATTTAATCAGAGAAGTAAGAAAATGCAGAAACAAAGGAGAAGAGTCAAGCAAGACAAAATAATAATAGTTTAGCCATAAAACACAGTCAAGGACCTTTAGTTCCTCATCAAGGGCTGTAGATAATATCCTGAACCATAATCTTGAATTGTTTTGCAGATACTAAAACCCCCACCAGGTAGAAGAAGTTAACTGCTTGCTGACCACAAGTACATAGACCTCAGACTGGATAGAACTGGAAGGTTGATGTTGTTAACTCCCAAAACACCACCCTGTTACCTCACCACCAAACAATCAGAAGGATGTACATGAGCTGATCATGCACCCCATAACCCTCTCCCTCACACTGCCTTTAAAAACCCTTCCCTGAAATCCACTGGAGAGTTTGGGTCTTCTGAGCATGAGCTGCCCATTTTCCTTGCTTGGCCCAACATTGGGCACCTTGCAATAAATGCTGTACTTTCCTTCACCACAGCCTGGTGTTAGTACATTGGCTTTGCTGATGTCTGATAAGCAAATCCAAGTTTGGTTCAGAAACAGTTTCTTAGGCTCAAAAATTCCTTCCATGATTACTTCCCTCCATTTAATGGTTCCTGTGCATTACTGATGGATTAATCTTACTTTTTAAACCTGATTTTCCTGATCAGTATCTCACAGTATTGCTCACTACTAAATTCAAATTATTCAAAATGACACTCATACTATTTCTTTAACTGGCCCTACCTTAATCTTATTTCTGTTTCCCTACTCCCCTTCCAAGGTCTCAGTTCCAATCAGTTGAGCTTTCAACACAGATTCCATTTGCTATAATGACTTAGAAAGAAAAAAATTGTTCTAATTATCAATACTTCCATTGTCAAGTATATATCATGTAATGTTTCTGAGCAATACATAGAGAAGCAGATTCAACTGGCTAAGAAATGAAAGATAGCTCTTCCTTTTTCAAATTCTAAGTCAATGCTGTCAGTTGACAAATTCTAAGTCAATACACAGTCAAATCTTGTGCATGTGAAGCCATCAAAAAATGTAGTGATTTATAGAAGCAGATTCTAAGAAGCCTGCATATTTAAAGGGGAAAACTAAAGTTTTAAAGTTGTTTCCTTCCCTCTTACACTGTTGGTAGGAATGTAAATTGGTACAACCACTATGCAGAATACTATGGAGGTTCCTTAAAAACCTAAAAAATAGAACTGCCATATGATCCAGCAATCCCACTCCAGGCATATATCTGGAGAAAATCATAATGTGAAAAGATACATGTACCCCAGCGTTCATTGCAGCACTATTTACAATAGCCAAGACATGGAAGCAACCTAAATGTCCATTGACAGAGGAAAGGATAAAGAAGATATGGTTCATATGTACAATGGAATATTACTCAAACATAAAAATCAATGAAATAATGCCATTTGCAGCAACATGGATGGACTCATGTCAAGGAGAAATTTTTCCTATGATTTCTTCTAGGAGTTTCATAGCTTCAGGTTTTGGGTCCTCGGTTCTGTTCCATTGGTCTATATGTCTAGATTTTGTGCCATTACCATACTGTTTTATTTACTATAGCTTCATAGGATAGCCTGAAATCAGAAGTGTGATGCCTCCTGCTTTGGTCTTCTTTCTCAGCATTTCTTTGACTACCTGGGGTTCTTTGTGGTTCCATATAAATTCTCAGAAAGTTTTTCTATTTCTGTAAAAAATGCCACTGGACACTTGATAGGGATTGCATTGAATCTACAGATGGCTTCTGGTAGTGTTGACATTTTAACAATATTAATTCTTCTAATCCTTGAACTTGGTATACTTTTCCATTTATTTACATCTTCTTGGATTTCTTTCATTAATATCTTGTAGTTTTGAGAGTAGACATCTTTCACCTCTTTGGTTAAATTTATTCCTAAGTATTTTATTGTTTTTCATGCTATTGTAAATTGAATCTCTTTCATTTCTTTTTCAGAAAATTCATTGTTAGTGTATAGAAACACTAATGATTTTTTTTCTTTATTAGTCTGTAATTTTCTTTTTTTGTAGTATCTTTGTCTGGTTTTGGTATCAGGGTGATGCTGTCCTCATAGAATGAGTTTGGGAATGTTCCTTCCTCTGCAATTTTTGGAAGAGTTTGAGAATGATGGGTGTTAGCTCTTCTCTAAATGTTTGATAGAATTCACCTGTGAAGCCATCTGGTCATGGACTTTTGTTTGTTGGATGATTTTTAATCACAGTTTCAATTTCAGTGCTTGTGATTGGTCTGTTCATGTCTTCTATTTCTTCCTGGTTCAGTCTTGGAAGGTTATACCTTTCTAAGAATTTGTCCAATTTTTCCAGGTTGTCCATTTTATTGGCAGAGTGTTGCTTGTAGTAGTCTCTTAGGGTGCTTTGTATTTCTGTGGTGTCTGTTGTAACTTCTCCTTTTTCATTTCCAATTTTATTGATTTCAGTCCTCTCCCTCTTTTTCTTGATGAGTCTGGCCAATGGTTTACCAATTTTGTTTATCTTCTCAAAGAACCAGTATTTAGTTTTATTGATCTTTGCTATTGTTTTCTTTGTGTCTATTTCATTTATTTCTGCTCTGATCTTTATGATTACTTTCCTTCTGCTAACTTTGGGTTTTGTTTGTTCTTCTTTCTCCAGTTCCTTTAGGTGTAAGGTTAGATGGTTTGTTTGAGATTTTTCTTGTTTCTTGAGGTAGGCTTGTATTGCTATAAACTTCCCTCTTAGAACTGCTTTTGCTGCATCCCATAGGTTTTGGATTGTTGTGTTTTCTTTGCCATTTGTCTCTAGATATTTTTTGATTTCCTCTTTGATTTCTTCAGTGATCTCTTGGCTATTTAGTAAGGTATTGTTTAGCCTACATGTGTTTGTGATTTTACGTTTTTTCCCTGTAATTGATTTCTAATCTCATGGCATTGTGGTTGGGAAAGATGCTTGATATGTTTTCAATTTTCTTAAATTTACTGAGGTTTGATTTGTGACTCAAGCTGTGATCTATCCTGGAGAATGTTCCATGCACACTTGAGAAGAAAGTGTAATCTGCTGTTTTTGGATGGAATTTTCTACAAATATCAATTAAATCTATCTGGTCTATTGTGTCATTTAAAGCTTGTGTTTCCTTATTAATTTTCTGTTTGGATAATCTGTCCATTGGTGTAAGTGAGGTGTTAAAGTACCCCACTAATACTGTGTTACTGTTGACTTCCTCTTTTATAGCTGTTAGCAGTTGCCTTATGTATTGAGGTGCTCCTATGTTGGTGCATATATGTTTATAATTGTTATATCTTCTTCTTGGATTGATCCCTTGATCGTTATGTAGTATCCTTCCTTGTCTCTTGTAACATTCTTTATTTTAAAGTCAATTTTATCTGATATGAGTATAGCTACTCCAGCTTTCTTTTGATTTCCATTTTCCTGGAATATCTTTTTCCATCCCCTCACTTTTAGTCTGTATGTGTCCCTATGTCTGAAGTGTGTCTGTTGTAGACAGCATATATATGGGTCTTGTTTTTGTATCCATTCAGCAAGCCTGTGTGTTTTGGTTGGAGCATTTAATCCATTCACGTTTAAGCTAATTATTGATATTTATGTTCCTTTTCCCATTATCTTCATTGTTTTGGGTTTGTTTTGTAGGTCCTTTTCTTCTCTTGTGTTTCCCACTTAGAGAAGTTCCTTTAGCATTTGTTGTAGAGCTGGTTTGGTGGTGCTGAATTGTTTTATCTTTTGCTTGTCTGTAAATCTTTTGATTTCTCCATCGAATCTAAATGAAATCCTTGCTGGGTAGAGTAATCTTCATTGTAGGTTCTTCCCTTTCGTCACTTTAAATATGTCATGCCACTCCCTTCTGGCTTGTAGAGTTTCTGCTGAGAAATCAGCTGTTAACCTTATGGGAGTTCCCTTGTATGTTGTTTGTCATTTTTCCCTTGTTGCTTTCAATAATTTTACTTTGTCTTTAATTTTTGCCAATTGATTACTATGTGTCTCAGCATGTTTCTCCTTGGGTTTATGCTGCATGGGACTGTCTGCATTTCCTGGACTTGGGTGGCTATTTCCTTTCCCATGTTAGGGAAGTTTTCGACTATAATCTCTTCACATATTTTCTCGGGTCCTTTCTCTCTCTCTTCTCCTTCTGGGACGCCTCTGATGAGAATGTTGTTGCGTTTAATGTTGCCCCAGACGTTTCTTAGGTTGTCTTCCTTTCTTTTCATTTGTTTTTCTTTATTCTGTTCTGCAGCAGTGAATTCTGCTATTCTGTCTTCCAGGTCACTTATCCTTTCTTCTGCCTCAGTTATTCTGCTACTGATTCCTTCTGGTTTATTTTTCATTTTAGTTATTGTATTGTTCATCTCTGTTTGTTTGTTCTTTAATTCTTCTAGGTCTTTCTTAATCACTTTTTGCATCTTCTCGATCTTTGTCTTCATTCTTTTTCTGAGGTCCTGCATCATCTTCACTATCATTATTCTGAATTTTTTTCTGGAAGGGTGCCTGTCTCCACTTCATGTAGTTTTTTTCTGGGGTTTTATGTTGTTCCTTCATCTGGTACATAGCCCTCTACATTTTCATCTTGTCTATCTTTCTCTGAATGTCATTGTTGTTCCACAGGCTGCAGGATTGTTGTTCTTCTTGCTTCTGCTCAACACTGATGATTTTTGTATGATAGTTTTGTATCCTGTAACTTTATTGAATTTGTTGATTAGTTCTTACAGTTTTTTTGTTGAGTCTTTAGGATTTTCTACATATAAAATCATATCATCTGCAAATAGAAACAATTTTTCTTCTTCCTTTCCAATTCTTATGCCTTTTATTTCTTTTTCTTGTCTGATTGCTCTAGCTAGGACTTCCAGTGTTATGTTGAATAGGAGTGGTGAGAGTACGCATCCTTGAATTGTTCCTGATCTTAGCAGGAAAGCATTCAACCTTTTGCCTTTGAGTATGATGTTAGCTGTGGGCTTGTCATATATGGCCTTTATTATGTTGTGATCCGTTCCTTTTATGAGTAATTTGTTAAGTGTTTTTATCATGAACAGATGTTAATTTTGTCACATAGTTTTGCTGAACCTATTGAGGGGATCATATGATTCTTTACTTTCATTTTATTAATGTGATATATCACATTGATTGATTTGTGTATGTTGAACCATCCTGCATCTTTGCATCCTTGCATCCGAGAGATAAATCCCAGTTGATAATAATGAATGATCCTTTTAATGTGCTGCTGAATTTTGTTGAGAACTTTTTCATCTATATTCATCAGGGATATTGGTCTGTAGTTTTCTTTTCTAGTAGTGTCCTTCTCTGGCTTTGGGATCAGGATAATGCTGGCCTTGTAAAGTGAGTTCTGGATTGTTCCTTCCTCTTTGATTTTTCTGCAATAGTTTGAGAAGTATTGGTATTAATTGTTTAAATATTTGGTAAAGTTCACCAGTGAAGCCATCTGGTCATGGGCTTTACTTCATTGAGAGAGTTTTGATTACTGATTCTATCTCCTTACTAGTAATTAGTCTATTCTGACTTTCTATTTCTTCCTTTTTCAGTCTTGGTAGATTGTATGTTGTAAAGAATTTTTCCATTTCTTCTAAATTGTACAGTTTGTTGGCATATAATTGTTCATAGTAGCCTTTTATGAGCCCTTGGATTTCTGTGGTATCAGTTCTAATGTCTTCTTTTTCATTTATAATTTCGTTCATTTGGGTCCTTTCTCTTTTTTCCTTAGTTAGTATAGCTAAGGGTTGGTAAATTTTGTTCATCTTTTCAAAGAAAAGACTCTTAGTTTAAGTTAAGCTTTTCTACTGTTTTTCTGTTCTCTATTTCATTATTTCTGCTCCCTTCTTTATTATTTCCTTCCTTTTCCTAACTTTGGGCTCCATTTGTTCTTCTTTTTCTAATTCCTTAAGGCATAGAGTTAGGTTGTTTATTTGGGGAGATTATGATATATATTTTTAATATTTTAAAATTTTTTATTTATTTATTTTTGGCTGTGTTGAGTCTTCGTTGCTGTGTGCAGGCTTTTTCTAGTTGCAGTGAGCGGGGACTACTCTTCATTGTGGTGCACAGGCTTCTCATTGTGGTGGCTTCTCTTGTTGTGGAGCATGGGCTCTAGGCACATGGGCTTCAGTAGTTGTGGCACTTGGCCTCAGTAGTTGTGGCTCGTGGGCTCCAGAGCACAGGCTCAGTAGTTGTGTCACACAGGCTTTGTTGCTCCACGGATGTGGGATCTTCCCGGACCAGGACTCGAACCCGTGTCTCTTGCATTGGCAGGAGGATTCTTAACCACTGCGCCAACATGGAAGCCCTATTTTGGGAGATTTTTATATCCTGATGTTTGTATTCCTTAAGGCCATTCAAATTCCTCTGCTCAGATTCTCTACTCACCAAATAGCCTTCTTTCCAGTCCTATTTTTTTCTTTTTTTATGAAAAATAATAATTTAAATAAAAATGTACAAAAGGTAAATGACTAGTTCTGTGAATTCTTTTAAAGGTGAATACCTTTAAAAGTGGAAGTAGCTACCACTCAGGTGAAGAAATAGAACATTGCCAAATTCCTAGAAGCCCCCAATCACAAACCTTCCCTTCCCCTCAAAAGAAAACTAATAAATCCTTACTTTGGTTAGTTTTACCTTGTTTTCAATTTTATTTAATGGAATCACATAGTGATTTTCTTCAATTGGTATTTTTACTCAACATTTTGTTTGCAAGATACATTTATGTTGCATGTAGCTGTATAATTTATTTTTATTAGTGCATAGTATTCCATTCTATGAATATGCCACAATGTGTTCATCTACTCTCTTGTTGGTGGGTATTTGGATTGTTTCCAGTTTGGGGTCATTATGAGTAATGCTGCTATAAACATTCTTATGTATGTCCTTTGGTGTATATTTGCTTGTATTTCTGCTGTGAATATACTGAGAAGCAGAATTGTTGAGTCATGTATCTTCACTAATACTTAATATTGTACCTCTTTTTCATTTTAGACATTCTGTTGATGTGTAGTGATATCATTATAAATTTGATTTATATTTTCTTTATGTAATTTTCATTTTCCCTATGACAATGAAGTTGAATGTTTTTTTCATTTTTATCAGCAATTGGGATGCCTTCCTTTGTGAAATGTTTGTTCAAGACCCCTGCTCATTTTAATGTATTTTTTATTTGTAAGCATGTTTAGGTATTCTGCTATAAGTTCTTTATTGGTTACATGTTTTACAAAAACTTCTCCCACACTGAATCTCCTAAAATTATATGAAGAGCTTCTGGCATTCAAATTTATAATTGCTCTTTAATAGATTCATGGCCTGGACCATATATGTCTCTCTATTTCACCTATCATAGGGGTTCAAGTAATATTTTAGTTAAATAGTTTAAAAATATGGTGAATTGACTTCTGCATAGTTTTTAAATGCTATGCTCAACTTTGCATATACATTCAATATTATAATTTCAAAGATAGTTTTCATATATTACTATGCAACAGATTGTTTCCACTAAAATTGAAAGAGGAATTGTCTAAGTCTTCAGGTGCACAATGGCTCTGGGTCTGTAAAGATTAGGTCCTTAACTGAAAGGACAAGAAGAAACAATACATAAACCACAGCTGAAATAAAATGTCATTTCCATCAAGAACTACATAAGTCTAACAAATTAATAAAGGGCTAATGTTGATATTAACTATGATATTAAAACGATAGATGTTCTAAGGTGATCAACCTCCTGGTGTGAACAAACTAACAGTTGCCTAGGTTGTGGGACTTTCAATACTAAAGCCAGGCCAGCCCTGGGCAAAGTGGGATAGTTAGTCACTGTAGTTTAGCCTTAAAATCATTTTGCCCAGAATGAGGTTCTTATCCTTTTTTTTCTCTTTTGTACTCATGATGTGCTATAATTAAAATTAATATGACTTTTTAAAACTTTGTCTTTCAACTCCCTTCTCTATATTTCACACATTTTCTCCCTACGTCCTTCTGTTTACTAATACAGCAACAAAGTTAGCCTTGTTATTCTTTATTTTTTCCCCTTGACCTTCCATACCAGACTCTTTTTTTGTGTGTGTGACCTTGATACCCAGCAATTATGCAATACACTCCTCTTGGAGGTTGGCTGACAGTGTCACATAGTGGTTTTCTAAACATCTGATATTATGAGACAGCATAAAGCTCCAACAGGAAAAGAACAGGGAAATCTAAATACTCATTTTTTTCCTTAATGCACATTATGTGTTCTTTAATTCACTCAACATTTCTATAACAAAGCACGGTGGCATTATAAAAGCATTGTAATAGGTGAAAAGTTAAATGCCACAAAAATGGGCCTTTGTCCTTTAATTGAAGGAGCTCATAATCTAGCAAAGGACATTGAAGTGTAAACAAGTAACAAATGCAAAGTAGAATTACCAAATAGAAGCACGAGGAAAATTATGTTGGTGTAAAAGGGAAAAAATAATTTTGACTGAGAAGGGGCATGGACCAGAGAAAATGTCTCACAATAAAAAGCATTTGAACTGAGTTTTGAAGGATAGAATTTCAGGAGAAGCAAAGGTGGAGTGGAGAGTATTTCGGGTTAATGAACCAACAGAGGTGAGAGTATACACTATGTATTACAATATAGTCAGAGGAATGTAGTAGCAGATGAAGTTATAGAAGTAGGACAGGTAAGATTATAGAGGTCTAGCAACAATATTAATAAAAGCTAACATTTACTGAGCTCTTATGTTATACTAAGCATATAGTATGATTTCATCAGCCATCACATTAACTCTAATGGGATAGGTACTAACTCGTAGTCCCATTTCATTCGTGAGGAAATTTAAGTTCAGAGACATTAAGTAAACATCTTCAGGTTTAACAACAAGGAAATGGTCCACAAAGATTCAAAACCAAATCTACTTTATTCACAGGCCTGTGCTCTTAACCACTAGGCTCTGCAACTTAAAGATTTTGGAATTTATTTTGTGAGCAGTTGGAGGCCATTTGAGGAGGGGACTAAATATAATTCAACTTGTGTTAGGAAGCAAACTGGCAACAGTGAGAAGGATGGATTGGAAGGGAGAGAGACTAGACAAGGAAACAAGTTAGTAGGCTATGGCAATAGTTTAGTTGAAAGATGATGAGAGACTGTAATAGGTAGTGGTAGAGGAAGTGAGAAGGGACAGATTTAATATTGTGTAAGTAGATTGGACAGCCTTGGTGACTGCTCAGAGAGGAACTGTTAAAAAAGCAAGAGGATTTCTAATCATGATGATTGGGAAGATGATGGTCCATTTAAACAAGAGAGGGAACACAGAGTTATAGGTCTTGGGGTGCATTATGAAGAGTGGGATTGAAGAAGGTAATGAGTGCGGTCTAGGACATGTTGAATTTGAGGTCTTAGAAGAGACTACAGATAGAAATTGTCATCTGAAGTAAAGTGACTATTTCAAAGCTCTTTAATCATAAACAATTGAGACTGAAAAGTTTCAATCATAACCTTTTCCATTTAAGTCAGGGTAACAACTCATTCATTTTACTTGGCATTTTAAATCATGAAGAGCTACTATGTCATAACTGCCACTATATAAAGGGCCCAACATTCATTAGTTGCAAGTTGTGTCCAAGCGGTTGAATTCAGTGTTACATAATCTACAGTAAAATTCTTAGTGCCTGTTACAGCCCCTCAAATGTTGGTGATGGTATTGATAATGTCGAGTTTGGATTTTAATATTTCCATGGCTTCTTTAAAAGCTTTTCTTCTTAAAATATTTGGTAATTATGAAAGCAAAGTATCACTTGAGAAACATTGCCCCACAATCCTTACTACAATGCCTTGTCTAGGAAACCTATACATAGCTATTGAAGATGTCTGATTTTATTCAATACAACATAAAGGCAGACCACCTAAATCAAATAACATACAACAAATTTGAGAAAATGAAGTGACCATTACTGAGATAAGACATGACAGGTGAATTAAGTCTGTGGAGAATTCTAATGATCAAGAAAGAAATGATACAAACAGCTCATACAGCTCAATAGCAAAAAAACAAACAACCCAATAAAAAAATGGGCAGAAGATCTAAATAGACATTTATCCAAAAAAAAAGACATACAACTGGCCAAGAGGCACATGAAAAGATGTTCAACATCACTAATTATTAGAGAAATGCAAATCAAAACTACAGTAAGGTATCACCTCACACTGGTTGGAATGACCATCATCAAAAAACCTACAAATATGGACTTCCCTGGTGGCACAGTGGTAAAGAATCCGCCTGCCAATGCAGGGGACACGGGTTTGAGCCCTGGTCTGGGAAGATCCCGTATGACACAAAACAACTAAGCCCATGTGCCACAACTAATGAGCCTGTGTCCTAGAGCCTGCGTACCACAACTACTGAGCCTGCGCACCTAGAGCCCATGCTCTGCAACAAGGACAAGCCACTGCAATGAGAAGCTCATGCACTGCAACAAAGAGTAGCCCCCACTCACCACAACTAGAGAAAGCCCACACGTAGCAACGAAGACCCAACACAGCCAAAAATAAATAAATAAATAAATTTATTTTAAAAAATCTACAAACAGTAAGTGCTTGAGAGGGTGTGGAGAAAAGGGAACCCTCTTGCACTGTTGGTGGGAATGTATATTGATACAGCCAATATGGGGAACAGTATGGAGGTTCCTTAAAAAACTAAAAATAGAACTACCATATGACCTAGCAATCCCACTACTGGGCATATACTCTGAGAAAACCATAATTCAAAAAGGGTCATGTACCACAATGTTAATTGCAGCACTATTTACAATAGACAGGACATGGAAGCAACCTAAGTGTCCATCGAGAGATGAATGGATAAAGAAGATGTGGTACATATATACAATGGAATATTACTCAGCCATAAAAAGGAATGAAATTGGGTCATTTGTAGAGACATGTATGGGCCTAGAGACTGCCATACAGAGTGAAGTAAGTCAGAAAGAGAAAAAAAATATGGTATATTAATGTATATATGTGGAATCTGAAAAAAATTGGTATAGATGATCTCATTTACAAAGCAGAAATAGAGACACAGATGTAGAGAACAAACGTATGGATACCAAGGGGGAAGGGGGGATGGGAGGAATTGGAAGATTGGAGTTGATGTATATACACCATTGATACTATGCATAAAATAGATAAGTAATTAGAACCTACTGTATAGCACAGGGAACTCTACTCAGTGCTCTGTGGTGACCAAAATGAGAAGGAAATCCAAAAAGTAGGGGATATATGTATACAAATAGCTGATTAACTTTGTTGTACAGTGTAAACTAACACAATGTTGTAAAGCAACTATACTCCAAAAAAAAAAAAAAGATGTGGGACATATATGCAATGGAATATTACTGGGCCATAAAAAAGAACAAAATAAGGCCATTTTCAGGAATATGAATGGACCTAGAGATTGTCATGCTGAGTGAAGTACGTCAGACAAAGACAAATATCACATGATAATGCTTATATGTAGAATCTTTAAAAAATGGTACAAATGCACCTATTTACAAAACAGAAATAGAGACACAGATGTAGAAAACAAATTTATGGTTACCAAGGGGGAAGGGGGGCAGGGGTAAATTGGGAGATTGGGATTGACATATACGCACTACTATATATTATTTTATATATAAATAAAATACTCTATTCAATACTCTGTAATGGCCTATAGGGGAATAGAATATAAAAAAAGTGTGGATATATGTATATGTATAACTGACTCACTTTGCTGTACAGCAGAAACTAACACAACATTGTAAATCAACTATACTCCAATAAAAAATAATTTAAAAAGAAAGAAATGAAATAATGTAGACATGATATAGTAAAACAGATTTTCTAAGTAAACTAATAATGAGTCTTTACACACCACAAATTAATCATCATACTAGGCAAGAAATCTGAGTTTCACACATACTAGGTTTTTCTTTTCTTATAGCAGTTTATTCTTATTGAGATCTACTTCACATAAGACACAATTCATCATTTTAAAGGATACACTTCAGTGGTTTTTAGTATATTCACTGTAACCATCATGTCTAATTCCAGAACTTTTCCATCCCTCCATTCAAAGAAACCCCATACCTATTAGCAGTTAGTCCAAGCACCCTCCCTCTCCCCATCTTCTAGCAACCACTAGTCTACTTTCTCTCTCTGTGGACTTGCCTGAACTAGACATTTCATATGAATGGAATCATACAATATTTAGCCTTATGTGTCTGGCTTATTTCCATTAGCATAATGTTTTCAAGGTCCATACATGTTGCAACATGTACTTAATTCCACTTTATTGCTGAAAGATATTCCATTGTTTAGATACCACATTTTCTGTATACCTTCATCAGCTGATAGACATTTGGGTTGTTTTCACTTTTTGGATATTATGAATAATGGTGATATAAAATTTCTGTATGGGTATTTGTATGGCCATATATTTTCATTTATCTTGGATTTATACCAAGGAGTGGAATTGCTGGATAATATGGTAATTCAGTGGTTAACTTTTTTCCTTTTCACATTTATTTATTTATTTATTTTTATTTTATTTAAAATTTATTTTATTTTTATAAAATTTTAAAGGTTACTTTCCATTTACAGTTCTTACAAAATATTGGCCAAATTCCCCATGTTGTACAATATATCCTTGAGACTATCTTACACCCAACAGTTTGCATCTCTCAATCCAGCACCCCTATATTGTCCCTCCCCACTCCCCACTGGTAACACTAGTTCATTTTCTATATCTGTGAGTCTGCTTCTTTTGTTACATTCACTAGTTTGTTGTATTTTTTAGATTC
This sequence comes from Hyperoodon ampullatus, assembly GCF_949752795.1. Classification (NCBI taxonomy): domain Eukaryota; kingdom Metazoa; phylum Chordata; class Mammalia; order Artiodactyla; family Ziphiidae; genus Hyperoodon; species Hyperoodon ampullatus. The sequence goes on from NC_136913.1 coordinate 64,100,995, forward strand.
CACCTATAAGCGACTTTATACAGTATTTACCTTTCTCTGTCTGACTTGTTTCACTTAGTATAACACTCTCCAATCCATACACGTTGCTGCAAATGGCATTATTTCATTCCTTTTTATGGCTGAATAATATTCCATTGTATATATGTACTTCTTTATCCATTCATCTGGAGATGGACATTTAGGTTGTCTCCATGTTTTGGCTATTGTAAAAAGTGCTATGAACATTGGGAAACACATAACTTTTTTTTTTTTTTTGCAGTACGCGGGCCTCTCACTGCTGTGGCCTCTCCTGTTGTGGAGCACAGGCTCTGGACGCGCAGGCCCAGTGGCCATGGCTCACGGGCCCAGCCGCTCCGTGGCATGTGGGATCCTCCCGGACCAGGGCATGAACCCGTGTCCCCTGCATCGGCAGACGGACTCCCAACCACTGTGCCACCAGGGAAGCCCTCACATATCTTTTTAAAGTACAGTTCTCTCTTGATATATACCCAGGACTGGGACTGCTGGATCATATGGTAGTACTATTTTTAGCTTTTAAAGAACATCCATACTGTTCTCCATAGTGGCTGTATCAATTTACATTCCCACCAACAGTGCAAGAGGGTTCCCTTTTTCCACACCCTCTCCAGCATTTATTGTTTATAGATTTTTTGATGATGACCATTATGACTACTATGAAATAATACCTCACTGTGGTTTTGGTTTGCATTTCTCTAATGATTAGTGTTGCTGAGTATCCTTTCATGTGTTTGTTGGTAATCTGTATGTCTTCTTTGGGGAAATGTCTGTTTAGGTCTTCAACCCACTTTTGGATTGGGATCTTTGTTTAATTGATATTAAGCTGCATGAGCTGCTTGTATATTTTGGAGATTAATGGTTTGTCAGTTCCTTTGTGTGCAAATATTTTCTCCCATTCTAAGGGTTGTCTTTTCACCTTGTTTATGGTTTCCTTTGCTGTGCAAAGGCTTTTAAGTTTCATTAGGGCCCATTTGTTTATTTTTTATTTCATTTCCATTACTCTAGGAGGTGGGTCAAAAAGGATCTTGCTGTGATTTATGTCACAGACTGTTCTGCCTATGTTTTCCTCTAAGAGTTTTATAGTGTCTGGCCTTACATTTAGGTCTTTAATCCATTTTGAGTTTATTTTTGTGTATGGTGTTAGGAAGTGTTCTCATTTCATTCTTTTACATGTAGCTGTCCAATTTTCACAGCTCCACTTATTGAAGAGGCTATCTTTTTTCCATTTTATATTCTTGCCTCCTTTGTTGTAGATTAATTGACTGTAAGTGCATGGATTTATCTCTGGGCTTCCTATCCTGTACCAGTTAGCTATCTTTCTGTTTTTGTGCCAGTACCATACTGTCTTGATTACTATAGCTTTGTAGTATAGTCTGAAGTCAGGGAGCCTGATTCCTCCAGCTCCATTTTTCTTTCTCAAGATTGCTTTGGCTATTCGGGGTCTTTTGTGTTTCCATGCAAATTGTAAAAATTTTTGTTCTAGTTCTGTGAAAAATGCCATTGGTAATTTGAAAGGAATTGCATTGAATCTGTAGAATGTTTTGGGTAGTATAGACATTTTCCCAATATTGACTCTTCTGATCCAAGAACATAGTAATTTTTTCCATTTGTTTGTATCATCTTTGATTTCTTTCATCAGCATCTTATAGTTTTCTGAGTACAGGGCTTTAGCCTCCTTAGGTAGGTTTATTCCTAGGTATTTTATTCTTTTTGTTGCAATGGTAAATGGGATTGTTTCCTTAATTTCTTTTTCTGATCTTTCACTGTTAGTGTATAGGAGTGCTAGAGACTTCTGTGCATTAATTTTGTATCCTGCTCCTTTACCAAATTCACTGATTACTCTAGTAGTTTTCTGGTAGCATCTTTAGGCTTCTCTATGTATAGTATCATGTCATCTGCAAACAGTAACAGTCTTACTTCTTCTTTTCCAATTTGTGTTCCTTTTATTTCTTTTCTTATCTGATTGCCGTGGCTAGGACTTCCAGAACTATGTTAAATGATAGTGCCAAGAGTGGACATCCTTGTCTTGTTCCTAATCTTAAAGGAAATGCTTTCAGTTTTTCACCATTGAGAATGATGTTTGCTGTGGGTGTGTCATATATGCTCTTTATTATATCGAGGTATGCTGCCTGTATGCCCACATTCTGGAGAGTTTTTATCATAAATCGTTGTTGAGTTTGTCAAAAGCTTTTTCTGCATCTATTGAGATGATCATATGGTTTTTATTCTTCAGTTTTTTAATATGGTGTATCACATTAATTGATTTGCACTTATTGAAGAACCGTGCATCCCTGGGATGAATCCCACTTGATCATGGTGTAAAATCCTTTTAATATGTTGTTGTATTCTGTTGGCTAGTATTTTGTTGAGGATTTTTGCATATATTTATCAGTGATATTGGTCTGTAATTTTCTTTTCTTGTAGTATCTTTGTCTGGTTTGGTATCAGGGTGATGGTTGCCTTGTAGGATGAGTTTGGGGGTGTTCCTTCCTCTGCAAGTTTCTGGAAGATTTTGGGAAGCATGGGTGTTAGCTCTTCTCTAAATGTTTGATAGAATTCTCCTGTGAAGCCATCTGATCCTGGACTTTTGTTTGCTGGAAGATTTTAAATCACAGTTTCAATTTCAGTGCTTGTGATTGGTCTGTTCATGTTTTCTAATTCTTCCTGGTTCCGTTTTGGAAGGTTGTACTTTTCTAAGAATTTGTCCATTTCTTCAAGGTTGTCCATTTTATTGGCATATAGTTGCTTGTAGTAGTCTCTCATGATCCTTTGTATTTCTGCAGTGTCATTTGCTACTTCTCCTTTTTCATTTCTAATTCTCTTGATTTGAGTCTTCTCCCTTTTTTTCTTGATGAGTCTGGCTAATGGTTTATCAATTTTGTTTATCTTCTCAAAGAACCAGCGTTTAGTTTGATTGATCTGTGCCATTGTTTCCTTCATTTCTTTTTCATTTATTTCTGATCTGATCTTTATGATTTCTTTCCTTCTGCTAACTTTAGGTGGTTTTTTTGGTTGTTGCTCTTCTTTCTCTAGTTGCTTTAGGTGTAAGATCAGGTTGTTTATTTGAGACTTTTCTTGTTTCTTGAGGTAGGATTGTATTGCTATAAAGTTCCCTCTTAGAACTGCTTTTGCTGTATCCCATAGGTTTTGGGTCATGTTTTCATTGTCATTTCTTTCTAGGTATTTTTTGATTTCCTCTTTAATTTCTTCAGTGATTTCTTAGTTGTTTAGTAGCATATTGTTTAGCCTCCATGTATCTCCATTTTTTACAGTTTTTTTTCCCTGTAACTTATATATAGTCTCATAGCATTGTGGTTGGAAATGATTCTTGATATGATTTCAATTTTCTTAAATTTACCAAGGCTTGATTTGTGACCCAAGATGTGATCTATCCTGGAGAATGTTCCATGTGCACTTGAGAAGAAACTGTATTCTGTTGTTTTGGGATGGAATGTCCTATAAATATTAATTTAGGTCATCTGTTCTAAAGTGTCATTTAAAGCTTGTGTTTCCTTACTTATCTTCTGTTTGGATGATCTGTCCATTGGTGTAAGTGGGGTGTTGAAGTCACCTACTATTGTTGTGTTACTATTGATTTTCCTTTTTATGGCTCTTATCATTTGCTTTATGTATTGAGGTGCTCCTATTCTGGGTGCATAGATTGTTATATCTTCTTCTTGGATTGATCCTTTGAGCATTATGTAGTGTCCTTCCTTGTCTCTTGTAATAGTCTTAATTTAAAGTCTATTTTGTCTATATGAATATTGCTACTCCGGCTTTCTTTTGATTTCCATTTGCCTGGAATATCTTTTTCCATCCCCTCACTTTCAGTCTGTGTGGGCCCCTAGGTCTGAAGTGGGTCTCTTGTAGACAGCATGTATACAGGTCTTGTTTTTTTTTTTTTTTGAGGTACATGGGCCTCTCACCGTTGTGACCTCTGCTGTTGTGGAGCACAGGCTCTGGACGTGCAGGCTCAGTGGCCATGGCTCACGGGCCTAGCTGCTCCACGGCATGTGGGGTCTTCCCAGACCAGGGCACGAACCTGTGACCCCTGCATCGGCAGGCGGACTCTCAACCACTGCGCCACTAGGGAAGCCCAGGTCTTATTTTTTTATCCATTCATTCGTCTGTGTCTTTTGGTTGGAGCATTTAATCCATTTACATTTAAGGTAATTATTGATATGTATGTTTCTATTAAACTTTTCTTAATTGTTTTGGGTTTGTTTTTGTAAGCCTTTTCCTTCCCTTGTTTTTCCCGGCTAGAGAAGTTCCTTTAGCATTTGTTGTAAAGCTGGTTTGGTGGTGCTGAATTCTCTTAGCTTTTGCTTGTCTGTAAATGTTTTAATTTCTCCATCAAATCTGAATGAGATTCTTGATGGGTAATCTTCGTTGTAGGTTTTTCCCTTTCATCACTTTAAATATATCTGGCCACTCCCTTCTGGCCTGTAGAGTTTCTGCTGAAAAGTCAGCTGTTAACCTTATGGGGATTCCCTTATATGTTATTTGTTGCTTTTCTCTTGCTCCTTTTAATATTTTTTCTTTGTGTTTAGTTTTTGTTAGTTTGATTAATATGTGTCTTGGAGTGTTTCTCCTTGGGTTTATCCTGTATGGGACTCTCTGTGCTTCCTGGACTTGGTTGACTGTTTCCTTTCCCATGTTGGGGAAGTTTTCTATTATAATCTCTTCAAATATTTTCTCAGACTCTTTCTTTTCATATTTTTCTTCTGGGATGCCTATATTTCCAATGTTGGTGCACTTAATGTCGCAGAGGTCTCTGAGACTGTCCTCCATTCTTTTCATTCTCTTTTTTTTTATTCTGCTCTATGGCAGTTATTTCTAACATTCTAACAGCTCACTTATCCATTATTCTGCCTCAGTTATTCTGTTATTGATTCCTTCTAGAGTATTTTTTATTTCAGCTATAGTGTTGTTCATTACTGTTTCTTTGCTCTTTTGTTCTTCTAGGTCCATGTTAAACATTTCTTGTCTTTTCTCTATGTTATTTCCAAGATTTTGGATCATTTTTACTATGATTTCTCTGAATTCTTTTTCAGGTAGTTTGCCTATTTCCTCTTTATATATTTGGTCTTGTGGGGTTTTATCTTGCTCCTTTGCCTGTAAGATATTTCTCTGTCTTCTCATTTTGTCCAATTTACAGTATTTGAAGTATCCTTTCCTTAGGCTGCAGGGTCATAGTGTCTTGTTTCTGTTCTCTGCTCCCAGTGGTGGTTTTGGTCCAGTGTCTTGTGTAGGCTTCCTGATGGGAGGGACTGGTGCCTGAGTTCTGGTGGATGGAGCTGAGTCTTTTCCTTCTGATGAGCAGGGCCATGTCAGATGGTGTGTTTTGGGGTGTCTGTGAGGTTAGTATGACTTTAGGTAGTCTGTGGGCTGATGGGTGGCTTTGTGTTCCTGTCTTGTTTGTTGTTTGGTGTGAGGCGTCCAGCACTGAGAGCTGTTGGCAGTTGGGTGGAGCTGGGTCTTGGATTCAGATGGAGGCCTTCGTGTGAGCTCTCGGTGATTAATCTTCCCTGGTGTTGGGAATTCTCTAGTGGTCCAGCATCCTGGGCTCTGTGCTCCCACCCCAGAGCCTCAGGCCTGACTTCTGGTTGAGGGACCAAGACCCCACATGTCGCTTGTCCCAGCAATACAGGGGATTTAAAACAAACAAAGAAAAAAAAGACTAACAAAACCCAAGACAAATGGTAAAAAGTAAAATCAAACAAACAGAAACAGAAACAAGGAAATATGCACATACACAAAAGAAACAAACAGAAGCAAATAAATCAAAAAGCAAGAGAACAACCAGACACACAAAAGAACCCCAGAACGAAATTAAACAATGAACAAAAAAGCCGGCAAAAACCCAAAACCAAAAAACAAAACCAAAGCAGAGTGCCAACTGAAGAATGAAGCACGGAAAGAAAGGAAACCAAAAATAAATAAATAAATAAATAAGAGGGGAAAGAAGACAGAGCAACAAAAAAAGCAATGAAGAAACAGAAATGTGTTAAAAAATAGAAAATATTTTAAAGGAGAACGGGGAAAAAAAGACAAAACCCAACAAAAACAGAAACAAAGAAACACACACACACAGACACACACACACACACATAAAAGAAACAAAAACTGAGCCAAATAAAACAAAAAGGAAGAAAACAACCAGACAATAGAACTCAAAAATGAAATCAAACAATTAGCATTAAAACTAACAAAAACACATAACCTAAAAACACAACCAAAGGAGTGTGCCAACTGAAGAATAAAGAATAAAGAACACTCATTGTCTACTCAGATATTCCATAGATGCAGGGTCTACCTAGCTGATCGCAGGGATTTAATCTGTAGCTTGTATAGCTGATGGAAAGATTTTCGATCTTCTTCCTTAGTCACCTTAGTCACTTCGTCCCTGGGGTTCAGCGTTGGTTTTATCCCCACCTGTGCATGTGATCCACCCCCAGGAATCTCGTCCTGAGGCTCCTTTTTTATTGCCCTGCAGCCGGCATGCAAGAGCCAGCCCTGAGGGGGCTTCTTTTATTGTTGTCAGCCGGCGCCGGCACGTGGGGAGACAGAGGTTACAATAGCAGCTCTTCCCCCTGCGTGTTACCTAGCAATAGTGCCCTGCTTCAATGGCAGTCCAGTCTTCCTCCATAGGTATTCTCTGCTGGAGATTCCTCCCTTTCATCCCCTCAGTCCGTCTCCCCACAGCCAACAGCAGTTCTTACTCTGAGCCTGTTTTCCAATCCCCACGCACCATCTCCCAGCCCCCTTGAACACACATCCCAGTCTAGGGCATGTACAGCTGTGGTATGGACCATCTGTGTATTTCTTTGTCCCATCTGCCACAGATTTGCCACTTCACACTCTTCCAACGGCCTCAAATGCTTCCCTTCTGTCCCAATCGATTTCCCCGTTGGAGAGAGAGTTTCCCTGTCGGAGAGGGGGTTCCCTGGAATTCAGGAATCATTCCTCTACTTCAGCTCCCCCACTCCAGGGTGAAGGTCCTGTCCCGCTTTCTCTCCTCCTCCTTCTCTCTTCTTTTTTTTACATCCTACCCAGTTATGCAGGGATCTTTATAGTCCTTTCCAGTGTCCAAGGCCTTCTGCTAGTTTTCAGCCAGTGTTCTGTGAGAATTGTTGCATTTATAGATGTATTCCTGATGCATCCATGGAGAGAGATGAACTTCATGTCCACCTACTCCTCCGCCATCTTGAATCTCCAGCCCCATTTGTTTATTTTTGCTTTTTTTCCTTTACTTTAGGAGATGGATACAAAAATATATTGCTTTGATTTATGTCAAAGAGTGTCCTGCCTATGTTTTCCTCTAGGAGTTTTATAGTATCCAGTCTTATGTTTAGGTCTTTAATTCATTTTGAGTTTATTTTTGTATACTGTATTAGAGAATTTCTAATTTCATTCTTTCAAATGTAGCTCTCCAGTTTCCCCAGTACCACTTATTGAAGAGACTGTCTTTTCTCCATTGTATATTCTTGCCTCCTTTGTCATAGACTAATTGACTGTAAGTGCGTGGGTTTATTTCTGGGCTTTCTATCCTGTTCCATTGGTCTGTATTTCTATTTTTGTGCCAGTACCATACTGTTTTGATTACTGTAGCTTTGTAGTATAGTCTGAAGTCAGGGAGCATGATTCCTCCAACTCTGTTCTTCTTAAGATTGTTTTGGCTATTTGGGGTCTTTTGCGTTTCCATACAAATTTTAAAATTATTTGTTCTAGTCCTGTGAGAATATGGATAACGTTTTGAGACAGTGTTTTCCCCAGTGGCTGAACAACTTTATATTCTCATCCATAATGGAGGAGGGTCCCAATTTCTCCACATCCTAAACAATATATGTTATTGTCTATTATTTTTCTTTATAGCCATCCTAGTGTGTGTGGATTAACATCTCATTGTGGTTTTGATTTGCATTTTCCTCATACTAACGTTGAGCATCTATTCATGTGCTTAATTGTCCATTTGTATGTCTTCTTTGAAGAAACATTTGTTGAAATTCTTTGGCCATTTTTATTGGTTGTTTGTCTTTTTGTTGTTGAGTTGTAGTTCTTTTTATATTCTGTATAGTAGACCCTTCTCAAATATATGATTTGCAAAGATTTTTATTCCATTCTGTGTGCTGTCTTTTCACATGCATTATAGTGTCATTTAAAGCACAAAACTTTTTAATTTTGATAAAGTTCAATTCATCTATTTTTTTTCTTTGATTGCTTGTGCTCCATGGGCTCCCAGACAATGGCCTAGAGGAGCTGGAGTTAGTTCATGGTGCATTTCAGGGTCCACAGCTGGGACCAAGGACTGTATGGCTATTATCTGACATATGGGTGGGCAATATTCCTCCTGGACCCTTAGGCACCAGGTGCCGGATCCCACAGCTCCCACAAAGGTACTTTTGTCCATAGATGGATGCCAAATTGCTGTTGCTGAGGGAGATATACAAGTGAAGGACATTTTTTTCCTTGCAGTTTTATTGAGATATAAGTGACATAAAGCACTGTATAAAGTGTACAGCATAATGATTTGACTTATATATATCAAGAAATTATTATCACAATAACTTTAGTAAATATCCATCATCTTATATAGATGCAAAGTTAAAGAAATTTAAAATTTTTTCCTTATGATGAGTACTCAGGATTTACTTTCTTAACAGCTTTCATATATAACACACAGCAGTATTAATTGTATTTATCATGTTGTATATGACATCTGTAGTACTTATTTATCTTATAACTGGAAGTTTGTACCTTTTGACTGCCAATCCCCCCTCCCTCCACCCCTCTCCTTTGGTAACCACAAAGCTGATCTCTTTTTCTATGAGTTAGTTTGTTTTTGAAGTACAATTGACCTACAACACTATGTTAGTTCCTGTTACACAACATAGTGATTTGGCATCTCTATACATTTCAAAATGATCACCACGATAATTCTAGTTATGTCACCATACAAAGATATTACATAGTTTTTGACTATTTTCCCCAGACTGTGCATTTCATACCAATGACATTTATTTTGAAACTGAAAGTTTGTACCTCTTAATTCCCTTCACGTATTTCTGTCTTCCTTCACTCCCTTAGCCACAGGCAATCACCAGTCTATTTTCTGTATCTATAACTGTTTCTGTCTTGTTATGTTTGTTCACTTTTTTGTTTTTTAGATCCACATCTAAGTGAAATCATACAGCATTTCTCTTTCTGTGTCTGACTTATTTCACTTAGCATAATACCCTCTAGGTCCATCCATGTTGTCACAAATGGGAAGATTTCATTCTTTTTTTATGGCTGAATAACATTCTGTGTGTGTGTGTGTACATACATTTTCTTTATCCATTCATCTATTGATGGGCACTTAGGTTACTTCCATATCTTGGCTATTGTAAATAATGCTGCAATAAACATAGGGATGCATATGTATGTTCTAATTAGTGTTTTCATTTTCTTTGGATAAATACCCAGGAGTGGAAGTGCTGGGTCATATGACAGTTCTATTTTTAATTTTTTGAAGAATTCCCATAATGTTTTCCATAGCTGGTGCACCAGTTTACCTTCCCACCAATAGTGCATGAGGTTTCCCTTTTTCCATATCCTTGCCAACACCTGTTATTTGTTGCCTTTTTGGTAATAGCAAATCTGACAGGTGTGAGGTGATATCTCATTGTGGTTTTGATTTGCATTTCCCTGATGATTACTGATGTTGAGCATCTTTTATGTGCCTGTTGGTCATCTTTATGTCTTCTTGAGAAAAATGCCTATTCAGGTCCTCTGCCCATTTTTAAATCAGGTTATTTGTTTTTTGATGTTGAGTTGTTTGTATGTTTTGGATATGAACCTATTACTGGATATACCATTTTTAAGTTCAACAACTCTTCTTAGATCCATGAGAGAAGTGAGGTCAGAGGACATACTACAGACTCCAAAATTGGAGAGACTAACAGATAAATACAGCAAATCACAACTTACCAGAGCAAAACCGCGTGGGCAGAAATCTCTGTGAGAATCTGTGCCAGAGTAGGGAAAATTGAACTTAACTTGAAGAATTGCTGGAGGAATGGTGTGGCAAGTTTGAGAGATAAAAACTCCAGGGGGACTCAGTCACTGGGGGTCCTTCACATATCTGTCAGTTTTACTTCCTGGAATTCTATTAGGTTCTCATAGTGAATATAGGAAAAAATCCCTTTTTGCTTCCAGCAGGGGAAGAGGAAAAGGAAACATTTTGAAATGTGCAAGAGCATTCTGTTCTTCTTAACAAGGTCTGTACTGTTTAACGAGATCCCAACCTGTTGGGATTTATCAGAGCCTAACTGATCTAGATGAAGGGAAGTAACCCAAACGTTTCCACTTGGGGCAAGGGAAATACACAATTCCAGCCCACTGTAGACGTACTGTCCCACCTAAAGGAGGGGTACAAGAAGCAAGTGTGAAGTAAACAGTCTAGAGGCACAGGCTCACTAAAAGACTGACACTTAATTATAGGACTATAGAATGCTTCCCCCACCCTCACATATCACTACCATGTTATTAAAGGTCTATTTACAGCAGTTCTTTTTATTCAATATGTCATGTCCAGCTATTAAAAAATATTACCAGGCATTCTAAAAGGTAAAAATACAGTCTGAAGAGAAAAACCAAGCATCTGAACCAGATTCAGATATGGCAGGGATGGTGGAATTATCAGACTGGGAACTTAAAAGAACTATGATTAATATGTTAAGGGCTCTAATGGACAAAGGAGACAGCATGCAAGAACAGATGGGCAATGTAAACAGAGAGATGGACATTCTAATAAAGAACAGAAAAGAAATCCTATAGGTCAAAACACCATAACAGGAATGAATGCCTTTAATTGACTCAGTAGTAGACTGGACATGGCTGGGGAAAGAATCTCTAAGGTTGAGGATATCTCAATATAAACCTCCAAAATTGAAAGGCAAACAGAAAAAATGGCTGAAAAAAAAACCCAGAATAGAATATCCAAGAAATGTGGGACAACTACAAAAGATTATACACATGCATAACGGGAATACCAGAATGAGAAGAAAAAGAGAGGAACAGAATAATATTCCAAACAATAATGAGGGGGATTAACATCAGCAAGATGACAGAGTAGGAGCTACCAGCCTTTGTCCCCCTCCAAAAACAAAGACAGCTATCCATGAACAAAAATAGTTTTGAGAAGGCTCAAGAATCCAATTTAAAAACCTACAGCAAGAATAGTGATGTCACCAAGATGACAGAGTAGGAGACTCCAGCCTCTGTTCCTCCACAAAGATCAATAATTAGACAGCATTTGGTAAAGCCACTATGGAAAACAGAATGGAGCTTCCTCCAAAAATAACAGTACAGCTGCCATATGATTGAGCAATCCTACTTCTGGGTATGTATCTGAAGGAGATGAAGTTGCTATCTCAGAGAGGTATCTGAACTCCCATGTTCATTGTAGCATTATTCAAAATAGCCAAGGCATGGAAACAACCTAAGTCTCTGTCAATGGATGGATGAATCGATAAAGAAAATGTGGTATGTATATACTATGGAATATTATTCAGCCTTAAAAAAGAAAAAAATCCTGTCATTTGCAACAACATGGATGGACCTTGAGTGCATAATATTAACTGAAATAAGTCAGACAGAGAAAGACAAATACTGTATGATCTCACTTATACATGGAATCTAAAAACATCAAACTCATGGAAACAGAGAGTAGAATGGTGGTTGCCAGGGTCTGAGGGGTGGGAAAAATAGGTAGATATTGTTAAAAGTGTACAAACCTTCAATTATAAGATGAGTAAGTTCCAAGGATCCAGTGTACAACTTGGTGAGTATAGTTAAAAATGCTGTATTGTACACTTGTAAGTTGCTATGAGAATAGAGCTTTAATGTTCTCACTATAACAACAACAACAACATGGTAATTATGTGAGGTGAAGGATGCGTTAACTAAACTTATTGTGGTAAATGTATATCTTTGCAATATATACATGTATCATATCACACTGCACAGCTTAAACTAACACAATGTCACATGTCAATTAATATCTCAATAAGGCTATGGAAAAAAAGAGCCTACAACAACACAGTGGAATAACAGAATAACTGCATGGAAAAGATTGTTGGGGAGATCAGCTTAGCTGAAATGTCTGAAGAGGGTTAGGAACACAGAAAAAAGGCTTTGGCTATCAGTATCAGTCATACAGCATGTGCCAGTGTGGTCCCCAGTGGCCTGCTCTGCAGAAGACCCTGGCAACCTTTGTCACTAAGGGGCTCAACAGTCCCATGACAGCCAGGGGTAGCCTGTGGCTTTCACAGTAGAGGACCCCATATTGTGTGTCAGTGCAGACCCCAGCAGCTGGCTCCATGGAGGACACCAGCAGCTTTTGCCACTGAGGTAAAAGCTCAACCAGTGATGCCATGGACCCCCTGGAGAGGAAGACACTGCTACTTTCCCCTGAGAAAGAGTTGTCACACTATCCCGGCACCAGGGTTGCCAGCCCCACCCAACCCCATGTACAACCTGGACCCCAGAGCCAAGGATTCTCCATGTGTGACCATGCACCAGACAGCAGCCTCACTGCTGTTCTGCATGGGTCTGTGTCTCAGGCACCAGAGCCACCCTCTCAGAAGAGACATAACAACTGTTACTACAGATTACAAAGGATCATAAGAAACCACTATCAACAATTGGACACCAACAAATTGGAAAATCTAGAAGGAATGGATAAATTCCTGTAAACCCACTCTACAAAGACTGAATAATGAAGAAATAGAGAATCTGAACAGAATGATTACTAGGATGAGATTAAGTCAGTAATCAAAAGCCTTCTAACAACAAAAAGTCAAGGGCCAGATGGCTCCACTGCTGAATATTACCAAACATTTAAAGAAGGATCCATGACAGTCCTTCTCAAACTCTTCCATAAAACTGAACAGGAGGAAACACTTCCAAACACATTTTATGAGGCCAACATTACTCTGAAAGCAAAGCCAAGAAAGGACACCATAAGAATAAAATAATTACAGGGCAATATCTCTGATGAACATGGATGCAAAAGATCAAGAGTACCTAAGACACTTTTCAAGAACAAGGTGGAGAGTCTTTCTTTACCAGATATTAAGAATTATAAAGCTATACTAATCCATATGCTGTAGTATTGGCCCAGGATAGGCATAAACTTACCCATGGAAAAAAATAGTGGGTCAATAAACAGACCTATACACATATGAAAACTTAATTTATGATAGAACTGCCATTGTAGTTCAGTGAAAGATAGACTTTTCAATATATAAGTCTGGGATAACTGGTTATCCAGATGGAATAACATGAAATTAGACCACCGGCCTCATACCACAAACCAAAATTAAATTTAAATGATTTAGAAACCTACTAGGGAAAGGCAGAATTATAAATGTTTTAAAATATTATATAGGAGCAAATTTTTGTGACCTTGTGGTAGAAAAGGATCCATCAAACAAATATCAAAAGTATAAGACATAATTGAAAAGAATGAAAAAATGTGGTAACATCAAAATGAAGATGTGATCTTCATTTAAAAGGGGAAAAAACATAATGAGAAAAAAAAGCAGAAGCCATGAACTGTGGAAACATATATGCAACACATATAACTGACAAGGAAGGTGTCCAAAATAAAGGAACTTTAAAAACTCAATGAGAGAAATTGGTTTAAAAAAACTGAATAGTCTCTTACAGTACATGAAATAAGAATTACTAACAAGCATATGAAAAGATGCTCAACCTCATTAATAATCACAGAAATTCAAGTTAAAATACAATAGGATACCATGTTACAGTTGCTAGATTGGCAAAGAGGAAATCTTATATCAAGTGTTGGGAATAAAGATGTATACTAACAGGAACACTTTTACACTGTTGAAGGGGGTGTACATTGGCACAGTCATTTCAGAAAACAACTGGGCATTACCCAATACAGTTGAAAATGTACAAACACTATGACCTAGCAATTTTATCTTTTGGTAAAATTCTACAGGAATGTTTTCAACTCATGGATCACAAACCACTAGTGACTCACAAAATTAATTTTATGGGTCACAAGCAGCATTTAAAAATGAATGTGGAGAGGAGCTTCAAGATGGCGGAAGAGTAAGATGTGGAGAACAACTTCCTCCCCACAGATACACCAGAAATTCATCTACACGTGGAACAACTCCTACAGAACACCTACTGAACGCTGGCAGAAGACCTCAGACCCCCCAAAAGGCAAGAAACTCCCCACGTACATGGGTAGGGTAAAAGAAAAAAGAATAAACAGAGACAAAAGGATAGGGACAGGACCTGCACCAGCGGGAGGGAGCCATGAAGGAGGAAAGGTTTCCACACACTAGGAAGCCCCCTCATGGGCAGAGACTGCAGGTGGTGGAGGGGGGAAGCTTCGGAACCACGGAGGAGAGCACAGCAACAGGGGTGCGGAGGGCAAAGTGGAGAGACTCCTGCACAGAGGATCTGTGCCAACAAGCACTCACCAGCCCAAGAGGTTTGTCTGCTCACCCGCTCGGGTGAGTGGGGGCTGGGAGCTGTGGCTCGGGCTTCGGAGCTTAGATCTCAGGGAGAGGACGGGGGTTGGCTGTGTGAACACAGCCTGAAGGAGCTAGTGTGCTACAGCTAGCCAGGAGGGAGTATGGGAAAAAGTCTGGACCTGTCAAAGACGCAAGAGACTTTTTCTTGCCTTTTTGTTTCCTGGGGCACGAGGAGAGGGGATCTAGAGCGCTGTTTAAAGGAGCTCCAGAGATGTGCGTGAGCCGCGGCTATCAGTGCAGACCCCACAGACGGTCATGGGATGCTAAGGCTGCTGCTGCAGCCACCAAGGAGCCAGTGTGAAAGCACAGGTCACTATCCACACCTCCCCTTCCTTCTGGGAGCCTGTGCAGCCTGCCACTGCCAGGGTCCCGTAATCCAGGGACAACTTCCCTGGGAGAACACATGGTGCGCCTCAGGCTATTGCAACGTCATGCTGGTGTCTGCCACTGCAGGCTTGCCCCGCATCCGTACCCCTCCCTCCCGCCCAGCCTGAGTGAGCCAGAGCCCCCGAATCAGCTGCTCCTTTAACCCTGTCCTGTCTGAGTGAAGAACAGACGCCCTCAGGAGACCTACACGCAGAGGCGGGTCCAAATCCAAAGGTGAAACCCGGGAGCTGTGCGAACAAAGAAGAGAAAGGGAAATTTCTCCCAGCAGCCGCAGGAGCAGAGGATTAAAACTCCAAAATCAACTTGATGTACCCTGCACCTGTGGAATACCTGAATAGACAATGAATCATCCCAAATTGAGGATGTGGACTTTGGGAGCAAAGATATACATATATTTTTTTCCCCTATTTCTCTTTTAGTGAGTGTGTATGTGTAGGCTTCTGTGTGTGATTGGTCTTTAGCTTTACTTTACCATTTGTCCTAGGGTTCTGTCTGTAAGTTTATTTTTGGTTGCTTGTTATTTTATAAATTTTTTTCTTAATAATTATTTTTTATTTTAAAAACGTTATTTCATTTTGACTGTATTTTATTTTATCTTCTTGCTTTCTTTCTCTCTATTTTTTCTCGTTTTTATTCTGAGCTCTGTGAATGAAAGGCGCTTGGTGCTCCATCCAGGTGTCACGGATGTGCCTCTGAGGTGGGATAGCCAAGTTCAGGACACTGGTCCACAAGAGACCGTCCAGCTCCACATAATAGCAAATGGCGAAAATCTCCCAGAGATCTCCATCTCAATGCCAAGACCCAGCTTCACTAAACAACCAGCAAGCTACAGTGCTGGACATCCTATGACAAACAACTAGCAAGACAGGAACACAACCCCATCCATTAGCAGAGAGGCTGCCTAAAATCATAATAAGGGCACAGACACACCAAAACACACCACCTGACGTGGACCTACCCACCAGAAAGTCAAGATCCAGCCTCATCGACCAGAACACAGGAACTAGTCCCCTCCACCAGGAAGCCTACACAACCTACTGAACCAACCTTAGCAACTGGGGACAGACACCAAAAACAACGGGAACAACGAATCTGCAGCCTGCAAAAAGGAGACCCCAAACACAGTAAGTTAAGCAAAATGAGAAGACAGAAAAACACATGGCAGATGAAGGAGCAAGGCAAAAACCCACCACACCTAAGAAATGAAGAAGAAATAGGCAGTCTACCTGAAAAAGAATTCAGAATAATGATAGTAAAGATGATCCAAAATCTTGGAAATAGAATAAACAAAATGCAAGAAACATTTAACAAGGACCTAGAAGAACTAAAGAGGAAACAAATAACTATGAACAACACAATAAATGAAATTAAAAATTCTCTAGAACGGATCAATAGCAGAATAACTGAGGTAGAAGAACGGATAAGTGACCTGGAAGATAAAATAGTGGAAATAACTACTGCAGAGCAGAATAAAGAAAAAAGAATGAAAAGAATTGAGGACAGTCTCAGAGACCTCTGGGACAACATTAAATGCACCAACATTCAAATTACAGGGGTCCCAGCAGAAGAAGAGAAAAAGAAAGGGACTGAGAAAATATTTGAAGAGATTATAGTTGAAACTTCCCTAATATGGGAAAAGAAATCGTTAATCAAGTCCACAAAGGACAGAGAGTCGCATACAGGATAAATCCAAGGAGAAACACGCCAAGACACATATTAATCAAACTATCATAAATTAAATACAAAGAACAAATATTAACAGCAGCAAGGGAAAAACAACAAATAACACAGAAGGGAATCCCCATAAGGTTAACAGCTGATCTTACAGCAGAAACTCTGCAAGCCACAAGGGAGTGGCAGGACATATTTAAAGTGATGAAGGAGAAAAAACTACAACCAAGATTACTCTACCCAGCAAGGATCACATTCAGATTTGACGGAGAAGTTAGAACACTTACAGGCAAGCAAAAGCTAAGAGAATTCAGCACCACCAAGCCAGCTTTACAAGAAATGCTAAAGGAACTTCTCTAGGCAGGAAACACAAGACAAGGAAAAGACCTACAATAACAAACGCGAAATAATTAAGAAAATGGTAATAGGAAAATACATAGTGATAATTACCTTAAATGTAAATGCATTAAATGTTCCAACCAAAAGACATACACTGGCTGAATGGATACAGAAACAAGACCTGTGTATATGCTGTCTAGAAGAGACCCATTTCAGACCTAGTGACACATACAGACTGAAAGGGAAGGGATGGAATAAGATATTCAATGCAAATGAAAATCAAAAGAAAGCTGGAGTAGCAATTCTCATATCAGACAAAATAGACTTAAAATAAAGACTATTACAAGAGACAAAGTACACTACATAATGATCAAGGGATCAATCCAAGAAGATATAACAATTGTAAATATTTATGCACCCAACATAGGAGCACCTCAATACATAAGGCGAATACTAACAGCCATAAAAGGGGAAATCGACAGTAACACAATCATAATAGGGGACTTTAACACCCCACTTTAACCAATGGGCAGATCATCCAAAATGAAAATCAATAAGGAAACATAAGCTTTAAATGATACATTAAACAAGATGGACTTAATTGATATTTATAGGAAATTCCATTCAAAAACAATAGAATACACTTTCTTCTCAAGTGCTCATGGAACATTCTCCAGGATAGATCATATCTTGGGTCACAAATCAAGGCTTGGTATATTTAAGAAAATTGAAATCGTAGCAAGTATCTTTTCCAACCACAATGCTATGAGACTAGATATCAATAACAGGAAAAAATCTTTAAAAAAGACAAACACATGGAGGCTAAATAATACATTACTTAATAACCAACAGATCACTGAAGAAATCAAAGGGGAAATCAAAAACTACCAAGAAACAAATGACAATGAAAACATGATGACCCAAAACCTTTGGGATGCAGAAAAAGTAGTTCTAAGAGGGAAGATTATAGCAATACAATCCTACATTAAGAAACAAGAAACATCTCAAATAAACAACCTAACTTTACACCTAAAGCAATTAGAGAAAGAGGAACAAAAATACCCCAAAGTTAGCAGAAGGAAAGAAATCATAAAGATCAGATAAGAGATAAATGAAAAAGAAATAAAGGAAACAATAGCAAAGATCAATAAAAGTAAAAGCTAGTTCTTTGAGAAGATACACAAAATTGATAAACCATTAAGCAGGCTCATCAAGAAAAAAAGGCAGAAGACTCAAATCAATAGAATTAGAAATGAAAAAGAAGAAGTAACAACTAACACTGCAGAAATACAAAGGATCATGAGAGATTACTACAACCAACTCTATGCCAATAAAATGGACAACCTGGAAGAAAAGGAGAAATTCTTAGAAATGCATAACCTTCTGAGACTGAACCAGGAAGAAATAGAAAATATGAACAGTCCAATCACCAGCACTGAAATTGAAACTGTGATTAAAAATCTTCCAACAAACAAAAGCACAGGACCAGATGGCTTCACAGGCCAATTCTATCAAATATTTAGAGAAGAACTAACACCTATCCTTCTCAAACTCTTCCAAAATATAGCCGAGTGAGGAACACTCCCAAACACATTCTACAGGGTCACCATCACCCTGATACCAAAAGCACACAAAGATGTCATGCAGAAAGAATAGTACAGGCCAATATAGCTGATGAACATAGATGCAACAAACCTCAACAAAACACTCGCAAAGAGAATCCAACATCACATTAAAAGGATCATACACCATGATCAAGTGGGGTTTATCCCAGGAATGCAAGGGTTCTTCAATATACGCATATCAAAAAATGTGATACACCATATTAACAAATTGAAGAATAAAAACCAGATGATCATCTCAGTAGATGCAGAAAAAGCTTTCAACAAAATTCAACACTCATTTATGAAATAAAACCCTGCAGAAAGTAGGCATAGAGGGAACTTACATCAACATAATAAAGGCCATATATGACAAACCGACAGCCAACATTGTCCTCAATGGTGAAAGCCGGAAAACATTTCCACTAAGATCAGGAACAAGACAAGGTTGCCCACTCTCACCACTATTGTTCAACATAGTTTTGGATGTTTTAGCCACGGCAGAGAAGAAAAAGAAATAAAAGGAATCCAAATCAGAAAAGAAGAAGTAAAGCTGTCACTGTTTGCAGATGACATGATACTATACATAGAGAATCCTAAAGATGCTACCAGAAAACTCCTAGAGCTAATCAATGAATTTGGCAAAGTAGCGGGATACAAAATTATTGCACAGAAATATCTAGCATTCTTATATAGTAATGATGAAAAATCTGAAAGTGAAATTAAGGGAACACTCCCATTTACATTGCAACACAAAGAATAAAATATCTAGGAATAAACCTACCAAAGGAGACAAAAGACCTGTATGCAGAAAATTATAAGACACTGATGAAAGAAATTAAAGATGATACAAATAGATTGAGAGATATACCATGTTCTTGGATTTGAAGAATCAACATTGTGAAAATGTCTCTACTACTCAAAGCAATCTACAGATTGAATGCAATCCCTATCAAACTACCACTGGCATTTTTCACAGAACTAGAACAAAATATTTCACAATTTGTATGGAAACACAAAAGACCCCGAATAGTCAAAGCAATCTTGAGAAAGAAAAATGGAGCTGGTGGAATCAGGCTCCCTGACTTCAGACTATACTACAAAGCTACAGTAATCAAGACAGTATGGTCCTGGCAAAAAATCAGAAATATTGATCAATGGAAAATGATAGAAACCCTAGAGATACACCCACACACATATGTTCACCTTATCATTGATAAAGGAGGCAAGAATATACTGTGGAGAAAAGACAGTCTCTTCAATAAGTGGTGCTGGGAAAACTGGACAGGTACATGTAAAAGTATGAGATTAGAACAGTCCCTAACACCATACACAAAAATAAACTCAAAATGGATTTAAGCGCTAAATGTAAGGCCAGACACTATCAAACTGTTAGAGGAAATCATAGGCAGAACACTCTATGACATAAGTCACAGCAAGATTCTTTTTGACCCACCTCCTTGAGAAATGGATATAAAAACAAAAATAAACAAATGGGACCTAATGAAACTTCAAAGCTTTGGCACAGCAAAGGAAACCATAAACAAGACGAAAAGACAACCCTCAGAATGGGAGAAAATATTTGCAAATGTGGCAACTGACAAAGGATTAATCTCCAAAATTTACAAGCAGCTCATGCAGCTCAATATCAAGAAAACAAACAACCCAATCCAAAAATGGGCAGAAGACCTCAATAGACATTTCTCCAAAGAAGATATAACATTGCCAAAAACACAAGAAAGGATGCTCAAGATCATTAATCATTAGAGAAATGCAAATCAAAACTACAATGAGATATCATCTCACAGTGGTCAGAATGGCCATTACCAAAAAATCTAGAAACAATAAATGCTGGAGAGGGTGTGGAGAAAAGGGAACCCCCTTGCACTGTTGGTGGGAATGTAAATTGATACAGCCACTATGATGAACAGTATGGAGGTTCCTTAAAAATCTAAAAATAGAATTACCATATGACCCAGCAATCCCACTATTGGGCATATTCCCTGAGAAAACCATAATTCAAAAAGAGTCATGTACCAAAATGTTCATTGCAGCTCAATTTACAATAGCCAGGACATGGAAGCAACCTAAGTGTCCATCAACAGATAAATGGATAAAGAAGATGTGGCATATGTATACAATGGACTATTACTTAGCCATAAAAAGAAACGAAATTGAGTTATTTGTAGTGAGGACCTAGAATCTGTCATACAGAGTGAAATAAGTCAGAAAGAGAAAAACAAGTACCGTATGCTAACACATATATAGGGAATCTAAGAAAAAAAAGAATAAGGTCATTAAGAACCTAGGGGCAAGAGAGGAATAAAGACAGACCTACTAGAGAATGGACTTGAGTATATGCAGAGGGGGAAGGGTAAGCTGGGACAAAGTGAGAGAGTGGCATGGACATACATACAATACCACACATAAAATAGTGGGAAGCAGCCACATAGCACAGGGAGATCAGCTCGGTGCTTTGAGACCACCTAGAGGGGTGTGATAGGGAGTGTGGGAGGGAGGGAGATGCAAGAGGGAAGAGATATTGGAACATATGTATATGTATAACTGATTCACTTTGTTATAAAGCAGAAACTAACACACCAATGGAAAGCAGTTATACTCCAATAAAGATGTTAAAAAATGAATGTGAGTAGTATAGAAAAAAGAATGCATTATAGGTAGAAACTATTAGTATGGTTTAGTGAAACTTTTGATTCAGTTATGTAATGTGTGTGTGTGTGTGTTTGTGTTTTCATGTTGTTTTCTTTCCTGTTGGATATACCTGGGCTGAATCATGACTAATTCAAAACTGAGAGTTTTGCATGGTGTGTATCAATGTACTGACTGAATAGAGCAGGTCACTTCCTACTGCGGAACATGGTACCAAGTGGCCCTTCCCACCTTGAGAAAGATAAAGAAATACAGTAGCCAAGAAAAGAAGTCAGGGTCTTCTTTTAGTTTTCTTTTTGTGTGTGTGTGGTACGGGGGCCTCTCACCTTTGTGGCCTCTCCCGTTGCGGAGCACAGGCTCCGGATGCGCAGGCTCAGGGGCCATGGCTCACGGGCCTAGTTGCTCTGTGGCATGTGGGATCTTCCTGGACCGGGGCACCAACCCGTGTCCCCTGCATCGGCAGGCGGACTCTCAACCACTGCACCACCAGGGAAGCCCCAGTGTCTTCTTTTAAATGGGGACCTATTGACCTGGAAAGCCACTATATCAAAACTGAAATAAAACGTGAACTGAATCTTTATTTATTTATTTTATAAATTTAATTAATTAATTAATTTATTTTTTTGGCTAATTTGGGTATTCTTTGCTGCGCATGGGCTTTCTCTGTGGCACGCAGGGGCTACTCTTCGTTGCAGTGCATGGGCTTCTCATTGTGGTGGCTTCTCTTGTTGTGGAGCATGGGCTCTAGGCACACAGGGTTCAGTAGTTGTGGCATGTGGGCTCAGTACTTGTGGCTTATGGGCTCTAGAGAGCAGGCTCATTAGTTTTGGTGCACGGGCTTAGTTGCTCTGTGGCATGTGGGATCTTCCCAGACCAGGGCTCGAACTTGTGTCCCCTGCATTGGCAGGTAGATTCTTAACCACTGCACCATCAGTGAACCCCCTGCACTGGATCTTTAAAAAATAAGGAAGAAAAATCAACTGAAGCAGTTCCTGAAAGGATTAAATCCCCAAATGGCCAGAATGGATTGACCCCCAACTCAGGGAATGAAGAGAATGCAAACTATGATAAAGCAGGACCAAACCTCCAGACACAGATGTATGAGGTTTCCAGATGCAAAAGGTTGCCCGGGCGACAGGCTCCAACAACTGCCCATCCAGTAGTCCAAGCTCAGCCAACAGGACTCAGGGAGGGAGAGGGCCCGTGGTCCATGGTGCTGAACCACAAGCCCTCTCCAGGGCCCAGGCATTTGTCTTAACCTGGAGATACAGGACTGGTCTCCCTCCTTCCACCGCCAAGAGAGGAAAGAGGTGAAGGGAGATAAGGGAGGAAGAAGAGCTGGGGAGACAAACAGAGACTGTAGGAGGGGTGGTGAGGGAGTAGGGAGGCATGTTTTGATACCATTTACAAAGAATGGATAAATCAAGAGAGACTTTCACCTCTTGGGAAGTCCACTGCTGGGCATAGATCCATTAGGAAACTCAGCCCCAGCACCTCTCAGCAATCACAGGCTGCCTTGTGAACTTCCCAAGCATCTTTCTCACAGATGGGTGTCTCCTGGGCTAGGTTGTCAACCAATTTTATGGCAACTCCAGACATGGCGGGTGGGCCAGCCATCTCTGGGATGTTTGCTGGAACCCTGGGCTTAAGAGGTGGAGGAGGCTGGTGTAGAGGATTTCCAAAAAACAGAGTAGACAGTAACTGGAGACCCCAGAGGTTTTGGAGATTCCTGGGAATGAGCTTAGAGTTTGCAAGGGAAAAAAGAGACAAAGCAACCCTATACTTGGTTACTTAGCATCCAGTGCGTCTGTCCAGAGTCCCTGGATTGGGGGTGGGTGTGGGGGTGGGTGGGGTCTCTTCTCCAGAGAAGGGCTTTCAGCAAGACCCTCCCTTCCTGCATTTGGACCTAGAAAGATCACCTGGTTAGTTAGTACTGTGGGGGAGGGTGGGTAGAAAGAGGAGGTGAGAAGAAACTAAAAGGACCCCTCATTCATCATTTGTCCTGAAGCCAATTTGGAATGCTTCTTTCATGCCAGTAGCTCAGGTCATGTTTAGAAAAGGACTTTGGAGAAAAAGACTCTCAGGGTGTGTCTGATGTTTGAGAGGGAAAGGCACTGCCATTTGGGCTGTAGTTTTTCAAACCCTTGATGCCAAGGGACAAAGTTCACCCTACAGAAATCAGAGCTCGAATGAAAAGGAACCAGAAAAATGTACACAAGTGTGACAATTAGAATTTTTAAAAAGCTTGGGGTAGGGATAAGATAACCTAAGATGATTGGATACATCGGATACTTGGGCACGTGCATGTGTGTGTGTGTGTGTGTGTGTGTGTGTGTGTTTGTACTTGGTTAAAATGTAAAATGTATTTCCTGTTGTGGGTTGCAGTCTATATTAGTTTTCTATTGCTATCTAAAAAGTACCACAAACTTAGTGGCTTAAAACAAAACACACATTTATTTTATAGTATCTGTGGATCAGAAGTCCAGGTACAGCTCAGTTAGGTCCTATTCTTAGGGTCTCAAAAGGCTGCACTCAAAAGCCCTAGCATTGTCTAGGGCTGCAGTTTCATCTGAGGCTGAACTGGGGTAGGATCCATTCTCAAGTTCACTCAGGTTGTTGTCAGAATTACTTTCTTACAGCTGAAGGACTGATGGCTTCTGTTTCTTGTTAACTGTAGTCCAGAGCTCACACTTACTCCATAAAGGCCATCCTCAGTTCCTTGCTGTGTGGGAGTCACCAACATGGCCACTTGCTTCCTCAAAGCAGTAGAGACTCCAGCAAGATAAGTGCTACAATTTTACATAGGTAATGACATTCATCCCATGACTTTTGCTGTACTCTATTGATTAAAATCAAATCACAGATCCTGTCCACACTCAAGTGAAGGGGACTACACAAACGTCTGAAAATCAACAGGTGGAGACCATGGGTGGGTTATCCTAGAGTTTGTCCACCACATAGTCAGAAAAGTTTGAAACGATTCCCCAGAGAAACTCTTGGACATATGTACTAAGAGAAATGGAACATCACTATTTGTAAAAGCTAAAATTTCTTAAAAACTCAACTGTTCACTGAAGGACTGAATATAAAAATGTAGTCATAGATTGGAATATTTTTCAGCAGTGAAAATAAATGAACTACAGTTACAAGAAACAATACACATAAATCTTAGGGGCATGATATTGAGCAAGAAAAGCAGCTCTCCCAAAATATCTACACAATGATTCCATTTATATAAAGTTTGTAAACATGCGAAAACAATGTATGCTTTAAATATACTATATATGTGGGGAAAAACATAAAAGAAAGCAAGGAAATGATAAGCACAAAATTCAGGCTATTGGTTACCTCTGAGGAGGGAAGAAGGGAATGAAATCTGTCAGAGACTCCTGAGTTTTAAAGTGGGTAGAGAAAATGAGGGTATTTGAGGAGTATGTGATTCTTTCTTTCTTACATATATTTTATTTTAAAACCCCTTATGTAACTATTCAATATTTAATGAAAACAATTTTTAAAACCCAAGTTCCAATTTGTTAACACAGCTGACAATTTTTCTCGTAAATTTTCTTTTTTGCTTTGAAGGTAAGAGGATTACAATTTTTCACAGAATGTTTTTTATTATTTCTTTTTGTGCATTTTCTACAACTCCATCTAAGAAAGGCCAAAGAAAAATACCTTTTCATCACTATCTAAGGTTGACATTTAAGTATTTCAATCCTAGAATAAAGAGAAATAAAAACTGCATTTCTGGAGGATAAAGAAAATCTCTCCCATTCTTTTCTTAAATCTCTACATTCTCTGTATTTCCTGAGGTTACCAACGAGGCCCTTATTGAGCTGCTCATGTTTTAGACAGTTTTGCTAACAGATACATGAAATGGCTTAGCAGCATAAGTAGAATAATCATATCTGTAAAAATTCATCAGCTCTGTGCTATAGGAGATTTGTGCAATGACAGAGAAGTACTTGAAATATATGTGAATTGAAATCCAGAGATTTACATATAAAATAACAAGATCATGAAAATGCACCAATCTGGAAGGTTAACATTATGCTTTACAATGAAAGTAAAAGTATCATGAATATTATGTGTATTATCAGCTGGGTACTCAAAACTGTGGTCAATCAGAACATGAAAATGGAGAAAGCATTTTCCTGTTGAGTAGCTTGAAACTGATTTTTAATCATTTCATTCTATGCTTCAGATAATGAAATAATCTAATGAAATAATCCTGTTTATTAGTGTTAGCTATAGTATTATAAAAATATAGAATGGTCTTTGGAAAGAGAATTGAATCATGGAATCTTTTGTCGAATGAAAAAGCAAACAAATAACTTTGTCCAAAATCTATTTTTGCGATTCCAGTATACCGTCTGTGGAGGAAAGAGTTGACATAGCAGGCCTGAGACTGCTATCTTTAGAAAAGCCTAGTTGCAAGATTGGACCTTGGCTTGTGTCTGGGAACTTGGATCCAGGACCACTACTCCCTAACTGATAAGGGTGGCTTATTGTGCCTAAACTGTACAATGGGCTGAATCCTGCTTTCCTTCTGGAGGTGGGAAATCTTCGTACATGCTAGACAGTGGGTGACTACATGACCAGCCTCAATAGAAAACTGTAGAACTGAATCTTTAATGAGTTTCCATGGTAGATACCTCACATGTGTTGTCACATTCAATGCTAGGGGAATCAAGCACCTCCTGTGTGACTCCACTTAGACAGAACTCTTGGAAGTTTGTGCCTGGTTTCCTCTGGATTTTGCCCCATGCACTTTTCCCCTTTGCTGATTTTGTTTTTTATGATTTTGCTGTGATAAATCTCAGCCATGAATATGATTATATTTTGAGTCTTGAGTCCTTCTAGCTAATCACTTAAACCTGAGGGTGGTTTTCCATACCCCCTACCCATTATGCCATTTTTATATTCTG
Organism: Hyperoodon ampullatus; assembly: GCF_949752795.1. Lineage (NCBI taxonomy): Eukaryota > Metazoa > Chordata > Mammalia > Artiodactyla > Ziphiidae > Hyperoodon > Hyperoodon ampullatus. Next base: position 64,127,167 of record NC_136913.1, read on the forward strand.
AAATCCTGGTATTTTTGTTAGCATGTTAAAAATATATGAGTTTTGAATCATTTACATATTGAGATGTATCCAGAGAGATAATTATATGCTATATTAATATTTTGAATCAAACAAAAGTGAAGTGAATTAGGAAGTGTTCAGCCATATTTCTCCCTTTTTAAAAGCTTTACAAAATATTTTGTTTTAAATTCCCATTTCCCTGGTTACTAAAGAGGCTGACAATCTTACGTTTATTAGCTATCTATATTTCCCCAGAGCTCAGAAATTGGGATGGTGGTGGTGAAAAGACTTACGTACATGAAAACAGGAGGAGGATGTGGTAAAGAGTTTAGGACAAAAAATAGATCAGAAAAGTTCCCAGGCTCAAATACCAAGCCTTACATTAAAGCCTAGTCACTACATTTTTACCCTCAGACCCAGAATCTCTCCGTTTTCTAGCCTCCTTATCTCTGAAGTAGAAATAAGAATAGTACTAATCTTATAAGATTTTTAAGGTGCTTAAATTAATTAACACATGTAAAGTGCTCAGCATATACCTGGTATATAAGTTCTTAGTAAATGGTTATTATTATCATTATTATTGTTATTTCTCTCCATTTCTGATGCCTCTAACTAAGGCTAGACCCTCATCATCTTATGTTTGGATTACTGCAACAGCCTCCTTCTGACTTTCACCTCTTTGGTCCATCACTGCCACAATAATCATTCTCACTTCCTTTTTTCAGAACACCCAGTAACTCATTTCCTACTACATCAAGTGAAACAACCATCTGCCTGGATTTCAAGGCACCTATTCTACCTTACAATCTTATTTCTCTCCATTTTTCAACATCAGTGATTCTCTATTCCTCTACATCAATGGTTCTCAAACTTGAGCATGCGTCAAAATCACTGGGATGGCTTGTTAATATGCAGACTTTGGGGGTCCCCACCCCTAGAGTTTCTGATTAAGTAAGTCTGAGTAGGGTTCAATATATGCATTTCTAACAAGTTCCCAGGCGATGCTGATGCTGCTGGTTTGGGGATCACTCTTTGAGAACCACTGCCTTACATGATCTCTCTACTTAGTTTTCAGTCTTTTTGCATTCTGTCAGTCCCATTAATTTACTCTTTTCTTCTTATGTCCATCCATTCTATTTTCCTTGCCTGGAATGTTCTCTCCTCCACTCTTATCCTGGTCTTAAGAGCTTATCCAGTCCAGTTCAAGACTCCATTGATCTCTCTGTTCTTTGGACTAGTATTGCTCAATATAATCCATATTACACTGTCTTAATCCTTTATCTTATGCTAGTTGCTCTTATTTAATTCCTGTGACAATTATGTCCAATAATGTAAATATTTTATGGCAGGAATTATATTGTTTTTCTGCATCTCCCAAAGACAGAGCCTAGCACAAGACTAAACACATATAAGGTGTTTAATAATTACTTAACTGATTGATTTATGTGGTCGGTTCATAAACTCTGATTGTGAGATCATATGCTTTTCATTCTGTCCATAACTAGGCACCAATGAAGGTAGACATCTCAGAGGTCCAATTTCTGCTTGCAGCCTTACATGCAGAAACCCACGACAACTCTCACGCCTGCAGAGTGAATTTTGCCTGTCACATCTTCCCAACTTTGTGTCTGTCTTAACGCACTCAAAATTACAGGGCAATGATTATTACAGAGACATTACATAGAAAAATGTGCATGATTGCAGCCTTATACTTAATGGCAAATGGTAGCTGATTGTTTCATTCTGCCTTAGAGTGAGGAAGCATGCAGTAAAAAACAATTTGATGCTGGTTGCCACTTCTGAAGGCTTCAAATGTTTCCAATGTTTATGACTCTGGCAGACAGTCAAGAGACATACAGCATTTTATTTTTCTCCATATAAGATGGGTTTCAAACTTATTTCTTTTGTCTATGTTGCTTTATTGAGCAGAAGATGTGGCTACCTTTTCAGGTTCAGACAAAAAAAGACCTTGCTGAAGTTTACAGTTCCTTGGGGTTGTGGTTTTTACAAAATGTCATTCAATGTAAAATTAAAAAATATGTAAGTCAATCACGAAGCTCAACAATTTGCTTTCATATTTGACTGTCAGAAATGTTATAATACTCAACAGTGACTAAAGAAGGTGTAGCAATACCCCCATTCAATGCGTTCTCAATGATTTCTGGATTATTTCCATACAATAATGTTTATCCCCCCATTACCATAATGAGCCAGTGAAGAAATACCACTTTATCCCTCTGTTTTAGATACTAGAAAATTATGAATTTCAATGGCATTTATTTACTTGTTAAGTTTCAAAACATCAGGTGTAAAAAATGCCTTCGAGTATATTACATATATAAGTAATTTCAAAATCTTTAAAAACAACAGTAGCATGAAAATAGGAACCACTGCTGCTTTGTTTGCTTTTCTTAAAACTTTGGTTTTGTAGTAACTTAAAATAAGGGCTTTCTTCTACACTGTTCCCTAAAAACCTAATTATCAGCTCATGGGTCAAGGGATTGCAAAAGGCGGTGTCACAATATAAATAATTCACAACAAATATTTATATTTGTCAATGCAATCATGCCCAACAGGTCATCTGGAACCCCAGTCCATAAATACAGTCTTAAAAGGTTCTAGTATTGCTCTCTGGCTGCCTGTCTGGAAATGGAAGAATTGAGGAAGAGGGTTCTCCTTAGTTTGAAGCCACCTTGGAAGATTCAGTCTGGTACCATAGCTCAGAAAATCATATGGATTTATGAGTTATGTGTCCAAGTATACCTAGGTATACTTAAATGTAGTCTTACAATCTGTCAAATAATATTTATAATATAAATTTTATATCTTATAAGAAGAAATAGGAGAGATTGGTTCAAGATGGTGGAGTAGGACGTGTGCTCACTCCCTCTTGAGAGAGCACCAGAATCACAGCTAACTGCTGAACAACCATTGACAGGAAAACACTGGAACTCACCAAAGAAAGATATCCCACATCCAAAGACAAACGAGAAACTGCAGTGAGATGGACTTTGACAGGACTGGGGGAAACAGAGACTCCACAGTTGGAGGGCACACACAAAGTAGTGTGCACATCAGGACACAGGGGAAAGGAGCAGTGACCCCATAGGAGATTGAACCAGACTTACCTACTAGTGTTGGAGGGTCTCCTGCCCCAGCAGGGGGTGGCTGTGGCTTGCTGTGGAGACAAGGGCATTGGTAGCAGAAGTTCTGGGAAGTACTCTTTGGCATGAGTCCTCCCAGAGTCCACCATTAGCCCTGCCAAAGAGCCTGTAGCCTCCAGTGTTGGGTTGCATCAAGCAGAACAACAAACAGGGAGGGAACTCAGCTCAACCTATCAGCAGCCAAGTGGATTAGAGTTTTACTGAGCTCTGCCCACCAGAGCAAAACCCAGCTCTACGCACCACCAGTTCCTCCGATCAGGAAGCTTGCACAAGCCTCTTAGATAACTTCATCCACCAGAGGGCAGACAGAAGAAGCAAGAAGAAGTACAATCCTGCAGCCTGTGGAAAGAAAACCACATTCACAGAAAGACAGACAAAATAAAAAGGCAGAGAACTCTGTCCCAGATAAATGAACAAGATAAAACTACCCAAAAACAATTAAATGAGGTGGAGATTGGCAACCTTCCCAAAAAAATTCAGAATAATGATAGTGGGATGATCCAAGACCCCAGAAAGAGAATGGAGGAAAGATTGAGAAGATGCAAGAAATGTTTAACAAAGACCTAGAAGAATTAAAGAACAAACACCTAGAACAATTCAAGAACAAACAAACAGAGATGAACAATACAATAACTGAAATGAAAAATACACTAGAAGGAATCAACAGCATAATTACTAAGGCAGAAGAATGGATAAGTGACCTGGAAGACAGAATGGTGGAATTCACTGCTATGGGACAGAGTAAAGAAAAAAGAATGAAAATAAATGAAGACTGCCTAAGAAACCTCTGGGACAACATTACATGCATCAACATTCGTATTACAGGGGTCACAGAAGGAGAAGAGAGACAGGAAGGACCCAAGAAAATATTTGAAGAGATTATAGTTGAAAACTTCCCTAACATGGGAAAGAAAATAGCCACCCAAGTCAAGAAAGTGCAGAGAGTCCCAGGCAGGATAAGCCCAAGGAGAAACATGCTGAGACACATAGTAATCAAACTGACAAAAATTAAAGACAAAGAAAAATTATTAAAAGCAACAAGGGAAAAATGACCAAAAATATACAAGGGAACTCCCATAAGGTAAAGAGCTGATTTCTCAGCAGAAACTCTACAAGCCAGAAGGGAGTGGCACAATATATTTAAAGTGATGAAAGGGAAGAACCTACAACCAAGATTACTCTACCCCACAAGGATCTCATTCAGATTCAATGGAGAAATCAAAAGCTTTACAGACAAGCAAAAGATAACATAATTCAGCACCACCAGACCAGCTTTACAACAAATGCTAAAGGAACGTCTCTAAGCGGGAAACACAAGAGAAGAAAAGGACCTACAAAAACAAACCCATAAAAATTAAGAAAATGGTAATAGGAACATACATATTGATAATTACCTTAAATGTGAATGGATTAAATAATCCAACCAAAAGACACAGGCTCTCTGAACACAGACACAGAAACAAGACCCACATACATGCTGTCTACAAGACACCCACTTCAGACCTAGGGACACATACAGACTGAAAGTGAGGGGATGGAAAAAGATATTCCATGCAACTGGAAATCAAAAGAAAGCTGGAGCAGCAATACTCCTACAAGATAAAATAGACTTTAAAACAAAGAATGTTACAAGAGACAAGGAAGGACACTACATAATGATCAAGGGATCAATCCAAGAAGAAGATATAACAATTATAAATATATATGCACCCAACATAGGAGCACCTCAATACATAAGGCAACTGCTAACAGCTATAAAAAGGAAATCGACAGTAACACAATAATAGTGGGTGACATTAACACCAATGGACAGATCATCCAGACAGAAAATTGATAAAGAAACACAACCTTTAAATGATACAATAGACCAGAGAGATTTCATTGATACTTATAAGACATTCCAACCAAAAACAGCAGGTTACACTTCCTTCTCAAGTGCACATGTAACATTCTCCAGTATAGATCACATCGTGGGTCCCAAATCAAGTCTCAGTAAATTTAAGAAATTGAAATCATACCAAGTATCTTTTCTGACCACAACACTATGAGATTCAAAATAAATTACAGGGACAAAAACGTAAAAAAATATAAAACACATGGAGGTGAAACAATACATTATTAAATAGACAAGATATCACTGAAGAAATCAAACAGGAAATCAAAAAAATACCTAGGAACAAATGACAATGAAAACACGACGACCCAAAACGTATGGGATGCAACAAAAGCGGTTCTAAGAGGAAAGTTTATAGCTATAAAATCCTACCTCAAGAAACAAGAAACATCTCAAATAAACAATCTAACCTTACACCTAAAGCAATTATGGAAAGAAAAATAAAAAGAAAACCCAAAGGTAGCAGAAGGAAAGAAATCATAAAGGTCATAACAGAAATAAATGAAAAAGAAATGAAGGAAATGATAGCAAAGATCAGTAAAACTAAAAGCTGGTTCTCTGAGAGGTTAAACAAAATTGATAAACCATTAGCCAGACTCATCAAGAAAAACAGGGAGAAGACTCAAATCAACAGAATTAGACATGAGAAAGTAGAGGTAACAACTGACACTGCAGAAATACAAAGGATAATGAGAGATTACTACAAGCAATTGTATGCAAATAAAATGGACAACCTGGAAGAAACTGAGAAATTCTTAGAAAAGCACAACCTTCCGAGACTGAACCAGGAAGAAATAGAAAATATAAACAGACCAATCACAAACACTGAAATTGAGACTGTGATTAAAAATCTTCCAACAAACAAATGTCCAGGACCAGACGGCTTCACAGGCAAATTCTATTAAACATTTAGAGAAGAGCTAACACCTATCTTTCTCAAACTCTTACAAAATATGGCAGAGGGAGGAATACTCCCAAATTCATTCTATGAGGCGACCATCACCCTAATACCAAAACCAGACAGAGAGGTCACAAAAAAAGGAAACTACAGGCCAAAATCATGGATGAACATAGATAAAAATCCTCAACAAAATACTAGCAAACAGAATCCAGCAGCACATTAAAAGGATCATACACCATGATCAAGTGGGGTTTATCCCACGAATGCAATGATTCTTCAATATATGCAAATCAATCAATGTATTACACCATATTAACAAATTGAAGAATAAAAGCCATATGATCATGTCAATAGATGCAGAAAAAGCTTTCAACAAAATTCAAATACCATTTATTATAAAAACTCTCCAGAATGTAGACATAGAGGGAACTTACCTCAACATAATAAAGGCCATATGTGGCAAACCGACAGCCAACATCATTCTCAATGCTGCAAAACAGAAACCATTTCCCCTAAGATCAGGAAAAAGACAAGGTTGCCCACTCTCACCACTGTTATTCAACATAGTTTTGGAAGTTTTAGCCACAGCAATCAGAGATGAAAAAGGAATCCAAATCAGGAAAGAAGTAAAGCTGTCACTGTTTGCAGAAGACATGATACTATACATAGAGAATCCTAAAGATTGTACCAGAAAACTACTGGAGCTAATCAATGAATTTGGTAAAGTAGCAGGATACAAAGTTAATGTACAGGAATCTCTTGCATTCCAATACACTAATGATGAAAAATCAGAAAGAGAAATTAAGGAAACACTCCCATTTATCATTGCAACAAAAAGAATAAAATACCTAGCAATAAACCTACCTAAGGAGATAAAAGACCTGTATGCAGCAAACTATAAGACACTGGTGAAAAAAATGAAAATGATACAAACAGATGGAGAGCTATACCATGTTCTTGACTGGAAGAATCAAAATTGTGAAAATGACTCTACTACCCAAAGCAATCTACAGATTCAATGCAATCCCTAGCAAACTACCTCTGGCATTTTTTACAGAACTACAACAAAAACTTCACAATTTGTATGGCAACACAAAAGACTCCAAATAGCCAAAGCAATTTTGAGAAAGAAAAACGGAGCTGAGGAATCAGGCTCCTGGACTTCAGACTATACTACAAAGCTACAGTAATCAAGGCAGTATGGTACTGGCACAAAAACAGAAATATAGATCAATGGAACAGAATAGAAACCCCAGAGCCAAACCCACGCACATGTGGTCCCCTTATTTTTGATAAAGCAAGCAAAAATATACAATGGATAAAAGACAGCCTCTTCAATAAGTGGTATTGGGAAAACTGCACAGCTACATGTAAAGGAATGAAATTAGAACACTCCCTAAAATCATACACAAAAATAAACTCAGAATGGATTAAAGACCTAACTGTAAGGCCAAAAACTCTTAGAGGAGAACATAGGGAGAAAACTCTATGACATAAATCACAGCAAGATCCTTTTTGACCCACCTCCTAGAGAAAGGGAAATAAAAAGAAAAATAAACAAATGGGACCTGATAAAACTTAAATGCTTTTGCACAGCAAAGAAAACCATAAACAAGATGAAAAGACAACCCTCAGAATGGGAGAAAATATTTGCAAACGAAGCAACTGACAAAGGATTAATCTCCAAAACATACAAGCAGCTCATGCAGCTCAATATCAAAAAAACAAACAAACCCAATCCACAAATGGTCAGAAGACATAAACAGACATTTCACCAACAAAGATATACAGATTGCCAACAAACACATTAAAGGATGCTCAACATCACTAATCATTAGAGAAATGCAAATCAAAACTACCATGAGGTATCACTGCACACTGTTCAGAATGGCCATCATCAAAAAAATCTAGAAACAATAAATGCTGGAGAGCGTGTGGAGAAAAGGGAACCCTCCTGGACTGTTGGTGGGAATGTAAGTTGATACAGCCACTATGGAGAACAGTATGGAGGTTCCTTAAAACCTAAAAATACAATTACCATATGATCCAGCAACCCCAATACTGGGCATATACCCTGAGAAAACCATAATTCAAAAAGAGTCATGTACCACAATATTCATTGCAGCACTATTTACAATAGCCCGGACATGGAAGCAACTTAAGTGTCCATCAATAGATGAATGGAAAAAGAAGATGTGGCACATATATACAATGGAATATTACTCAGCCATAGAAAGAAACAAAACTGAGTTATTTGTAGTGAGGTGGATGGACCTAGAATCTGTCATATAGAGTGAAGTAAGTCAGGAAGAGAAAAACAAATATCGCATGCTAACACGTATATATGGAATGTAAAAAAAAAAGGGTGTGAAGAACGTAGGGGCAGGACAGGAATAAAGACGTAGATGTAGAGAACGGATTTGAGGACATGGGGAGGGGGGAGGGTAAGCTGAGATGAAGTGAGAGAGTGGCATTGACATATATACACTACCAAATGTCAGATAGCTAGTGGGAAGCAGCTGCATAGCACAGGGAGATCAGCTTGGTGCTTTGTGACCACCTAGAAGAATGGGAAAGTGAGGGTGGGAGGGAGATGCAAGAGGTAGGGGATATGGGGATATATGTGTACGTATAGCTGATTCACTTTGTCATACAGCAGCAAATAACACAACAATGTAAAGCAATTATACTCTAATAGAGATGTTAAAAAAAATTAAAAATTAAAGAAAAGCCAAACAAAGAATAACAATAGTAATTCTTCCAATCCAAAAAAAAAAAAAATGAGAGAAATCTTTTTCTGGGGCTTCCCTGGTGGCACAGTGGTTAAGAATCCACCTGCCAATGCAGGGGACATGGGTTTGAGCCCTGGTATGGAAAGATCCCACATGCCACAGAGAAACTAGCCTGTGTGCCACAACTACTGAGACTGTGCTGTAAAGCCCCTGAGCCACAACTCCTGATCCCATGTGCCACAACTACTGAAGCCCACACGCCTAGAGCCCATGCTCCGCAACAAGGAAGCCACCACAATGAGAAGCCTGTGCACCGCAACGAAGAGTAGCCCATGCTCGCCACAACTAGAGAAAGCCAGTATACAGCATCAAAGACCCAACACAGCCAAAATAAATAAATAGATAGATAAATAAATTTAAAAAAAACTTTTTCTTTTTAATCTGTAATCTAATCTGCAATCTTTTTTCAGTGTTTAAAACAGTTTTAATTAAAGATAGCAATTCCACAAAAGGAGAGGATAAAGAATGGGATGACAAGAAGTATTTGGTCTTAATAAAGCAATACAAGATAGACCCATTATCAAGGACCATTTAATTTTTAATTGAGATATGGTTGACATACAACATTATATTGGCTTCATATGTACAACATAATGATTTGATATTTGTATGTATTGTGAAATAATCACCCTAGTAAGTCTAGTTAACATCTTTCACCATACATAGTTACAGAATTTTTTGCTTGACATGAGAACTTTTAAGATTTACTCTTAGCAACTTTCAAATATGCAACACTAGTATTAACCACAGTTACCATGATGTATATTACATCCCATGAGTTATTTATTTTATAACTGGAAGTTTATACAGTTTGACTCCTTTCACCTATGTTGCCCACCCCTCACCCCCTGCCTCTGGCAACCACCAACGTGTTCTCTGTATCTATGAGCTTCTTTGATTTTTTTTTAAGATTCCACATTTAAGTAAGATCATAACAGTATTTGGCTTTCCCTGTCTGACTTATTACACTTAGCATAATGCTCTCAAGATCCATCCATGTTGTCATAAATGGCAAGATTTCATTCTTTTTTATGGCTGAATAACCTTTCATTGTATGCATGTATTCTTTTAATGGCTGAATAACATTCCATTGTGTGTGTGTATATATATATATGCATATATATACATATATATATATATCACATTTTCTTTATCTATTCATCTGTTGATGGACACTTAGTTTTTTTCCTACAGTTTGGCTGTTATAAATAATGCTGCAGTGAACATAGGGATGCATATATCTTTTCGAGTTCATGTTTTCATTTTCTTTGGGTAAATACCCAGAAGTGGAATTGCTGGATCATATGGTAATTCTATTTTTAATTTTTTGTGGCATCTCCATAGTGTTTTCCATAGTGGCTAAACAAGTTTATATTTCTACCCACAGTGCACAAGTGTTCCCTATTCTCCACATTCTTGCCAACACTTGCCATTTCTCATCTTTTTGATAATAGTCATTCTCAAATGTGTGAGGTGATATCTCATTGTGGTTTTGGTTTGCATTTCCCTGATTATTAGTGATATTGAGCATCTTTTTATGTACCCCTTGGCCATTTGTATGCCTACTTTAGAAAATATCTATTCAGATTCTCTGTCCATTGTTTAATCGGATTGTTTGTGGGGTTTTGCTATTAAGTTGTATGAGTTCTTTGTATATTTTGGATATTAACCCCTTATCAGATATATGATTTGCAATATTTTCTCCCATTCAGTAAGTTGCCTTTTCGTTTTGTTGGTGGTTTCCTTTGCTGTGCAGAAGCTTTTTAGTTTGATGTAGTCCCTTGTTTATTTTTGCGTTTGCTGCTTTGTCCGAGGACACAGATTCAAAATACTATTGCTAAGACTGATGCTTTTGGTGTCAAATCCAAAAATTCATCACCAAGACCTATGTTAAGGAGCTTACCACCTATGTTTTCTTCTAGGAGTTTTACGGTTTCAGATCTTACATTCAAGTCTTTAATCTATTTTGAGTTAACTTTTGTGTATGGGTAAAATAATGGTCCAGTTTCATTATTTTGCATGTGGTTGTCCAGTTTTTACAACATCATTTATTTCAGAGACTGTCCGTCCTCCATTGTATATTCTTGGCTCCTGTGCTGTAAATTAATTGACCATATATGCATGGGTTTATTTCTGGGCTATCTATTCTATTCTATTGATCTGTGTGTCTGTTTTTTGTAATATAGTTTGAAATCAGGGAGCATGATGCCTCCAGCCTGTTCCTTTTTCTCAAGATTGCTTTGGCTTTCAGGCAAAGGCCATTTAATTTTTAAAGATCAAAAATACCAAAAGCGGGTTTCCCTGGTGGCACCGTGGTTGAGAGTCCGCCTGCCGATGCAGGGGACGCAGTTTCGTGCCCTGGTCTGTGAAGATTCCACATGCCACAGAGCGGCTGGGCCCGTGAGCCATGGCTGCTGAGCCTGCACGTCCAGAGCCTGTGCTCCGCAATGGGAGAGGCCACAACAGTGAGAGGCCCGTGTACCGAAAAAAAAAAAAAGCATAAATTGTAGTGTAAGAAAAAAATCTGTTAGCATGATTTAATTAAATATTTTACATTTATTTTCTCTCACCATAGTTAAGCATGAATTTTAAAAAGCATAAGAGCAGAGAAAAATAAGCACGTGCATCACACAGGGTTAGAGGAGCCAGCATGCAAAGTCTGTAAAAGGATGAAGTTCAACCAGATCATGTCTAAAGTCCTTTCATGCTTTGACATTGTGTAGGGTGTGACAATGGTAATGAACCCAGCAAAGCAGTAGGTGCTCAACAAACTCTTATTGAACACATTGGGTAAAAATCATTAAGCACTTGAGTTTGTAGCATAGGTTGTAAGTGCTGAAGAAATTCAGAGAGAAGGTTCGGAGAAGCAGAGAGTAAAGGGTTGGAATACCAAGAATATCACTTCTGTGTTCAACTTTGAGTTTTAGGATAAATTTATGAGATGGTTCCTAAAGGCCCAAAATATGGGTCATTATTTTATTACTTTGTTTTGTGATTTTTATTCTTGGTATCTTTCTCCTTGCTTGGTGAGAGGGATAAGGGAAAGGGAATGGAGGAAATATAACTTACATTTATGAAGAGGCTTCCATATGCTAGGAACTATACATATACTATCATATTTAACCTTCACAACAACCACCAGAAGTGGGTATTATTATTTCTGTTTTTACAGATGAAAAAAAAACCAAGCCACAGAGAGGTCTGCTAAATTCCCCAAGTTCATTTTCCTAGTATGAAAACAGATCCAGAAATAAAAATCAGATCTTATTAACTCCAAAACTGTTGTTCCTTCCACTACTATGCCACTTCCAGTTAGCATGCTTTCTGAAGACATTCTTCTCACTTCATTTCAATGTGAATAACAACAAGGGTCCTCAGATAAAATTTTAGAGTTTAGGAACTAACCAACTCATTCACATGGATCTTTTATTCAATAAGCTTTATTCAAAACCTTTGGTACCTTGAATATAATTCTTGAACCTCATCTTGAGCTCTGATGATCCTTACATATAGAATAGATTCATTCTCTGAGTTCCCCTAAAACTATTTATCCAACCCCAAAGAAAAAATGGGGAATTCCCTGGCTGTCCAGTGGTTAGGACTCAGTGCTTCCACTGCAGGGGACCCTGGTTCCATCCCTGGTGGGGGAACTAAGACCCCACAAGCCATGCAGTGCAGCCAAAAACATAAATAAATAAATAAATAAAATGGCTTTCAAAGGGGAAAATACCTAATTACCTAAGGGGAAAATAAAATCACTCATAATTGGATAAAATCAAACTAAAACCACACTGAGATACATTTTTCAACTCTCAGATTGGCAAAAATTAAAAAAAAGTATGACAGGGCCTTCCCTGGTGGTGCAGTGGTTAAGAATCTGCCTGGCAATGCAGGGGACACAAGTTTGAGCCCTGGTCCGGGAAGATCCCACATGCCACAGAGCAACTAAGCCCGTGCACCACAACTACTGAGCCTGCACTCTAGAGCCCGTGAGCCACAACTACTGAAGCCTGCATGCCTACAGCCCGTGCTCTGCAACAAGAGAAGCCACTGCAGTGAGAAGTCCCCACACCAGAAGGAAGAGCAGCCCCACTTGACGAAACTAGGGAAAGCCCGCATGCAGCAATGAAGACCCAAAACAAACAAAAATAAATAAATAAAATAAATACATGTATAAAAAATAAAACGTATGACAACACATTCTGTTTGTTAGGTTGTAGGAAAACAGATATTCTGATATATCACTGGTGGGAATTCTAATTGGTACAACTCTTCTGGAATGAAATCTGACACAATATCTAACAAAACCATACATGCACTTTTATTTTGACTGAGCAACCCTATTTCTAGGAATCTAATCTGAAGATACACCTCCAACAACATGAAAATACGTATGTGCAAGATTGTTTATTGCAACACTTTTTTTGCAATTGCAAAATACTGGGAAACAACCTAAATGTTCACACATAGGAGAGTGGTCAAATAAACTATGGTATATCTAAACAATGAATAACTGCATTAGTTATATATTTCAGTGAAATAAATTACCAAACTTAGTGGCTTTAAAACCACATGTTTATTATTTCAAAGTTTCTCTGGGTCAGCAATCCTGGCATGTTTTAGCTGGGTCTTCTGCTTCAGAGACTCTTACAAGATACAATCAAAGTGTTGGCCAGTGCTGGGACTTACCTGAGGCTAAACTGGGGAAAGATTCACTTCCAAGCTTATATGGTTGTCGGCAGAATTCAGTTCCTTGTGGATTGTTAGACTGAGAGATTCACCTATTTGCTAGCTGTCAACTGGAAATTGTCCTCAGCAACTAGAGGCTTCCCACAGTTCCTTGCCTTGTGGACCTCTCCATATGGTGGCTTCCCTCATTAAAGCCAACAAGGGAGAGACTCAATACAGTCTTCTAGAAAGACAGATGTTACAATCTTATTCAACATAATCATGGAAGCAACATCCCATCACCTTTGCTATATTCTATTGGTTAGAGGCAAGTCATGAATCATGTCCACATTCAAGAGAAGAGAATTACACAAGGACATGAGCATTAGGAGGCAGAGATCACGGAGTACCTTCAGAGTCTGTCTTGTTACAAATACTATGTAGCTGTAAAAAAGTATGAGAAAGCTATGAACTGACTTGGCATGATTTCCAAGACACACTGTTAAGTGAATAAAGCAATGTATAAAAGAGTATCTATAGTACATTACCCTATGTGAAAGGAAATATAAGAAAATCAATGTGTATTTGCTCACCTGTGTAAAAGAACTACAGGAAGAATAAACCAGAAACTAAATGGGGCTACTTACATGGGGTGGTTGTGAAAGGGGGGAACAGAATGGGGAAATGGGAATAAGGTAGTAAGGATGAGGGAGGAGTGACTCTTATCTGAGTATGCCTTTTATATAACTTTGACTCTTGGTACCATAGGAATGTTTCACATATCTCAAAAATAAATAAATAAATATTGAATAAAAACAATAACAAGTGTACATGACTATACTAAAATGCATGATATAATCACAGTATAACTGAAGCAGGTGGGGAAGAAAAGAACTAAGTATTATGGATTGAATTGTGTCTCTCCAAAAAGATATGTTGAAGCACTAACACCCAGTATCTTAGAATGTGACTTTATCTGGAAATAGGATCTTTAAACAGGTAATCAAATTAAAATGAGGTCATTCTGTTGGGCTCTAATCCAATATGACTGATGTCCTTATAAAAAGGGGCAATTTGGACATAGAGACATATGCGCAGAGGAAGACAATATGAAGAGATAAATGCAAAGGAAGAACACCATGTGAAGATAAAGGTAGAGATTGGAGTGATGCATCTAAAAGCCAAAGATTGCTAGCAAACCGTCAGAAGCTAGGAGAAAGCTATGGAACAGATTCTACTTCACACCCCTGAGAAGGAACCAACTCTGATGACACCTTGATTTTGGACTTCTAGCTTCTAGAACTGTAAAGCAATAAATTTCTATTTTAAGCCACACAGTTTTTTGTGCTTCGTTACAGCAGCCCTAGGAAACTAATACAGCAAGTAACTTTGGAAAACAGCATTTTGACTAGATGCTGTAAGGCTAAAGACAAAAATAATTATATACAAATATTATAACCTACTTTGTAAATTTGTTTCTCACAGGGGAGAGATAATTTTAGTTAGATTTCTTACAGCCAGAAGAAGCAGTTACAAATATAGATAGAGGGGAGGTTAGAATGAACAAAATATGTTGGATTGGAATCAGAGATGTCAGTATGAACTCATGTTTTTAAAGATAATAGATAGATAGCTAAATGTAGAAATAAATATAGATGTGTGTATTAGTATACATACATATATTTCCTAGCTCTGTCCACTGAGAGGGCCCAGGAGTAATGAAATTCCATTAGCAGCAAGCACACCTAGAGCCCAAATCTTGCTTTCTAAATAACAGTCTCCCAAAGAAGGAACTGGACTTCTTAAGGAAGTGGTTGATTCCAGGATTGGAGCAGCAGAAGTATAACATAAGCCTAGCACACTTTGGGTACCAGAAAATAGGACATATTGAAATAGAATGGGGGTCTATTGAAGGGACAAGAAGCCAACATGAAGGAGTTCTTAAGGCCAAAGGTAGAACCATTTGAGCAACAAAATAATGATAATATTGAATTACCAATCCATAAAATAGATATTAATGTATCCATACTGATATAAATAAACAATTGAATAATCAAATAAATAAATAAGTGGGAGATGGGGAGAGCTCCTCCTTAGAGAAGAATTCCAATTAATAAATGTATAAGAAATAAGAAAAATAGAAAATCACAATTAGACAAACATCACAGTAATAATTGTTGTAGACAAGACACATTGATGCATGCTAAAATTAGCAGGTGAAAGTCTGAAGAAAAATAGGATATTTGCATAGTCTCAAGGTATCTATACAATATACATACCACTTATATTTATTTCTATGGGGAAAATTAGTACATTTTCAGTGGAGAAACCCAGTAGATATCATCCTTACCAAGAGATCAAGGGTAACATCCCCAGCAAATAAAATGTGCCAACTTCATGTGGATATGATGTGATATGATGCATAACATCACTTCTGTGGTATACTTGCCAAAAATCTATAACTTTGATCTAATCGAAAGAAAATATCAGATGTGCTCAGATTGAGAGACATTCTATGAAACAACTGACAAGTACTCATGAAAAGTGTCAATGTCATGAAAGGAACTGCTACAGATTGTAGCAGACTAAGGAGTATCAACAATTAAGTGCAATGTGGGACCTTGACTTAGATACTAGAACAGAAAAAGGACATTCAAAGAAAAAAATGTTATACCAAAGAAATTGGTATAACATCTGTAATTCAGTTAATAGCATCAAATTAACTATTAATTTCCTGATTTTGATAATTATGATCTGGTTATTTAAATTATTAATATTGGAGGAATGTGGTAAAGGATATATGTAAGTTCCTTGTACTATTCTTGCAACTTTTCTAGAAGTATAAAATTATTTTCAAATAAAAAGTTAAAAATTATTTTTTTCAGAAGATTTTCCCATTATGTAGCAGTGATACTGAGTGGGAACCAAGTCAGTGGGAAAAAGGTTAATGTATAATCATTTCTTCATACACATTAGATCGCCTTACCATTCCAACAATTATGAAAATAATAGAACAAGGATTATTATTCACATTCTACAGAAAATGGAATGAAGTCTCAGAGAGGTTAAGTGATTTAAACGGTCATTCAGGAATTCTTCATCTAGCATGGCAGAGTATAATAGGCAGCAAAATTCTTTACCTGATTACAACTAAAACTTCAGGATGAATGCATAAGTCAACTATCCAAGAACTCTGAAAAGAAAACAAAGGTAAACCAAAGTCAAGGAGATGCATGACAGAGCAGTGGCATGCACAGCTAAAATCTCAATTAAAAGCCCATATTTTGGGTCAGAGGAAATTGAAAAAAGGGACCTTGTGGGCCTGGAAGAGTTGAGATTCTGAGAAGGGAAAAACAAAAGATGAGAATCCTTTAATTCTGTACACAAACCAGTACAATCTTGGGCTTACTGTTAAACTGCACATAATTGGGACAGAACGAAAGCAGCTTAACGAAAGCCTTGAAAATAGAATAGTTTTAAACCATGGTCCAAGTCTCATCCTAACCCCTGAGTGATACATGCACGAGACAGAACCAAAGTAACATAGGAAAGGCCTTGACAATTGACCTGAGATTAGATCCATGCTCATAGAATGCATGACAAAACTTGGAGTTTGAACATAACAGGGTTGATTGTCTATAAAAGAACAGCAAGAAAAATAACAACCTCCACATGATTAAAATATAATACAGAGTCTACACAACATAATATTAAAAAGTTCAAGATATAATCCAAAATTATGCAACATAAAAAACCAGGAAAACATAACCAACTTTCAACATAAATGATAATCCAATAATGCCAATCCTGAGATGATCAAAATGCTGGAGTAAACAGACAAATACCTTAAAACAGATATTTTAACAATACTCCATGAGATAAAGGTAAACACACACTCTTGGCAGAGAAATGGAAATTATAAAATAATAACCAAATGTAAATTTTAGAACTGAAAAATATAGTATCTGAAAAAAGAACTCACTAGGTGGAATCATTAGCAGAATGCAAATGACAGAGTAGAGAGTCAATGGTCTTGAATTTGGATCAAAAGAAATTAACCAATTTGAAGAGAAGAGGATATTTTGGGGAAAAAATGAAAGCTTAGGGATCTATAAGACATATAAAAAGTTTAATATTCATGTCTTTGGGTCTGTGAGGTGAGGAGTAAACAAGCAGAGAAAAAAATGTATGAAGAGAATATGGCTGAAAACTCCCTGAATTTGGTGAGTATATCTATAGATTCAAGAAGCTCAAAAAACTCTAAACAGGATAAACTCAAAGAAAACCATATCCACATCATAATCAAACTAGTGAAAACCACATATAAAAAGATATGGAGAAAAATCTCGGATTAGGGGAAGATGGTGGAAGAGTAAGACGTGGAGATCACCTTCCTCCCCACATATTCACCAGAAATACATCTACACGTGGAACAACTCCTACAGAACACCTACTGAACGCTGGCAGAAGACCTCAGACCTCCCAAAAGGCAAGAAATTCCCCATGTACCTTGGTAGGGCAAAAGAAAAAAGAATAAACAGAGACAAAAGGATAGGGACGGGACCTGCAAAAGTGGGAGGGAGCCGTGAAGGAGGAAAGGTTTCCACACACTAGGAAGCCATTTCGTGGGCAGAGACTGCGGGTGGCAGAGGGGGAAAGCTTCGGAGCCATGGAGGAAAGCACAGCAACAGGGGTGTGGAGGGCAAAGCGGAGAGATTCTCGCACAGAGGATTGGTGCCGACTGACACTCACCAGCCCGAAAGGCTTGTCGGCACGCTAGCCGGGGCGGGCGGGGCTGGGGTCTGAGGCTCGGGCTTCGGTCGGAGCGCAGGGAGAGGACTGGGGTTGGCGGCGTGAGCACAGCCTGCTGGGGGTTAGTGCACCACGGCTAGCCAGGAGGGAGTCCGGGGAAAATTCTGGACCTGCCGAAGAGGCAGGAGAGTTTTTCTTCCCTCTTTGTTTCCTGGTGAGCGAGGAGAGGGGATTAAGAGAGCTGCTTAAAGGAGCTCCAGAAACGGGCGCGAGCCGTGGATAAAAGCGTGGACCCCAGAGTCAGGCATAAGACGCTAAGGCTGCTGCTGCCGCCACCAAAAAGCCTGTGTGCGAGCACAGGTCACTATCCACACCACCCTTCTGGGAAGCCTGTGCAGCCCGACACTTCCATGGTCCCGGGATACAGCGACAACTTCCCCGGGAGAACGAACGGTGCGCCTCAGGATGGTGCAATGTCACGCCAGGCTGTGGTGCGCAGGCTCGCCCCGCATCGGTACCCCTCCCTCCCTCCGGCCTGAGTGAGCCAGAGCCCCCGAAGCAGCTGCTCCTTTAAACCCGTCCTGTCTGAGAGAAGAACAGGCGCCCTTCGGTGACCTACAAGCAGAGGTGGGGCCAAATCCAAAGCTGAGCGCCGGGAGCTGTGAGAACAGGGAAGGGAAGGGGAAATCTCACCCAGCAGCCTCAGAAGCAATGGATTAAACCTCCACAATCAAGTTGATACACCCTGCATCTGTGGAATACATGAATAGACAACGAATCATCCTAAATTGAGGAGCCGTGTGGATGAAAGGCTCTTGGTGCTGCAGCCAGGAGTCAGTGCTGTGCCACTGAGGTGGGAGAGCCAACTTCAGGACACTGGTCAACAAGAGAACTCCCAGCTCCACATAACATCAAACGGCGAAAATCTCCCAGAGATCTCCATCTCAACACTAGCACCCAGATTCGCTCAGCGACCAGCAGGCTACAGTATTGGACACCCTATGCCAGACAACTGGCTAGACAGGAACACAACACCACCCACTGGCAGAAAGGCTGCCTAAAATCATAATAAGTCCACAGACACCCCAAAATACACTATCAGACGTGGATCTGCCCACCAGAAAGACAAGATCCAGCCTCATCCACCAGAACACAGGCACTAGTACCCTCCACCAGGAAGCCTACACAACCCACTGAACCAATCTTAGCCACTGGGGACAGACACCAAAAACAACGGGAACTACGAACCTGCAACCTGCAAAAAGGAGACCCCAAACACAGTAAGATAAGCAAAATGAGAAGACAGAAGATCACACAGCAGATGAAGAAGCAAGATAAAAACCCACCAAACCTAACAAATGAAGAAGAAATAGGCAGTCTACCTGAAAAACAATTCAGAATAATGATAGTAAAAGTGATCCAGGGGCTTCCCTGGTGGCGCAGTGGTTGAGAGTCCGCCTGCCGATGCAGGGGACACGGGTTCGTGCCCCGGTCTGGGAGGATCCCACATGCCGCGGAGCGGCTTGGCCCATGAGCCATGGCCATTGAGCCTGCGTGTCCGGAGCCTGTGCTCCGCAACGGGAGAGGCCACAACAGTGAGAGGCCCACATACCGCAAAAAAAAAAAAAAAAAAAAAAAAAAAAAAAAGTGATCCAAAATCTTGAAAATAGAATAGAGAAAATGCAAGAAACATTTAACAAGGACCTAGAAGAACTAAAGATGAAACAAGCAACAAAGAACAACACAATAAATGAAATTAAACATATTCTAGGTGGGATAAATAGCAGAATAACTGAGGTAGAAGAACGGAGAAGTGACCTGGAAGATAAAATAGTGGAAATAAGTACTGCGGAGCAGAATAAAGAAAAAAGAATGAAAAGAACTGAGGACAGTCTCAGAGACCTCTGGGACAACATTAAATGCACCAACATTCGAATTATAGGGGTTCCAGAAGAAGAAGAGAAAAAGAGAGGGACTGAGAAAATATTTGAGGAGATTATAGTTGAAAACTTCCCTAATTGGGAAAGGAAATAGTTAATCAAGTCCAGGAAGCACAGAGAGTCCCATACAGGATAAATCCAAGGAGAAATACGCCAAGACACATATTAATCAAACTGTCAAAAATTAAATACAAAGAAAACATATTAAAAGCAACAAGGAAAAAACAACAAATAACACACAAGGGAATCCCCATAAGGTTAACAGCTGAACTTTCAGCATAAACTCTGCAAGCCAGAAGGCACTGGCAGGACATATTTGAAGTGATGAACGAGAAAAACCTATAACCAAGATTACTCTATCCAGCAAGGATCTCAGTCAGATTGGATGGAGAAATTAAAAGGTTTACAGACAAGCAAAAGCTGAGAGAGTTCAACACCACGAAACCAGCTTTACAACAAATGCTAAAGGAACTTCTCTAGGAAATAAACACAAGAGAAGGGAAAGACCTACAATAACGAACCAATTAAGAAACAATTAAGAAAATGGGAATACGAACAAAAAAATCGATAATTACCTTAAATGTAAATGGACTAAATGCTCCCACCAAAAGACACAGATTGGCTGAATGGATACAAAAACAAGACCCCTATATATGCTGTCTACAAGAGACCCAATTTTCACCTAGAGACACATACAGATGGAAAGTAAGGGGATGGAAAAAGATATTCCATGCAAATGGAAACCAAAAGAAAGCTGGAGTAGCAATTTTCATATCAGACAAAATAGACTGTAAAATAAAGACTATTAGAAGAGACAAAGAAGGACACTACATAATGATCAAGGGATTAATCCAGGAAGAAGATATAACAATTGTAAATATTTATGCACCCAAAATAGAGCACCTCAGTACAAAAGGGAAATACTAACAGCCATAAAAGGGGAAATCGACAGTAACACACTCATAGTAGGGGACTTCAACAGCCCACTTTCACCAATGGACAGATCATCCAAGATGAAAATAAATAAGGAAACACAAGCTTTAAATCATACATTAAACAAGATGGACTTAATTGATATTTATAGGACATTCCATCCAAAAACAACAGAATACACATTTTTCTCAAGTGCTCATGGAACATTCTCCAGGATAGATCATATCTTGGGTCACAAATTAAGTCTTGGTGAATTTAACAAAATTGAAATTGTGTCAAGTATCTTTTCCGACCACACGCTATGAGACTAGGTATCAATTACAGTAAAAGATCTATTAAAAAATACAAACACATGGAGGCTAAACAATACACTACTTAATAACGAAGTGATCACTGAAGAAATCAAAGAGGAAATAAAAGAATACCTAGAAACAAATGACAATGGAGACACAACGACCCAAAACCTATGGGATGCAGCAAAAGCAGTTCGAAGAGGGAGGTTTATAGCAATAAAATCCCACCTTAAGAAACAGGAAACATCTCGAGTAAACAACCTGACATTGCACCTAAAACAATGAGAGAAAGAAGAACAAAAAAAGCCCAAAGTTAGCAGAAGGAAAGAAATCATAATAATCAGATCAGAAATAAAAGAAAAAGAAATGAAGGAAACGATAGCAAAGATCAATAAAACTAAAAGCTGGTTCTTTGAAAAGATAAACAAAATTGATAAACCATTTGCCACACTCAACAAGAAAAAAAGAGAGAAGACTCAAGTCAATAGAAATAGAAATGGAAAATGAAAAATAACAACTGACACAGCAGAAATACAAAAGATTATGATAGATTACTACAAGCAACTCTACGCCAATAAAATGGACAACCTGGAAGAAATGGACAAATTCTTCGTAATGCACAACCTGCCAGGACTGAATCAGGAAGAAATAGAAAATATGAACAGACCAATCACAGGCACTGAAATTGAAACTCTGATTAAAAATCTTCCAACAAACAAAAGCCCAGGACCAGATGGCTTCACAGGCGAATTCTAGCAAACATTTAGAGAAGAGCTAACACCTATCCTTCTCAAACTCTTCCAAAATATAGCAGAGGGAGGAACACTCCCAAACTCATTCTACAAGGCCACCATCACCTTGATACCAAAACCAGGCAAGGATGTCACAAAGAAAGAAAACTACAGGCCAATATCACTGATGAACACAGATGCAAAAATCCTCAACAAAATACTAGCGAACAGAATCCAACAGCACATTAAAAGGATCATACACCACGATCAAGTGGGGTTTATTCTAGGAATGCAAGGATTCTTCAATATACGCAAATCAATCGTGATACACCATATTAACAAATTGAAGAAGAAAAACCATATGATCATCTCAATAGATGCAGAGAAAGCTTTTGACAAAATTCAACACCCATTTATGATAAAAACCCTGCAGAAAGTAGGCATAGAGGGAACTTTCCTCAACATAATAAAGGCCATATATGACAAAACCACAGCCAACATCGTCCTCAATGGTGAAAAACTGAAACCACTTCCACTAAGATCAGGAACAAGACAAGGCTGCCCACTCTCACCACTCTTATTCAACCTAGTTTTGGAAGTTTTAGCCACAGCAATCAGAGAAGAAAAGGAAATAAAAGGAATACAAATTGGAAAAGAAGAAGTAAAGCTGTCACTGCTTGCAGATGACATGATACTATACACAGAGAATCCTAAAGATGCTACCAGAAAACTACTAGAGCTAATCAATGAATTTGGTAAAGTAGCAGGACACAAAATTAATGCACAGAAATCTCTGGCATTCCTGTACACTAATGATGAAAAATCTGAAAGTGAAATCAAGAAAACACTCCCATTTACCATTGCAACAAAAAGAATAAAATATCTAGGAATAAACCTACCTAAGGAGACAAAAGACCTGTATGCAGAAAATTATAAGACGCTGATGAAACAAACTAAAGATGATGCAAATAGATGGAGAGATATACCATGCTCCTGGAATGGAAGAATCAATATTGTGAAAATGACTCTACTACCCAAAGCAATCTACAGATTCAATGCAATCCCTATCAAACTACCACTGGCATTTTTCACAGAACTAGAACAAAAAATTTTAAAATTTGTTTGGAAAAACAAAAGACCCGTAATAGCCAAAGCAATCTTGAGAACGAAAAACAGCTGGAGGAATCAGGCTCCCTGACTTCAGACTATACTACAAAGCTACAGTAATCAAGACAGTGTGGTACTGGCACAAAAACAGAAAGATATATCAATGGAACAGGATAGAAAGCCAAGAGATAAACCCACGCACATATGGTCAACTTATCTTTGACAAAGGAGGCAGGAATGTACAGTGGAGAAAGGACAGCCTCTTCAATAAGTGGTGCTGGGAAAACTGGACAGGGACATGTAAAAGTATGAGATTAGATCATTCCCTAACACCATACAAAAAAATAAGCTCAAAATGGAATGAAGACCTAAATGTAAGGCCAGAAACTATTAAACTCTTAGAGGAAAACATAGGCAGAACACTCTATGACATAAATCACAGCAAGATCCTTTTGGACCCACCTCCTAGAGAAATGGAAATAAAAACAAAGATAAACAAATGGGCCCTAATGAAACTCCAAAGGTTTTGCAAAGCAAAGGAAACCATAAACAAAACCAAAAGACAACCCTCAGAATGGGAGAAAATATTTGCAAATGAAGCAACTGGCAGAGAATTATTCTACAAAATTTATCAGCAGCTCATGCAGCTCAATAGCAAAAAAACAAACAACCCAATCCAAAAATGTGCAGAACACTTAAATAGGCATTTCTCCTAAGAAGATATACAGACTGCCAACAAACACATGAAAGAATGCTCAACATCATTAATCATTAGAGAAATGCAAATCAAAACTACAATGAGATATCATCTAACACCAGTCAGAATGGCCATCATCAAGAAATCTAGAAACAATAAATAATGGAGAGGGTGTGGAGAAAAGGGAACACTCTTGCACTGCTGGTGGGAATGTGAATTGGTACAGCCACTATGGAGAACAATATGGAGGTTCCTTAAAAAACTAAAAATAGAACTACCATATGACCCAGCGATCCCACTACAGGGCATATACCCTGAGGAAACCATAATTCAAAAAGAGACATGTACCAAAATGTTCTTTGCAGCCCTATTCACAGTAGCCCTGAGATGGAAACAACCTAAGTGTCCACCATCAGATGAATGGATAAAGAAGATGTGGCACATGTATACAATGGAATATTACTCAGCCATAAAAAGAAACGAAACTGAGCTGTTTGTAATGAGGTGGATAGACCTAGAGCCTGTCATACAGAGTGAAGTAAGTCAGAAAGAGAAAGTCAAATACCGTATGGTAACACATATATATGGAATTAAGAAAAAAAAGTCATGAAGAACCTAGGGGTAAAACAGGAATAAAGACACAGACCTACTTGAGAATGGATTTGAGGTTATGGGGAGTGGGAAGGGTAAGCACTGACAAGGCGAAAGAGAGGCATGGACATATATACAGTCCCAAACGTAATGTAGATAGATAGTGGGAAGCAGCCGCATAGCACAGAGTGATCAGCTCGGTGCTTTGTGACCACCTGGAGGGGTGGGATAGGGAGGGTTGGAGGGAGGGAGACGCAAGAGGGAAGGGATATGGGAACAGATGTATATGTATGACTGATTCACTTTGTTATAAAGCAGAAACTAATAAAAAAATTTAAAAAAATCTTCCAACAAACAAAAGCCCAGGACCAGATGGCTTCACAGGAGAATCCTATGAAACATTTAGAAAAGAGCTAACACCTATCCTTCTCAAACTCTTCCAAAATATAGCAGAGGGAGGAACACTCCCAAACTCATTCTACGAGGCCACCATCACCTTGATACCGAAACCAGACAAGGATGTCACAAAGAAAGAAAAATACAGGCCAATATCACTGATGAACACAGATGCCAAA
Organism: Hyperoodon ampullatus; assembly: GCF_949752795.1. Taxonomy (NCBI): domain Eukaryota; kingdom Metazoa; phylum Chordata; class Mammalia; order Artiodactyla; family Ziphiidae; genus Hyperoodon; species Hyperoodon ampullatus. The sequence continues at coordinate 64,152,205 of NC_136913.1, forward strand.
ATACTCAACAAAATACAAGAAACAGAATCCAAAAGCACATTAAAAGGATCATACACCATGATCAAGTGGGGTTTATTCCAGGAATGCAAGGATTCTTCAATATATGCAAATCAATCAACGTGATACACCATATTAACAAATTGAAGGAGAAAAACCACATGATCATCTCAATAGATGCAGAGAAAGCTTTTGACAAAATTCAACACCCATTTATGATAAAACCCCTGCAGAAAGTAGGCATAGAGGGAACTTTCCTCAACATAATAAAGGCCATATATGACAAACCCACAGCCAGCATCATCCTCAATGGTGAAAAACTGAAGCATTTCCACTACGATCAGGAAAAAGACAAAGTTGCCCACTCTCACCACTGTTATTCAACATAGTTTTGGAAGTTTTAGCTATAGCAATCAGAAGAGAAAAGGAAATAAAAGGAATCCAAATCAGAAAAGAAGAAGTAAAGCTGTCACTGTTTGCAGATGACATGATACTATGCATAGAGAATCCTAAAGATGCTACCAGAAAACTACTAGACCTAATCAATGAATTCAGTAAAATAGCAGGATACAAAATTAATGCACAGAAATCTCTGGCATTCCTGTACACTAATGATGAAAAATCTGAAAGTGAAATCAAGAAAACACTCCCATTTACCATTGAAACAAAAAGAATAAAATATCTAAGAATAAACCTACCTAAGGAGAAAAAAGACCTGTATGCAGAAAATTATAAGACACTGGTGAAAGAAATTAAAGATGATACAAATAGATGGAGAGATATGTCATGTTCTTGGATTGGAAGAAACAACATTGTGAAAATGACTCTACTACCCAAAGCAATCTACAGATTCAATGCAATCCCTATTAAACTACCACTGACATTTTTCACAGAACTAGAAGAAAAAATTTCACATTTTGTATGGAAACACAAAAGACCCCAAATAGCCAAAGTAAACTTGAGAACGAAAAACGGAGCTGGACAGTGCTTTGTGACCAGCTGGAGGGGTGGGATAGGGAGGGTGGGAGGGAGGGAGATGCAAGAGAGAAGGTATATGGGAACAGATCTATATGTATAACTGATTCACTTTGTTATAAAGTAGAAACTAATAAACCAATTTGAAGCAATTATACTCCAATAAAGTTGCAAAAAAAAATGGAGCTGGGGGAATCAGGCTCCCTGACTTCAGACTATACTACAAAACTACAGTAATCAAGACAGTATGGTACTGGCACAGAAACAGAAAGATAGGTCAATGGAACAGGATAGAAAGCCCAGAGATAAACCCACGCACATATGGTCACCTTATCTTTGATAAAGGAGGCAGGAATATACAGTGGAGAAAGGACAGACTCTTCAATAAGTGGTGCTGGGAAAACTGGACAGGGACATGTAAAAGTATGAGATTAGATCACGCCCTAACACCATACACAAAAATAAGCTCAAAATGGATTAAAGACCTAAATGTAAGACCAGAAACTATCAAACTCTTAGAGGAAAACATAGCCAGAACACTCTATGACATAAATCACATCAGGATCCTTTCTGACCCACCTCCTAGAGAAATGGAAATAAAAACAAAAATAAACAAATGGGACCTAATTAAAATTAAGAGCTTTTGCACAGCAAAGGAAACCATAAACAAGACCAAAAGACAACCCTCAGAATGGGAGAAAATATTTGCAAGTGAAGCAACTGGCAGAGGATTAATCTCCAAAATTTACAAGCAGCTCATGCAGCTCAATAGCAAAAAAACAAACAACCCAGTCCAAAAATGGGCAGAAGATCTAAATAGACATTTCTCCAAAGAAGATATACTGACTGCCAACAAACACATGAAAGAATGCTCAACATCATTAATCATTAGAGAAATGCAAATCAAAACTACAATGAGATATCATCTCACACCAGTCAGAATGGCCATCATCAAAAAATCTAGAAACAATAAATAATGGAGAGGATGTGGAGAAAAGGAAACACTCTTGCACTGCTGGTTGGAATGTGAATTGGTACAGCCACTATGGAGAACAGTATGGAGTTTCCTTAAAAATCTAAAAATAGAACTACGTTATGACCCAGCAATCCCACTACAGGGCATATACCCTGAGAAAACCATAATTCAAAAAGAGTCATGTACCAAAATGTTCATTGCAGCTCTATTTACAATAGCTCGGAGATGGAAACAACCTAAGTGTCCATCATTGGATGAATGGATAAAGAAGATGTGGCACATATATACAATAGAATATTACTCAGCCATAAAAAGAAACGAAATTGAGCTATTTGTAATGAGGTGGATAGACATAGATTGTGTCATACAGAGTGAAGTATATCAGAAAGAGAAAGACAAATACCGTATGCTAACACATATATTTGGAATTTAAGAAAAAGAAAAAATGTCATGAAGAACCTAGCGGTAAGACAGGAATTAAGACACAAACGTACTAGAGAATGGACTTGAGGATGGGGTGGGGAAGGGTAAGCTGTGACAAAGAGAGCGAGTGGCATGGACCTATATACACTACCAAACATAAAATAGATAGCTAATGGGAAGCAGCTGCATAGCACAGGGAGATCTGCTCGGTGCTTTTTGACCACCTAGAGGGGTGGGATAAGGAGTGTGGGAGGGAGGGAGATGCAAGAGGGAAGAGATATGGGAACGTATGTATATGTATAACTGATTCACTTTGTTATAAAGCAGAAACTAACACACCATTGTAAAGCAATTATACTCCAATAAAGATGTAAAAAAAAAGAAAAAGAAATGCAAAATTTTCATACAAATTAAAAAAATATATGGAAAGCAGCTAGTTTAAAAGGACACATTAGATGCAGTGGAATCATGATTTGAATAACTGGGTTTTTCATAGGGGCCACAAGAGAGTGAAACAATATTTTTAAAGTGCTAAAAGAAAAGAGCTGTCAATACAGAATTCTATATCCAGGGAAGATACTCGGAAATGAAGGTAAAATTAAGAAATTCTCAGGGGAAGAATAACTAAGAGAAATCATTGATAACAGACCTGTTCCCAAAAATGCTAATGAAGTTACTTGGGTTAAAGGGATATAAATGATACCAAAGGGATTTTGTTCTAAGGCATCAAGGAAGAGCAAAGTAATAAACATCTAAGTAAATATTAAAACGATCTTTTCCTTTTAAGATTTAAAAAATACATATGATGTTGAAAGCCATACTTATCATTTTATGGGGTTTTCAATGTATAATGATGTCAAACATATGACAACTATATATTTTTTAAAAGGTCAGTAATAGGTCGATGAAGGGACACATGGCTGCAAGTGTTCTACATTTTACTAGAAGTGGTTAAATATTAACTCAATTTGACTATGTAAAGTTAGATATTGTAATCCTTATGGAAATGATTAAAATACAAAGCAATAGAATTAAAAACACTAGCAATTTCCAGTCCGGCATGTAAGGAACTTGGAGGTAGTCACTCCATCCTAAAAACAAGTTAAATGCTGAATAAACTGAAAATTCAACAAGTCTTCTTAGATACTTTAGAGAAGTGAAGTCACAGGGCAAACCACTGCCCACCAAATTGGAGAGATGGAGAGGCAAATCCAAAGAATCACAACTTAACCAGAGCAGAAATCCATGAGCAGAAACCTATGCAAGAACCAGTACTTAGGTAGGAAAACCTGAACTATAATTGATGAATTGTTGGAGGCTCAATGTGGATAAGTCTGATAGTTAAAAACTCCAGGGAGACACAGCCATGGGGTGGGGGGGGCATGCTTTTGTGAGTTTTACCTCCAAAGGCCAAACCAAGTCCTCAAAGTGAATACTGGAGAAAAATCTCCTCATAATTCCAGCAGGGGGAGGGAAAAGGTAAACATTTAAAAATGTGCCAGAACATACTGTTCTTCTTAACAAAGTCTGTCGTCAAGAGAAACTTTTTTTTTAAACATATTCTAAACTATTAAGGCTTTTTCAGAGACTAACTGACCTGAGGGAGAGAAAATACCCAAATTTAGCCCTTTCTGGCCTTCCATGTGGGGGAAGGGAAATACACAACTCCAGTCTACTTTAGCTATCCTGTCCCACCTAAGGGGAACAGGACTGAGAAGCACTTGTGAAGTTAACAGTCCACAGGCACAGGTTCACTAAATGACTGAGACCTAATCATACGACTGTAGATGCTTCCTCTCCCCCTACACCTCACACCACATTACTAACAGCCTATTTATAGCAGTTCCTTTTACCCACTACATCATATTTGTCTATCAAGAAAAAATTACAAGGCATAATAAAGGGTAAAAACTCCACAGTTTGAAGAGACAGAGCAAGTGTCAGAACCAGACTCACATATGGCAGGGATGTTGAAGTTACCAAACCAGGAATTTAAAACAACTATAAGTATGCTAAGGGCTCTAATGAGTGAAGTTGACAGCATGCAAGAACATGGACAATGTAAGCAGAGAGATGTAAATTCTAGAAAAGAACAAAAAATGCTAGAGATCAAAAACACTGTAACAGAAATGAAGAGTGCCTTTGATGGGCTCCTTAGTAGCCTCAGTATGGCTGAGGAAAGAATCTCTGAGCTTGAGACTATATCAACAGAATCTTCCAAAACTGAAAAGCGAAGAGAAAAATAAATACCAAAAAAGTAGAACAGAATATCTATGAACTGTGGGACAACTACAAAAGGTGTAACATCCACATAATGGGAATACCAGAAGGAGAATAAAGAGAGAAAGGAATAGAATATTCACAATTATAATGACTGAGAATTTCCCCAAATTAATATCAGACACCAAACCACAGATCCAGCAAGATCAGAGAATTCCAGGCAGGATAAATGCCAAAAGAATTACTCCTAAACATATCTTACTAAAACTTCAGAAAATCGGGCTTCCCTGGTGGCGCAGTGGTTGGGAGTCCGCCTGCCGATGCAGGGGACACGGGGTCGTGCCCTGGTCCGGGAAGATCCCACATGCCACAGAGCGGCTAGTCCCGTGAGCCATGGCCGCTGAGCCTGCGCATCCAGAGCCTGTGTTCCGCGGTGGGGGATGGCCACAGCAGTGAGAGGCCCACGTACCACAATAAAAAACAAAGCTGCAGAAAATCAAAGGTCAAGAAAAAATCTTGAAAGATGCCACAGGAAAACACTTTAATTATAGAGAAGCAAAGATAAGAATTACATTCAGGGCTTCCCTGGTGGCGCAGTGGTTGAGAGCCCACCTGCCGATGCAGGGCACACGGGTTCGTGCCCCGGTCCAGGAGGACCCCACATGCCATGGAGCGGCTGGGAACGTGAGCCATGGCCGCTGAGCCTGTGCGTTCGGAGCCTCTGCTCCACAGCGGGAGAGACCACAATGGTGAGAGGCCCACGTCCCTCAAAAAAAAAAAAAAAAGAATTACATTCAACTTCTCAGAAACCACCAAGCAAGAAGAGAGTGGAGTGAAATAAAGTATTGAGAAAAACCCCCACCACTCTAGAATTCTTCACCCAGTGAAATTATTCTTCAAAAGTGAAGGAGAAATAAAGACATGGAAGCAACCTAAATGTCCATCAACAGATGAATGGATAAAGAAGATGTGGTACATATATACAATGGAATATTACTCAGCTGTAAAAAAGAATGAAATAATGCCATTTGCAGTAACATGGATGGACCTAGAGATGATCATACTAAGTGAAGGAAGCCAGGCAGAGAAAGACAAATGTCTTCACTTATATGTGAAATCTAAAAAAAAGAGACAAATGAACTTATTTACAAAACAGAAATAGACCCACAGACATAGAAAACAAACTTATGGTTACCAAAGGGGAAAGGGGGGATATAAATTAGGAGGTTGGGATTAACATACACACACTACTATATATAAAACAGATAACCAGTAAGGACCTACTGTAGAGCACAGGGAACTATACTCAATATTTTGTAATAACCTATAAGGGAAAAGAATCTGAAAAAAGAAAATATATACATATATATATGTTAATGAGTAACAACACTGTGTTAGTTTCAGGTGTACAACACAGTGATTCAGTTTTATAATCTGTGCTATACACCTGAAACTAACACAACATTGTAAATCAACTATGCTTCAATTAAAAATGGACATATATACACTATCAAACTTAAAATAGATAGCTAGTGGGAAGCAGCCACATAGCACAGGGAGATCAGCTCCGTGCTTTGTGACCACCTAGAGGGGTGGGATAGGGAGGGTGGGATGCAAGAGGGAAGAGATATGGGGATATATGTGTATGTATAGCTGATTCACTTTGTTATAAAGCAGAAACTAACACACCATTGTAAAGCAATTATACTCCAATAAAGATGTTCTTTTCTAAGGCTAAATAGCATTCCACTGTATGTAATGCCACATTTTCTTTATCCATTCATCCATTGACAGACACTTAGGTTGTTTCCATATCTTGGCTCTTGTGAATTATGCTGCAATGAACATGGGAGTGCTAATATCTTTCTGAGATACTGATCTCAATTATTTTGGATATATACCCAGGAGTGGGATAGCTGGATCATACAGTTCTATTTTGAATTTTTTTTGAGGAACATCCATATTGTTTTCCATAACAGCTACACAATTATTAATTTCTACCAACAGTGTGCAAGGGTTCCAATTTCTCCACATCCTCACCAACATTCGTTGTCTTTTTTTTTTTTTTTTTTTTTTTTTGCGGTACGCTGGCCTCTCACTGTTGTGGCCTCTCCTGTTGCAGAGCACAGGCTCTGGACGCACAAGCTGAGCGGCCACGGCTCACGGGCCCAGCCGCTCCGCGGCATGTGGGATCTTCCTGGACCGGAGCATGAACCCGTGTCCCCTGCATTGGCAGGCAGACTCTCAACCACTGCGCCACCAGGGAAGCCCTGTCTTTTTTTTTTTTTAAATAGCCATTCTGACAGGTGTGAGGTGGTATCTCATTTTGGTTTTGATTTGCATTTTCTGATGATTAGTGCTGATGAACATTTTTTTCATATACCTGTTGGTCAGTCATAGTAGTTTTTTGAAGAAATGTATATTCAATTTCTTAGCTCATTTTTAAATGGGGTTATTAGTTTATTCAGTTGTATGAATTCCTTATTTTTGGAGATTAAGCCTTTATCAGATATATGCTTTACAAATGTTTTCTCCCATTCCACAGATTGCCTTTATTCTGTTGTTTCCTTTGTTGTACAGGAGCTTTTTAATTCAATGTAGTATGACTTGTTTACCTTTGCTTTTCTTGACTGTGCTTTTCGTGTCATATCCATGAAATCATTGCCAAAACCAATGTCATGAAGCTTTTCTCCTATATTTTCTTCCAGGAGTTTTACATTTTCAGGTCTTATATTTAAGGTTTTTTAAATTTTATTTTTTTATTGAAGTGTATAGTGGTACAATATATGTTACAGGTGTGCAATATAGTGATTCACAATTTTTAAAAGTTATACTCCATTTATAGTTGTTATAAGTATTGGCTATATTCCCCATGTTGTACAATATATACTTGTAGCTTATTTTATTAAAAATATTTAAGATTTTAATCCATTTTAAGTTGGCTTTTGTGTATGGTGTAAGATAAGGATCCAATTTCATTCTGTTACATGTGAATATCTAGTCTTCCCAACACCATTTGTTGAAAAGACAATCCTTTTTCCATTGTGTATTCTTGGCAGCTTTCTCAAAGATTTGTTGACCATATATGCATGGGTTTATTTCTGCACTCTCTATTCTGTTCCATTTGTCTATATGTCTGTCTTTATGACAGTACCATACTGTTTTTATTACTGTAGCTTCATACTATATTTTGAAGTCAGGAAGTGTGATGCCTCTAGCTTTCTTCTTCTTTCTAGGATAGGCTTGGCTATTCATGGTCTTTTGTGGTTCTATATGAATTATAAAATTGTTTTTTCTATTTCTCTAAAAAATACCTTTGGAATTTTGATAGGGGTTGCATTGAATTCATAGATTTCTTTGGGGAGTATGGACATTTTAACAATATTAAGTCTTGCAATCCATGAACACAAGTTGTTTTTTCATTTATTTGTGTCTTGTTTAATTTCTTTCATCAATATTTTGTTGTTCTCAGTATATGAATCTTTCACCTCCTTGGTTAAGTTTATTCCTAAGTATTTTATTCTTTTTGGTACTGTTATAAAAAATGATTATTTTCGGGCTTCCCTGGTGGTGCAGTGGTTGAGAGTCAGCCTGCCAATGCAGAGGACACGGGTTTGTGCCCCAGTCCGGGAGGATCCCACATGCCATGGAGCGGCTGGGCCAGTGAGCCATGGCCGCTGAGCCTGCACGTCCAGAGCCTGTGCTCCGCAATGGGAGAGTCCACAACAGTGGGAGGCCCGCGTACCACAAAAAAAAAAAAAAAGATTATTTTCCTAATTTCCTTTTCAGATAGTTTGTTGCTAATGTATAGAAATGCAAATGATTTTTGTATGTCGATTTTGTATCCTGTAACTTTATTTAATTCATTTGTTACTTTTTTTTTTAAAGGAACCCATGGTCATTTTTTTAAATTTATTTATTTTCTTTACTTTTTTGGCTGCGTCGCATCTTAGTTGCGGCATGTGGGATCTTTCGTTGCAGCGTACAGGCTTCTCTCTAGTTGTGGCATGTAGCTTCTCTCTCTAGTTGTTGTGCACGGTCTCCAGGGCACATGGGCTCTGTAGTTGTGGCCCGTGGGCTCCAGAGTGTGTGGGCTCTGTAGTTTGCAGCACACGGGCTCTCTTGTTGAGGCACAAAAGCTCAGTAGTTGTGGCATGCGAGTTTAGTTGCTCCACAGCATGTGGGATCCTAGTTCCCCTACCAGGGATCAAACCCATGTCACCTGCATTGGAAGGTGGGTTCTTTACCACTGAAGCACCGGGGAAGTCCCCATTTGTTAGTTCTAATAGTTTTTTTAAAATGGTGTCTTTGGGGTTTTCTATATATAAGATCATACCATCTTGCAAACAGGGATCATTTCACTTCTTCCTTTCCAATTTGGATAAATTTTATTTCTTTTTTTGCCTAACTGCTCTGGCTAGGACTTCCAATACTATGTTAAATAGAAGTGGTGAGAGGTGGGCATCCTTGTCTTGTTCCTGATTTTAGGGGAAAAGCTTTCAGGTTTTTACCATTGAGCATGATGTTATCTGTAGGTTTTTCATATATGATCTTTATTATGTTGAGGTATTTTCCATCTACTCCTATTTTGCTGGAAGTTTTTAATAGGAAACTGTTGAATTTTGACAAATACTTTTCCTGCATCTATTGATATGGTCATCTGATTTTATCCCTTATTCTGTAGATGTGATGTATTATTTGATTTTAGCATATTGAACCACCCTCACATTCCAGAGATAAATCCCACTTAGTCATGGTATATGATCCTTGTAGCTTGCAGACACCATAGCTCCCACTCCTGCCCAGTACAGAGCATGTGGACAAAAGGGTTGAGCTCTCTGCTTCCCCCTGGGGAGGGAAAGAGTCAAGCTCTGAGTACAATGCCCCAACTTCTCCAAGAACTCACTCCCAGAGTACTGACCTCTGTCCTGCCAGTCTCAGCCAGGTCCACCATAGTCAAGCAGCCTGGGGGGAGAATGGAAATGGCAGCTTGGGCTGCAAGACACCATAGGTCACCCTGCTGGCTCACCACAAAGTGACCTGACAAAAACCACAGCTTCGTCCTTCTCCCTGGGGAGGGAAATGGTTGATAGAGGACCCCAGAATCTCGGGCTGGGCTGATTGGTAGGAGTTGTCTCCTGTACAAGTCAGTGTGAAGACCAGGAGAGGTGCTTACTTTGTCTAACACAAAGATATCAACATAGAGAATCAATAAAAATGAAAAATCAATCAAAGATGTTCCAAGCAAAGGAACAAGATCAGTTTCCAGAAATCAACCCTAATAAAATGAAGCTATATGATTTACCTGACAGAGAATTCAAAATAGGTGTCACAAAAATGATCACTAAGGTCAAGAGAATTGTAAGTGAGAATTGCAACAAAGAGCTAGAAAATATTTTTTTAAAGCCAAATATAAATTAGGGAGCTAAGGAATGCAATAATTAAGTGAAAAAAATCACTATAGGGATTCAACAGCAAACTAGATCAAACAAAGAAATGATCAGTAAACTTGAAGACAAGTCATTGGAAATAATCCAGTCAGAGCAATGAGAAGAAAAAAGAATGAAAAAAAGTGAAGAAATGTTAAGGGACTTATGGGAGACCATCACAACATCCAATATACACATTAAGGGAGTCCCAAAAGGAGAAGAGAGAGAGAAAGTACCAGAAAGGTTCTTCAAAGAAATAGTTGCTGAAAACTCCCCATATATGGAGAAGGAAACGGATATCCAGATGCAAAAGTCCCAAAATCATCAAATAAGATGAATTCCCCCCAAATACATGAGACACTTTATAATCAAATTGTCAAAAGTCAAAACAAAGAGAGAAATTCGAAAGCATCAAGAGCAAAGTGACTGGCCACATACAAGGGAATCTCCATAAGACTATCAGTGGATTTTTCAGTAGAAACCATGCAGACCAGAAGCAAGTAGGATGAACTATTCAAATTGCTGAAAAACAAAAACTGCCAAGAATACCATATGTAGTAAAACTGTCCCTCAAAAATAAAGGAGAGATAGACTTTCCCAAACAAAAGCTGAGGAAGTTCATCCCCACTATACCTGCCTTATAAGAAATGCTATAGCCAAGATATAAAAGCAACCTAAGTGTCCATCAACAGATGAATGTAGCAATATAAAGATGTGGGGCATACACACACACACACACACACACACACACACACACACAATTGAATATTACTCAGCCATAAAAAAGAATGAAATTTTGCCATTTGCAACAACATGGATGGACCTGGAGGCTATTATGCTTAGTGAAATAAGTCAGATAGAGAAAAACAAATACTGTATGTTTTCAATTATATGTGGAATATAAAAAATAAAACAAATGAATGAATATAACAAAACAGACTCACAGATACAGAGAACAAACTAGTGCTTACCTGTGGGGACAGTAGTGGGGGTGGGGCAAGGTAGGCAAAGGGGATTAAGAGGTACAGACTACTAGTTATGAAATAAATAAGACACAAGGATGTAATGTACAGCACAAGGAAAATAGCCAATATTTTATAGTAACATTATATGGAGTATAACCTATAAAAATATCAAATCACTACACTGTACACCTGAAACTAATATAATATTATAAGTCAACAATACTTAAGGAAAAAAAGTGCTAAAGGATGTCCTTCAAGTTGAAACAAAAGGGTGCTAGATAGCAACATGATAGCATAAGAAAATATTAAACTCATTGGTAAAGGTAAATATTCAGGCAAATAAAGAACACTATTACTGTAATGGTGTAGGTAAATCTATTTTAATTCAAATATAAAAGTTAAAAGGGAAAATTATTTTAAATAGCTATAACTAAAATATGTTTAAAGATACATATTAGGAACAAATGTAAATTGTGACAACAGTAACTTAAAGTGGGAGAGAAGTTAAAACGTAGAGTTTTTGTATGTGATTGAACTTAAGTTGTTAACAACTTAAGTTAGACTGTTATAAGATATCTTATGTAAGTCCCAAGGTAACCACAAAACAAAAATACCTCTAGAATTTACACAAAAGAAAAATAGAAAGGAATCAAAGCATGTCAATACAAAAAATCAACAAAACACAAAGGGAGACACCTCAGTTCTTAATATATCATTTTTACATGTTCTCTTTTATACTTTTTATACAAGGTATACTCTTTTATAGAAGACGGTATAATCTTTTATACAAAATCTGCCTGTCCTGCCCCACACATCTGCCAGGAATTGTTTAAGATCTACAGGGGAAGTTTTGTATTCACAAGTAAACTAACTTCATAAGGCTGTAAATAAGGTTTTGAGAAGTGATTCAAAAATTTTTGAATCTATGGGGAGTAAATGGTAAAGAAGAAAAGATATATATATCTGAAAAGATATCCAAATAGACATTTTGAGGTCATTGGGAACCACAGAACAAAGGTAAGGTATACATCTGAAAGGTGATACAGCTATTCATTTTGAAAGCAAAGTGAATCACACTATTTTCTCAGAACATTGGCTATTCTTTAAATTAATACATTTTTCTTCACAAGAAATTACAATGCAATGGTGTAAGCATCACCAAGTCAACTTCAATTAGAGAACTGCTGGAGTTTATGGCACAAAGGGATTGTCAAGGAGTTCATCAGAGTACTAAGCATTAATAGAAAATTATATCGGAATTCCCCAGCTCAGTCATAAAGTACAATTTTGGGTTCATAGGTTAAATCTGGTATTGCAGGTGAGATACTATCTAGTACAAGCAAAAAGTATGGTATACAGTAGAGGAATATAACCTGGACTACTCTAAGGACCTGGGTTATAGAAACAAATTGACCTGATCACACTTAGGTTCAAATCCCTGCTCCTGCACTTAACACCTGTGTGACATTATCAAGATACTCAATCTCACTACATCTGTTTTCCTATCTATAAAATGGGGATAACAAAATGGAGCCTACCTCCTAAGGTTGTTGAAAGGCTTAAATGAAATAACTAAAGCATACTGCATGGAAAATAGAGTTTAATATTAATAATTTAATAATAAATTAACTCTTCTGCCTTCTCTTAACTATACTACTTATGATGTGACTATAAATTAGGCTCCTAAGTTTCAATTTTCTCACCTGTAAAACAGGAATTATAATACTGAGGCCAACTGCTCCACAATGTAGAATGAGATAACCTATATAAAAGTGTTTTGTAAAGGCACTATGTAGACGCATGTGAAGGATATCTACTGATACATGCAATTGGTTTAATGCTTCCCATAATTTTTAGGGATCATCTCAAATTTATAACTCAAAACCTAAAATGAAGTTTACAGTCATCTCAATTATTACAGGAGAATTTTCCAGCTTTTTGCTTTATCTGGCTTTGTACCTCCATCAAAAACTGGGAAGCAAGAGAGCTATATTCACATTTGTCAGTTCTGCTGTTAGTATCTTTAGCATAGGCTTCCATGCTGACTAACATTATCCTCTGGTTTTCAAAGATCCATATTATCCATGACCTCCATGACCTCTACAACCATGGAGAATTCTAAGATCTTCATTCATTTTTTTTGTATCTGTTCTAGCACCTAGAAACATGGTTGGCAACTAGCAAGGACTCAACCAATATTTGTTAACTAAATGGTTTCATGAATCTGTAGGTATGTGCAAAAAAGACTGGATTTAAAGTGAAAAGACTGGGGTTTCTGTCTCTGCTTTTCTCCATTATGGATGTGTGACCTTGCAGAAGTCACTTTAGGAAAAAGAATTACATAGTTATCATCTATAAACGGGGCTTGGTAATCCTCAAACTTTTTGTTGAGAATGTATAGAAGGACTTTGTAGGTTATAAACAACCAAATTTATTTATTTATTTTTATTAGTTTCTGCTTTATAACAAAGTGAATCAGTTATACATATACATCTGTTCCCATATCCCTTCCCTCTTGCGTCTCCCTCCCTCCCACCCTCCCTATCCCACCCCTCCAGGCTGTCACAAAGCACCGAGCTGATCTCCCTGTGCTATGCAGCTGCTTCCCACTATCTATCTACCTTACGTTTGGTAGTGTATATATGTCCATGCTGCTGTGACTAAACAACCAAATTTAAACCCAATCCATGAAGCCAGGGAAGATGGCGGAAGAGTAAGACGCAGAGATCACCTTCCTCCTCACAGATACACCAGAAATACATCTACACGTGGAACAACTGCTACAGAACACCTACTGAACGCTGGCAGAAGACCTCAGACCTCCCAAAAGGAAAGAAACTCTCAACGTAGCTGGGTAGGGCAAAAGAAAAAAGAATAAACAGAGACAAAAGGATAGGGACAGGACCTGCACCAATGGGAGGGAGCCATGAAGGAGGAAAGGATTCCACACACTAGGAAGCCCCTTTGTGGGCGGAGACTGCTGCTGGAGGAGGGGGAAAGCTTTGGAGCCGCGGAGGAGAGCACAGCAACAGGGGTGCTGAGGGCAAAGCGGAGAGATTCCCCCACAGAGGATCAGTGTGACCGGCACTCACCAGCCCGAGAGGCTTGTCTGCTCACCCACCGGGGTGGGCGGGGGCTGGGAGCTGAGGCTTGGGCTTTGGTAGGAGCACAGGGAGGGGACTGGGGTTGGCTGCTTGAACACAGCCTGAAGGGGGCTAGTGCGCCACAGCCAGCTGGGAAGGAGTACGGGAAAAACTCTGGAGCTGCTGAAGAGGCAAGATACCATTGTTTCAGGGTGCGCGAGGAGAGGAGATTCCTTCCCCATGTGCCCACAGAAGGCAGAGCACCACCTAAGTGAGCTCCAGAGACGGGCACAAGACACAGAATCCAACAGCAGATTAAAAGGATCATACACCACGATCTAGTGGGGTTTATTCCAGGAGTGCAGGGATTCTTCAGTATACGCAAGTCAATCAACGTCACACACCATATTAACAAATTGAAGGAGAAAAACCACATGATCATCTCAATAGATGCAGAGAAAGCTTTCGACAAAATTCAACACCCATTTATGATAAAACCCCTGCAGAAAGTAGGCATAGAGGGAACTTTCCTCAACATAATAAAGGCCATATATGACAAACCCACAGCCAGCATCATCCTCAATGGTGAAAAACTGAAGCATTTCCACTACGATCAGCAACAAGACAAGGTTGCCCTCTCTCACCACTCTTATTCAACATAGTTTTGGAAGTTTTAGCCATAGCAATCAGAGAAGAAAAGGAAATAAAAGGAATCCAAATCGGAAAAGAAGAAGTAAAGCTGTCACTGTTTGCAGATGATATGATACTATACATAGAGAATCCTAAAGATGCTACCAGAAAACTACTAGACCTAATCAATGAATTTGGTAAAATAGCAGGATACAAAATTAATGCACAGAAATCTCTGGCATTCCTATACGCTAATGATGAAAAATCTGAAAGTGAAATCAAGAAAACACTCCCATTTACCATTGCAACAAAAAGAATAAAATATCTAGGAATAAACCTACCTAAGGAGACAAAAGACCTGTATGCAGAAAATTATAAGACACTGATGAAAGAAATTAAAGATGATACAAATAGATGGAGAGATATGCCATGTTCTTGGACTGGAAGAAACAACATTGTGAAAATGACTCTACTACCCAAAGCAATCTACATATTCAGTGCAATCCCTATTAAACTACCACTGACATTTTTCACAGAACTAGAAAAAATTTCACATTTTGTATGGAAACACAAAAGACCCCGAATAACCAAAGCAATCTTGAGAACGAAAAACGGAGCTGGAGGAATCAGGCTCCCTGTCTTCAGACTATACTAAAAGCTACAGTAATCAAGACAGTATTGTACTGGAACAAAAACAGAAAGATAGATCAATGGAACAGGAGAGAAAGCCCAGAGATAAACCCACGCACATATGGTCACCTTATCTTTTTTTTTTTTTTTTTTTTGCAGTATGTGGGCCTCTCACTGTTGTGGCCTCTCCCATTGTGGAGCACAGGCTCCGGACGCGCAGGCTCAACGGCCATGGCTCACGGGCCCAGCTGCTCCGCAGCATGTGGGATTTTCCCGGACTGGGGCACGAACCCATGTCCCCTGCATTGGCAGGCGGACTCTCAACCACTGCGCCACCAGGGAAGCCCAGGTCACCTTATCTTTGATAAAGGAGGCAGGAATGTACAGTGGAGAAAGGACAGCCTCTTCAATAAGTGGTGCTGGGAAAACTGGACAGGGACATGTAAAAGTATGAGATTAGATCATTCCATAACACCATACACAAAAATAAGCTCAAAATGGATTAAAGACCTAAATGTAAGGCCAGAAACTATCAAACTCTTAGAGGAAAACATAGGCAGAACACTCTATGACATAAATCACAGCAAGATCCTTTTGGACCCACTTCCTAGAGAAATGGAAATAAAAACAAAAATAAACAAATGGGACCTAATGAAACTCAAAGCTTTTGCATAGCAAAGGAAACCATAAACAAGACCAAAAGACAACCCTCAGAATGGGAGAAAATATTTGCAAATGAAGCAACTGACTAAGGATTAAACTCCAAATTTTATAAACAGCTCATGCAGCTCAATAGCAAAAAAACAAACAACCCAATCCAAAAATGGGCAGAAGACCTAAATAGACATTTCTCCAAAGAAGATATACTGACTGCCAACAAACACATGAAAGAATGCTCAACATCATTAATCATTAGAGAAATGCAAATCAAAACTACAATGAGATATCATCTCACACCAGTCAGAATGGCCATCATCAAAAAATCTAGAAACAGTAAATGCTGGAGAGGGTGTGGAGAAAAGGGTACACTCTTGCACTGCTGGTGGGAATGTGAATTGGTACAGCCACTATGGAGAACAGTATGGAGGTTCCTTAAAAAACTACAAATAGAACTACCATATGACCCAGCAATCCTACTACTAGGCATATACCCTGAGAAAACCATAATTCAAAAAGAGTCATGCACCAAAATGTTCATTGCAGCTCTATTTACAATAGCCTGGAGATGGAAACAACCTAAGTGTCCATCATCAGATGAATGGATAAAGAAGATGTGGCACATATATACAATGCAATATTATTCAGCCATAAAAAGAAACAAAATTGAGCTATTTGTAATGAGGTGGATAGTCCTAGAGTCTGTCATACAGAGTGAAATAAGTCAGAAAGAGAAAGACAAATACCATATGCTAACACATATATATGGAATTTAAGAAAAAAATGTTATGAAGGACTTAGGGGTAAAACAGGAATAAAGACACAGACCTACTTGAGAATGGACTTGTGGATATGGGGAGGGGAAGGGTAAGCTGGGAAAAAGCGAGAGAGAGGCATGGACATATATACACTACCAAACGTAAGGTAGATAGCTAGTGGGAAGCAGCTGGATAGCACAGGGAGATCAGATCGGTCCTTTGTGACTGACTGGAGGGGTGGGATAGGGAGGGTGGGAGGGAGGGAGACGCAAGAGGGAAGGGATATGGGAACAGATGTATATGTATAACTGATTCACTTTGTTGTAAAGCAGAAACTAACACACCATTGTGAAACAATTATACTCCAATAAAGTTGTAAAAAAATAAACAACCAAATTTAAGGTGTTATCATTAATCATCAGTGAATTTTACTTCAGTAGCATCTTAAATAATTAAATTGACTAGATAAATAGATTTGCTGATGATTATTGGTTAATATAGGTATGTATATGCATGGGTGTTTCCTATAAGAGTGAAAACACAAGACACACTGGTGGTTGTACTGTTCTAATTCATATTCTATGGCACTGAGAACTAGGTCATTTGCCCGATGAAACACTAGACAAAAATGACTTCAGTACAGTTTTGGTCCTGGGATGTCTCACAATACCATTTTAAATTCATTACTGGATTTAAAGTACCGATCATGAAAAATACTGTATTTCATTGTGTTCCTTAGAGTATTCTTTGGCAAATTAGCCATTTCATTGCTCCTGCCCACTTCATGTTATCAGATTCAGCTTTTAAACACAGAGATCCTTTGAGTCACATTGTGTGCTAGGAGAAAAGATGCACAGGCTTTCAAAAATGAGTGGGATTACAGTTTAAGGCTGCAATTTTTATCATCCAATCAAATTTAAACTCTCTATAATTACAGCTAATAGTGTACTGACCTAGAGGGTAAGACACAAAGCAGTGAATATGGGAGAGAATAAAGGGAGAAAAATACCATTAATACTGATACCAAAACAACAACCAAAGAAACAAAGAAAAAAATGGAAAAGAGAGCCAGATCAAGGCTCAAGTCTCACCAAAGGCCTCAATATTCCTGTTATCCGTTACTCATATTTGTTTGAATCTCTGCATATGCTGGTTATGTTCCGGTGTGGAACAAGGAATTTTAAGAATTGGCTTTTGGAAGGCAAAATAGAATTACAGAATGTCAAAATTGGAAGAACATCTAGGGGTCAACTAGTTAATGCATCTCATTTATGGATGGACAAAGTCAAGTCCAGAGACGGGAGGGAACTTGTTAAATGCTGCTCAATAAGTTTTTAGTAGAATTTGCAGGTTTCTGACTTTGTAGCTCTTCAAAAGGGAGCCTGTAAGCCACTGTTCTCAAAAGCTACCATTTTAAAAAAATCAGAATCGTTGGGTTACATGTTAAAAATAAAGATTCTTGGGTCCCATCTCAGATCTACTGAATCAGAATCTCAAAGGTAGGCCATGACAACCTGCATTTTAACAAACTTTACAATTGTTCTAATACACAAAGGTGTTGAAAAGCACTGCCCTAGACATTCTTAGCTCAAGCCTTTATACTATGTCCGCACGCTAAAAAAAAAAAAAAAAAAAAAAAAAAAATTTGTCTTTCCAAGTATTTAAAAGAAGCAAAGCGGTAGTGGGTCTGAAATGCTGTCAGAATCCTCATGGTAACTGTACAGTGTAGGGTCCAACCAATAAAGATAAGGAAAGCTCTAGTAGTCAAGCACACTTGGGAAGCTGCAGCTGGTACAACAGTCTAGTAGAAGGCAGGCTCTTCAGCATGCTGCTAGGCATTTTTAAACTTCCTTTTTGGGCTACACAGACAAGCATACAGTAGATGCAGTTACTGAAGTTTAACTCTTCTGCCAAGACACAAAGTCTGAAAACATGGGTCTTTGTGTGTCATCATTTTAGCACTCTCCAACCCTAGTTTTCTCCCGGCTCTATCACTCACTCAAAGTTCTGCATGCAGAATCCCTAGCGGCTCCCGGGAGACCCGGAAACCAAATATCCCTGGCCTCACCTTGTCTGCCAAGTTCGTGTGGGACCCCACGCAGCCGGGGCAACGCAAAGGGTTAACAGGCCGTTCGCTGCAGAGTGGCAGGGAGCGAAGCCAATCGAGTGTCTAGGCGGGCGGTAAGTCTGGTGTGGGCGGGGCCGGGACGTAAAGTGCGAAAGGGAAGCGATGGAGGCCAAAGGGGTGAGAGGGTAGCGGCGGTTAGAGGTTGCGAGGAGGCGGGGCGACCGGGAGAGCATAGGAGCTTTGGTCCGTTCTCCCTGCTCTCCTTTATCCTTAGGGGTCGGGGACGGCCCGGTGCCCGGTGTATGGCCACGGAGTTACGGTGTCCGGACTCCATGCCCTGTCACAACCAGCAAGTAAACTGTGCCTCGACCCAAAACCCCGAGCCGCAGCAACCTGGCGAACTGATCGCAGACCATGCCGGGGGAAACGGCGACTCCGCGGCCAAGCTGACTCTCCTCAGGGGGAGAGTAAGCTCTTCTAGCGTACCGGCTGAGTGGGACTCTCAGGCCTACGGCGGCGCCACCCTCAACTCAGAGAGCAACGGTGGCACTGGCAACTCTGACGCGCCAGCCAGCGACTCCCTCCTAGGGGACTGCGAACTCTCCCCGCAGATCGGGGCGCAGCTTAAGCTCCTGCCAATGAATGATCAGATCCGGGAGCTGCAAACCATCATCCGGGACAAGTGAGCCAGAGCGGAAGGGGAAGGGGAGGTGGAGGGTCTCTCAGGGGGTGGGCGGGGATTGGAAGTAAAAGGGCGAAGGTTCTTGGCCTAGGGAAGCTGGTCTGTGGAGATTTCGGCAGGGCATTTTCTTTGTGGGGCGGTGTCACTTGACTCAGGCCTCCTACCCTCTTTCCCAGTACCTGTGTTTAACATCGCTTTGTGTAGGGAGGAAGCATTTTAGGTAACCTCCTGTTTCCTCTTTGTCTCTTATGAGTGGAATACTCAGGCATTCCAATTAGGTAAACGTGCTGATCTGCCCTGTGCCTGTTCTCGTGGGCAGTAACCATTTCTGGGTTGTAGGTTTACCACGTGAACAGACACAGAGCAGAGAGCGTAGCCCTTTCACTTCATACTGTTTAATAGACTCCCAGTTTGTTTCCTTGTCTCCATTTCTCTCTTCTACGTGTACCCACACATTACTGAACAATTAATCTTCTTAATATACTGCTTTGATTTGCTAACTACCCTACTCAGCAGCCTTCTTTGGCTTCTCTGAGCCTACCAAATAAAGTCAGGATCCTTAGCTTGACATTAAGTCCCATCTTCGTGGTTCCTAGGAACTATTCTGAAACATCCCTACTTCTCGCATCTCAAATTCACTTTACTCCTCTGCATGTTCAAACACTACCTACTCTTCTACAGTCTGCATTAAATGTCCACCTCTGCCAAGAAGCTTTCCTTCAATCATTCTTCCTCACTGATCTTCCCTGGCCTTTTTAATGCAAGATTCACCTTCTGTTTTGTGTATTGTTATTCGTTTCGCTGTTATTGCACTTGTTAGATTTTAAGCTCCTTGAGGGCAGACGTTGTATCTTTTACATTTTTGAATTCCAGCTATGCCTTGCAAGCAATAGTCATTCAATTACTAAAAGTTCTTTGTAGCTGTTAAAGTTATATTTATGAAAGTATTTAATGGTTTTTAATGAATCAATATTGAAAACTGTGGTCATGTGAACCAATAAATGAAGTAGTGATCTTAAAAAGTAGGAGACATAGGCTTGGTAGTTGTGGTGGGGGGAACTGAAATAAGACTTAATCTGTAAAACAAAGAAAATAGAATGATTCTTGTTTCTATAGAGCAAGAGTTACTGACCTTGTGTTTTGGACCTGTGCTGTCTTGGACCTTGTGCTGTACCTGTAGATGGGCTTCTGGGCTTTAGCAAACCCTCAGAAATTATTTGGGAAATGTTGTTTGTATGTGCATTTTTAATGGTTTTTTAAAATAACATTTTTATTTTTTAGTATTTTTAAATAAATTTATTTATTTATTTTTGTAAATAAATACAAAGATATTGCATTGGGTCTTGGTTGCTGCGCACGGGCTTTTTCTAGTTGCGGCGAGTTGGTGCTACTCTTCGTTGTGGTGCATGGGCTTCTCATTGCAGTGGCTTCTTCTGTTGTGGAGCACAGGCTCTAGGTGCACGGGCTTCAGTAGTTGTGGCACACGGGCTTAGTTGCTCCATGGGCATGTGGGATCTTCCCAGGCCAGAGCTCGAACCCATGTCCCCTGCATTGGCAGGCAGATTCTTAACCACTGCACCACAAGGGAAGTCCCATAACATCTTTATTGAGCTATAATTTACATACCATACAATACACCTTTTAAAGTGTACAATTCAGTGGTTTTCAAGTATGTTTATTGCTTTGCAGCCACCACCACACAATTTTAGAACATTTTCATCAGCTCAACAAGAAAGCCCACACCCATGAGCAGTCACTCCCCATTTCCCTCCAACCCACCAAGAGCCCTAGACAACCACTAATCTACCTTCTGTGTCTATTGATATGCCTATTCTGGACGTTTCATGTAAATAGAATCATACGACATGTGGCCTTTTGTGGCTAGTTTCTTTTATTTAGCATAATGTTTTCAAGCTTTATCCATCTTGTATCAGTACACCATTTCTTTTTTGGCTGAATGATATTCCTCTGTATGGCTATACCACATTTTGTTTATCCATTCATCAGGTGATGGACATTTGGGTGGTTTGGTTTCCAGTTTTTGGCTATTATGAATAATGCTACTATGAACATTTGCATATGTGCTTTTTTATGGGGTGGGGATTCCTTCGCTTTCATTAGATTTCACAAAGGGGTCTTCCTAACCATGTAAAAGTGAACAGTTGCTGTATAACTTGGAGAGGGCATGACATTCAGCATTCATATATGACAGTATCAATACCTGATTTTACTGCATTACTCAGAAAAGCCTGGATGGTGTAGTAAACCTGGGTGTAAGCAAAATCTTTTTTTTTTTCTGAGTTTGAAAGGAGACAGCAGGATCCAGAGTCATCTTAGGCAAGATGTTTAGCATCTCTGTGTTTCAGCTTTATCATTTGTAAAATGAGGATGTTCCTAATATCTCATGAAGCTCCTGGGAGGCTAAAACAAGATACTGTCTATGAACATTTGTTGTAAACTGTGAACAGTATGCATATTTATGGCATTTCAAGCCTTTATGTTTAGATTTGTGCATGGTTCAGATTGTATCCATAAATGCTGGTTTCTTCAGCTTTTGGGAGACAGTAAAAGGAATTTAACTACATAGAATGCACATTCTTATTTTAAAAAACAACACTGAGAGATCCTAGATTATTTTTATCCTGCTATGATACAGAATAGAAAAACTCACTACAATTTTTAATAACTAATTGATGCTTAGTTATTTAGGGTGGAGACAGAGTTTTAGTTTTGTTTCTGTTAATCAAATCTGTTAATGGAGGCCTCTGTTCCTTTATCTTAAAAAATTGGCATCCCCTCACACAAACAGGACCTGTTTTATCCGGGACTGGTGTGGAGTGCTTGTGGTTAGAGGAGCTATATTTACAGGGGTCTAGTTATGGAAGGTGCCATCAGTTATCAGTCTGTCTTCCTTGTACCCTTATGCTCTTCTCTATTTTGATGTGACATCATCTATGTGCACTATGGAACTGTCTGATGATAGAGGCCATTGAAGTACTTGTTATTCCTTTTATTGTTCCTGGTCCTTAGTGTCTATCTAGTGAAGGGATTGCTTTCTGAATTGACTTCGGCATGGGGAAATGGGGTTGAGCCAGAGGACTGCATGTTGTTGTAAATACATAAAGCAGGCAAGATTGAGAACATTGGACTGATTTAAAATATCTTTTTACTTATTTTTTTGAAATGTGCTGTATTTGCAGCATAAAATGTTGATGGTATTATTGAATTTCAAGGAAATGTTTTTTTTCTCTATTTGAGTATGCAGTAATCTAAACATCAAATGATCAGATAATTTACTCTGTCACACAGGGGTCACTGGTGAACTCAGGAAGAAATGACTGCTTCATTTGCAGTTTTTGTTGTTGCAGTGGATTTAAACCACACATCCTTCCCTTTCTGCCTCCTTTATATACTAAACCCAGCAAAATCTGAGTGTAATGCACTGTTCCCTTGAACACAGTTCATGACCTCATATATAAGGCAGTGCAGTGTATTTAAAAGATCATCTCCTCTCCCCAGTTTTTGTTTTCTTTCGTCTTCTGAAACATTAAAGTAAAGCTCTTTCATGAGCTATTGAATGTTTCCTGTATATTTGCCCTCAAAGGGGTTTCACCATGGCCTCAGCAGGCAGCTTGGATGAAAGTTGAGCCATCTTAGAGTATTTTAGTCCATGAAATAGCACTAAAGAAAGAACACATTCATTCTTGTGACTTTTTTTTTAGTCACCTGGTGGGGAGACAATTAACCTCAGGATGGATGAACATCCTTTGCAGCCCTAATATGAGCGCAGCCTGATGTGATTTGCGTCATTTGGCTAGGTAGTGTTCTTAACCAAAGCTGTACATTTGAATTGCTTGGGGAGTCTTTTTTTTTTTTTTTGGAACCTATCCTTAGAGTGGAGTAGTAGAGTAGTCTTGGGTGGAACCTGAGCACTTGTAGCTTTTTAAACACCACAGGTGATTATGCTGTGCTCAGGCTGGGCCACTGCCCATGGGAGAATGGCCATACTCCCTTGCATGGTGATTTGGCTAGTTTTGGATTTAGGGTATAGGCTGAGCCAAGGATTCTAAACTAAACAGAACCAGCCTAGAGAACCTGGCCTGGCATCACCCTGAGACTGGAGGAATCTCAGAACTGTTCCCTTCAACTTATACAAAACCAAAATGTCCACCACAGATAACACTATGACATGCAAGTTATTTATCAATAAATCATGGACGTGGTTTTGGTTTTCCATGTGAATTTTCTAACTGGCTTTTAGGCCAGGAGTGAGGAAGTCGACTCTTTATACATACTCCTGTTATAATATTTATTGGGCATGTCCTAGTAATCTCTTACCAGCTAGTCTGGACTCTGGGGAGGCAGAAAGAAAGTGTGGCCTGGCACAGTACCTGGCACATAGGGGAATTAATGTTCCAATCATTATAAAAATTAATAAATCAACTTGAATGACTGAGGCCTGGGTTCTAAAGGAAAATGATAGCTTCTCTTCTTTTTCTACCTGATCTCAAATGTTTACATTGAACTCTGCTTTGAGGTACAAATAAATAATTAATGACACTACTTTATGAGATTCTTAAGAAGGTGCCGAAGATCTGTGGTCCTGATGACTTGCACCTGGCACGCAGTAAAAGCTATTTTCATTTTTGTTTGTTGTTTGCTTTGGTTTTCACATCAGATTAGGTTTGCTGCAAGTACTTCACTGCGTTTTGTTTTTTTGAGGGGGAAGGAAGGAGGAGGAAAATCATTTATAAATCATCTGCATACTATGACAAACCTTAGAGCTTCTTTATTTTAATGATCACATAACAAAGTAGCTATGGAAGTAGAGCTTATGTTTTCAGAGCTTCCACTAAACATTAACTCTAAGTGAAACATTCCTTTGGTTTAAACCTGCCAGAAAAGCTTTTATTTTTTACTTCCCTTTAAACTGTTGCTTAAAAAAACAAACAAGAACATATTAGAGCTAAAACTGAGTCCATTTAGTTCTTCCTCATTAGCTTAGGTTGCTAGATAAGTACAGGCCACCCAGTTAAATTTGAGTTCAGATAAACAATTCATACTTTTCTTAGTATATCCTAAACATTGTATGGGACATACTTCTGAAATACAAATTTAACTGGGTGTCCTGTATTTTTATTTGCTAAATCTGGCAACTTTATGCCCAGACTTAACTTCTCCCACCCCCAATGCTAAAGAAAATCTTTGTGTATAATCCTCATTTTGAAAAATGAGACCTAGGACAGCAGAAGCAAAAATAACTACAATCCTGCACCCTGTGGAACAAAAACCACATTCACAGAAAGATAGACAAAAAAAAAAGGCAGAGGACTATGTATGAACAAGGAACGAGATAAAAAGAACAAGATAAAACCCCAGAAACACAACTAGATGGAGATAGACAACCTTCCAGAAAAAGAATTCAGAATAATGATAGTGAAGGTGATCCAGGACCTTGGAAAAAGAATGGAGGCAAAGATCGAGAAGATGCAAGAAATGTTTAACAAAGACCTAGAAGAATTCAAGAACAAACACCTAGAAGAATTCAAGGACAAACAAACAGAGATGAGCAATACAATAACTGAAATGAAAAATACACTAGAAGGAATCAATAGCAGAATAACTGAGGCAGAAGAATGGATAAGTGACCTGGAAGACAGAATGGTGGAATTCACTGCTACGGAACCAATAAATAAAAAAGAATGAAAAGAAATGAAGACAGCCTAAGAGACCTCTGGGACAACATTAAATGCACCAACATTCGTATTATTGGTGTCCCAGAAGGAGAAGAGAGAGAGAAAGGACCCGAGAAAATATTTGAAGAGATTATAGTCGAAAACTTTCCTAACATGGGACAGGAAATAGCCACCCAAGTACAGGAAGCACAGAGAGTCCCAGGCAGGATAAGGAGAAACACGCCGAGACACATAGTAATCAAATTGACAAAAATTAAAGACAAAGAAAAATTATTAAAAGCAACAAGGGAAAAATAACAAATAACACACAAGGGAACTCCCATAAGGTTAACAGCTGATTTCTCAGCAGAAACTCTACAGGCCAGAAGGGAGTGGCATGATATATTTGATGAAAGGGAGGAACCTACAACCAAGATTACTCTAGCCCGCAAGGATCTCATTCAGATTCAACGGAAAAATCAAAAGCTTTACAGACAAGCAAAAGCTAAGAGAATTCAGCACCACCAAATCAGCTCTACAACAAATGCTAAAGGAACATCTCTAAGTGGGAAACACAAGAGAAGGAAAGAACCTACAAAAACAAACCCAAAGCAATTAAGACAATAGTTATAGGACCATACATATCAATAATTACCTTAAATGTGAATGGATTAAATGCTCCAACCAAAAGACACAGGCTCGCTGAATGGATACAAAAGGACCCATATATATGCTGTCTACAAGAGAATCACTTCAGACCTAGGGACACATACAGACTGAAAGTGAGGGGATGGAAAAAGATACTCCATGCAAATGGAAATCAAAAGAAAGCTGGAGTAGCAATACTCCTACCAGATAAAATAGACTTTAAAACAAAGAATGTTACAAGAGACAAGAAAGGACACTGCATAATGATCAAGAGGTCAATCCAAGAAGATATAACAATTATAAATATATACACACCCAACATAGGAGCACCTCAATACATAAGGCAACTGCTAACAGCTATAAAAGAGGAAATCGACAGTAACACAGTAATAGTGGGGGACTTTTAACACTTCACTTACACTAATGGACAGATCATCCAGACAGAAAATTAATAAGGAAACACAAGCTTTAAATGACACAATAGACCAGATGGATTTAATTGATATTTATAGGACATTCCATCCAAAAACAGCAGATTACACTTTCTTCTCAAGTGCACATGGAACATTCTCCAGGATAAGTCACATCTTGTGTCCCAAATCTAGCCTTGGTAAATTTAAGAAAATTAAAATCATATCAAGCATCTTTTCTGACCACAACATTATGAGATTAGAAATAAATTACAGGGAAAAAAATGTAAAGAATACAAACACATGGAGGCTAAACAATACATTACTAAATAACCAAGAGATCACTGAAGAAATCAAAGAGGAAATCAAAAGATACTTAGAGGAAAAAAAAAAGACACCTAATTCAGTACTACTGGGATTTGATTTAAATTAAATTGCTTTTTAAGTTATGAGTCCGAGGTTTTAATTTAATCACTTGAAAAGGGTGTATTCTTATTTTAACCTTAATTACATACTCTTTACAAGCCACATTATAATAGCAGCTTCTTCATCTTGAGAAGGAACATTTTAATGATGTTTTATTTGCCTGCCAGTCTCTTTATTTCATTATTTGCATTGTATGTACATGCCAGTCTGATTGACAGGGAGAGAAATGTCATTAAAGTACACCTAAAAACTGGTTACCTTTTAGTAAACATTCCCTTATTAGAGCAAAATATAGATAATGACTTTACTCAGGGACTTAAGAGAGCTTCAGGCTGGGAAGAACCTTGGAATACTTCACTTCTGTAAGCCTCACTACTTTCTTCACTAAAGAGGTGGTAAGAATAGAATCTACCTTTTAAGATTATGTGAGGATTAGACCAGATAATGCATGAAAAATGCTTAATACTTGGCACCAAGGAAGCTTTTAATAAATGATGACCTGTGGGAACGAAGGGAGTAATATATGTATAATATTACATACCTGCTGTAACTTTTGGACCTTTTAAGAAAAACCTTCTAAATAAATCTTGTACTCTTGGGTGTGTGTGTGTGTGTGTACAGTTATTAAATGAATTTTCTTTAAAAAAGAAGAGGAGAGGTTGTCAAGTTTATTCTAAATAGAGAGAAGTAGCAGATAGTGATCAAATGGAAGTTTCTGCTGTAGAAATTGAAGTGTAATTGCCCCAGGAGAGGATGTCTTCCAACACACTAGAGAATCCCTCTGGTGGTGGTGATGGTGGTGGTGGTAGTAGTAATAGCAGCAGCAGCAGTAGTAGTAGTGAGGTCTAGTAAGAAGAGGGGAGAGGATCTCTACTTGAAGTCTTAATTTTTTAATATTATAAAGACATTCCTCTCATAGTTCCATATGTTATGGATGATAAGTAAATACCTATTAGCCTTTTGGAAGAAAGGTCAGAGATTTCTCTTGATTTCCTCTTGGTTTGGGTTTACTCTGAGATGTACGTGTTTTAAAATATATACATATGCAATTGCTGTAGCCTCTCTGGAAATTTTAAACTGCTTTATAGACAGTCTTAAGTAGGGAATAGTCTGGTTTACCAAATCCACATTAAAATGAGGATTTGGCTTCTGGTATGATTCTCATTCTTTTGTTGTTTCTGTGTGAAGATCATTTTTTTAAAAAATGGCTACCTTTGGCTTTCATTTTGCTACTATAGATGTGTGACACATTTGTTGGGGGGAGTGTCAAGAAAAGTGTATTCTCAGATATGGTTAGGTCTGCATTGTTAATCCTGTTTGGGGTTTGCACAATTTAAAAGATACTCTGCTTAACATTAGTCTGATTTCTATGCTTTGAATTTTGAGCACCTGGATATCACTGTTTAAATATTTGAATATATTTTAGAATATTCCAGGGTTGTGTGTCAGTGTGTTTGTTGCTTTGTGATAATTTTGCATTAGATTTTATTTGGGACAGTTATCAGATTCAAGATGATTAAAATATCTTTCAAAACTTTGTTTCCAGTATGATAGAGTTTTTTAAAATGGTTTTGAGACAAAAGTGAATAGAGTTATGATTTGAAACAAAGTATATGGAGTCAATAAGACCTGGGGTCTGGTTTACATTAAAACATCTTTATTAGCACATACTTTAGTCCAGTGTTGGGCCTAAAGTAGGGGCCCAAAGATTATGTGCAACTTGATTGATCCAACAAGCAAATATCTGCCTTATGAAACTCTAGTGTTAACAGTGTAAGGAATTTAGATGTGGATATTGCAGACCACTGTGTGTTTTTAAAAAATGCAACCAACTTACTGTATTCTAACTGTACTTTAATTTATAAATTGACTTAAAGTAAACAGTGTCAGTCTGAAGCTTGTCAAAAACAGCAGGGGATAAGTTAGTAATTACTGTTTGTAGTGGGATGACCTGGAGCAGTGACTGCTTTAATTGGAAGTCAAATAGCTATCAAGGGATAACAGTTCACATTAGGTTCTCATAGTGTGTACCTTTTTTGGAATGTAGAGAGTGCTTATCATGCAGAAGTCATCAGATGAGGCTGACATTTTTGAGGAGAGTGTAAAGATGTTAAAATGTCTGATTCTAATGTAAAATAATGAATTTGGGCAACTCTGATCAATTAACCTAACTTTTCTCTGTAATATATTTGTGTAACTGTTTAAAAATTAAAGACAAACATTTCAGATGTGTTCTCAAGATATACTACTGGATATTTCTTTAAGACAAATCCAGACTTATCTTCCCTATTGAAAAATGGTGTTCTGGCTACTTAGACAAGTTTATGTAGGTCTAGCAAATGGGGCA
Source organism: Hyperoodon ampullatus (assembly GCF_949752795.1). Classification (NCBI taxonomy): domain Eukaryota; kingdom Metazoa; phylum Chordata; class Mammalia; order Artiodactyla; family Ziphiidae; genus Hyperoodon; species Hyperoodon ampullatus. The sequence goes on from NC_136913.1 coordinate 64,181,204, forward strand.
GTAGGCTTCAGTCTTTTTCTCTTTTTTTTTTTTGTAGTTCGCTGACTTTTATTTCTTTGACAAGCATGTTGTGAATATTAATTATAGAAATGAAAGGTGCAAGTGTAAAATCATTAGTATAGTTTCATTTGAAAACCACAGTATGTAAAGCCTGTTTTAAATAGGCTGTCTATGTGTAGGTGTGTGGATAGAGTTTTCTGAGTTTAGGGAGCATTTATATATAAAGAATACAGACCTATATTCTTCCTATTGCTCAATTATGGTCCATATTTTAGAGAGTTAGTATCTGTAATAATGATAGAACTGTGGTTACTCTAAGAAACCTAATGCCATTTGTGTCAGGGGTATTTCATTACTTTTCCCTGTCAGAGAAAGTAAATGAAGCTTGAAAAAGAGTCATGATTAATGGTGTAGTGAGATAATATATGCTTGCATATGCCATTTCGATGCTGTGTTGGGGAATATTTTAGGTATGCTATGGATAGGCAGATGGGGATTTTTAAGTACATAAACTGTAAATCTGTCAGATCATTTAACTTACATGAGAGAAAGAGGAGGAACAATACTAGGTTTTTATGTACAGAAAAAATGTCAGTCTTATAAACATTCTTCTTTTGGCTGGTTAACAGTTTGTGGGTAGGTACAACCCTCGATTATTATTACTTGGGTACCTCAGGATCTTGAAAGAACTGACCAGAAGGAAGTGTACAGGAAGTTGGTAGAAAGATCTATGGAATAAACTATTTGATTGAAAAATAAGCAAAGGGAAAAATTTATCAATAGTTTGAGAAAGAGGTCTTGGAAATTAGGTTATGTGTTCTTATGTGTTCTTGAAAGCAATGGCAGAAACAGAGGATTTACTTGTTTGTGCCATTCTCATTCCAAAAAGGATTAGAGGGGGATGAGGGGAAGATGGTGGAAGAGTAAGATGCGGAGATCACCTTCCTCCCAACAGATACACCAGAAATACATCTACATGTAGAACAACTCCTACAGAACACCTACTGAACGCTGGCAGAAGACCTCAGACCTCCCAAAAGGAAAGAAAGTCCCCACGTACCTGGGTAGGGCAAAAGAAAAAAGAATAAACAGAGACAAAAGGATAGGGATGGGACCTGCACCAGTGGGAGGGAGCCGTGAAGGAGGAAAGGTTTCCACACACTAGGAAGCCCCTTCATGGGTGGAGACTGCTGGTGGCAGAGGGGGAAAGCTTCGGAGCCGTGGGGGAGAGCACAGCAATAGGGGTGCGGAGGGCAAAGCAGAGAGATTCCCGCACAGAGGATGGGTGCCAACCGGCACTCACCAGCCCGAGAGGCTTGTCTGCTCACCCGCTGGGATGGGCGGGGTTGGGAGCTGAGGCTCGGGCTTTGGTTGGAGCGCAGGGAGAGGGCTGGGGTTGGTGGCATGAAAACAGCCTGCAGGGGGTTAGTGCACCACGGCTAGCCGGGAGGGAGTCCAGGGAAAAGTCTGGACCTGCCGAAGAGGCAAGAGACTTTTTCTTCCCTCTTTGTTTAATGGTGCATGAAGAGAGGGGATTAAGAGCGCTGCTTAAAGGAGCTCCAGAGACAGGCGTGAGCCACGGCTATCAGCGTGGACCACAGAGACGGGCATGAGACGCCAAGGCTGCTGCTGCCGCCAGCAAGAACCCTGTGTGCGAGCACAGGTCACTACCCACACGGGCCCTTCCGGGGAGCCTGTGCAGCCCGACACTGCCAGTGTCCCGGGATCCAGGGACAACTTCCCCGGGAGAACACATGGTGCGCCTCAGGCTGGTGCAACGTCACGCCAACCTCAGCCGCTGCAGGCTAGCCCCGCACTCCGTACCCCTCCCTCCCCCCGGCCTGAGTGAGCCAGAGCCCCCGAAGCAGCTCCTCCTTTAACCACGTCCTGTCTGAGCAAAGAGCAGACGCCCTCCGGCAACCTACACACAGAGGTGGGGCCAAATCCAAAGCTGAGCCCTGGGAGCTGTGAGAACAAGGAAGAGAAAGGGAAATCTCTCCCAGCAGCCTCAGAAGCAGTGGATTAAAGCTCCACAATCAACTTGATGTACCCTGCATCTGGGGAGTACATGAATAGACAATGAATCATCCCAAATTGAGGAGGTGGACTTTGAGATCAAGATTTATGACTTTTTCCCCTTTTCCTCTTTTTGTGAGTTTGTATATGTATGCTTCTGTGTGAGATTTTGTCTGTATAACTTTGCTTCTACCATTTGTCCTAGGGTTCTATCTGTCCGTTTTTTGCATGTTTTTAAAATTTTTTTCTTAATAATTATTTTTATCTTAATAACTTTATTTTATTTTATCTTCTTTCTTTCTTTCCTTCCCTCCTTCCTTCCTCCCTCCCTCGCTTTTTCCTTCCTTCCTTCTTTCTTTTTTTCTTTCCTTCTTTCTTTCTTCTTTCTTTTCTTTCTTTCTTTCTTTCTTTCTTTCTTTCTTTCCTTCTTTCCTTCTTCCTTCCTTCATTTCTTTCTTTCTTTCTTTCTTTCTTTCTTTCTTTCTTTCTTTCTTTCTTTCTTTCCTTTCTCCCTTTTATTCTGAGCCATGTGGAAGAAAGGATCTTGGTGCTGCAGCCAGGAGTCAGTGCTGTGCCTCTGTGGTGGGAGAGCCAACTTCAGGACACTGGTCCACAAGAGACTTTCCAGCTCCACATAATATCAAATGGCAAAAATCTCCCAGAGATCTCCATCTCAACAGCAACACCCAGCTTAACTCAACGACCAGCAAGCGACAGTGCTGTCCACCCTATGCCAAACAACTAGCAAGACAGGAACACAACCCCACCCATTAGCAGAGAGGCTGCCTAAAATCATAATAAGGCCACAGATATCCCAAAACACACCACCAGACGTGGACCTGCCCACCAGAAAGACAAGATCCAGCCTCATCGACCAGAACACAGGCACTAGTCCCCTCCTCCAGGAAGCCTACACAACCCACTGAACCAACTTTAGCCACTGGGGACAGACACCAAAAACAATGGGACTACGAACCTGCAGCATGCAAAAAGGAGATCCCAAACACAGTAAGATAAGCAAAATAAGAAGACAGAAAAACACACAGCAGATGAAGGAGCAAGATAAAAACCTACCAGACCTAACAAATGAAGAGGAAACAGGCAGTCTGCCTGAAAAAGAATTCAGAATAATTATAGTAAAGATGATCCAAAATCTTGGAAATAGAATAAAAAAATGCAAGAAACATTTAAAAAGGAACTAGAAGAACTAAAGATGAAAGAAGCAACGATGAACAACACAATAAATGAAATTAAAAATACTCTAGAAGGAATCAATAGCAGAATAACTGAGGCAGAAAAACAGATAAGTGACCTGGAAGATAAAATAGTGGAAATAACTACTGCAGAGCAGAATAAAGAAAAAAGAATGAAAAGAACTGAGGACAGTCTCAGAGACCTCTGGGACAACATTAAACACACCAACATTCGAATTATAGGGGTTCCAGAAGAAGAAGAGAGAAAGAAAGGGACTGAGAAAATATTTGAAGAGATTATAGTTGAAAACCTCCCTAATATGGGAAAGGAAATATTTAATCAAGTCCAGGAAGCACAGAGAGTCCCATACAGGATAAGTCCAAGGAGAAATATGCCAAGACACATATTAATCAAACTGTCAAAAATTAAATAGAAAGGAAACATATTAAAAGCAACAAGGGAAAAACAACAAATAACACACAAGGGAATCCCCATCAGGTTAACAGCTGATCTTTCAGCAGAAACTCTGAAAGCCAGAAGGGACTGGCAGGACATATTTAAAGCAATGAAGGAGAAAAACTTGCAACCAAGATTACTCTACCCATCAAGGATCTCACTCAGACTTGATGGAGAAATTAAAACATTTACAGACAAGCAAAAGCTGAGAGAGTTCAGCACCACCAAACCAGCTTTACAACAAATGCTAAAGGAACTTCTCTAGGCAAGAAACACAAGAAAAGGGAAAGACCTACAATAACGAACCAAAAACAATTAAGAAAATGGGAATAGGAACATACAAATCGATAATTACCTTAAATGTAAATGGGCTAAATGCTCCCACCAAAAGACACAGATTGGCTGAATGGATATGAAAACAAGACCCATATATATGCTGTCTAGAAGAGACGCACTTCAGACCTAGAGACACATACAGATTGAAAGTAAGGGGATAGAAAAAGATATTCCAAGCAAATGGAAACCAAAAGAAAGCTGGAGTAGCAATTCTCATATCAGACAAAATAGACTTTAAAATAAAGACTATTAGAAGAGACAAAGAAGGACACTACATAATGATCAAGGGATCGATCCAGAAGATATAGCAATTGTAAATATTTATGCACCCAACATAGGAGCATCTCAATACATAAAGCAAATACTAACAGCCATAAAATGGGAAATCGACAGTAACACAGTCATAATAGGGGACCTTAACACCCCACTTTCACCAATGGACAGATCATCCAAAATGCAAATAAATAAGTAAACACAAGCTTTAAATGATACATTAAACAAGATGGACTTAATTGACATTTATAGGACGTTCCATCCAAAAACAACAGACTACACATTATTCTCAAGTGCTCATGGAACATTCTCCAGGATACAACATATCTTGGGTCACAAATCAAGCCTTGGTAAATTTAAGAAAATTGAAATTGTATCAAGTATCTTTTCCGACCACAATGCTACAAGACTAGATATCAATTATAGAAAAAGATCTGTAAAAAATACAAACACATGGAGGCTAAACAATACACTACTTAATAACGAAGTGATCACTGAAGAAATCAAAGAGGAAATAAAAGAATACCTAGAAACAAATGACAATGGAGACACGAAAACCCAAAACCTAGGGGATGTAACAGAAACAGTTCTAAGAGGGAAGTTTATAGCAATACAATCCTACCTTAAGAAACAGGAAACATCTTGAATAAACAACCTAACCTTGCACCTAAAGCAATTAGAGAAAGAAGAACAAAAAACCCCCAAAGTTAGCAGAAGGAAAGAAATCATAAAGATCAGATCAGAAATAAATGAAAAAGAAATGAAGGAAACAATAGCAAAGATCAATAAAACTAAAAGCTGGTCCTCTGAGAAGATAAACAAAATTGATAAACCTTTCACCAGACTCATCAAGAAAAAAAGGGAGAAGACTCAAATCAATAGAATTAGAAATGAAAAAGGAGAAGTAACAACTGACACTGCAGAAATACAAAAGGTCATGAGAGAGTACTACAGGCAACTCTATGCCAATAAAATGGACAACCTGGGAGAAATGGACAAATTCTTAGAAATGCACAACCTGCAAAGACTGAATCAGGAAGAAATAGAAAATGTGAACAGACCAATCACAAGCACTGAAATTGAAACTGTGATTAAAAATCTTCCAACAAACAAAAGCCCAGGAGCAGCTGGCTTCACAGGCGAATTCTATCAAACATTTAGAGAAGAGCTAACACCTATCCTTCTCAAACTCTTCCACAATATAGCAGAGGGTGGAACACTCCCAAACTTATTCTGCGAGGCCACCATCACCTTGATACCAAAACCACACAAGGATGTGACAAATAAAGAAAACTACAGGCCAATATCACTGATGAACATAGATGCAAAAATCTTCAACAAAATACTAGCAAGCAGAATCCAACAGCACATTAAAAGGATCATACACCGTGATCAAGTGGGGTTTATTCCAGGAGTGCAGGGATTCTTCAATATACACAAATCAATCAATGTGATACACCATATTAACAAATTGAAGAAGAAAAACCATATGATCATCTCAATAGATGCAGAGAAAGCTTTCGAGAAAATTCAACACCCATTTATGATAAAAACCCTGCAGAAAGTAGGCATAGAGGGAACTTTCCTCAACATAATAAAGGCCATATATGACAAAGCCACAGCCAACATCATCCTCAATGGTGAAAAACTGAAAGCATTTCCACTAAGATCAGGAACACGACAAGGTTGCCCTCTCTCACCACTCTTATTCAACCTAGTTTTGGAAGTTTTAGCCACAGGAATCAGAGAAGAAAAGGAAATAAAAGGAATCCAAATTGGAAAAGAAGAAGTAAAGCTGTTACTGTTTGCAGATGACATGATGCTATACATAGAGAATCCTAAAGATGCTACCAGAAAACTACTAGAGCTAATCAATGAATTTGGTAAAGTATCAGGATACAAAATTAATGCACAGAAATCTCTGGCATTCCTATACACTAATGATGAAAAATCTGAAAATGAAATCAAGAAAACACTCCCTTTTACCATTGCAACAAAAAGTATAAAATATCTAGGAATAAACCTACCTAAGGAGACAAAAGACCTGTATACAGAAATTATAAAACACTGATGAAAGAAATTGAAGATGATACAAATAGATGGAGAGATATACCATGTTCTTGGATTGGAAGAATCAACATTGTGAACATGACTCTACTACCTAAAGCAATCTACAGGTTCAATGCAATCCCTGTCAAAATACCAGTGGCATTTTTCACAGAACTAGAACAAAAATTTTCACAATTTGTATGGAAACACAAAAGACCCCGAATAGCCAAAGCAATCTTGAGAATGAAAAATGGAGGTGGAGGAATCAGGCTCTCTGACTTCAGACTATACTACAAAGCTACAGTAATCAAGATAGTATGGTACTGGCACAAAAACAGAAAGATAGATGAATGGTACAGGATAGAAAGCCCAGAGATAAACCCACGCACATATGGTCACCTTGTCTTTGATCAAGGAGGCAGCTATGTACAGTGGAGAACGGACAGCCTCCTCAATAAATGGTGGTGGGAAAACTGGACAGGGACATGTAAAAGTATGAGATTAGATCACTCCCTAACACCACACACAAAAATAAGCTCAAAATGGATTAAAGACCTAAATGTAAGGCCAGAAACTATCAAACTGTTAGAGGAAATCATAGGCAGAACACTCTATGATATAAATCACAGCAAGATCCTTTTTGACCCACCTCCTAGAGAAATGGAAATAAAAAAATAAACAAATGGGACCTAATGAAACTTCAAAGGTTTTGCACAGTAAAGGAAACCATAAACAAGACCAAAAGACAACCCTCAGAATCGGAGAAAATATTTGCAAATGAAGCAACTGACAAAGGATTAATCTCCAGAATTTATAAGCAGCTCATACAGCTCAATAACAAAAAAACAAACAACCCAATCCAAAAATGGACAGAAGACCTAAATAGACATTTCTCCAAAGAAGATATACTGACTGCCAACAAACACATGAAAGAATGCTCAACATCATTAATCATTAGAGAAATGCAAATCAAAACTACAATGTGATATCATCTTATACCAGTCAGAATGTCTGTCATCAAAAAATCTAGAAACAATAAATGCTGGAGAGGGTGTGGAGAAAAGGGAACCCTCTTGCACTGCTAGTAGGAATGTGATTTGGTACAGCCACTTTGGAGAGCAGTATGGAGGTTCCTTAAAAAACTACAAATAGAAGTACCATATGCCCCAGCAATCCCACTACTAGGCATATACACTGAGAAAACTATATTTCAAAAAGAGTCATGTACCAAAATGTTCGTTGCAGCTCTATTTACAATAGCCAGGAGATGGAAACAACCTAAGTGTCCATAATCGGATGAATGGATAAAGAAGATGTGTCACATATATACAATGGAATATTACTCAGCCATAGAAAGAAATGAAATTGAGCTATTTGTAATGAGGTGGATTGCCCTAGAGTCTGTCATACAGAGTGAAGTAAGTCAGAAAGAGAAAGACAAATATCGTATGCTAACACACATATATGGAATTTAAGAAAAAAAATATCATGAGGAACCTAGGGGTAAGACAGGAATAAAGACACAGATCTACTTGAGAATTTACTTGACGATATTGGGAGCTGGAAGTGTAAGCTCTGACAAAGTGAGAGAGTGTCATGGACATATATACACCACCAAACGTAAAATAGATAGCTTTTGGGAAGCAGCCGCATAGCACAGGGAGATCACCTCAGTGCTTTGTGACCACCTAGAGGGGTGGGATAGGGAGGGTGGGAGGGAGGGAGACGCAAGAGGGAAGAGATATGGGAACATATGTATATGTATAACTGATTCACTTTGTTATAAAGCAGAAACTAACACACCATTGTAAAGCAATTATACTCCAATAAAGATGTTAAGAAAAAAGGATTAGCGACAAAGTATCAATAGATGGGTTACTAATATTGGTAATAGGGTTTTAGATCAAGGTGAATGGTGCGTGAGAATGGGGAGAACCTGGTTTTCTCACTGCAAGGTTTTTTTCTTAACTTGAGCTCTGGACTTGCTGCCATCTTCCAGGGGGAACTTATTCATCTCCTTGTTGAAGAGTATATACTTGGGCAGTTCAGTGGGAGGCTACATGATCTTTTCAATTACTCTCTCTAGTGTTAATATCAAATGAGCATTTTCAATAATATTTACCAAGTCATTCCATTTAGGTTCCTGTATCCTAGTTGTTGTAGTTGTTCAGTCAGGGACGAAAATGAGTCCAACACATGAGATGTATGCGTTAAAGCACAGTGGTAGCGGGCTGCAGCTCGCTCAGGCAAAACAGCAAAGCCCTCAGTCCACTATAGCATATTTATTTAAATTTTATCCAAAACAAAAAGGTTCTTTCACAGGCTGTGTCGTCCTTGAACATCTAAGCAATGCACCTCCTTACTTTCTTATGTTTCCAATTATACCAAAGACATGCGTGGATCAGTGCCCAGAGCAATCAGTACTGCTTGCAGTCCTGAAACATTCTCACGCACCCAGCTTGTTAGGTGAGCCGACTGTTGGGTCACGTCTTTTCCCATGTCCTCAGTTACCCTGCTACACCTAGTGAAAAATATCTTGTCTCAATAATGGTCTGTTACAGGTAAGCTTTTAAGATTTTAGCATGTAATATGTTTTAATATCAGAGTTACTATATATATTAAGTAATATTTCACTTTAAAGCTCTAATCTAGACTAAAACTTGTACTTTTTTTTTAGGACAGCCAGTAGAGGGGACTTCATGTTTTCTGCGGATCGTTTGGTAGGTGGATGGAGGCTTTCCATTTTCATTTAATTGTTGTTCCTATTGATACAATCATAGTAGGCCAAGGGGCTTTTTTGTTCTAGAGCATTCTGGGGTCGAGAGAGATTTTACCAAGTAACCCACATCTTGCTAGGCTTTGCAAGTGTTGTTTCTACTGTTGCATTAAAGCTCTGCTTCAGTCCCATTCACCTCAAAGCATTGTCCATGAACTCATTCTCTGTAGTTCTGAGGTACCACTCACTACCTTTCAAGTGGATCTTGGTAACCTGATCCTGGGCCTTAAATGCCTCCTCTTAGGGCAGTGAAGTGAAGTAAATTAAAAGGGAACCAAAGATGTAAAAGACCTAGTAGTTACCCTTATGGGATCCATCGAATGCACAAAAACTAATACCTAGCTTGTAGTTTACATGGGGTTGGATATCTATTTTGCCTCTTCTTTTCTGTAGTATCCTCACACGTGAAATACTAAGTTGTACTATCTACGCTCAGGGACTTCCTGTTAAGGATTGATCAAGCCCAATTCTGTTTGGCTAGTGTCATCTGAGAGGATCTCAGGCCAAATTGGGCTGTCTTGGGTAAGCCCTGTTTACTTCTTGTGTTTATATCTAAGTTTGTTCAGTGCTTAGAATGAGTTTGACACATATTCTGCTGTGGTTATTAGTATTCATCTGTTCATGAAATATACATTAAACTCATGTGAGTCAGACACTGTGCTAGACTGTGTTGTGGGGGGAGGAGATACAGTGGTAAAGCATATAGCATGGTCCCTGATCTCGTGGGGTTTACAATCTAAATACTGTTCTCAGTATTTAGTTTGGGAAAGAAAGAAAAGTGACTTATTAAGCTTATAGGTATAATCAGATAGTAGAAGATAGACTATTAAAGGGAATGTGATGGTGTTGGTGGGAGCAGGCGTGAAACTCTTTATTTACCTTTTCCCTAGGGAAATCTTTATTCCAAAAGAGTGTAGACAACTCCTGTTCTATTTTTGACTTTAAGTATTCTTGGTTCAAAGGCCACTTCTATTTGAGCTTCCAGGGGCAGTAATAATCCTTGGATTGCATCAAGATAAATGTAGTTGACATTCTTGGAGTGATCGTTAGGTTATTCTGTGTTTATGCTTTTATCAAACCAAAGGAACAGGTTCAAGGCAATTGTGTCAGTGGCTGCTGTGGGGAAAACAGAGGTCTTGGTGTTCACTGGTAGAAAATGATTGCTCTTTCTTTTGCTCTCCTTGTGCCATTTTTCTGGAGAACATAGGAATTAAGTTCATGGTTATTGTAAAATGCTTGCCTGAAAGGGCAAGCATTATATCTTAGTCAAATGAGATAATAAGGACCCAGGGCATAATTCACCTCAGAGGATGGTAATTAGGACCTCTCTGTTCTCTGCAGTTGGATTTGGAGGTCCTGATATTGGGGGTGGGGGGTGTGGAGGGTCAGTTGTGATTGTGGTAGGGACAGGAGCTGTTGAGGTTTCTAGTGTTGAGGATTTCTAGTACACTGTCTCTTCTAGCACAAGGGTCCTGTTATAGTGGACATTAATTTTGTCCTGAATTTGTCAGGATTGGCTCTCCTGGCGCTCAGATCTTGAGTTATTTATATTTTAGTCACCCTTCTTCTGGTTTTATGTTCTCCTGTAAGGCTTGGACACACTAATTTCTGTCCCAGAGTTGCAGGAGATGGGCAGGAGGTAAGACTCTTTAGAGGAGTGTTACTAGGAGGAGAACTAGGCTCTTCAAAGAAAATGATCCTCTTCTTCCCTTGTACCTTTTGCTCATAAGAAACATTAACCTCCACAGAAGGTGGTGGCTAGAGGTGAGTATGCACACACACACAGTATTCATGAGCTTCCTTGACCCTCTGGTGCTGCAGGTTGACAAAGTGCTGGCCCATTTAGCATTGATCATTTTAATGGCAGCAGGATGTTTTGTTGTGATAGCAGAGCATGGGGCCTGGCATTTCTCCCTGATGTTCCTGATTCTTAATCAGTAATGTAATATTGATTGGAGAAAATGTGCTTTGCAGACTCAGCACTGCCTTTTTGTAGTGGGCTCTGGGTAGTCATAGAAATACCATAACTGGTGGTTTTTGGAGGCTATTCCTAGTAGTTCTGATGGATTCTTTCCTCTGTACCACATATTAAGATCATTAGGAGCCTTTTTTTTTTAAGCTGGGAAGTCCCAATGCATTCGACTGGATCCTTCTTCAAGTTCAGTAAATTGGTTCAGCCCCATCCACTCATTTATTTCCTTCTAAGAAATTCAGGCTTTATTTTGCATTATGGTGGGCCTTTGTTAAAAAGTATCTGACTTAACAATTTCAGAGTACTGAACGAGGCAAAGAAGTTGCCAGTGAGCACTATTTCTGGGGTAGCGAGAAGTATATTACTTCCAAGTGTTCCTGCCATGACTCTTGCCACTTGCTGTAGTTTTGCATTTCTCATAATATAGCCTGGACTGACTGAATGAGAATCAGAAAGCATACTTGAGCCTTTTAGTGGCAATCATGTGCCTAACCGAGGTTGGATACCTAGCAGCAAGCAGCCTGGCATTTGTTTCTATCTCTGTATCTAACACATGATAGGGGCCCCCTTCCTACTGCCTTAAGCTAAGTCCTTGCCTAGTATGTTACTGACTTTTTGCCTAGTTTTCAGCTCCTGAGGCTAAGAGCTAACAGGAGATTCTTAGCAAGTTCTCAACTTATTCTTCCTTTGACTCTCTAGATCAGACTTGTTGTGGAAGAGGGATTGAATCAGCTACCATATAAAGAATGCATGGTGACCACTCCAACAGGTAACCAGGGCTGTTACTCTCATATTCACCTCATAAAAATTCTGAGATAGAATTGGGGGAAAATGGGAAAAAAGCAGTCTGAGTAAATCAGTATGCAAAATGAGGAGTCTGTGTGGAGCTGTTCTTTTAAACAACTTAATAAACTTGGAGATATTTAGCAAAGAAATTTATGTGGATGACCTTTTGTTAATGGCTTGCTGGTCAGTTCAAGTTAAAGGTTAATATTCTTCAGTATGCAGGTGTTGCCTTTGATGATGGCACATTGGGACCAGAGCTAAGAATTGCTGGCAGCTTATCTTCACTTCTGTAGGGAAGCTTCTGGTGTTAACAAATGGGTGGGCTGGTTTGGCATTGAAACTCCAGGTAAAAGGATGAAAAGTAAAAAAGAAAAAGAAAACTAAAAATGATGAGGATTAGAGAAGGGGCTTTGTTCTGCTCTAATAGAAAGAAACCAAGGATCCCTATTTTAGGGATTTGAAATTCTGATTTGGTTCTTTAGTAAATAATGGAAACTGTTATATCCAAAGGTTGATTTTATGAAAATTGGGGGCTGAACTTGCTGCATCATAATTGATACAAATTCAGGATGAGACCAAGGCATGAACATGTCTTGATAATTACTTCAACCTTTCTCTTCTGCTTTTTAATGCAGAATGGAGGCTCATAAAAAGGGACCGGAATGAGGAGGCTCTCTGCTGTGGCTCACAGTGGGGTCCCAGTTTGAATTGATGGGCTTTCTAGCATTCTTGGAGTACAATTCTTATCTGAATTCAGTTAGAGGAACATGTATGTGAATATCATTCTATCATAAGGCCTGTTCCCACTCGATGAAGTCTACTTCTCCCAATTATTCCCACAGGTTTTTTATGAAGAATTAAAAAGTAAATATGAAAAATCATGACTCTTCTTATTACTCTCACAGGGAACCTAAGATGTTATACAGTATGTCTGGACAAGAGTTGCTCTGTACCCATCTGCTTTAAAGCTTAGATACTTTATTAAATAAGTAGGTCACTCCAATGATGAAAGATAAATTCTTCGGTTTTATTCCCCAACAGGGTACAAGTATGAAGGAGTGAAATTTGAGAAGGGAAACTGTGGGGTCAGCATAATGAGAAGCGGTAGGTTTGCATATGTGTGACTTTGTCTCTTTGTGTGCATAGATGCAGTTGCTATTTTCCAGGAGAGAGGCGGTCTTGTCTGTCACAATTGCAGCCTTCCTTAGCTTAAATCTCACCACCTGTGTTTTCTATCCTCCTGGTGCCTTGGAATCATAGCCTATGTATTGCCGAGTTTGGCTAATTTTAACTGCAGAGCATCTTCCCTAGTGGCCTATCCCCATGGGCAAGCCAGCTTTGAAAGATTCAGAGGAGGGTGGGAGAACAAGAGGATGCAATGATGCTATCTTGGAGAGAACAGGGCAGCTTGAATTTTGAGGGAATACAGCACAAATTCAGGCCTGCAGAACTCTGAGCACCCAACTAGAGAAAATCTTCGTTCTGTTTTTTTAATTTCTTTTGTGAGGAACAGCCCTAACCTGTCAGGAGCTGGACTGAATGGCTTGTTTAATACTTTTAGTTTTATATTTGATGAATATGTGACTATGTAGGCAAAAGAACTTAAATGTGATTAACTCTAGGTATTTCCAATTGCTAGTCTTATAAATATTTGTGTTTGAGTCCAACCGATTGTCCTTCTGAACCAACCTTTGTGCAGCAAAATCACATGCCTGTAATTAGGACCTATACCTGTTACGTGGAGATGATTATTTCCATTCAGCAGCTTAATTCCTTAATTATTCTTTGTACAAGAGCCAAGGTATGGTAGAAGCCCCACTTGCTTGCATTGGAAACAGATTTTTTTTTTGCCATGCCACGCGGCATGTGGGATCTTAGTTCCCCCACCACGGATCCAACCTGTGTCCCCTGCAGTGGCAGCATGGAGTCTTAACCACTGGACCACCAGGGAAGTCCCAGGATTTTGATTTCACATATAAACATTCCCTTTTCTTCTCTGGCTATGAAGTTCTGTTTGTGAAAAATTGAATATCTCCAATAAAATAGGAGCTTTAAGCTCCCTTTTTTATAGAAGGTAGCTCTTAAGCAAAGATAGGATTTTCGGGACAATGCTGTTCAACCTTTTAAAACTGGTGAAGACAATGGAGATGGGCTTTTAAGGCACAATTTCTCCTGTTTTAGTCCAGCTTCTGCCCTAAAGGCAGCAGCATGATCCTCGCACCCCTAGTGTATACAGGATGACCTTGGGGGTGATGCCTAGACAGGGTGTTTTTAACCTTAATAGTTATTGGTTGATTTTCATACCTAATAGAAAGAAACCATTTTTATATTTTCACTAGTGATATAAAGTTTCCTTTTAAAATAAATGTAAACAAAAACAGTTAATTTAAAGAAAAATATTAAGTAAATAACCATACAAGTAGAATTTTGATGTGGCCTAAAATCTTGATGATGGTATGAAAATGGTTGACTTTCGGCAAACACTTCCTTAAAGGAATTCAGACTCAAAAATAGCTCTGTGTTCAGAAACCAAGGGTGTGGTGGTGGTGTTGGTTGTGGTTCTCTAGGGGGGAGAGGGAACATATATTCCTTTTTCACTGTTTGCCAATAAAGCCTCTGCCATTGAAGTCATTGCTGGGTCTAAGTGATATCTCTTGACACCAGCTTAATCTAAATGGAGAGCCTTTGGTCTGTAGCCCCCATTCTTCCATAAATATTTTATATTTTTGCCAGATGAAAGTAACACAGTTTCTTTAAAATAATAAGGAGCAGCTTAATAAAACACTTTATTTACTGTAATCATGGAAGAATGACAGCTCTAAAACTTGCAAGCCAGCAATAAAACTAGCTTATCCTAGTTTCATTGACCTGAACTAAGTATAAAATATGAGCAGATCAGAAGTAAAAGCTGTTAGCTTAAGAAGAATTGCTTCCATTTTGACAATGTCTTTATTTATTGTATTAATAACAGTCAAAAACTCTGCTTTGGCCTATTCTTGGACTTTCACTGTATCTCCTCCTAATCCTTCTTTCCTTCTTTTTTATTTCCTTCTTCAAGGTGAGGCAATGGAACAAGGTTTACGAGACTGCTGTCGATCCATACGAATTGGAAAGATCCTGATTCAGAGTGATGAGGAGACACAAAGAGCCAAAGTATATTATGCCAAGTTCCCCCCAGACATTTACAGGAGAAAAGTCCTTCTGATGTATCCGATTCTCAGTGAGTGGCTTATGTTTAATTTGTAACCTTTGGTTAGGGTTTAAATTCAACTTAGTGCCTGCCTTCTAGGTACCCTTCTATAAAGGCAAAAACCGTTTCTAAATGTGTTTTTTGTTTTTCTCAGTTTGATTTGGAGTTGCCCTGGGCAGTTCTCTGGGGAATTTTTATTGTGTAATAAGAGAATACACATTAGTCAAACTTTATTAGCTCCAAAAACTTCTATCTTAAAATCAACACATTGAAGCAAAGGATTTAATGAGGCAAAATATATAGAACACAGAAAATACATTGAAATATGTCCCTTCTCTAGCCCAATGAGTATAGCAATGATTTTCTCAAGGATTTATCCTCTTTGGAGGTAATATTTTTTTTCCTATTCTAGTCTGTTTCCAAAGCTTACTCAGAGCCTGGGGTTGGGGGTGGTGGGTGGGTGTTATATTTGATATCTCAAATACTGAACGAATTTAGGGCTTGTTGTGCATTTGAAAACTGAAAAGTATATAGGTTATGTCTGTTACTGAAAATAACATCATTGATAAAAAACAGGCACCTTCAAATGAAACTTTGTCTTGTAGTATCTTTTTTTTTGTCATCTTTATTGGAGTATAATTGCTTTACAATGGTGTGTTAGTTTCTGCTGTATAACAAAGTGAATCAGCTATACATATACATACATCCCCATATCTCCTCCCTCTTGCATCTCCCTCCCACCCTCCCTATCCCACCCCTCTAGGTGGTCACAAAGCAATGAGCTGATCTCCCTGTGCTATGCGGCTGCTTCCCACTGGCTATCTGTTTTACATTTGGTAGTGTATATATGTCCATGCCACTCTCTCACTTCGTCCCAGCTTACCCTTCCCCCTCCCCGTGTCCTTAAGTCCATTCTCTACATCTGCGTCTTTATTCCTGTCCTGCCCCTAGGTTCTTCAGAACCATTTTTTTTTAGATTCCATATATATGTGTTAGCATACGGTATTTGTTTTTCTCTTTCTGACTTACTTCACTGTATGACACTCTAGGTCCATCCACCTCACTACATATAACTCAATTTTGTTTCTTTTTATGGCTGAGTAATATTCCATTGTATATATCTGCCACATCTTTTTTTAAAATTATTTATTTATTTATTTATTTTTTACATCTTTATTGGAGTATAATTGCTTTACAATGGTGTGTTAGTTTCTGCTCTATAACAAAGTGAATCAGTTATACATATACATATGTTCCCATATCTCTTCCCTCTTGCATCTCCCTCCCTCCCACCCTCCCTATCCCACCCCTCTAGGTTGTGCCACATCTTCTTTATCCATTCATCTGTTCATGGACACTTAGGTTGCTTCCGTGTCCTGGCTATTGTAAATAGAGCTGCAATGAACATTGTGGTACATGACTCTTTTTGAATTATGGTCTTCTCAGGGTGTCTAGTAGTATCTTATATTACATTACTAAACTGCCTTTACTTCGAAGAAACTCAAAGACATTTTGAGATGAATGTTAAAGTTGCCAATGCATTTGGTTGTCATTTTATTTCAGGCACTGGAAATACTGTAATTGAAGCTGTAAAGGTTCTCATAGAACATGGAGTTCAACCTAGTGTTATTATCCTACTCAGTCTGTTCTCCACTCCTCATGGTGAGTTCATGCTCTGGATGGTCATGGGGTGGTTAAGTGTACATCTGCCCAGCCTCTCATCCTGAGGAAAAGTTCATTTGCTTCCACATTAAATCCAAATTGAATTTTGGTAGTTATAACTTGTGTTTGTCATCTCTAAGCTTATTGGTAATACTTTACACCATTCTACTGTTGTTCAAATTCAAATGGAGAAGTATGAACTAACTCCATTGAAGGGGATTGCAGTTGTTTTCAAGGTGGCCCTGTTTGAGTAGAGCTTGCAAATGGCTGAAAGGTCACTATTTCTCCTGGCTCCCCACCTGAGCCTGAAAACTCTCTCAAACAGCAAGAAACTCGAGGTTCTAGCTAGCCCTATGGTCTTACTGAAGTAAGCTTTGCAGTGTGAAGCAAAGATCAAAAGTTTGTAAAGTTAGACTTCTGCTCAGAGGGCACAGTGAAAGAACTTGTGTCCTCCATTTCCTGAGAGAGGTAAGCCTAATTTAAGACCCTAGTTTTTTTTGCCATGTAATCTCAGATGATTGTGAAAGTATCCTAAGAAAATAATGATAAAGGCATGTAGAAATTCAGCATTTAGGATAGTCACTGTAGAGCTGTATTTCATGTAAGAGAAAATTTGAAAGTATATAAATGACTTACTTGGAAATGGTTAAATAAATATACAGTTGACCCTTGAACAACGTGGGCTTGAACTGCGTTGGTCCACTTATACATGGATATTTTTCAATACTGAAAACTACAGTACTACACAGTCCATCATTGGTTGAATTCATGTATGCAGAGGAACTGCAGATACAGAGGGTCAACTACAAGTTATATATGTGGATTAACCCCCATGTTGTTCAAGGGTCAACTGTATATTCAAAGAATGTAATATTATATAACTGTTAGATCATGTTTTTGAAAATATATTTAATGACATTAAAAAGTCTGGTAAATGTAAGAGCAGGATAAACAACAGCATTAGAATAGTATAAAATGTCATCACCAAATTTAGAGATGACTAATACAAATTATGACTATTATGACTACCAAAATCAGACTTGGATTAAGATGGGACCTAATAAATCTTTCCTCAGCATGAAAGGCTAGACAGATGCACAATACTATTTCAATTTTCATTTTAAATCACATAATATTAATAGTGGTTGTCTTAGGGTGGTGGGATTCTAAGTGATTCATTTTCTTTTTTAAGCTTTTTTTTGTTATTTTCCAAATGTTCTACAATGAATTTGTATTTGTTTCATAATCAAAAAGAAAGAGAAATATGTGGCTTCTAGTTAGGACGTTTCCTCATTTCCAAAGGTTCCAAGTCTCAGCCAACCCTGAAGAGGCTACAGAGAAACCAGTTGGGAGGGCTGCGTTTAGTATGCCATTGATTATTTTGCTGATTCATAATAAAAAATTACCTGTAGTTCAAATGTTGATGGTGACAAAGGGTAATTTGCTTGGTTATCCATCCATATAACAGAGGTGGCACTGTAAACATTGAGATAACCAAATAATTATTGGGTTTTCTGTCTTCGGGAGTAGAAAAGTAACCGTGTTAGTTGTAATAGTATACATTAGAATAGTATACTAATTCTTTGACATTATAGATGAAAAGATCTTATTCTGTGGCAGCCTTGCTATGGCTTTTCAGTTTGACTGGCATCCTAGCTAGTCCCTTTCCTTTCTTCCTCCATCTCCTCCCAACCCAAGCTAGAGTCATAACTTCTCAAAAGCTAGCTTTCTCTAACATAACAAAAAAGTCTTTGCACTTGTTTCAACAGTGTTCCAGTTGAGAAACCAGCATCTTATGTATGATCCTGCTTCCAGAAAGGACTGTATTCTCTGTATTCCAGCTGCCTTTAAAATAAAACAAAAAAAAGACTCTTCAGGGGAAAAGTTGCTATAACTGAATATACTTTTCAAATCTTGGATAGAAAACAATTTGATTCTAAGAATTAGTGAGTGGGTGGAAACATAGTCTGACTACTATCAAAACTTTTCAGATACAGACATTATATAAACTAAGAGATTAACCAAGTCTGACTGTGTGTCCAAAGGTCATTGCTCTTGGTCTGTCAATATTTGACCTAGTGACTGATTATAAAATTACTGAATTCCAAGTAATGTTATCAAAAATTCTGCCATAATGACAATTCTCTTTTATTTTTTGAAGGTGCCAAATCAATCATTCAAGAGTTTCCAGAGATCACAATTTTAACTACTGAAGTTCATCCTGTTGCACCTACACATTTTGGACAGAAATACTTTGGAACAGACTAAGTTATTGAAGGAAAATTATTCTACTGTGTAATATTACCATTATGAGTTTCTACCTGTTTGACTAATTCACTTGAGGAATGACAGAAAATTGTGTGAAAGATACTTTGTAAATTTTGGAAGTAGGTATATTAAAAGGAAATACTTGAGGTTTGTTTTTTTATTTAGTTATTTCTTGACCGTTGGCACCAAATTCAGCAATGAAGCACACGCAACTCTTCAGAAATATTTTAATAATGTTCTTATGCAAATTGCTGATCCATCAGTGCATTGAAACTGTTCCCTAATTTATGAACCTCAGTTTAGAGGTTGCTTGCAGCCACAAATAAAACCCAAATGGGAGTCAGTTCATTGGCCCACTCTAGTTTGCATTTTGTTTAGTTTGCTTTTAGTTCTAGGGAGATTTCATGTATGTGGCTGTTGTCACCTTCCTCTACTCTTTACTTCCTAGTACAATAAACATTGGTAACTTGGAGAGGATGAAAAAAGAATGCCTCATAGAATTTTATGTTTCCATTAATGTCCTCACTCAGTTGGCAGATCCAGGGTATACAGTTAGCTCTTCGTTCAAGCCATTATGTTCTTCATGGCTCACTTCCTACCCTGTGCATTGTTGGTAGGTGCCTTGTCAAGTGTAATGCAGTGAAGATGATGGTGGGGCATTTCCAGCAACTGGAACTGTAACGTTAATTTGCTTAGATTGAACCAGGGGTGTCTGGATGCTGACAAGGAAGGGCTAAATACTGTTAATGCCATCAATGCCCTAGAAATGAATTGGTGGTGATTTTTCTGAGGTGTGGGGGAAAGGATGGTTTCTTGCTGGGCGTATGGCCAATAAGTAAATTAAAATGCTTCATTTTTAATTTGGATGTTTCTACTAGAGGCCTTTGATTTGGAACTTAGTTCTTTTACATGTTGGTCAATTGTAGATGTATTAAAATGGGAAAAAATACCATGATATTAAAAAAATCCCTAAGATTTATATGTGTTCATATTTAGGCTTCTGAAAGGAAGATAAGTCATTTTAGGAAAGGATGTTCATGTTCTGAAACTTTCTTGTAAAACCCTGATCTCATTTTACATTGATATTAAAACATTTTAACAATGGTGGCTGGCTGATTACTTGATTAATTATACTCCTATAGCCCCATAGGCAGCTGTTGTGGGCTTCTGTTTAAAAAAAAAAAAGCGGAAAAGAACAGAAGCCCGTTTCTTAGAAAGAACCAAAGCTGACAGAAGTCAGCAAAGATTCAGGGAAAGGAAGGAAAGCTGGTGTAGAATGGACTGCATTTTCCCTTTGGAGCCTAGAAGGACTTCACTGTATTTTTCCCTTTATTTTTGAAGACTGTCATAATAAACTGAGATTAATTGATAGATTACCCATATTACAATTCTTCCAAGGCAAATGTTGCTCTCATGTTCTTGTTGAAATTATCATCTGTATTTGTCAGTTAAGTATTTTGATACAATGTAGATTTTGTTTATTCCTGATTAGCAGAAGCTCTAACTGAAGCCCATTAAAACCAAGATCTTTATCTCCTTGTCCCAGGAAAGATGTGAGCCAGCAAATTTAGATAGAGACCAGATCTGCTTCAGGTGATGCACTGAATTAGTTTGGAAAGGTGATGTCTACCACTGTAGGAATCGGTGCTTCTAAGTTAGTGCTTATATTAGGGTTTCAATATTTTGTTTGAAGTGACTTTCCAGAACATTAGACAAATTCATATTCGAGTATAGGTATAAAATTATATTTCAAGCAAATTAATTTTATATTATCAGCCATTTAAATTTAATGTGTCTCTGTTCCTTTTCATCACTGAACATGATTGGGAATTGACTACATTTGGTTCCCACATAAACGGAATTCCTACTGTAAGCAGTAGGAATTATTCAGTGGGGTCATATTTCCCACTGGTGATTGTCCTCTACCCCTCTGCAGATTTCAAGAGCAGTTGTAACTATGTCTTTTGAAGTTTGGATCTTTTTAGCAAATGAGGCATTATTTGTAGGGTTAATTGCAGGACTCTTTTGAACCCAGGAAATTTTCTAAATGACACAAAATTAACATTCTATTCAAAACTAGATTGTTTTTAATGACATGAACTTCAGAACAGTATAAACTGTAGACTCCTTATTGAAGAAAGAAACCCTAACACAATAAAGACAAGAAGCAGTATACATGAGTGTTTATCAAAAGTTGAATGTGCATCAGAATCACCTGGAGGGCCACAGATGGCTGGGCCTCACACCCTGAGTTTCTGATTCAGTAGGTCTGGAGTAGGTCCCAAGGACTTGCATATCTAAGTTCCTAGGTGATACTGATGTTGCTGGTTGGATGGCCACAACTTGCTTTCAGACATTTCTTCTTATGTAAGGATTTAATTATACAAATTTCCCTATAAGTACTGGTTTGGTTATACCCCACAAATTTTGATATGTTGTGTTTTCATTTTCATTTGGGTCAAAATACTTTTTTCGTTTCCCTTTTGATTCCTTCTTTGATATAGGGCTATTTAGAAGTGTGCTATTCAATCTTCAAATATTTATTGGATTTTCTAGATTTCTTTTTGGTATTGATTCCTAATTTAATTCAGAGAATATACATCATATAATTTGAGTCCTTTTCAATTTTAAATTTATTTGTCTTATGGCTCATAATATAGTCTCTCTTGGTAAATCTTCCCTGTGTGCTTTAAAAGTATGTGTATACTACTGTTGTTGGGTGGATTGTTCTATAAATGTCAATTAGGTCATGTTGATTGATGGTGTTGTTCAGGTCTTTGATTTATTTACAAATTTTCTGTTTATTCTATCAATTATTGAGAGAGGGGTGTTGAAATCGCTGACTAAAATTCTGGATTTGTCTGTTTCTCCTTTCAGTTTTGTCAGTTTTTCCTTCATGTATTTTGAAGCTCTGTTGTTAGGTGCATAAACTTTTAGGATTGTTATGTCCTCTTGATGGATTGATACTTTGTCATTATGAAATGTCTCCTTTTATCCCTAGTAATATTCTTTGTTCTGAAATCTACTTTGGCTGCTATAAATATAAGCATTCCAGCTTTCTTTCGATAGTGTTAGTATGGTATTTTTTTTCATCCTTTTACTTTTAACCTATTGTGTTTTTATGTTTATTCTGGGTTTCCTGCAGGCAGCCTAGAGTTGGATCTTGCTTTTTCATCCAAGTCTCTTTTGTAATTGGGATGTTTAGATCATTTTAATTTAATGTGATTATTGATATGTTTGGTTTTTATATCTACCATTTTGCTATTTGCCTTCTATTAGTCCCATTTGCTTTTTCCTCTTTTTCGACCTTCTTTGGATTAATTGAATATTTATGATTTCATTTTGTCTCTTTTAATAGCTTATTAGATATAATGCTTTGTTTTTTAGTTGTTCCTTTAGGGCTTATGGTATACACTTTTAACTTATCACAATCTATTTCACATTTCAGAACTTAAACAATATATTGTACTTCCATTCCCCCCTCCCCAGCCTTTGTGCTATTATTGTCATACATTTTACTTCTACATATGTTACACTCCACAATTCATTGCTATTATATTTTGCTTTCAACAGTTATCTTTTAAAGAGATGTAAAAAGAAATAAGAAAAAAAAGAAGTCATTTTAATTTATCCATTTTGGGTGCTTTCTATTTCTTTGTGTAGATCCAGGTTTCCATCACATATTATTTTCCTTCTACCCAAAGGACTTCCTTTAACATTTCTTATAGTGCAGGTCTCCTAGTAAGAGATTCTTTCAGCTTTTGTGTGTATGAAAAAGTCTTTATTTCACCTCTGCTTTTGAAAGATATTTCTCCAGTGTGGAATTTTAGCTTGGGAGTTCTTTTTCTTTTAGTACCATGAAGATGTTGCTTTACTGTCTTTCTTGTCATGTTATTGATAGGTCTGCTGTTATTCTTCCATTTATGTTTAATGCAATTACTGATAAAGTAGGATTTACATCTGCCATTTTGCTATTTGTTTTCTATATGTCTTATATATCTATTTTGTTCCTCTATTCCTCCATTACTGCTTTCTTTTATGTTAATTGGATATTTTCTAGTGTGCCTGTGTCAGGTATCCTCAAGACCACTCCCAGGGCTCATTAGGACTCAGAATTCATTATAATTATGGTTATGATTTATTACAGCAAAATAATATGAAGCACAATCAGCAAAGGGAAAGGCACATGGGGCAAAGTCTGGAGGAAATCAGGTACAAGCTTCCAAGAGTCCTCTTCCAGTAGAACTGCACAGGATGCACTTAATTCCTCTATCTATAGATTGTAACAACATGTGTGAAGTGTAGTCTACCAGGGAAGTTCATTTGCTTAAGATTCCAGAGTTTTTATTGAGGTTTGGTCACATAGGCACCCAATGCCTGCATGATTGATCACAGTTATCAAAACAGACCACCTTAAGGAAAGCAAGTGTTCACCATAAATTACATTAGTTACAGACTATCTAGACATATTGATAGACTGTGTTTCAAGCCTCCAAGTGTGCAAAAACACTTTTATGAGTTAAAATATTCTGAGAGCTCAATTCCTGGTAGTTGGACAAGGGCCATTTATGAAAACAGACTCAATGGGAATGTGCAAATTTTGTGCAACTTAGACCTGCTAAGTCAACTCTTTCTGCAAAATTCACCCTCTTGGCCTTTATCTCTCTTACAGGAAAATTATTGTATTTTTCTGAGTACCTACATTTAGTTTAGCATTTATATTGATATAAAAGATGTAGTAATATATTAACATGAGTATGCCCAGCATGGAGGAGCCAGTGCAGGATAGAGATAGACAAGAAGCAACTAGTCCATCCTATAAAGCCATTATATAAGTCTCCATATTTTTGTATTAATTTACCTTTGGCCTATAGTTATTTGTACCTTATGATAAACTTGTGTAGAACTATTTAGCACATTAATTAACTGATGTTAACTACATCAGATTCCTCTTAACATCAACCATTTCCCATTGATATCACATCCTGAGGAGGCTTTAATTCAGTTTCCCAATACATATACTTATCAATATACATATGAGGTAATTGAATCTTAGGAGCAATGCCAATATTAAACTGTATCACACTATGGTTATAGTCCAGTTTTGTTTCATTCCACAGGCCAGTAAGAATCAAGAGAGGTACTTATTATACCTTCCCAGCATAATTGACCTTTGCTCATTTACAAGATGTTATTATGGATGGGTATTGTTGCAACTGGCCAGGATTGGGTTATTTCCAGGTTCTAAGTCATGTGTATTAATTTGCTAGTGTTGTCATAACAAAATATCATACACTGAGTGGCTTAAACAACAGAAATTTATTTTCTCAGTTTTGGGGTCTAGAAGTCCAAGATGAAGGTGTTGTCAGGTTTATTTTCTTCTGAGGACTCTCTTCTTAGCTTGCAGATGTCTGTCTTCTCTGTCCTCACATGGTCTTTCCTCTTTGTATACATATCCCTGGTCTCCCCTTGTGTGTCCTAATTTCCTCTTCTTATAAGGATACCAGTCATATTAGATAAGGGCCCACCCTAATGGCCCCATTTTAACTTAATCACCCCCTTAAAGGCCTTGTCTCCTGTACAGTCACATTCAGAGTTACTGGGGGTTAAGGCTTCAACATATGATTTTGTCCCTAATAGGGAGACAAAGCTAGTCATCTTTTTGGCATTTACATGATTTTACTGAGACTGTTTCCATTATGTGCTGTTGTGTAGCAGGGCCCATCTCTTTCCTATGGCAAGGACAATAGTGTAATTCAGTATGGTTCTTACTCCTGCTGACTGCATTACAGGGTATATCTGATTTTGATCCATTCTTGGGATGAGGGCTAGCAGAGTTGCATCAATGCAAATTACTCTTTGCCCCCAGAGAACTTCCATACGTCTGAAGGTCCAAAAGTTTCCATAATTGTGCCCTAGGTGAAGAGTCATTGCTCCATTGCTACTTCAGGCTTAATCTGTTTTAAAATAGTCAAGAGACCCTGTTGGGGATTAGGGTACAAGCCCTTTCCCAACATCAAGGCCTAGCATTGTCCAGCATTATTCATTGAATCTGCCTGGTCTAGTTCACTAAAGCATCATCTTCCCAGGCTGATTCCCATTCTTTTCCTTTCTTCTGAAAGAGTATCCCTTCTAATTGGTCTGTTCTCACTAACACAACTTTTTCTTCTGATTGCCGCTCATTAAAAGTGAATTGAGTTTGCCCTTTGATGCTTAAACCGGCACCTATCTCTCCTACAGCTCTCTCCTATATCATGACCAATGTCTTCTATCTCATGGACCAATCTACCAGGCATGTTGTTGCCATTGCATACTAATTGCCTGAGTTTGATTAGGATACATGTTTTGTACCCAAAAATGTTGGCTCCCCCATACTAAGGTTATATGGGTAGTAGTCACACATAGATGTAATTTACTCTGAGTATGCCATAAAGGCCTCCCCAGGCCCTCCTTGTCTCAAGGTAGGGTCATTTCCTGTGGGGATACAAGCCTACCAGAACATTTTCATCAACTCAGTAAGAAATCCTGTATTCATTACAGAAAGTCCCCTACGTACGAACAATTTCCGTTCCAAGAGCATTGTTCATAAGTCCAATTTGTTTGTAAGTACAACAAAGTTAGCCTAGGTACCCAACTAATACAATAGGCTATATAGTACTGTACTGTAATAGGTTTATAATACTTTTCACACAAATAATACATAAAAACAAACACAAAAATTAAAACATTTTTAATCTTACAGTACAGTACCTTGAAAAGTACAGTAGTCCAGTACAACAGCTGGCATACAGGGGCAGGCATCGAGTGAACAGGCAAGAAGAGTTACTGACTGGAGGAGGGAGAGGAGGTGGGAGATGGTAGAGCTGAAGGATCGTCAGCAACAGGAGACAGAGGGCAAGCTGCAATTTCACTCACACATGATGTTGATGGCACAGGTTCTGCTTCCTTGCTGGATTCAATTCTATCTACTCTCTTGAAAAAACAATCCAGTGATGTCTGGGTAGTAGCTCTTTTTTTCTCGTCATCCTGGGCTTGAAATAAAGATACTGTACTACTGTCCTCTATAAAGTACTGTACAATAAACTACACAAAAGCACAACCACTTGTAGAGGATGCACACATGTGACAACGTATGCCAGACACGTGAATTAACTTACGTGATTCGACATGCAAACATACATTCACATCTTTTTTATTTTAACATCTTTATTGGAGTATAATTGCTTTACAATGGTGTGTTAGTTTCTGCTTTATAACAAAGTGAATCAGTTATACATATACATATGTTCCCATATCTCTTCCCTCTTGCGTCTCCCTCCCTCCCACCCTCCCTATCCCACCCCTCTAGGGGGTCACAAAGCACCGAGCTGATCTCCCTGTGCTATGCGGCTGCTTCCCACTAGCTAGCTATTTTACGTTTGGTAGTGCATATATGTCCATGCCACTCTCTCGCTTTGTCATCTTTGAAAGTTCGTAACTTGAAGGTTTGTATGTAGGGAACTTACTGTAGTAGTCACTCTCCATTTTCCCTCCATCAGTCCCTGGAAACCACTAATCTACTTCCTGTCTTTTTGGATTTGCCTATTCTGAACTTTGATATAAATGTAATCGTATAATATGTGATCCGTTTTCAGTTGATTTTCATGCATATTGTAAGGAAGGAGTTCGACTTTATTCTCTTTTTTTTTTTTTTTTTTTTTTTGGCTGAGCTGTGCGTGGCATGCAGGATTTTAGTTCCCCAACCTGGGGTCAAACCTGCACCCCCTGCAGTGAAAGCACGGAGTCTTAACCACTGGACTGCCAGGGAAGTTCCTGACTTTATTCTTTTGCATGTGTTTATCCAGTTATCTCAGCACCATTTGTTAAAAAGTATTTATTCCCCACTGAATTGTCTTGGTACCGTCAAAAATCAATTGACCATAAATGTAAGAGTATACTTTTGGACTCTCAATTCTGTTTCATTGTTGTGTATGTCTATCCTTATGTCAGTTTTGATTACTGTAGTTTTTTAGTAAGATTTGATATCAGGAAGTTTGAGTTCTACTTTTTTCTTCTTTAGGATTATTTTGGCTACTTGGAATCCCTTGCAATTCCCTATGAATTTTAAGATAAGCTGTTCCATTTCTGCAAAATGGGCCACTGGGATTTTGATATGGATTACATTGAATCTGCAGGTCACTTTGAGTAATGTTGACATCTTAACAATATTGTTTTCCAATTCATGAACATGAGATCTTTCTGTTTATTTGTGTCTTTAATTTCTTTCAACAATGTTTTGTAGTTTTCATTGTACAAGTCTTGTACCTCCTTGGTTAAATTTATCCCTAAGTATTTTATTCATTTTGATGCCATTGTAAATGGAATTGTTTTCTTAATTTCCTTTCAGAATGTTCATTGCTACTGTATAGGTATAGTAGTGATTTTCTGTGTTATCTTTTTTATTTTCTTTAAAGTTTTTTGATGTGGACCATTTTTAAAGTCTTTATTGAATTTGTTACAATATTGTTTCTGTTTTTATGTCTTGGTGTTTTGGCCATGAGGCATGTGGGATCTTAGCTCCCTGACCAGGGATTAAACCCGCAACCCCTGCATTGGAAGGCGAAGCCTTAACCACTGGACCACCGCGGAAGTCCCTGAGTTGATCTTATATCCTGCAGCTTTGCTGAATTTGTTTATTGGCACTAAAAGGTTTTTTTTGTGTGTGTAATCTTTAGGATTTTCTATATATAAGATTATGTTATATGCATATAGAAATAATTTTACTTCTTCCTTTTCAATTTGAATGCCTTTTATTTCTTTTTTGCCAAATTCTTGTGGCTAGAACTTCCATTATAATGTTGAATAAAAGTGGTGAAAGCAGACATCTTTGTCTTGTTCCTGATCTTAGGGTGGGATAATTTCAGAATTTCATCATTGAGTATCATTATAAAATGTATACCTCTTCATCTCTCTTAACATGTTTTGTTTGAAGTCTATTTTGGCTGATAATAGTATACTCACTTCAATTTTCTTAAGGTTGCTCTTTGCACGATATGTCTTTACTTTCAGCCTATTTTTATTTTTGAATCTAAACTGTCTCTCCTGTAGACAGCATGTAGTTTGATATTATTTTATCCATTCTGACAATCTCTGCCTTTTGATTGTATTGATTAATTCATTCACATTTAATATTATTATCGATGTATCAATACTTGGGTTTATGTCTGCCATTTTACTTTTTCTTTTCCGTATGTCTTATATCTTTCTTGTTCCTCCATTCTCCCTTCCCTACTTTCTTTTGCATTAAGTTTTATAATATTATACTTTAATTATCATTCACTATATTTTTGTGTTATTTTCCTATTGGTTACTTTAGACTCCAGGGCTTACCATATACATCTCAACTTACCAGAATCTACTTTATATTCATACTAACTTAATTCCAATGACATACAGAAATGTTACTCCTGTATAGCTCTATTCCCTCTTCCCCCTCTTTGTGCTATTATTGTTATATATATTACATATAAATGTTACAAACCCAGAAGTTCATAGTTACAATTGTTACTTTGTATAATTTTATGTCTTTTAAACAAACTAAGAAAGAATAAATATATAGTCACAGAGTTTGTTATATTAATCTTCCTATTTATCATTTCTTTTTTTTTTTCATTGTTTTGTATAGATCAACTTACTATCTTGTATCATCTCCTTACTCGGATATGGCTTTGCTCCCTCCTACCTCCCTTGTGCTTCAATTGCCAAATATATAATATTATTATATGTTATAGGTCCAACAGTACATTGTATACAAATTGTTTTGTACGATTGCTTTTATCAGTTAAGAAAGGAAAAAAATGCATTTATACATTTATAATTATATTATGAATTTTAATTGTATATATTTATATTACATATATTTATAATTACCTTTACTGGTACTCTTTGTGTGTGGGGATTTGAATTACTGTCTGAGGTCACTTGTTTTCATACCAAAGAACTTCCCTTCACATTTCTTATTAAGCAGGGCTGCTAGAAACATATTCTCTCTTTCTTGTTTGTCTAGGAATGTATTTATTTCTCTGTTTTTTTATCATGGTAAAATATATATGACATAAAACTTACCATTTTAATCATTTTAAGTGCACATTTCGCTGGCATTAATTATATTTACAGTGTTATACAACCAAACCACTATTTCATCTTTTGTTATCCAAACAGAAACCTTAACCATTAAGCAATAATTCCCCATTCTCTCCCTCCAGACCCTGGTAACCTTATATCTTCTTTCTCTCTCTATGAATTTGCCTAATCTAGATATTTCATGTAAGTGGAATCATACAATATATATCCTTTTGTGTCTGGCATAATTTTTCAAAGTTCATCCACATTTTAGCATCTGTCAGAACTTCATTCCTCTAAGGCTGAATGATATTCCACGGTATGTAAATAACAGTATCTGTTTATTCATTTATCTGATGATGGACACTTGGCTTACTTCTACCTTTTGGCTATTGTGATAAGGCTGCAGTGGGCATTAACATACAAGTATCTGTTTGAGTCCCTGTTTTCAATTTTTTGGACATACACGTAGGAGTGGAATTGCTGGATCATATGGTAATTCTATGTTTAGCTTTTCGTGGAGTTGGTAAACATTTTCACAGCAGCTGTACTATTTTACATTTTAAACAGCAATGTACAAGGGTTCCAATTTCTCTACATCCTCAGTAACACTTGTAATTATATATATAATAGCCATCCTAATGGGTGTGAAGTGATATCTCATCGTAGTTTTGATTTGAATTTTCCTGATGACTGGATTTTGATCATCTTCTCTTGTGCTTATTGCCCATTTGTATATCTTCTTTGCAGAAATGTCTATTCTAGTTCTTTGTCCATTTTTAAATTGGGTTGTTTGTTTGCTATTCAGTTGTGGGAGTACTTATATAAACAATATTAAACCCTTACCAGTTATATGATTTGCAAATATTTTCTCCTATTCTGTAGATAATATTTTTGCTTTTATTGCTAATATATGTTGATGCACAAAAACTTTTCAATTTGATGACATGCAACTTATGTATTTTTGGTTATTGTTGCTTGTACTTTGGGTGTCATATCTAAGAATCCATTGCCAAATCTAAGGTCATGAATATTTCCCTCTATGTTTTCTTTTAAGAATTTTGTGGTTGTAGCTTTATGTTTAGGTCTTTGATCCATTTTGAGTTAATATTTTTATATGGTTTGATGTAAGTGTCCAATTTCATTCTTTTGCATGTGGATATCCAGTCATCCCAGTACCATCTGTTGAGAGGCTATTCTTTCCTCACTGAATGGACTTAGCACACTTATGAAAAATCAACCGGCCATAGACATATGAGCTTGTTTCTGGCCTCTCATTTCTATTGCACTGTCTATATGTCAATCCTTATCCTAGCAGCACACTGTCACTGTTTTCATTACTACAGCTTAGTAGTAAGGTTTGATGTCAAGAAGTGTGAGTCCTCTTAATTTGTTCTTCTTTTTCAAGATTGTTTGGTTATTTGGAGCCCTTTGCAATTCCATATGAATTTGAGGATCAACTTTTCCATATCTGCTAAATAGGCTGTTGGAATATTAATAGAAATTATATTAAACCTGTAGATTGTTTTGAGTAGTATGAACGTCTTGACAATGTTAAGTATTTCTGTCAATAAACACTTGATGTCTCTTCATTTATTTAGGTTTTCTTTAATTTCTATCAGCAGTGTTTTGTAGTTTTTCAGTGTACAGGTCTTTCATCTCTTTGGTTAAATTTAGTCCTAGTTATTTTATTCTTTCAGATGCTCTTATAAATGGAATTTCTTTTCTCAGATTGTTAATTGCTGATTTATAGAAACAAAACTGATTTGTGTGTATTGTTCTTGTACCCTACAACTTTGTTAAAATCATTTGTTAGCTCTAGTAGCTTTCTTGTGGATTCCTTGTGGTTTTCCCTATATAGGATCATATCATCTGTAAATAGGGGTAGTTTTACTTT
This sequence comes from Hyperoodon ampullatus, assembly GCF_949752795.1. Lineage (NCBI taxonomy): Eukaryota > Metazoa > Chordata > Mammalia > Artiodactyla > Ziphiidae > Hyperoodon > Hyperoodon ampullatus. The sequence goes on from NC_136913.1 coordinate 64,212,180, forward strand.
TTACTTTCCAATTTGTATGCCTTTTATTTCTTTCTCTTGTCTAATTACTCTGGCTAGAATTTACAATACAATGTTGAATAACAGTGGCAAAAGTGGGAATACTTCTCCCTGATCTTAGGGAAAAGGCTTTCAGTCTTTTTCCATTGAATATGAGGTTACTTTGGGGATTTTCATTAATGCCGTTAATAATATTGAGGAATTTCCTTTCTGTTCTAATGTTCTGAGTGTGCTTTCATGAAAGTGTTAGATTTTGTCAAATGCCTTTCTGCATTAATTGAGATAATCATGTGTTTTTTTTTTTTCTTCGTTCTATCAATATAAGGTATTGATTGGTTTTCTCATGTTAAACCACCCTTGCATTTCTGGAATAAATCCCACTTGGTCAGAGTGTATAATCCTTTTAATATGCTATTTGATTCAGTTTACCAGTATTTTGTCAAGGATGTTTCCATCTATAATCATAAAGGATAATGGTATGTAATTTTCTTTCCTTATGATATTTTTATTTGGCTTTGGTATCAGAATAATACTGGCCTCATAGAATGAGATAGGGATAGTCCCTTCCTTTTCAATTATTGGGAAGGGTTTGAGAAGGATTGATGTTAATTCTTCTTTCAATGCTTGGTAGAATTCACCATAAAACCACCTGTTCTAGGGCTTTTCTTTGTTAGGAGGTTTTGATTCAGTCTCCTTACTTGTCATAGGTGCTCAGGTTTTCTGTTTCTTTCTGAGTCAGTGTAAATAATTTGTGTGTTTCTAGGAATATGTTCATTTCATCTAGGTTATCTAGTCGGTGTACATTTCTTCATAGTAGTCTCTTATAATCCTTTTAATTTCTGTAAGGTTGATGGTAATGGCTCCCTTTCATTTCTTATTTTATTCCAATTCTATTGATAAATAATTGACATGCATCACTCTGTAAGTTTAAGGTGTACAGCATGATGGTTTGATTTACATATATTGTGAAATGATTACCACAATAGGTTTAGTGAACATATGTCATCTCATATAGATACAACAAAAGAAAACAAAAAAATTCTCCTTGTGATGAAACTCTTAGAATCTATTCTCTTAACTTTCCTATGTATCATACAGCAGTGTTAACTAGAGTCATCATGTTGTACATTACATCTCTAGTACTTATTTGTCTTAAACAGGAAGTTTGTACATTTTGACTGCTTTCCTCCAGTTCCCTATCCCTCACCCCAACCCCGCCTCTGGTGACTACAAATCTGATCTCTTTTTCTATGAGTTGGGTGGGGTTTGGGGGAGTTTTGTTTTTGTTTTTTTAGATTCCACCTATAAGTGAAATCATACAGTATTTGTCTTTCTTGGCCTGACTTATTTCACACAGCATAATGTGTTCAAGTTCCATTCATGTTGTTGCATATGGTAGGATTTCCTAATTTTTATGGCTGAATAATATAAATATAAACATATACATACGTGTGTGTGTGTATATATATATATATATATATATATATATATATATATATATATATATATATATCTCACAACTTTTTTTATGCATTCATCCCTTGATGGACACTTAGGTTGTTTCCATATATTGACTACTGTAAATAATGCTGTAATGAACATGTGTGCATATATCTTTTCAAGGTAGTGTTTTCGTTTTCTTTGCATATGAAATAAAATGAAATCGCTAGATCATATGGTAGTTCTATTTTTAATTTTTCGAGGAAAATCTATACAGTTTTCCATAGTAACTGCACAAATTTACATTCCCATCAATAAGCAGAATTCTCTTTTCTCCACATCATCTTCAACACTTGTTGTTTTTAGTTAATATTTTTGATATAGCCATTCTAATAGAATGAGGTGATATTGCATTGTGGTTTTGATTTGCGTTTCACTGATGAATAATAATGTAGAGCATATTTTCATGTACCTGTTGCCAATTTGCATGTCTTCTTGGGGAAAATGCCTATGCAGACCTTCTGCCCATTCTTTTTTTGAACTTCAAAACTCTCTTATAACCAAACTCATGCAGGGTTAGCCCTTTAACCCAGCTGACAGCAAAACAATGTCTCTAACAGGATCTAGGATGGAGGTGCACACCTAATGAAGAGAGTCTCTTATAAAAAGGATTAAAAATATATATATATACATATCTCCATATGTGTTTTTTTTTTTTTTTTGCAATATGCGGGCCTCTCAATGTTGTGGCCTCTCTCGTTGTGGAGCACAGGCTCCGGATGCACAGGCTCAGCGGCCAGGGCTCACGGGACTATCCGCTCCATGGCATGTGGGATCTTCCCGTACCGGGACACAAACCTGCGTCCCCTGCATCGGCAGGCGGACTCTCAACCACTGTGCCGCCAGGGTAGCCCCCATAAGTGTTTTTTTTAAAAAGGCAAAATTCACCAGTGTTGCAGAAAAAAAATCCCAAAGTGATTTCAGTCCAACCCCTGCTCCTCAAATGAAAAAACAGCATTGGCAGTCTGTGCTGGCTCAGAAACCCCAACTCAAGATGCATCTAAGAGAAAATCATTTGTTTTCTCTTAAACACAAAAAACAAAAAAACCTCTCTCCTCCTTCCTGTTCAACCTCCACAGCTTATTCCTAGAAACACCTAAAGAATAACAGTATACATAAGCCCCAGCTCATTTTCCCCAGCCTCTGCCTATCAGTGAAGGTTCACAACAAGCATGGTTCCTTAGCAATTTTTGCCTCTACTACAGTCAGGAAATCAATCCCTAAATTCTGGGAACTTGCAAAACGTCCTCGGGCTTCCTGAGGGCTCTGTGAAAGATCACGGGGACAGTGTACCTGACCAAGACTAGAATGCCAGGCTGCACAAAGGGGGCCTTTTCAAATAAAAACACCCAACACTGTAAAACCTAAAGTCTAACCTACCATGTAAAAACAAGTAGCAGCTGGCTGTACCAAAAAGGTGCTTATCTCCCCGCTTTGACCATAAAAGTAATAACAAAGGGAAGGAAAGTGCAGAGTATTTGACCTCATCTCCCTTCCAAGAACCTTGACCTATGGACGCACATATTCCAGGCCAGAGGTTCCAGGGTGATCTTTCTGTTTCTGGCTGGATAAAGCAAATCGAAAAGACAACCTACTAAATGAGAGAAAATATTTGCAAGTGATATGTCAGATGAGAGGTTAAGATCCAAAATAAATAAACAGCTCATACAATTCAATATCAAAAAAACAAATAACCTTAGCAAAAATGGACAGAAGACCCGAATAGACATTTTTCCAAAGAAGACATACAGATGTTCAACAGGCACATGAAAAGATGTTTAACATGGCTAATCATCAGGGAAATACTAATCAAAACTACAATGAGGGCTTCCCTGGTGGTGCAGTGGTTGAGAGTCTGCCTGCCGATGCAGGGGACACGGGTTGGTGCCCCAGTCCGGGAAGATCCCACATGCTGCAGAGCAGCTGGGCCCGTGAGCCATGGCCGCTGAGCCTGCGCATCCGGAGCCTGTGTTCTGCAACGGGAGAGGCCACAACAGTGAGAGGCCCACATACCACACACACACAAAAAATACAATGAGATATCACTTCACACCTGTCAGAATGGCTATCATCAAAAACAACACAAATAAGAAATGTTGGCAAGGGTGTGGAGAAAAGGGAACCCTTGTACATTGTTGGTGGGAATGTAAATTGGTGCATCCACTGTGGAAAACAGTATGGAGGTTTCTCAGAAATCTAAAAATAGAACTACCCTATATCTTTCAATTGGAGAATTTACTCCATTGACATTCAAATTGATTGTTGATAGGTATGTACTTACTGCCATTTTGTTACCTGTGTTCTATTTTTTTTGTGTGTGTACTTCTTTGTTCTTTTCTATTTTTTTAAGTTTCTTCCCCTGTGGTTTTTTTTTAATTTAACTTTTATTTTATATTGGAGTATAGTTGATTTACAATATTGTGTTAGTTTCAGGTGTACAGCAAAGTAAATCAGTTATAAATATACATATATCCATTCTTTTTCAGGTTCTTTTCCCATATAGGTTATTATAGAATATTGAGTAGAGTTCCCTGTGCTATACAGTAGGTCCTTGTTGATTATTTTATGGAGAGTAGTGTGTATATGTTAATTCAAAACTCCTAATTTACATTCACCCCCCACCTTTCCCCTTTGGTATCCATAAATTTGTTTTCAAAGTCTATGAGTCTGTTTCTGTTTTGTAAATAAGTTAATTTGTATAATTTTTTAAGATTCCACATATAAGTGATATCAGATGATATTTGTCTTTCTATATCTCACTTACTTCACTGAGTACGATTGTCTCTAGGTCCATTCATATTGCTGCAAATGGCATTATTTCATTCTTTTTTATGGCTGAGTAATATTCCATTGTATGTATGTGCCACATCATCTTTATCCATTCATCTGTCAATGGACATTTAGGTTGCTTCCATGTCTTGGCTATTGTAAATAGTGCTGCAATGAACATTGGGGTGCATGTATCCTTTCAAATTATGATTTTCTCCAGATACATGCCCAGGAGTAGGCTTGCTGGATCATATGGTAGTTCTATTTTAGTTTTTTAAGGAACCTCCATACTGTTCTTCATAGTGGTTGTACCAATTTACATTCCCATCAACAGTGTAGGAGGGTTCCCTCTCCAGCATTCATTGTTTGTAGACATTTTTTGGGGGGGGGCACGTTGTGGAATCTTAGTTCCTTGACCAGGGATTGAACCCCTGCCCCATGCATTGGAAGTGCAGCATCCTAACCACTGGACCGCCAGGGAATTCCCTGCTTGTAGACTTTTTGATGATGTCCATTCTGACCAGTGTGAGGTGATACCTCATTGTAGTTTTGATTAGCATTTCTCTAATAATTTGTGATGTTGAGCATCCTTTCCTGTGTTTTTTGGCCATCTGTATGTCTTCTTTGGAGAAATGTCTATTTAGATCTTCTGCCCATTTTTTGATTCAGTTGTTTGTGTTTTTTTGACCATAAAAGTAATATGGTTGTTTGGGGTTTTTTTTGATATTGAGCTCCATGAGCTGTTTTTATATTTTATAGATTAATCCCTTGTCAGTCACTTCATTCACAAATATTTTCACCCATTCTATGGGTTGTCTTTTCATTTTGTTTATGATTTCCTTTGCTGTGCAAAAGCTTTTAAGTTTAATTAGTTCCCATTTGTTTATTTCTTAAAATTTTAATACTCTAGGAGATGGATCCAAAATAATTATTGCTGTGATTTATGTCAAAGAGTGTTCTGCTTTTGTTTTCCTCTAGGAGTTTTATAGTATCTGATCTTACATTTAGGTCTTTAATCCATTTTGAGCTTATTTTTGTGTATGGTATTAGAGAATGTTCTAACTTCATTCTTTTACATGTAACTGTCCAGTTTTCTTAGCACCACGTATTGAAGAGAATGTCTTTTCTCCATTGTATATTCTTGCCCCCTTTCTTATAGATTAATTGTTCATAAGTGCATGGGTTTTTTTCTGGACTTTCTAACCTATTCCATTGATCGATGTGTCTGTTTTTGTGCCAGTACCATACTGTTTTGATTACTGTAGCTTTGTAGTATAGTCTGAGGTCAGACAGCATGATTCCTCCAGCTCTATCTTTCTTTCTCAAGATTGGTTCTGCTATTCAGGGTCTTTTGTTTTTCCATACAAATTTTAAAATTATTTGTTCTAGTTCTGTGAAAAATGCCATTGGTAATTTGATAGAGGTTGCATTGAATCTGTAGATTTCCTTAGGTATTATGGCCATTTTAACAACATTGGTTCTTCCAATCCAAGAACATGGTAGATCTTTTCATCTGTTTGTGCCGTGTTCAATTTGTTTCATCAGCATCTTATAGTTTTTGGAGTACAGGTCTTTTGCTTCCTTAGGTAGGTTTATTCCTAGGTATTTTATTCTTTTTGATGCAACAGTAAATGGGATTTCCCCCCTTAATTTCTCTTATATTGCATTGCTAGTGTGTAGAAATGAGGCAGATTTCTTTATATTAATTTTGTATCCTGCAACATTACCAAATTCATTGATGAGCTCTAGTTTTCTTGTGGAATCTTTAGGATTTTCCATGTATGGTAGTATCATGTTATCTTTACTTCTTCTTTTCCAATTTGGATTCCTTTTATTTCTTTCTCTTCTCTGATTGCTATCACTAGGACTTCCAAAAGTATGTTGAATAAAAGTGATGAGAGTGTGCATCCTTGTTTTGTTCCTGATCTTAGAGGGAATGTTTTCAGCTTTTCAGTGTTGATGATGTTAGCTGTGGGTTTGTAATAGGTGTCGATAACCTGAAACAAAATACTAGCAAACCAAATCCAATAATACATTAAAAGAATCATACACCATGATCAAGTGCGATTTATGCCAGCAATGCAAGGATTTTTCAATATATGCCAATCAATCAAAGTGATATACTACATTAACATATTGAAGAATAAAAACCATATGATCATCTCAATGGATGAAGAAAAAACTTTTGGTAAAATGCAAAATCCACTTATGATGAAAACTCTCCAGAAAGTGGGTGTAGAGTGAACATACTTCAACATATTGCCATTTTATTATTTTTTCCAGTTGTTTTTGTAGTCCTCTGTTCATTTCTTCTTCTTTTTGTTTCTCCTATTGTAGTTTGATGACTTTTTTAATAGTGTGCATGCATTCATTTCTCTTTGATTTCTGTGTCTCTGTTGTAGGTTTTTGACTTGTGGTTACCATGGGGTTCATCTATGTTGACCCATAATTATATCTAATTAGCTTAAACTGATAGTCATTTAAGTTCAAACGCATACTAAAATATCTACATTTTTTACTCTCCTCCCCCACTTTTTGTATTTTGGTATCATATTTTATATTTTCATGCTTATACCTTTATAGTTTATTGTAGTTATAGTTGCTTGTACAATTTTTTTTGTCTTTTAGTCTATGTGCTGGCTTATTTAAGTCATCTTTAATCTTTAATGTACATTTGCCTTTCCTATTGGGATTTTCCATTTTCCATAGATTCTTCTTTTCCATTTGGAGAAGACCCTTCCACATTTATTTTAGGGTAGGTTTATTATTGATTAATTCTTTAGTTTTTGCTTGTCTGAGAAGTTCTTTATCTCTCCTTCTATTCTAAATGGTAATCTTGTTAGCTAGTATTCTAGGTTGCAAGTTTTTCCTTTCAGCACTTTGAATATATCATGCCACTCCCTTTTGGTCTGCAAAGTTTTTGCAGAAAAATCAGCAGATAGACTTAAGAGGATTCCCTTGTATATGTTTTTTTTCTACGAGTTTTATGGTTTCCAGGATTACATTTAGGTCTTTATCTCATTTTGAGTTTATTTTTGTATATGTTGTGATGGAGTATTCTAATTCAATTTTTTTACATGTAGGTTTCCAGTTTTTCTAGTGCCAATTATTGAAGAGACTGTCTTTTCTCTGTTACATATTCTTGCCTCTTTTGTTAGATTAATTGACCATAAAAGTTGCATTTATTTCTGGGCTGTCTATTGTGTTTCATTGACATATATGTCTCTTTTGATGTAGGTACCATATGGTTATGATTACTGTAGATGTGTAGTATAGTCTCAAGTCTGGGAGGGTTATAACTCCAGCAATGTTATTCCTTCTCAACATTGTTTTGACTATTCAGGGTCTTTTGTGTTTTATACAAATGTTTACATTATTTGTTTTAGTTCTGGGGAAAATGTCATTTGTATTTTTTTATCCTGTTATATTAAAATTTATTGGCATATCTTACATTTTGGTTTTTTTTTGTTTTGTTCTGTTTTTTTTATTAGTTTCTGCTTTATAACAAAGTGAATCAGTTGTACATATAAATCTATTCCCATACCCCTTCCATCTTGTGTCTCCCTCCATCCCACCCTCTCTATCCCACCCCTCCAGTGGGTCATAAAGCACTGAGCTGATCTCCTTGTGCTATGCGGCTGCTTACCACTAGCTATCTACCTTACATTTGGTAGTGTATATATGTCCATGCCTCTCTCTCTCTTTGTCACAGCTTACCATTCCCCCTCCCCATATCCTCAAGTCCATTCTCAAGTAGTTCTGTGTCTTTATTCCTGTTTTACCCCTAGGTTCTTCATGACATTTTTTTTCTTAAATTCCATATATATGTGTTAGCATACAGTATTTGTCATTTTCTTTCTGACTTACTTCATTCTGTATGACAGACTCTAGGTCTATCCACATCATTACAAATAGCTCAATTTCATTTCCTTTATGGCTGAGTAATATTCCATTGTATATATGTGCAACATCTTGTTTATCCATTCATCTGATGATGGACACTTAGGTTGCTTCCATATCTGGGCTATTGTAAATAGAGCTGCAATGAATATTATGGTACATGACCCTTTTTGAATTATGGTTTTCTCAGGGTATATGCCTAGTAGTGGGATTGCTGGGTTATATGGTAGTTCTATTTGTAGTTTTTTAAGGAACCTCCATAGTGTTCTCCATAGTGGCTGTGACAATTCACATTCTCACCAACAGTGCAAGAGTGTTCCCTTTTCTCCACACAATCTCCAGAATTTATCATTTCTAGATTTTTTGATGATGGCCCTTCTGAAAGGTGTGAGATGATATCACATTGTAGTTTTGATTTGCATTTCTCTAATGATTAATGATGTTAAGCATTCTTTCATGTGTTTGTTGGCAGTATGTATATCTTCTTTGGAGAAATGCCTATTTAGGTCTTCTGCCCATTTTTGGATTGGGTTGTTTGTTTTTTTGCTATTGAGCTGCATGAGTTGCTTATTAAATTTGGAGATTAATCCTTTGTCAGTGGCTTCATTTGCAAATATTTTCTCCCATTCTGAGGGTTGTGTTTTGGTCTTGTTTATGGTTTCCTTTGCTGTGCAAAAGCTTTGAAGTTTCATTGGGTCCCATTTGTTTATTTTTGTTTTTATTTCCATTTCCCTAGGAGGTGGGTCAAAAAGGATCTTGCTGTGTTTATGACATAGAGTGTTCTGCCTGTGTTTTCCTCTAAGAGTTTGATAGTTTCTGGCTTCACATTTAGGTCTTTAATCCATTTTGAGCTTATTTTTGTGTATGGCACTAGGAAGTGATCTAATCTCATACTTTTACATGTGCCTGTCCAGTTGTCCCAGCACCACTTATTGAAGAGGCTGTCCTTTCTCCACTGTACATTCCTGCCTCATTTATCAAAGACAAGGTGACCATATGTGCCTGGGTTTATCTCTGGGCTTTCTATCCTGTTCCATTGATCTATCTTTCTGTTTTTGTGCCAGTACCATACTGTCTTGATTACTGTAGCTTTGTAGTATAGTCTGAAGTCAGGGAGCCTGATTCCTCCATCTCTGTTTTTAGTTCTCATGATTGCTTTGGCTTTTCGGGATCTTTTGTGTTTCCAAACAAATTGTGAAATTTTTTGTTCTAGTTCTGTGAAAAATGCCATTGGTAGTTTGATTGCGATGGCACTGCGTCTGTAGATTTCTTTGAGTAGTACAGTCATTTTCACAATGTTGATTCTTCCAATCCAAGAACATGGTATGTCTCTCCATCTGTTTGTATCATCTTTAATTTCTTTCATCAGTATCTTATAGGTTCTGCATACAGGTCTTTTGTCTCCTTAGGTAGGTTTATTCCTAGATATTTTATTCTTTTTGTTGCAATGGTAAATGGGAGTGTTTTCTTGATTTCACATTAAGATTTTTCATCATTAGTGTATAGTAATGCCAGAGATTTCTGTGCATTAATTTTGTATCCTGCTGCTTTAGCAAATTCATTGATTAGCTCTAGTAGTTTTCTGATAGCATCTTTAGGATACTCTATGTATAGTATATGTCATCTGCAAACAGTGACAGCTTTACTTCTTCTTTTCTGATTTGGATTCCTTTTATTTCCTTTTCTTCTCTGATTGCTGCGGCTAAAACTTCCAAAACTGTGTTGAATAAGAGTGGTTAGAGTGGGCAACCTTGTCTTATTCCTGATGTTAGTGGAAATGGTTTCAGTTTTTCACCATTGAGGATGATGTTGGCTGTGGGTTTGTCATATATGGCCTTTATTATGTTGAGGAAAGTTCCCTCTATGCCTACATTCTGCAGGGTTTTTATCATAAATGGGTGTTGAATTTTGTCGAACGCTTTCTCTGCATCTATTGAGATCATCATATAGTTTTTCTCCTTCGATTTGTTAATATGGTGTATCACGTTGATTGATTTGCATATATTGAAGAATCCTTGCATTCCTGGAATAAACCCCCTTGATCATGGTGTATGATCCTTTTAATGTGCTGTTGGATTCTGTTTGCTAGTATTTTGTCGAGGATGTTTGCATCTATGTTCATCAGTGATATTGGCCTGTAGTTTTCTTTCTTTCTGATATCCGTGTCAGGTTTTGGTATCAAGGTGATGGTGGCCTCGTAGAATAAGTTTGGGAGTGTTCCTCCCTCTGCTATATTTTGGAAGAGTTTGAGAAGGATAGGTGTTAGCTTTTCTCTAACTGTTAGATAGAATTCGCCTGTGAAGCCATCTGGTCCTGGGCTTTTGTTTGTTGGAAGATTTTTTATCACAGTTTCAATTTCAGTGCTTGTGATTGGTCTGTTCATATTTTCTATTTCTTCCTGATTCAGTCTTGGCAGGTTGTGCATTTCTAGGAATTTGTCCATTTCTTCCATGTTGTCCAGTTTATTGGCATAGAGTTTCTTGTAGTAATCTCTCATGTTCTTTTGTATTTCTGCAGTGTCAGTTGTTACTTCTCCTTTTTCATTTCTAATTCTATTGATTTGCGTCTTCTCCCTTTTTTTCTTGATGAGTCTGGCTAAGGGTTTATCAATTTTGTTTATCTTCTCAAAGAACCAGCTTTTAGTTTTATTGATCTTTGCTATCGTTTCCTTCACTTCTTTTTCATTTATTTCTGAACTGATTTTTATGATTTCTTTCCTTCTGCCAACTTTGTGCGCTTTTTGTTTTTCTTTCTCTAATTGCTGTAGGTGCAAGGTCAGGTTGTTTACTCAAGATGTTTCCTGTTTCTTAAGGTGGTACTGTATTGCTATAAACTTCCCTCTCAGAACTGCTTTTGCTGCATCCCATAGGTTCTGGGTCGTCGTGAATCCATTGTCATTTACTTCTAAGTATTTTTAAATTTCCTGTTTGATTTCTTCAGTGATCAATTCGTTATTAAGTAGTGTATTGTTTACCCTCCATGTGTTTGTATTTTTTTACAGATCTTTTCCTGTAATTGATATCTAGTCTCATAGCATTGTGGTCGGAAAGATACTTGATACAATTTCAATTTTCTTAAATTTACCAAGGTTTGATTTGTGACCCAAGATATGATGTATCCTGGAGAATGTTTCATGAGTACTTGAGAAAAATGTGTATTCTGTTGTTTTTGGATGGAATGCCCTATAAATATCAATTAAGTCCATCTTGTTTAATGTATCATTTAAAGCTTGTTTTTCCCTATTTATTTTCATTTTGGATGATCTGTCCATTGGTGAAAGTGGGGTGTTACAGTCCCCTACTAATATTTTTTTACTGTCGATTTCCCCTTTTGTGGCTGTTACTATTTGCCTTATGTATTGAGGTGCTCCTATGTTGGGTGCATAAATATTTACAATTGTTATATCTTCTTCTTGGATCAATCCCTTGATCATTATGTAGTGTCCTTTTTTCTCTCTTCTAGTAGTCTTTCTTTTAAATTCTATTTTATCTTATATGAGAATTGCTACTCCAGCTTTCTTTTGGTTTCCATTTGCATGGACTATCTTTTTCCATCCCCTTACTTTCAGTCTGTATGTGTCTCTAGGTCTCAAGTGGGTCTCTTGTAGACAGCATATATATGGATCTTGTTTTTGTATCCATTCAGCCAGTCTGTGTCTTTTGGTAGGAGCATTTATTCCATTTACAGTTAAGGTAATTATCGATATGTATGTTCCTATTCCCATTTTCTTAACTGTTTAGGGTTCGTTATTGTACATATTTTCCTTCTGTTGTGTTTCTTGCCTAGAGTAGTTCCTTTAGCATTTGTTGTAAAGCTGGTTTGGTGGTGCTGAACTCTCTCAGCTTTTGCTTGTCTGTAAATGTTTTATTTTCTCCATCAAATCTGAATGAGATCCTTGCTGGGTAGAGTAATCTTGTTTGCAGGCTTTTCTCCTTCATCACTTTAAATATGTTCTGCCAGTCCCTTCTGGCTTGCAGAATTTCTGCTGAGAGATCAGCTGTTAACCTGATGGGGATTCCCTTGTGTGTTATTTGTTGTTTTTCTCTTGCTGCTTTTAGTATGTTTTCTTTGTGTTTAATTTTTGACAATTTGATTATTATGAGTCTTGGCATATTTCTCTTTGGATTTATTCTCTTTGGGACTCTCTGTGCCTCCTGGACTTGATTAACTATTTCCTTTCCCATATTAGGGAAGTTTTCATGTATAATCTCTTCAAATGTTTACTCAGTCCCTTTCTTTTCCTCTTCTTCTTTTGGAACCCCTACAATTCGAATGTTGGTGTCTTTAATGTTGTCCCAGAGGTCTCTGAGACTGTCCTCAGTTCTTTCCATTCTTTTTTCTTTATTCTGCTCTGCAGCTGTTATTTCCACTATTTTATCTTCCGTGTCACTTATCCGTTCTTCTGCCTCAGTTATTCTGCTATTGATCCCATCTAGAGTATTTTTAATTTCATTTATTTTGTTGCTCACCATTGCTTGATTCATCTTTAGTTCTATGTCCTTGTTAAATGTTTCTTGCATTTTGTCTATTCTATTTCCAAGATTTTGTGTCATCTTTACTATCATTATATTGAATTCTTTTTCAGGTAGATTGCCTATTTCCTATTCATTTTTAGACTTGGTGGGTTTTTATCTTGCTCCTTCTCCTGCTGTGTGTTTTTCTGTCTTCTCATTTGTTTTTTTGGTCTCCTTTTTGCAGGCTGCAGGTTCGTAGTTCCTGTTGTTTTTGGAGTGTGTCCCCAGTGGCTAAGTTTGGTTCAGTGGGTTGTGTAGGCTTCCTGGTGTAGGGGACTAGTGCCTGTGTTCTGGTAGATGAGGTTGGATCTTGTCTTTCTGGTGGCCAGGTCCTTGTCCGGTTGTGTGTTTTCAGGTGTCTGTGGACTTATTATGATTTTAATCAGCCTCTCTGCTAATGGTTGGGGTTGTGTTCCTGTCTTGCTAGTTTTTTGGCATAGGGTGTCCAGCACTGTAGCTTGCTGGTCGTTGAGTGAAGCTGAGTGCTGGTGTTTAGATGGAGAACTCTGGGAGATTTTTGCCATTTGATATTATGTGGAGCTGGGAGGTCTCTTGTGGACCCATGTCCTGAAGTTGGCTCTCCCACCTCAGAGGCACAGCAATGACTCCTGGCTGCAGCACCAAGAACCTTTCATCCACACAGCTCAGAATAAAAGGGAGAAAAAGTAGAAAGAATATGTTAGTAGAATTAGAAAGAAAGAGAAAGAAAGAAAGAAAGAAAGAAAGAAAGAAAGAAAGAAGGAAAGAAGGAAAGAAAGAAAGAAAAGAGGGATGGAGGGAAGGATGGAGGGAAGGTAGGAAAAAAGAAAGAGAGGAGGTAAAGTAAAATAAAGTATGATAAAATGTAATAAAGTTCTTAAAATAAAAATATTTATTAATAAAAAAAATTAATGAAAAAAGAAAACCAGACGGATAGAACCCTGGGACAAATGGTGGAAGCAAAGCTATACAGACAACATCTCACACAGTAGCATACACATACACATTCACAAAAAGAGGAAAAGGGGAAAAAATCATAAAGCTTGCTCTCAATGTCCATCTCCTCAGTTTGGGATTATTTGTTGTCTAAAGGAGGGAAGGAAGGAAGGAAAGAAAGAGAGAAAGAAAGAAAGAAAGATAGATAGATAGATAGATAGATAGATAGATAGAAAGAAGAGAAAGCAAAATAAAATAAAGTAAGATAAAATAAAGTTATTAAAATAAAAAATAATTATTAAGAAAAAAATTAAAACAAAAAGGATGGATATAACCCTAGGACAAATGGCAGAAGCAAAGGTGTACAAACAAAATCTCTCACAGAAGCATACACATGCACACTCACAAAAAGAGAAAAAGGGGAAAAAATCATAAATCTTGTTCTCAAAGTCCACCTCCTCAGTTTGGTATGATTTGTTGTCTATTCATGTATTCCACAGATGCAGGGTACATCAAGTTGATTGTGGAGCTTTAATCTGCTGCTTTTGAGGCTGCTGGGAGAGATTTCCCTTTCTCTTCTTTGTTTTCACAGCTCCCGGGGCTCAGCTTTTGATTTGGCCCTGCCCCTGCATTTAGATCGCCAGAGGGCATCTGTTCTTCACTCAAACAGGACGGGGTTAAAGGAGCAGCTGCTTCGGGGACTCTGGCTCACTCAGGCCGGGGGGAAGGAGGGGTACGGAGTGTGGGGTGAGCCTGCGGTGGCAGAGGCCGGCATGATGTTTTACCAGCCCAAGGCACGCCGTGCGCTCTTCTGGGGAAGCCATCCCTGGATCCCGGGAGCCCGGCAGTGGCCGGTTGCACAGGCTCCCCGGAAGGGGGCTCTGGACAGTGACCTGCGCTCGCACACAGGCCTCTTGGTGGTGGCAGCAGCAACCCCAGTGTCCCACGGCCGTCTCTGGGGTCCACGGTTTTTGCCATTTGTGTTTTGATAGGGATTACATTGAATCTGTAGGTTGCCTTGGGTATTATGGTCATTTTAACAATATTAATACTTCTAAGCCATGAACACAGTTTACCTTTCCATCTGTTCATTTCGTCATCAGTTACTTTCATCTGTGTCTTTTAGCTTTCTGAGTACAGCCCTTTTACTGCCTTAGTTAGATTTATTCTTAGGTATTTTATTCTTTTTGATGCAATGGTAAATGGGATTGTTTCCTTAATTTCTTTTTCTGATAGTTAGTTGTTAATTTATAGAAATTCAACAGATTTCTATATACTAAGTATCTTGAAACTGTACCAAATTCGTTGATGAGTTCCAGTAGTTTTTGGTGGTTTCTTTAAGATTTTCTATGTATAGTATTGTGTCATCTGAAAACAGTGACAGTTTTACTTCTTTCTTTACAATTTGGATTCATTTTATTTCTTTTTCTTGTCTCATTGCTGTGGCTAGGACTTCCAATACTGTATTGAATAAAAATGGTGAGAGTGGGCATCATTGTTTTGTTTCTTATCTTAGAAGAAATGCTATCACCTGTTCATCACTGAGTATGATTTTAACTCTGGGTTTATCATATATGACGTGTATTAATTTGAGATATGTTCCCTCTATACCTACTTTGTGGAGAGTTTTTTTTAATCATAAATGGAATTTGAAAATTGTCAAAAGCTTTTTCTTCATCTATTGAGATGTTTACGTGATTTTTTTTTTTTTTTTTTGGTACACGGGCCTCTCACTGTTGTGGCCTCTCCCATTGCAGAGCACAGACTCTGGATGCGCAGGCTCAGTGGCCATGGCTCACGGGCCTAGCTGCTCCACGGTATGTGGGATCTTCATGGACTTGGGCACGAACCCCTGTCCCCTGCATCGGCAGGTGGACTCTCAACCACTGTGCTACCAGGGAAGCCCAATCACGTGATCTTTATTCTTCAAGTTTTTAATGCGTTGTATAACATTGATTGATTTGTAGATATTGATCCATGCTTGCATGTGTGCAATAAGTCCCACTTGATCATGGTATACGATCCTTTTGTTTTATTTTTGGATTCAGTTTCCTAATATTTTGTTGAGGATTTTTGCATGTATGTTCATCAATGATATTGGCCTGTACTTTTATTTTTTTGTGATATCTTTGTCTGGTTTTGGTATAAGAGTGATGCTAGCCTTACACGATGAGTTCACAATGGTTTCTTCCTCTGAAATTTTTTGGAATAGTTTGAAAAAGATAAGTGTTAACTCTTCTCTAAATGTTCGGTAGAATTCACCTGTTAACCCATTAGGTCCTGGACATTTGTCTGTTGAGATGTTTTTAAAATTATTATTATTGACTCTATTTTATTTCTGGTGATTGATCTTATCATATTTTCAATTTCTTCCTGGTTTAGTCTTGGGAGATTGTATATTTCTAGTAATTTGTCCATTTCTTCTAGGTTGTCCATTTTAGTAGTGTGATTTACTGCCTTATTACATATGTGCCTTTACTAATATGTTTTTTCTCTCATAGTCTTCATGTTTGTTGTTGTGGCCTTTTCTTTTTCACTTAGAGAAGTCCCATTAACATTTTTTGTAAAGCTTGTTTTGTGGTACTAAACTGTTAGCTTTTGCTTGTCTGTAAAACTTTTGATCTCTTCATTAAATTTGAATGGAAGCCTTGCCAGCTAGAGTATTCTTGGTTGTAGGTTTTCCTCTTTCATCACTTTAAATATATCATGCCATTCCTTTCCGGCCTGCAGAGTTTCTGCTGAAAAGTCAACTGATAGCTTTATGGGAATTCCCTTGTATGCAGCTTATTGCTTTTCCCTTGATGTTTTTTAATATTTTCTCTTTATTTTTAATTTTTGCCATTTTAATTACAATGGGTCTTGGTGTGGTTGTCATTGGATTGATCCTGTTTGGAACTTTATGTGTTTTTTGGGCCTTGATGTCTGTTTCCATTTTCAGCCTAGGGAAATTTTCACTATTATGTTTTAAATTATGTTCTCTGCCTCTTCCTCTCTGTCTTCTTCTGGGACACCAGAATGCCAAAATTAGTAGGTTTGATGTTGTATCTGAGGTCTCAAACTCTCCTCATTTCTTTTTACTCTTTTTTCTTCTTACTTTTTCTTCTTACTTTTTTTTGTTCAGCTTCAGTGATTTCCACTACTCTGTCTTCTGGCTTGCTGATCTGTTCTTTTGTATCACTGAATCTACTGTTCATTCCTTCTATTGTATTTTTCATTTCAGTTATTGTGTTCTTCACCTCTGTTTGGATCTTCTTTATATATTCTAGCTCTTTGTTATACTTCTCCTCTGTTCTCCACAGTTCTTTGATCATCTTTACAGTCATTACCTTGAATTCTTTATCTTGTTGATTGCCTAGCTCCATTTCACTTAGTTCTTCTAGAGTTTTATTTTGTTTCTTCAACTGGAACATGTTTCTCTGTCATCTCCTTTTTCTTAATTTGCTGCTTTTAGTTTTATGTATATGATAGGTTGGTTACATTTCTTGACCTTGAAAAGTTGCCTTTTGTAGGAGACATTCTATGTGTTCCAATAGTTCATTCCCCTCTTGTCACGAAAGCTATAAGCTCTAGTTTACCCCCTCGTTGGGCTGTGTGGGTCTTTCTGTTGTGGCTGGCTGACTACTGTGCGTGGTCTGGTAGCATGGTTGGCCCCTAGTCTAGTTGTTTGCCAGACCCTGATTTGTGCAGAGGCTGTTGGTTGCTGGTTGGTGAGGCTGAGTCACAAGGCAGCTGGCTGCAGAATCCCAGTGAGTCCTGGGTCTAGTGCTGGCTCACTGGTGGGCAGAGCTGGGTTCTAGGATGTGTGGTTATTGGGCCAGCATTCCTGGACCTATTGTTGGCCTGCTGGTGTATGGAACTATTTCTTGACATGGCTGGCTGCATGTTCTTTGGTGTCCCATATGTGGTGCTGGCCTGCTGGTGAGCAGGGCCAGGGTCCAGAGGTTCCCAGGGCTGGTTCCAGCCTGGTTATGTGCTAGTTGTGTTCTGACAAGGCAGGCTGCAGGGCTGCAGTTGTCCTGGGGCCTATGTCCAGGCTGGTGTGCATGGCCAGTGTCTAAGAGATCATTGTGGGTGAAGCTTGTTTTTAGGTTGGTAGGATCTGGTAGTTGGGCTGGGTCCTGCCATGGCAGGCTGTGGTGCTGCAGTTGTCATGGGGTTTTTGTCCATCTGCTGCTGGGCTGGTGCCTGTCCACTGCTGGGTGAGGCTGGTCCTGAGGTTAGAACTGCCTCACCAGTGGGTGGGGTCAAGTCCTAGGAGATCCTGTGGCTGGTGTCTGCCCACTGGTTGGTAGAGCTTGTCCTGTGGTCTCTGGCTGCTGGTCTCTAGGGGTCCTGGTTCTAGAATCTGTGCACTGGTCTATGGTGTTATGTCCTGGGCCCTCTGGTAGATAGGACTGTATCCAGGGTGTCTGTATCCTCAGGGGGTATTAAAGCACCCTGCTTGCTGGTAGGTGGAGCTGTGTCCCTGCACAGATATTTGCTTGACCTGAGACATCTCAGTACTGCTGCCAGCAAGCTGGAGGGTGGGGTTGGGTCCCTGTACACATAACTGGAGGGAAGTTTTCAAAATGGCACTTGCCAGCACCTGTGTCTATGTGGTAGGATGAGCTCTTCAAAATGGCTGCCACCAGTGTCTGTGTCCCCAGGGTTAGCTGCAGTTGCTTCTTGCCTCTCTGGGAGACTCTCCAAGATAAGCGGGTGGGTCTGACACAGATTACTTTCAAATTACTGCTTCTGCCCTGGGTCCAAGTGTGTGAGATTTTTGTGTGCCCTTTAAGAGTGGAGTCTATTTCCCACAGCCCTCCCAGTCTCCTGGAAGAAAGCCGTGCTGGCCTTCAAATCCAAATGTTCTGGGAGCTCATCTTCCCAGCACAGGACCCCTGAGCTGGGAAGCCTAATGTGGAGCTTTTTCCCCTCACTCAGTGGGGAGAACCTCTGCAATTATAATTATCCTCCCATTTGTGGTTCGCCCACCCAGAGGTGTGGGTCTTGACTATACTGCATCTTTGTCCCTCCTACCTGTCTTGTGGTTCTTTTTTATACCTTTAATTGAAGAAGATCTTTTCTGGTAGATTCTTGTTTTTCTGTTCAATAGTTGCTTTATAAGCAATTGTAATTTTGGTGTGCCCATGAGAAGAGGTGAGCTCAGAGTCTTCCTACTCTGACGTCTTTCAACAATCTTGATGATCATATGAATTTATCCTTGATTTTGTTAATGTAGTATATCACATTGACTGATTTGTGAATGTTGAACCATTCTTGCATCCTTGGAATAAATCCCACTTGATCATGGTGTATGATCCTTTTAATGTATTGTTGAATTCAATTTGCTGCTATTTTACTGAGGATTTTTGCATCTAAGTTCATCAGGGATATTGGCTTGTAATTTTCTTTTCTTGTGGTATCTTTATCACTTGGTTTTATTACAGTAGTCCTGGACTTATAAAATGAATTTGGAAGAGGTCCCTTGTCTTCAGTTTTTCCAAGTGTTTGAGAAAGATTGGTATTAATTCTTTTTTTTAATGTTTGGTAGAATTTAGCAGTGAAGCTGTCTGGTCCTGGACTTTTGTTTCTTGGAATTTTTAAATAAATTTATTTGTTTTATTTATTTATTTTTGGCTGCATTGGATCTTCTTTGCTGTATGCGGGTTTCTCACTGCGGTGGCTTCTATTGTTGCAGAACACAGGCTGTAGGCACACGGACTTCAGTAGTTGTGGCTCGCAGGCTCTAGAGTGCAGGCTCAGTAGTTGTGGTGTGCGGGCTTTGTTGCTCCACGGCATGTGGGATCTTCTCAGAGCAAGGATCAAACCTGTGTCCGCTGCATTGGCAGGCAGATTCTCAACCACTGTGCCACCAGGGAAGCCACTCTTGGAATGTTTTTGATTACTGATTCAGTCTCCTTAGTAGTAATCAATCTGTTCTGATTTTCTGCTTATTTTTTAAAAAAATAAATTTATTTATTTATTTATTTACTTACTTACTTACTTACTTACTTACTTACTTATTTATGGCTGCATTGGGTCTTCGTTGCTGCACCTGGGCTTTCTCTAGCTGTGGAGAACAAGGGCTACTCTTTGTTGTGGCTCACAGGCTTTTCATTGTGGTGGCTTCTCTTGTTGTGGAGCATGGGCTCTAGGCATGTGGGCTTTAGTAGTTGTGGCATGCGGGCTCAGTAGTTGTGGCTTGCAGGCTCTAGAGCACAGGCTCAGTAGTTGTGGTGCATGGGCTTAGTTGCTTCATGGCATGTGGGATCATCCCGGACCAGGGATTTAACCCATGTCCCCTGCATTGGCAGATGGATTCTTAACTACTGTGCCACCAGGGAAGTCCAGATTTTCTGTTTCTTTATGATTCAGTATTGGTAGGTTGTATGTTTCTAGGAATCTATTAATTTCCTCGGTATTATCTAATTTGTTGACATATAATTGTTCATAGTAATGATTCTTTGATTTCTCTGATATCAGTTGTAACATTCTCTTTCATTTTTATTTTATTTATTTGAGTCCTCTGATTTTTTTCTTGGTGAGCCTCACTAAAGTTTTGCCAATTTTCTTTATCTTTTCAAATAATGAACTCTTAGTTTTACTGATATTTTATATTGTCTTTTTAGTCTCTATTTTATTATTTATGCTCTAATCTTTGTTATTTCCTTCCTTCTACTAGCTTTGAGCTCAGTTTGTTCTTTTTCTAGGGGTAGGGTCTGGTTGTTTATTTGAGATTTTTCTTACTTCTTAATTTAGTTGTTAATCAGTATAAACTTACCTCTTAGAACTGTTTTTCCTGCATTCAATAGGTTCTGCTATGTTGTGTTTCCATTTTCCTTTTTCCCAAGAAACTTTTAAATTTCCCCTCTAATGTTTTCTTCAATTCATTGGTTGTTAAGGAGAGTTTGCTTAAATTCCAGGTGTTATGAATTTTCCAGTTTTCCTCTTGTTATTAATTTCTAGTTTCATACTATTGTGGTCAGAGAATGTATTTAGTATGATTTCAATCTTCTTGAATTTGCTAAGATTTATTTTGTGGCCTAATGTGTGGTCTATCCTAGAAAATGTTCCATGTGTGCTTGAGAACAACATGTATTCTGTTGTTGTTGGATAGAATGTGTATATATATATATATATATATATATATATATATATATATCTGTTAGGTTCATTTGATCTACAGTGTCATTCAGATCTGCTGTTTCTTTATTGATTCTCATTCTGGATTATCTACCCATTGTTGAGAGTGGGATATCAAAGTCCTCAACTCCTCATATTGCTGTTTATTTCTCCTTTTAGCTCTGTTAGTTTTTACTTAATATATTTAGGTGCTCTGATGCTGGGCACATAGATATTACACTTGTTATATCATTTTAATGTATTGACACTTTTATGTTTATATAATGACTTTCTTTGTCTTTTTTAATTACTAGTTTTAATTTAAAGTATTTTGTCTGATGTATTATAGCTACCCCAAGTTTTTCTTGTTGTTGTTACTATTTGCTTGAACATATCTTTCTCCATTTCTCTACTCTCAGTCTATTTGTGTTTTTAAGGCCAAAATGAGTCTCTTGTAGGTAGCCTGTTGTTAGATCTTATACTTTATCCATTAATCCATTCTGTGTCATTTGACTGGAGAATTTAATTCATTTACATTTAAAGTAATTATTCATAAGGACTTAGTACTGTCATTTTGTTAATTGTTTTCTGGCTCTTTTGTAGATCCATTGTCCCTTGTTTCTTATCCTGCTGTCTTTTTTCTTGTTTTCATGTCTTTTGGTATGAGTGTGCTTTGACTTCTTTATTATATTTTTTATGTGCAAGTGCTTCAGGTTTTTCCCTTGTGGTTACCATGAGGCTTATGAAAAATATCTTAAAATTACAACATCTTATTTTAAGCTGATAACAACTTTACTTCAATAGAATTCCCAAACTTTGCATTTCTACTTCTCCTCCCATTCACATTTTAGTTTATTACTGTTATAATTTCCATATTTTTATATTGTGTAACTGATAACAGGTTATTGTAGTTAAGCTTATTTTTCCTTATTTTCCTGTCAGAGAGGGGGAGGATGTGTGCTACTGGCTGAGAACAGCTGGATAGGACTTCTGGCTTGTTTCCCTACCCCAGTGAGGATAAGCTCCTCAGTTGCCTAGATTCTCTGATCAGGCTTACTAGGTGGTCAGGACTGGGTACTATATTCAGTAGTAGATGGGGCTATGAATTACGTTCTCTCTCCTAGCAGGGCAGCATTATGGGATCCAGGGCCTGTATGGCTCACTAGGAACCCAAATCAGGCAATAGTGTACACTGAATTCCCTGGTTAGGTATGGCCACCAGTTTTGCTCTGCATACAGGGAAAACCAGGTATGTGCTCTCTGTTCAAGTGCCACTGTAAGCAGGGCTATTGGTTGGGTTATGCAGCCTCGCATGCACTCTGGCTAGGTTCCCTGTTCAGGCAGACTGAAAGCTGCATTCAGCACTGATTAGGGCTATGAATTAGTTTCTCTGTCCAGGTGCAGTGGAAGAATCAGCTCTAAATCTGGTAAAATTATTTTTTTGCCTTAAGCTAACCCATGACCCAAGTTCACTGGCTGAACAAGTCCACTGGCTTTGCCCTGGAGATTATTGGCTGTGCCTGCCCATATCCTGGCTTGAGTGTTGCTGGCTTAAACAGATTAAAGATATTCTCCCCATTCCTTCTCATCAGATGGAGCTAGGAGACACTCTCTAGAGTGGGTGGCGCCATGTCTCAGTTCTCCTGCCTGGGCAAGATGGGGAGGAGCTACTCCAGACTTCTCCCAATTTTTCCCAAACAGGTTTTCTTGTCAGGAGGGTCTGAGAGCTACCTTCAACCTTGGCTAATTAATGAATCAATCCCCTTGCCTGGGCATAGCAGAGGAACCCACCACTCCCAGTACTGGCTTTCTTCTGAGGACAATCAGCTCTGCCTACCCACCTCTCGGTACCCAGCTTCCAGGTACTCTCACCAGCCCCTGTGGCCAGACAGGGCTGGAAGACACAATCCCTAGTGGGTGGGGCTGACTCAGCTCCTTGTATGGGTGTGGGCAAACCAGCCTCTAGTGCTGGCAAAATTCCTCATTTGAAAACCTGAATCAGACAGATCTGCACCACAGCGAGTTCCTTGAGTGCACCATTGACTTGGTTCTGCAGATAAGCAAAGCCACTGGTTGAGATTACCACTCGAGCACTGCTGGTATGAACTCAGTTTGCCAATGCCTGTGTGCTGGTTATTGTAAGCCCCTCCCCCTTCTTTGTAACAGTCAGATTCCCAGTGGTTGAGCCCTTCAGGCTCCCCTGCAGTCCCCATGAGGCAAGACTAGAATAGGGGCTTCCATGAAGTGACCCACAATGCTGGGGGTTTTGGTTGTCCTCCCTGGGCTCTTTTCCCACTGGAAGAACTGGAGGTTCAGCAGAGACCCCTCCATGTGATGCTGCACTGGCTTGGGGTATGGGCAATGTGGTTTTGTGTGTAGCTGCTTCCCTTACCCTTCTAATGCAGTCTGTCTTGGTCTCTGTAGTGCAGGGAGCTGTTTTGGCCTCACCCGTGTGTTCTAAGATTATCTCAGTGGTGCCTTATTCATGAATAGATGGTAATTGTTCTTCTTGTGAGAGAGAGTGAAGTGACGAATAATCTATATCACCATCTTGGTGACGTCACTCTTTATTTTAGTTGTTGGTGTATTCTCTTTTTTTCTCCCTCATTCTAGCTAGTTTTATCAATATTGTTGTCTTCAAAGTCTCAGTTTTAGATATCTGTGATTCTATTGACTTTCTCTTCTCCAGTCTTTATGATTTTCTTCTGTTCTGTGTTTAGTTTGCTCTATTTTTTTAGTTCCTCCAGGTATAAAATTAGGTTATTGCTTTGAGATCTTTCTTTCTTAATGTAAGCATGTATAGCTATAACTTTCCCTCTAACCACTGCCTTTGCTGCATCCTGTAAATTTCGGTCTGTGTTTTACTTTTCTTTTATCTCTAAGTATTATCTAATTTCTCTCATTATTTCTTCTTTGGTTGTTTAAGAATATGCTGTTTAATTTTTACATATTTGTGAATTTTCCATTTTCCTCCTGTTTTAGATTTCTAGCTTCATTCCCTTATGGTCTATATTAGTCTGCTTGGGCCACCATAACAGAATACCACAGACTGGGTAGCTTAAAC
This sequence comes from Hyperoodon ampullatus, assembly GCF_949752795.1. NCBI lineage: Eukaryota > Metazoa > Chordata > Mammalia > Artiodactyla > Ziphiidae > Hyperoodon > Hyperoodon ampullatus. The sequence goes on from NC_136913.1 coordinate 64,235,943, forward strand.
AATGGATATTTATTTTCTCATATTTCTGGAGGCTGGATGTCCAAGATCAAGGGGCCAACAGGGCCAGTTTATGTGAGTCCTCTTTTTCTGGTTTGCAGATAGCTGCTTTTTTGCTGTGTCCTCACATGGCCTTTCCTCTGTTTGCATATGAAGAAATAGATCTCTGGTGTCACTCACTATTCTAACAAGGACACCAGTCCTATTAGATTAAGGCCTCACCCTTATGACCTAATTTAACTTTAATTACCTCCTCAAAGGCCCAATCTCCAAACATCATTACATTGGGGATTGTGGTTTCAACATATGAATTTCAGGGGAGACAAAATTCAGTCCATATCATAGTCTGAGAAGATGTTTTGTTGATTTCAATCTTTTAAATTAGTGAGACTTTTTTGTGGCCTAATATATGGTTTATCCTGGAGAATGTTCCATGTGTTCTCAAGAAGAATGCAGATCCTTCTGTTGTTGGATGAAGTGCTTCTCTCTCTCTCTCTCTCTCTCATATATATATATATATATATATATATATATATATATATATATAAAATACTGAATATATAATACTGAATATATATATATATATATGCTTTATGTATTTGGTGCTTCTGTTGTTTGGGTCACATATGTTTATAATTGCTAAATATATATTTGATGAATAGACACATCAATATATAATGTCCTCTCATAATAATTTTTGACTTAAAATTTATTTTGTCTAATATTAGTGTAGTGATGTTAACTCTCTTTTGGTTACTATTTGAATGGAATGTATTTTTCCATTCATTCACTTTGAACCTATTTGTATCTTTGGTTCTAAAATGAGTCTCTTGTAGACAGCATATTCTTGGATTATGCTTTTTTTATCCATTCTGCAAATCCCTGATATTGACTGGAGTGATTAATCTATTTACATTCATGATAAGGAGGGACTTTCGTCTGCCATTTGTTTTCTATCTTATAGCGTTTTTAATCCCTCATTTCCTCCATTTCTGCCCTCTTTTGTAGTTAGATGATTTTTTGTAGTGAACCGTTTTGATTCCCTTCTCATTTCTTTTTGTGTATATGCTTTAGTTATTTTTATTGTGCTTAAAATGGGGCTACTATTTAGTATCTGATATTTATAACCATCTAGTTTGTATTGATACCAGCCTAACTTCAATAGCATACAAAAACTACGCTCCTATATAGCTCCATAGCTCCATTCCCTCTCTACATCACTGTTGTCACAAATTACATCTTTATGCATTGTGTTCCCAAAACATAGATTTACAATTATTTTTATGCACTCATCTGTTAAATCATGTAGGAAATTAAAATTATATACATAAATAAAAATACAATAGTACTGCCTTTTATGTTTTCCCATGTATTTACCTTTACCACAGATTTTTATTTCTTCAAATAGCATTTTTTTTTTTGGCAGTACGTGGGCCTGTCACTGCTGTGGCCTCTCCCATTGTGGAGCACAGGCTCCGGATGCACAGGCTCAGCGACCATGGTTCACGGGCCCAGCTGCTCTGCAGCATGTGGGATCTTACCGGACCGGGGCATGAACCTGTGTCCCCTGCGTTGGCAGGCGGACTCTCAACCACTGCGCCACCAGGGAAGCCCAAATTTCTTCAAATAGCTTTTAATTATTGTCTAGTTCTTCATTTCATTTCAAATCTAAGGACTCCTTTAAGCATATTTTGTAGGGCAGTCCCAGTGGTAACAAACTCCCTCAGCTTTGTTTATCTGGGAATGTCTTTATTCTCCCTCATTTTTGAACGAGTGTTTTGCTGGATATAAAATTCTTGGTTGACAGTTTTTTCTTTCAGCACTTTAAATATGTCATCCAACTGCCTTCTTGTCTCCATTGCTTTTGATGAGAACAGTTGTTAATCTTATCAAGGATCACATGTATGTGAAAAATTACGGCTCTCTTGCTGATTTCAAGATTCTTTCATTTTCTTTGGCTTTTGACAGTTTCTTTATACTGTGTCTCAGCACGTGTCTCTTTGAGTTTATCCTGCTTGGAGTTGATTGACCTTTTGTCAATCATTTGTAAGTTCATGTCTTTCATCAAATTTGGTTAGTTTTCAGACATTATTTCTTCAAATATTTTTATGTCCCTTTCTCTCTTCTCTCTCTTCCTCCTTCTCTTTCCCCTCCTCTTCCTCTTTCCCTTCTTCTTCTTCTCCTTCTCCTCTCCTTCTTCTTCTTCTTCTTCTCTCCCATAATACATTAAGCTATGTTCACTTTCCTTCATTCTTTTCTGCTCTTCAGACTTAATTTAAATTGCTCTGTCTTCAAGTTCACTGATTTCTTTCTTCTGCCTGCTAAATTGCCTGTTAAATCCCTCTATTGAATTTTAATTTCAGTTATTTTAATATTCAGGTTCAAAATTTCTGTTTTTTAAAATAATTTCTATATTTTTATTGATATTCTCATTTTTTATACCTAATTTTTTGGTTTCCTTTTCTTATCTGTCCATGGTTTCCTTAACTCTTTTATAATATTTAATGACAGTTGATTTAAAGTCTTTACCTAGTAAGTTCAATGTCTGGGCTTCTTCAGGGTCTGTTCCTATCAATATATGTCTTCTTTTGTGCCATACTGTCCTGTTTTTTAAAAAAATACCTTTTAAAAAATGGGCATTTCAATATTATCATGTGGCAAGTCTGAAAATAAGATTCTTCTCTTTCTCATGTATATTAATCTGCTTAGGGTACCATAATAAAATACCACAGACTGAGTGGTTTAAACAACAAATTTGGGTCTTCCCTGGTGATGCAGTGATTAAGAATCTGCCTGCCAATGCAGGGGACATGGATTTGAGCCCTGGTCCGGGAAGATCCCATATGCCGTGGAGCAACTAAACCTGTGTGCCACAACTACTGAGCCTCCTCTCTAGAGCCCATGAGCCACAACTACTGAAGCCTGCACACCTAGAGCCTGTGCTCCACAAGAGAAGCCACCGCAATGAGAAGCCTGTGCACTGCAATGAAGAGTACCCCCCGCTTGCTGCAACTAGAGAAAGACCGCATGCAGCAATGAAGACCCAACGCAGCCAAAAATAAATAAATTAACAAAACAAAACAAAAACAAATTTGTTTTCTCATAGTTCTGGAAGCTGGAAGTCCAAGATTAGGGTGATGGCAGGGTTGGTTTCTGATGAGACCTCTCTTCCTGGCTTTCAAACTCCTTACTGTGGTCTCACATGACATTTCTTCTATGTACATGCAAGCCTGGTGTCTTTTCCTCTCAATAAGGACAGCAGTCCTGTTAGATTAGGACCCCACTATTATGTCCTCATTTAATGTTAATAACCTCATTAAAGGCCATATCTCCAAACACCATTACAATGGGATTTAGGGGTTGAACTTATGGATTTTGAGGGGACATAATTCAATCCATAACATCAGGGTTTGCTGGTTTTACTTTTTGTTTTGGAAGACTGTTGTAGTCTGTTTGTTTAGTGACTTTTTAAACATATTGATATAGTTGCATTTTTTTAAAGTTTTCTTTCGTTTTTTTGATGTAGACCCTTTTTAAAGTCTTTATTGAATTTGTTACACTATTGCTTTTGTTTTATGTTTTGGTGTTTTGGCCCCAAGGCATGTGGGATCTCAACTCCCTGACCAGGGACTGAACCTGCACCCCTGCATTGGAAGGTGAAGTCTCAACCACTGGACCACCAGGGAAGTCCTGATATAGTGGCATTTATGATGCCATTTTACTTTTTATTTTCTATGTTTCTCATTCTTTCTCCTTCTTTTATTCCTCCTTTGCTGATTCTTTTTTTTTTGGCCATGCCACATGGCTTGCAGGATCTTAGTTCCCTGACCAGGGATCAAGCTCATGCCCCCTGCAGTGGAAGTGTGGAGTTCTAACCACTGGACTACCAGGGAATTCACTGATTATTTTTAAGTGGATATTTTACACTGTAATATTTTAATTTTTAAATAACTTTCACTATATGTTTAGTGACTTTTACAAACTATTTTGTGTACACCATGTTCCTTTTGGTTGTAGTCATTGAAGTCACTGTTTCTTTTGCTCATGTTCAGCTAATGTTTTGACAGAGATTTTCTTGAATGCCAGGAGATAAAGACAAAACAAGGGATAACAAAAGAAACATAAAAGAGAAATAAAATCAACCTCTCCAACCAAACACCTTTTCCAGTTTTTACAGATCAGCTCTGTGCTGGGGCACTCCTTTAACAGGCTTGCACTGAACCTAAGGATAAGTCCAAGGTGAAAGCTGAGAACTTCTCTCTTGCCCTGGACATGGACGTGGGTATCTAAATTCACCTGCATCCATGGGTGCTTTAGGGTGCTTCCTAATTTTCCAAACAATATCCCTCAGCTTTTGCTCTCAAACTTTATGTAGTGTATTATCTTAGCCATATCTTTTGCCCCAGGCATCTGTAGTGTTTTATTGCTCCTTGCAGTATTTTCCAGCAATGCCCACAACTATTCCATCCTGAGTTCCAAATTTGGAAACTAAAGATTGGTGTCTTGCATCAGTCCTTCAAGTTGCTCCCAGACAGGTTAGAACAGACATACACAGGTCCCATCAGAGTAAGTTCTGCTCTGCTCCAACTGGAACTAGAGAGCAAAATCTCACAGAGGGGAACATGGTCTGCCACCACTTCAAGACTGCCACTGCATCAAGGAGTGGGTATGGCAAGGGCAAGTAAAAATGCCAGAAAGTTTTCCTATCGTTTTCAAATTTTCTTTTTCCTGATTCAGTGTTCACTTGGTTGCTGTAAACAGTTGACTGTTTTCCAGATTTCTGACAAAGTTGGTTCGTTTCTGCTATTTTTTATTTTTTAATATTTCTGTGAGGGACTTCCTGGAGGTCCAGTGGTTAAGACTCCATGCTTCCACTGCAGGGGGTGCAGGTTCGATCCCTGGTTGGGGGACTAGGATTCCACATGTCATGCAGTGTGGCCAAAAAAGAAAATATTTCTGTGAGAGGACAGGAGCTTAGAGTTGCCTGCTCAGCCATTTTGTTGATTTAACTCTTTTAATTTTGAAAGATAGTTTTGCTGGTTGTAAAATTCTTCATTGATAGTTTTCTTTTCTTTCAGCCTTTTGCTTATATCACTTTTATATCTTCTGGCCTACATGGTTTCTAGTGAGAAATAAACTTTTACTCTTATTGAGATTGTCTTGTACATGATGAGTCATTTTTCTCTTGCTGTTTTCTAGATTTTCTATTTGTCTTTGGATTTCAACATTTTTTTTTACTTTAAAGTGTCTGGGTGTGGCTCTCTTTGTATTTATCCTATTGGAGTTCGTTGAGCTCTTGGATATATGGCTTAATGTTTTTCATTAAATTTGGGAAGTTTTCAGCCATTATTTCTTTGGATACTTTTTGCGCTCCTTTCCCTCTCTTTTCTCCTTGTGGTACTTCCATTACATATATGTTGGTTTATTTAAAGATGCCCTACATTTATTTGACTCTACTAACTTTTCTTCATCCTTTTCCCTCTCTATTCTTTGGATTACATAATTTCCATCATGAGTCTTTAAGTTTGCTGATTCTTTCATCTTCCAGCTTAAATCTACTGTTGAGCACCTCAGTAAATTTTTCATTTAAATTATTTTAGTTTTGAACTCCAGAATTTCCTATTGTTGGGGGGTTTTTTGGTAAATTTTTGTCTATTGATTCTATTTGAAAAAAAGTATCATTGTACTTTTATTGCTTTGATCATGGTTTCCTTTAGTTCTTTGAGCATATTTATTATAGCTGCTTCAAAGTCTTTGGCTGCTAAGTCCAACATGTAGTCTCTCTCAAAGGCAGTTTGTGTTACCTGATTTTTTCCCCATGTATTGATCATACTTTCATTTTCCTTTGCACGTTCCATAATTTGTTATTGGAAATTGGACATTTCTGATAACACATTGTAGTAACTCAGGGGTAGTGATCACTCTGCCTTTGGGGCTTTTTTTGGCTTGTTATCTAGTTTACAGACTTAGCTGTACTATTTAAATGAAGTCGATTTCTGCTGCAATGTGAAGTATCTGATGTCACTCTTCAGATCATGCAGCCTTGGATATGCATACAGTCCCCATGGGATGACATAATTTTAGCAGGCCTCTTTATTACTGTGTCTTTCCCTTATATCTGTTAAGCTGTTTGCCTCTGTTAATATAATATCCAGCCATTTGCATCTACTAATTTCTGGGTGATTGCTCTATTTATTAAAACAGTGGCCTGGGTCATAAATTGCTGTACAGTCTGATACAATTGAATTTGGGCATTTTTGCAGCAGGTCTTTGAAATCAGTTTTTGAAGTTTGTTCCTACTACAGGAGGGCTCTTGTTTGCTCTGTAGGGGTGGAAAATTTTTCCTTTCCCCCTTCTAGGTTATTTGGCTGGTCTAATAATTAAATTGATATGACAGGTTAATGAGAAAAACAACAAAAGTTTAATAACATGTGTACTTCCTGCATACATGAGAGATACCCAGGAAAACTGAGTAACTCTCTGAAATGGGTTAAGTTGTCACCTTAAGTACTATCTTCAGCTAAGGACAAAAGATGTTGGGGGTGGGGAATCACTTATGGGAAGTTTACAGGAAAAGCACAGTAGTTATACAGATTGAAGTCATTGCCTCTCCACTGATAAGAGTTTTTTAGAGATTTAGAGTCATCCTTCTCTTCCTGGTACAGAAAGGGAGACATGCTTACAAATAGAGATTTCCCTTATAAATGTAAATGTTTCTTACAAAAGGATACATCTACTCAGTTTTCAGAGCTTCTCTCATGTCTGTTTTTTTTTTAATAACCAGCTTAAGATAGTCAATATGCCAGAGTCATATTTTGGGGTGGCAAAATCTGCTCCCCTTCAGTTGTCTCTTTCCATGCTTCTCCCTGTTAAACATCTAGCTGGTCTATGGCTTATCTTATTTCTCTAATGGAGCTATAACATCCTCTTCATTGCTTACTACTAAAATCTCCATTGCCTTTAAGAGCACCATTAACCTTGAATTACCCCACATTGTATTCCAAATAAATTCTATTCTCTTGGGGAGAGCACTGAGCTATCTGTTCTTATTTCCTGCCTCTCATCCTTGGGCAAAATCTCTACACTGCTGCCCCAGAACTGCTGGCAGGAAAAGTGGCCCACTTCCCTCAGAGTGAAACTTCTGATTTATGAGCAGGACACTGGTTGGGGGTAGTAACCTCTGGTCTTCTTGGCTTACCTTTCCTGGAGCTCTCTCCTTGGCTGCCTCTCCTTGCTGCATGAGCAAGCCTGTGTGAGGATGATCAGACACTGGTATTCTCAGTCTGCCTTGCCTGGGGTGAAACTTCTGTCTCACAATTGTGGGCTGGTGGATGAAGAGTCCCAAAGTTATCAACCACTCTTGCCTAGGATAGAGCTTCTGCCACGTGGAACTGGAGGGTGGGATGAGGATGGTCTGCCACTCCAGGGCAAATTCCGTAGCCTTCACTGATAACTTGCGGGGAGAGGTAGGCTGCACCTGCTTGGGGTAGAGCTTGCAACATGCTGAGCCAGTGAGGGGGGCAAATGCAGGGAGCAAGTTGTGTTTCAAATGACATAAACTTGCTGTTAGTAGTGAAATGTAGTAGTTTTTCTTACATCACTGTTTCTTCATTTGCTATATGCTCTTAGGAGAATTGCCAGAGACTTAAAATGCCTTTTTTTTTTTTTTTTTTTTTTTTGCGGTTCGCGGGCCTCTCACCATTGCGGCCTCTCCTGTTGTGGAGCACAGGCTCCAGACACGCAGGCCCAGCGGCCATGGCTCACGGGCCCAGCCGCTCCACAGCATGTGGGATCTTCCCGGACTGGGGCACGAACCCATGTCCCCTGCATTGGCAGGCGGACTCTCAACCACTGCGCCACCAGGGAAGCCCTTAAAATGCCTGTTTTAAAAATAATTTTTGATGGGAAAGTGTCTGTGGAGGTTTTCACACCACTATTCTGGAATTTATCTCCTTTGGCCATTATTTCTTCAAAGTGTTTCTCTGCATCTTCCCCTTAGAACAAACAATTACTTTTATATTAAGCAGCTTGGAGTTGTCCCACAGCTCAATGATTGTATGTTCTTTTTATTTCAGTCTTTTTTCTTCTGTTTAATTTTAGATAATTTCTAAATAACTTGTTATGCAATTAAGTTCACTAATCATTTTTCTTCTGTTTCTAATGATCTGTTAATAGCATACAGCATATTGTTAATCTCTGTCTTTTTTTAACTATAGAAGTTCAATTTTTATATTTTTTCATGTTTCTTAACATGCTTATGTTTTCTTCTACCTTTTTGAACATATGGAATATAACTATAATAACTGTTTTAACATTTGTTTTCTGCAATTTCTATTATCTCACTTCTGGGTCTGTTTTTACCATTATTTTTTCTTTCCTTTATTTGTTTTATTTTACTGCTCATTTGAATGGCTGGTAATTATGTATTCACTGCCAGATACTGTGAATTTTTTCATGTTGGGTGCCAGATATGTTCTTTTCTGTTTCTTTTTTTAATCTTTTGGCCATGCAGCATGTGGGATCTTAGTTTCTTGACCAGGGACCGAACCCGCGCCCCCTGCATTGGAAGCATGGAGTCTTAACCACTGGACCACCAGGGAAGTCCATTAGATATTTTCATTACTATTAATTCTTTTTAAAAACTAATTAATTAATTTAATTTATTTCATTGCATTGGGTCTTAGTTGTGGCAGGCAGGCTCCTTAGTTGTAGCTAGCCAGCTTCTTAGTTGCGGCAGGCAGGCTCCTTAGTTGCAGCTCGAGGTCTCCCTAGTTGTGGCTCGCCAGCTCCTTAGTTGCAGCACGTGGGCTCCTTAGTTGTGGCTCACGGGCTCCTTAGTTTTGGCTTGCCATCTCCTTAGTTGTGGCATGCATGTGGGATCTAGTTCCCAGACCAGTGATTGAACCTGGGCCCAGAGTCTTAACCACTGCACCACCAGGGAAGTCCCGTAATTCTTGAGTTTTGTTCTGAGACACAGTGAAGTTACTTACGAACAATTTGATCTTCATAAGGTTTGTTCTTAAGTTTTGCTCAGTAGGTCCAGAGCACCCTTTAGTCAAGGCATAATTTTCCCAATTACTCACTACATAATACTCTTGTGAACACTTATAGCTCTTGGTACATGAGTTACCAGTTTTTTCCACTCTGGCTGGAGGCAAAATGGCCCAGAGATTCAGAGATTGTTTCCTGTGTTCCTTTTGGATAGTTCTTGAGGGTCTCCACTTTGAGAACCACTGCCATGTAGCATATATTCACACAACATTAAAAGAGATATTTAAACTTTAGGCATGCAATTTGCAAGATCCAATAAATGACAGGGGGTTTGAGAGTAAAAAAAAAGGCATAATGCTTATAATAGAAAATTATCCTTAAAAGCCCATTTCTGACATTTAAAAACCAGTGTCAGTGTCACTAAAAATAACACTGACATGAACTAAATATTCCAACAGCTGTCATCTTAAAACTCCTTGAATTTGATGAGAAACATTTGGTCCCCTGTTGTCTGAAGAGAAGACTTTATATAGTACCTGCTGTGTACATAGCCGATCTCTCTGATATCCTTAGCAACAGCCATTCTGCTGCTCATCCAACTGCTCCAAAGCCTTGGGTAATAGGGAGGAGGATTATGGAAATAGAAAATTCTGAAAATATAATAAACTCAGCCATAGACTTTGCATTAATTGGTAACCTGTAGCCCAGTTTGATAATGCAACACAGTATCACATACAGGTTCACTTATTTGATTTGATGATTCTATAAAGATGGGACACAATTTAAAGTAGGAATTCTTAACTAGGATATATAAACTTATTTCAGAGTATCTGGAAACCCTCTGAAATTATAAAATTCTCTGTGTGTTTGTGTGTGCATGTACTTTTCTGTGGAGTGTGTCCATAGCTTTCTTTAGATTCTCAAAGGAGTGCATGACCAAAATAAGATTTAGGGACCCTAGTTTAAGGCAACCTAAAATGAGTTCAATTTCCCTCTCTCCCTCTCTTCCTACTACCCTTCTTTTCTTTCTTGACAGTAGTATTCACAAAGGTAATAGATCATAGCAGTGAGAATTATTATAAAGAAGTAGATTTAAAGCTGGATTGGGTAGCACTAGAAAGACTCTATAAAATACATTGTTTTATTTATCAACTAGGATTGTAGTGTCTACACCCTTTGAAAACAGTCATATAAGGGCAAAGTTGTTTCTGACGACTTTGGGTGAACTGAACTTGTCTAAAACTACCAGGTGAGTAAAAAGTAGAAAACTTTCCAAGTTCATGATAAGTGAAAGTATTTAAAAGTAATGTTTATATATAGAGCTCCAGGTGGTTTTGTTACAATAATCAGACAGAAGCAGTGATAGAAATGCAAATCTGAAGGTCTCTGTATCAGTATAGGCATAGAAGAGGTAAGTTAATTTTACCCACAACAAAATTACAGTTTTAATAGATTGATAATATGTAGGTAGAAAATAGAAGGCTTCAAAGTTTAGGGGAAATCATAATCAAGTGGAAAATAGGTTAAAATGTTAATGCTTCCCATCTTGGCTTGTTTCCCCCAGTATTCCCCCTTAATTTTTTACAACTCACAGAACCCTCAACCCTCAGTACCCAGTAGCCCTGCCACACACACACTTATGATTCAGAAGCCGCTTCAGATTTGCATCTGTACTCGTTCCCTCTGAACTACATTACTCTAATAAGTGCCTTCTAATTGTCCAGGGAAATTTATGTATGGCATGACAGTGGATTAGTAAATATAACTTAATAACAATTTCTTACTAATTGGTAGCCCACATTCTTTAATGTTCCAATAGCAAAATTTTGCTTTCATTGTACAATGAATTGAATTTTATTTTTCTTGAAATTCTTATATACTACAGCCATATTTATTTTAGAGTTTGCCAATGCCAACTAAAGAATGTTGCATTCCATCTGGCTCTACAAGGCTTAAGTCACTGGACACTGTAGGGACTGACATTTAACACATACTGAAATGAGTTTAGGGTGGAGATCAGGAATGATGCACTCTGGGAAAAGCTGGTAGAACAGGCCTTCAGATATATATTTTCAGTAGGAAGTTTTATGAACCCAGATCTTGCATCTTCTCATACCTAGAAAAGCACTAAAATCATTAATGGAGAACTGCTCCACGTGACTAGCAGCAACCTTCTACTGAGATGTGTGCTTAATTGCACATACCCCCTTCACCAAAATCACACATATACTGACCTCCCCCAACCCCCCCAACCTCTTCAGAGTAGTTCCTCAGAGCTATCTGAGAGGCTGTCTCATGGGCTATAGTCCTTAGCCCCAAATAAAACTGAACTCACAGCTCTCACACTGTGTTTTTTTTTTTTTTTGTCAACACCAACATTGTCAGGATCTGGGTCTAATATTGTGCTAATTTGCAAAGTTGATAAAAATATTACAGTTAAGGTTTATGAGGAAAATTTCTTTTAAAACCATAAACATATTCAAATACTTTTAATAAAAGTTTGCTTGAAATGTACTTTTTACTATCATAAATTTTCCACCCTGTGAAAGTCTAAACAATGAAACATGCTACTGTGTGAGAATGAGTATTTTAATATTCAAAAAGAAACTAATTTTTCAATGTCCCTACATTTGGTGAGAAAATTAATTTGTAAATTTTGTTGTACATAACATGAAGAAAATACATGTCTATATCTTTACACATTCCTGTATGAACCATTTTATGTATATCGATAAATTAAAGCTTCCTTTTAAAAACCTATGCCTTGAATTTCTTTAGTAACCTCTACTCAAATAAGATTCCTGTATAAAGGTCTCCTCTTTTATGCATAAAATTAGTTTCTGCTTTATAACAAAGTTAATCAGTTATATATATATACATATGTTCCCATATCTTATCCTTCTTGCGTCTCCCTCCCTCCCACCCTCCCTATCCCACCACTCCAGGCGGTCACAAAGCACCGAGCTGATCTCCCTGTGCTATGCGGCTGCTTCCCACTATCAATTAACCTTACGTTTGGTAGTGTATATATTTCCATACCTCTCTCTCACTTTGTCAGAGCTTACCCTTCCCCATCCCCATATCCTCAAGTCCATTCTCAAGTAGGTCTGTGTCTTTATTCCTGTTTTACCCCTAGGTTCTTCATGACATTTTTTTTCTTCTTAAATTCCATATATATCTGTATTAGCATATGGTATTTGTCTTTCTCTTTCTGACTTACTTCACTCTGTATGACAGACTCTAGGTCTATCCACCTCATTACAAATAGCTCAATTTCGTTTCTTTTTATGGCTGAGTAATATTCCATTGTATATATGTGCCACATCTTCTTTATCCAGTCATCCAATGATGGACACTTAGGTTGTTTCAACCTCTGGGCTATTGTGAATAGAGCTGCAATGAACATTTTGGTACATGTCTCTTTTTGAATTATGGTTTTCTCAGGGTATATGGCTAGTAGTGGGATTGCTGGGTCATATGGTAGTTCTATTTGTAGTTTTCTAAGGAACCTCCATACTGTTCTCCATAGTGGCTGTACCAATTCACATACCCACCAACAGTGCAAGAGAGTTCCCTTTTCTACACACCCTCTTCAGCATTTATTGTTTCTAGATTTTTTGATGATGGCCATTCTGACTGGTGTGAGATGATATCTCATTGTAGTTTTGATTTGCATTTCTCTAATGATTAAAGATGTTGAGAATTCTTTCATGTGTTTGTTGGCAGTCTGTATATCTGTATATCTTCTTTTGAGAAATGTCTATTTAGGTCTTCTGCCCACTTTGGATTGGGTTGTTTGTTTTTTTGCTATTGAGCTGCATGAGGTGCTTATTAATTTTGGAGATTAATCCTTTGTCAGTGGCTTCATTTGCAAATATTTTCTCCCATTCTGAGGGTTGTGTTTTGGTATTATTTATGGTTTCCTTTGTTGTGCAAAAGATTTGAAGTTTCATTTATTTTTTTATTTTTTTATTTATTTTTATTTTTATTTTTTTTTGCTTTATAACAAATTTAATCAGTTATACATATACATATGTTCCCATATCCCCTCCCTTTTGCATCTCCCTCCCGCCCTCCCTATCCCACCACTCCAGGCGGTCACAAAGCACCGAGCTGATCTCCCTGTGCTATGCGGGTGCTTCCCACTAGCTATCTACCTTACGTTTGGTAGTGTATATATGTCCATGCCGCTCTTTCACTTTGTCACAGCTTACCCTTCCCCCTCCCCATATCCTCAAGTCCATTCTCTAGTAGATCTGTGTCTTTATTCCTGTCTTGCCCCTATGTTCTTCATGACATTTTTTTTTCTTAAATTCCATATATATGTGTCAGCATACAGTATTTGTCTTTCTTTCTGACTTACTTTACTCTGTATGACAGACTCTAGGTCCATCCACCTCATTACAAATAGCTCAATTTCATTTCCTTTTATGGCTGAGTAATATTCCATTGTATATATGTGCCACATCTTCTTTACCCATTCATCTGATGATGGGCACATAGGTTGTTTCCATCTCCAGGCTATTGTAAATAGGGCTGCTATGAACATTTTGGTACATGTCTCTTTTTGAATTATGGTTTTCTCAGGGTATATGCCCAGTAGTGGGATTGCTGGGTCATATGGTAGTTCTATTTGTAGTTTTTTAAGGAACCTCCATACTGTTCTCCATAGTGGCTGTACCAATTCACATTCCCACCAGCAGTGCAAGAGTGTTGTTCCCTTTTCTCCACACCCTCTCCAGCATTTATTGTTTCTAGATTTTTTGATGATGGCCATTCTGACTGGTGTGAGATGATATCTCATTGTAGTTTTGATTTGCATTTCTCTAATGAGTAAAGATGTTGAGCATCCTTTCATGTGTTTGTTGGCAGTCTGTATATCTTCTGTGGAGAAATGTCTATTTAGGTCTTCTGCCCATTTTTGGATTGGGTTGTTTGTTTTTTTGTTATTGAGCTGCATGAACTGCTTATAAATTTTGGAGACTAATCCTTTGTCAGTTGCTTCATTTGCAAATATTTTCTCCCATTCTGAGGGTTGTCTTTTGGTCTTGTTTATGGTTTCCTTTGCTGTGCAAAAGGTTTGAAGTTTCATTAGGTCCCATGTGTTTATTTTTGTCTTTATTTCCATTTCTCTAGGAGGTGGGTCCAAAAGGATCTTGCTGTGATTTATGTCATAGAGTGCTCTGCCTATGTTTTCCTCTAAGAGTTTGACAGTTTCTGGCTTTACATTCAGGTCTTTAATCCATATTGAGCTTATTTTTGTGTATGGTGTTAGGGAGTGATCTAATCTCATACTTTTACATGTCCCTGTCCAGTTTTCCCAGCACCACTTATTGAAGAGGCTGTTCTTTCTCCACTGTACATTCCTGCCTCCTTTATCAAAGATAAGTTGACCATATGTGCGTGGGTTTATCTCTGGGCTTTGTATCCTGTTCCATTGATCTATCTTTCTGTTTCTGTGCCAGTACCACACTGTCTTTATTACTGTAACTTTGTAATATAGTCTGAAGTCAGGGAGCCTGATTCCTCCAGCTCCATTTTTCATTCTCAAGATTGCTTTGGCTATTCGGGGTCTTTTGTTTTTCCAAACAAATTTTGAAATTTTTTGTTCTAGTTCTGTGAAAAATGCCAGTGGTAGTTTGATAGGGATTGCATTGAATCTGTAGATTGCTTTGGGTAGTAGAGTCATTTTCACAATGTTGATTCTTCCAATCCAGGAGCATGGTATATCTCTCCATCTATTTGTATCATCTTTAATTTCTTTCATCGGTGTCTTATAATATTCTGCATACAGGTCTTTTGTCTCCTTAGGTAGGTTTATTCCTAGATATTTTATTCTTTTTGTTGCAATGGTAAATGGGAGTGTTTTCTTGATTTCACTTTCAGATTTTTCATCATTAGTGTACAGGAGTGCCAGAGATTTCTGTGCATTAATTTTGTATCCTGCCACTTTACCAAATTCATTGATTAGCTCTAATAGTTTTCTGGTAGCATTTTTAGGATTCTCTATGTATAGTATCATGTAATCTGCAGAGAGTGACAGCTTTATTTCTTCTTTTCCGATTTGGATTCCTTTTATTTCCTTTTTTTCTCTGATTGCTGTGGCTAAAACTTCCAAAACTATGTTGAATAAGAGTGGTGAGAGTGGGCAGCCTTGTGTTGTTCCTGATCTTAGTGAAAATGGTTTCAGTTTTTCACCATTGAGGACGATGTTGGTTGTGGGTTTGTCATATATGACCTTTATTATGTTGAGGAAAGTTCGCTCTATTCCTACTCTCTGCAGGGTTTTTATCATAAATGCGTGTTGAATTTTGTCGAAAGCTTTCTCTGCATCTGTTGAGATGATCATATGATTTTTCTCCTTCAATTTGTTAATATGGTTTATCATGTTGATTGATTTGCGTATATTGCAGAATCCTTGCATTCCTGGAATAAACCCCACTTGATCATGGTGTATGATCCTTTTAATGTGCTGTTGGATTCTGTTTGCTAGTAGCTTGTTGAGGATTTTTGCATCTATGTTCATCAGTGATATTGGCCTGTAGTTTTCTTTCTTTGTCACATCCTTGCCTGGTTTTGGTATCAAGGTGATGGTGGCCTCGTAGAATGAGTTTGGGAGTGTTCCTCCCTCTGCTATATTTTGGAAGAGTTTGAGAAGGATAGGTGTTAGCTCTTCTCTAAATGTTTGATAGAATTCGCCTGTGAAGCCATCTGGTCCTGGGCTTTTGTATGTTGGAAGATTTTTAATCACAGTTTCAATTTCAGTGCTTGTTATTGGTTTATTCATATTTTCTATTTCTTCCTGATTCAGTCTTGGCAGGTTGTGCATTTCTAAGAATTTGTCCATTTCTTCCATGTTGTCCATTTTATTGGCATAGAGTTGCTTGTAGTAATCTCTCATGATCTTTTGTATTTCTGCAGTGTCAGTTGATACTTCTCCTTTTTCATTTCTAATTCTATTGATTTGAGTCTTCTCCCTTTTTTATCTGCATGAGTCTGGCTAAGGGCTGATCAATTATTTTTATCTTCTCAAAGAACAAGCTTTTAATTTTATTGATCTTTGCTATCGTTTCCTTCATTTCTTTTTCATTTATTTCTGATCTGATCTTTATGATTATGATCTTTTATTATGAAAGATTTTTATGATCTTTCCTTCTGCTAACTTTGGGGTTTTTTTGTTCTTCTTTCTCTAATTGCTTTACGTGCAGGTTCAGGTTGTTTACTCGAGATGTTTCCTGTTTCTTAAGGTGGGATTGTATTGCTGTAAAATTCCCCCTTAGAACTGGTTTTGCTGTTTCCCATAGGTTTTGTGTTGTGGTGTCTCCATTGTCTTTTTTTTCTAGGTATTTTTTTATTTCCTCTTTGATTTCTTCAGTGATCACTTCGTTATTAAGTAGTTTATTGTTTACCCTCCATGTGTTTGTATTTTTTACAGATCATTTCCTGTAATTGATATCTAGTCTCATAGCATTGTGGTTGGAAAAGATACTTGATACAATTTTAATTTTCTTTAATTTACCAAGGCTTGATTTGTGACCCAAGATACGATCTATCCTGGAGAATGTTCCATGAACACTTGAGAAAAATGTGTATTCTGTTGTTTTTGGATGGAATGTCCCATAAATATCAATTAAGTCCATCTTGTTTAATGTATCATTTAAAGCTTGTGTTTCCTTATTTATTTTCATTTTGGATGATCTGTCCATTGGTGAAAGTGGGCTGTTGAAGTCCCCTACTATGAGTGTGTTACTGTAGATTTCCCCTTTTATGGGTGTTAGTATTTGCCTTATGTATTGAGGTGCTCCTATGTTGGGTGCATAAATATTTACAATTGTTATATCTTCTTCCTGGATCGATCCCTTGATCATTATGTAGTGTCCTTCTTTGTCTCTTCTAATAGTCTTTATTTTAAAGTCTATTTTGTCTGATATGAGAATTGCTACTCCAGCTTTCTTTTGGTTTCCATTTGCATGGAATATCTTTTTCCATCCCCTTACTTTCAATCTGTATGTGTCTCTAGGTCTGAAGTGGGTCTCTTATAGACAGCATATATATGGGTCTTATTTTTGTATCCATTCAGCCAATCTGTGTCTTTTGGTGGGAGCATTTAGTCCATTTACATTTAGCTAATTATCGAGATGTATGTTCCTATTCCCGTTTTCTTAATTGTTTTTGGTTCGTTATTGTAGGTATTTTCCGTGTGTTGTGTTTCTTGCCTAGAGAAGTTCCTTTAGCATTTGTTGTAAAGCTGGTTTGGTGGTGCTGAATTCTCTCAGCTTTTGCTTGTCTGTAAATATTTTAATTTCTCCATCAAATCTGAATGAAATCCTTGCTGGGTAGAGTAATCTTGGTTGCAGGTTTTTCTCCTTCATCACTTTAATTATGTCCTGCCACTCCCTTCTGGCTTGTAGAGTTTCTGCTGAGAGATCAGCTGTTATCCTGATGGGGATTCCCTTGTGTGTTATTTGTTGTTTTTCCCTTGCTGCTTTTAATATGTTTTCTTTGTACTTAATTTTTGACAGTTTGATTAATATGTGCCTTGGCGTGTTTCTCCTTGGATTTATCCTGTATGAGTGTCTCTGTGCCTCCTCGACTGGATTTACTATTTCCTTCCCCATATTAGGGAAGTTTTCAACTATAATCTCTTCAAATATTTTCTCAGTCCCTTTATTTTCGTCTTCTTCTTCTGGAAACCCTATAATTCGAATGTTGGTGCTTTTAATGTTGTCCCAGACGTCTCTGAGACTGTCCTCAGTTCTTTTCATTCTTTTTTCTTTATTCTGCTCTGCAGCAGTCATTTCCACTATTTTATCTTTCACGTCCCTTATCCGTTCTTCTGCCTCAGTTATTCTGCTATTGATCCCATCTAGAGTATTTTTACTTTCATTTATTGTGTTTCTAATCATTGCTTGATTCATCTTTAGTTCTTCTAGGTCCTTGTTAACTGTTTCTTTCATTTTGTCCTTTCTGTTTCCAAGATTTTGCATCATCTTTACTATAATTATTCTGAATTCTTTTTCAGGTAGACTGCTTATTACCTCTTCATTTGTTAGGTCTGGTTGGTTTTTATCTTGCTCCTTCACCTGCTGTGCGTTCTTCTATCTTCTCATTTTGCTTATCTTCCTGTGTTTGGGGTCTCCTTTTTGCAGGCTGCAGGTTCATAGTTCCCGTTGTTTTTGGTGTCTGTCCCCAGTGGCTAAGGTTGTTTCAGTGGGTTTTGTAGGCTTTCTGTTGGAGGGGACTAGTGCCTGTGTTCTGTTGGATGAGGCTCGTTCTTGTTTTTCTGGTGGATGGGTCCACATCTGGTGGTATGTTTTTGGGTGTCTGTGGCATTATGTTTTTAGGCAGCCTAATGGGTGGGGTTATGTTCCTCTCTTGCTAGTTGCCTGGCATAGGGTGACCAGCACTATAGCTTGCTCGTCGTTGAGTGAAGCTGGGTGCTGGTGTTGAGATGGAGATCTCTGGGAGATTTTCGCCGTTTGATCTTATGTGGAGCTGGGAGTTCTCTTGTGGACCAGTGTCCTGAATTTGGCTCTCCCACCTCAGAGGCACAGCACTGATTCCTGGCTGCAGCACCAAGAGCCTTTCATCCACCCGGCTCAGCATAAAAGGGAGAAAAAGTAGAAAGAAAAAATTAGTAGAAGAAAGTAAGCAAGCAAGCAAGCAAGAAAGAAACAAGAAAGAAAGAAAGGAGGGAGGGAGGGAGGAAAGAAAGAAAGAAAGGAGGGAGGGAGGGAGGAATCAGGGAAGGTAGGAAAAAGAGAAAGAGAGAAAATAAAGTAAAATAGAATAAAGTATGATAAAATATAATAGCTTTATTAAAATAAAAAAGTAATTATTAAAAAAAATAACAGACGGATAGAACCCTGGGACAAATGGTGGAAGCAAAGCTATACAGACAAAGCCTCACACAGAAGCATACACATACACATTCACAAAAAGAGAACAAGGGGGAAAAATCGTAAATCTTGCTCTCAAAGTCCACCTCTTCAATTTGGGATGATTTGTCGTCTATTCATGTATTCCACAGATGCAGGGTACATCAAGTTGATTGTGCAGATTTAATCTGCTGCTTCTGAGGCTGCTGGGAGAGATTTCCCTTTCTCTCCTTTATTCTCACAGCTCTCGGGTCTCAGCTTTCGATTTGGCCCCACCTCTGCATGTAGGTCGCCAGAGGGTGTCTGTTCTTCGCTCTGACAGAACAGGGTTAAAGGAGAAGCTTCTTCGGGGACTCTGGCTTACTCAGGCCATGGGGATGGAGGGTTACGGAGTGTGGGGTGAGCCTGTGGCAGGAGATGCCGGTGGGATGTTGCAGCAGTCCGCGGCACGCCGTGCGCTCTCCCGGGGAAGCCATCCCTGGATCCCGGAACCCCAGCAGTGGCGGGCTGCACAGGCTCCCCGGAAAGGGGGCGTGGACAGTGACCTGCGCTCACCCACAGGCCTCTGGGCGGCGGCAGCAGCAGCCCCAGCGTCCCACGCCCGTCTCTGGGTTCCGTGCTTTTAGCCGCGGCTCGCGCCCGTCTCTGGAGCTCCTTTAAGCAGCGCTCTTAATCCCCTCTCCTCGTGCACCAGGAAACAAAGAGGGAAGAAAAAGTCTCTTGCCTCTTTAGCAGCTCCAGACTTTTTCCCGGACTCCCTCCCGGCCAGCCGTGGTGCACTAGCCCCTTCAGGCTGTGTTCACACTACCAACCTCAGTCCTCTCCCTGCGCTCTGACTGAAACCCGAAACCCGAGCCTCAGCCCCCAGCCCCACCCGCCCCAGCGGCCGAGCAGACAAGCCTTTCGGGCTGGTGAGTGCTGGTTGGCACTGATCCTCTGTGCGGGAATCTCTCCACTTTGCCCTCCGCACCCCTGTGGCTGTGCTCTCCTCCGCTACTCCGAAGCTTTCCCCCTCCGCCACCCGCAGTCTCCGCCCGCGAAGGGGCTTCTTAGTGTGTGGAAACCTTTCCTCCTTCACGGCTCCCTCCCACTGGTGCAGGTCCCGTCCCTATCCTTTTGTTTCTGTTTATTCTTTTTTCTTTTGCCCTACCCAGGTACGTGGGGAGTTTCTTGCCTTTTGGGGAGTCTGAGGTCTTCTGTCAGCATTCAGTAGGTGTTCTGTAGGAGTTGTTCCACGTGTAGATGAATTTCTGGTGCATCTGTGGGGAGGAAGGTGATCTCCACCTCTTACTCTTCCGCCCTTTTATGCATTTTTAAAATCTAGAATCATCAGCTACCTTTGTTTCTGGTATTTGAATTTTTTACATTGTGTTTGTTATGCAAATTAAAGCTGTTTGTAGCTGATGCATTGGAATAAATGAAATGGGATTTTTCAACTGAGATCTTCTGAGGTCTACCTAGTCAAAGTAAGTACTTTTAAAATAAGCTGAAGTGGAATAAAATACTTCTTTCTGGTTTGTGTTAAGTCTGACCTCTACAGGTTGGGCCTTTCCAAAGTGATTCTCCATTATTATTTAGTCATGGTCAGCAATTTTGTTCCAAACTTCAGCTTTCAGTGCTCTGCATTTTCAATGACTTCTGCCTTCTTGTTGGCTAATTCTGTCTGAAAATGATTTTTTTTTGTGCAAATGAAGCATCTATTGAGGGGAAGCTTATCTGAGGCTTAATGAATAAGGGTCTCTCCACATGTTTCTCTGAGGGTAAGATATAACTTAGGAGCAAGTGGACCACTGTAATCTTTTCTCAGCATCATTGTATTTTTTTTCACTTGACATGCATCTGGAGAATAATAAACATAGTCTTCACTGTAAGAAAAAGGAAACCAGAGTTCATATCACCCTTAGACATATAAGTTTTCTTTTTCTTTTTACTTATCACAATAACAGAGGAAAGGCAAAAGATGTGTGAGGCTGAGCAGACTGAACTTGATTAAGTGACATTAGACTAGTCAGCATTCTATCTAAAAGCCATTGATGCTAATTTCCCAACTAATATCCATGTAGGAACATAAGAAACACTGAGCACAGGGATGGGGGGTGTTTGGGAGATGAGATGTTAAAGAGGAGTCTACATACCACATACAAATCAACCTGGGAGTGAACAAACTCCACTATTATACCCATGAAATGAGAAGTATAGAAGCTTCCATCAAGGTGGTCTGAAATTTTAGCCTTTGCCAACATTGTTTAACAACTCCATAATATAGAAAAGGAATGACAATTTTATGCATATGCTTTTAATAAAGAACTTAGGAAGATAAAGCTGGTCAGTATTTGTGGGTATTTTTGTAACAAGACACATGGTTTTAAGAATATTATATACAATTACTTTGAGCAGATTGGTGGAAAAGGATTTGTAGCAAATTGGCAACTTGAGCTTAACTGCTGAGGTCTCCATTGCTTTTCTTTTTCTGGGTCTCCAATGCATTTCATATATTACCAAGACCCAGTACAAGCTTTCCTGCTGCATCCCTTCGCTGATTTAGCCAGCAGGATGACAGCCATTATTCCTTAAATGCATCTTATGTTACTGTTTTTTTCCCCTTTAACACCATTCCCTACTAAGAATCTATTTCCTGTTATATTACATTCATGTCTAACTCAATCTGCTGATGGCCGTATACTAGGCTGCTACAAAGAATACATTTAATAGTTTTGAACACTGTGTGGGACACAGCCCTAGCCCTTTTGGGGAAGTAAACGGTCATGGGTTGCATGCTATTAGGTGCCATCCATTCATTATTATATTACACAATACCTGCATGCAAAAGACTACAATTTAATATGGTACATTATAGCTCTGGTTAAAGAAATGCAGATGTACCATACCTCATAAACTATTTACTACTGATTGGATGGAACTCATGAATTTTCAAAGAACATGAGGCTTGTGGAAAGGTCTAACAATCTTGTCACATGCCTTCTGTGACTCTGATAGAGGCACAGAACATGTCTTTGGCACCAACTGAGTACCTTAGCTACTCTAGGAGCAGAAGTTTTAGAATGTATGAATGGAATATTCTTAACTTGCAGTGACTGTTGTTGGACTTTTTTCTAAGAGGACAGAGACTCATTCCTTTAAAGTATTTGCTCCTGATGACGAGGCAGCCTGCTTTGGGAGCACTGTGTGTGTGCACACATGTATAGATATATATGTGTGACGATAGGTGAAAGGGATAGGCTTTGCATGACGGTTACATTCCTATGAATTTGGGCCATATTAAATTTCAGATGCACGTTACAATAATGTATATTCAATATTCTTATACCTGCTAGGATTGTGCTTAAATCTTCATTAATCTCAATGTCTACACTTTGTGCAACTTGGCATAAACATGAGGAAGCACATTCTTTTCTCTGGCAAAGACAATCCTGAGAGTGGGCTCTATGGGTGCCAGAGGACATAATGGCACTGGATGATGCCACACAGTGTGAAATATATGTGTCACATGGGGCCAGGGGGGGAAAGAGGCACATATTACATTTCTATCACATAGAAAATAAGAATTGTATAAATTGCATACTTTCAGATTTTGGACAAAGTGAGACTCTTCTGAAATGTGGTCCTGCCCCAATTGCTCTCAGTGTTCTAAGCTGCTCCATGGTTATCCCAGAGTACTGGGAAGCCAAGTCACTCTAACGGTGCACTGGACATGGCAACTGTGAGTTCTGTCCCAGACAGCTATGTGCTTTTGGAGGGTGTTTCATTTCTTTTGTCCTTAATTTTTTTTTAATTTTATTTATTTATTTATCTTTTTAAATTTTTTATATATTTTTTTGCGGTACGCGGGCCTCTCACTGTTGTGGCCTCTCCTGCTGTGGAGCACAGGCTCCGGACGTGCAGGCTCAGTGGCCATGGCTCACGGGCCCAGCCGCTCCGTGGCACGTGGGATCTTCCTGGACTGGGGCACGAACCCACGTCCCCTGCATCGGCAGGCAGACTCCCAACCACTGCGCCACCAGGGAAGCCCTTGTCCTTAATTTTTAAGGTTGTACCATGGGGAAAATCACTTCTATTCCACCTCTTTCCAAGGACATTGTTGGAATGAATGGAATAACATTAATAAGGTACTCTAAGTTCTGCAAGAACAAATCATCAATGAGAGTGTGGAAGAAAGAATGGAGCACACTGATTTGTTTAGAAATACTGTTCTGGTTAAACTTTGCATTCCATTCCTGCAATGAAGGACATATAAGAGCACTGGGGAGTTACATAGCACCTTTCACCTGTATGATCCTAACGAGTGTCTTTGTTTTGCAAATGGAGAAGCTGGGTACCAAAGACTGGGGAATGAGATCCCATAGAGGTTATTGGATGTGGCCCCAAGGAAAAGCAAGCAAAGGAGCCAGATCAGGGTATGCTAATTATCAAACAAACCTGTCTGTCTTCCTTATAAATAGTCAACCAATTGGGGGGTGGTGGTGTCTAGGTACAGAAGTCAATACTCAATGACCTATAATGGGGATAGTATCAGAATCTATAAGCTATTGGAATAAAGGTTCAGAGATAGGAATAGGGTTTCTTTATTTCCCTAAGCCCCCAGGTAAAACCCTGATTTATTTGGCCTTTTGAAGACAGTGTAAGTCTGTAAGACATTAAACAATCAACTTTGCATTATAGCTTTCCTGAGCTTTACCCTTCCAGTGCTTTCTTGTAGTTCCCTGACACTGTCTTTTATGACCTGATTTCTATGAGTGCTGAGTGCTGATACACTCTATTCATTAAATAAGTTCTTGATTCCTTCCTGACTTTGAATCATAGTTAGCGGCTATTCTGCCTAAACTCTTGGCAGAAGATGATGGATGGGAAAGATTGCTTTGAGGCCTACTGGCTGTGGAGTAAGCAACAGCCCTACCTTTAGGAAAGGTGCATTTCTATATGAATATAAGGCAAGGCTTGTCAAACATAAGACCATGTGGATGATCAAATATGCTTTCAAGATTAACCCAAACAAGAGAGTGTTTTAAAGGGAAAGAGGAAGGGGAAAAAGTATCTTCCCATCTGAACATACATGATTTCTTCATGAAACCCAGTGTGCATAGTCCTCTAGGCTGGTTCTTGGCATCTGAGTTTGAGAAACAGTCCCTGGCCCTAATAGATTTAGTCATGTCTAGTATCCTTTTAAATGAAATGCTGGCCACAATCACAATCCATTTAATTTATGCTGAAAGTCTTACCGTGACCAAAATTACCTAGAGGATTCAAATGAACACATCTTTTGTTGCTTTAAATAGCTGAATTGCTCACATTCACAGCTCTACTGGAATCTGAACACTGAATTGTTTGTGGCAGGCAATTCTTTTTTACTCAAAAAGGTTTTAGGGGGAATAATTTAGCAAAACTAACATCCCTCTAGGAGCTCAACAACTTGATATCAGTACGATGCCTCTAACTCACTGATCTCTGTAAGAGTTGGGACTTCTATTGTTAGCAGCTGGGCACTATGACTGACTGAGAAATGAAAACCATCAATACTCTTAGGTATTATTATTATAGAGAAGCAGCATTAATGTCCATACTCATTGATTCAGGCACTAGGACTAAAATAAAGGCTTATTATAAATAAATTGGGAAATAGATGTAAACTATCTTAATGGCTGCACTACTACTGGAACTAAAAGAAAAAAAAGAAAAGAAAAAGGAGAAAGAATTGGCATATTACTGTTAGGTTTTTCACTATCTGTACACTAATCCCTGTTGTGAAAAAAATATCTTTAGTGCTAATCCTTAGGCTAATTTCAACTGTGAAACTTCACCCTTATTAACAGTATTGTAATTTAACCTGAACATCATCCTTAAACCCCTTAACAAAGCCAATGGTCCATAACTTAGGCTTATAGTTTTTCTTTCATCGTAAGAGTAATTCATAAAGGCTAAAATAAAGCTAGGTAGCAGAAAAAAGAATAAACGTTATTGGAGAATTTTACCACAGTGTGGCATTAAAAGTCTTTAAAACACCAATCATTATGTTAAATAAAATGGAAATCTGATCTGATCTTCTCTCTTAGCTGTGGTGTTTTCAGGAATACCACACATCTATGACAGAGAACAGGTTTTACATAGTTGTTCAATTCCCAATTTGAGGACCTTGATCACAGTGTTGAATCTCCCTCTTGAATTTTAGGTACCTGATATAGGGAAGGTGTTCACAGCTCAGCAAATATTTAAATTGCTATTTAAAAAAATATGATTGAATAAAAACTTCAGATTTTTTTAAGCCTCAATTTTCACAACACCACAGAAGAATTTTGTGTAAATATGCTGCACATATGCATGCTTATAAATGTACATGTGTACAAGCAGCAAGCTAGTCTGATTCCCCTCAATAAAACAAAGACTCTATAGATATGATTAACAGTCTTTCTAGGGGAGTTAAAGACTCCAAGGAAGTCTTTTGAGTTCCCCTTTACCTGACAAGAGGAATGAAAAGAGCCTCTGGAAAGATAAATATGTTACATTTAGGCTTTCACAGATGGGGAGAGGGGAAATGAAGAAAGAAGCAGAGGAAGACTGGCTTGAATTAATTGCTACCAGATTGATGAGTTCAGCTAGTAAATTAAATAACCTGTAAAGTCCTGAAACATCTATCTGCACAGCAAGTATTTGATGGGATGCATTCAAATTGTGAAGCTTCCAATCTGCCATGGTGACTTATTTTGAAGATTAGAATGGTTCCCAACACTGAACTCTGTAAGCTTCATTGGAGATAGAGGGTCCTGGGAATGAAGAAAAGAAATTCACAAGTGAGCTAAACTACTGTAAATATCCACATGGTAACATTCATTGACAATAATATGCAACTGTTATATATTTTTGAAGACTATGGGTCAGCATTGAAAAATACTAAGTGAAAAATGCAGGATGCAAAATTATATATACAAAGTTATACTTATTTTTAACCCAGAATCATTATCTGGAACAAAGACCAATGAAATACACTAAGTTGTTGGAAGTGGTGGATTCATGGGTAATTTATTTTCATTTTCTCTACTTTCTACTTGTATTTTCCACATTTCCTCTAGTACACATACATAATAATTTGATAATGCAAAAATATTTATTTCTGAAATTCACAAGAAATAACACAAGCTTTGAAATTGGGCAATTCTGAATTTGAATTCTAACTTTGCTATTTGCTATCTCTGTGATTCTGGAAAAATTAGTTTCTTCATCTGTAAAACAGGCATAACAAAACCTAACTAAAACAATATCTGGCATATAGTAGGTACTCAAGCAGCTATTATTAGTATAAGCTTTCTGGAAAACAATTTGGCCATATATATTAATGGTCTTTTAAAAAGTTCATATTAGTAGTTTTGCTTCTAGGAGCCTATCATAGGAAAATGATTATAAATGAGGAAAAATGTTTAAGTTCAATGATATTATTGGCAGCCTTACTCATAATAGTGAAAAACTGAATAAAATCTTAATGTTGGAC
Source organism: Hyperoodon ampullatus (assembly GCF_949752795.1). Classification (NCBI taxonomy): domain Eukaryota; kingdom Metazoa; phylum Chordata; class Mammalia; order Artiodactyla; family Ziphiidae; genus Hyperoodon; species Hyperoodon ampullatus. The sequence continues at coordinate 64,262,307 of NC_136913.1, forward strand.
AGCAGAGAATTGGTTAAGTAAACAATAGCACCTTGATGTAATGGGAAATTATTTTCAGCATTAGTGAAAGAAGCAGAATTCAAAACTGAACACAATATGCTCTCAATGTTTAACAAATATATTCATATAAAATATCGATGGAATATAACAAAATGTTAACATGAGTTATCTTCAGGTGGTGGGATTATAGGTGATTTAAATTTTCTTCATAGTTTTTTCTCTTTTATGTTTAATATACTTTTTTTATTAGTTTCTGCTTTATAACAAAGTGAATCAGTTATACATATACATCTGTTCCCATATCCCTTCCCTCTTGCATCTCCCTCCCTCCCACCCTCCCTATCCCACCCTTCCAGCTGGTCACAAAGCACCGAGCTGATCTCCCGTGCTATGCGGCTGTTCCCCACTAGCTATCTATTCTAGGTTTGGTAGTGCATACATGTCCATGCCACTCTCTTGCCCCGTCACAGCTGACCCTTCCCTCTCCCCATATCCTCAAGTCCATTCTCAAGTAGGTCTGTGTCTTTATTCCTGTTTTACCCCTAGGTTCTTCATGACATTTTTTTCCTTAAATTCCATATATATGTGTTAGCATACAGTATTTGTCTTTCTCTTTCTGACTTACTTCACTCTGTATGACAGACTCTAGGTCTATCCACCTCATTACAAATAGCTCAATTTTGTTTCTTTTTATGGCTGAGTAATATTCCATTGTATATATGTGCCACGTCTTCTTTATCCATTCATCTGATGATGGACACTTATGTTGTTTCAACCTCTGGGCTATTGTAAATAGAGCTGCAATGAACATTGTGGTACATGACTCTTTGAATTATCGTTTTCTCAGGGTATATGCCCAGTAGTGGGATTGCTGGGTCATGTGGTAGTTCTATTTGTAGTTTTTTAAGGAACCTCCATACTCTTCTCCATAGTGGCTGTACCAATTCACATTCCCACCAGCAGTGCAAGAGTGTTGTTCCCTTTTCTCCACACCCTCTCCAGCATTTATTGTTTCTAGATTTCTTGATGATGGCCATTCTAACTGGTGTGAGATGATATCTCATTGTAGTTTTGATTTGCATTTCTCTAATGATTAATGATGTTGAGCATTTTTTCATGTTTGTTGGCAGTCTGTATATCTTCTCTGGAGAAATGTCTATTTACGTCTTCTGCCCATTTTTTGGATTGGGTTGTTTGTTTTTTTGTTATTGAGCTGCATGAGCTGCTTATAAATTTTGGAGACTAATCCTTTGTCAGTTGCTTCATTTGCAAATATTTTCTCCCATTCTGAGGGTTTGTGGCACATATATACAATGGAATATTACTCAGCCATAAAAAGAAACGAAATTGAGCTATTTGTAATGAGGTGGATAGACCTAGAGTCTGTCATACAGAGTGAAGTAAGTCAGAAAGAGAAAGACAAATACCGTATGCTAACACACATATATATATATATGGACTTTAAGAAAAAAAATGTCATGAAGAACCTAGGGGTAAGACAGGAATAAAGACACAGACCTACTTGAGAATGGACTTGAGGATATGCGGAGGGGGAAGGGTAAGCTGTGATAAAGCGAGAGAGAGGCATGGACATATATACACTACCAAACGTAAGGTAGATAGCTAGTGGGAAGCAGCCGCATAGCACAGGGAGATCAGTTCGGTGCTTTGTGACCGCCTGGGGGGGTGGGATAGGGAGGGTGGGAGGGAGGGAGACGCAAGAGGAAGAGATATGGGAACATATATATATGTATAACTGATTCACTTTGTTATAAAGCAGAAACTAACACACCATTGTAAAGCAATTGTACTCCAATAAAGATGTAAAAAAAATTAAAAAAAATAAAAATAAAAATAAATAAATAAAAGGGTAAAAAATACTATATAGCCAGCTGAAGGAGACTGGAATGGAGGAGGCGGGAGTTTGCTGAGGAAGCATCCCAATCATGGGAAGCATCAGTGGCATGTTTGAGGGGCTGAAAGAAGTTGAGGTGTGGCTCAAGCATAGAATGTGGGGATAGAACTGGTGGAGAGGAAGCTTCAGAGTTAAGAATCTGGAGAGATGAGCAGGGGCTGGATCATAAAAGGGCTTGTAAGCCATGTTAAGGAGTTCTGACTCTGCTGAAACCAACAAAAGAGCCATTACACAGATTTAAGTTTTTCATCATTTTAGTTGCAATATGGAGGATGGACTGGAAGAGGGGCAAGACAGGAATCAGGAAAATCAGTTAAAAAGCTATTGCAGTAACACAGATGACAGACACATGGTCTGGGGTCATGGTAATCAGGCTCGAAAAAGTACACAGCTTCCAGAGATATTTAGGAAGTACAATCAACACACCTCAGTGAATAATTAGATGTGAGTGGGAGATGAAGGAGAAGGAACAAAACAGGAAATGGATTTTGGGGTGGGTGAAATTGAAAGGCACTTGGTTATTCAGGTCTGAAACTCAGGAAGGAGTTCTGGGCTGGAGATACATATCCAGTAGTTATCAGCATACATATGCTCTTTAGCCAAGAAATGGGTAGATTCCTTAAGGAATGAGTAGATTTATGTGATGGTCAGGAGAAAACCTAGCAAAGTTTGGGAAGACACTGTCTTAAGAAGGAGATGTCTGATGGTAGGGGTGGGAGGAAGAAGGGTGTAGGAAGTTCCAGAGAAGCATGAGAGAAGGATTTTAAAAAATTTTTTAATTTAAATGTAGTAAAATTAACTTTTGTTTGGTTTACAGTTCTGTGAGCTTTTACACATGGGTAGAATCTTGTAACGACCATCTCAGATACAATGTAGAACTTCCTCAGCCCCCTAAGCCAGGTAACCACCAATCTGTTTTCTATGTATTTTTGCCTTTTCCAAAATTTCATACAAATGGAATCATATAGCACATAGCCTTTAAATTTTTTTTTTTTTTTTTTTTTTTGCAGTACACGGTCCTCTCACTGTTGTGGCCTCTCCTGTTGCGGAGCACAGGCTCCAGATGCGCAGGCTCAGCGGCCATGGCACATGGGCCCAGCCGCTTCATGGCATGTGGGATCTTCCTGGTCCGGGGCACGAACCCGTGTCCCCTGCATCGGCAGGCAGACTCTCAACCACTGCGCCACTAGGGAAGCCCTATTTTTGTTTTTTTAATTGAAGTATAGTTGACTTACAATATTATACTAGTTTCAGGTATACAATATAGTGATTTGATATTTTTATAAATTATGCACCATACAAAGGTTATTACAATATTATTGACTACATTCCCTGTGCTATGAACTGGGATTTTTTCACTTACAGTAATGCATTTTAGGTTCATCTATGTTGCTATGAGTATCAATTGTTCATTACTTTTGATTGTTGAGTAGTATACTTTGTTTACTTTTTACCCATTGAAGGACATTTCTTTTGTTTTCCAGGTTTGGGCTAGTATAAATAAAGCTGCTATAACCATTCATATACAAATTTTTGTGTGAACACAGGTTTTCATTTTCTAGGGGAAATATGCAGGAGTAGGATTACTGGGTCATATGCTAAGTGTATGTTTAACGTTATAAGAAACTTTATAAGAAACTGTCAAACTGTTTTTCAGAGTATCTGAGCTATTTTGCATTCCCACAAGAAATGTACGAGAATTCCAATTGTTCTGCATCCTTATCAGCACTTGGAATTATCCCTATGTAAAAAAAAAAATATTACCCATTCCAGTATGGGTATAAAGGAATCTCCTTGTGGTTTTAATTTGCATTTTCCTAATGGCTAGTGATACTGAGCAGCTTTCCTTCCCCCTGCCTCCTCAATGGATATCTATATTTTATTTATTTATTAAAATTTTTATTTTCTTTTTAAAAAGAAATTATTTATTTTTTGGCTGCGTTGGGTCTTCGTTGCTGTGTGTGGGCTTTCTCTAGTTGCGGCGAGCAGGGGCCACTCTTTTTTGCGGTGCACAACCTTCTTATTGTGGTGGTTTTTCTTGTTGTGGAGCACGGGCTCTAGGCACGTGGGCTTCAGTAGTTATGATGTACGAACTTCAGTGGTTGTGACGCGCAGGTGTGCGGGCTTTCAGTAGTTGTGGCTTGCGGGCTCTAGAGCACAGGCTCAGTAGTTGTGGTGCAAGGGCTTTGTTGCTCCACAGCATGAGGGATCTTCCCAGACTAGGGCTCAAACCCATGTCCCCTGCATTGGCAGGTAGATTCTTAACCATTGCACCACCAGGGAAGTCCCATGGATATCTGTTTTTTAAAAGTAACTCCACTGCCATACTACCAATTTTCAAATGTTAATGACTATTGGCACTAATTTCATAGAATATTCACAATCAATTTTAATTTATTTTAATTGAAATATAGTTGATGTACAACATTATGTTAGCTTCAAGTGTACTACATGGTGATCTGACATTTGCATACATTATGAAATTATCACCCTGATAAGTCTAGTAACCATCTATCTCCATACAAAGTTATTACAATATTATTGAACATATTCATATTTAAGGCCAGCGTTTATTTTGTGTGGATGATCTGTCTATTGATGTAAGTGGGGTGGTAAATTTCCCTACAATTATTGCATTACTGTCAAGTTCTCCTTTATGTTTGTTAATATTTGCTTTATGTATTTAGGTGCTACTATGTTGATGTCCTTTGTTGTCTCTTGTAACACTCTTACACTTCTGTTTTAAAATCTATTTTGTCTGATGCAAGTACTGCTACTCCAGCTTTCTTATAGCTTCCATTTGTATGGAATACATTTTTCCATCTCCTTACTTTCAGTCTGTGTGTGGCTTTAGATCTGAAGTTGAGCCTCTTGTAGGGAGCATATGTATGGGTCTTGCTTTTTTTTTTATTTGCGGTATGCTGTTGTGGCCTCACTGTTGTGGCCTCTCCCATTGCGGAGCAGCAGGCTCCAGACGTGCAGGCTCAGTGTCCACGGCTCATGGGCCTAGCTGCTCCACTGTATGTGGGATCTTCCCAGACCAGGGCACAAACCTATGTCCCCTGCATCGACAGGCAGACTCTCAACCACTGCACCACCAGGGAAGCCCCGGGTCTTGCTTTTTAATCCATTCAGCCACTCTATGTCTTTAGATTGGAGCATTTACTCCATCTACATTTAAAGTAATTATTGATAGGTATTACTTATTGCCATTTTGTTAACTGTTTTGGGGTTGGTTTTGTAGTTCTTTTTGTTGTTGTTCCCTTGTTCTTTTGCTGTCTTCCCTTATAATTTAATGACTACCTTTAGTGTTTCTCTTTTTTGTGTATGTATCTATTATATGGTTTTGGTTTGTAGTTGTCATGAGGTACATATATAACAACCTGTATATATGTGATTATTTTAAGTTGATGATCTCTTAAGTTCAAGTGCATTCTAACCATCTTACATTTCTACTCCTCCACACCCCCAGTATTTATTGTTTTTTGCATCATATCTTACATCTTTTTGTTTTGTGTATCCCATAACTACTTATTGTGGATATAGATGATTTTACTGCTTTTGTCTTTTAACCTTCCTACTAGATTTATAAGTGGTTATTCTACTACCTTTACTGCATGTTTGCCTTTACCAGTGAGATTTTTCTTTTCATAATTTTCATATTTCTAGTTGTGGCCTTTTTTGCTTAGAGAAGTGCCTTTAACATTTCTTGTTAAGCTGGTTTAATGGTGCTGAACTCTTTTTGCTTTTGCTTTGTAAAACTTTTTATCACTTCTTCAAATCTGAATGAGAACTTTGAAGGGTAGAGTAGTCTTGGTTGTAACTTTTTTCCTTTCATCACTTCCAGTATATTGTGCCAATCCCTTTTGGCCTGCAGAGTTTCTGCTGAAAAGTCAGATGATAGCTTTATGGGAGTGCCCTTGTACATAACATGTTGCTTTTCTGTTGCTGCTTTTAAGATCCTCGTTTTATTTTAATTTCGCCATTTAGATATAATGTGTCTTGGTGTGCACCTCTTTGTGTTCATCTTGTTTGGGACCCTCTGTGCTTCCTGAATCTGGATGTTTTTTCCTTTCCCAGGTTAGGGAAGTTTTCAGCTATTATTTCTTCAAATAAGTTCTCTAACCCTTTATCTGTATCTCTTCTCTTTCTGTGATCCCTATAATGAGAATGTAGTATGCTGATGTTGTCTCAGAGGTCTCTTAAACGATCCTCATTTTTTTAAAAGCTAATTTTTTCTTTTTCTTGTTCAGCTTGGGTGATTTCCACTATGCTGTGTCATCTAGATCTCTGATCCATTCCTCTGTGTCATCTAATCTATTGTTGACTCCTTCTAGTGTTTT